>NC_068950.1:39648475-40848475 GCF_026419915.1 Harpia harpyja
TCCCTCGGGTCCATGCCTGCTGTGACAGATAAGGCTGCAAACTGCAGGCCAAGCCTAGACAAACCTTAGCTGCTGCTATGTTCATTGTCAGGGCAGGGTGAACACCAGAGGCACTGGCAAGTCAAAGCGACTATGAGGATTTTATTGCTATAAGCAGGCTCTCAATACAATTTAAATATTATGTCAATCCTTTAGCCTTCCTGTGGTAAAGTTCTGACCTACACACTACACCTATACCACACTGAGATCTCTGGGTCTTTCTGCTCCAAAAAGCAAAGAGACCTGAGGTTTAGCACACAAAGAACCTGCTTTAGCTGTAGGAATAACACACCATCTGTTGGAGTGAGCTTAACCAGTTTCACAAAAGAGCAGAGCTGTAAATGCTGACTAACCAGCCTACCAGCAGATGAGGTGGCAAATGAGTCTCCAAATTGAAAACAGGATCATTCTTCAACTATGGATATCACAAACCAAAATATGCCTGTGATTGAACTTCCCTTCAGCAAGACACTGGAGAACACAGGCAAAAGAAGTACTGGATACAGACTGAATGAATAGTCAATAAAATACAGATGGTTTCTATTTTGATGGCTTGCCTACAACAAGTCCTCACACAACCATGGAGCTGGGGGATGCATGAGATCAAGAATAGAATGAAACTACTGAATTACCAAGGAGCTAGTCCTCACTTGGACCACTGTTTTGTTCCAAGCCCAGAAACTGCTGCTCCCCTCATCGAGTCTACTCTGCACATAACTAGGTGGGAACTGACAACTTGACTGTGATCAAGGATCAGACATGGTATCTCCCCAGCAAGCCTGCTCTTCTTCTTGCACACCATTATTCCTGCCTGCAGTACTGCAGAAACCACTTCAATCTGTACCATTACAAAGCAAACATCACGGACCAGGATTAGACCTTGATTTTTTGTAGGTCCACGATGATGCTCCATGCACTTCTGGAGGCTAAAAGAAAACAGGGTAATACCCTAATAAAAACTGCTGCAGAAAACATTTTTGTGAACAAAACAGGACTGAAACAATTGACTTTTGAGTTTGGAAAGGTTCCCCATTGTCAGCTGTGACTGTTTATAACTGTGGAGGACAAAAGAACTCTTGAAACATCACTTAAAAATGTGATGTTTTATCCAGCATATTCCCCTGACAACATTGCTCCTGTCACAGTTATTTCACAAGGCTTACCTCAGGAGATAAAACATACCCAAGGTGAAACTGCCTGGACAGGAGACAGTGGCCCTGTGTACGCTGGAGGAGCCCCTGCCAGCATGGCTACGTGGGTACAGCCCTGCAGGCACAGCGAGGCCGACCAGGGCATTTCTCTCAGCAGAACCTCAGGGACCACACAAATCCATCTCCTTTCAGCCTTTATGGGCCCACAGCAGCAGTTTTTTCCAGCTAAGAGACGTCAATCTCAACAGAGCTACGCCAGCAGGGAGAAGGTCAAGCCTGTGCTATGAAGCTACAGGGCCAAGTTGTTAGTCAGCAATCTGAAATAACAGATCAGCATTTCCTCAGACGTCTGCAGCAGCAAGACCAGGCTAAGCCATCACACAGACAAGATGTTTTCTTTCATCAAATTTCAACACCAGGCAAGCGTGCTGTCCACAGATTAAAGTAATAAGGAAACCCCACCAAATGTAACAATTAATTAGAGCGGAACACACTGCAAATATCTTCCCCAAATCCTGAGATACTCATCGTTTAATATTTTGATTTCTAACACTTCAGAATCAAATGAGATCCTTGATCCTTCAATTCATAACTAGTGAGAAATATAATTATCTCACACACACGGCACTAACAGGTACAAATCTTCTCCTTCCCATCTATTGACAAGAATTTATCTAACATAAGACAGTGAAACCTGCATCATTCTTATGTCAAACTGCTGTAAAAATCTCTGCTATTATAAAAGCAGATAAAAACACCCAACACAGTAACAGATAATCCCAACTGATTAGTGTAGAAAAATGACATTTACACATGCCCTTTTTCTATGCTAAAGGTCAAGCTAATGCATCATAAAGCTTCGTCTACAAGAAATTCACTGCAACCAGCTCAGGGAGAGATGAAACCAGCTTTCAGGTGTGCCACACTCACAAAAAACAGCCATAATTAAAAAAAAAAGGGGGGGGGGAATTTTGGTTTGTTTTTCTATGTCTCATCAGCCTTGTTCCTTCCCTCAAGAAACCTAATCCCATAAGACTTCAGTAAAAACAAGTAGCAGGGAGAAAACCCTATGCAAAACAATACAGCAAGATTCTGCCCTAAACTAGTCATTGAATATGTTTCTAATGCCACATTCAAACTCACACTCCCCCACAGAAAGGAAAAAAAAAATTCTTGTGGGAAGGGGGGCAAATTAGGTCCTGTACTTGGCTGCCTTCCTCCCCCTCTGTGGTTTTCACTGCCAGAGAAGCATCTTTTTTGCACTCTAAAATTAACCCTGTGATATGATAATGAAGCCTGCACAACACGGTACAGAAAAGGAACCTGTTAGTAACAAAGATCACTGCTCAACCCTTACTATTATGGACAACCCACTGACAGCTATCCAGCTTGCACAGAGAAGGAAGGAAAGTAAGTCTCCTAAAAGGATATTTTGGTTTCAAGTTTTCCTGCAACACTCCTACAGTGTGCTGAGCCACTACAGATGAAGCTGCCAGGGCAACAGCCCTGTAAACTGAGGACCCTGTAAACCCCAGCACAAATCTGACTCTTGCTGCAGGAATGCAACATTTCCCATGGTGCTCAGTATCTCAGTCCTGACCTTGAAAGCTGGAGGATCAGGACTGCTCAGTGACAGGTGATGGCTTTTGTTCAGTGAAGACACATCTTCTGGGTTATCGTTGGTTATCATTTGCCAATACACTTCACAGTATGCCCAACAATTTGGTGCACAACTGCCCTGAACTGAATTGGACTCAACAGTAGGCAGGTGTGAAGCTCCACATTAGCTCTGGTCTCTCCAGCACTGTCACCCTAGCAGCCTCAACCTGGATTTCAGTCTCCAAGTTTAAAAATACTGTAAATGAACTAAATAGATCTAAGCGGGGTGAACTTAGAAGCTTCTAGCCAGCTGAAGTACAGCATTTGTGCAGGAGCCATTAATCCTTTCTACAAGTATTTGCACAAAATAAGGCTGGCAGCATTCACGTGATTGCGTGCGTAATAAAACGTGAAGAAATGCTTGCTGCTCACAGCCAAGCTTTGCAGAGTCTCATTCAATGCCTGAGCAAGAGAAGGTGTTAACAAAGGCTTTGTGCACTGCTGTTGAGGATAGGCACTCTGCGAAACAGGGCCATGAGAATTAATGGCTAAACTCACGTGGAAGGACTTGAAGGAAAAGGATTGTAGCAAGGCAATGAGATCCTGCATGCGAGCCTGGGAAAGGCTCCACATTGCTCAGGCACATGCTCATCCACAACCATGAAGAAAAATTAACTACATCATTTATCATTTCGCTCTAGAAGAGGGTGCCTGGATTTATACCGCAGGCCCCAGGATTTCTCCCCGGCTCCACACTCACACTCTTTGAAGTGCCATGCCACAATCAGAGTCCCTCCAGTCAAGAACTGGACGGGTGCGATTCTTTTCAGCACCTGTCAACACAGCTCCTTAATCCTTATTTAACTTCAGGGATCAACATGTATTGGCACCTTGGGGAAACATACACAACACATTATTTTATGAAAAATAGGACAAAATTCTGTGTTAAAGAGCTCTTGTGTAAAGTGGAACAGAAATCACGCAGCAAAGAGCAATTCCTTGAAGTAAAGCGTGCAATTTCAATACACCAATGTGATCCTGGCAGAGATTGTTCCAGAGCTTCCCTTCGAAGCTCATTATTTATCATCCACCAAAGAACTGTGCCAATATAGGTTACCCCTTCTAAACTGTATAATGAGCCCAACAGGATCACCCAGTAGCTCTCAGCTAATTTAAATGCTACCTGTTATTGCCACCAAGGTAAGGATGCAGCCCTACTTATCAAGCTAGCAGAAATGAATATTGTTGCACAAACTTAGGAGTTGTGCAATTTAAATTGTATCTTTATTGTTTTACACAAGAAAGGAAGAAGGAAAAGAGGGGCAGCAATAAAGTGTGTAACAGCAAATTAAATTTTCCCTAGTCATCTTGGTTCTTGCCAAAGATATGTTACAAATAATTTATCAAGGCAAGGATGCACTAGTGATAAATTACTTCAATAGTTAGTGCTCAGATAACAGCAAGGTGTGGACATGGAGGTAAAGGAGGTCTGGAGAAATGGAAAGAACTTCTTTAGCAACGAAAAAATTTGTCACAATCTCAAAACCAGGACTTTTGGCCAGCTGAAGAGGTGGCTGCAGCGATGACTGCCCATATACAGGCTGTACCCTATTATCTTTTAGGATATGTTAGAATGTACAAAAAGAAAGAAGTCCATTTTGAAAAGCAAAACAAACACCATGTTCCCCCTCAAACATCTGTATTTTGTATGTCTTTAATACTAAATACAAGAAGTGATCCATTTGAAGCATTTCTTGCACTTGACCCAACACTAAAATTTTGAAACAGTGAGTTATCTCAACACCGGGATTTTTTCTGAATATTTTGCAAACTATATGACAAAGGCAAAGGCTAAGTCCTTGAGCATTCATTTAATCCAAGGAACATGATTATCTGTGCAAAACAATGTGATAATGGACCAGAAAACAAGAAATTGGGAACATTCTTCACTATGTCACTAATGTTCACAATGAGCTGCTGAATCACTCTACAGCCTTGGGCAAAAGATAACTTCTCTAAGCATCAGTTTTCACATCCATAAGATAATATTTAGTCCACTTGTACGGTGAAGATTTATAGAAGGCTAAACTGCTAACCAGCCACTGGATGACAACGTGTAATCAGTGTAACACAACTACACTAACAAGAATAGAACCACTCAGTTACAGAGACAGGAGGTGTATTTCTTGGCCTGCATCAGTCAACACTGACATTTGTTATCAAAGAAACTGGAGCATTTCTCTCTGTTTATAAGTAGCTGCACAGAGGCAATTGTGACTCATCCTGAGAAGTCTACAGGAACAGCTGTAAGTTTACATCTGAAATTCTTAATCCCAGTGCAAGTATATTCACTACTCCTGCTATCACTGATTTTTACGTTCTTAACTACTCCCTGGATCACACAGAGTAGCATCATATCTGGACAGAATAGGGCCAGCAAATGCAGCAACCTTTACTGATACACAATCAGTGATAAATCAGCAAGCCAAGCAGCTGGTAGTGTAGGAGACCCATGAAACACGTCTGGAAAGATACCTACAACTGTACTCATCTAGATCAACTAAAACAGAAAAAGCCTGAAAAGCCACCAAAGAAATTCATCACATTAACTTTATACATGGAAAGCAAAGGTGGACAGAAAACCTCTACTGGGTAATGCACAGCTGAACAAAGACTTGGGATCAAAAGAAAACTTTGATTCACCCTTTGAAATTAAGCAAAATGTCACCTCAGTGTACATCATACTACATATTACGTCTCTAGGAAGGAAGCATGAAAAAATATGAAACAAGGCCAGTTAAAATACAAAACAAAGTTAAAACCTGGAATTGGAGCAGTTATCTAAATGAGGAAAAAAGTACAGTTAAGAGTTTACTGTCAGTTGTACACACTAGTTTCTTCAACAATTATTTTTTTAAATTGATAAAACTATGCTATAGGCTACTTGGAAAGGGAGAGAAGTCTACAACAACATAACATTTCAAATTTAACCAAAATCAAGAGGAAATTTCCATCTATTTGAATGGATTTTAAACACACTCTTTTCCCCCTCTTTCACTGTTTTGCAAGTAAAGAAATCACACCCACAGAAGCTACACAAACCAAGCTAGAACTCCAGAGAAGATAAAGAAACTTACAGCAGGCAAAATTCTCACCCAGGATGGACAAGATTCTGCAGCACTAATGAATTAGATTTTAAATCATATATCTGTCTTTAAAAATAAAAAGTAATCACAGCACAGAGAGCAGTTGCCAAAAAGAGCCCTTCTGATTCTGCAAGTACAGGACTGTGATCCTGCTGCCATGGAAACTAAGTCCCTGACTGCTCTGGTCCTGGTACAGTGCCACACATGCTCTCAAGCATTTAATAAATATTAATAATGCAAAAATAATATTGATGTATCAGAGACAGAACATCTAAGAAGAAAAACTGGCAATAAAGCTCACTTTACATGGCTGCAGCCCAAAGGCTACTAGCCTTACTCCAAGCCAGCTATAAATCCTGTTCTCTCCTAGTTTCTAACACTTGCTCTTGGCATTAACTGTAAGGTTAAAATGACCACCAGGCCTTAGCTCAGACTGAAAAAAAGCCAGGAAACCTGGAAGAAATATTGAAACACTTCCACTAGTCCGACATATACCTCTGCAGTAAGCAATATGTTCACACGCACTGGACTGGTACGTAGGAGGTCTCGTTTCTGTTCTTGGCTCTGCTGCTGACTAATTGTACAACCACAAGTCACTCAGGGCCAGCTCCCACCTGCAGAAGAGCTGTAACACCATTTATTCACCTCTTCATGAGGAGCAAGGCTATAGGGCTGCCAGGTCAGCCTCAGCTATGGGGAAAAAGTCATGGTCCTTACCAGGAACAGAACCACGGTCTACCAGGGCATCATTATTGAGGCAAGACACAGAGTGTATCTCACCCTGAGAGACCATCAGAGATGGAGCTCACATCCCTGCTTTAAAAATCTGGCTTCTCTTAGGTTAAAATCTGGGTTTTGAAAATATTTCAGTTTGGGTGGGTTTAGTCTTATTTTTCAACTAGCTTACAGCATTATTATAACTTTTAAAGTCTAATCAGTTTGTTATCTCTTGTATTTCAGCCGGCATTTTTCACAGAGCAGAAAATCTGCATTAATTTTATCACAGGGCCTTTTACCCTCTTCTCTTCCCTTGTGGCTATCTAAATGTTAATAATTTTAACAGGAAATAGAGGGTTAAAAAAACTACACTCAGCATTTTCAACACTTACCACACACGCACCATAAAATAGCGTAGGCTTCCCTTTGCCTAGAACCAGCTGTCTGCACTGGAAGCAAAGCCTACTGGAGCAAGCAGTCTGCTTTTCTACCAAGGACATGCCACTGCATAAGAAAACATGCAGCAACACAAATCTTCATCCCCATCACTCAAACTCAGCCTACTGATTTGTTTTCCTGGGCAAAGCAAAAGAAAGAAAAATTGACATCTTATGGCATTTTATAAGGTGTGTAATGACACAGAAAAGCAGAGCTGAGCAAAAATATGCTTTGGGAAGATCTTTGAAATTACCAGGGAAAAGCTGCAGGTAAATGGGAACGTTGTAGAGAGGAAAAGGCCATCAGAGAAGCAACAGTACATGGACCAGGAGAACTTCACACCACATCAAGTCTACCACAAACGCATCTCTAATACAACATCACAGTCTCTGAGGCACACCAAAGACATGGTAAATTTGCCAGTGAATTAAAAAAGCTGGTGCCATTAAAAAAAGCTAACAGAAGCAAAAGCTGGGTGTCTGCTCTATTAGAAACAGCAAGAAAATCAGTAATTGTCAGACATCTTCAGGCATTACAGAGCGTTTAATGGTCCTTTAGGTGGTCAATGGAGTCAAGAAAACTCATTATTTCTAGCACTGGCAACCTCTTCATCTAGGTGTGTCAGATAAATGTGTTTACCAACAAATTACACTTGGTTCCTCCAATCTCATAATTTGTCCATTTGAATTAATCTGTAAACATTTTATGATTAATATTAAATTATCCTAAGTATCTTCCACTCTAATCAACCAATAAGAAATCACATCTCAAACCTGTGCTAATCCTGGGTCTCTAACACTGCGGACAAAAGAGAACTGGTCTACATTGACTTTTATCTTTTTATACATTAAAATGCTCTGCATGAAGCTTGCCTACCTTGGCTCAAAATGTAGAATATGTTTATATTCTCTGAAATGAGAGCTCTGAGCTCTTTGATAAACAAACCAAGTCACTATCGGTTTTGACTGCACTTTTGTAATTTCCTTCTTGAACTTAATCATTATTTTCAATCTTCCCATTCTCCTTGACCTCAGGAAAGCTTTTCAGATCACAGCTTGTTCCTGTAACTGTATCTAGAGCAACCCATCTGCTTTCTTGCTATAGCACAGCAGCACTCCACAAAATCGAGTTCTCTTCCCTCCACAGGCATAATGCCCCCAATGGCTATCCCATGCACCCGAGTTCCCTCTTCTGTCTTTTCAGTGG
The DNA here is from genome assembly GCF_026419915.1 of Harpia harpyja. NCBI lineage: Eukaryota > Metazoa > Chordata > Aves > Accipitriformes > Accipitridae > Harpia > Harpia harpyja. The sequence continues at coordinate 39,656,772 of NC_068950.1, forward strand.
TTCTATTCCAGTTCTCTCTCTCCTTCTTTCCCTGACCATGAGCAGGAGTGACAGAAAAACATCACCTCCTAGAAAGCAGTTTGTATCTGGAGATAATAAAACTCCTCAAGCGAATGTGCCAGGAATTGGGGAAATGGAGAAGGGCATGTTTCCCACATGTACTTAATGCTTAATCTTCTACATAAAGGAAGCAGCAAAGGGAAGATAACCCAAACCCCCAAAATATGCAAGTTAGTTTTCTCAGAACAGACAATGGGAATATAACAAAAAAAGGAAGATAAGCATATAACAACATTCACTGTGGAACACAAGAGATTAGTAAACTGGTTTTGAGCCTAGCTTGCACATGAACACAGTACAGACCAGGACGGGTAGGCAACAGGCACACAAGCAAGCAAATGAGCCCTGCCCCTCTGCACCACACTTCCCAGTGCTTCCAGTTTTGGGATGAGCATGCAAGCTGGCCACGCAACTCAGTTAAACTATCACTGACATGATCAAGAGCATATGACCATGCATATGTCAAGGAAACCTGAAACTCTCCACGTGGTGATGTGCACATATTGAAGACACACAGGCATCTCCAGAGTAACATGCAGCTATCACTCAGCACAGAGAATACTGTCTCAACACTGAACATGAAGAAAAATTGGAGCGATAGATAACAGAGGACAAAAAAGTTATAGAATATATGTGGCAATTGTGACTGCTTGCTGTCTCACTTTGTCATGTCCCAAAACCTGCAAGCATGGCACACCATTACATTCCTGCATTTGAAAGCCACTCAGGCCATATTTAACTCTTCACAGGATCCAGATTTTAGTTCTCAAACAGGCTTTTGATGTAGTTTTATTCCCAAATTCCAGCTCTAGTGAAATTTGAACTGAAAAGCAAGGAGAATATCAGGCTGCCTCCTGGGCTTTCACATAGGCAGCAGGAGTCAAACTCTCTGTTGATTCTCTATGCACAAAGCCAGCAGGAGAACAGGAGTCTTTCTTCCTCCTGATAGCAAGGGAAGCGTGTCTCAGCTATATGGTCACATTCTGTGGCCCCAAGGCAGCGCAAGGGCTTAAGTAGGGGGAAGTTCGCTGATGCCACGTGTTTACCCTGAATTCTGGACATGTAGGAACAGTCTTTGAAACATAACTCCCTTCAGACTGCATCGCATACCTGAGGCAGCCTCAGTCCTGTCCAGTATAAAATAACCCTACGAACGGTACTCACCAGAAAGCAACACCACAGAAAGGATCCCAATACAAAGATGGAAAATGGAGCTTTAAAAGAGAAACAGTAATTCTGCATTTGGCTGTGTCCCCCTGCAGGCAGGTATTACAAAGCTGAAGTGGCCTTGCAGCTGGTGTTTCATTTTACTGGTTAAGCTACTGCTTGCTTTTTGCAACTATACTCTTTGCCACCTTTAAGGATTAATCGACAGTGAAACATTTAAGCAGAGGTCTTCCAGTCTCTTCTACCCACTCTCAGGTCTGGGTTAAGATAATGTGAACCCTACTTGCAGCAGAAAAATAAAATCCTATCAAACATAACCATCAAACTAAGAGCTCTTATTTTGTGTCAAATATATTGTGCCTGGCTGCAATTCGCAAGTTCTTCCTTGTTTTGTGCTGGCTGCAGTGGCAAGCAAGAAGAAACGTGCAAAACTGGGCAAAAAGTCTCCAAGAGCCACTCCCCCATCAAAGCAGCTCTCTAGGATTTTCCATTCTGGGCGACGTGTCACGCAGCAGCAGGCACCCTGGGCACACAGCTTGCGGGCCCTGAGGCAGACCCAGCCTTGCAGCATACACCTATCCTGAAAGCAACACAGAACAAACCCCAGTATCCCACATTCTGAGTATCTCAGCAAGGAGTGATCCTTTGCCAAAACCTTGTGCCCCAGAAAACGGACATTTTTCCCACTATAAAAATAGCTTTGGTGTTTTACAATGTTGCTGCTATACGGTTAAGGAAAAGTCTCGATGACTGTGTATCTCCGAACATTCTCTGAAATAGGTTTTAAAATTCAGTCCTGACTTTCCGGAGCTTCCCGAGAGGAAGAAGCATCACTTGCTTATACAGCGAAGGAGTAAAATTCACCTAAAAAATCATGTTCAAAACTGCCCTAGAGCCCTGTCCTCATTGTGTGGATCACATACAGTGCAGATCATGACAGTGAAAGCTGTAAATTCCAACCAGGTTTTTGTCTTGTCAGGCCTACGCAGACTGCATTGAGCTCAAGCAAATAATTTTGCACAGAGCAGAGTCAATAGTCTCATACAGATTTAAAATCTGTAATAGCTACCCAAGACTTCTAATTCCAGAGCTTAAGACTTCATTTCCCCAGCAGTCCAAACACCGTAACTTTCACTATTTTTCTCTTGGGAGTTTAGTTTCAGTAGATACACAGGAACATTTTAAGGAACTTCTCCCTTTTTCTTTTCTTTCCCATAAAATGCTATAACTTTCTGAAAACATGACAGGAAAAAGGCATCTTTATATTTAAGCAATCTGTATACAACTTTATGTATTTCCACCACGCACACAAATTAGTTATCTCCTTCTCTCTTGTTAACACTTCACAAGCCACACGTCTACAGACAAATGAGCACTGCCTCCTTTCTTCCTGGTAGCATCCTTTGCTACAGTTCTTTTGCTACCAGGATTTGTTTCCTTTTACTTCTTGTAAGGTAGTAACTACATTCATACTTACTTGCTACCTACATCTCTATTTGCTTCTTTTTTTACTTTCCCCCAACAGGCAAGGCACTTTCTGCAATCCCTATTTTCCTGCTTTTCCCTAAATCCTCAGCACTTTGTCTTCATACTGCGAGTCATCTATTTTTCCTGGTGGTCCTTTGACCATCATCAACATTACTAAAAGGACTTGGCAACACTGAAATATGCACCATATGCAGAACTGATAGTTGCTCAAATAAGAAAGACCAGAGAGGCATGAAGTTTCAACTCTAAAGATGTTTCTTGGAGTATGCTAAAATTGTAAAGATAATTTAAATTGAACCAAAGTGATATACACAGTCTAGACTGTATCACAGTGGGTATCTTACAAAAACAACCAAGGCATGATAATCCAAATAGTGTGAGCAACAAATCCCATTTCTCTAACATACACCTAGCATCTACTGCTATCACAAGTGAACCATGTGGCCAGAATGCTCATAAATTCTGCCTTCATCAGCAACATCAGTTAAAGTTAAGAAAACATGTTAAACAGCTTTTTTTCTTAAAGAAAGGAATCCAGTTTGGTTTTCTTGATTTCATTAATTTCCCAGAAGTAAAACCTCTAGCCAACTGCCACATACCAAGAAAGAATTTGGCCCTATGGTATATAAGAAGGTGGTTATTGAGGAACCTACAATAAACTTAACACACCTTACAAACCACTACTGAGTAATCTGATTTGTGTAAAAGCTGAGATCATTACTTTTCCATGCTTCAGTTCCTATATTTGCCATATTAATTTACACATCAATCCTATGGCAGATAACTTAACTACCAACCACAACAGAAAAGAATTACTGAACGGAAAGCAAATTCCAAGGAGATGATACAGGATGATTACTGAGACATTCTCCTCAGAGTTTAAAACTCCTTTAAAAAAGCCAACATTATACCAGCAAAGCTTAGGGCGGGGGGGGGGGGGGGGGAACAAACAAACAAAACCCCCAAAACCCCAACAATGTCAGTCATACACAAAGATGGCTTCTAGTAGAAAGCACACAGAGTGCTGCCAGAAAAATTACCTCCTTCCAGCACTATTTAAGATACTCTTGGTTACAAAATCTTCCAGTGTACATAGACCACCTACCACAAGGACAAGCTTGTTTCATAAACCAATTTTTAACACAGATGAAGACCATCCTATCTCTTCAACAAAAGAGGATATACACAAGCAGCAATGAGGTATTACAAATATGTTATCAACCGTGGAAAAAAGCATCAGCAAGTAATTACAGGGGTTATCAGGGTCCATATCAGTACTCATTACCAGCAGGCTACCTGCACATTCTTTTCCCTCTCCATCACCACTCCAGCATGCTGAGTGTTCCAGAACAGTTTCATCCATCATATATGTTCATAAAATAGCTTTTAAATAAATATCTGTTTATTAGAGCAATAATAACAGAGGTGATATCTAGAAACAAAAACGCATGGAACATATTCTTTCACCCAGTGAGTATAACTCTAAATATTATATATGCTGAAAAGCAGTATGCATTTTTAAAATGAAACAGTGTTCAGAACAATGTAAGCAAGAAAAATGTGTGTGAAAATGCAATTTAAATGTCTTTCAGACTGCTTGGAGAAGCAACTGCAAAGTCAATATATATATATGAACTAAATTAAGAGTCCATGAGTAATTTCTGTAGTATGCTCCCCAATCAATAATAAATGCCAAGTTCAGATTAAAGTGAAGAACTCTTTCTGATGTCTCCACATCCAAAAATTCTTTTTCCTAACAAAAGTCACCATTCTACCACAACCTAGCCATCATATTTTTACCAACCCCAAACCCAACAACTGTAAAAAAAACCTCTGAGATAAAACTAAATCAGATGCAACTATCCATCTAACCATTCTAACACAGCACAACTCAGACAGAGCTGATATTCAGCAGGAAGTTGTTTACACTCTCTTTTCTGACACAATGCTTAGAGGGTGGATCACAAGGAAAAGGGAAAGATAAAAAAGCAGCCCAGATACTGACCCACTCACTCATGCTAGGCAAGGAGCTCAGGCCACAAACCTACTCTTCAATGTGGAGTGCAGAGTGCAGAATCTGTTCCTCAAGATGCTACTCCAGCCACGATCCCAACCTCTGAAACAGCAGTTCCCAACACGTCTAGTATCCTACAGAGATAATTCAAGAGACATGGTACTTGCTACAATATTTGCAACTTAAAACTCCAAATTAAAGATACTTCTCTTTAAGACTTAGGCTCCATAACTTCTTTTACAGATGCTTCTTACACTCCATGGTTGAGACAAATTCTCCTAGGCTGTCAGAAGCTGTAAGCAAAATAACAGAGAGGTAATAACAGCACAACCCTACGAACTACCCAAAGTTTACCGGGTGCCACTCACATGCACGAGGGCCACACCAAAGGAGAAGGCAAGACTGCCATCTTCTCAGGATTGAAAGTATAGATCTCCTTGCCCTCTCTTCCCTCACACTACCAGGAAATCTGTGTTATGCGGCTGAGACTGCCAAGCAGTGCTACTTGTTCACGTCCCTTCTCCTCACCATGACTGCAAACACCTATTTAAACATAAAATTCACACCAACTCCACATCGTGTGGGACGCTTAAAAGTAAGCTGCGTTTCACATGACCACCTGTCACTGGCCCTAAGCATGGGCTCCCCGGGGTTAAACACCTCTCCCAACTCCCCTGCGCCGATCCCTTTAGACGCTCTGAGCAGAAACGCTGCTGGAGCCGAGGGCGGAACTCACGGCGGGCAGGGAGACGGCAAGGATCTGCCAGGTGAGCGCATCCGCCGGACTCGCGCGGCCGCGTCACCCTCCGGGTGTCCCCGGCCGCGGACGGCAGCGAGGAACCGCTACCCCGCGACGCGGAGCGCAGCCCGCGGCGGGCCCGGCCGCCGCGTCACGGATCTGCTGCTCCCGGCAGCCAATCGGGGCCGGAGCCAGGGACGGCGCGACTTCATTCATTCATTCATAAAAAAGAGGCGCAGCGCAGCTGGGAAGCGCGCCCTTCCAGGCTCGGCGCGGGGAGGGCCCCCCATTCCCGGCTCCCCGCCCCACCGTGCCGGGGGACGGACACTCACGGCAATCCGCCTCGTCGCTGTTATCCGAGCAGTCGTCGTCCTCGTCGCATTTCCAGATGGCGGGGATGCACCGCTCGTTCCGGCACTGGAACTGGTCCTCCTCGCACTCCTTGACGGCGCCTGCGAGACACGGGGCCGCGCCTGGGTCAGCGGGGCGCGCTCCCACGGCGGGGCGGCAGGGGCACCCCGGGGCCGCCTCGCCGCCCGGCCCCGGCCGCGCACAAGCCGGGCAGGGCGCCGGGAGCCGCCGGCCGAGGGTGGGGGGCTGGGGCTGGGCTCGCCAGGGCAGAGCGGTTCGGTGCGGGGCTGGGGGAGACGCGCCTCCGCGGGAGGACGGCGGTGATCCCGAAGCTGCTTTGTGCAGGGATAAAAGGGACCGTTCCCGTGCTTCCCCGCATTGTTTTAAAGGCAGGGGCAAAAGGACCCTGGGAATAGAAGACGGTTAAGCCCGAAATGCAAAAGACAAAGAAAAATGATAAAGCACACCGATGCCGGGACCTCCTGCGCGTCCGTTACCGGGGCAAAACGCACAGAGAGATACCTGGGGACGCGGGGGGTAAGAGGCACCGGCGCCGTCCCGGGAAAAGGGAACTGACCCAACTAAAGTTGAGGGCGGGGGGGGGCGGACGGGGACGGAGCAAATCTGCTTTGCAGACACGGTGCAGCGCTGCTTTGATGAGGCACAAATCTCCTCAGAAAGGGATTAAAGGTGGCAGCTCCTGTCACGAGCGGCCGGGTTGCATTCGCCCGCTGAAGAGCGTGCCCGGCCCCCGCAGATCGCAACCCCCGAGCGCGCCCGACCCTCCGCAGGTCCCAACCCTCGCGCGGGGCACGGCGGAGAGCGGGTGCCCGCGGCCGCACACCCCTGGGTGCCCGGGCAGGCAGGACGCTCGCCTCCCCCCCCCGAGAGCGCCGAGGCGAGGCGCGCACTTGCCGCAAGCCGCGGCCGCCCCGGCGCTGAGGGAGAGCCGCCGGGCCGCGCCGGACCCACCTTTGCCGAGGTGCAGCTTCAGCAGCAGCAGCTGGAGGAGCAGCAGCCGGGCGAGCGCTGGCCGGCACATGGTGCTCGCTCCCTCCGTGGCAGCGCGCCGTGTGTGGGGTGCGCGCAAGCCGGCGCGCCGCTCGCTGCCCCGTGCCGATTGCGGCCGGCGCCGCCCCCGCCCCGCCGCGCGCCGCCGCCGCGCCGTGACGCGCCCCGCTGGGCGGGCCCCGCGCGCCGCCGCTCGGCACGGCCCCGGCCGCCGCCTGCCGCTGCCCCCGGAGAGAGCGGCACCACCCCCCCCCCGCCCCGAGCGCCCAGCCCTGCCGCCGGGACGAGCCCCGAAAGGGGCCGTACCCCGAGAAACACCTGCGGGACACCTCTCTCGGCACGCCGGTGTAGCGGCGGCCACCGAAAGCCCCGCGGATGGCACACGGCGCGCTGGGGCGCACGTTCCCAGGCCTGTCCGCCGAGAACGATGGCCTTGGCCGCCGCGGCGGCCGGGCTCACCTGCTGCCGCTTCGCGAGGGGCGAAGCGCCGCCACGGCTGCGGGAGGTGACGGCACCGGGAGCGGCAGGGCCCGGGGAGAGCGGGGCAGGCCCAGGCCCCGCCGCGGTAACCGCGGAGGTCTCGCTGGGACGGGCAGGCCTGCGCCGGTCTGTACCCCGCACATAGGGTCGGGCCCTCAGGTCGTGAGCCTCCCTCCGTATGCCCAGTTACAATGGCGGCCTCATTCATGATCTTAGTTTTATTAAGTCAGTTAAACACGTGGACTCTTTCAAATGGCCTTGAGTCACAAATTGCGTGCTCTCCTCATTGCTTCAGATCTCCCACTGAGGGATTTCGTTATGACCATACTGATGTGGTCATCTCCACTTAACTGCGTTCACATTACTGAAACAAGTACGAAGTACACTAAAGGTGGCAATCTCCCTCCGCAGGACCGGCTCACCCTTGGTACTGCTCAAGCACATGCGGCTTGATCAGTAACTACAAAGGACATGTTTCACAAGCTGTCAGGGGCCGTGTTTATCACTCCATTTGCACAGTGCTGATGAGAAAGCAGTTCACCGTCTTTAATTAACACTGTTCGTACAGTCAGGATTAAGAGTATTTCAGTAATCTTATTATGAAAAGATATTTTTCAGGAGTAACTTGAATCTAACATCACAATGGGATTAACATGGTTATATGTGGTGTGTTATTTTTTTTAAAAATCAAGCACTAATTTTACATAATCCAATGTAATAAAACTTTTTAGTTTCAAACCCTGAAATGCCATTGACTTCAGAACTGGTCCGCCATTTAAAAACACACCTGTGCCTTTAACAAAAATTTTGCAAGTCATTAGTCAGTAGTGTCACTAATGCATTTGAATCATGTGAAGAGGAGAAGAGCTAATCATTGAGCTATTTCAGTAGCAGCTTATAGAGTATTAACAATTCAAGCCTTTTTGAACAATTTTTTAGCATGCAAAATGTAGCACATGTTTGTGTTGGCTGGATCAATGTGACAGATTACAATAATTGCTTAAAGCAAATGAGGTATTTATAATACATTAGGTCAAATTTATCTTTTTTAAATGTGCCAAAACACAGATTCATAAAGCCGCTATAATTCCTAGCCTCATTCTTCTCTTTCCTAAATTAGTTTAAATTGGAAGTGGCTCCGAAGACAATAATGAAGCTATCTGGTATGAAACAGGTGTGAGTGTGCAAAGCATCAGTCACAGCAATGATTTGCTACGATTTCTACCAGAATTTTGTTTTATTAAAAAAACCCAAATAGGTATTTTGGGTTGAATGGCTCTTACAGAAAACAAAAGTAATAAGCTTGCTTTGAGTGAATTGCTCTGATGACACCCGACCAACAGCAATTTCAACAGCCTTCACTGACCAGCCATTGGAGGGGCTACTTGTAGCCTAGTACCATCTTGTGGACATATGTGTCTCCAAGGAATTGCAGAGGCAAGAAGGAAACTAGAGGTGCTAAAGGGGAAGTAAATTGGGCAAGGGGACCCATTTGGTATGTAAGAGAAATTAAATCTAGTTTTATCCATTATGTTCCAATAGTTAATTAAGACCATTAATTTACCTCCCAAGGTGTGTCTTTTCCAGGAGCTCACCTCTTGAGTCAGAAACTGGAACAGGAACTCATGCTTCTTTTATCCAGACTGTATGGAAATCTGTAAAGCAACAGCACAGACATTTGGCCTAACAGTAAGTCTCCAACAGCTGATACGCAACAGTTAGTAACCACCATATACAAAATACATTCTAATATACTGCATTTGCTAGTTGGCAGCTGAGTTTGCTTATAGATTTGACACACATAAACCAGTCTGTCTCCTAATCTCAAGCCTGGTTATGGTAGGTGAGACCAAGGGTCTCTCTAGCTCATTCGGACCCACACTGCAGCTGACAGCAGATGCCTGAGAGCGAATGGAAGACCAGAGCCAGCACATAGCAATGCTTGCCCAGAAGTTTCATATCTTCCAGCCATTAGTGGCTCGAGGACTTAGTGAGACAGCGGTAGTGTCTTTGTATTCAAATTGTCCTGAATAAGTTTTCATGAATATCAGTTCCTTTTCAAATGTATTGTAAGTAAAAGCTTTAGCAGGAGTCACATCCTGAAGGAAGGAGCTCCCCAGCTCTACATGTTGTGTGAAGTACCTCTGCTTCACGTTGCTCTGCCCCTGCTTGGTCCTTACTAGCTCCAGGTGTGTAGCACAGAATGTGTGCTCTTGCCATGCATGGAAATATTTCAGCTTAAAAGTAATGTAAGTAAACTTAGGAACACAGTGCCACCCTCATGATTTTTAGAAGACCAGCACAGAGTTGAACTACATGTTCCTTATTTTTTTGATCGGTCCATAGCATAAGCGTGACCCAGCTTTATTCAACACTTCTCAAGCGAGTACAGGCTCCTGCTGTAGCAGACTGTTTCTCCACTGGCTGTTTTGTATAGTTTTTATTAGGAATTAGGCTCAGGCTGCTGTGTCAACTCTTTTTTCTCTCCATCTGAGTGACTGGTATGTTCTACCTCTATCTACTAACAAAACAAAGTCATCCTAAAAGTTCAGGCAGACCAACCAGCAATGGGGCAGCCTCAGCCCCAGGGCACAAAGAAGATGAAAGCAAGAGGCTCTCAGACCATGTCAAAGTGCTGTGAAGGAAGGGACAGTTCAATATCCTGCTGTATGTGTAATCTGCTAATTTGCTTCTACTTCTGGTCACACACTGCTGCACATTAAACAACACAAACTAACACAAATCAGCTGGCCATTAACAGAGGTACATCAAAACAGTGAAATGCTATTTTTATAGAGCTCTGTCCAGATGGGGCTTCCCATCAGCTAGCTCTGCGTCGTTCATCACTGTTTCTTTGATCTGTTTCACAAAATTATTTTTATAGCTGGATTTTTTTTCCTGACACAGAACCCAGATCTTTTTTCCATACTTACGTTTTTCAACAATTGGTCACTTAGATCCATATGTTTCTCATGACAGCTACAGCTTATACATCAGAGAAGTCTCTTCAGTGTCATGATGAATAACTGATACCCTGCACACTGGATTTTCTTCAGGCTTGAATTAGTATACCAGGTTCTTTTGTTGTTTACTCACACAGGTGTGAATATACACACCCTTCCAATCACAGATTGTATTCGAATTGGAAAAATCATTCAGAAGGATGTAAAAAGCAATGCACCAAACTTATTTTAGTGAAAGTTTGTCTGGTGTTTCCAGCCTTTGTCCATCGTATGTACGCTTTCCCTTGATTTGCAGAACACTACCTCACAGGTTCAGACCAAAAGTCCATCTTGAACAACACGTTACAAGCACTTCCACCTGCGTACAATACCCAGGAGCATTTTAGTATTCACACCACAGCTGATGAGGCCACAGACCAGCCGTGCAAGATGAGGTGACCAACACCATCCACACTGACTTAGAGATGGGCAACACTTTTCATCTAATTTTAAGACTGAGAACCTGGCCTTGATGGTGCCAGGTTAGAGGAGTATCAGACTTACCCTGGCTTATTTACTGCCACTCAAAATCAGGAATGTCAAGAAGCCGTGGACCTCCCCTGCCCTGTGACCACTGTCAGAGAGACAGCCCCAACCAAAGAGAGCTCTCTCAAGTATGGAAGAATGGCAGGTGCTTCATTTTTTTGTCAATAAAATCTTTGCTAAATGTAAAAAAAAGATGACAGACTGTCAAGGAAGAGAAAGAACAGGACTAGTGTACATATACTTCCACTGGGAAGTCTCCAGCCTATCTGCCGAAACTCTTCAAGCCATGGAGACCAAGTTTCCTAAGCTATTTGTACTAATGCCCCTGTCTTTTTCCCCAAACAACTTAATGTCCTTCTACAATATATTTCTTTTTTCTTTCAAAAGGACATTTAAAAAACTGTCCCTCTCTATTTGTATAATAACCTTTGAAAATATCCCCTGTCCATTAGGCTGACTTTTTCAGTCTTGTCTTTCAACTAATCTAATTCCTTCTATCCCCTTATGGCTTTTAGAAATGCTAACGTAATATGTTTTGCAAACAGATATTTAAATTAAACCTTTTAATTAAAGTTAGTTGAACCAATGCACTAGCAGCCACATCCCTTAAACTGCCAAATGATATGTCAGTACCTGCAATATTATTTACATTTAAAAAAAAATTCTCTTGCCAAAACTACTGTGAGTTTTCAGCTATACATAGTATTGTATATTACACTTAAAACTAAAATTCATTTTCTGCTGCTTCTACTAAGTGAGGCACAAAACAAGCCACAAACCCAGTGGAGCATAAATACAAGTTCAATTCTGATCGGGACTTGTCCCTAAGACTCTTGCATAGCTCCTGGCTTTTACCTACTGTGCTCAAAATGACTAACAGTTTTCACAACCTTCCTTCCTACTTTTGGGATTACCAAGCCTACTTTTGTTTGTACGGTGTTTAATACTCTGTTTTAAAATGTTCTACTTACTGTTTTTATCTGTTAAGAGACTTCAGTCTTTCGCTTTTGATGAATTTCTTCAAAATCTGCCCATTTTAAACTGCACAGAAAAGCTTCTTCTACTTCCCCTCTTTTCATAGTTTTCCCTAGACTGATTTCCAAGAGCTTTCAATTAAAAATTTTCCCCTACTAACTTCCTTAAATACTTCCAGTCTTGTCCATGTGGCTATAGGAATTTCCCCCAATTCATGCCTTTGACCACTGTTAACTGTAGCATCGGTGTTCATTAACGTTTTACCCTCCAGCCCCATTACATCATTGTGGCCATCCCCATCTGTCTCTTTGTAAGGGCACTTTTAATGACAGGTGATAGTACTTTCCATTTGCACAAATCCTCTTTCAAGTACATGAAAGTGAGTTAGGGCTCTAATTCTTTAGGGTTTTTTTCCAATTCATGTTTTTATTTGTACCTGACTAAATGGTGTCCATAGATTGATCTCCCTTTTCTGTGCTCTTATTTTTGCAACTTCCATTGTTTTAAAATGCTTTGTTCAATATCTTCTATAATCTCTTTTGTTTCTTAGATTAATTTGATTCTCTTTTAACTTCAACTTCTTTCCAGAGGACTCCAATCCCCTAAGTCAGCTGTTTGCTGTTTCGCTTTTCGTATTTCTTATTTAAATCCATGCTCTGTACTACTTTGTCTATTGGATACATCTTCCCCTTTCACATTCTAGGGACCTTTCACAGCCATTGGGACTTTTCTTTTGCTTGTTTCATGCCTATGTCAATTTAACCCCCTTAGCACACTCAGAGTCTTCTAACGATATCCTTATTTTTAGTTAGCTCATGGACTCATAAAGAAAGGAGGACATCGCACAATCAGATTTAAATCAAACTACAAACCCCATCAGTTTATCATCCAATAATTGTCTCTCCTACAAGCCAGAATCTCTCACTTCCATAGTCATAATTCTTCTTTGTCCTAAAACTGTCACTCAGTTCTTCTTTATTCAAGCCTAAGTAGCAGTATGATATAACACTGCCACACTGCTGGCCAAACAAAATCTCAGTGGTACTTACTGTCCAGGTATGAGACTGCAACATTTAGTGACCAAAGCTTCCACTTAAATGTAAAACACACTGCATCACATTCACTAACTGCATATACACATGCATATATAACTGTCCATATCTCACACTCATGGATTCTTGTCTTCAGAGCAATTCTGACTTACAACCACTCTTATACTTTCACATACATATATATATATAACTGCAAACCCAAGTTAGTCCACTTTAACTACCACCTCCTGGTTTTCCTTAGCAAATCAACTGAAATATTACCCAGTGCCATTCAGCAGTACTCTGGCCATGTAAAAATAGCTGGGAAGAGCAGCCCCCTGGGAAGCTGGCTTGCTGAAGAATGCTGCGTTACTCACAATAATTTTCCAGTATGGCTTCAAATCCATCTTATACTTCGTGCTCTTGCTCCTGCCTCTCTATAGCAGCTCTTTCAAGGGAGTAGGGGGGAGATACGAGGTGCTTTGCAGTCCATTGGTAAAGTTTTTATTCAGCTAGAGAGGAGTTAACACAGAAGGCTTCTGCCCTTCTCTCCCACCCCAAGGCTGAACACCTTGCCATAGCATTATCCCTAGACACTAGATCTTTGAGTGCAACCAAACCTACAGTCACAATAGGGACTTTTTCCATTAATTTTAATGAGCATAAGAATGAAGGGACTGAGAAGGAAAAAAGTGAGGATTAGGTGTCTGGCAAGATCTTTTGCATGCTAGAGGAGCACTGCTATAGACTGATCTACTCTTTGCTGTCGTACAGTGACTAATCACCGTGAAAGCTAACAGAGAAATGCAGACTTGAGGCCATAGTTAGTAACAAGTACAGTGGGTTTTTTTCAAGATGTTTCACTTCAAACTATTTATCCTATTACTACTAACAAAGGAATCATGAATTGGAGCAAAACTGAAGTTGACAGTGTCTCGTGTAACTCTACAGTGACCATATACCAATGCTGTAAAGCAGCAGATTAGTATCACAGGCTGCTGTTTGCTCTATGGTTCCCAGAGGGCTTAGACACAAACAGGGAAACGTAGTAGCAGCACCAAGCCTGGATTTTTTTTTTTATTTTGCCTTTTTAAAAATTCCGTGAGCTAGACGCTTGCTCCGTTTTTCTCCCACACCTTATTTGTTTAGGCCCCAGTGCTGCAAAAAAGTGGTATATTGTGCGTGGATGGCGGAAGCGGAAAGAAGGTCTAGTTCTGTGAGGTGCAAAATTCCCTCAGCTCCTAGCAGCCCTCTGGAAAGCTGTAAGCATCTTGAAGGCTCACAGACAAATTATTTTAGCATTAATTACAACATCAATGAGAAAATAATACCCAAATGGGAATTTAGGATGATGTCTGCATTGAATGTTTCTCATTATTTTTGTATGGATTTCATATGACAGCAGAACACTTTAAACCCCATCTTGCTTTCAAGCTAGTGCTGAATCTATTGCCTTCGTGCTAAGCAGCAGGCAGAGTCTAAGTTGTCTAATTCGTAAATTCTTATAGCTGCTTGACAAGGCTGCCTTTCTTTATGAAGGAATATGAACCCAACATTTGTTTTCCTTTTTAAAGTAAAAGCTCATTAAAAGCAAATTTTTCAAGGTCAGATTCTGAATGTTTTTTTCTTCTTTTCTCTTTTGATTTCCTAGCTTGTCTTTAATAATTTTTTTTCAAAGCTATCCCATTAGATATTGCCATCTCATCACTTTCAGTTCCTAAATAACAAGAGAATGAATGGAGTCTTGTGCATAACCAAAAGATTTGAGCTTGGTCAGAGTGGAATTATTTGTTTTTCAAAGTGTATAAACATCAAACTAGTTTTTAAAATCCCCCAAAAGAGGAATGGGAGGAGGGGAAGAAAAGGCAAACACTGGGAGATCTTTTTTCCAGAAGAGAAAAAGAATCCAATTATCATCTTGCAAATGTAGGCCTGATGTTCAAATATTTCCTCACGTTGCACCGTGTTTTGCTTAGTCAGTGATAAAATTCTTCTGGGTGTCTCTATGCATAGCTTCATTAGAGATCCATTAGAGTCACACAAATGCAGCCTTGTTTACATACATTTGAGAAGAGTTATCATAGCATCATAGAATGGTTTGGGTTGGAAGGGACCTTAAAGATCATCCAGTTCCAACCCCCCTGCTGTGGGCAGGGACACCTTCCGCTAGACCAGGTTGCTCAAAGCCCCATCTAACCTGGCCTTGAACACTTCCAGGGAGGGGGCATCCACAACTTCTCTGGGCAACCTGTTCCAGTGCCTCACTACCCTCACAGTGAAGAAATGTAACTGAGTTGTAAAAAACTTGTTTCTTTGAAGCTGACAAACCTTTTCTCACAAATGTTAGGACAGAGCTCATGCCATGTGTAGAATCCGTGCTTGTATGAGTGATAGGCATGTGTATGTGCACTCCCAGAGCCTACAGTTCTTTTAAACAAAGTTTCAGAAAACATGTCCTTACAGATTTCCTGCCTGTTATACCATGTTGCAACAACAGCACTTGATGGATAAATCCCTGTGGCATTTTGTCATATCACATAAAGCATCAAGTGATAGATGCACTTCAGAATAACATGTCCTAGAGACATAGTTTCTAGAAGCACAAACAGCTCTCCTCTTACCCTTATCAGTACACCCTTCAAAATACTCCCCCATCCCCAATTCTTTCTTCAAAAGCAAAAGTGTCTCTCAGTTCCACAGATATTAATTTCTAACCAAGATGGATCAAGCCTGAAAGAATACAAGCATATTTGTGTGTAGACTTGTAGTCTAAACCAACCTAAAACAACTCCTACTAATTCAGCTGGTCTTTGATTTGCTGCACCTCTTGTGCTTCAGCCCTGGGTTCTCCTATGGCTCTGATACAGCACAGCATTTATGCATTTGTATGTCTGCACAGATCTTGTCAGACTCATACAGTTTGAACTTCCACAAGCACTTTCCACAGCACTTGGTCAAAGCCCTTTAATTTTTCCTCATGAGACTCCTACTATTGTCTCCCTTGCATTCACTTTTTAGAAAGCTTAAACATGTCCAAACTAATCTCAGAGCTACTATTTTTTAAATAACTTTTCTATTTCAATATAACCTGTGCCACTTGGTAGGATTGATAGATATTTGTTGTCCACTAGTCATCAAAGGCTGGTCTTGGTACTTGCGAAGGAGGCCCATGATCCCTAGGAGGACAGAAGGGCAACACCAGGCCAACACAAAGCGCTGGAGGAGAGCACTGAAGGGCTGCAGCCAACCTCACAGCCCTGCACAGCTGTTCCCTTTCCCCTGGAAAATGACATATCCTGTGGCCAGATCAGATTAAAGCAGCTCATGTTCTTCAGTTGGTTTGGATGGCTAGGACCAAACCATGGGCACATTCACCTGCTAGAGGGCACAGGCCTCAGGGACTGATATGGGCTCCCAAAGATCATAACAAGTCGTTGTAGTTCACCTGAAACTTGATTTGGGAAGCGGATTGTTTCTCTTACCATCACAAAGCAGACATTGGAGAAATTCAGATATTCCCACCCAAACATTTGGGGTCTGTTTTGATTTAATACTAGCCAACTCTGTGGGTCCCAAAACCATGGTATAGTGTTTGCATCTCATAATTCAGTGTAGAGTAACACCTGCTTTCAGTCTGAAAGTGAAACTTCAATTCAGCGAATCACCCAGCCATCACAAAGACACAGAGGGAAGTAAAGGCCACCTCCCTTTGTACAGGTTCACAATCTTATCTTTGCCTTGCCAAAACAAAATCAATAGAACAAAACACCAACGTTTGGGCCTTTTGTTAATCATTTGACAACCAAAGTCTATAAATTCATTTCCCCATTTCATTCCTTTATTTATCCTGCTGCTCTGAAAGTCCTGAAAGCACAATGAAAACTGGCCTGACTCTGGCGCTCTCAGTCAAATAAAGCTGGCATGGACATGGAGTTACACTTAGCCACCCACCCACACAATTTTAGCTTCCCAGCCATCAAAGCACAATCAAAACTGCGTTTTCCTGACTGTCAGTTTCTCTATGCATTTTTTAGAGCGCAGATGTAATAGGTTTTACAGGGAGTCCCTTTGATTCGTGCCAGCCCTGCACATTCTCATTCTGCCCCTAATCTCTCCTTTGTGGCACGCGGACTCGGAGCGGTGGGCATGGATCCCAGCGGACACTGATTACCATCCAAATTCCCTTTTGGAAATGATCCCATCTGGCAACTGCAGAACCCAAAGCTTCGACCCTCGGCCATTGTTCTTCTCCAAAATGAGCAGATTCAACTTTATTACAGATTAAACATTTGCTCTATTTTATGTTTAAAGCTACTTTCAAGTGCTATGTCAAAACATAGAAGCTTTCTCTGCTGACCCTCCTGTAGGGTTTTTTATTTTAAGAATGAATAAAAATTAAGCAGTCCAAGCAATTTTTTTTTTTTTTCAGAATACGTACAAAGAATTGCTCCCCAAGCTTAAATTTTGCATGTCAAGTTTCATCTGGGAGCAGATTCGTTTTTACAGCTCAGTTATCAGCTGTGCAAACAGGCTATTATTCATGTTCATCTAAGGTCTAACTGCATTACTGGCCTCTCAAAAATTTGCCAGGCCAGGAAAATTTATGCAGGACCCATTTTAGAGAGGGAAGAAAAATGAGAAATGGCTGAACAGGCCCACGAAAGGCAACCAACGGCCTTGTACATCTTATCCACAGAGCTGAGAGCAATGTAGTTCTCCCCTGTTGCACACTCCCCACAGTGAGGCTCCTATCAAATCCACAGGCAGGTCTGCACTGTGACCTCTTTCTCCCCATTTGTGGTCACATATGCAGGATGCAGATGGTCAGACTGCTCTGTGATCCACTGCAGAGAAGACATAGTTGGTATATAGGCCATGGCACTGCCTTGCAACTAGGGAGTGTACCAGGTAGTAGGGCCCTGCATGCACAGAAACCCTGTCAAAAGCCCTATTCCCCATCAACTGACCCCTTCTTACCATTCAACCCATGTAGCGTATCTGATGCATGGATGACGACAGGTCTCAATTCACAACTCCGCTCCCCCCCCTCAAATAGCCAAAGTGCACAAATCCAACCTTGACAAAAAGTGTCCAGTCATATTTCTTGCAGTGGTGCTCATAGTATAAATGTTTCATGGATAAACATCGCTCTTCTTAGGCAAGGATAATCTGTAAAGCTAGACCGTGCACATAAAAAAAATTAAATATTACTGTGCCTTTTATGCTTGTGTTATGATCTATTGATCATAACACATATCATACACTTGAAAATGAAATTTGTACCAATGGCAGCAGTAATCTTTTCTTGTCCATTATATTCTTAAGAGTTTAGTAACCTGAGGTTACTTATTTTTCTGAAATACATACAAAATTCTGGTAATATAAAACCAAAGTCTTCCCTTAACAAACAGAAATCCAGTACAGTTAAGTTCTCTCTGGTTTTACCTGCAGTGTGGAGTGGTATTTTCATGGATTTTATTACGTCAGTTTTTTCACAATATCAAAATGATTTCCAAATCAATTTTAAGAATCTGAAAGCATTGTATAATGTGTCTGCAAATCAAAAGTAATCTTTTGACTTTTATGCAGCAAGACTAGTGAGTATTTCATGACAATCCTTTAAGACAGACTGTCCTGGTATCTTTACCATTAACATTTGAATTGGTTGCAGTCCGGCTGTAAAAGTTTGTCTCTCTAGGTAGCTTAAACAACTCTTTTGTCAGTCTCCTTATTAAAAATGCAGAAACATACTATCATCCCTTATCAAAAATTAAACCAGCATGGTTGGCAACCTTATAAAATTTTTAAATTGTCATTGTTCTCATGTTAAGTTAAAGCCCCCTCGTTTGCTTTAGACATCTCTGGGAATTCATCCATCTTCAGAGGAAACTCAAAGGGCAAGAGAGCATTCCTGTGATTATATGCAAGAGTAAACAATGAACATAGTACAACATGGTGGTTTGGGGTTTTTTTTACCAGGATTCAGGTGTAAAAGATACCAGTAGTTAAAAGAATTTATCTTGAAAGAAGCCAGTGCCTGAGTCCTGCACAGCAGAACGGGAATTTGTCAGTGGGCAAAAACTGAAAAGTACCCCTAAAAAAGGCTGAAAAGTAAAATTTAAGTTGAATGGTAGCCTTTCTTTAATTATTGTTGTGGGCAGAGGAGCTTATTACTTAATAACCTTGAGGCTGTTCATGGCTTTCAGCAAATGCCAAATTCTCTGTCTTCTGCCATATGGAAAGGCAGACTGACCACCATCTTCTGACACCTTCCTGTGTCATCAGCACTAATATTTATCTAAGCAGCAGTGAACCTGATGTAAAGCCATGCTCACAACAACCTTGTGAGCAACCTCAACACCTCACGATTCACTTCCATCCAGCTCAGATCTCTATATACTGCATTGCTGTCTTCCACATAGAGTCTCCTTGAAATCCTATCGGTGTTAACCAGTATTTGTTTACAAAAAACATTTACGAAACCAAGTAATTCATCCTCACCACCTGGAGGCTAACCAAACTGCCCCTTTATCCTTGAAGGTGGATAATTATACATTTTTCTTTCTGTGAGTAACAGCAGCATAGGACATAAATAAACAAGACTGGTGACTCCACCAAGGAAAAGACTAGTCTGGCATCTCCAGTCGCTACTGTTGTGAGGTGCATGAACCACCACCATGTTCCTAAATAACAGTGGTACAACAGGAAACACTGAAGTCACCAACAGATGTCTTAGCACCTGCCCAGTACTTTCCATGACTGAATTCTGTTTTCACTTACAGTGTTAATAAAATTTGTCATGTGAGATACCTGCACCAGTCTGACTCTTTATTTTCTTTCTTACTTTCAGACAAAATAGTTCACATATTTCAGAGAACTAAAGCAGGGAGAATATATTGTTCCCCCACATGAAAGAACAGAATAACCCTAGTACCATTTAACTGAAAAGGGTTCAGAGCCTTCAGATCTTGAAATAGGGACTTCAAATGAGTTAAAAACCATGTAACTTATTTACTGCACACAAAAACTATGCTATGCTTACATTATAAAGGCTGCTAATCAAGCACATAAAATGGTGTGGTTGCCTGTGAAACAGTAATTCATGTGCTTCGTGCACAGGCACCACGATAGCACTGTAAATGACACTGTCACATATGCTCTTTTCCGTAAGACCCTTACCTCATTCAGTGCGCAGAATGAACAATGTTCAACTAATGTGTAGCTTTCAATAGTTTATTTTCCCTTCATTATTCACTCTCACCAGGCATTATTTATTGCACGCTATTCAGATTCTGCTTTGAAAACAGAATTATTCATTTCTTCATTGGCTTTTCTGTGGTGCTTCTCAGAATAGTATGAATGCTTCAGACATCAATGCATTCATTTTTATAAACTTTCTGGGTTGTTAAGGTTATAGTTTTTGCCATTTTTATGGAACATGAACTGCGTAAGAAGTACCAGCTAAACTTGAGTACCTAACACAAGCTGTTTAAAACCTGTGTTTTCAGACTATTATACAGTACTTCGTATATTCAAGATTAAGATCCCAGTGGCTTCAGCTGGAACTGTGATCACTCAACAATTACCCGGTTTACAACCCTGGAGTCTTAGCTATGTACTGCAAAAAAAGACAAACTCAGAAGTAGAAAACAGCCTTGAAAAGTTTCATTTGATCCAAGTAGGATGCTCAGAATCAAGAGTTCTCTGGCGCATGTGGAGATAAAATCCATTTCTCTGCTATTCACTTGCCACAACAGAAAGCCATCATAAAAACATAATTTTTCCTTCTGCAGATCCTTCCATCACTGGCTATGTGCTCTTCAGTTTCTGCAACAGGAAAGGCTTTGGTGCTCATTCACTACAGACTATTGATTTATCTCCAGAACACACTTCATTATGCTAGGTTTTAAATGAAGCAAAGGTCCCAAGAAAAAAAATATAGCGTGGAATCCCATAATTACAGAGTAACAAAATTCAGGTGTGTAACATAGCTGAATCAAGGCTGCACAGGAAACATAAGAAAGCTCAACTTTTGTGAACTTAACTTTGTCATTTTAACACTCCTTTGTCATAGGTTTTCTAAACATATGTATGTGAAGTCTGTGCTCTTTTTTAGCACAAACCATAGACCCAGATGTTATATCCTCAGACTCTCAGTGAGACAGCTTGCTTTTGCAGTTGTTGGGCTGTAAGAAGAAGAGGGAGGATGAGTGCTCAGCCTGACTTAAAGTATCCCATGATTGCAATTAAGCCCTGCTCAGCTAAAGCAGACCATGCTCACTGCACACAGAGTCATAGGAGGTTTCAACAGTGATGCTCTGGCAAGCCTTTTTGGACCCAGTTCATACAGATGTTGGGCTGTCAGCATGGTGATGACTATCCACAGGAAAATTCAAACCCATAAAAGTAACACTCCAGCCAGACTTTAAATGACGGAAATACACTGGTCCCTCAATGCCTCTACAGCTTACACCTATCTCTGGTTCCTACTGTCCTCTCTGTTCCTGGGCTGAAAGCAGAAACAGAGTAGTTGAGTAACAAGAGGGTTTGAGAGACTAAAATGTTTTTTATGATGAGTTCTAGGATTGATTGTTTTGCATGTTGGTAAATCAAGTCATCTTCAGTATAAGTGATTTTTCTCATCATGCAGTCTGTCTTAATATCCAGCCACAGGGAAGTTGGACCGCATAAATGGCAGATGTGTCTTGGTTATGTTGGCTGGGAGCTCATTTTGATGAGGAGATGAGACTGAGGCAACAAACACCAAGATAAATCCTCGTTGTGGGAGACTGTCTGAGGAGCCGAATAACTGTTACAGAAAAGGTCCAGCTGGGTGCATAGAGAACCTGGATCTGCTCTTGTAAGCATTTGCAGTTGTCTAACTCTATGACTCAGAAACATGTATCTTGAGAAGTGCCCTAGGCTTCTGGAGAGGAAAGATTCCAACTAAGCCTGTATTATACACCCACCACCATCTTCTCAAACACATTCATTGTAAAGTAGCGCATGGGCAACCAAAAGAACAGCTCAGAAATGCCAGATAATTTCCTCTTTGCACACATATTGGAGGGCTCCTGTTGGGAAACACAACAGCAGCTTTGAGCTTGCTCCAAATAGCACTTGTTGGGAGATATCAAATTTCAAAACAGAAGAGGCGGGTGAAGGAACCCAAACCCATCAATACCACTTCCCTATATGGCAAATGAGTCATTTAAACTAATCACACCAGCAAAGCTCAGACTTCAAAGCCTGGAGGATTCTCATCACTTCACTAGTTACTCTTTCAGAAAAACCTTTCATATTACAAGAGAAAGAAAATGACTTCTGGATGCATCCTTCTGCACAGCAGAGATACAGGCTGTTGTGCATATGAATACCAGATAAAGGGATATGGAGCACCAGGAAATTGCACTTATATTAATGGAAACATTACTGTGCAGTGATGCGATATTCCTGGCCGGTAGCTGGCATGAAGCACAAAAAGGGAACATGCAGCAGGGCATCTTATTAAGCAGGTTGGTGTTGTTGCTTAAGATCAGAGGAGTGGGCGTTCTGAGAACAACGTGACAGCCAGAACGCCTGCCCGTGGTGCTCTGCCTGGAGAGTGAGGGCAAACAGGACCAGTGACCGAACAGCACAAAGCCCGTCGTGGCCACGAGGAACTTTGTCACATCTTCAGACAAGGGCAGTCAGAGAAAAGGAGCTTTGAACTACTGCAGCACAGAAAGCAATGGTCCAGGTCTGGGCATCTTTAAACTGGTGGTCATGCTTCTCCTACTATGTGTGATTTTGTCCTGACTGAGCTCACTACAAAATTGTAATGATTTCAGTGGAGGCGGTGCACAATCAGACTCCTTACTCAAAACTCTGTGGAGACTAACATACCTGTATATGCTTCCCTGGGACAATATTTGGTTGCACAGATGTTGACCTGCTTGTTCAAATAAGAACTGATTTAGATCCAATGATTTTTTTTCACACAAGGATTAGTTTCTCTGGGTGTAGAATTAGTTAAAAATCAATTACATGCTGTGAAAGACAGAGGTACTCAATGATGCTTACTTATTCTCCTAACTGAATGTATTCAGCCATCTATATATTTCCTCTCTTTTCACAAAAGAGAGCAAAAGCTTCTGTGTGTTATCGTATTTCTTATTAGTGGGTCTGAAAAAACACATTTTTTTCTATAATATTGGTGCTTTCTTGCTGTAAGTATTGATTTTTTCCATGCTTTCTCCACTCTCCATGGGTTTTTCCTTTTGCTTCTCTTTTTACTGTTTTGACCTAACTGAATATAGTCATCATTGACACAACCAGAGAAATATGTGTTACAGTCATGGAGCAAGGAGCATTTAAAAATTGAATTAATTTAGATCACTTGAAACAAGAAGTTACCCTCAGCAGGCGGCTGATTTGAGGACATCACTTCTACACTGGGCCAGGCAAGAATCCACATAGCACAGTATCCTCCTTCCAGCAGTGGTCAGCAGCAGACACTTGGGGAAAGAGTATATCCTGTGTGATCCTTTTCGGACATAGGCTTCAGAGAAACAGTACTTCAGGGAATGCCTGGTCTACAGATCTTCCCTAGACCATTATAATTACTACCACCAGTGGATTTACTTTTAAGTAGAACTGTTAATTTACATAGTGCTAGATAATAATGAGGCCTTGTATGGTGGGATTGGATGTTCCCACTGATACTAGATAAGGACCCTAACTATATAAACTCTTTGGCCCCCAGCTGGTATTAACATCATTTTTGGAAGACTCTGGACCACTGTGCAAGAGGTTGAGAAGAATATCTATCATTACTGTCCACACTACCTTTGTTTGATAAGGAAAGGATGTAGAGTTTCCAGGACTACCCAGTACCATTCATGAACAGAACACATGCTTACAGAGAGATTTATCAAATCAAAGAAGATTTACTGTTTTGCTGTCATGAAAGTTCCCAAAAGTCACAGTGAAGGATGAAGTTGGGTGAATGCAGGAGGCTTATAGCAAGAACTGAAACTGATGATGTTGCTATGGACTACACAACCCATTTAATATGCTGTGCAGAGCGCATTGGGGCTGCTATGCAAACCTTAGAGCTCAAGTGCAGGAAAATAAGGACACAACTAAAGTAGGATAGATTATTTAGGCAGCAGGAGAAAAGGAAAACATACATCTTTGATATTACTTTAGAACCATTTCCTTTCAGACTGCAATGCTGACATCCCAGAAATTCAGTGTAAATCCATGACACTGAAGCATATCTGACTTCGAAATAACCAGCTGTTACAGACCTGCTAAGAAACAGCAGTACAAAATTTATTGTAGTTATTTCAGTTCAAGGCAACAAAGCTCTGCATTGCACACATCAAGATTTAGCTCAGTCTGAATGATTCAACAGTTAGCAGGTACTCTTGCCAATGACAATGATGTCAGCTATCTGCCACACTGGGTTTCCTAATACAATAGCAGAGAAAAGACCTTCCTCTACTTCCAGGTACATTACTTCCAGATGTTCCAGTAACACAAAGTAAATGCATATGACCAAAATCCATACGTCAGCACCATTCTCAGGAACGGAGCAGCACAGGATCTGCACTGAAAAGGTGAGGGATTGTTTTGCTTCAGATACCAGGCAGGGTCTGGGTACCCTCTCTAGCTGGGGTTTGGCAGGCAAGCCTTGCTGCAGCTCTGAAAAAGATGCTCCTACTCTGCAAGCTACACTATATTACCACTTTAATGGCTTCAGTTTAGAAAATGATGGTAGATTTGTTTATTTGTTTGAAGCATAGTGGAGCACTGACTTGTAACCAGAAGTCTGAATGACAAATCAACCCCTTTAAAACAATTATTTATAAAACTGAAAGTATAGTTGTTCAGAAACACAGATGATCCCTATCAGTACATCTCTGATAAAGTTGCAGCAAGCTGTTTTAGATTAGCCTTTCTTTCCCTGCTTTATCATCCTTTCTATTTAATAATGGCCTAGATCTCATTTATATGGGGTGGGCATGTCTAGAGACTTCACTGCATTAAATTAGAAACTGTATTTCCATATTATCTGTGACATTCAGATGTACCTCTATTGATATTTTTTCCTTGGTTAATTAAGCACTGACTTGAGTATTAGCTCACATCCTGGCCTTCCTCTCAGAGGTGATAGTAAGCTCTACATTCTCTCCGGGAGCTAATATACATCAGCTGTGATAATAAGCGTGTAAATTCTCTTTGCTATACCTTTTGGAGAGTCTGTCTTCTGTCCTGTATTCCCATAGCTATATTTAATATTTCCTTATTTCCACAACATTACATAATCTGCACCAAATTTTTGTTCTCTGAGGAATCACAGAATCGTTGAGATGGGAAAGAACCTCCGGAGATCATCTACTTCAACCCCCTGCTCAGAGCAGAGTAAGCTAGAGCAGGTTGCCCTGGGCTGTGTCCAGTCAGGTTCTGAGTATTTCAAAGGATGGAGACACCATTGCCTCGCTGGGTAACCTGTTCCAGGGTTCAACCAACTCATAATAAAAAAGGTTCTGACATTCATATGGAATTTCCTGCATTTCAATTTGTGCTCATTGTCTCTTTCCCTGTCACTGGGGACCAGTGACAAGAGTCTGCTTCTGTCCTCCTTACACACCAAGCCACTTTATTAAAAAAAAAAAAGGAAAGAAAAGAGGAAAAGAAACAACAACCAACCAAACAAACAAAAATCAAAATCAAAACCAACACAAAACCAAAACAAAACCAAACCACCAAAAGCTGATTAAATAGAATTTGCATTCTGTCCTAAAATGCATCTTTGATGATGTGACTAGCTCCTGGGTAGCTGGGCATCTAACTTTAAACCTCTGAGCATCATATGGATTTGTGTGCTTTAAAACACAAAGCCTGGCTGGGTATCAGGGGTCCAGGTAAAGTTTACTGTGTCAGTACCCATGGTTCTGACATTTCTTAATGTTGTACTACAGAGCAGAGTTGGAAACGCCTTTGGTGTGCCTTATAGTTTCATTAGTAAAATGACATGACACTGATAATCTCCAGAAAGTATATTCCACAGAATTAGCAACATATTCCAGTGCCTTTTAAGGGGAAATCACCATCACCCAGGAACACTGTGAAAAGAGCCACTGCGCATAAAATAATACACTATTTTCCTGATGAGTTGAAGAAACTGATACTGATCACCATTTCCCTAGGTGCCCATAGCATCAGATGTTAACTAAAGCCACAGGTAGCAATACCAGCTAAAACATCTCCTGAGGGCATGCAAGTACACAGCTGCCCCTCACACTTGCAGCTAAGATACCTGGCATTAGACTCAGCTCACCTGTCACAGTGCTTTAGAGGGAATTAAAACAATTATGGAAATGGAGGAGGACCTTATCTATGAAAACTTGGATGAGTCACCTTTCCTTCGGCACAATTTAGCTATGTGTGAATCACAAGACAATACTATTCAGCTATGGATGTCTTTAACAGTTATGTTTAAAGGACTAAAGCTGAAGTTAACAGTGTTTTGGACAGAGAGGAATGCTCGATGCACATATGAAGACTTGCGAGGTAAGGCAGTGGCAGTGCTCTGCACTGGCTCAGGTCACTAGTCCCATGCTGCACAGGAGGTCTGCAGTGATAGAAGAGTGGAAGTTAAGAGTCCCTGTCTTTTCATCCAAAAGCTCACTGACTAAAGAGAGCATGACCAACCCACCTGCTATTTAGTATCTCAAATTGCTCATAAGAATTCCTACAAACAGGCATAAAGTATTATTAATAATGTTTTCCTAATGTAATAATGACCAAAATCCAAATGCATTATAGCATTAATGCTTTATGATTTCCCTGGCACTTAATGAGGTTATTACTGTACTGATAAACTGATCTCTGTTAGACCCCTAAGGGGTTTGTATCAAGATGTCAGCAGCGAAATGACCATGCAAGTGGCCTTGCTGTACAATTTTTTTTTTTCACACAAGTCAATGAAGCATAGAGTGACTGTCATAGCCCTTTGTTTGAAAACAGCAGCAATAGGGCAGACTACATATGCAGCTTCACAAAGCATTAATCAGTTGCTTGCACTATTTAATTACTCTCTATTATTTTATGTTTTTGATAAAGTATTCAATGGAATTAAATCCTGAGCATCACTTTCAGCCATTGTTATCCAATTTGGCTTTAGCAAAATTGCATAAACAGGTACGCAATCTCAACATATTTCAGCACAATTTGTGGCTCCAGGAATGTAAGTTCCAGGAAGAATTTAATAGAAAATAAACATGATTATTAAGAGAAGGAGTAGGATGATAAAGCAATGTGACTATCACATGAATTACCTAATGGAATAATAAAGTATCCATTCTTTTCATCCAGCTACTTAGATTTAAAACCTCTTTTTGTCCTCTACTAACAATCACTACAGTTTGCCTGCATGTCCCCCTGAAGAGGAGAGAATGGGGCTTTTATTGCTCATGTTTTTCCCAGACTTGTACAAAACAGGAGGTTATAGAGCATAAATTTATAGTGATGCCATAAGCAAAGGAATGGAGGAGATAGAAGGATGAAACTGCTGTATAACACATTAAGGAGCAATAATGTAAAAGCAAACAGTCCAGAATAGAGCACCCATTGCTTCTACTGCTGTTGATAAACTGAAAAATGAAATTCTTCTGAAGGAGGAAAAGCATGATACTGTATGACTGGCAAGCTCTTAACAGGGATTATAAATATACAGCTCGCTCTGATGAGATATTCAGCAGTGAATGTGCTTGAAGTTATGACTTTAATGGGACTGAACTGGAAACAACATATATTAATAATGCTAATAAAACACTCAAAAGAGACTTCAAGATAATTTTAATCTGTCCTATGAAAAGTGATATGGAAAAAGTGCTCAGGACATAAGGTTGTAGAGTTTAAAACTGGATGAAGGATGCACCATTATCAATCAAGCAAAAAATTGCTGCAGTCTATTTCCTACGAATTTATAGAAAGACATCTCAGAAAAGCTGACAAATTACAAAGAAATTACTACATCTGCGAGTCCAGTAAATTGGAAATTTATCCCTATTTATCCCTCCTCATCCCTCTCCTCCCCACCACTTCCCCGCGTAAAGGGAAGAACTCATTTTTCCATTCAGAACTACAAGCTTCCTTACCTTGGTCATCTGCCAGTGTGGCTGCAGGAGACAAGAGCAGCCTGAAGTTTTCAAGTGGCGTATACAGGAAAGTAGCTAGAGTATTGTTCTCTGCCATGGCCCGATCAATAAAATCTGAGGGAATCAACAGTGAGCAACCAGAGATGGCTTCAACATGGGAGGCATGGAAGGCTACATAAGCAGCATCACAGAAAACTGCACAGATTTAAGGTTGCCCTTGATTAATTTGCAATACTTCAGAATTCTTGGAAGAAAGATCCTTCAAACATGAAAGGCACTGTCATTGGAACAGAGCACTACTAGCAGTTCATTACATTTAGCCACCTATATTTTTAACAAAATGGTATCTTTACATCTCAGTACACCCTTCTGTGTGTTTAAACCATGTCCCAAGTGCGGGTACTCCTGCCAGGGTACAGAAACCCAGCAGAGCAAAGCAGTTCATTCAACATTTCCACATCCTGTTCCTCACACAGCTGTAATGGGTAGCCTCATTGTGGTACACATTAGGATATCACACTCCTCTTTGCTGTCTCACGTTAGAAGACATAAAGGCTGAGGTTGCCTGGGATTTCTTGGGGCTTTAGGTGTTTGTCCCACATTAGCACTGGTCAGTGCCCACCATCATCTCCCACAGTTGCAATTGCTCATCGCCACCATGAGGTGGATGAGGGCTGCATATGCCCTGGAGATCACACAATTTCCTTCATGTTTGTCTTCAGGACCATGACTAAACTCTTCTCCTTCTTCTTCTTCTTCTTCTTCTTCTTCTTCTTCTTTTCTTCTTCTTTTTCTTCTTTTTCTCCTCCTTCTCCTTCCTCTTCTTTTTCTCCTTTGTTTCTCCTCCTAGTGTGGCATGTGCATTCTCTATTTTTATTTGAATATTCTTCAAAGAACAACTGTTGTTTTAAGTATAATTTTAATTACAACTGTGTACTTTTGTTTAAAAGTCATCCAGATGTACAATAATCACAGCAGTCATTTTTAAGACATTTCAGAAATAAATTAGCTACAGTTTTCTGGCTTTAGCTGTTACCTGACAAGTGAACACATCCCTTCATCATTTTTTTGCTGTTACGTACACTACACTACTATTGCATCCTTCCACACCAACCTGCTGATCTCTTCATACATCTAAGTAAAACAGGTATGATTTTCAGTTGGTCCAGCTCTTCAGATGTACACGAGCTATGGGTTTCAACAGACAGCTCCTTTCTGTTTGCCAGGCAACAGCCACTGCATACCCTTGAAAGCTTTTCAGGATTCGAACAGAAGCACTTGTTAGCCAGGCCCATTCTGAAATGGCATATGAATTGGTGCTTCAATAGGGCATCAGGCCAGGGAATTCAAGATGCTTTTCCTTTTACACCAGTCTAGAAAATTAAGATTTCCTCAGTTCAAGCCATAAGACAGCCCTAACAGAAGGTGGGAGACAATACCAGGATCCTTTATGTCAATCATCCATTTGGAATCTGTTCAGAGACAGAAATTGTTTTTTTCCTTTTGTTTTTTCCTTTAAAGGCCTTTATTTTCCATCCTTTCATCTGTCTCTTTTTTCTCTGGTTCTCAGTACTTTGGGCTAATACAGCACGATATTAGTCTCTCACAGAAAATGCTGCTAATTAGTTTATTTCTGCATTCATCGCCAGATCAATCTTATAGGGTGCAACCCAGCTATCAGGCTATTTAGAAGAAATCCTACTCACCTCAATTTCTGCAACATGTTTGTACCAATCTGTCTTGTGTTTTCTTCAGGATTTATGAAAATAAAGTATTAAGACAGAATTTTCTCCCCCTGTGGTTTATCTAAAGACCAGATTTTGCCATCCTTACTCATAATGAATGGTCACTTATGACATATATTCTTTAATTGATTTCAGTGGGACTTCTTATGTAGTGTGCATGATAAAATCTGGCTTCATAAGCATAAACAAATGCCCTTCTCCCCCAAGCAAGGAAGGGCTTCAAAAGAAAGATTCTTTATGCTCAGAAAAAGACCCTTATATTCATTCCAGAAAATTAATATAGCAGCACTGGCAGGACCCCAACTTCTAACATACAACCAATAGGTCAGTTATATTTTTCAGTATAAGAACTGAAAGGGTTTAATGTCACTATTTCATCCAGTGCAACAGCTTGACATCCTTACCCTGCTCAATTCACCCTCATGTTATTATCCAGTCTGTTTAAATGGTTCTGCCGCTCCCTTCTATCTTCATTAAAAGTTTGAATCCCTTTTCAATCCCATGGACATCCAAGCCTTTTGAAAGCTAAAGATTGCTTTCAGGTGTCATTGATGCTTAACCTACCCACCAACTATCAGTAAATATGGTAGGACCCACACTATAGCCCACTGTCAATTGGTAGCTTTTGTGATACAATAATAATACAGGTCACCATTTGCTACACAGATTCCTGAAAAATACATAGCTTCAAATAGAATTCAGACCCAAAGAACCACAGGAAACCATTATCCAAACCTCAAAGAACAAACAAAAAAAAATTCCTGATGGCTTTTGGCTTCTGTTCCTGTGCTGGTTTTGCCTTGGATAATTTTCTTCATAGTAGCTAGTATGGGGCTATGTCCTGGATTTGTGCTGGCAACAGTGTTGATAATACAGAAATGTTTTCATTACTGCTGAGCAGTGCTTACAGGGAGTGGAGGCCTTTTCTGCTTCTCACCCTGGCCCACCAGCAAGTAGGCTGGGGGTGTACAAGAAGTTGGGAGGGGACACAGCCAGGACAGCTGACCCCCACTGACCAAAGGGATATTCCATACCATATGAAGCATATAAAGCTGAGGGAAGAAGAAGGAAGGGGGAGATGTTCGGAGTTATGGCATTTGTCTTCCCAAGTAACCGTTACACATGATGGAGCCCTGCTTTCCTGGAGATGGCTGAACACCTGCCTGCCAATGGGAAGTGGTGAATGAATTCCTTCTTTTGCTTTGCTTGCATGCGGAGCTTTTGCTTTACCTATTAAACTGTCTTCATCTCAACCCACAAGTTTTCTCACTTTTACTCTTCTGATTCTCTCCCCCACCCCACCACGGGGGGGAGTGAGTGAGCCCTTAGTTGCTGGCTGGGTGTCACGGTTTAACCCCAGCCAGCAACTAAGCACCACACAGCTGCTCACTCACTCACTAGGAAGACAATTAACTCTATCCCAGCTGAAACCAGGACACTGGGGTTAAACCACAACAGTCCCTCAACCAGAAGCAGACTGGGGTCATCAGAGCAGCTGGCCCTGTGGCCACCTTTCACAGGAGATTTGGCATTCTAGTACCCTTTAGACCGAGGCTCAGACTGGAATTTATTGCCGCTGTGGTTTTCCCCAAGTAAAAGTTCTTCAGGCAAGCAAGGGCTGCAGTTCTTACACCTCAGCTAAAAAGGGAAAGGTTTTCCTACTATAACAAGCCAGTTATTTTCACCAATTTCCAGTTCTGTTTATCAGTTACACAGAAGATGTACATCAGGCTGAGATGGGGCTGGAAAGACAAGGAAAAATGTTGATGGCTGAACCAGCAGGGTGAAATTCTCATCTCCCTGCTTTTGTATGTTCCTGCATCCGCATCTCTGAGCAATAGGAATGAAGATGCTACTTCACAGGACACATGGGAGTGCAGCATTACTTAGAGGTCAAACTGCTGCTGCTGTTTTCTTGGAAAGTACTTTAGTCAGCTAATATATTAGAGTTGCAGTCTGTGTGCCTCTCAAGCCCAAGGCTACTGATAAGCACATTTGTATTGATTGCAAAACAGTGTATCCCAAGATTTCAGTTCGGAAGGAGTTTTCTCCCAAGGAAAACTAAAATACGAAAAAATTTAGTCCAAATGAGGGAGGAGGGAGCTGTAAATGACTGCTGAGTTGCACACAGGGTTGGTTAGATCATGCCGACACCACATGTAGTACTGCACGGGTTAAGTTAAGGTTTGGTTTGCCACACTTCCCTCAGCTCAGCGCCAAATGCAGTGGGGCCAGAGCACTCCCACTGGAGCCAGCCACAGAAGCAGCTGCACAAATGCCTGGTAGGCAAGAGACAGGCAGGGAAGTCTAGCTCTGGCCCCTCCGCCTGCTGAGCTGCTCCCAGGTAGCTCCATGGCACAGGACTCATCTGTGAAAGGGGACAGGAGGGAGGGCAGCCTATGCATGCTGGCATCTTCATGGGACTCGGGAGTCAGGGAGTTGGATGCATGGAGGTAAGTCTCGAGAAAACCAGCTGCAGGTGCACCGGCACTCACCTGCACTGTGCCCTCCTAAGCAAAGTGTTCCTTGGAGGCAATATCAGCCTAAATGTCAGTCTGGCTTATCCTCTGCTGTTGGATTCCCAAGAAAGGATAAAGAATAAAAGAACTGAGCTTGCTGTGGGATATCTGGATTCAGGTTCCTGCTAAATCACAAATGCACATAAGAGACAGGGAAAGGACAATTCACTGTCAGTTAAGTTTCTGTATTTCCACCTGTAAAGTGCTACAAAGGAAGGCACAAAGTAGGCAACATAAATAAAAACATAAATGATCTTTTTCTAAGAGGTCAGTACAGCTTGTCTTTGCACCATCACCCATGCAATGACAGAGGCAGAGAGAGAGTGCTGGCACACAGACACTTCTGAGACACTTTACAGCCTGTTGAGGCTTCCCAACAATGCAGAAATACACTGTAAGTTGTTTCCAATCCTCCTGCCTTCCCATTCTCAACTGAAATAGAGGATTTGGCTCCAAAAACATCAGTTACGTGGAAGTGCTGAGACAAATACCAGGGTAACAAGCTCAGTATTGTTAAAACCTGCGAAGTAGATGAGGAATATTCATGTAAACGCTGTAACAAATCTAAAGAATTAGAAATTAATTAAGTCAAAGTAATATCAGTCAAGATTTTGCAGAAATTAGCAATAATTTTAGAATAGTTATAGCCATCATGTTAGAATTAAAAAAAAAAAAAGATTAATTTATGACACCTTAAAAAAAATTTAAAGGGTGGCCACTCAGTGCTTTGCTAAATCATATGACTTTTGCAGACTTGCATTTCATGCACACAGCTTAATCTCACAAGGCATTTGGAAGACATTTGGAGAGATTTTTGGAAGCATTCTGAATGAGCAGGGAGCTGCCAAATTTAACCAAAGTGAGAAAATACGAGTAGAGGCACCTTTCAACAGACTTGATCAAGGTTAGCTCTTTTCTTCTTCCCATAATTCAAGGTAATGTTTTGTGTCTCCCCCTGTCATATTCTACCAGAAAGAGAAGTGTCAATATGCAGCAAGTAGATTAACCTCTGAAAAAAATCAGGAAAAAACAATATTAAAATTTTCCCGAGCCGCTTCTTCCTTGAGAGACTCCTGGACCAATCCTTCAAGGCCCCAAAAGCCTTGACAGTTATCTCCAAACTCATAAAGTCTTCCACAAACCTAGAGCTATGTGTTTTTACAAATATGTATAATGAAAATACTTTAAACTTATTATTATTTTCTATTATTTATTTCTTCACCACCAACACCACATACATAATTCCTTTGACTCACAGAACAATCCAGAAGGTTAACATGGACTCTTGCTACTTGCTGGTGATAACAGGAGATTTTTGTCTCTCTAATTTTTATTTCATGCTTCTGAGTTTTGAGCCTTACCATGAGGTTTGAGCTTCAAAGCAGTGCAGCAAGGAACAGGACACGTTTGCCACACATTTTAGCACCAGAGGCAGCTGCTCCTATTGTCTACTGGCTAGGCCCCGTTATACAACACATGGTACAAAGAGCAAAATAGATTAAAACATTTCATACGGAAGACAACATTGAGGACTTACGTAGTGATGGATGACAAAATATTAATTAGATATGGCAAGCTATCCAGAGGAATAAAAGACAAAGAACAAGCGAAACCTGGTTGTCCTTACTGGCTTTGAACCAATGACACATAAAGCAGGAGCTTACTGCATTCAGAACCAAAGTCACGAATAATTTGACACTTCTCAGATGATTGTTGATTTTGCCAGAGGTTGAAGGACAGTAAAAAGTTTTCCCTAATGACAAAAGTGGCATAACTGCCACTGATACTATAATTCAGGCTTGAAGTCCTGGAATCAAATGATTTGAAAGTCTTTTCAATTATAGCTTTTTTCCTGCCTAAGCAATTATTGAACACCCCTGCCACTATAGTTCTTTTATATTTTATAAATATTTTATATTTATATTTCTTTTCTGTATTTCTTTCCTGCCAACTCCTCCTTTGCAGAAAGTGGCAAAAGATGAGCCTTTCATGATAAAAGCGTGCAAGTTGCTAAGATTAGTATCATTATTTGTTGATCTTTTTTCTCAGCAACTTTGCAAACTAGCACAGTAAATATAACAAATATAAGCAAGCAAGAGAGGTGCATTGAAGAACTAAATAATTTTAATCAATGTGACTAGATTAAACAGCTTCTTAAATATTTCAATGTGGCAATCCTTTAGGAAGTGTTTATGACAAGCTTATAATAGTGCCAGGCAAAAGACAAAGTGGAATCTATCCAGGCTCATCCATATTTAAATGTGTGTGCTCAGTGCAAACATGGCTTAGGGAAAAGCGATGACATCTCCAAACTTACGATAGGTGGCAGGCAAGAATGCTGGCAGAAGCAACCAGGAGAAATAAAGGAGATAAACAGTGAAGCTGACAGCAAGAAACTATTTGAAAGTATAAATGAGATCAAGAGAGAAAAACACAAAGACAATGCCAGTCCTGTGGTCCAGGATGGACTATAGGTCGCCAGACTATACCAAACTTCTTGCAAAATTTTTTACTTGCCTTTTGAATATTGTGAGTGAGAAGCTAAGTGAAGAAAAGATGCTAGCTATAAAACAATTTGGTTATCAAAATTGCAAACAAACTATTCAAGGAATAAGAAGGGGAAAAAAGGTAATCTGAGATGCAAGAAGATGGCCAAATATTTCAGAAACATGAAGAGCTTCAAGCTACCAGGAATGAGAGGAAGACAGTGGGCATGGATCAAGCCCTCATGAACAGCAGTCTAAGTGAAAAAGGAATGGGAAAAGAAAACATTTCCAACATTTTTTCTTTCTGAACTGTTCCAGGTGCCGTGACTACAGCCTGTCTTTTTGAGGTGGAAACCTCATCATCTGCGGCAGACATCTAACAAAGGGGCAGTTCAGCACACCCTGCCTGTGTGGCACATATGACTTTAATAGTCATTGCAGGGAAGTAGGTGTCCCCAAATTGCTGGAGGCTCAGGTTGGCAGTATATACATGCCAGCCCTTCCGCCTTTCATTTCGGGCCAGTAAATCAGTTATAGAAACAAAGTACAGCTCACATCTTCTGCCAACTCAATTTATTCTCTCCATCTGGAACGTAGTCCAGCATTATAATATAAGATTAGCCTTTTCCAAGATACCCATGTGCAGAACATAAGCTATCAAAAGGTGAAGTTCCATTCTGTCTCCAGCTCCTTCCACTTTTAAACACTGACAAAACCACAAATTTTCCACTGTATCATCTTGAAACTAGCCATAGAACATCTTTTTTTTCTCTTCCTCCCCAATAGGACCACTGCTTAGTTTCAGTCTCAGAGGGTCCCTTTGGGATATCAGCAGACATCAGATGTCTCGAGGTAGACAGAGTAACTTTTATATAACTGAGTATGTCTGAATCTGGAGTTGGCAGGCTTTATTTGGGGGAGTGAATCACCAAATAGACAGTGCAACATGAGGAAACAATTGTCATCACAAGTCCTACTCCAGAAGTCACATCTGAAATCACAGTGATACTCTACTGATAAATGGAATTTGCTTAAAATGGCCATTTAGTAGGAAATTTAAAATGAAGTGAAACAATGGGACAAAGGGACGAACCTCTCAGCAAAGCACTAGTAATTGTCAGCGCTAAGGAGGAAAACCACCACAAAAACACTGACCACACATGCAGCAACTGACCTATATACAGGAGATCAAACATACTACCATGATCAATCATGTGGTTTTGATCAATGCCAAAGGAAAAGAAAGCAGCTACTGCACGGTAAAGAAAATCCCTCTCTCTCCTAGTCACTGGGTTCACTCTCTAAGAGCTACCTTTATGCTTGACGCCCAACATGGAGCTTTGTAATGTGAGCAACAACATAAGAGATGAAAATATGCCTCAAGGAAGAAGGGAAGAGGCCAAGCAAATAGAGCAGGAAAGAAGGCAAAAAGGAAGAGGGCCTACCAAATTGCCTATATTTCTGCTCCTTGCTATTTCCTTACTGCCAATATTTTGCACAACTGTTCTGCAGAGCTTTCATTCCTCTGCTTTGTCAGTTATAACATAAAGTCAGAGACCTCACTTGTGGACAGTCACCCTCAGGAGTTACATTTTCTTTGGTATGAAAACCCTCTCTGTAAATTGTTGTGTAATCCCAATTCTGTTTTTAAAACACTGAATGCAAGAAGAGCTGTTCCTCACAGTACTGCTACCTTAAAAACAGATTAGTTTTAATATATGTAGACACTGATGCTTTCTTTTGTAACACCGTATGCACAAAAAACTTTTTTTGTTCATGCCAATATCTCAATTTGCATGCTTGCTGTCACATCAAATGAAACTGCTCATTGGAAATTGGGACATAAGCTACCACTTGCATTCATGAATATGTGCCGCCCGCTTTCATTTAGCACTTGGCATTCTAATGTGCTTTTGAGTAGTTCCGCAGGTGAAAAGGCCAGTCATTATCAGCAGCCAAGGGAGATAAGAAATATATGGGAAAAGCTTATCTGAATCCGAAGATTTTCAGCTTTAGCAAGTTTTTCACATGATTCAATCCTTAAAAATAAACCTGGAAGAAGCTTTTATCCCTCTCTGCTGCTAGAGATGGATCTCTGCATACTCACAACAACCCCAAAAAAGGATTTCTGTACTGCACTTCCACTTTCCTGCACTGCACTTTACATGGTAAGAAGTAAGACAGGGTGACTCTCCCATAGCAACTACAAGGGTCTTCAATTTGTTAAAAGGTGCTTCAGTGCAACAAGACTCAAAAGAGCATGTAGGTACCTGTGTCTCTTCACAGATGCTCCACATCAGCATTAAACACTTCAAACTGTCAGTGTAACAATAAAAATAAAGCCATTCCTCTTAAAGTGACCCACTGAAATAATTTGTGCAGTCTAACATCATAATTTATTCATTTGTAATTTCTCTCCAGATAGATACACACTGGACATAACTACTAAAGTATATGAAGCACTCTTCCCTTCCTGGTTGAAATGTATATCCTCTCATAGCTGCGAGTTTCAAAGACACGGCCTTATTACAGCACTGTGGAAATGAAGAAGGTTTACCAGAAGATCGGTCATATTGGTTTTGCTCACATGATGAACATAGATCTGGGTTAGAGCCTTGGGCTCTAATCCACCACGCTTGCTGTCACATGTATCTGATCAACCAAGTGGTCTGCAGGCTCATACTGTATTTAGCTTAATCAATGGGCTCAACCAACTCAATCACTCTGTATGTATCTGCTGAGAAACTACCTGGTAAGAAACAGGTACCCATTTTCACATGGGATCCTGCTCCCATGGAAGACAGGCAAAATTCCCATTGACTTCAGAGAATTCAAAGTCAACGTACCAGCAGTTTAGCCAAAGAGAATTTAATCTTATTTTTGAATCCAGGAGATTCAATTTTACACCCAGTTTTTAAGTTTTAGTTTTCTTTTCCTTAGCGCTTTATTCTTTTAATTGTCATTGTTGTTCCCTGCCCTGGCATTGGTTTTCCAAGGAAACCCATTCATCTCGATATTTGTGAGGCTGACAGAGCTCATCACCAGCTTGCAGAAATGATGGAGATAAACAACATGCAGTTTATTCAGATTAATAGGTGCCATGACAATGAGCTCATGACAGGAGCAAACAAAAGGTCTTTACAAGGTAATGATGACTATTGCTATGGTGAAGTATGAGCGATTTTTACAGACTGGAAATTGGCAATAAAAAGATTCACTATCTGCTAAAGGGATCTATTAATAATAAGCCTTCCTAAAGAAAACAGGGCATTTCAAAGACAGATTGTCAGGCACAACTCCTTTATCTAGGGTGCTCAAGGAAGTGGTTCTGCCAACAGAGTAACTCAGTCTGCAGCAGAGGACAGATTTCAAATAAAGGAATGGTGCCTGAGAAGTAAGATTTAGCCTGCAGCTTGCCAAAAAAATTTACTATGCTAGTGCACATGCTAATAAGCATTTGTTAGGACAAAACCAAGTAGGGCAAGTTATTTTAATGCTGACTGCCCGGTCAGGTAAAAGTTAAGTAACACACTATCCCCAAAATGCCACCAATAACAAATGTGATGCTAGGAACTCAGATTATCTTCAGAAAAGCCAAGGATAAAATAGTCCTGGAAATGAAACTCATGCTCAAAGTCCTCCATAGCTAGAAAAAGCCTATGTACAAGACATGACAGAAGTTATCAGCTCTGGTAAAAGCCTCTTGAAACACATTTGAAATCAGCTTCTGAGACATGAGGAAGAAACGTGTTCTGCAGGGAGCCATATAGGGTTCTGTCCTTTTATGGATCAAATTCAGTGGAGTTGCCAATGGATCACTGGATCAATGGATCACTGGATCACTGGATCTGAACTTAGATCTGTTTATACTGGTCAAAGTTGGCTTCAGTAAATGAAACCACAGCAAGATGGCTCACCATTTTGAATGCACTTTTTCTTTTATGAGACTTCAGCAAACCTGTAGCATAAACAATGGCAATTCTTTAATAAAATGCTTTTAGTAGTTTTCATTGTTAATCATATACCTATCTCCTCCTACTAATCTAACAGTCTAAAGCATATATATGAGTGTCCTCACATGTGCTTGCTGTATTTCTCCAGCCCAGGCCAAAATACAAGCTGAAGCATAGCACACAGAACTTATATGAGGAATCCAGGACCAAACTCTAGTGCTTTAATTCATGACACTAGTTTCACCCATTCATAGAAATGCAAGAAGAATTAAACAATTTGGGATCAAGTATTTGAATGCAAAATGGCAATGCTGAATATTTCAAGATTTCACATTCTGATGGAAAGAATTTTATTTACAATTTGATGGCACTTCAGGTTTGCTGGGAATAAAAATAAACACATCTAAAATCAACAATTGAGAAGTGCTGATTTTGTGTGGCCATAGCTCTATAGTACATTTATGGTGGTTACTTTAAGGGCTGAGTTCAATTGGATTGCTTGGGATTTATATCACAGCACTATATTCTATTCTTATTTGAACTGGTACAATTCTGTAGTACTTTCATTAATAATAGTGGGATTACTCCAGATTTGCATTGAAGGCAGGTTTGCTTTGCACTACATCATATGAGCAGTATAAACTAGGACACTGGCTACTTAAACACATGGCACTCATCTAGAAGGCTACTGACAGTGTTCAGGTAAGGCAGCAAAGAGGAGAAAAAAAACATCACAAATAAAGGTAAGACTAGGTTATTTACAGGAACTTTCCAGATTCACAAGGATTAGAAATATGGCTATGAAAACTATACTTTCTCTTATTGTTTCTGAAATCATTAATCATGGTACCGAATATGAAAACAATAATTTAGATGCAGCTGGAAAAATAACTTATCCACAGCTGAACAGGAACTGACTCCTTAGAAATCAGTAAATGAGCAAATTTTTAATCATTACTAAGTGCAAAATTATGCAGAAGGGCCCAGGATTCCCAGGCTGCACTCTCTCCAGCTGTCTTTAGCAAACCAGCTACGAAAAAGGAGAAATGTATTTTCACTGCAGCTATTGCTGTCTGTGCATCTATCTCTTATCCAGTACATCACAACCCTTTACTTCCTACACAATATGGAAGGATACTCCAATGCATCCTTTTCAACCATACAGGTGTAGAAGTACACTGTGTGCCCATGTTCAGATGCTCTTCCCTATTATTCTGAAAAAAATCTTCTGTTTATAACCTGAAGTTAGGACAGATGCTTAGGGCAGAGTCAGTAGTGGTTAGCTACTACTACATATTTTCTTGAAAAGCTCCTTTTTAAGCAGATAAACCTAGAACAGTACCTGAACTTTTTCTAAGACTCAGAAATCCTCTTTGTTATGTACATGGAGCAATCTGGATTCTGATAGGAATCCTCATTAAAATGAGCACAGAGTGTACTGCATAAGGTTCAAGAATTAACAGTGAATTTGTGTCCAAAAATAAATACAATTCAGCCCAACCTTCCCTGAATCCCACGCTATCTGAGTTCAATAGTTATATAGTTGTTAAGCTGATATATCATGGTTAATGGCAGCGCCTACAACACAATAGATAATGCAACAGCAGTGATGGGAAAAACAGCATTTCTTCAGATTATGGTTCTTTTTAGACCACATGCAAGACTACACTGAGCTTCATTAGCAAGATCTTTTAAAAATTGTATGTGCAGTATACCATGCCAAATGACAACAGTCTAAAGAAAGAGGGGTTTTTAAAGCTACCTGTGCAAAACTCTCCTCCTCCTAGTTTCAGTAAGCCTGAGCACATATATTAGCACTTGAATAAATTTACAGTGGCTTTATTTCCTCTGCCAAAACCTAAGATTGAGAAGAAACAGAGCTATTTCTTCAGCTGCAGTTTGAGCAGTATACTTTAGCATACAAAAAACTGTATTGACTCAGATGGCCAGGTGGGAGGAACTGTTGAGTGGGAAATTACAGAGGCAAAGACAAGGTTCTCCAGAATGCAGACTTACATGCATTCGCTGGTCTGGAAAGAGGGCAGGTGGGAAGGAGGAGGAAAAACATCTGCATTTTTAGCACTGGTCTGAGAAAGAGAAAGAATACCACTTTGCTTTCCTCTTCTCCAGTTCACTGTTAGACCTCTCTTCCCTCTGTCCAGACTCACTATTAATCAGTCATTTCAGTAACTGTTACACAGCTAGCTGTGCAGACTTTCATCCACTTCCCGTTGCTTTCATCAGTGGGGACCTCTGCTCACACGGGTGGGCTGAAGCCTAGGTGCTCAGAGAGCATGAGGAATAAACCCACAATCCAGGGAGGGTGAGTTAGGTGGCAATGTCTTCAACTAGGAAAATGGTTTCAAAGATTAATTGTGGCTGCTTGGGGCTTTCCTCCTCACTGGTCTGGCAGCAACTGTACTGAGCAAACTTTCAGTCCAGCACAAACCAAGCAGTAAGCTCCACGGCGGTACAGTCTGTACAAGTGAATCTGCAGTCAACTTCCTAATATGCACTTGTCTCTCACAGAATGACTGGGCCATCACTTGGTACCACCTGCCTTCTTTGTCTGGGTCAGAGTTTAAATCATCTCATGAAAAGAGAATGGCCTAAAGGTTAGAAAGAGTAATGTAAATTTTTATATCACCCCTACACAAGCTTTTATATGCCTCCTTGATCCTGACCACAAAATTTCTTGGCTGGGATGATTGTGAAGGCTTGAAGACCATTCCCTAGTTTGGATGAGAAGGTGGTGAAGGGTGCAAGGCCTGTAACACAGGATCCCTGTTGAGTTTTAGCCAGGCTTTCTCAACCCTAGCGAGGCAGGATCCACACATAAAAAACTGAATGTCTCCTTCTGCCAATCCTTCTTTCCCCTTCCTTCTACTATACTGATTCCCACAACCTCTGTTTTGCTGCACTCTGCCAATCCTTCTTGCGGTGAGAATTCCCCACCTCTTCTCCGTGTCCCCCCCATCACCAGCACTGCACTCAAGTCTCAGCTGCCCTATGATTTCTCCTTGTTCTTCTCCTGAAAAGCCATCTCACTTCTTTGCCGGGGCCCAGCACCTTCTCTCTTGACAGCCCAGCTCTGTCAACCTGGGAATGTCTCCT
The DNA here is from genome assembly GCF_026419915.1 of Harpia harpyja. Classification (NCBI taxonomy): domain Eukaryota; kingdom Metazoa; phylum Chordata; class Aves; order Accipitriformes; family Accipitridae; genus Harpia; species Harpia harpyja. Next base: position 39,698,542 of record NC_068950.1, read on the forward strand.
AGATCCTAACAAACCTCCTGCCTTTTCTGTCAGCAATTTCCAAACCCTGTGCACTTTCCTGTTCTCTGTTCCTTCTTCCTTTTGCTGCCTTCTTCCTTTTGGCTTTCACTGAACCAGAGGAAGATGCCAGCAGCATGAAGGAGGCTGTAGCAGCACTCCTACTACTGGCAGGGGGACATGGATTCGGCAATTCTCCCTCAAGAGCCTCCTTCCAAACCACTCCTTCCAACCTCTCTCCCATTGTCCACCTGAGCATGCTTGTCTACAGGAGCAGTTTGGCAATTCGGTAAAACAATTGATGGACATACCACTACACCTCTGTATGTATCCAAGTCCCCCATTTGTATATTCTATCCCACGTGTCCCTCTTTGTCACAGGCAGTGCTTTCACTTTGTGTTTTAAAGCAGCTAGTAAACTCTGAATCTTCAGTGGAGACCCTAGGCACCAGTTGGAATATGCAAGCAGATTTGAAAATTGCTACACTAGGGAATACTCTGTCCCCATTACAAAGCACAAAAGAGATGTGATCAGTCCCACCTGTTACTACAGCAAGCAGCTCTTGCCCTGTGACAGGCTGATCTTGCTACACTAGCGTCTAAGGGCTCCTTCCCATAAATAAGACAGCAAGATTAAATTGGATGGTCAATCCAAATATAGTTTGAGAGAAATGTTGCTTTTATTCATAAAACACAGCCATGAATCAATAGCAAGTATAGTAACATGACTCCTGAAAATTAGGATAATTTTCCTTTAAAATAACAAACCAAACTGAGGTAAATTTTCTTTGAAATTTAACTTAATTGAACCATGCTAAAGTATGTATTAGATATCAAGTTAATAAAATTTAACTACCAAAGCATTAACTTGAACTCTACAGGAGCCCACTGATAGAAAGCTCCATACATTTTAAGATAGCAACCTATACGTAAGACATGGCTAGCAGCAGAATTGTTTTGGATTTTTCACAAACACTGTTTGTTTGCTAAAGCATAACAAATTTATGTGTTTCTCCTTGTGCTGTATACTCAGGATTTCACAAAGTGAATAACAAATCAGACCATGTTTAATGTTGGAGGAGCACCATTAAAATCCCTTGCAAATGTCCGTGTCACAGGTGTTTTGCTGCAGATTCTACCCCGATGAACATACAGCTGCTCACCATCACATAAGGTAGAGTTCAGATAAAAGGAAGATGCGACATGTTGGTTAATCAGGGAGAAGAAAAAAAAGAAAAAAGAAAAAAAATTATGCTTCTGCCTCTAACTGTGTTTTCTACATCACTGAACACTGAGACACAATGTCATTTATTTCAGCCATATAAACCATGACCACATATTTGCGGATGCAATTACTTCAACTTTATACTCACTAGCTTGGAAACAAGCCCCATTTGTCTCATTCCTCAAGGAAAATAAGAGCCATAACGCCGAAGTAGAGAATAGAGATGTCACATCCATTCAATTCACCCTCACAGCTTCCTTGTCTCGTATACCAATCCCTGTTCCTGAGTCACTGGGGACAAGTTTGCATACACCTTACAGGAACTGATTTGCGGTAGGATTAGTTTTGTGGAATAAAGATACAAGGAAAGCGGGAAAGATGAAAAGGTGCCAAAGCGGACAAGCATCCAGTATACAAATTCAGAGCTTGCCTAAGGAGCAGCTCTTGGAGACAACCAACAGCTCTAATGCTCTTTGCAAATATTCCTTTGCTGTTGTATGGCTAAATAGGCTGTTGAAGGACATTTTACTTATTCAAACTTAACCATATTAGAAAGCAGCAGTTAACTACTTAAGAGTAGAATACTTCAAAACAGCTTTTTGCTCATTTCTTCAGGCATTAGCAACAACACTATAAGCCCCTCTTTAGACAAACAGCAAATTCATGCAGCATGATAGCAGGAATCATGCTGGAAGGAAATTCCCTGGATTCCACTCCTGCACCACTGACTCTCAGTTTAAGGCAGCTGAGGTGTTTGCCCAGAACAATCTTTACAGTAACATGAAGTGCAATGGTTGTTGCACTATTTGAGCCCACGCAGGCCTGGTTAGGCTGCTTGCAAGCACTGCTGAAAGGGAAGAGTGAGCAATTCCTTAATTATTTCTCCCTCATACTCTCTTGCCAGTCTCTGGGGCCCAGCACCTCCAGCTGGCCACCTGCATCAGTTTGGTCTAGTGTAGTGAATGGCCCGGTGGAGCCCCAGGCAGTGAGAAGACATGGATTACCTGCTTAAAGTGAAAGCTGGATGCTGTCCCACTGTCCTGTCCTCCTTCCACTTAGAGCTGACCTAACACCAGCTGGTTTATGTTACAGGATGAAAAACTGCAAAGGTTAATGGTCAGAAAACAGAGGAATTAGCAATACCTGTCCCAGCCCTGGAGGGACTCAACCAAAAGGCTTTCATTACACTGAGGCAGATTGCATAGGAGAGGAGATGTGTACACCTTATTTCTCGTGAAGCAGAGAAAATCCTGACTTAGAAGAAGCTCCCTTAAGTAGAATCACTGAATAACTTAAGACGTATGAAACCCATAACTAATTAATATTTTCGCAGTGTCCTATAAAATAACCTTCCATATTGCCCAGCAAACAGCTCACAGCAGGTAGTACACGGAGAAAACTCTCTCTTTGTTGTGTCAGGTAGTATGCAGAGAACACACACAAAAAGTTGCTACACAGAAAACTAAGAATAGTGTGAAACAGGATCATTTTTCCTGGACCTGTGTGGCCTCAAGCTGTACCTTTACTGCAGCCACTGTGCATGTAGAGCTGCTGGAAGCACAGCATATCACAGCAGAAGGAAGGGGTTTGGGGGTTTGTTTAGGGGAAGTTACGTAACCTCTCTAAACAACATGAAGTAAGCCGAAAAAAATTTCTGTTTTGGAATAGCTGTGTTCACACCACAGATTTTGCTACCCTGAGTATGCCAACCAAAATGATAAAGTTTGTAACAGTACCACGTTGTCATAGCTCTGTCTGCACAACTTTGTATTATAGAGCTGGACACGGAGTTATAGACAGGTTCTAAGATTATTTGAGGTGGCCTTAGAGATGCTTACACGTATAACAGATCAGAATATAACACTGCATAAAGCAGAAGGTCTTAGAAGTCTGCTGGTTCACAGCTGTCCAACTAGTAGTTCATTAAGCTGAGTAAAGATTCCTGTTTCTATGGGTTTATTTTTATTGATTATTATTAAGAACTAATCATTGATTATTATAAGAGTTGAAATTGCTTGCTCTGCTTAAGTTAGCACAACTAAATATGATTCTGTCCTCTTCCACAGAGATCCTCGAGGCTGTAAGGAGTACATTCAGGGACCCACATGGTAACCAGAGATAACCACATCCTTAGAGACCTCTTCCCCATTCTTAATTTCTTCTAATTTATTTTTAAAATTTCCATAGTCTCTGTTTCATGGTATGGTCTGTCTCCTCTGAAAGACAAAAGCTTAAGTAAAGGACAGTTACCTCCTAAAGGAGCATGATATTACACACTGACGCTGAAGTCTCATTTCCTTTGTACTTTGCAGCAAAGTGATTCCAGCGATTTTAGCAGAGTTTCTCACATTGGTATTATGTAGCTATGGCTTCCCCTTTACTGCTATTCCCAGCAAATTACTTCCTGTATACAGAAAGCTGTAAAATACTTGGTATACATTAACACATCTTACATGAGAAACACAGCTGCTCGAAATTGTTCACTATAGTTCAGGAACATTCCTTCCAATTTACCTTCAGTAACTGGCCAAGACATTCCCCTATATTACCATTCCGTTCAGTATCTTGCCTTCATAGTATTGTACTTGTCTGAACAGAAATTAGTTCACACATAGCTGCCTTTTACTATCATTTTTTTGTAGTGTGCATATCCTTTTCCACTGGTGCTGCCAACTCCTTCCATGCCTTATCATCCCTATCAGCAGACACCAATACCCATTGATCTCCTTTTTACTATGCTGGTTGAAGAAAACATAGTTTGTCCTGGGATGTAAGCCTTTGTTGGATCCTCAGCTAAAGCACAGCAGAAGAGAGTTTCATGAGTCCCTTGTTTACACCCAGAGGGGTGCAATTTATTTATGATTTAAAATAAAGATTCAGATTCTTTTGCAGTTTTCCTTTGTCCCATGGTATAAAAGTAGGGTAATCCCAGATCATCCCAGCAAGGGTCCTCAGTTGGTGTGAGCTATCAATAGCCTGTCATTGCCAACCGGATTCCCATGACCTCTTGTGTCAGAAACACCGGGAGAAGAGCTGGACTAGTCCTATGATCCCAATGATCTGAAAAAGGCAAAACTCAGCTATAAAAAAGACAAAAAGGAGGATTCAGGGAAATACAGGCCAGTCAGCCTCACTTAAGTCCCTGAAAATATCAGAGCGTGTTCTCAGGGAAGAACCGAAGAACTAGCAATTGCTCATGTAAAATATCCAAACCTCATTCAGCTACAGGAAGGCAAAATCCAGTGTCAAGATCTAGATTCATTTTGTCCTTGAAGATTATTAAGTTAGTTTAGTGAGCAAAATGAAAGACTAAAAAACGGGAAAGATCAAACCAGAACATAATATAAGAAAAGAATAATTTACCTAAGAAGAGTATTGGGGAAAAGAAAGATTCATCATATAAACACAGCATGAAAGATATCAAGTATAGTACGATGAAGCTGGATACATCTGTAATGACGATATGCATACTAGTCCTAGGATAGTGACAGAAAATTGTTTTAGTATCTTCGCTGCACAGATACATTCTTAAGACAGTAATACTTCAAAGGCTGAAAAACTAATAAACACATACACAAGGCATTAGCATTGTATCTGTATGTTGAAATGCATTTTCACATGGTCATGCTGATAAAAGCAGATTATCCAATTGATGAGATAAATAATTACAGATGCACTTCATGGAAGAGCATGTTATTCTAAGAAAATTGCTGTAATTACTGGAGATGCCCTGCAAAGTATTATCCATTCCTAGCTGTTTGAATCTTAAAACTTTGACTCAGTCAGCTCTTAGCAAAATATCCTAACTAAAAGTGTTATCTATGCCCCTAATAACTAATCTTGAAAATAAATGACTAGTTTATCAACGAAGGGCACTAGGCTATCTCTGTGTAGACAAGTCAATTCTATATACCCTGGACATAAATCTAGTGCTCATCAGGTAAAGAGAAGGCAAGCCAAATTAATTGCTGGAAAAATACCTGTAACGTGAGTGAATACAGAAGAGGCTGAGGATCATCAATAGACACTGACAGACACAAGCTGGCTGTACAGCCCTTCTGCATTGCTTGGGCTGATACTTCAAATGCTAGATAAGTGTCAGACATTTGGTAGTGAAACAGCTGTTGTTTTAAACATACTTAAATGAATTACATATCACTCCATTAAAAATAATTTTAAAATTACATAGCTGTACAATCACAGATGTTTCCACATGCCCATGCTGATACAAATGGTCAAGGGTAAAATGACTATGATATTCTGGGAAGAGTCCACGTATGTCTGCAGAATGGCATGATCTGCTGCTGAAAAAAAATCTTTTATCTTAATCTGGAAATTAGCATCAGCAAGGTAACAGAGACTCAGAGCAGCAGTGTTCCCCCTTTTTTTTTTTTTTCTTTTTTTTTTCATTCTGTACTTAGTTTTGAGATATAAACCAAAGAAAATAAATGTTTTGTTTGTTAAAGGGGGAGAATTAAGTGCTAGTGTCCAAAGCATGTTTTGCTCACCTACCACTTTGATGTCTGTAAAAGACTCCCAATTCCATCCTATTCTGGAAAAGACAAGGAAAATCACTAATGCCCTAGTTGGTGTAGATCCCAGAATGATCTAAGCAATACCATAAAATAAACAGTTAAAATAAATGTGAAATGCTAACAGGTCACATACTAATAACATTAATAATTTTCCCATTCCTGCTGAGCTAAACACTTGAAAGTAAGTATGGGAAACTTCTTTTATTAGAGGCAGCTAAATAAAAAGTCTAATTCCAACTTTGGTATTTCCACCACAACATCAGTCATTTTTACTGAATTTCAACTTTAAAGCCATTCTGGGTAACAATTAACAGCAATATCTGAATTTTTTCTGTCAAATTGGCCTAGGAAAACAGGACCTATTTGACATCCTCCTATCTATTTAGCCAAGAGAACCGATATAAATATTTTTATACTGTAGGTGAGCAAAAAAAGCTAAATGCTGCTGTCTAGAGGTATTTCCTTAAAGTCCAATGATAACAGAATATTACTGACAGAACACAGATATAAGAAAGAAGATTCTTATTACTAGACAGCAATTTGTTTTGTCTCTCCCCTACCCCCATCAGCCCTGACATCCTTGGACTATCCCAATTTCTTCAGTCTTTCCTCAAAGCCATGTTTTTTTAGACCTGTGATCCTTCTGGCTACCATTGTTGAGGACTAGTTGGTCTAAATCTTTCTCGAAGCACAGTGTGCCAAATGGGTCAAATTGTTCCAGTAGAGGTGAGGGAAGCATGGGGCATTTATATACCTTACCTGCTATGCTTCAGTTTGGACAGCTCAAATGGTGTTTGTTACTTGCACAGTAGTACAACACTGTTGACTGAAGTCCGATTTATGATCCACTGAAGTCCTCTAGACTCCTTCCTGCAGAACTCTCTCTAGCCAGTCATCCTGTTTTTCTGATGATGTAGTGATCATTCCTACCTGTGTTGCACTTGTTCTTGTCAAGTTGTCTTCACAACTTTTCAGTTAATTTCTCTGATTTATAAACATTGCTTTGAATACTAATCCTATCCTCCAAAATGCTTGCAGCCCTTCAATCCTGGTGTTAATCTGCAAATTTAATCATGATGTTCTCTAATACCTCATTGAAATCATTAATGAAGTTATTAAACAATATTTTCAGCTTGAGAAGCCCTGTTTGACATAGGGATGTGGCTCCATGTATGGCAAATTTAAGCTTCCTGACAATAGGGGGTTTTTAACTACCTTTTCTGATCTCCCAAGTTGAAGCATATTCCACAGGAAATAGTGCAGGATTCCTGACTGAGAGCTCTATTCTCAGCCCATGTGTGTGTCCTTTCTCTTCTGATGAAGAGGTAATAGTGTCTCCTTTTCAGTCTCAGAGTCTTAGTTCCTATAGTGGAACCACTGATGCACTTCCATAGTGAATTTGTGCTCAAATAGGCCAGGAATAGACAATGAAAGATTCAAAATATTTTTATGGCAGTTAGATAACTGATAAGAACACAAACATTTGTCTTCCCTGCTGTCTGGGAAGTTATATTTTGAACTGCTATGTCAGTTCCTTATGTGTTAATTGTTGTTTATATGTTGTACATACCTTGAGACTACAGTAAACATATTTTATTGAATAGAAAATAAAATATCCAGAAATCAGCAAGTTTTATATAACACATCAGTGAAAGAAGATAAAAGCAAAGGATATACTATACAGCAAAATAATGAATCACACTGCTGGTTATTTCTGCTAGCTACAGGATCTGTGATAGCAAAGAAGCAAGATGCTGAGAATGTACAGTATGCCCTTCAACTATATGCCTTTCTGTCCATTAATCCCTGCATTTATATGGATCCTGTAACATGGTTATGCAAGTTCTTTCTGTGTCGCAAAAGACTTTTCCTTTTTTTGCCCATTGTTGCCACTTCATTACTTACTAGACGTAAACGAAGCTATAAATGCCCTAATATGCACATCTGTATTTCCTGAATAAAGGGTCTTACAACTTTTATTTGCAAATGTTGCAGTTGCTCCATATCAATTCTTAAGTCCATGTACACTCCCACTTGCCTCTTCAGAGATTCTTCATGTGAAGGTCTCTGTAAAGTTGGCATTGACTAGCACTACCAATGGAGAGCAGATGACGTGCTTCTAACAAAGAGAGAATGGCTATGGTCTCAATTAATACATTTAATTTTTTCTTTCCAATATGCTGCCTCTCAAGGACTAGCCATGACAAACCCTATTTTATAAGACTTCTACATTTGTATGCCTCTGGTGCAGCAGCATTTGGAGCATGTCCACAACGTACTGCATGCAAATGGCTCTCCCATGAAATTTTCAAAGAAACCCTTATGCTAGTGGCACATGAAGACATGTTCCAGTAGTTCTGTGACAGAGGAAAACCACTTTTGCTCTGTGGTGATAAAGGGATGAGTAAATGCATATTATGGCAGGAAGTAAGACTCTGTCTCTGAGTCTGTATTAGCAGTGAAAAGGTTTCAGTGTAAACTGTGTTGTTTTGCATGCATCTGCATCAGTAAAAGCTGGTCCTTTATTTACAAGTATGAATTACCTGCTGTTGCAGCTCAGTACTACTATTAAGAATCGCTTTGGCCAGCGTGATGAGGAGGGAAAGTCTATGAATGGAAAACTGTCTTGACTCCAAGCAGGTGTGAAATCTGAAAGATGCAGAGGACAGTTTGATCAGGCATCTTCCTTCAGGCTGGGTGCTTCAGTGTAATGGAACAGATTTGCTACGTGGAGAACTTCTAATACTGCTGAATGGTTATTTTCAGAGACCTAAATAGCTTGAGCTCTTGAAAATAATGAACATAAACATGAGAGTTCTTTTTGTAGGACCACCTATTCTATTCCGCATACATGGGCTACAAGAAAGACTTCGTAATCTCTATATCTTATGCCTGAAAAAGTAGAAGAAAAAAGTAAATCAGTCAGTGACACCAAATGTGCTATAGCAAAGATTCACTTTGACTTCCAAAATGTGTCTGATGTTTTGGGATGCTGCTTTTTTTGAACATTCAACTTGAAAGACAAGAGGGGGGCTTGGCCTTCAGAAAGTGCTGAGCATGTACTGCCTGTAAATCATATTCTCTTTAAGTTACTCTATGTCAGGCAAAAGATAGCTACATTTGAAAATTTGAGATCAAAGCTTTATTGACCTGTTTTAAAATATCACTTTGTGATAAATTACTGCTGCAATAGAAAAGCAAAACTTACTTTACTAGAACTTCCAAAGACAAGAATGCATAGATTCAAATAAAAATCTAGGACCAAGGACAGCCAGTTATTTTTTCCAAAGTCTCCCTCAGATGGTATTATCATATTGAGTCTTGACTTGGCAGTTCACCTGGGTGCTTTTTTGCAGAAGACTCAGACTCTGCACCAAAGGAATTACACTTTAAGGCCAACACGCAGCTCAAACCACACAAAACCAGATATTTCATAGGTAGAAAATTTGAGATATATTAATTAGATGAGGGAATATTTTTGTTGAATAAGACAATTTAAAAAAAAAACTAACAGAGACATTGCTGAACATCTTTGGGCATTAAGTGTGTGTTTCTCAATTTTTCTGTCTCTCTGAAGGGGAAAATAAGATTCCTCTGCTTGTAAAACAGGGTGAAAACTCTTAAGAAAGGAGCTATACTTCCGGGGGGGGGAAAAAAAAAGTGATGATGTCCAGGCATCTTTGAGAATGTAATTTAAAGAAAGGACTAACGCTCATTTGTTCATTCTCTTCTTCTTCCCTCCCTTCTTTTTTGCGCTCTTTCTTATACATACACACTCACACATACTTGTATGAAGACAACACTGGAGAAAAAAACCACCAACCTGGCAAGACCTCACCAACTGTACCCTTAAAGCAATGAACAAAGACAGAGCCACTAGATCTACTTCTCAAATATGTAATTAAAATTACACATGTGACTAAAAACAGAATTTACAGTGGAAGCAGGTCTAATGAAAATAAGTAAGAGTTTTGGAACTGCTGGCTAATAGGAAAACAGTAGTAACCCAGAATGGACACAGAAATGTTTCTTTGTTGTCTTTCACTGGCTGAGCATGATCTATCCCCATGCTCTTGAGTGATTCCACTCTGCCAGAAAGTGTCTTTCCAGTTTTGCTTTGAGTGATGGCACATTTTGTAGCAGTAGGCTTTAGTGACATGGAAAACTCAATTTGTAAGTTTTTCTTATAATGATGTGTTTAAGGGACCTCCTCAGGGCAGCTTTCATGTTTGTACATTGCAGTAATCATTGCTTTATTCTATCGAACTGTTTCTGCTTATCATTTTATGCATCACGAAGTTGGTTCTTGTTTTAACATCCTCAAAACCAGGTGTGAGATATAGGATACAATATTAAAGTACACAACATTAGTAACTAACTTTATAACATATATGAATTAAAGAAAAACCAAAATATGAGTCTGTACATTTACCATTGTCAGTTTTGATTTAGAGTGACAGGGATACAAACAAATAGAAAAATCCATTAAGCAGTTTCATCAAGTTGCCTGTAAGTGGCAGAAGTCTAGGTCTCCATTCCCAACTTTCCATGTTGTACCTCAAGTCAGGCTTCTCTTTATGCCCACTTCAAAAATACAAGTTATTTTCTACAATTATTGCAAAAAGGGTTCAGTTAATAGGAGTGTCATATAAGTAAGGAATAGTTCTGATGCCCAGACAGAAACAAAAGATGACTGTGACCAGTGAGTTGAGTCAGTGAAGTATAAATTAGAATGAAAGTAAGTGTACTAAAGAACACATTTATTCCCACTGAAAGGGCCAATAGTGAGCCCAAGGGATACTGAAGTAGTGCATAGGTCTTTGCACAGAAGCAAAGTTTACTATAAGTGAATAGATGCTAACTCACTGGAGATGGTGAGCCCACTATTTCATTGGTTTTTAGACTTCCATCTTAGCAGCCTTGGAAAGAAGGGTGACTTTGCTTTGTACGTGAATTTCTATCACCCGTATTATTGTTCAGTCTGCACCTTCCCTCTTGCAGCGTGGTAAGGAAGAGGGAAAGAGTACAAAATGAATTGATTGCTTTTGCAGATTATCAGCAGTTTTTTCCTTCCTAACTGAAGAGTCTCAGATGTTCATGCACTTCCAGAATTTTATGAAACCCCTCTGCCCAGTGAGAGGGCTTGAACAACAGGATCAGGCATTTAGCCATCAACTTAATAATTATTGAGAGATGGTGCTGTTACGGTACTATATACTGAGAATGCTGCCTAAGACAGATGTAGGCTAAAAGAAAAATGTGAATGATAGATTTCTTGCTGCCTGCAAAGGAAATGAAGTAAAGGATATGTATAGTAGTCAGCAAGACCTGCATCTTATCAATAAAACATTAACTATGTCAGCTGCAAGTGGAAATACCATTCCACTGCAGTGGTGTTATTTTTTTCCCAAGCCTTCTCTTCTTATATGTGCTTACTGACTGTATAAATATTATCATCATTAAAGAAAAAAAGCACATAGAGACACATATCAGATGACCTCCTAGGGCTAGCACAAAGTGCCTGCAGTGTTCCCTAATTTTCAATAGGGCATGAATAGGATTTGCGCTTGTAAGTACTTGTCTTTTGGAGGGATGATTTTCACCCACTCAAAATAATTCACCTTTTGAAAGGATCCTGATTTTTCTTCTAACCACATACTCCAACTAGGAAGAGGAAATACATTGTCATAAAATATTGGGAAATTAAACGTCACAAAGACCAGATAATCAGCGTCAGAACTCAGCCCCATTGATTTGCAGAAGTCTTATACAAAAAAAATGTTTTCAATTGGTGCTTGTTAAACTTGTTAAATCCTCAGAGCATTAGGTAAAGTCTTATTTGAAGTCTGGTTCATGCCAGAAGTAAGAGTCCCTGTCATGAAACAGAATTAATACCTTTGAAAATTCATTTGCATGTCATTTAAAAAGAACTTTTGTTTGGAAATGATGCTGTACATAACAATCCTGATTGAAAGGCATACCTACACAGTAGTATACAGTAAGACATAAGGTTAAGCAGGTGTATCAGGTTAAAGAAAGTTCACTTTTTGGTTTTTGGAGTGCTCTCAGACCATTTCTAATATAGCACAACTTTGGCACTCACATCATTTCATTGGTTTCAGTGGAGTTGCTCCACTTACACCAATGAAATAAGGAGGAGTCTCAGGTGCCATGTTTGCACTGGCAGCCAGGGCGGAATGTTTGTCAGAATCACAGTTTCTAACTTGCTGTGGTGGGGATAAAATGAAGATGATGTCAGGTCAAAAAGACAGTCTCCAATATAATTGGCATGGACAGCTATTCAGAAATCTGAGGAAGGTGATTTGGGAGGACAGTCAAAGATACATAAGATAGCACTAGTTTCAATCTTCTTCATACGGTTCAAAACTATTTGTCATGTCAAAATTGGTGATAGACAGTTGTCAGTCATTGATTGATTGTTTTTATTGATTATACCTATATAAGTAGATTTCTGTGGCAACCAAAAATGAGACATTTCCTTTTGCTGTAATTTCACAGTTAAATGCTAAAACAGGCATGTTGGAGGTATCAGAATACAAAATATGCATTGCTTAGTGTGCAGTACAGGCATGTGGTAGCACATATGGCATGATACATGAACACCAAGCAATATGCTCAGGCCCCATTGAGTTTGCAGGAAGTCAGAGAAAACACAAGTAGGTGACAACAATAACGTGCGGTGTAAGAGGAAAGTGTGGACTCAGCGGAGCATGAAAATGCAGTCACTCCCTCTTCTCCTGGGATGGAATATGGAATACAGCTGAAAGCAAAGAGGATTGTCTTCAGCAGATCCATGGGCTATACCTGACACTGTCAGTTGTTGGATTTATCAGTGTTCCCATCCTGAGCTTCTATGGATGCCCAACACCCTCTGTACTTCTAGAATGGGGAAATACTAGAAAGCAATAGTCATTTTTGAGAAGCCCAGCATATACACAATCCAAAACATACAGCAGCAGGACAAAGTGCTGTACAGCATGCCTAATACACTTCAAATAATGCTACACTATAAATATTTGAAGTAGCTGCACTTACAGTTTTACCACAAAGATGTAGCTCTATTTCACAATGGCATCTTGTACCAATGTTATTGTGGAGATGGAGATAATACTCTACCAGTAATGTACTGCCTTCTGAACTGCTATTCCCAACTGATTTTGAATTTTCAACATGCTTTCCCATTATTTCTTTTACTATTCATTGCATTCTCTTTTTCCACAATTAAAGCATAGCTATTTGATGTGTTAAGCATAGACTGGCTCAAGATGAACAGATAACTAATCAAATATTTACATCATGGTGATTTGAACATGTGCAGTACTAACATACTGTGTGTTTCTTGTACAAGGAAAATGCACAGAAGCTACAGAGCATGACTGAACACACAGCAAGTCATATCACATAGCAGATTTGCTGTTCAAGTGTAATTTGGAATGAAGGCAATAACAGCTCCTAAACAGGGAGAAGCACTGGGGTCTTGCTAGATAATTCTTGGTATTTTCATAATAGAAAACCTTTGCCTCAAAACCATAAATGTTTTCAGGCATGTTTACAAATCTGAAAGATTACACTGTTGATCCAAGTGTTTCTTACTGGTTGAATTAAAAACTTCTGATAGATAGTTAATTAAAGAGGGTTTGCTAGATGAGGACTGATAAAGCAAGAAAGAAATTACTAGTGTCTTCCCTATGTGGGGTTCTGTATTGACTGTATGAATAGCTGCTCTCAGGATTACAGCTCACAATGCAAATGGAAGATGCATTTCAGCTCCTGGGCAAAGGGAATTGAGGAAAATTTGATGTTGGCTTTTCTACATCTCTGATGATGGGAATTCTCTCTTCCTCTTTAATGTTGGGGGAAGATGAAGATGTCCAATGGTTTAATGGTTCTCAGAGAGCTGCCATAGAAAGCAAGCCGTAAAGACAAACTCCTCACAAGTGGCAGCTGGAACCAGATACAGTACATTCTCTCTCTGTTTAAGGTTTTTGTTTGTTTGTTTAGGATGATCAATTTATTTGAGAATTTATTCCCTGAGCAGATAATAGAAAGGTATTGGACAGGTAAGCATTTTTATGTCCTATCTGCCATATCTTAACAACATCTAAAGATTTAAAAGCTACACATGCATGATAAAAGTCTTGCTTATGCCTAGGCAATTATTTTTCAAATTTAAATGTCTCTGTTATTTTAATAATTTTTTTTTTACATTCCCTAAAGGGCTTTAGCTAGCCTGAAGAATGAACTAACATCAGATTTCCCTTTTTAAAATGGAAGACAATTATAATTTAAAAATGCAGTATTTACTTGGTTCCCATTTAACTGAAATTTGATATATTTAGAAGCCCCCTAATTTATATTCAGGATCACTACTTCAATACCAATGATCAAAATTTCATACATATTTGTGCACAGCAGCTACAGTATGCATACTGATGAGCACTTTTCAAGGCATTCCTGTTGCATGAACATTTGCAAATGATGTGCTGACATGATGGTCTTTCAGGTAAAAAGACTGCACATAGACAAACTCTCCCCAGAACACCCCAATGGTACTGTCAGTCCAAACCTAAGATAAAGTAGTGAAAAGGGGCTGCAAAATGCAGGAGGAGGGACAGAGTCCGTGGAAATTCCTGTGCATGCAAGTCTGTCTCAGTAGAACCAGCCTCTTCTCTTTTTCCTGGTAACTGAAGTCCTAGCAGTTTTTGCAGTGGCTTGTTACACATATGATTAAGGAGTCTGCATTTTGTTAAACATGCTTCTCCTGAGAAGAGAAAAATTAAGGCTTCTCCGCAAAGGAAAGTATATTCATGTTACCACTTGCCTCTGATTTGTATCACATACATTTAAGAAAGGTATTGAATACCACCCATGCCTTGGGATGAAACAAGGTCAGACCATTCCCACATACACTCACCAAAGCTAGTGGCTACAGTTTTCATTATCAGTGACTGTCAAGCCCCTGCTGAGATCAGGGCCTGCCATGGGAAGCGAAGCATGTAGACACTGTAAGTGAGTGCTCCAACCTCAGAGAATTCAGCCTTCTCAGATGAGGCAGATAGGAGTAAATGCGAGCACCTCCAGGAGGAATTGCTCCAGCTAGTCAAAGAAGGGTTTCTCAGGACAACCTGTTGTGGCTTTTTGAAGCTCACCCCAGAAATCATCAGAGAGGGGCACTGAATTTAAAGCTGTATGGTTTGTAAGCCACTTGTGCCTTTGCCATATGACTTACGAACTGTCTGTTAAGTCTGTCTTCCCCAGACCCCACAATACTGAAGGATCTCTTCCCTTCACAGAATACTGCTTGTTAAAATTCACATCAGAATGTTTAATGGCCACTCCTAAAATAGAGAATAATTACAACAGATTTTTGACTCTTTTAGGCTCTGCTGTGCAGAACACAGCCAAATCTACTCTCTAATAATGTAATTTCAGATGCACTGTAGCATACACAGCTTTGCACTGTACATCTGTAGTTCTGCTCCTCATGGACTGATTTATCACCTTATCATTGTATCACAACTGGAATGATTTTTCAATCATTCTCTCTCTTTCTCTAATGTCTGTATCTCACTACATGAAGAACTTAATAAAAGACATTAAGCTCTTTTGGTGGCAAAAAGCATGGTCAGACCAGTGACTAACTTTTCTAGTTATTCTTCCCTTTAGTTTCTAGAAAGCATTATTTCCTCAGCCATACTAATTTCTAATATAGAGCTAGGCTGACTGCCTGTCATTTTTATTTTGTTTTAAAAAAAGGCTGGTGGAAATAGGCTAGTCCTAGGAACTGCAATCCAACAAGTTCACTCTTACAGTAAGAGTGCATATTTCCTGAGCAACCTGATCTAGCTGAAGATGTCCCTGCTTATTGCAGGACTACACGACCTTTAAAGGTCCCTTCCAACCCAAACTATTCTATGATTCTATAATTCCCAAGGGGTGACTGGTTAGGAAAACCATGCTGGGGATTTCTGCAGCAACTGCCTCCCTGTCACTCAATGCCTCTTCTCATAGCCAGTGTCACAGATGTCCCGAGATGGCTCTGCCCTGAGATTGCTGTTGTGCCAGAGCAGAGGAACATTAAATGCACAAGTTGAGCTCTAGGTGTTTTGCAGTCCCACCTGGCTGACTATAACCACAGTGACAGGACCCTTTAGGAACTGCTATACAATATTGCAATTTTTGTTGTTGTTGTTTTGCTTGCTTTACTTCCGCAGTTGCTTTACCAGTGCAGTTCTTTACTTGCACACTTGCTGCTAAAAACTACTATTTATGAGTTTCATGAGACATATAAAAATTGAATAATAACATTGCCTGTGAATTATATGGCCCCTTTAATAAAAGTATTTCTCCATTTGAAAACAATCAGGCATCATCTTTGTCTTTAATAGTTCCTTCTACGGAAGTTGTCCTGAGCAGGGGCAGGAAAGCGTGTGCTCTTTTTGCTCAAGATCTTCAATCAATTACAAAGCCTCTCCACATAAGTTGATGAGTTCTTTCTTGGCAAAGTTTCTAGATCTCTGGATTTGTTCTCTGTGGATTTTTCACAGGAAGCTAGAATGATCTGGTATGTGGGATAAGGTAGAGGATATGGGGATCCATAATGCTCATCAAAAAGCCCTTATTTTAGCAATTTATCAGTATTCTTCTAGATTTTCTTTCAGTGTTGTGTATCTGCCATATAACAAATTCTAACTGGGTAGTTAGGTTAGTTCTTCAGACAAATTCTGCCTGTCTGTCTCAGTAATTCACTGTGTCCTTCCATTCCCTGATATGCAGCTATGCTGACACCACACAACTCTTTCCAAATCACCTTGAGTAGACTGATGGGCTCTCCACGGTGGTGCAGAGCACTCCTCTGTGAGGGGAACAACATTATTACATCCTCCATTTCTGGTTCTTAGTACCAATAGTGTTTATACACCAGGAAACTGGTAAAAAGAAGCTCTACTGATCCTAACCCCAGATGTGGAGTTAGTTAAAAGACCACTGAATACAAAGGAAAAGATGTGTAGAAATTAATAAGCTCTGGACTGCAGCCTTAGCAAGGGTCATGCTTGCATTTCCTTATATTCCCCACTATCACACCACTCAGCTTTATTTTCACTTACTCTGCCTTTTCCCTGCATTTTGTACAGCCCTTTCTCTTTCACATTGCACAGCTGTTCTGAATTCTGCAGGAGACTTAAATCATGTCTCAGAGGAAATAAAAATATTCCTGTTACATTCAGCAGAGGAACCCTGCCAGGTTAGTAGGGGAGGGTTAGTAAATACAAGTCAACACAAATTCAGTTTTACCCTCATAGGTACTGTACCTGCAGTGGTAGGCATGACCATACACCTGCCTGCCTGCTTCAGCCTTTCTGACAAGCTAGGATGGAAGAAGTCAGCCCCCAAAATACCTGATCATTCAGTCCTGGATTTAGAGGTGCCATTCTGAATCCAAATACAATTATTCTGCATCTATATGTTAGCCAGGCAAAATATTTTATTGTCTTTTCTTCACCTTTGTTCTCTCATATGAAGTTCTGCCCTTGTCTTTTGGGGTTTTTGCCTCACTGGGAGACACCAATATATTTTAATACAGAGATCTTGTGATGACATATGAATCCAGCTGTCAAATACAAGTATCAAAGCCTGGACACCTGGTTTCATCTTCTGGTTCTATGAAATCGGCACTCAATCTCTCAATATAGCACTTAGCCAATAAGATAATCAATGGGTCATACGGATGTCAGCATCTGAGTTTGCAGAGCTATGTATTAGCACAGCACGGCAAGTGTCTCCTTTGCAATATTAGATTTTGGGGGAAATGCGGCTTTGAGAGGACATCGGTGCAAAGCTATCAATGTGCAAATGCATCAGTGCAAACCCTAATGTAGTTTGGAGTGCTGTAAAATAGCAATTACTAGCATGTGCTATGAATAAGATATTCCAGTTCCACCATCTGAAATATGCATAGATGTGTGTGCATGTTTTCCCTCTCTGACTGCCCTTGCTGTTTTTTCCGTGGCAGTGCCTTAGCTTTTTAGCACTGCATTGGGAAAACTATCTAATAACAGTTTGATTGTTTACCTTTGGTTCCATTGATACGTTAGTCCCGTATGCCATGTTTTTGCTGCAAAATCTTTGCATTTCATTTGATTGATACCTTGGGGATCTGCAGAATTAAGGTCATCTACATGCTCCTCCCTAAGCACCAGAGCTCCTGTTCTCTCCCTTGCATTCTGTCTAAGCATTCTACCATATAACAAATAAGCTGAAGAGGAAACCAGATGAAACAGATTTTCCTTTGCAATACAAAGCAGCCTCAATTTGTAAAAAAACTTATCACAGACAGGAACCTTCTCATGCCAAGTGTCCTGGTTTCAGCTGGGATAGAGTTAACTGTCTTCCTAGTAGCTGGTACAGTGCTATGCTTTGAGTTCAGTAGGCGAAGAATGTTGATAACACACTGATGTTTTCAGTTGTTGCTCAGTAGTGTTTAGGCTAAAGTCAAGGATTTTTCAGCTTCTCATGCCCAGCCAGCGAGAAAGCTGGAGGGGCACAAGAAGTTGGCACAGGACACAGCCAGGGCACCTGACCCAAACTGGCCAACGGTGTATTCCATACCATGGGACGTCCCATCCAGTATAGGAACTGGGAAGTGGGGGCAGGGTTTCGCCGCTCGGGGACTGGCAGGGTGTCGGTCGGCGGGTGGTGAGCAATTGCACTGCGCATCATTTGTACATTCCAATCCTTTCATTATTACTGTTGTCATTTTATTAGTGTTATCATTATCATTATTAGTTTCTTCTTTTCTGTTCTATTAAACCGTTCTTATCTCAACCCACGGGTTTTGCTTCTTTTCCCGATTTTCTCCCCCATCCCACTGGGTGGGGGGGGAGTGAGTGAGCGGCTGCGTGGTGTTTAGTTGCTGGCTGGGGTTAAACCACGACACCAAGAAATCTCTGGATGCTTCAGGAAAGATGAACAGTTCTTTAATAAGGAGTTGCAGTGCTGAGCTCACAGTTGAAAAAGATAAAATTTGCCACATCCTATAGGGCATAATAAGGAAGCAAAATCCCAGACATCTCCAGGTGAGGTATCTCCTTGTGCCTTAAATTTATGTACAGGAAGACATGTAGGTAAGTATGTGGTATGCTCCATGTGGATCTGATAAGAGGGCTGTGGGAATAGGAGGGAGTGTGTCTGCTTTGTATTTCCTGATGGCCACTTTACTAATCAACTTTGATTAACTTAGATTTTACTGAGTCCAGCCTGGGAGCTGCAGTATTTAGAACAAGGGCTTTGGCAGTGTGAGCTAAACAAAACAAGGATCAGACTTTCAAAATCATTTCAGAACACAGAGATATGCATCTAGTGTGATACTTCTCCTAGTAGGGAAGACCTGCCTGACTTCCATTGGAACTGAGTGTCTCCTCTCCCTAGGCATCTGGAAAAATTTTACTATCTACGTAGCATCAGCTTCCAGCATCTAAATACCACTGCAAACCTTGCCCATTCTACAGCTGATTCATAAAACTCAAATATGGACTGAGTACATGGGGACAGAGACTAATGCTTACCTAGAGTGACATTTCCCTCAAGACTGGGTAGATACATCAAGATTTTCTGTCCAGCACTGTGCATTTCCTAGTTGTCTTGTCTATTGCTGGAAAGCACTGACTTACTTGCCTGTACCTGGAGGCTTACTCTGCACCTTTCACACAAGCTTGTCTGTATTGCCATGCAAATTTTCCACTCAGAAAGATAAAGCTTGTGGGGATGAGTGGGTTGTTATGGAAGAACTGTGCTGCAGGGTCTCCTATGTTCTTCAAAGTGCTCTGTGGTGGGTGTTTGTTTTTACTTCTTTCAGAATCCATAATGACTCCATCTTTTCTGCTTTTCCCCAGCGTTACCCACTGCACATGAAGGCAAAGTCAACAAGATCAGTGGAACTAATACCATACTGACTTCCTGAGGATAAGTAATCAGAATTCAAGCCATCAGGAAACAGCCTAAAAAGTAAGATGCTCCAAAATATCTGGCAACAAAAGGTCTTCACAGACATAAACAAAGAGCTTTTTTTTCTGTCTCGCACACATTCTTATTAATCTCTAGTGGACAAAGATATAAACCCAGTTATCTTTGGGGAGAAACCTGGACTGATAAATGGTCTGATGTCAATTAAGTCCTAATATTAAGATGCTGATACGATGATTCTTCTCTGACTGAAGTGAAATGGCTTGCCTGCTTATATCAGAAGAGAAAGAGAATCTTTGTGAAAGCTTTTTACTGCTCTTCCTGGAAAATGCTATTTATTAAAATAGTAGTTCGCTGTTTGAAGTCTGGTGCAGAGGTTGGATTCTATTCTGATTCTGAACCATATGGATATTTTTGCTTTAGGATTTCCTCTGTATTTTCTCTTTGCAAAGATGGATAGGATTTAATTTAAACTCAGGCAGTGAAGATTTTAATGCATAGTTCAGACCTGGTAAAAAAAGCTGCCTAGAGTAGATCTATGTGGCTGTGATGAGAGAAGAGAGTTACAAAGTCCTGCCTTCTATTAGTGGATGAGTTTATGCTTCCCAGCCATTTCCAGGTTTTACTGATAGGACTTCACCCTTTCCAGACCTTCTAGCTAAGTTAAGTGGGCCAAATCTATCTCTAGTAGAGGCCCAGTAAAGACTGTGGTGTTAGCACACTGTGACTGACATGCTGCAAAATCAGATTAGGCACCAATTTCTTCAATGGCTGATCTCACTAACTGTCATGCCGCCACCCAGACTTAAAATAGCCCTGCTCTCTTCCTTCTGGAACTCCATTTTAGAGAGCTCCCATAAATCATCCAGTTTGGCTTTTTACTGAAACGAGCAGAACATAAGCTATTTTTCTCTTAAAAAATGAATTAAGCATTTTTGTACGATACATTCATTATCTATAGCTGCATACAAAATCCTTAATTGGTCTTTGGGGTGTTTGAAAGAAAACACTGCTCAGTTAGAATACAGCTTGAAAGACATTCTCCTGGTCAGGAATATAACTGAATTGTGGTTCATTAGCAGACTTCTATCTGGAGGGGGAATCTGGAGAGGTAGTTTCTAAATTATGTGGTTTATATTAATGATGTCTAGCCAAACAGACTGTCTGGCTTTATCTTTGTATATGTTATCATGATCTCTGACAGAACAAAGCTATTGACTAGGTATCTCTTAGTAATTACTCTGCAGAGCAAGAGCTGAGGTCTTTTGCTTTTCTTTCCCTACAATTTTCCAGTGAAAATGGCATCATTTTACTTAATCTTTTGTACTGCAAAGTGGGATAGAGTTTTTGATCAGCCTTTTTATGACACTTTCTCAAAAATGAGCAGCTATATTGCATTTCTTTTTATTGTTCCAAACTGTTTTGAATCCTTTGACAGACAAATTTATTTCTCTTCCATTATGTCACTACTGTAGACTTCTACTTGTGACAGCTTCTCTCTTCTTCACCACAAGAACTGGGCCTTACCTCTCTCCAAGAAATGGAGTGGAGGGGATACACTACCCAATTATGTTTTCACAGGATTCAGTCAATCAAGCTATGCTGATTTACACTAGCTGAGGTCTTGGATGACTATCTCTGAAATAAGCTGTCTCCTTGGTCAGAGAGATTTCAGGCATATTATTTTACATGGGCAGT
The DNA here is from genome assembly GCF_026419915.1 of Harpia harpyja. Lineage (NCBI taxonomy): Eukaryota > Metazoa > Chordata > Aves > Accipitriformes > Accipitridae > Harpia > Harpia harpyja. The sequence goes on from NC_068950.1 coordinate 39,719,980, forward strand.
TTCTCCAGTAAATGAGCCTAAGCCTGTCTATCTTTGAAGTTTTAGTCTAAAGTGGATCATTTCCTGAATCATTCACTGTATTGTCAATGCTATTTCTATTAAAAAAACTTCCCGTGGCTATAAGTCTTATCAGACCATTAACATTTGCCTTGAAATTCCAGCTAAAGCTTAGGCCAGCAAGCAATTTATGAGAGGGGTTGGAATTCTGTTGCTAGATTTGTTTCCTTATTTCTTTGCTTTTCCCTAATTCCTTTGAAACCTTTCCAGGGAGAGACTGCAGTCCTGCAGGATGATAAATGAGGAAATGACCAGAGGGCTCCAGGATTCCCAGGCAGAGGCTGCAGAAAGACAAAGCATTAAGAGGGAGCGACAGTTCTGTTATGCAGTTTTGTGCTACAGCTCTTTGCCTCTCTTGCCTTCTGGCAAAGTCCTGTAGGTCCTGCTGATAGGATGTAGAAGAAAGGATATGGTATATAGTGTAATTTTTTCTTCTATCAGTAGCACATGGGTCCCCGCCCCTGAGCCTTTCCCTCCTGTTGCTCCTGTATTTTGGCTCAGTACTAGATTTTTTACTCACATTAGCAAACATATGAGAGCAAGCTCCCTGAAACGTCAGTGTCTGTGAGCAAACTGTACCTACTCAAGAAAAAACAAATAAGCTGTAGTTGGTTTTGACACTTTTGCCTGGGACTGCTTGTTTAAAATTCTGGACAGGTTTGGCCTTGGGGCAGGTGGTGCAATGAAAAAAAATGAACATTCAGTATCTTTCCAGGAGAATTTCTCCTAGAGCTCTGCTTATAATGCATGCTTGCTACTCTGCTGGTTTATGCCAGGCAGAAAGGGAAATGTCAAAGACTCCTGATTTATCCTATATTCCCTTTTTTCCTGTGAAACTTCTTGATATCATTCTCATTCAGCTTACTTCTCCACTTCATGCAACCATAGTTGACTTGAAGGAATGAAAAGAAACGTTTACATAGAAAGTATTTCACTATCTACTTTTTTTCCTACAGGTGCTGTTCAGTAGGTACATGGAGACTGAACCAGCTGTGATCATGGAGTTCATGGTCAAATTCATCTGTGCTGGCTTAAGAATCCAGGTTGTGTTCTATAGCACTTTCTTACCAAAATCATATAGCTTCTCTGCTTAAACTTCATCATATACGTGTCTGTCCTTTCCTTTCTTTCAAAAAATTGCAAAGGATTTTAAAAGACGGAAATTTCACCATTAATGTATTTCAGATATTAATTTAACTGAAAAGCTATACTTCTTAGCTCTCATCTAACTTACAATGTTTATCGTAATAATTAAGAATAACAATCAACACTGAGAGTATTTCCAAGGGATTGACAACTACCTGTGAGACAGGACCACTGAAGGCAAGGCGAAGGGCTATTAGCTTCTGCAAGCTGCTCCCCAGCCAGTGCTCTGTGACAAGGTTGCTATTGCTATTTTAACCTCTTTTTTAAAAAAAGAAATCCAATATACATGTTTCCTGTTATTCCCAACACAGCCATATCTCCTCCAAGGCATAACAGAAGAGTGGGTTTTAATAGCAAGGCTGGACTGCAGTACAAAACATAGCTAAAAACATCAGCCACAGTTCTGATTAAAGTTGCTGCTGTGAGTACCAAGGGTTACAGTTATATGGAATTGAATTTTCAGACAGCAGAAGGTGTTTTGCTTTTTCCACCTAATTAATTTCCTTTTTTTAAAGGTTTCCCCTTTGAGGTCTTTTTTGAGGACCTTTGAGGTCTTTTTTTGTAGATACTCAAGGATTTTGGTGAAAGTTAACTGCGAGTAGCATCAATGGAAATCCTGCATGCAGATCTCTCGGGGATTTACAGGGCCTCACAAGCTTAGCCGAACATTTTCATAAATATTGCTAGGAGGTCACAGCAGGGGAACTCTGCAGAAACTCAGACAAAATTTCCACTGCAAAACTCTAGCAAACATAGCTTATGTCCAGCTCTTTATATGCACAGACTCTCCAGCCTCCTCCAAGGTCAGTGGAAGGGGAAGGAGCTGGTCCCCTAAAGCACAGCCATTTTGCAGCAGAGACTAGTAGAAGGCTACACATCTGCATTTTCCTGCTAGCCTGCAGCAGGGCCTGCAGCATGGTGGAGCAGGGAGCTAAGGAGTTCTGTCCTGTACATCTCAGCATTGTTCCCATGGGAGGAAACATTATCTCAACTTTCACTGTCAGCTGTGCACTCTAGGTCTAATGAATGCCCTTTCCAAGACACACTCATAATAAATCTGTGTCCAATCATTGTCACTGTCAGTCTGCTCTTCTCACAAAGCTGAGTTTCATTCTTCCACGGGTACAGGAAAGTAAACTGGGATGCAGTATGAGGTGCAGCCTTCAGAAAATCACCAGAGGGAATCTAAGTGCAGATGGAGACAGGTCCCAGAGGTGTGTGATTCATCATCTCCAACAATTCACGTTACTAGGATCCACAATGCTAGGTCCCAGCATCTTTCCATCACCTGCCTGAAGATTACTATCCCTCTATCTGAGTTGGAAGAACAAGCAAGATATCTTCTCTATTGCAGTCAAAGCCCAGCCTATTAGCTCACATCACTATTAATTTCATTTTACATTAATATATAATATTGCTAATGCTTCTCTGTGGATTTCTCACAGATCAAAAGCAGCAAATACATATTTATTTATCTAACAGGATGCAGCCAGAATCTCAATAAATTAGTATAGTAATCCTGGTTTCACTGGTACTTCATGAAGTTATCAGACAGCCAATACAAGACAAAACCAGCTGCATTTCCCATCCCACATTGTGAACAACAGGACATTAATTCAGACCTAATCCAGGTTTCCTACAAGAGTCAATCCTGATCTTGTCTTTCATCTCCAAAAAGTGGGGCCTGTTCTCATAACCTCCTAACCCTTGCCCGTTTCACTTACCCAGAAAGAAGCTGCATGGCAATCTTCTTGCTATGTTCTAATTAGTTTGTATCTCTCTGACAATTATTTTACTGAAGATCAAGTTCTCATAAAACAAACTGTCATTCCTATCATATCCTCAGTCATTTTATTAATACCTTTAAGACCATTTATTTGTGCTCTGACATTTTATCTTTTACTGCTGCCACAATAAAAATATTGTTGGAAAATGGCATCTTTTATATAAGCCACAGTTTAAGGGGCTAATTCTTATTGTTGATGCTGCTTCTGTTTTACTCAAAGCGTTTTTTTAAGAGGCATTCAGCTGTCTCCACGTTCTGAAGTTCTCGGTGCATTTAAACAGTGGGAACAATTAGCAAATATATGAACAGTAGAGGTCAAAGTCAATTTGAAGAATAATGAAAAGTGCACTAGGGGGTCAGATTTTTGAACAATGATTATAGCACTAAATATAGACCATAATTTGGGAGACCAAATGGTAAAGTGGAGAAACACATGGAAGTCAGTACTAACTGTTCATATTACGTGGGGAAAATGCAATGAATTTAAGAGGGTGAAAATTAAAGCACATTATCATAAGCAGGTTTCTATAAACTAGACTGTAACAGGCTGTTGAAGAAAAAGCACCGAAGCCAAGAGTACATGTGTGACTTTGGCTATCATTCAGAGTCTTCTAAACACTTGGAAAGACACCAAAGAGGTCTGGCAGAGAGGCACAGAATGAATTTTTTTTTTCTCTCTAACAAATCTCTATGTATGTATAAGAAGCTTTCTGGAATAAGATGTATAAATCTCTAGTGATTATTTAAGGATATCATTTAGTCTTGTAATTACTGTCGTCTCGTAACAGCTGTATGTTTAATTGATTGCAATGCTTCAGAGCTAGAACGATTTATCTTGGAGCTCCATCTACTGATTCAAAGGTGGCACGACGTGTTAGAAACCATCCCACTCAGCCTTTCAGACAGATCTTAGGTCTGTTTCAAACCAAGCTAAATCCCACTGTAAGAAGGGCCAAATAAACAAGTCTGAGAACTGCTGATGCATATAGCAGGGCTATAGCTATATTCTACTTCATTGCTGCACCTAACTCTCGCTGTAGTTTGACAAGCATCAATCTCTGTAGTGTCAGCACAAGCACTCTCTGCCCCCTAACTCCATGTGCCCAGTTCTTACCCCTCCCAGTGCCATACTGTTAGTCACACCTGTAAAGCTACTTTCCAGGCTTTGTAGTGAACACAGGAAACTGATTCAGAAAATTTTTACTTGTTTTGGTCCCAGGTTCTGGGATGAAGGCAACCTTTTCCTGGGCTAGTACGCCCCCCCCGCCCCCGATTTTGAAAAAAGCACTGCGCACACTGAGCACATTAGAATTGAAACAATGTATGTCCATACTGTCATGCACCTTCAGAAAATGAATACAAATAGATCTTCTTTCTGTAGAAATCCAAGTATCTTTGCATAAGATTTTACTCAGATGGTTCCACCTTCACTTCAGCAGGACTAAATGAGATGTATTAGAGTAAAATCATTGTTCTTTGGTCCATTATCATTTTCACAAAAGATATTTAGCACTCTGTTTTAGAAAACAGAAGTCACTCAAGACATCATCTTGGGTATTCAGCATGAAAAGCATTCAAAACAGATTTAATGCCGGCTCTCTTTAAAAAGAACTGAATTGTTTTTTCAAATAAGCTACACCAGATTGCTTACAGAGAGACCAAGGAAAATTAAACCTGTATGAAGAGTAATAGGGCATTTGGAAATAGACTACATCTGAAATTTCAAGCACTGGAAACAATGCAGGCAGAACAAACACTTTCTATAATATTAACCATATAGAGACAGAGCAGTGACTGTATATTGAGATTTGGGGCTAAATTTATCCTACTGTCTTCCTATTCTTGAGAAAGGATGGATGAGATGTGACTCGTACCTCCCTGACCTGGCATCTAGCACTGATTAGAGAAGTTCTGAGAGCAGCTGCATTTTGCAACTCAGTTGCTTGCGCCCCTATAGCTTTACAGGAAGCAGTGCCCAAATGCACCTAGTCTTTTGCCATCCTAAACACAGCTCACGGAGTAAGAGTGGTCTCCAGAAAGGAATATCTATCATTGCAGTACATAATGAGGAGACAGCAGCAACACTTTGCCCCATAGCCTGGAGTGCCCTGCTGGACTCCAAGTTTCATGAGGAATTCACTGCAGGAAAATCTTTGGAATTACTCTGGCTGTGCTAGCACTGCACACAGCCTGCTAGCAACAGAGAGAAAAAGGGTTGTGTAGGGTCAAAAATACACCATTTTACCAACAAAGAGAAAGAATGCTATAGGCAAGTGCAGCTACACCTGACAGCAAAATGACCCAGCCAGACATCATGTGCACTAACCTCTGTCCAAACTGGATTCTACTCAGAGGAATATGAATATTCAAAGAGAAAAACTAGGACATTAAAAGTCTCATTTGGAGATTTGTTCATATAATAAAGCACAACAGAAATCTTTCTGTAGGATTCTATGTCTATACCGAGGTCTCTACTGGCTAGTAATTAAAATCATATTGTCTGTTTATACAGACAAAGACATCCAGGGGCTCAAGTGAAAGATAAAAAGTAGACCCCATATAATTAAAAAGAAGTCTGAAAATTATTTAACTATGTGTTTTTTCCTCTCTGAAAAGCTATTTAAGTATGTTTCCTTTGCTATCAATAATTACATTAACTAGATGATTTTCAACCATCACAAGAACACGGTAAATCAAGAGTCCCTCAGGCATATGTATTGTACTCTGAAAACCAGGGCCATGTACGTAGAGCATGCATGCACAATGCAGCAGTTTCTTCTGGACCTGGCTGTGCTTCCTGAAAGAGTGCTTTCAACTAATTTCTTTCCAAATGTATTGTACATTTACATTTTTCTTTATTAATATGTCTGATGCACTGTAGACACTAAAAGCTGTGTTGATTTTACAGGTCACTAAGATCAGAACCAGCAGTAGGACAAATTCATCACTGCAGCCTTTTCTTTCTCTTCACGAGTTTTGCTTTAGTTCTGCCCTTGCACAGGGCGTACCTACCTAATCCATAATATTCTGCTAATTAGTCCTTGCCAAGAATACTTTTATCCATATGAAACTTCCACCTGCCACTGTGACAGAAACAAAGCATAAATGCCTGGCGTAAAGGAGTAAGATCTAGCAGAAGCTTATAACATTTTCTTGACAGAACTGTCTAGTTTAATTTGAATTTCTCGAAACAGCACTCTGTTGAAAAAACACAACACCCCCCCCCCCAAACCCGCTTCATGAATTCTTTATCTAGATCTACCCACAACACAGCAAAATTTTGACATGAGTTTTAAGAGACAGCAAGCGGCAGAATATCAGCTCCCATCAGGGAGGGCCCTGGCTGGCAAACAAAATCTGGCAATGCTATGGATGAAGCTGTCAGTGCCAGGCTCCCAAGCAGGGCTAGTGGTGCCAGGGTCTGTTAGCCCTTGCTGCCCTCCTGCCCCTGCCCTTTTATTCTCACAGAGGCAGAGTTTATAACCGCAGAACATAAAAACTCTGCAGTGCCAGCCTAAGGAGGCTGAAGCAGCCTCCTCAAGGAAGGACTGCGGAGCAGAGGACTCCAGGAGACCTATTTTTTGCAAAAATATACCCCCCCAGTTTTAGCCCATTTTCCTCTCCCACTCTCATTTTCGCCCCTGAGTTTTGGTCAGAACAAGCCACATGAGCCAACAACTGCTGCCACAACCCCAGGTACTACAAAAACAGCAGGCACCATGATGGCACCAAGTTCTTAGCTGCACCTGAGACCCTCGCAATACCAGAAGATCCACAAAACAACCCCTCCTTAGTTAAAAAAACTAACCTTTTCCTCAGCAGCTTCTTCCCCTGAGGCCTGGGATCCTCCCAGTGCTCTGCCTGCTCCTCCTGTCCACTGCTGCCCTGCACCATCTGCCAGGCTGGTGAGAGTGCTTCTCTTGCCACCTCAGGGACGGCCATGTTGTGTTTCCCCTGGGGCAGCACCTCCATGAAGGATGGGCTCACACTTCCTGTGTGTATCATCTCCAGCAATGGCAGCTGCTGCTTGACAAGCTGGGGTGGCCCTCGGTGCTCTTCTCTTGCCCCAGCTGCACAGGGCAGAGACACAAGGCCTAAAGACAGGAGGGTGAATAATGGCTCCCCACCATGCAATGCCCACTTTAGCTACCTCATATTTTGGTGTCTTTTCTTCTATTTCTTCCTCTCTTCCTGGGCATTTTTCACTTCAGGGGTGTTGCACACAGCTATTCTCCCCAGCCACAGCACTGGGCTCTATGTTTCCCCTGAGGTGGCCATGTTATTTTTCCTGCCTCAGCCACTTTGCTGAGGTGCAGGGGCAGGACTGGGAGCAGGGAGGGTCCCGCCAAGGCACAAGGGCAGGCAGGTATGCATGGACCTCTGAGCAACCCCAACTGGCACACAAGTGAGAAAGCTGCCACGAAAATCTCCCTTGCTTTGCCCTGAGGAACACACCAGCCCCCAGATGCCAGGAAGACTCAGCTGAGGGCCATGGGGGGAGTGCTCCATCATGACACCTCCTTCTGCACAGCAAAATGGCTGCTGCGCTGCAGGGCAGGGAAGGAGCACTGCAAGGGAGACGGGGGGCACAGGGCAGCAGGCAGACCTTTCTGCTGCTACAGTGCTGTTTTCTTTAAATGGAAATATTGTATTTGTTTAATCCAGGCTTTCATTGTTCAGACACAAAGAACAGTGGAGAGTGAGGGGACCCAGGCACTGAAGCAGTGACATGAAAGGCAGGAACTCCGCTTGCCTCAGGTGATTTTGAGGGGCTGAATTTGAGGAGTCAACTGCCCTTATGGTTTCCTCTGCAGCATTTTGACTAAAATTTCCAGGTAATCTGTGCCCCAGTTCCATGTTTGCTTAGAAAGAGGCTTGTCTTTCAGAAAATGCCACAGTTCATGATGTTCCTTGTCTTTACAGTCAAGTCACTCTGATATCTGAAAAGATTTAGTGGAGCACCAAAGTACGGAAAAAATATCTGAGTATGTACTGAAAACCTCCTTTTAAGTCTTCTGGGAAATGCAATTATGCTTTTAATAGTCATTATATATGCCTGAATATCTGGCCTGTACATGTATTACGTATGCACACCATCTGCCTGCACGTGAACATCTGTGAGCCAGATTCTGCCCTGCTGGAAAAACACACTGGTATGATTCTTTTACAAGTTTTTCTTTGCTGTTGACTATACTGATATCAATTTAGTGTAATTTCATTTAATTAAGTAGACCTTTTTTTTTTTTTACTCTAGTGAAAAGTCAGTGCAGACCCTTCTGCATTATGTCAGTCTAAAATGATCATAAATAAGGCCAGATTTTGTCTTTAATTATTTTTGCTTCCAGTAGTCTTTACCGAAAGAGATGCATATCAACCAGTTTATCTTTGCTTCTGCTTGGTTTAAGACTGCCTAAATTGCATGTGTAAGTATCAACAGCACCAGGACTGTTACATAGCATTACATTGATCATTGCTCTGCTTTGACACCAGGTAACATGCTTTAAAGGGGAGTTCTTTCTGAGCAACAAGTCTATTTTTTAATGAATTGCTAAAATGCTTGTATTGTTACACAGTTCCATGTGATGAATGCAAAGGCTTTCTGCTCAATGAATTAGGATCATCTGTAGTAACTTTTATTAACAACACATTGCTATATTCTGGAAGCCCTATTATGAGCATAAAGAAATTAAAAATATAAATTCCCTCCCCCTTCAGTTCCCCACATAAAGTTTATTTTTCTATTAATCATCTACTGTAGGACTGATCAAAATCAGGCTGAAAATCCTCAGCACAATATCTCTCATTTTCACTTCATTCTGTAAATCTAACCTCCATTCTTTTTTCTGCTCCTACACATATTCATTCCCTCTCTTTCATTTTTTTCTCAGGTATACATTTTCTTTCTAAATTATTCCTCATTCATTCCTTTTCTAGTCTGTGTTGCTTCACCACATACTCTGTTCTTCACCTTTTTGTTCTCATGCTTTTCTCCCTGTGAACCCCACTTTAAGCACGGAAATCAGTGTGAAAGGGAGACACTTTGCTTCGTTATTTTTCATACACAAATGCACAGAGTTCAAACTGAGAAAATTAATAATAACATATTTTTTTTCTTTAATATAATTTCTTTAGTTCTTACTTTGAGACTTACATGTAATTTTCTGCCAGGCAACATAGTCTTGCCATTTTTCCTTATTTCCTTGTTACTAGGTATACAGTATGTAAACTTGCCATTACAGTACATGCCATTACAGCTGCTCAATAGAAAAACAGATACAGGCACAATTTGAGAAAAAACAAATCACGATATCCCAGGATCTCCTTACAAGGCCTGTATTTAATTTTTTCTTTATGTGAGTTTCTTTACATCAGGTTGATAACCCAAGGCTGGTAGAGTAGCCATTTGCCCTCACCCACTTCCTGAGTATCTAGGGCTACTACACAGATAGCTCAAGGTGGAAGCTAATTATCATATGACAAATACAAATGAAACAGATTATTTATCAATTGTCCATTTTTTAGGACAAATCACTAAGAATTGTAGTGTGCTAATTCACAGCCCTAGCCCAGTGACTCTTATGAGCCTTACCCTGGAAAACCTTCAGAGTCATTATAACCGTTTCCTAAACAGCCCACAGGAACTCACCCTACCCTGGGAAGTACCTCACTTTAGCCCAGGAGAAGCCACCCACAATCCTAATCTCTATTCTGTGAAGTTTTGTAATTCCCAGAAAACCTAACTCTGTCCTGTGGAGCTCAGAGGGATGCGGTGGAGGCTCCCGAATTAAGTAGTCTGATAACAGACTGAAATCCCTAATCCTGCAAGTCATTTAATTACAGTGTTTTCTGTTCAACTCTGCCATTTGCACTTCACAAATCCAGTTATTTTAGATGTATTTGTATTCCACACAGTGCATGGTCTGATAGTAGTAACATTGTCATAGCACTATTACATGCATGGATGCATAACTGTTTCTTTCCTTTCACAGTAAAGTTTATACATAGAATTGGCTGTAAAAACCCCCACAAACCCCAAAACTATGTGGTTTTTTTTTATTATGGCAAAACCTAATAATTCACATAGAACAGTGAAAGGACCTTTATTATGAAAATAAATCCTAATAAGAATTGCTTTGCCAGGCACTTTGCAATTAAAGATAAAACTATCCAGAAAAGAGAAATGTAACATGTAAATGGAATGAGGATATAGAAATGGAAATTATCATATGTGAGGTATATGAAAAACTCAAAGCGCTTAATGCGCTGAAATTGGAGGGACAGGATAATCTCTGTCCCTGGGTTCTGAAAGAACTGGCACATGAAATTGCATGTCCAGCAGCAAGGATTTTTAATAAAGCTGCCAACTGGTAGCGTATCACTACTGAAAAGCAAACCTCTTGCCTGTATTTCAGAAAGGGGAAAAAAGGATAACCAGAAAGCATTAGAGTGACCTCAACAATATTCAAGGCTCTAGAAGGTATTTTTAAGAAAAACATCTATGTAAGTAGACACAATGGAAAACGAGACAAAATGCAACCTAAGTTTACCAAAGGTAAAGCAGGTTGAGTGAATATATTTCTGTTGATTAAAACCACTGTTTTAGTCAGTAGAAACTGCTGTAGATCCTACCTATCAGGCTTCTGTAAAGTAAGTTGTGAATAAAATGCTAAAGCAGGAAAAACCCTTGGTTGTGCTAGAAGAGGAACTGTTGTCTGGAGGGAGGGTATTATTGTAATTCTTAAAGGATCAGTATTGGAATTTGTCTTATTTAATATTCCCAGTAATGACTGTGACACAAAAAGAGTATGTTAATGAAATTTTGCTGAAAGCAAATACTGAGAGATATTACTAATTCAGAAGAGGATTAAAGGCTCATATAGGAAAGAAACAGATACTGTGACAACTGGAATAACAGAAATTGAATGAAATTTAACAGCATACAATGTATGTATGAAAAACCAATAGCAGAATCTCAGCACTTGGAAACCAAACAAGGAAGAGATACATTAGTTGAACACAGGTTACTTAAGAGTCACTACTGTGAAGACATCTGTGGAAAAGCTAAACACAGTCCTAAAATGTTCTAGGTTTGCTATTGATAGTAGATATATGAAAATATTAATACCATTGTACAAGACATTCCTGAAATCTCATGTCAAATATTCATTTTTACTCTCCATGTTTGAGTGCTAGGACAGGTGGAAAAGACTGCTATAAAAATAGGAAAGCTTGTCTTACTGAAATAATGAAGATAGTTCAGCATTTTTCCGCAGGCTTATTATCAAGTCGCTAGCAATCTATAATACTCACCAGTTCACCATTTTGAATCACAAGACTGTTGGATAGATCACTGTCATGATAATGTAGCAAATAAATCAGGTTTAAAATATATAATTTTGGAAGGATGGTTGCCTAATTATTGGCCTTGTGTAATCACCCATACTTTATTTACTACCTCAACACAAATATTCATGATAATCTCTATTTTTTACAGTAATGGAAACTCATATAGATAAGATTTCCTACAGATAATGACGTTTTTATTTGCTTTTTAACTATTTGTTTTTAAAACTGTAACACTTAACAAATAACACTTGGGAAAAGAGAGGATTAAGATATGTGTACTGACTAGGACTCGTCTGAATGAAGAGTATACACAAATACTTTATCTGAGTTATAACGTTTTCTTATTCCTTTATTAAAGAAAATTAATGACATTGTTTTTTAAATTGTACTTTTAAAAAGCTGTGGTTTTTTAAGAGATAGATATTGTGTCTAATTAGTGCATATATTGTATCTACTCTTCATTCCCTGGTTAATAATTTAAAATACAGTACATATTTGTACAGTACAGACATGTACAGACTTTCTATTAAAGAGAAGGAAACCTTTGGATGTCTTCCAGTAAATATTCTGTGAACATTTCTGCCAACTGCAACTAACAGTAACTATCATTAACACTTCAACCTTTAAGAATACAGTGTGCTCAAAAAATATCAAACTTGTTTGGTTTTTTATGAATTCTGAGGCAAAGAATGCTAAAATAAAATACAAATATTGTAAATACACAATTTCAATAAACTGCATAGATACACACTTTAGTCAGAAACACTTATCATTATGTGAATTTATTAATTCACTTTATTATATGTAGCCATGTTACTGTTTTCATTCCATTAAATATTGAAACATAAATCTTCTGTTAAATATATATGAGAATGTTTACTATAGTACTGGAATACAGCATGTTCCAGTTGAACATTTTCAGATTCGTTGTCCATGGAAAACAGGAGTCATGAGTTAAAAGACTGGAGTCCTAATAAACTTTAAGACAACAATAATGTTGTGTGTGAACTGATTAGAGTGTGAAATCTGTGGGCTCAATCTACTTTGAAAGCAAATTCTTTTTCAGGAATAAAGACATTTGTGGTGGTAGCGGCCAAGGATGCCTGAGCTAGACCTCAGCATGCCCTACAGCACATTATGCCCAAATGGGAACAGTGTCCCATGAAATACACTCCTCATGCTGGGATTATTGTACTGATATGCCAAAGCAGGTGTACCTTGCCTCCTCCCAGAAATGCAACTCCTGTCCTCAGTTTAAATGTGCAAGGGAAGTAATTTTGATAAGACTTCAACCCTCCAGTATTCTATTTTAAATAAAAATGTGTGTGTTTGCTGGTGCTGTTATTTCAAAGATGAAGATACATATGTCAAAGACAGAGGACTGTTGTTGTTCAGCCAAAACTAGGGATCATTAACAGGGATCATTGTTAACCATCAGCCATCAGGTAGCAATGACTTCCTACCACTGCTAACCTTGCATTTCCTTTTATTTCATATGTATATAACAGGCATGGGAAATAAGCTTAAGTCTGAAAGGTTTCAAGCAGCTACATTACATCTGTGTACTGGATGGGTGAAGGCTGTATGGTCTGCTGCTGGGCATTCAGCTGCCCTTTCATTTCTTCCTGCTGTTACTGAGAGCCAGAGTGCATTGATGGCTGCCATGGCTGCCCAAAGCACAGTGCTTTGGAGAAGCTGGATCTCAGAGCAGTCGCCCAGAGAAACAGGCTGGTGCTGAGGAAATAGCTGAAGAGGGGACTGCCCGGAGGAGCCACTGCTGTGCAGGTCAAGCTTTCCAACAGCAAAATCCTGCAGCAAAAGGCAACCTTTTATGACAGCTAGGTCCCACAGCTTCAGGGAAATTGAAGAGATGATTTGGTGTCTTTTTCTATTTGTTTTCTGGAGTTGATCAAACTAAACTTTCCTGACTTAAAATCAGCTTTGTTTTAGATTTGAAGGAAATACTGCTAACAACCTATGGTCTGATTCTGTTATTTTTATGCTTTGTAATAACTTATCTCACAAATAGTTCCATTTATTGTGATGGAAGACAGTCTGATTTTATGATCACAAAGTATGAAATGCCAAGAAAATGTGCGCCTCTGGTTTCCCTCTTGCTTCCATGGTGACAATACTTTAGTATGGCTTCATACCAGCATCCTCTTATCATTACATCTGTCAAAGCTGCTGGTCAGTCCTCCACTACTTTCATGTTTTCTTTGTCCATAATCTCTGCTGCCACAGGTGATTTGCTGTCCACTGTTGAATAAGTGTCTCCTTTTTTATTTGCTGCATCAAGGAGGTAGAAGAGGAGGATGCCCTATCAATACATTAATTTTATTTTCTATTCCATTTTTTACTTTCTATATTGTGTTAGTGGACTTTGAAGTTCCAGGAGCCAGCTGAGGTAGCTCATCAACACATTTCATGTTGGAAAGAGAGAGAAATGCAAGTTGTCTTAACATAGCAAGAAAGTAAGTCTGTCAGGGGAGGAGAGCTTTACTTCCTCAATTTGGAGACAGGCAGGCATTCTTTCAACTTGTCTTTTTATGTTTATATTTGCAGAAGTTGTCTCCAGTGAAAATATACCTCAAATATATGTACATACACATATACATATAGTGTAGATATATAATCTAGAAGGTTCAACTAAATTGGTAAGATTCTGTTGTCATTGTCCATAGGAGAATTTTACAGAAATAACATAGAAGAGAAGGAATGCTTCTGAACAGCATCCTTCAGTAGACCTGGCAGGAATCAGCTAATGCAAATTCATCAGTGCTAGTGCTTGTTTTCTCTTCCTCACTACAAACCACAGTTTGTCTCTGACATATGGGGTTAAGGAGCCAGGAAGGATCTTTATCACCTCACTGGGAGTCTATCAATTCCCAGAATCATGCCCAAAAAAGCAGATGATGTGCTATTGGTATGAATACCAGAAACCAATTCTAGCATGCGTGCCAGAGATTAATCATCACTATTCTGCCAGAGGTTAATCATCACTATTCTTGTCTGTTCTCTCTACAAGGTAAACATTTTGATGATAATCTTCATGCTATGCTGATAAGTAACTACTATTTGGTCATTTCATTTTTATTTGCTTCATTGAAGTATCTGTGAAGAGTCCAGGCTGAAGAGGAAGAAATTATGGCAAACAGCTGGTTTTATTTATTTTGCATTGTTTAAGCTACTTCAGATATTCTGAAATCTAATTCAGATGTGAGGTGGAGAAATGCAGTTAGAAAATGTGGGATATATACCAGTGTTGACAATCACAAATGGAATCCTGCCCACAGCAAGTACACTTGATGTTTGTCATAGTGTTTCAGCTCTCTCCTGCCTTACCCATCTATTAGCATCGCTTTAGGCTTGCTGACAAGGTAGTATGACAATTTCAGCACAAAATAGGTGCTAAGCAAAGATGACTCTAAATGGGCCACCTACTTACTGTGGTGAGCATGACTGTTTCTGCACGAAATCCCTTTTTTGCTGTTTGGGAGAATTCAAATGTGATTTTGTGTTCTTTATGTCTAAGAGACTGTGACAAGAACTATAGCTGAGGGGAAGGAGAATGAGGACTCTGGATTAAAAATGTGTTTATTTCTCTAGGCAGAAGACTGATTGACAAGCCTAGTGGTATCCAGGCTAAAACCCGCTAAATTTGGGAGCTTACTAAAGTAAAATGGTGGTGTAACTTAGGCACCCCTGCAGCTGCCTTAGCACTAACAGAGTGGACTATTCTTTGGGGTTTCAGTTTCTCTTTTTTATTAATACCTACAAAGGTGACCTTCTAAAGAAACAAAAGATTTCCTCTGAAGGGATAATTATTATGTTTCTTAGACAGAGGAATATAAGGAAAGAATCAGACTTTGATGATACAGTGATCCTTATTTATTGTAGACTAACTGAACATCTTCCACAGAAGGTTTTTAGTATAGATCTATTTTTTTCTAGATAGCAATTTTTAAACACCCCGTCACTTATTTGGGTAAAGGATCTGTGTGTGTGTATTTATGTCTGTCACATTCTTTTCTCCTTAATACATTTTATTTCCTGCTTACATGGGAGATATATTAATGCAGAATAAGAACTGTTATGTGTTTTGTTTCCTCACTGGGGTTGATTTCTCTCCTGGTCCACCCTGCCCTTCTGGTACTCATGAAATAGGCAGATCACAGACTTTCCAGTTTAATCACTATTGCTTTTCTCTTAAATAAAGATCTTGTTACAATAAACGAACACCAGTCATACTAATAAAGTCTCTGTTGTTAATATTTAAGAACTAAGTTTTCCTGTTTAATATTAAAAAGATCCACAATTTTAAGTACTCGAGCTTTATTTTAGTTGTGTTTGTTAAAGAAACCAGAAGTGCTTTATATAACTTCTATAAATTTTTAAGATTTTAAACTTATGTATGAACTCCATCCAATTTTCTCTGATCATAGCATAGAGTTTCACCTTTTTGATACAGCAGATGAAAATCAACATCTAACTGTGCTCCATTTAAAACTTTTGTAACAACAACAAAAAAATCCACCCCAGTGGAATTCCTGTTTGAATTACTGTAGACAACATTTTAAAGTAAAGGAATTGACACTGAAAGAGAACTGAAAAGGTAAGTCTGTTTATATCAATTTAAACAACTTAACTGGGACCAGGTTTAAAAATGGTGTAACCCAAACACATTTTAGCCATTTCAAATCTTAAGGTAGATATGATCTAATCATATTGAACTGTTTCTATACTGCACTTTTCCTCACATTTTAAAAAATTGTTTACTACAATACAATTTCACAGTGATTAGAAAGGCAGCAAATAAAGTCTACAGAAGTGACTCAAAGAACTTTATTCATTGTCATGTAGGCTTGCTTTGGGCAGCATCAGACAACCTCATAAGCATGTCAGCAGATAGCCAAACCTTGCAATTCTGTGACAGATATCATTGATGGATATGCGCTAGTGTTAGCTCAATGGTGAAAGGGAGATTTTGTAATGCAGGTCAGAGGATGTTTCAAAGGCTTTGATGTTTTTTATAAGGAGCTTCTAAATATGAGGATGACTACAGAAGAAAGCATGAAGGGGTGTGATTGATGCTACTTAGTAAAATGGTATTCTGGGCCAGGTGAAGGTGAGAGTCCATATCTTGAGACTGAACGTGAGCTGATAGGTATGATGGGGATAAAATGCAAAAGGGATTTTTCTTCCCTTGTGAAAGGGAAGAGACGCAGGATGTAACTAATGCAAAAGAGAAATGGGAGGAAGGCAAAGGGATGCATGACATAATCCAGAACAATCCTTGCTGAAGACTTCTGAGTGTGTAAGAGTGGGAAAAGATGGCATATGTGGAGTTCAGAGGAAAGGATACTGCAGTATCCTAATCTAGACAGGAGGAGAAGGAAGCCTGGTTTTCTAGCCATGTGGATGGACAGAAGAGACATGCGTGACTGCAGAACAGTGTGGAGATAACCAAGCTGTATTTTAATGAACGGATACACCAGGGACATGTAAGGACGTGAAAACGGCTTCTTCCCAGCACCAAGACAGGGAAGGGAGTACTGATGTTCCTTGGCAGTTTAGAGAAGATTTCTTGCCAGCCTATGGGCCAGATCTGACTTGAGTAAGGGATCAGTAAGGGATTGGAAATTAACCTGAAAGCTCATCAGCCAATGCAGGAAGCCACTGTCATCTCTCTGTAAACCTGAAAGTGAGTGAAGCCAGGAGATCAGTTACCAATCCACAGGTGGAGTCAAGGTATTCGTTAAGAAGGGGGCTGGGTGTGGAGTGGTGGGGAGCATCTGAAGCCTGGCTAGTCCTCCTTGGGCAGTTCTGCCCGTGCAGGTAAACATCCGCATATTGATTATACCATAACTGATAGCCATAAACATGGGACTAATTAGTTATAATGTAGAAGAGCTGATAATACTATCACTATGTCAATTTTTATATAATGACTTATGGCAGTACACAATGGACGCTTCCAAACTACTAAGATAATTTTTGAAGAGAGGATTTTATCTTCATATGTGATGTCTTAAAAATTCAAAAGATATTATTGATTGTTATGCATAAGAAAACATATATTTTGAACAAAGTTTGCAAATATTTGTTAATGGAGATCTCAGACTGAACAAATTTCTTGATTATGTTGCTATTGCTCTGCGAAATGTCAGATCTAAGCAGAACAATTTCCTTGCCAAAAAACATTTACTGCATAAAATGTTAGCTGGGAAGTCTGAGAAGGAGGAAAAAAACAAACCCCAATTTTCTACTATTCAGTTTAAAGGCAGACAGTCTTTTGATTTGTTCCCTTTTAGCTAAATCACTGTTTTTCTTCACTGTTTCACATACAAAGCAAACTGCGTACCAAAACCACACACTTTATATGATTCAGAAGTTGGAAAGAAGTAGAGACATTATTGCTATTGGTTTCAATAACATAAAATCAGCAGGTTGCTTTCCTTTCATTTTGGCAAGATAATAATTCTTATAAATGCTATTTTAATAGAGAACTCTGTACACAGTTTATGTTACACTCCCACCATATGTTACATAAAATGCTAGAGTAAACTGAGTAAGTTTTAGAGAAAAGAGTCTTTACTGTCCCTCATTTTCTTTCAGTTCTGAATAAAGGAGAAAATGGTAATAGACGTGAAGCTGCATCCACATACAAATTTACATCTCATTCCAAAAATTTATTTTGAAATTGCTCTGTCTTCTCTGTGTGATGGGCTTGCTAACGGTGTGTGATAAGCTAACGCAAATGTATATATAAACACATAATAGGATTGGAATAGCAGAATTCTTTGAACTGTCTGCAGAAATAAATATTTACCTCACAAGCAAAGTAAAATGTTCACTTTTCTCTAAAAAGCAAGTCTAGTTATGTTTGAAACAAACTATATGGAGAGTATAATAAGTCCTGAATGCTTAGCTGAAAATTGTTCAAAAGAAAAATCCACATGACTTTGAAAGACATGGTTTATTAATGGAGAAACTGTTACAGCCCATGGCTGGTATACCTTTTTCAAGAGAGATAAATTTAAGTATGTTTGAGTAAATGTCTGGAATAATAGCATTATGTGACTCAGAATAGAAAATTACTGGGGAAAATGTACATAGCCTACCTTTCTCCTCCACTGCTTAAGTATCCAAATGAACACAGATTGTGTATCTACGGAAAGATATAATTACAGATTTTTAAAATGTGTCATCCATTCTCTTTCATTCTACAGCTAAATGCACATCCTCAACATACAGCAAAAATATGGAGCATAAAATTAGGAATATATTATCTGTCTATATTTAATACAGAGTCAATGTTTAGAATGATTACAGGAACATCAAGGCCCTGGCACAAGTGAGCAGGACTGCATTTAAAGAGTAGCTTCTGTTGAAGACATCAGACAAGTACCTTTCTGAACTAGGAAGAAATGGTAACATTTTCAGGCCAAATTTTCAAAGATATTTAGCCACAAAGGACACATGCCCATGCACACGAAGCTGGCTTTCTAGGCAGCGCTTTAGAAGTCTTCTGGGGAAAATGGTCTGCAACTGAGGACAGGGAGCTGATTACATTCACCTGTGCTTTGTTGCCTCCCACTCACAAAAGGAGCTGCTGTGCATGCAATCCAGCACCCACTTTCTACAGAGCACTGAGGTGGTCTCTACTACGTGACCTGCTGTGTGGCCAGGCAGATTTGGAATTGCTCCTGCACAGGATCACTGAATGCATGGGTACAAAGGCATGGCTGATTGCCCGTCACAAAAAGCAGGTACCAAAGACTCAGTCTGCAACTGGGTAGCAAAATCTGCAGGCTGGGATTGCTGCCATGCTGGGTGGTCTAGGGATTGTGTGCATTTGAGGATTTGGGTCTGAATTGCTTTCGAGAGTAAGTCTGGGCTTGTGTGCTGGTACTGCACTTACGAAAACTTCTCCCCAGGAGACGAAATCCTACTGGAAACCTGCAGGACCCAAATGCAACGTCCTACTGTGTCTTTTGCAAAGTGAGAAGCCTGAATCTGCGCTGAGCCTTGGGCGCTTGCAGAGCACAGGGGCTGGCTGCTCACTGCTAAGGCAAACCAGACTGTTGCCAAATCTCTTAAAGGCCCTGCTATGCTGGGGCCTCACCCGCCCAGATGTTGAGGGGTGCACCCAAGTCTTCCATGAAGGTTTGCTCCAAGGGAAGGGCTCCTGCAAGGCTGCTGCGAAACATACTCTGTTGCGTATTAGAATTGTTTCAGAGCAGCAGCTAGATGTTACCTGGTTCTCTTGAAACTAATTGGTAAAAAACTTGACACCTACTTGGGAGTTTATTTTTATGGTATTCTCTTTAATGTAGAAGAAGCTATTGGCATCTCAGGATTTTAAAACAGAATTAGCTACCGCATATGTGAGAAAAATCAGCAGTGTCGTGCCTTACATTGCAAAGTGGAGAGTTTTCTCCTGGAAGTGGGCTACTGTGTAAATCATGGTTTTGTAGCTACCAGCAGTAACAAATAACAAGTGCTTTCTAAGCAATACTGGAACTGGAGCATTCCTGTATTTCTAATTGTAAGCCTGTCTTTGTTTCCAGAGAAAAAGGAATTCCAAGAAAAGGAGACGGGTCTTTTGAATGACATATGCTTTCTGCCTTCATCTGGGTACCTTGGTTTGAAAAACAGAATGATGAAAGTTTTTTTTTTTCTGCTGAGGCAGGCACTCCTCCTGATCAAGAGAAGCATGCTGCAAATTGGAAACAAAACAGAACTGAAATTCTGTGCATATTAAAAGCGAATGCACGAGAGGTACGAAAGTCAGTGCGGATATTAAAGTGCCAAAAGGAAAAACTATCACTTAAGGCAGTACCGAAAGGGACACTGCATTTCTCTCCCATGCACACCCTGCCTGTCCAAAACTCCCCACCTCTGCATGCTCCAGCAGCGGGAAATGTACTAAAAGGTGCAGCACGTTCCCCCCTGCTCTTGCAGACGCAGTCCCCACTCTCTCCCTTCCTCCAGCCCCTCATGGCTGAGGTCTGGCTCCAGCCTGCACCAGGCGGAGCTGGGCCGGTACAGCCATGGCTGGCTGAGGGAGGGGAGGCCCGTGGGGCCAAGGCGGCTCCTGTGCCACAGGCTCCCCAGAGCAGGGCATTCCCCACCCGCCGCCATGGGCTCTTCTGCCCCGCCTGCCCAGGTTGCTACATGCCAGGGCAGCAGTGGCCATGCCCGGTATAAGAGCCCTGAGGAGGCAGCCCAGGCGTGCCCGGGGGTGGTTAGCCGGGACTGGTGTGCCATGGAGGCTGAGGAGGCCGCGGCGGTGGCAGCGAAGGCGACGCTACGGACACCCAAGTGCTCCCGCTGCCGTAACCACGGCTTCGTGGTGCCGGTGAAGGGCCATGCCGGCCACTGCCGCTGGAAGCTCTGCCTGTGCGACAAGTGTGCCCTCATCACTGAGCGCCAGAAGATCATGGCGGCCCAGAAGGCCCTGAGGCAGCAGGTGCCCGACACTCCGGCTGGGGCAGCCGCAGGGCCCGCTCCCCCAGGCGAAGGCTCTGGGGTGGCCACCGGGGCGGCCAGTGCCCCCGAGCAGAGCGGCCATGAGGGGATGAAGGCCGCCCAGCCCGCCGGCGGCAGCAGCAAAGGCACGGCATGCAGGGGACCACCGCTGCCTCCCAGCGGCCCACCCTTCTGGGACTACGGTAAGGGCCTGTCCCCAAAGCCTCTTCCCCTGTCCCGCCATCTTTCCTTCTGCCTTCATCCTCTTCCCCCCATGAAACACTTGCCGCTTGTGCAGTTTGCACCCGCTGATTCCTCAGGCTCCAGCTCCCCAGAGAGCCATTCCTGCTGTCTCTCCCCCTTTCCTTCCTCAGTGGACACAAGTACTCAGCTTGCATATTGAGTGTGCAACCCTGCATGTATTTTCCCTTTTGCACGGTCTGCCAAGCGGGTCACGTGGCTCTGCAGCGGCAGGAGCAATGTGCTCAGCCTCGCCACTCATTGCAAAGTTGAAGCTTAAGCAAGTGGCTTTTCCCTGAGAAGTAAATTGGTCAGGGAGAGAAACCAAACTGTGATCCACTGTCCACTGTGGGTGATCATGCATGTTTCTCTGAGTGCTGTGTCACTGTTTATAAATTAACAGACACAAGCCTCCAGCAACAAATGTGCTAAAAAACTCAGCAATGGCAGGTAAACGGGGAAGTTACTGCTGCAGTTGCCTGAAGCAAGCATTTTATGATGGCACTGTAAAAGAAAGAGACCTTTTGGCCTTAATTCCTGTAGCAAAGATTGAACTTGGCTGGGATCACTTGGTGTAAAAGTGCATTTGGTATTTAAGAGCAGAGCACAGATTTTGCAGGTGGAACGGTTGTAGGGTCTGTCACCTCTTAAATTGCTTCCTTTAATAGAGTCTTTCATGTGACTTGTCTAGTTTATTACTGTTTATTACAGTAACTTCATACTATCACTATTTACTGTAGTAATTTTACAGAAATCCCTACTGACTGCAGTAGTCATTAGTCTGAACCTCTGGAGAGTTGGCAGCCTGCAAGACAAAATGCTGTTCTAAGAAGCCCAGAGGAAAGACACATTTCAGACATCTCTCGTTCCCACCTAATCTGTCAATAACTGATCCCCCCTTTTTTAGCTTTGTTTCATAAGAAAATTATGTTTATGGATGATGCTAGCTGTACATGTGCTTGTCAGTCCTTCCCTTAATAACATCTTCAATCTGCTGACCAATTTAAAAAAAGGTTAGGGACAAATAGTATAATTCTAATACTCCAGAAGTCAGCCTACTCTAGAAGCAAATTCTTCCACTTCTTTACCAACAGAAGGATGTGCAGACAAGAAAGACCCTATTTGTATTCAGACAACCACTCTCTTTTTTTAAGACTTCAGAGAGGCCATATAAGATTCCAGATGCAAGATAATAACTGATTCCTGCATCTGAAATTGCCTGTGTATGTCCCTAAAACTGAGCCTTTGCCTGTAAATTAACTTAAGAAGTTACAGATAGGACTAAAGTTAGAACTCTATTATTTCTGTAAATTTTTGTTTTAAGTTCTGCTAGAGTTAAAGGTCTTAAAGTAGGTCGTTTTGCTGTTGCTGGTGTACTGAAAGAGTAAGATTCTGCAGCCAGTGCTTTTACTAAGGACTAGCTTCACAATGCACAAGGCAGAAAAGAACGCAGATCATTCTGCATTACAGTATCATCTGCTGCACCTTTCCTTATTTCCCTAATAAATCACAAAATAAATTCATGAGGAGCTAAGCATAAACCAAAGGGCCAGTTTCTCCTGCCTGAGAGTGGAATTTGGTCCTGCAGCTACTTCTACTGAACTCTGTAGAATTACATAGATACTTTTTATTTGTTCTTTTCTCATTGTTTCCTAGCTCACCCTGCTTTTCCTCCAGAATACATGGTCAACCCAGAATACCTGGAGAGAGAACCTCCGAAAGTGTACCCTGGGTGTTCTGGGATATATCCTTACCACCCATTTCCCATGGGATTTCCCCTAAATGAGTCAAGCTGTAGGGGAGCACCGTCACCTCCAGGGATATCACTTCAGAGAGGTTTCCGACACATTCCTAGCAACTATGGGCCAGGGAATGCAGCTTCTGTGTCAGTAAGTAGCAGTCTTTTAATTACCTGTGGAAATACTGCTGTCCTTACTTTTAGCTGTCTTCTTCCTGTTAAGGTACCCATGAAAAGTTATCCTGCTTATCAGTTACTTCAGCACAGCATTTTGATATATTATACTGAATAAAACATTAGCAGATGGTGATGTTAATAGTCTGACCTGAACCCAGAAGAGCAAACCCATGCACTTGCAAGGGGCCAGATTTTGTGAAGTGTTTTGAGGCTTATACATCCTGCTAACATCCGCAACAGCCTCTTGGAATGACGACAGTTGGACACTTCATATGGTCGTGTTGTACCAGCGTAGACGGCACAGAATACGCATTGGGAGGTTCCTCTTCTTCCATGCAGGTCAGATCTAATGAGGAGGGAGAGTGTCAGGGCTTGACCAAGGCACTATAGCCGCAGAGAACAAGATAAAATCAGCTTCTGTGAGGAAGCGAATCAGCATGGTTGGATATTTCTGGTTTGAGACATTTGGTTTCTCAAAAACAGTAGAAAATTGTTGTGGTTAACAGAAGTTTCAGATGAAAAATAATGTTTAGCATCGTAGGGCCCACCCCTTCAAACCACACAGACATGGTAAGAAACAAGATGCTAAATTGCCTGTCATTTGTAATGGTGTGTGGTGGCACTTCCAGTTCCTTTCTGTGCTGTCAGTCATGTTGGTTTAAAGTGGTGGTGTCCAGTTTTTGTACCACAGTTGGCCACATTATCAGATTCCCAGCTGCCATGTGCCATTCTGTCTGCATTAAGTACAATTCATCAGTTCATGTTAAGGTAGAGTGATCTGCCTCAAGACTACTAGATTTATTATGCTTTCATAAAAATACCCTGTCGCATTTTAGGGGTTATTGAGAAAGAGGGTGGCTAGCAGCAGTCTGAGGTCCAGATAAATTATCCTGGTGGGCTGGATATACACAGGTTGAGAAATGCCTTGTCTAGACCATCACTGCATGTGGTTTTGAACTTCATTTTTAACTGTCCTGAAACAGATGGAAAGATCTCGTACAAGTTCTATCTGTACCAGGGTGCATCGCCAGATCCAAGAGAAAAATGCTCCTATTTCTCTGATGTTAGTGTTTCTGAGCGACGGAAATATATCTCCTTGCACATGGAATGAGTTTTATCATGCTCTAACAGGTCTGGTAATCACAGAAGACCAGGGCTGTGGGGCACCCTGTGGTGCATACCAGCCCCTCAGTGTAGGTAGAGCCACTCGCTTCACTGGGCTCAGGGGAGAATCCATAACTAGCAGGGAGGTGGTGGCAAGGAGTGTTTTCCTAGGTTGCCTCTCTGTGGCATGAAGGCTTCCGGACTTGTTCAGTGGCAAGTGCATTGGGTCAGTGGTGAAGGTGAGCTTCTCCTGGTTTAAACCAACTGCTCTAATGAGATGCCAGAACAGGTGATGAGGACTTAGAAGGTCAATTTCAGCTGAGACATGGTCTGAGAAGCTGCTACTTCTCAGTTTCAGCATGTTACCCTCTGCACAGGCTTTGCATGTGCTAATATGTGCCCAGATGTGGCAGCATATGGCCACAAAATGGACAAAAAATGTAATATTCACCTGTAAAAATTGAAACAGAAATTGTTTGATACTGCAGATGTATCCTGGAGAGAGTCTTTAGATGGAGGATGCTTTGCTTCATGTGTTTCTGCAGATTCCAGATGGAGGTGGAGAATTCCATCAAGGATACTACACTCCTCTGCCTCAGTTCATCCCACCAAGTTTTCTGCCAGGGATTCATTACATTCCACCTCCCCTTTCACTGAACATGTTGGCTGAAACAACCAAGGAAGCACATGGTAAGGAAGTATGACATGAGCCCTGGGAGATCCAGTTTTAACCCGGCTTCAGTATCTAACCACAGAGGTGGAAACCCCAAGAGACCCCGATTCTAGCTAGTTTACAGGGGTTCCCAGATCCCTGTGATGGAGTCAGGACTGAGATCCTGAAGTCCCAGGACAGATTGCCAACTTGTACAGCTCTGGGAAGGGCTGATTTAAGGGAAGCAGCCTGACATGCTTGCGCTTTCCAGCTGACAAGCACCTCAGTCTCATGCAGACGTTGAAGGCCCCAGGACTCAGAGCTATTCCAGAATATGATCTGTTGATGTTCTCAAAATGCAACTAGTTTTCTAAATAGCTAGTTTGCAGGACGTACTTTTAAAATTATTTGGCTCTTGTTGCAATTTAGACAAAATGTTAAAAAAAAAGTGGACTAACACTTAGCATGAATAATACGAAATTTCTTGCTTATCTGAAAAGCCTACATTTTAATTGCTGTAAATGAAAGAGTGAATCTTCAACATCACAAGTTGCTTTACTGAATCTCACAGGATTTAAAATTTCTGGCATAGGTTAAGTCTTTGTGCCCCTCTCTTTTGGGTCTCTTTCATGTACTGTGCCTACATGTGGACATACTTGTGATTATATTTGCAAGTTTTTCATTTGGCTGCATCTAGCTTTGACCACAAGAGGGTAGAGCTGCTCAGAGAATTAACCACTAGCACTGGATGAGTGAATAGGCAGTTTTATTTTAAATTCTTTTTGAAAATGCAGATAAATAAATACAACTTCATTTCTTTTCTTGAACATGAGAATAAAAAATTGTTAATCTGATTGTTTATGAAACAGATTACAATAATTGCCCAGTGAAAAATCAAATCTCTTGTATAAGAGGGAGGAGAAATAGAGGAGTATAATTATCTCATTTGAATTGAAAAGATGTTGATGGTGGGTACGTGGGACAAAAGATAAGTTGGGGTTTTTTTGGCCTGGTTTCTTAACAACATAAGGCTCATGCAGTCTCATTTTCTGTTAATGTCAGTCCTTCCATAACTTTTCAACCCATTAGTTATTTTCAGCCAAACATATCTGTTGTGATCACAGGCCTACACAATATTGATCTGCAAGGGAAACAGATGCCTCCCACAAAATGGTTTGTTTGCAGCCATGTCGTGGTGTTTGGCTGGCTGTCAGCTTGCACTCAATTCCTGACTGACGTGTGTACCTTGGCCAACAACCAAGTGCCTGCCAGTCAACCCAGCAGTGAGCACATATCTCCAGAGCAGTCAGAGCATACCTGCTTCTTGTCTGGCTGGAAGGCCAAAGAAAAGTAAGCAGGAGATATGGTGGACAAAGGGAATATGAAGAATACGGCAGTGTGAGGGGTGTACAGACATTGTAGAAGGGTGAAGTTATTTTAAGATACTGACAAAGGCATTAGGACTTTAATGCAGCATGTAGAGGATAACTTGTGTGCTGGAGGTGAAATAATATGGGCTGAGTTTGAGGGGAAGAGAGGAGGATGAGAGCTGGCAGGCAAACCAGAAAGTCTGTGTGCGGATTAATGGGTTTTGTGATTTGGAGGGGACAGAAGATCTGGGGGATACTGGAGTGGCAGAGAACACGTAGGGAGCTGCAGCTATTCTGTTGGAGTGTGTGGGAATGGGAAGGAACTGGGAGTAGCAGACAAATGGGGGACATGGAGAGTAGTGATATTGCGTGAGGAGAGCAGAGGAAATCCAGTCCTGTATTAGTGGAGTGAAGTTGTACTGGCAAACAATCATGAAAACAGGCAACTGGATAGAGAAGAGAGGTCATGAGAGCACCCCCCCAGAGAGCAAAATGCCATCTAATGACCTCAGCTATTACTACGCACTAGGGAATTCACAACCCAGGCACAAAGCCATAGGAAACAATGCATCATGGATTGTGCTGCTCAGAGAACAATCCAGTTTTCTTAGTGCTACGGAGAAAGTACAAATTAATTCCACTACATAGCATTTGTGCTCCAGGATATGTAGAAATTTGCAATTGTGACCCAGTGAGGGGGGATACTTCTGCATGAGGTCATACACAAAATAGCCTGCCAGTAGAAGATGCAGATGTAGAGGGAAGCTACAGTGAAACTAATAATTCTTTGATTTTTGTATTCAAGATGCTTGAAAAAAGAGAAAAGCTGTAACATTCAGTGCATGGGGATGTGTTAGGATTGCATCATGTCTTTTTTCTCAAGAAAGGAACTGACTCAAACCTGCAGTTAGACTTGGGAACATCTTTCCTCCAGAGAGACCTCCAGAATTGAGGTGAAATGGGCTTTCTGGCAAAACTGTTGCAGGAAAATGGATATAGAAAACTCTAGCAGGGGACAACTGGTGAGAGGAAATGTCTATGATCTCTGCCCCGAAGGGAATCTGAGATGAAGGCAAATTAAAAAAAAAAAACAACCAAGTCCTGACTGAAAAAGATTTTTCAAGGCTAGAATCTTCTACCAGATTTGAGTCAATAGTTGACTGCAGTTGAATGACTGAGGCCAGTTAGGTTTACAACGGTGATGTGAAGTATAGGCCATGTTGTTACACAATTTCATGCAGTATTGACTAGTAATATTATGTAGATTTGACAAAAGAAACACAAGGTACGTCCAGTAAAACAGCCAGTACAGCATCTGAGGATAAAGCCTGATTGCAGATTGTTGGTTTTCTAAAAGAGCAAGCTACAGAAAAACAAACAAAAACCAAAGTTGCCTGTGAGGAAATGAGAGAGCTTTTCATGCAAATTGGCAAGTAAATACTTTATAAAATAAAAATCCCTAGTTGGATTTGAAGAGGGGATTATATAGTTTGTCGAGGCCTTTGAGAATTCACAGGAGTGTTAAAAAGGCATGGCGTAGATTGACTATGGTTAAGTGGGCAAGAGTCTGCCTCATAATTCTATTCCAGTGCAGCTTCAACACTTGCCATCTTGAAGCACTCTTGCTACATTTCTTTAAGCATGGCTGAAACGATCAACTGCTGTCTGAAGTGCAGTATCCCAGTTCAGAGAGCTGCAGCTCTTGATATCATGCACCTTTGAATTAACTGGGATGTAAAATAAACAGGATTGACAAAAGTCATTTTGCATTGAGAATTTACCTCTGGAAATGTGATTAATACCAGGTGTAATGCAAACTGAAATACAGGGTTTGGGGTTTTGGGCTTGTTTGTTTGTGTTTAACTCTGACCTTTTTCTATTCTTCATTTTTATTTCAGCTACTGAAGCTGACAGTCAGGATTCAGGGACGGTTCGTGAACCTGGCCAACCATCTTCCCCAGAAAAAACAAGTAGAGACCAATCTGATTCTAAACAGTAAACGGGCTGGAGAAGAGCTGAGTAGCAGGCAGTGCTGTTTTTATTACTGAGGAGAGTGTTAGTTAATATGAGGGTAGAGTGACACTTAGTCACTGAGCAGCCACAACAGCTAGAAGAAGGGGATTAGTCCCCTGCCTCACTTTATGATCATGTTAGAGCTACCAGGCTCACAGCTCTGCCTTGCTAGCACTGTAAAGCCCTTGTTCCTAAAAGAGGTTTTCCAGAGCCATGGCAATCCCTTCCCCCTTAAGCAGGTGGAAGCAGCAAATGATTATGACTCTGAATTTGTTTCCTTTGCCAAGGTTAGATGGCTCCCTGACTTCAGAGTGAGGTCTCCGAGCCATGTACATTCTGTAACCTTCTCATGTTCATGTCAATACTCAAAAATGTGTTGTTTTTATATCAATTTGCTGTAAAGGAAACCTCGTTCTGAATATTATGGAAGAGTTAAGTGATGTGGAGCCTGAAGACTGAGTGAGAAAGGATGGGAAGACAGTCTGGGTTGCTGATTTACTTGGCTGCCTAAGAACATGATTCACTGGATTCAGCAGGGTAAGGGAACAGTAGGTACTCAGTACACCTGTCAAGAAGGGCGTGGGAGGAATTTGCAGAAAGGTCTGATACAGGCTGAAATCCAGTGCCTCTGCATTGTTTTCTGGGTCAACTGCCTTTAAGGCACCTTCCGTTCAGGTTGGGGACAGACTGATTTGGAATCGCTTCATGTCACACAGTCTTCAGGATTTTGAATGGCGCTGATGGGTTATACATAATTTCAATGTTTGAATGTCCTTGATGGTTTATACATGATTTCAATGTTGCTTAACTCAGTACTGCTGAAACTAAACAGTACTATTTGTTTCTAAAGGGCCCGTGTAGACAGCTTTATACATGT
Organism: Harpia harpyja; assembly: GCF_026419915.1. Lineage (NCBI taxonomy): Eukaryota > Metazoa > Chordata > Aves > Accipitriformes > Accipitridae > Harpia > Harpia harpyja. The sequence continues at coordinate 39,748,960 of NC_068950.1, forward strand.
GTATTGGAAGTGCACTGTGGCGTATCAAAGGTGTGGAGGGATTGCCCAGGAAACCAGGACAAAACACCATTCAGCATAATAATTAGTCAAATCCATACATACTATAATTTTCAGTGATAATGTTTAATTAAAAATGAAAAGTATGTTCCTCTACTGTTTTGCCTAGAGGGATTGGTTTTGTATTAAGTGGATCAGTTATTAATGTTTGAATAATTGGGGGGGGACTTTTGTATAATTAAAAGATACATTAAATTGTTGGTATGGTTTTGATGATTTGAGGCTTGCGTATCTACGCGTAATTTTTCTAGCCAAATGTCAAGTGTTGCCCTGAAAAGCTCTGTGTAACAAACTGGTCTGGAGAGACATCTAGGCTTCAGCATTTTTCTTCTACAACTTTTGACTGCTGCTGTAGAGGTGAGCACAGTAAAATAAACATTCTTCTTTTCTGCTACGTGTACTAATAATTCTTTGCTCGATGCAAGATGTAAAGAAATTATACTAAGCTGAATTTTTTTTTTTTTTTTAATGTAGTAGATGATCTGCTGGAATGCTTTCCAGCACACAGGGTTTTGGGGGACAGTGAGTGAAAGTGGCAAACTTAGAACTGCCAAGAGGAAAAACTGAAAAACACATGTATCTATAGAAAATAGTCTGATGTACAACTTGTTATATACTAGATTTACAAAACCATCTCTGCTCCTAGGAATATCCCAAACCTGCTCTTAAAACTGCTGTCTGCTTGGGAAAATCTGGATACTTCTTTAAGGTGTCTGGATAGAGCAAAGCTCTTTTCAAAATAAAATAATCTACAAATAGAAATACCAGCAGCACCCACAAAGCAGGTTCCTCTGTGGATGGAGGCTTGTTTTTTATATATATAATATAATGATTTAAGAAGATAATAATGTACAAGATGAACAGCTGAATGGTCTCCTTCCCAGATATTTTTCTAAAGTCATATTCAGTGTTGTATTACTCCTTAAATCTCAAAGCAAGATGGACTCCAGCCCATTTCACTGACTGTAATGCACAGTCATTGTAGATATACTGCATATAGAGTACTGTTTTCTCTGTTTTGTTGTGCCAGTGACTGCTTCCAGATTGGCAAGCAAAACTCATTTTCCTTTTCCTCCATCTTTTTCAACTGTCGTTGAGTGAACAAAAGCCTTGATTTTGGTTACTGTTTGAATGATGGTATGGCACTCCAGTAGGATCTCTCTCACTGCATTGCCACAGACCAGTGTTCACCTCCAGAGGGATGTAGTGAGTTTAAAGAAGAGCCAGAGAAAGGCAACTAAACTGAACAAGGAGATGGAGCAGTTGCCTTACAAAGGGAGTCTAAAAATAGACTGGAGTCTTCAGAGGAGAAAGTTGAGGGGGGATATGACTCAGAACATCATGTCAGCTGTGGCAAAGTAGATGCAAAACCATTACCAAACCTTCCTACCTCCATACACATGAAGGACAAGGTGACCAGGGGCAGGGGAAAATGATGTCTGACAAACCTGATTGCCTTCTGTAAGGAAATGACAGGCATCTGCCCCAGTCTAAAGTCTTAACAGTTGAACAGTTACAATTGGCTTTCCTAGAGCATCAATAGTGAGGCCAATACTGTTTAACATGCATAATCATATCGTCAGTCAAACTTTGTTTGGTGTCATTTCAGATTTTTATATTTTAGGAATTTTGTCCCTGTTCTTGCACCTATCTCTGCATGGAAAAGTAAATGACTTGGTAAGAGAATTAAAGTGAATAACTCTCCAGCTGACAGGAAGAATTGTCTTATGTGGATAATTGAAGGTTTCATTCTTTCATTTTAAGCTCAGCTTGTCCTTTTTAACCAAGGAAAAAATGTTCCTTGACAACTGGTATTGTCATACTGTGCACTTAAGGACTTCAAAGTGAATAATTTTAATTCCAAACTTAGTGCCAACCAATGTTTCCAATAATTAAACTCTGTGATCTCTTCTGACTCCATTTATTTAAATAAATGACTTAGGGATAATGAAATCAATTTGGATTGAAATGGAATGATTTGGATTAGACAAGTCACTCAGAGGTTGTTCCAGCCTAAATCATCCCAGAATTTTATTGTTTTTTATTAAGGCTGAAGCCACATAGACTTTGGTCAAATTCATAAAATTTGGGGAGAAAAAGGAAAGTTAGCTATGATACCCACTTCTGAAATCTTTCTGCATGCAAGCTGCTACTGGCTGCAGTAGGAGTTCTGCACATAGCATTTGTCATCATCATTATTTTCTGATTTCTGAGGATTGACTCCCTTGCTAAATAGATGTGAAGATGTGATTCCTAACACCTGACACTTCTGTCAATCCTCTGTCCTCACTGCAAGCCCCTAGGTCATCACAGAGCAACAAGTTTTGTTTGTACACTGAAGGGGAAAACCTGAAATGAGGAGCCAGTTCTTTAACGTTTACTCACACCACTAATTTCATTACTTTCAGTGGAATTATTTGCAAGGGTACAGAGTTGACAACGTTGGTTAGGTATGCAAGTGTAGGATCCAAGTTTTATACAGAGGTGTCTGTGACACTGTCCAAAACCTCAGATTATTGTAGATTTGCATTTTCTGAAGGAGCTTTGGAAAAAAGAAAACAAACCCAAGGGATTCTAGAAGGATCACGTAATATGTCCATTCTGCAAACATATGGAAGATTCATTTGTCATTGCCCTGCAGCAAACTGCTAGATGTTAACGTTTCTGTGGTATCGGCTTCTACATCTGGACTGAAGCAGGTTTTCGTATGACAGTAATTATAATACTCTTTCTTGGTCTTTTTTTTCTTTTTCTGCTTGGAATTAGATGCACCCAGTTGGAAACCTCTGAAGCCACAGCAAGACTATAGCTGTTTTTTCCACATTAATGAGTAATTAATTTTGAAGAGCAATCCAAAGAAACATTTAATTGCCTACCAATAAAGTCAGCTTGCTGCAAACAAAATTCTCCCTCCCCTTAAAAAAATAATTTTCATGACAGAAAAATTCTTTATGATGTGAAACATACCTATTTTGGAACAGTGGAAACTTTAATTAAATCATTCTTATGGGCAAGTGGGTCTGGTTTTCCTATTTTTTTCCCAATATTTTACTACTGCAACATTAGCATTAGTCACAGAGTTATGTCTCTACTTAGCTTGCCAGAACGTAAGGGAGAAATCCAAATGTAAAGAAATTGTGGAATCTATTCCTGAAATCAGAATGTCACTGCATGTTTTATTGTAGCCCAGGCCATTGAGAGAGCTCCAGATCCACCACAGATGACCAGGCAGTGATGTGCCCATCCACCCACCTATGCATTTTACTTACCTGTATCTTTACAGGTATGTCTTATCAGACATGAATAAGGCTTGGAGAGCTGTTGTGGTTTAACGCCAGCCAGGAACTAAGCACCACGCAGCCACTCACTCACTCCTCCCCCTTCCCCCAGTGGGCTGGGGGAGAGAATCGGGGAAAAAAAAAAAAGTAAAACTCGTGGGTTGAGATAAGAACAGTTTAATAGAACAGAAAGGAAGAAACTAATAATAATAAAAGGATTGGAATATACAAAACAAGTGATGCACAATGCAATTGCTCACCACTTGCTGACCAATGCTCAGTCAGTTCCTGAGCAGCGATCCCTCCCACCCCCACTCCCCCCAGTTTATATACTGGGCATGACATCACATGGCATGGAATACCCCTTTGGCCAGTTTGGGTCAGCTGCCCTGGCTGTGTCCCCTCCCAACTTCTCGTGCCTCTCCAGCCTTCTTGCTGGCTGGGCATGAGAAGCTGAAAAATTCTTGACTTAGTCTAAACACTACTTAGCAACAACTGAAAACATCAGTGTGTTATCAAAATTCTTCTCATACTGAACCCAAAACATAACACTATACCAGCTACCAGAAAGAAAATTAACTCTATCCCAGAGCCTAGGCGAGAACACTTCTGAAAAAGCCCCCACCCAAACCAGCAGGCTTATACTTTTATTTATAGTGGATAACATTTTTCTCATTTCTCCTTGCTCACCCTTCCCACTGGCTCTTTGGATATTGTCCTCAGCTGGTCAATGTTAGTGCTGACCTTCCTACTGACTTCATAGGGTGATCCCCTATGGATGTAGTGATGGGCCGGTTGTGATCTCACACGGTTTTCACTTTTATTTTACGCAACTGCCTTTAGTGGAGGCACTTCTGGTTTCATTTACTAATTACTGTCAGGGTTTTATAGTCTTACTGGTACAATCTACTCAAAAGTGTCCAGGCCACATAAGCTAGAGAAAATACAAAACATTTCTTTTTACAAAATGTGGTTTAAATAACAGTCATATGCATAGTTCCCTGGGAGAACCTTCCTAGTTTTTCATGACAGGCTCTGTTTCCCATTAAGAAATGTGTTCTTTTGATCAAGGTGCAAATCGACTGTTTCTCATGCTCTTCCAACAGTGAATATACACTTACATTCAAACAATTCAAAAGTCTCATGTACCTGCAGATAGCTAATTTTTTACATTCCCTTCCTCATGGACTGTCTCACATTGTGAAATGGTTCTTTACTTCCCAATATTCCTCAGTCCTGGGATTACAAATTTGTTTTTAAATACCTCTAGGCATTTTGGCCATCTTCCTGCCCATCTGTCCAAAGGCATGCACAAGGCTAGTAATCCCATTCCCCAAAGCTGCCCAGCTTTGTAGAAGGATCTGCGGAGGCCACACCTGCTTAGTTGACTTTCCTTACTGACTGAGTCTGCAGCTGTGTTTTGTTTTTCCTCAAAACACTTTACAGTATTTTTCATGGCCAGTGCAATGATGCCATACAAATGAATCAGAGAGACAAACTTTAGAAAAAATTAGAGAAATAACAAGATAATTTTCACCTAAAGAAGCAAAGCACCTGGCATACTCAAAGGGAGTACTGTACAGGAAGATGGAAAATCAGAACCTGGACTCCTCTTTCCTTGTAGGGTTCGAAATGACATAGGGAAGAGAAAGCCACCTGTCCAGCATCAGCATCCAGAAAAGTCCCAATGGTTGTGTTCACATAGCAGGAGATACCCCACAACTTCGGTTTTGAAGACCAAGGTGCTATGGGTTCACTTCAGCAAGCCTGTACTTCGGAGACCGTGAAAGAACGGAGATGTCGCTACACCCTTCCCACAGAAAGCGGCACAACCCGGCCCCACCGCTCCCGCCGGCTGGAAGAGGGTGACCGGGAGCCCCGGCAGCACAGCAAGGACGCCCCTGGCCGCCCTCCCCGCCACCTCCGGCTCCCCTCAGCCCGGGGCACCCCTTCACCTTGCCCTGAGCACCCCCTCACCCTGCCCTGAGCGCTTGCGGGGCACCGGGCTATGAGGGAGAGGGGGGAGACCACCTCTCCCCGCCGGCGTCCCGCTCCCTCACACCGTCCCGCTCCCTCACACCGTCCCGCGCGCACACCCCCCCGTCACGGGTTAAGCGGAGCGGGTGGGGTCGGCTGAGGGAAGGGGGACGGGCGGGGCTGGCCCGGCCCTTCATTAGCGGACGCTAATGAGCAGCGCGGGCCGAGTGCTGAGGCAGAAGCCGTTGGGCGGCGGCACCCACCCGGCCCCCGGGGGTCCGCGTGCCGCAGCCTCCCCGCCTCGTGCGCGCCGAGCAGCAAGCGGCGGCAGCGCCGGCCGTTCTGCGGCTGCGCCGCGCGCGGCGGCGGGGCTGAGGCGGGCCGGCGGTTGGCGTCGTGAGGTGGGTTGGCGGGCCGGGCCGGGCCGGGCGCCTCAGGGTGATGAGCCCGGTCGGTTCCCTCGGCTTCCTGTGAGTGTCGGACCCCCTGCCTCGGCCCTGGACGTAATAAGATGTTCATTTACCTCCACAGATCAAACGCGCTAAACGATTGCGGTTTGAGGTCGCGATTCCCTTGCAGCTTTCCTGGTGCAGTAGCCGCACGTGATGCGAAATTCCTCAGTGTGTCGCGTGGGCGGGGGAATAGGGTGCAAAGGATGACTTCGGGGTCGGGCTGGGCTGCTGATTTGCACTTTGTAACGCATGTGCCTTACTGGAGCCTTAGTAATGCAAAGGGGAAACCAGTCCATGAAAAACGTTATCTTCTGCTGCATTTGTGTGTGTTCACTGGCACAGAGCAAAGAGCTAGCCCTCTAACAAAGTTCCAAGAAAAGCATTTACTTGTGCCGAGAGGGTAATGGTGGCAGGATGGTAGTTTGCCACAGCTCTTCTACAGCAAGACGTGGGGCTACATCAAACACTTAAATCTGCTCATGCCAGGAAAAGCTGAGGGAGCTTTGTGCATGCTAGCAGGTCAGTCATATTGGACATCTCTATATAGCACTTTAACTTACGTGTGTAACTTTTGTCAGTTACCATATCTAAGTCCTTACTAGCATGAAAAGGACAAGTTCACATTACCAGGTGTCTATCTGATTGCTTACATAGTAAGTAATAACTACAGTTTAAAACTGTTTTGGAAGGCGTGTATGGCATTGCCTGTCATGGTGTAAATCAAGCCTGTAACGTGTGTTACCGGTACTTGATGTAGCTTTACGGTTGATATCCATTTTAAACGTTCTTCCTTTCAGAATACTTTTACCATTTGAAAAGTCTAAAAGAAAAAAACCTGTAGCTTAAAAACAGGAAAGAGAAAGACTTAAGCCAAAATATCTTTATTTTTTAAGTAATTCAACACACTTATTTGTGGCTTTGGATTCCTTGGACTTAAATTTAGCTAAAACGGACATTTAGCCCTAATGTTAGCCCTGTGAGACTTGTGCGTATTCACGTTGAACTTCTTCAGTCTAAGAAGGTTCAAGGTCAAATGAAATCTGACTCTTTCAGACCAATTTACGTCTTTACAGTGCTTCTTACTGGCTAAACTAATTTGGTTTGTTTACACCAGTTCCCAAGTTAAAAAATGAAACTTCAGAAGAAGACAGTTAAGCAGTGGAACAGATTACCAACAGGGTGGTATGAATTTTCTGTTACTTTAAGTCTAAAACAAGTAAGCATATTTGTCTAGAAGAGATGCAGGTGGGAGTGTTGAAGAAATCCAGGTGAAATGTGGTCTGTCTCATGCAATAGATAGTTCAGGGGATAATGTCTGCTCTTGGTGCCACAGAATAGACTGGAGCTCGGGAAGGCACCTGCCTTTTAGGGCAGGCAACTCTCGATCTGCCTACTAAAAGGATCTAGTACTGTAAGAAAGGGAATAATGTGCTGTGAGGACTGTCCATTTGTTTCAGTATGGCAGTCAGTGGTATTCGTTTTCTCTAGAGCATGTTCAGTGGTGGTTGGTGCAGTTTGACCTATATTCTGTTACCTTCAGTTTAAGACCCCTTTTTTGAGGACTTGTCTGCACAAGAGTTACATATATTTATATAGTAATATAAAGAAATAAACTTCTTCATGTAACTGTAAGGAAAAGATTGGTTAAAGATATTTTTATACCAAGTTTCTAGCTTTCCCCCTCTAAGCTCAAGCTTGTCAAATTGATTAGTGATTATTACAGTGTTTAAATCATACAGCTTTTAAGTAGACATTAAATAAGCTAGCTCTTAGTGGATGATTCATGGAGCAGGCTGGTATAGTAGTTGAAGCTGAGTCAGGAAGGCTTTGTTCAATACCTGACCTCACGCCTACTGAGTAAATTCAGGCAGTTGATTCTCTTCTTATCCTGGTTTTGTCAGATCAATGGTTTTACAGACCTTTTTTGGACTTGGAAAGTTTGTGGCAAAATGATGTCTGAGAGCTGTTAAAATTGTGTAATATAAACCTGTGGAAGTAGAGCCTGTGTACGGATCTGCTTTGCATGGTATCTGTTGTGGTAGTGTTCTAGAGCAGTAGATTATAATTAAGGCAATTCTAAAGTGCTTCTTTTTTTTTCTGCTAGGGTATAAACCTCCCTCCCAGGAAAATGGCATTCTGTTTTCAAACCTGAGTGAATGAGGAAAGGAAGAACCTTTGCAAATGAAGAGCTAGAATGTATCACAATAGAGTAGGATCTCCAGCAGGGAGAACTAGAGGAAATGGCACTAGCTCAGAGCCTACAAGACCCAATGGGGACCTTGTAGCAGTCACACAAACTTACTTAGGATTGGTCAGAATTCACTTTTCAACTCAATGTATTTCAAGTGTGATTTCCTACATTTTATCTTCTTCTGATACATTCAAGCACAACAGTTCTAGAATATTGACTTTGTCCATACTAGATACAAAACTTTCTCCCCTCAAATATAAATGCTTTTACATCTGACTAATTGAGAGCCACAGTTTAGAGAAATAAATTTGATTAAGAAACCAGAAACATGCGAAGAAAGTGACTGCGGTTGGAGCGCTAGTGTTTCATCCAGTGAGTTTCGTTCCTTTTAGAGGGATGTGCAGTCAGAGGCAACAAAAACACAGACTAGCTCTGAAAAATGCAAAAAACCCTATACATTGAACTATGATCAGAATGCAGGCTCAGAACCTTACAAGGTGTTCGTTCTGTGGAAGAAAAGCAACATGTGATCGAGAATGCAAAACCATAAATATCTCTGGCAAAGGACAGTGTGTGATGTTTAGCTAGAATGTCCCAGCAGTGTTATTCTGGAATGAAAATTCCAAAGCAGAATTTATCATTTTCAATAGAATCCTTGTTAAAAGCATAAAACACCCATGCATGTTGATGTTGAGGGTCAGTTTCTCAGTAGGAGCAGGACTGAGTCATGGAGAACACATTGGAGAACACATGCAGAACTGATGCCGTTCAGAAGTACTTGACCTGGGTGTAAGGGAGCTACATCTTATATGAGAAGCCATCAAATTACAACAGTGCAGCTGTCCTCTTTAGATCAACCCAAGAAGCAGACTAAATCTAAGTTGCCATGCTTTGAGGCTGCCTCCAGTGCTTCAGTTAATATGGGCTTCTGTACATGGGGTTGGTTCTCTAACTCTCAGTCCTGTAAGTTTTTCTTAACTTGGAGTCTGAGCATAACATTAACCACTCTACCATTAAAGCAAGACTTTCACTGGGACTCCTGTCTCTGGCAGTAAAGGAGCTTGAAACTACAACCTCAATGCACTGCAAAGTTTCAGCAAGTAGATTATTTGAAGTATTTTGAGAGGGGATGATCTGTAGGTTTTGAGTGACTAGTGATAGAATTGTTCAATTTGAGCAGTGACTGAAATGAAGAGGCCAGACATACCTTTCTCTAGGGAATTTCTGGATCATCAGAAGTTAGTTTTGTCTTCTCAGAAAAGTGCTGTACCCTCAGGTAAGACTGCCTGTATGAATAGGTACTGCTTGAGGTAACATAATGAAGCTCATGGTGCAAAGGCTGTTTTTAGTGTGCTGACTGGGAAAATAAGATATTTTCCAATAGGTGGTTCATTTTTCTTGTGTGTGTGAGCAACATCAAGTAGTCACCTTTATTCACTACTTTAGAATACTACCCATTAAACAGAGCTACTGTATATTTTACAGCTTACGAAAAAGCCTTGTCAGAAAAAGCAGAATATTTCAGCTGTCTTTCTATTCCTTGTTAAGGAGTATTTTACAAGATGTAAATGGGTTGAGTGGTGTACTGAATAATAAGTGAGAAGTGAATTAAAATGGCTTCGCATTTTTTAAAAAATACCCATTTTAGTCAAATTTTCATGAATGGTTCTAATGCTTACAGAAGTTCTCACTGAACTGGTGCTTGTTGGATGACAATTTTTCTGGACCTTGGTTTAAACATGAAGTCAGAGCTCCATGGGCTTCAGAATACTTTTCTGTGTAACTAGTGAATTAAGTGTTGAAGTATTAAAGGAATGAGCATATGCTTTCTCTTGATAATGATAGTGACCAAAATGACAATGGAAACATTCGTTTTGTTGTACAGTCACTTAGCCATTGAAATGGGCTCTCAGGATGACTCTCTGCCTTTTCTGTGGTGATCAAACTGCAGTTAGTAGCCCCATAGCAAATTGGATATTTGAATGCCAAGTTTAGTCTAAGCTGGAGAAGGCTGCTTCTTCCCCTGTAGCAACAAGTCTGTGTTTAAAAGAAACAACCTGTAGCTAAAGGAAGTAAATTCAAAGCTTTACTAGGTAGTTTATAAATTACTGTTCTTCAGTGGGAAAACTAACAAAAGGGAAGATGGGTGTCTAAATGCAGAACAGTCACAAATGTGGTTGGGTGACAAGTAGGATAGAGCAACTCTCGGCCTGGCTGGAGTCCTGCCTGCTAGCACAGAGCTGTGCCGAAGCGTCCACAACTCCTGTCTCCAAGAGCCATGGTCCCAGTCAGGCTGCACCAAGGTGCTGGCAGAATTGTGTGACTTCTGGTGGCCTCAGCTGCCACATCAGCTCTTTCATGTCCCCACTTCGGTGAAGGTGGTGGCCGCACTGAATCACTGTGTGGGCTGGGGCTAAGTGTAGTAAGTGAGGCTCCAAGGGAGGATGCAGGAAAATGCATTCAGAAGTTTGGTGTTTAATCTGCTTGGGATTGATAATAGGTATACATTTGACTGCAGAAGACAGTCTTTCAATTTTGCTCTTTTTTTTTTATTTGAATGTGATGAAACCTGAAAACGCATATGGAAAACATGGGCCCCTTCTAGAGGGAAGGTACAGAAATACTGCTGGTATGTTACCTCAGCACTCTTCTGCTGCCTTCCACTCCTCTTGCACATTCATCTTGCTTATTCTCTTAAACAGGTAAGGACTTGGCTGTTTAATGAGCCTGACAAAAATTCTGTAGTTAAATTAAAAATAAAAGCCAATTTCTTCAATAATTAATCACAAGAAACACTGGCATTGAGAAGACTTTTCTCAAATGAAGAGCAATGTTTAACACAGATTTCCCAAATGCAGAGACACAAACACTTGGTGGTGACTGGAATCAAAAAGACAGACCTACTGGTGTAAAGAACATATTTTTGTTGCAATATACTCTTATTTTAAATTTCAGACATTTGTCCATTACGTTCATGTTGATTAAACACTCTGGAATATTTTGTCAGGTTTTCCAGCATTGTTGAACTGAGTTAAAATGTAATCGACTTAAAACAAATAGAACAAAACACTCATCTAATAAATGCCAGTTTCATGCTGACTGGAAAGAAAACACCGTGTTCCTGCCCTGTGACCCCAGTGCTTGTGTTAAAGCACAAAGTCTCCAATCATACGAATGGAACATAAAACCTTTCACTATTCACTTCTTTCTCTGTGTAACCAAGCAAGTATGTGGTAGTGTGGGCAATATAAGAAGCTGACTTTTTATTTGTGTAGAAATTTTATAGTGCACCTCACTGAGTAGCCTGGTAAAGGCTCAGCCGAAGATAAGACTCTGACTGCTGAGCACTGTGGACCAGGTCCTATAGAGTCACTGATGTTAAAGATTGGTTTGGACTGAGCTGCGCAAGGGCATGTCTATGTGGAGCATGGGACATACATCTCTCTGCTGATGGCAAGAGCTGTGGCTCCTGAGCTGACAGAATTCTGCCTGCATCGGTGTGGAGCCATGCCCTGTCTTGTCAGCCCTGGTCAGAGATGTGCACCCTTTCTGCAGAGCACACCTGAGCTTATCACACAACACTGGCAGCTGTCATATTCTTTAGAAGACAGCCAGGAAGATGATGGCCATGATAACAACATTGTGATAGATGAGCCGTGTCTGTCATGGCTGTGCGAGATCCAGGGCATACCCTCCCATACAGGGAATTTTGCACTCTGCCATACACTGGCACAGCTTTAATGGCAGGGATGGGCAATGCTTGTTCTTGAGGCTTGTTTCTTCTTTGGAAACTGTATCTGAGTAAGCATTCCTGCTCCATTTAGTTAAAGTGGATCTTTGGAGACCAGGTGGTTGCAAAGAAATCCAGAAAGAGGCATTGGTTGAAGCTGTATTTAAGCATTCCAATAGCATACTGATGAGCAGGAGATGAAAGCCCAGATCTGTAAGCAAGGATTCAACAAATGAGACTTTCAATGTATCTTCTGTTCTTGGGTTTAACCTCTGTCTCCAAAATCCTTGGTGTTTGAGTTGTAGTGGCAGGCAGGTTGGTTTGCCCTCTTGCTGTCCTTAAGGAATGTGTCAGTATTGTAGGTATCCCACTGTATGCTTTTCTAATTTTCCTTTCAGTGTAACTCGTTGCTTCCAACCAAAAGCTAATGACCTTCACTTGTGCATTTTGCCTTGTTGTGCGCTTTCTCCTGTGCTTTGCACTTTCTATTTAGACAATAAAAGGACGAAAGGGAAAACAATGTTTCTTTATGTTAGAAGTACAGCAGCCTCACATGTCAATATTTCTTTTCCCCCTATGCACTCTGACTTAGTTTATTTTTTTAAACACTTTGGCTTCTTTTGAGGAGATTTGAGTTCCAGAGCAAACCAGTTTGCACAATGTGCGCAGCTTCATGTTGCACTGGACTGATCGCATTTGTTATGTCTACCAGCTGATAGAGTTTTCTAAAAATATTTAGCCTGTAATGTAACCCTCCCTGGTCTTCTGTTTTTATTGCAAACATGCAATTAATCACCCTAATTGTTCGAATTACCCAGAAGTCCAAGTGATTATGATAAAAAATAAATAAATAAAGATAGTGATGGCATGGTGTGGCTGTAGGACTGAGATGAACCTTCAGCACAGTCCAGGAATCTTCCACTGGTTCTTTTATGTCTGGGGAGATGTCCTGGATGTGGCCTGATGCACATGCTGGGTGTCACAAAGTCCAACCTGGGTGCTACCTGTGTCTTTCAGGCAATCATTGCATGCTGCCCTCCAAATTGTTGCCAGATCCGGCACTACCAGAAAGTGTTGACTGAAAAGTAATTGCATGAGAAAGAGTGGAGGAAGTAAGCACACATTGTCTTAGAAAATGATGTTTAAGAAATATTAAAGCTGTCATTTGCATCAACAAGACCGGCATCATTTAGAGGTTAGGTATATATGAATAATTCTAATTCCTGAAAATATCTGAAACCAAAATTAAACCAAAATGCTGTTTCTGTTCTTTGTAAATTAAGACCAGTGCAGATTTTCTCCCCTTCAAATAATTCTCATGCTAGGGGCTTGAGTCTGTAATAAGCTTCACTTCTTTGGCACGTCCTCAGGCCCAGTTAAAAAATCCTTGGAAATGGTTCTAAAATTGATGTCCAAACACAAACCTGCAAGCAGTGATTCTGGTGGGTGTGCTAGGGAGAGCTCCGCACTTCCAAGACTTCTGAAAATCTCTGCAATGACTCTGACCAGCTCTGGGGAAAACAAAGCCAACCATAGTCTGAATTTCTTCTGTTTAGAAGGAAATGGCATTTTAATGTTCTAGAAAAGTGCAAGCTGCATGCTTTTATTTTGCTACTGAAAGGCTATGTGAGGAGTTTACAAGGTTCTCTAAGAAATAGAAATGTTTTATTTATGTATATGTTTGTGCATGTATATATACATATGAGGATGTAATTCTTCTCTCATACTAGCATTGCATCACTGTTTTATCTATTGTAAATCTGGGTCACTCCTGAATTATATTACTGTGAATGCAGATGGAGCTTGGACTACAGCATGGGTCCAAAATGCTGTTTTCTAATAGGATTAGTGAGTCATTTGTGTCCAGATGTGGATTTGTTTGGGGGAAGGGAATGGGAGTGGGGGTGGGGTGGGGAGGTAGTGTCCTGACTCCTGATCCCTGCAACATCCATGGGAATTTCCAGCACTTTGTTGCCTATCTTTGCAACTCTTCCCCAAGCACAGGGAGCTGGAGCTGAAGGGAGCCAGGGCAGCTCCTGGGAGTGAAACACTCTTCCTCTCTGTGGCTTGAGGCAGACCCAGAGAGAGAGGAGAGGTAGCCAGCGCAATTGAGGTGTTTCCATGCTAGGAGAGATTAAGCTGATTAGGACTTTTGAGTCCTCAAAGAGATGTGGGAATGGACGTAACAGAGGTTTACAGAATCCTGATCACCAGGGAGCCAGCAAATGCAAAATAAACTCAGTTGCAAAAAGTAAGGAGACCCCAGGGTACACGCTGTTAGGTGGCAGAATGCTATCAAGACCAAAAAGACTAAATGATTTCCATAGAAATTGGACAAAATCATGGGGAGAGGCCCATGAGGGCTATTGTACGTCACTATCCAGGACAGGAGAACAGGGTATTGAATAGGAGGTTTAATTGGTGCAACACCAGACTTAATGCTGACAGTGCTTGTCCCTGGAACAATGGTTCCTTGAAAATCTTTCTGCTGAGCAAGTATGGGCTGGCTATTAACCTCTGTAATTTCAATCGTTTTAATGAGGTTGGCAGAAGTCAAAGGGTACAATAATCTTTACATATGGGTTTTTCTTTGCTTGAACTCTAAAGGCAGTTTCCAATCACTTGCAGTCTAAGCTGGCTGTACACAGCTAGCCTGTGATCTGACAGAAAAAAAATAATTATATCATTACAGATATGGACATGTATATTTTATGGGAAAAATTAGTATGCCACCCTGTTAAGTAAATATTTACAAAGATCTGTAGCCTAGAAAATGCTAAGAGGGACAAAACAAGTGCCAGCTAATTCTGTATACTTTGGATCAGATTTCAGCTACAGTCAGTGCCAATTATAAAACTGAATGGAGTGACACAGTATATTAAGGAACATATAATTTGTCACACAGTGTCAACATTGCTGGCATTTTATATTTCTTGAGGTAGCACTTTTGAGCCAACTCTTGTTAAGTGTCCCAAAATCTCATTTAGCACGTCAAAAAGTACTTTCATTGTTAATTCTCTGAATACAGGAGAAATAGGCCTTGTGATAGACAGCTTTTGACAATCATAGCTGGGCTAAACCTCTTAATGGTGGGATTTAGCTTGTTACAAGTATGCAGTGTCTGAAGCCAGCCCTGCTAGAAAAAGCTGTTCACTGCAGCTGTCCGACTGACTGCAATAGCATTTACTTGGAATAGTATGTGGGTATCTTCAGACTCTGACATGCTGTATTGATCACTTAATCTTAGAATCACAGAATCATAGAATCATTTAGGTTGGAAAAGACCTTTAAGATCATCAAGTCCAACCATCAACCATGCCCACTAAACCATGTCCTGAAGTGCCTTGTCTATGTGCTTTTTCAATACCTCCAGGGATGGTGACTCAACCACTTCCCTGGGCAGCCTGTTCCAATGTCTGACAACCCTTTCAGTAAAGAAATTTTTCCTAATATCCAATCTAAACCTCCCCTGCCACAACTTGAGGCCATTTCCTCTTATCTCCAGACACCTGACAGAAGAGACCGACCCCCACCTCCCTACAACCCCCTTTCAGGTAGTTGTAGAGAGCGATAAGGTCTCCCCGCAGCCTCCTTTTCTCCAGACTGAACAGCCCCAGTTCCCTCAGCTGCTCCTCATAAGACTTGTGCTCCAGGCCCCTCACCAACTTGGTTGCCCTTCTCTGGACACGCTCTAGCACCTCCATGTCTTTCCTGTAGTGAGGGGCCCAAAACTGAACACAGGACTCGAGGTGCGGCCTCACCAGTGCTGAGTACAGGGGAACGATCACCTCCCTGCTCCTGCTGGCCACGCTATTTCTGATACAGGCCAGGATGCTCTTGGCCTTCTTGGCCACCTGGGCACACTGCTGGCTCATATTCAGCCGGCTGTTGACCAACACCCCCAGGTCCTTTTCCTCCGGGCAGCTTTCCAGCCACTCTTCCCCAAGCCTGTAGCGCTGCATGGGGTTGCTGTGACCCAAGTGCAGGACCCGGCACTTGGCCTTGTTGAACCTCATCCAGTTGGCCTCGGCCCATCGATCCAGCCTGTCCAGATCCCTCTGGAGAGCCTTCCTACCCTCCAGCAGATCAACCCTCCCTCCCAACTTGATGTCATCCACAAACTTACTGAGGGTGCACTTGATCCCCTCGTCCAGATCATTAATAAAGATACTAAAGAGAACTGGCCCCAATACTGAGCTCTGGGGAACACCACTTCTGACCCACCACCAACTGGATTTAACTCCATTCACCACAACCCTCTGGGCTCGTCCATCTAGCCAGTTTTTTACCCAGCGAAGAGAATCTTAAAAAAACCCACAACAAATCACAACAAAATGGGCAGAAATTCACATTTTCTAAGAGCAGACATGAAACCATAAACTAAAATTATTCTTTATTTGGTGACTACTAGAATTGGAGTCTTATAGTCCTAAACACATCCTAAATATTTATTTTATGCCACTTCTCTGCCCCATGTTCCAAATAACTGAGACGTTTTTAGCATCAAGTGTGAGAAGGCAAAGCAGTTTGACACCTGAAGTGGCTTCATTACTTAAAGGTAGGCAGCTCTGCCATGTTGTGGGAGTAAAGCTACTGAGGACCCTCTTTTTGTGCTATAGATAATGCCTAAAAGCTGAAGTCAGCTCCACAGCTTCAGTGATGCTCAGCACTGGGAGGGGATGGCAGCATGGGCTGTGGGGCTGTATGCTGAGGATACAGCATGCTCCGCCAGGCACTCAGTGGGTTTGTGGAGTGGTGTTTGCTTTCCTGGAAAAGATGTGAGCGCCAGATCCAACAAAACCCACTGCCTTCAGGGAAACAGAACTAGTGGGAGTGCTGACAAATGGATGGACCCAGAGATTGGGGCTGGACCCAAGTGTCTGCACAGGTGGATTTCTCCTCTAAGCTTCAGGCCACTCCAGCTGGGTGTCTTCTGATGCTGACCTATATTACATGGCAGCCCTGACATCCCCAGGTAGGGGGTAAAGTGGCTTAGTTGGACTCTGTGAAGCTCGTTAGCTTGTGCTCTCTTTTGTTCATCAGCTCCCTTGAAATCTTGGCCTGCCCCACTGTTAGGTGCCATCACCTCTATTTTCGCACTTTCTGGTGTTTTGGTTCCCTTGCATCCATGAGCAGGCATCAGCTGGCATCAGTGAGCATCAGGGTAGCCTCAGCTTTACTCCATCTTGTCCCTTCCTGCACTCCTGCCTCTTTTAATTCACCAGTGTTGCAATGTGATTTCAAGAACTCAGAACATAGTCTTCCTGCATAAGCTTAGTGAAATTGGATACCTTTTTTTTTTTTTTAATTAAAAAGATAAAGTTGTTTTGGCTGCAGTAAAATCTAAGAACAATGTTTTACAATGAGGGAGAGATGTATGACATGCATGACTTTTCTTAGTACACTGTTCTTACACAACTCATTAGAGGATCTAAAAGCCCATTATATTCTGGGCTAAGCCTGATTGCTATGTTTCTCCTATATAATATTTTATAAATTCCCATAAAAGAAAGAAACACTAGACTAAATTAATGTTTTTGAGTACTAGGACTTTGACTGCAAATGAAGAATAGGACTTTGATTACTGCCTAAAGATTACATTCTAAAATGTTATTTTACATGCTATCCTAAGTCAAGGCTTATTTTAAAAGCAATCTTTTGACAGCAAAAGTAAATTCACATGACTATCTGCATAAGGCTGGATATATTTTGTGATGATGGTTTAAATTACCATCATCTTTTCACCACCTTTCGATGCCATGAAAGAAAGCTTTCTTCACTGCTTTTCAATGCAATGAGTCTGGCATACTGAAATATCAGCCACACTTCCTAGGAAGATTTTTCTGCAAAGCAACTACCTGTAAGTGTAATCAATATTAGAAAGCTTTTGGCCTGAATTCTGCCACCTACATGTACTGGCTGTGCAAATTATTTCACTGAAGCCAGCACAGCTCTTTGCATAAAATAATTTTGTAAGCCACAGGATGAAATTCTGTAAGAAGTTACTATTCTGACTGTGGTTTGTGCTCTCATATCTGCTCCGAGTAGAAAAGGTAGTTAAAAATTCAGACAAAAGAAAAAAACTCATAACTTGCATTAACTTTTATTTCATTTTTGAAACTTTTTAACAACCTGCTAAATGACAGTGAACAGGAGTCTTCCTTGCTCTTTGAAATCACAACTGAATGTGGGTCTTTGGTTTAAGGAATTTTTACTGAGTTTTCATTACTTTTTTAATTACTCTGTTACTTTTCTGCTTTGCTGAAAGGAAAAAGCTGGTTCTAGTCAAAACACTGTAATTAAATGTTCTGTAATGCAACTCTTGCAAACTCTTGCATAGTGGGAAGACCTGGCAAGTAGTGAGACACTTCACAGCTTAGTGTTTGCACTTGACTGTCTGCTTGTGTAATGACTGTACCCAGATGCTGAACCAACTCAGGCTCAGGAATTGAATTTACTGAAGCTGCTGAAGTTTCTTTGAGCTTCTGACTTCATTTATATCGCTGTGCAGCCCAGCCTTTATGCACATCCTGCTTATGTGCCCAGCTCTCCATCAGGTACAGTAAAAAACCAGACAAAACCAAAAACCCTTTCAGGTGGTCAAAAGTGGCATTAGTTGTGGGCTGTTCAGAGATTATCCCTCTGGGATACTTAAGGCAAGGCAATTGCATCACTCACTGTTATCAAGTACTATGAAGAAATCTGGAAGCCTGAAAATGGAGGTTTGCTCCTTATCCTTGGCCAGGAACATATCATCCATAAGGCACTTGTATATCATTATGATGGATTATTATTTGTGTTACAGTAGTGTGCAGTGAGAGCAAATTCAAGACCCAGTTAAGCCACAGCTGCAAAAACACCATCCTTTTGCTCTGAAAAATATATAGGCAAAATGAACAAAACCAGGAGAGGGCTGAAGAAAGGAACTGGAACTAGACACAAATGGGAACCAAAGCTTGTAGATACAAAAAATATTTTTAAAAATACCATATATATCCAAAGAAGTGTGCCCAGGCTGGACTCAGAGCACAAAAGGCAAGCCTTTGCAGGGACAAAGCATTGTCTCTCTCCTGTTTTATAAAGTGGATTTTTTTAACAACTGAGCATTTTTCCAAGTTCTCTGGCCCACCTTTGAGCCTAGCTGGTCTTTTGAGTATCTGGTTTACTCTGTGTGGGTGTTTACACCCAGCTTGTTAGAGCAGCATCTGAGTGTTTACTTGTAGTGCATTAAATGGTTCAGCTGGCATCAGGCACATGGTGTGTCTTCTCCTAGTCTGACCTTGGGGCAAAAACTCAATTTAGTGAGGTGACTACTTTATCTTAAGCTTTTTGATTTGTCTTTTATGTGTCACCTTTAATATGTATTTCTGTTAGAGAAGGCAAAGCTTGGAGCATCCTCTGCACTTGGGAAAGTCTGGGTGAAGGTTGTGGTGCTCCTTAGCTTGGGCTCCATCCAGACCTCCCGACCTCACCAACAAGGGGGTGCAGGTCGAGACAAGCCTCAGGCCCTAGTGTGGTGCCCAGGGGAGTAATGGGGCTATGCTGACATGAGAAGCTTCCCAAATGGATGTGACCATCCCAAAGTAACAGGAGGGGAATCTCTGGCAGCACTCATTACCCCGATCTGCTCAGAGCAGGATGCTGAGAGCCAATGCAGCTTATTGCCAGCCTGGGTATCACCTTGGTTTTGTTCTGTATGTAGTTTTGTGGAGTTTTCTTTGGGAAGAAGGAGGTAAGGCTTCTTTGATGTTGTTTATCAGTTTATTGTTTTTAATGAAAAATATTTCATTTGCTACTTTTGGCAGCATCCACACAGTAACCTGTTGCCAGCCTGTTGACCTGTTCGGCAGAGAATTGATGCTGCATTTCCTTGTATTTTGGATTCACCCCTTCGGCTTTTCCCTCTGTGAGGCAGCTCTGTCTCTTCCCCACATTTCCCCCCAAGCTTCTCACAGCATTGCAGCTGTTGAGGGGGGCTCGTTTGTGTCCCTGCTTTTCCCTGGCTCCAAACATCAGTGCTGCACGCAGATTGCTTATCCCAGGTAGAACTGGTGCCAGCAAGGAACCTATACTATGGAGAGGTTTTTCTTTGGCTTTCAGATACATCTCTTTTTCTTCTATCCTTTTCCATTCTTAGCCTGTTATCAGCATCATCAACATCAGGTGACTCTGCTGGAGCTGCTGGTGTCTGTGCAGCCTTAAGCCTGGTTTATCCAGCTTATTAAACCAGTTTTACAGCTGATTCATTTCACTTCAGAGGCACAAAACTGCTGAACATGGGGCAAATTGCCATCTGCCGTGGGGAGGGGAGCATTGCTGCCAGCCAGGGGCTGGCTGCTCTCCCCTCCTGACGCATCCAACAGCCGATGAGAAATTACTTCTGTTGAAACTTTTGGTGAGGAAGAATGCAAGCTGGCCAAGACCTTAGGATTAAAATTCTACTTTCTTTCTTTCTTTTAAAGTATCATGAGGTAATCACTGAATAATAAATGGTCAAGATTTTGGTTGTATTTATTATATGAGAGATTGTCTTTCCAGCAGCTCAATTTCCCCAGCACCAAACTGGGAATTAGTTCAACACTAACACAGAAGGACAGTGTCATATTCTGAAAAATCCCCTGCAGAACCTGCCTTTTCTTTTCTGGAGGGTTGTGGTGTTGGGTGTGTTTTGTGCATGTACTGAACAAATGTAAGAAAATGTGGCTTGTGACTAAAGAAACTTTAAAAAACTGAATCTTAGATCACAGCCCTCTGTCGCAGGCAGACTTCTGCTGGGAAGCAGGGATCAGTCATTCAGAATGGCTCTTCAGATGCCAGCTTCGTAGGGGTATCTTTCTTGCTGCTAATCTAGCTCTTGTACTTACAGCAATGCACAATATGGCTCAGTGTCAATTCTGTTACCTTCAGGTTTTGGACAATTCCCATTCAGATCCTACATTTCTGCTTGTTCTGGCTCCCTCCAATTGCTCTGATTTACTTCACCCCTCACCTTTCTGCACCAGGATGGGTCGCTTTGAGCTTCCCCTGCCTATGAAGAGCAGCTCCTCTCCAGGATGACTCATCTGGCATGTCCCACTCCTTCCAGCCTCTCCACGTCCTGCACTGTCCGTTCCTTTCCCCATGAATCTCTGGTGCTCAGCAGCCTCTGCGGCTTTATCTCAAGCAAATCACATTGTCTCCTCTGAATCTGCCCACCAGGTTTTCAGGGAGGGGCTTCACTTTTCTGTTTTGGCCTTTAAAAATTATTGATCATCAGGGGCCTCACTCTGCAACCTGCATAGCAGTAGGTTCACTGTAACTTTTTTTTCAACTTGCTCACAGTTGGAGGAGCATCTGGGAACGACTCGAAGGGTGAGCCCCCAGGGCACCCTCCTTATCCACCCAATCTGTACTCCTGGGAATTGCTTCGTCACTTGCATCACTTCTCATAGATGCAAAAACTTGCTGCTAGGGGCAAAGACTGTGGCTAAATTAAATATTGCTGATAGCATCTTTTGCTGACTGTTCTGCAAAGGTACTGATGACGTCTGTGTGTAACTGGAAACTGCCTCGTGAGCTGTTTTGGGATGCTGAGTCCCAGCATGCAGAGTCAATCATATGTTGTGTTATTCAGCTTTAATCTTGTTAAGTAAAACTTCTAGAGGTATTTATAGCTTCATTCAGTACGTAATGTTCAACAAAAGGTCATCGGGCAGCATAACGTCAGTTAAAATAATAAAGGCACTAATTAATTGACAAGATGTTTTCACTCCAATTTAATCTGCCAGAATTTAACTCTGCCTGGAGGACATAAACTGTCTTCCCTTTCTTTTTGGTTTCCATACCTTCCAGTTTTAGCACTTGTAAAGCTTTACTTAATCTAGTGATTATTGCTGAGGTAGTTTGAGAAGCCAGTGTGAAAACACACAAAAGTATCAAATGCATCTCTCACCTTTTTCAAGTTGCATCTTTTGTTTTCTGTGTTTGAAGGAGCACAGTCTGACAGCAGCATTTCTGAGCTGCCATATTGTGTTTCTAACTACCTCAAAGACTCTCCAGTGAGGAGAAACTTAGAAGAGTATCACAACACGGAAATATCTTCAGCAATATTGTTTATCTTTCCACAACATCTCTGGAAACCTTCATGCATCATTGTTTTGGCCTTAAATTAACTTGCTAGACCTGAAGCAATTGCTTTTAGGATAAGTTCTGACATATAGCTATTACTAAGTTGTGTTTAAATGTTGTCTAATAATATATTCATTAAAGAAAGCTATTAGCTAGACATCATAAACTCCCACATATCAGTTCCTGGTTATACTCCCTTGGCCTCTGTAATCCTTTTTTCCCCCACCTCTCTTGCAGTACCTTTAATTATCTCTTGCATTACCCTTAGTGCCAATCTTGTCTCTTCTCAGAGATGACCATTCAAAATTTGCTTTTGATGCTGTTTTGGTGTATGCTTGCAGAGAAGCCAGGCTGAACAAGAGGACTACTAGTATTTTTTTGGTTGCTGATGTGTGCCAGTAATTTGGGAGGTAATTAGTCCATGCTTCTCATTAGCACAAAGCTCTGCAAAAAGCAAGGATTAATGTACTAGAGGACAGGTACAGTGAGGTATGTGATCTGCTAGAGTTTTTCTATCCATGCAAAGCTACTATTTGCAAAGGGGAGGTGGAGTCTGAAAGGAATAAACTATTTTGGCTGATGAGTTTCATTACAGTTATCTATTTTGCAGATAATGTTATTTTGAATAGTGTTACTGACTTTAACTGTTATGTTTAAGTGGGTGTTTAAAGACATGACCAGGCAATCTGAAGTGATGGGTAAAGTGATCCTAGAGATCTCTAGATCCTGTGTACGCACCTAGAGAAATAAATATTTAAAACAATTGCTGAAAACTTCCAATATCATAGATGTTTAAATCATCAAATATTACAGCTGTTCTCCTGCAGTGTTTTAATGCATTACTGTGTCTTTCCCTTACTGAATGTCTAGTGAGTGAGAAAAGCGGGATGTCAGAAGTGCATGCAGCTGCACAACACTGGGGAACTACCTTGCAGACCATCTTCTGTCCCCAACTGGCAAAGTAGGCATTACCCAATGTTCTTGGGACCACTGACCTGCAGCTCCTGCCCATGGCATCAGGAGAGTGCCAAAATCTGTCCAAGGCCAATGGGAAAGTACTGCAGAGTTGCTTTTTTATTTTTAAAATATTCATTGTGTTAATAATTATTGGTTTTATTAATAATAATAATTTACATGCGGAAAAGCAATCTCTGCAAGTGTTACCCATTTTTCACTGAAACCCACATGAATCCATTTCTGTAGAGGAGGAGGCTTATTCACATTAAAAGTGTTTAGCCTTCCAAAATGCTGCTTCTGCTTCAGGTAGGGGCCACATGAGTATTAAATGCAATGAGCATGAAGTAAATATAGTATATTGTATGGGATAAGAAAAGGCTGTAGTGCACACCATGAATGTCATGTGTTTTCCATTAGCGAAATATCTAAAAGTGAATTGGAAAATAACATTTAACAAATATTACCCTGAAATCAACTGTAATTTTAATTAAATAAACATAAGCAGGCAGTTGAAAATCAGATCTGAAATCTTTAGTAATGAGCACCATAACCAGTCAGATACCGCGTCAATGTTGGTAATTCATTAACAATACTGGGAGAGATCATATAAAAATGACAGTTTCTATTTCAGAAAGGAAGTTGATGAAATGTTGGCAAATATGCGTTGCTGGGGATGGGGTGGGGGGTGGGGGATGTATCCCCCTGTGGCAGCATAGTGACTAGAAATGAAGCTTTTTCAAAGAACCAGATTAGAAATGAATCCTTGCTTAGGGCTGCGCCTCAGGCGCTCAATCCAAACCCCTGCCCCCCATATGCTTGTGCTGGCATGCCAAGCCCTGGGTTTGGGAACAAGCCCTCCTCTGGCCCCTGGTTCCTTGTCCCCGAGCAAGGCAGATATCTCACCAACTGCATTAATGACAAGATCCAGTAGGGAAAAAAAAACTTCCAAAAATTAAAATGTGTTTTTCTGGTTGTTAATGAGTCTCCCCAAGTACGATGTCCAGGTATCTCCAGATATCTGGTATCCTTCACTCTGGCAGAGATGGGCTGTGACCTTTTTGGTTTCTCTTTGCTCCTACAAAAAGGCATTTTGTAGAGTCCAAAGTCTTTGAACTCTTCAAAGAAAGAGCTACATTTTCTGCTGACCTAGAGCTTAAACCACCAGCACCTTGGGGGCAGAAAATACCCAAAAGGCGAAGCAATAATAGGAGCCTGTAGCTGGTTTCACAGTGCAGGGGAAAAAAAAAAAAAACAACAGAGGAAACAAGAGCAAATAAGAAATAACAGTAGTAAGCCATCCGGCTGTGAACAGCATACAAAAATGCCAAAAATACTGGGGGAAGTACCTGCAGTTTATAATTATCTGTTCCTTTCCAGAGAAGAAAAAAAACCTAGGACGTAAGTACTCTAAAACTACTTGAAAAAGTGAAACCTCATTTTGTTGACATTGAGCTGTGACATAGTGACGTACACCTCCGTCAGACTGTAAGAAGTATTTGTGCTAGGAGCTTTGTTCAGCGCTGTGAACTGTTCAACCTGGGCCATCGTGGGCCATCTTGGGCTAGGGGAAATACATCACACTGTCCCAGAGTCCTAGCAAACCCCATGGGCAGAGCCAGTGTGAGATGGTGCAGAGCAAGACAAACAGCTTGCAGACACTTCTGGAGCAAATCTCTGGAGCTGAGAAACACTTTAGTCCAGGCTTGTTGTCCTTGTTCTCCTGGGACATGATCCCTAAAGGATCAGCTAGGAGGTTTGGGGGAGCGCTGGGCAATCTGCTAAGCTGCATTAGCTGTAAAATCCCATATATAGAGTGAAAGAGGTTTAACTTTGTGTATGTTTTCCTTCGTTTAGCCAGTGCAGAACAGCAGGCTGTCCTGATTAACCAGCATTTCCCCTGACACAAACCAAATGGCTTACAGCTTGAGTAACTGTCTGTTGAGTCCCATGTTTATTGTAAATTCAGTAGATGAAAAAAATTATTTAAGTTTCTATGTTTTTTACAGCATTTCCCACCAGAGAACGCTAACACTTGTAAAACAATAAATGCTATAGTATAATATAGCAAGACTAGTAAAATGCTGAACAGTAGATAAAATTATGTACAAAAGACCATTATGGTTTCTTTTGGAGAAATAATGCAGCATTTAATTTTAAGATACATGTGGCAGGCATAACTTTTAGATGCTACAAAAAGGAACATAAATATAGAAGCGCACATGTGCAGTAAGGTACATTCACAATCTTAATTACTTCCTTCACTAAAAATAATTTGCCCCTGCATTTGATCTCATCTCTACTCCATCAATTTCTGAAAAGTAAACTACTTTGCTAAGCAGTTCAAGGGAAAAACATCAGCATCTAAACTTCTGTGTCCTACTAGGGCTGATTTTAAAACAGGGTTTCATGAGAGGACTGGCTATGCAGTGGATCAGAGAGAAAGTTGTGTTGTTTTGGCACAGTGAATGGATCAGGGACATTTCTTCAGTTAAGCTAATTTGTTCCCTGACGAGGTTTTTTCCATTCTTGCTCTGTAATACTGAATTCCAGTGCAAATGTTGACTGCTGCTGTCACAGGATGGTGGTTGGAAGGGAAATGCTTGGTGCTGCCTCCTGTTACTCATTGTGCAGTCAAGTCAGAGGCAGCTTACAAGATGGGAAACTGCACATTAACATAAAGAAATTTAGTCCTGGAAGCATAAGACTGGCTGATGCCGGTCCATCACCTACCTGCACATTTCAGGCTCTTTTCTCCTTCTTGCTAGAAAAATGAAGGCCAGTGGCTTTAATGGCAGAGAGATTGTAGCTGCATTTCAGGTGGTACTAGAACTCCACCAGCTTTTTTTATTGATACTGCCTGCAGATGAATTTTCACCTCTGCAAAAACAAAAAGTGGAGACCCAACACAACAGGCTTTGCCACTTACAAAGTCCACAAAGGTGGCCAGGAAGGTTTACTGATTGCTCCCGGGGAGCAGTTGTTTCCACCAATATAATCCCTAAATAAAGATTGTTCAAGGAACTTTCAGCCATACTAGAAAATCATTAATTTCCCAGCATAACATGTCTGGATTTGCCAGTTTTCCATTGATTTTCATTGCATCATTAAGTAAACAAAGGTGTAGTTTGCTTGGCATGCTGCAGATCTATCTGAGCCTGCAGCTGCAAGGGCAGTTGCCGTGGGTTGGTATGTGCTGAGCACAGACAGTGCTGGGGACGGCCAGCACAGATTAGTGATGTGAGTTGCAAATACAGACCTGGGCATCGCTGCGAAGTGCTGGGATATGAACAAAAAGATCTTTTGGTTAGGGAATTTTTCTGGCTAAAGTACACCGGAACGTTAATTCAGAGCTGACTAACTCAGGTAGCTGCTTCATCATGTGCAATCACCCAGCTTAACTTTTCCCTAAAATTTCAAATTGGGAGGGGGAAAAAGTGACTCAGTAAGAGCTGCAGAACTTCCCCCCCCCCAAAATGAGCTCTACCCTTTTTTATATACTTTGATTTTTATATAACTAAAAGAACCACTTTGGCAAAAAGTTCAACATTTGACAGTTTTTATTCAGATGTCGACGTGGTTTTTATATTCTTAAGTTGAGAGAGATGTCAAATTCTGTCTTTTGGATTTTTTTGAATGTTTAAGTTGCAACTATTGGAATCTGCTGGGTGTTTAAAATGGACATGAGAAAGAGGAAGTAGGGTATGAGTTTTATTGGGGAAAAAACAGAAAAATTATTTTGAAAGTTCCTTTAAACCAATATTTTTCTGACATAATATAGAAGAACATATTTATATTGATCACAGTATTTGATACTGTATAATATAAATGTCAATTCAGAAATACTGCTGCAATGAAATATTCTGTATTTATTGTATAATAAAAGTTTCATAGAAATAGCATATGATATTTAGAAAAAATAAAATAGGATTAGAGGCAATCTATTGCATGGCTAAAGGTTTTATGTGTTGCTAATAGTACTTCAAAAAACATTTTATATTAAATACAGTATTTGCAATAGACTGTGAGCAAAATAAACAGATATTTTTAAAGACAGACTTTTATCATTGTCTGGAAGAAGTCTTTAGCCAACACCAAATTCGCATTCCCTCTCACAGTTAATCATAGTCTTAATTAAATAAAGCTGAGCTGAATAGGAAGGCAGTGAGATAATTTTAGACCCTTAATCCATGGATATAAGATCATTTTCTAAAATTGGGAATGAGCATGATAACATGTTTTACATGGAGGGAAACTGAGGCAGACTGAGACTGCAAAATTCCTCAGGGTTATGCAAAAGAAGGCAAGGCAGAGAGATGCTCAGGACCCAAATGTTGCCCTGTGTGACTCCTGGGTGCCCTTGCTGGCTCTGGCAGAGCTGTCTGATACCAGGACTTGTTTCCAGCCTGAAAACCTGCTTGGAGCCTCTGTGTTAACAGGCAAGCAGCAGCCTTTGAACAACTTGTTTTAATTATGTGAGGAGCACGCTAGCTTTCCACAGTTGTCTTTTAATCTTTTTTATATTTTTGTTCACACTATGTCACAGATACGTAAGGCATTTAATTATTCCAACTTAGTTCAGTATGCAATAGATAAAACACAAGACTGGAAAGTGGCTGTTGCAATTGCCGTGATGACGCCACAGTAGAGCTGCCACACAGTCTGTATGCCTTCTTAACCTTAGGCTTAGACGAATAGGAAATTCTTTTGGTTGCTGGTCACAGAAAATGCTTGCAGATTTGTATTTTCAAGACAGATTTGTTGTTTGGAGTCAATCAGAAGGAACCGATCTGCCCCTGCAGCCCAGCCATGTGCCGCTTTGCCTGGCAGTTCCTGTGGGATGCCCAGTTGCTGGGGCCCGATCCAGAGTGCTCTGCAGGAGGGCACTGAGCCTCAGGCTGCACGACCATTTACCCCATTCACTGCTGCCTGCTTCTGTGGTTCCTGAGGGGCATTTACCCCTGCCTGGGCCACGTATGGGGCCCATCCTGGGTCGGTTTCCCTGGAAAATAGGAGCCTTCAGCACATTCCTCTGGTCCCTGCCCCAGAGGAGCCCTGTGCACCTGCTATCAGCCTGGGGATACATCTCTGGGTTATTGGAGATACTGTTGGCATCGCCGTGAGAGCAGAGAGCTTCATGTTTTTGTATATGTAAATAATCATGGGGTCAGCAGAGGGAGCTCAAGGACACGCAGTCTCAACTTTGGATTTCGGCCCAACAGAGTTTTCTGGGTGCTGAAGTGTTCCTGACATAAACTCTCTGCCTTTGGATGTTGCAATAACTTAATTTTAAGCCCCTAAACTGTGCAGTGGCTGTGTGGGGCCACCTGGGTTGTGCTGGAAGGAGGAGAGCTGAGTGGGAGAGGTGTTACAAATAGGAATACCTTTGGGAAGAGACTTTTTTCTTAATATTGTTAATAATGAGGTCAGCACAGAAATCCAAGGTGTGCTAACATGGTCCTCTGGTGACACCAGTTCAGACTGAAAAATTGGCTGGTCTTGCAGTGTACACCAAGAGAAGTGGGGAGGAAAAGCAACAGTATAACGTGTAAAGCTGTGCCCATTGAGTAATATGTATACATACATAGGTTGGAGATAGCAGACCATCACTAAGCACCAATGTAGCAAAGGTGTAGAACAACCTTCCATACACAGAAGGGTCAGAAATACTGCAGCTACCAAATATCTCCGATTGAAACCCATGGTAGCTGCTCTCAACTTTCCTTTGAAATTGGGTGTTATTTTTTTCAAGCTCTCTCCATGGCTGTCAGTCCAAGTGCAGGCAGACTTGCAGCTGTCCTGTGTGTGGGGGCTGCATCTGCAGTTTAATCTTACCCAGGGACAGGGCTTTTCCCTCAGTCAGCCGTGATGGAAAGCAGTGGCTGTGGCCACTGGTGCCTGTGCTCTGTGCTCGTGTGCTCGCTCCCCTGTGCCCAGCAGGGCCGGCCGCAGAGGTGTCTGTAAGCCTGAGCAGGAGGGCAGGAGTGGACCTTGATAGAGGGGGGAGGTTTAAGTAAACAGTCTGTGCAAAATGTTACTTTAGCTGGGATTTGCTGAGAGGTCTCACATCAGAAAAATACCAGTAATGGACATTATAAGGATTATTGGTATTCTTGTTGTCTAATTCCTTGGCCCTTTTATTACTTCTGACTGATCAGACTTCACTGTTCAGCCATAACACCCATCTGATTTTTGAGGAAAAAAAATATTAGACAATCACTACTCTTTCTGGCACTGTTCAAAAACATCACATTTGCTTGGAAAATGTCTTTCAAAGTTTACGACAATGGCAACTTTTTGATCATTGAACTTCATGTTGAGATTCAAGCTCTTGGTGATGGGTTTTTAACTGCAGAAGGAGCCCTATAAGCCTGACCTTGGACAAGAGGTGGGCATTTCAGAGTCAGCAGAGCAGCAGGGTCTGGGCAGGACATTTTCATACCGTTATGCCAGAGCCGGAGCTCCCTCTTGTGAGAAAAGAGAAATATCAGAAAAGTCCAGGACTTGTGCAGGGAAAGTGGTGTTCAATAGACAAGTGATTTCCAGTAGCTTTTCCTGTAAGTCTGCACACACCTCCATCCACTGGGACAAGAAAACATGGCATTTGTGCCTACAGTCTTGCAAAATTTGAAACTGGCACTATAATTTGTACATAGCCATGATCTGTCACAGAGTTCTGATGCTTGATAAAAATACTGATGTAATTTTCAATGGAAATAATTCTCCTGTTTTCCCCCTGCCCTCCTTTTAATGACTTTTGTCTCTGACAAAAGGAGCCTAACTTTACATCAGCTAATAAAAAGCAGAAAATAAACGAATCTGTCAGAAGTGATAAATACTGTTTGCATTCTTGTGCTTGCTGTGCTTAGCGTCAGCTGTGATGAATTGGCAACTCTTCTGCCATCTTCTCACATGGAGCACCAGAGCTGGGCTCTCTCATGTCCATGCCAAGACCATCTCCCTTTGAAATTGGGGGTGTCCAGCCATGCACTGGACAGTCAGGGTATATGGGATACATGCATGCAGTAGTCGTATGTATGAAGACCTTATAGATGGCTCCAGGTGTATTTTAGCCTGGGAACATTTATGGAAAATGCTTGGTATTTAGTGAGATCTAGTGCACTTCGAAAGGGAAAAAATGTGTTTCAGAAGTATTTTTATGAGCCCTAGGATTAAATTCTTTCTGGCAAGTGTGATTTAGTGGCAGCCAAAGAGGCGACGGTCGACGGCAACGGCTGCCCTGACCCTCCCCTGCCTTCGGCGGTGAGTCCTGTGGTAGGGTCTGGGCAGTCCGTCTGTTACAAGAGCCTGGGCACCTGGGGGTCCTCCACACTGCTGGGTGAGACCTTGCCCCGCGCCTGCTGCCAAGCACGAGTTGCTCCTTACAAAGTGAAAGCAAGTGTTTAAGGAGTTTTCTGCAGTGTTTGTTGGATTTATTTTGCTGCTGGTAAATGAACAGAGCTTCCAGGTTTGCCTTCAGTGCGGCTGCCATGGCTGTGACACCAAAGCCAACATATTTGGGTTGCTCCCCCCAACCCCGTCCCCACCAGGACCTGTCACCTCTGGCACTTCTTCACCAGGGAAAGGAGGATTCTTGTGTCTTGTTGACCGTCCCCCCCCAAACCAGGGTGCATCCAGGTGGTGGCATCTCCAAGGACTGATGCACTGCTTTTCTGGCATGTAGTTTATTAAATCAACCTCTTTTCCCTCTGCACGGCAAGAGTTAATTGTGCTAGTGTAAGAATATTATTCCAAGGGATTATTAAAAAAAAAAAAATTATAGTTTTTCTTACAGCAGGGAACATGTCCAATAATTGATGTGGGAATATTAATGCAATATGTGTGTGTTATCAATTTAGAAAAGCAGAAGACATATTTCCTTAAGCTTCTAATCATTTATACATATGACCTTCATTTATACAGCAGAAGGGCTCTTCCAGAGAGCTACAATTCGCTTCAGATGTTTAGCTTGGGTATTTTGCTTTACCTTCTAACTGCCAAGTTTGGGATTATTTAGCAGTAAAATTAGAAATGTGGATTTGAGTATGTACCAAAGTCCTGACAGGTGTTAATGGAACTCAAGTTGAATATTTTATTCTTTAAATAGTAAAATGTAAACCTGCATTTGTTTAGCTTTGCCTTCCTGCCAACTATATCAGGTATCTTGTGTGACTAGAATCACTGTTTTCTGTACATGGTCTTCATGGCAGTTTCCAATGCCTGTTCCCAGCTCAGCCTATATTTATAATCCTAACAGATTTCAGCTCCACAGAGAATTCCTTAGGCAAATGTGTGGTTCTCAACCCAAAGAGATAGGAAAGAAAACTCATTATGCAATATAGCCCAGATTTGCGGAATGTGCCTAAAGATGCAAATAGGCACCTAAGAGGATTTTTCAGAAGGAAATAAAATCCTGGAGATTAAATGAAAGCAATTTAAGGCAGTTCTGAAAAATCCCACTTAATGCCCTTTTTTGATTTTTAGGTGTTCAGACACCTTTAAAAAATCTGTCCCTCAGCCTGTTGCAATTCAGCAATGTTGCTTTGAGTTATATTCAGGGCAAACTCTGATTCAGAGGGATTTCTTTGGTACCAGTGGTCCCCAGTTTTGCTCAGAGAGGTGGTGCAGATTGCTGTGTGGGGTCATGCTCTGTTTCCGAGAGGAGCACCGGCTGCTTAGGAAAGGATGTAGGACACTGGCACACCACAGGCTCAGCCTTCCTTGTTACAGGAGATGTGTTGGGAGGGATTTATGTTCTCTGAATTTCGATGTCCATCAGTGGAGATTGTGGCTCCTCAATGCCTTCCTGGGACAGGCTGACTCCCCCTTTGGAGGCATCTTTCCCTTCCCAGTGCCTGAGAGGAGGCCAGGGTGATGGTTTGACAACTCATGGATGCCTGGAGTAGGGTGAAATGAAGCCATCCCTTAGTTATTTAAGAGGAAAATCCTGAATCTGGTGTCTGAACCACATACTGAACTCAGGTGCTGGGATGGGAGGGGAAGAGCTGCTCTGGGGCTCTCTTGGTTGCCATTGCCCTGAGGATGGGTGGTGGTATGCTGCCCTTCTGAAATGAAGGAAACCTGAAAGCATGGAAAAGTGGGTCTAATCCTCCAATAAACCAGCTTAATGCACTCCCTTCCTAGCCGAGTCCCTGCCCAGTGTCTCCACACATCCTCCCACGTCTCTGTATCGTCCCCGTGTCCAGCAGCACATTCCAGTCCACTGCTTGCTACCCAGGCACACTGTGAAGGGACAGAGATACGGCCTCTCTCAGACAGAAAGGAGAAAACCCTCTGAAATCAAGCAGGCCAAAACTTGCAAAAGTTTTGAAACTTAACATCATGCTTTTCTTGGTGTCCTTGATTAATTGAAGAGAACTTATATATAACACAGGGCCAGAAATACACTTTTAAAGTTGAGTCACTTGGTTTTGAATTTTCTGGCTCCGGCCAGAAAATCTGTGTTAGCACAGAAGAATTATTTGATTTTTTTTCTGGCTTCACCACCACTACAAAAATCTTTGTGCCAAAGGAATGGGCAAATTTCTTTTCATCTCAGTAGAAATCAGGTAGAAACCTCAGTCTTGTAAGGGCTTTAGCTAGATTGGGACTTTCTATGGCTTAGATGCTTCAAAGAAAAACGTCTGTCATGGTTTGACTGGTTTTGCAGCTATGAGTGGCTGACAGCCCATGGAGCCAGGATATGCAACCTTGCAAGGCTTTGACAATCTAGACGTCTACAGCTCTTTTTCTGCTGACTCTGGGCCATGGACTTCCAAATCACTTAAGGGAGTTTGCAGTTTGCTTTGAAATTTAAGTAGAGAGGAGGTTTTAGTGTAACTCTACAGATCTCAGAAGGGCTTATCTCAGGAGGGAATATTCCAATGGCTTTTTGCTGTCAGTGAATTAAATGATATAGGCTGGCTATTTTTTCATCTTCCATTGCGCTGATCTTCTAATTTAGTACAAATACATTACTGGAGAACTGAACTAAACTCATGTAAGTTTTAATAAGATCATAACAAAAACCATTGAAATCTTTTACTCTTATGCAATTTAAATTCAATTTACAGTCATTGTTTATTTTCACATACTTGGTTGTTGTTTTAAGAACTGGGGTTTTTTGCACTGCTTGCATAACTGACATCTATTGCAGTATCAAATCGGTGCTCTTAATGTGCTCTGGAATTTGTTTTTTTGGACTTTTACCATTTAGAAAATGTATCCAGTTGAAAGGACAATCTCATAAGCAGGGAAGCCTTTCCACAAGCAGCAGCTGTTCCTGCTGTTTGGTGTGTACGTAACTAGAAAATATGATCTGAAAATGTACTCACTGACTCTGTATTCTGTATATGGGAGCATTTCTGATACCTGCCACAGGCTATAAGCATTCTTACTGCAGACCTGAGGCTTTGGTCTTGCAAATTCCCATGTCATGTTGCCACATCAGAATTATGGCATTAAAATAGTGTTATTTTGTCACGATACGCTACATGTGTACATCTCATTTGCTCACTTGCAAATACACCTCTATAGCACTGAAAGGACGATTACTTCTATAGCTTGTGAAATACTGCAGCTAGTAAACGGGAACAGAACAAGCATTTTGGTTTTCTATGCAATGAAAAGATTGAGCTTGATTATATTAAAAATTTGGAGGTCCTGCTGAATGTTTGGCTTGCATCCCAGCTGGTGGAAAGTGCAAAGAAGTGCTTTAGCTGCTTCAGTATCAACTTGAAATTAATTTTCTCTCTCCCAGCTTGATCAGCCACTGAAGGTCATCGTATTTCAGTCGTTCCTAAAGCGTACTGCATATACACAGAGTACATACACAGGGGTAAATGGGGTTTTCATTCACTGGGGAAATGATTTGTAGCTATTTATAAAGTAGTGTTGTAATCTATTATTTGAGTTCTGTTGCCGAGACTGAAAAAGTATCTGACAGTCAACTGGAACCAGCAGTTCCATTTTAATTCCACAGGGTAATAATTTTCTACTATTATAAAGCCTTACTCCAGTTATTATATGTATTAGTTGGTGGGGTTTTTACAGCACCACAACGAGAAACTTGCCAAGCAATAAATTCCATTGAAAGGTTTCTTTGTGTCTTTAGGAAAAGCTTACATGAGATACTTCCCTACTTACATGTAATAAAAGGAAATAATGAAGTACACAAGCACACAAGTAACCATTAACTTGTGCTATTGTGTATTTTAATGGTTTTATTATGGATAACTTTCCAAACCGTACAGACTCAAACGAGTGCCTTTGCATTTCTCTGAATCTATCCTTTTAATTTACAGAAAACCTGATTCACACAGATTCTGGAATTAAATCATCACTCCAGCTGCTATGCTTTAAGTTTCCCAGACCTTTGTGAATCATTGTGTGGTTTTGAACAGCCCGGTTGTTGTGACATAAATATTTTTGTAATTGATCAAATATGTTTAGGTTTGGTTGGTTTGTATTTTTAACTAAAAAAATGTCATTTTTAGAAGGATTTCTTAAATTTTTCGGAAATGAGATTAATCACGTTTTTAAGGCACGATTTCCTTGTAATGTCTCCAACTAATTGAAGCACAGGAATTATTTTGATCTTTGTCTCAGCCATTACAGCTTTGTTGAGATTTGGATATGTTTTTTCTAAGTCCTCCTTCAAAAGCTCTAGAGCTTTTTACTGCTTGGCAGTTGTTAAGCTACCTGCCTCCTTGTTTAATGTTCTAGGAAAGTGTCCTGGCCACTTGTCTGAGACCAAAAAAACCCAAAACTCTGATAAATCAGAGTAGATATAAGCAACAGGACAGAAATCCAAATGTGGCAGTGATCAGAAGCAAAGCTATGTGCACGGGCTTAAGCACAGTTTGGAGCCTTTATGCATTTTAATTCTAGGAGAGGAATGATGAGTCAGTGCTGCCAGGGACTGCTTGGGCCAGGCAGGGTAGCCACAATTAACGGGTTTGCAGCTGGGACTAAGCGTCCTTGAGAGCTAGAGATCTTGAGGAACCGTTTGTAAAAGAGGGGGGTTATATAACCCTGTGTACCTTGTTCTGTAATGACTAACTGTAAAACTTCC
Source organism: Harpia harpyja (assembly GCF_026419915.1). Lineage (NCBI taxonomy): Eukaryota > Metazoa > Chordata > Aves > Accipitriformes > Accipitridae > Harpia > Harpia harpyja. Next base: position 39,783,779 of record NC_068950.1, read on the forward strand.
TGCATGTCTAAGTTTCATTTAAATCTCTTGAGGACAAAAAGCTAAATTGGATACAGAGGCACCTTCATGTACACTAACAAGGTGCAACCAGGCCCTGGAGAAACAAGTAAAATGCATCCACGTAGGCTTTGTGGTTAGCCCAGCTCAGCCTCAGAGCAGTGCTAAACATGCTGCTGTGACAGCATGGCATCCAGGGTTTTGCCCCTGTGTTTGCAGGTGCTGCTGTGAGTGGTGCAGCGCCACCAGGATGCTCAATGCTCATGCAGCATGCAGGAGCAGACCCCTGGGCTGCCGAGTCCTGGGACTGGGGCACCAGGTGCCGTGTTGGACCTGAGCCATTTCTTTTCTCTCTTTTCTCAGCTGCCACCCCAGGACTTTCCTTTGCAGCAGTTTCCCCTGCTGCCCTGTCTGGGTGTCCCTCCTGCTCCACCTCTGTGCAAAGTGCCCGACAGAGGTGGGGAGTCATTGGCCACAGGCTGTTGACTGGCCCCTGGGGATAACACCCTTGCAGAAGGCAGGGTCTTGGTTGCCCAGAAGAGCTGCCATTCGAGGGTTGTCTGCAAGCGTGCGACATCCTCGCCATACCCTTCCAATTCCGTACAAGATGTTTGCCATAGTTAGAAACTGCCAAGTGTTATAGCCGGCATCCCCTGGTAGGGCTGCAAAAGACACATAAATACACTGAGTGGCTGGGGCACTGGGGACCTCTGAGTTTATGCTGCTACTGTGTTTTCCCCGGTACTTTGACTGCTGGGTTCACACGTTGCCACCAAATTGTGCTTTAAAATACATATATTCATTGTAGTTGTATAACCTTGTGACTGTAAGGGGAACTGCAGTCCTGTGGACCCAGTAATGCCATTTCTACAAATGCTGCCAAAGAATTGCCCCATTCAGCTTGGGGCCTGCTCTGTGGATTCTGATTATGCAGCTGCAAAATGTGGTATTTTCTTAACATGCCACTGAATTTAGCATTTTTTTTCCTCTAGAACTTGCTATTTTGCTGAAGCCAGGTGCTTGACATTTTTCTGTCAGTCCTTTGGGGGTGGGGGGGCAAGAAATCTTCCAGCAGCTGCTTCTTGTTTTAGGCTCTTCTCTGGGGAGCAACTAATTGGATTACAGAACTGAAAACGGAAGAGATGAGGCTTGGTGCTGGCATACCTGGCATGAGAGAAGGCCCTTGACAGCACTCTGTGGGCACACTGCTGCCAAGCAGATCCTGGTAAATGGTGAGAAGAGAGGAAAAAAAGAAAATATTGTCCTCAGTCACTGACTGGTTTCAACCCAGTGTGAACTTTTCAGTGGTGCCCCATGGTGGCATGGGTATCTTTGAGCTGTAAATGAAGGGGTATTTGCCAGACATTGATTGATGCACAATCTGGGCATCCTTTAGTGAATGGTGCTTGTGAAGGTTTGCCTGGTGGTGAAAAACTCAGGCATCAGCAGCATTTGAGGTGTGCACCCCTGCCTCGGATGGGCACAGGACAGCCTCCTCAGGCTGCCATGTGCCTGGTGTGGCATCTCTGGTGCTGCAGACATGGTGGTGTGGGAACTGGCCTCTGGGAACGGCTTGTTATTGGTGTGGGCATGGTGTCCTTTTGCAGACTTCACTCTGGGACCTGCTGTAAAAATGCCCTTCAGCCTTTTCACAAGAGCTCTGCCCTGTGGCCAAGCTCAAGCGCTCTGGCATCGGGCACAGGAGGCACAGCCAGTCACAGCTGGACACTGCCAAGGGCAGCTAGGACATTTATTGTCATGTGAGGTTACACCCACGCTTGCAGGACACCAGATTCTGCATGCAGCAGCATTACCTGAGGTTGGAGTTTGTGTCTTAGACAGAAAAAAGCTTTTTAGATAACCATACATTGCTCCTAGGGTGCCTTATTAAACCCAACTATGCGAATGAGAACAATTTTCTTCTTTTTTTTTGTTATGTTTTCCTTATTGTTCTCCCAAACCAGCATGGGACATTTTCAGGAGCTCATGTCTAACATGCCTCCATTGGCACACATTGGGAGTGCCTGTCCCCTTGCAGGACATCTGTCTCTCCCAGGAATTATGACTAGGCTGGGAAATGCAGCCCAGTGGGGTCAGGGCCACAGTGAAAGGGAACCAAGCTACTGCAGGTGACTTCTGTTCCTCTGGAAGACACTGATTACAAGTGCTCTGGATGGAGAAAAGCCCTCCGAAGTTGTCCTGCTCTTCTCCACAGTGTGTGCCTGAAGTGGAAAGTTCAGAGTGGCTGCCAGGTCTTGTGAATGGAGAAATCAGGCAACCTGCCCCACGCTCTGTGTTTGTGCAGCGCTAATGTGCCTCTGATCTCACATGGGATGAGGCCATACACTTACTTGTGGAGGCAAAAAGCCAACCACAGCTGCATTTAATTTTCCCCTATACTGCTGGGACAGCTGCATGTGCTGATGTACCCACCATGGCAGGGGCAGCAGGAAGGCTGGGAGATGGGGCAGGGCCGGTGGGCACCCACCGCCCTGAAGCCAGCCCAAGGTGCCGCCCTGTGCTGCAAGGCTTCTGGTCCTTTCACTGAGAGTCTGCAGGCCCCTTGGTTTTCTTCACATATGCTTGGACTGCTTTAATTTCAGAGTTACTGAAATGTCACTGCTTTGTTTAAATCACTCAGGCATTTTAAGAATCTAATATTAGGATTTGTCAGGCAGACCGATGATGTTAAGAAATGACAGTACACTTGTTTTCAGTTTTTAATGCTTTCTTGTAAAACTGAAAATATAAAACCAGCCGAGCAAATGAAGATCTTTATATACATGAGGTCTGTGATTAAAAAAAAATCCTTTTAGTTAAAAAAAAAAAAAAGGAAAAAAAAGAAGAATTGACCAATGAGTTAAATGAAAACTGATTAAAGGGCACATTCTCAAATTGGAACATACTTTCCAGGAAAAAAAAAACCCTTCTTTACAAGTTTATTATATAACTTACATTTACACTTTACTGAAAGAACTTACAAAACAAGCTGCTTGAAATGCTCCTCATTCCCTTAAAGCATGAATTTCAAAGTGCCACAGCAAAGGAACAGGTTCCAATATTATCTTATACAGACTATTCATGTATAAAATGGTTTGGTAAATGTGAGGTGTTTATTTAAATGAGCACATATAGGGATACAGACTAAATAAAAGTACTTGAACAACACCTTTGTTATTACATACACAGTTATAGGTATAATAAAGGAAACAAGGTCAGCACTGCTCTTAGGTATCTGTATAGATGGAAGGAATGTGATTCAAGCAGTGATCAAAGGCGCCATTTTGGAAGAATCCATTTTCATCAGTTCCATTGGAGACCATGTCTTCAGATACACACTGTGCTTCAGAGAGTGCATCATAGCCTGAAAGCGTGACAAGTTGTATGGACATGATTTAGTACCACATACATATAAGGAAGGAAGCGTAGTCTGAGGCCTGGGATTATACAGTACAGCACAGTGTTAATGAAAAGACAATAGGGTTTACCATCAAAGCCTTACCCAGGATATACACAAACTAACCTCTATGGGCATTTGTGTCATAGTAGATGAAGCTCCCATTCATTTCTGCGGAAAGCTACTCATTTGCAAGTGAAGTGCAAGTACCAGAGTATGACTCTCTTGGGACTTTACAGTCATTATCTGAATAGGATGTCAAAACAATGAGTGGGCAAGGATCCTAGTAAGTGTGCACTAAAAGTGATGTAGTCCTCTTGTTCTGTGTTTTTTTTTTCATTTTAATGGCACTTACGAAAAATGTTCCATGTGTCTCCCAGCTGCTCTTAAGATCCAGAAGAAATCTGGATCCTACATTTATTGGATCCCCACATGCTGCAGAAGTGAGGTCTGCGGAAGCATGTCTTGGTCAGGTCAGGCTCACGATGTGTGGAAGGAGCTGCGCACCATGTTGTCCTCAGCCCACCAAAGCCCACCACGCTCCTGGCTCCTCACCTGGCTGAGCTGGCTGGTGCTTGCCAGGCTACCAGAAAGCCACTATGGTGGGGAAGAATTTCTCTGTCCTTCTCCTTTTAGAATGCAAAACTTCCACAGATGTTACGAGCCTCCCTGAGCTGTGCATCCCTGTGGAATGGAACAGGTTTGCCTGCTACCAGGTGCTATGGCAGCTGGAGTGCCAGGGAGTCTGAAACAAAGGGTTTATTGTCTATCCCAAAGGACATGAAAATTTCCTATTATGACCCACTATAACTTGCTTTTGCAACCGGTCGGCCAGTCAAGGCTCATATGCACATACTCATTTTACTGCAGGCCAGCTCTTTCCTTACTTCACCCCTGCTGTGTTCACCCCTTGCCCTCCCTGCCCTTCTCCTTTCTGCATCTGTCCCTGTGCCTGCGCTTCTCCTCACACCACCCAGACCCTATGTGCCCCATGGCCCTGCTGTCTGCCTGGGGGCTGGGCAACCTCCTAAGCCCTCTCCTTCAACAGTTTTTCAGCGCACCCCACTACCCCCTCCCCAAACTACTGCATGAAACATTGACCCCTTATGTTCATCCTTTAACATACGTATTCTGTTTTACCCTGCACCACCTGATTTGGGTTGGGTCTTTAGAAAAGTGTCTGTGTGAGCTTCAGCGCAAGGTTCTGAACCCTGCACCCAGCCCACAGAGCCCACCTACCACAATTTTAATAATCAGCAGCAGCATTAAGTCAGCTGAGGGCAACACATGGAACAAGATTCTTCTAGTTAAGAACATGCTGGTGAACTAAGTGCCTGATGTAGAAAATAAATCTCTTACAAATCACATTTGTGTGAATTGCAAGTCAACGTATGGATGGCTGACCCTCGTGGGTAAAGCACTGGGACCTGGCTCCATTCTCTGCTTGACGGAGGAGCTCTCTGGAGCCACTGGGAAACAACCGTTTTTCTGTGCCTTAGTTCCCCATGTGGAAAATGAGGCTCCTTCTTCTCTTTAGCCCTTCTCTCATCTCTTCCACCTGCCTAAGTCTGCAGGCAAGTGTGTCTAGATATGGCTGAATCAAACGCTGCGCCGGGCTTAACTGAGGCCTCCAGGCTGTGTGGCATTGCACCACCAGCAGTAACGACAGATCCTGTAGTCTTATGCAGCCAGTCCTGATTTCAGAAAGAACCGTCGGCTCAGTCCTTAGAACTTAATTATAGGTGTTTTACTATTAGGTATGTTTTTACTGTTTGAGACCAAATTCTCTACTTATTTACATTTCTGCATTTTCCTATGACGTATTAATTTACTGTTAGTTTACAGGTCAAATTCTGCTGTCTGCAGAAATCTGGCATGCAGCGTATGTGCAAAGTCTCTGGAAGACGAACTTGGCCTGTTTATCTGCCCTGTGCTGCGTCGGTCCAAGTGGAGTGACCAGTATTTTGATAAGTTTTGCAAGTGTTTATGTTATGCTAATTTCTATTTGATGAGCCTGTATACAGGGTGGATACACAACCACAGATGGACAAAACCCAAGATAAGCATACACCCCAGAAATCATTATTAGATTCCAGATAGAGTAAACTATCCAAAGTCCTGAACAGAAAATAAAAATTTATTGACTGTTAATGTGATTCATGGAACAGCTGTTTGCCAGTCACATTTGGCATTCCTGTGAGATGAGATCTCATTTAATATTAATGGTGCTATAAAAGCCTGAAAAAAATTAATGCATAGCCTTGATGAATCTTGCAAACCTGAATGGTTCTATTTTACACACAAAAAGATGAGATAAGATTTATATATTTCATATATATTTATGTTTCAGCCTTTTAAGTATTTGCATACCTCATAACCACTCTAAAAACAAAAATATTACACAGAAACATTTCATAATAGTTTAGCCCCAGACAGAAAAATCAACTGTTGTTGAAGTTGGTGTCTTGCCATAGTATTATTCTTTGCTCCTACAATTTCGTTTGGAAAGTTTATTTAGTCTGTTCTTTAAATATTGCAGGCTGTCAATCTAAACTTGAAATTTGATGTTAACATGAAAAAACTATGTTTTAGTAACATCAAACTTATGAATAACACAAAAGAATTCAAAGCTGAAGTTGAAACTTCATCTTAAACTTTTCCCTTGTGTTCATTACTGATGCATACACTTTCTAGTATGGAACACCAGACAAATGCATGCATGCTCTCTCTGAACAGAGTCTCCTTTAATGCAAAACAAACAGGAAAGTCAACTCTAATTTTGTGGTCTGACTCAGGCCCCATTTCAAAAAGCATTTAAACATATGTTTCCAGTATCGTCCTTAACTGAGATGCTCTCCTGAATTCAGACATGAAGAAAAATTTCTTGAAGATATGTCAGTAAATGTTGCAGTAAATGGTAGTGTTTCATGGCTCTGACAATACTCACATTTTGTTTGATTTCAGTAATTCTGTCAATTCTTAACTGTGGTTTTAAAAGTAGACAAAAATGCTTTATAAAAATGAATACTTAAATATTGAAGTATTACAGTAATACAGTACTATAATAACTTGTTGCAAATTTTACATTATCCAAATATGTAGCTAAACAGGAAGATACAATTGCCATGAATATGCAACAGCACAAACACAAAGGAACTCCCGAACAAAAAGAAACTACCTAATATTTTTAGGTGAATTTATCCAAGCAGTGCCTTTCCATTTTGTAAACATCAGTATTGCAAAACAAAGCCATCCTTTTATTCTTACATGGACAGGAAGTCCCTGATGCTGCTATTTTCTTCAGAGTTGTGTTAACTATCTTCTTTACTTTGATCTGATTATAAAAGCCTGCCTGAGAAGATGTACAATGCATAGCCCACACAATAATATGTGAGAAGTGTCTTGTTTGTCAGCTCTCCTGAAGGTGTGTGTTGCCTATGACATCTCCAGCAGAACGAAAGGAGAATTTGTCCATCAGTCAAATACAGGAGCATTAAAGAAAACAAATTTGCTTTCCTTCTGGGATTTTTATAGATGCAAATGAATTTCAGTGACTGAGTTTTTTATGCAAACATATTTTTGTAATAACATTTACTATAAAATGTGTTCTTTTCCCCTCCTGCTAAAAATATCATATGGGTAATTCTTTATAGGTGGAATAAATTACCTGTTGAAGCTAAAGGTGCATTGAGTATGTGATAGCCATTCTGTCTCAGAGGATTAAAGCAATGGGATTCCCCTGTGAGCACATCACTGGTGACAGACTGGTCCATTGTTCTGTAGCAGTCTCCATAGTGGAAACAGTTTTGTATTGAGTGAAAGCTGCCTTGGTAACCTGAAAACAGATATTGCACACACATTTTAACACTACTGCAATGGTATTAGCTCCATTTCTGTCACAGTATTTCATTACTATTGTGGGGGTTTTCAGTTCCTCAGTTTTAACTATGGAAAAATGATCATGCTATTCTATCAGGCGTAATAATATAAAAGCTACATCAGACTCGGTCCCACAAGGTGCTGTGGACTGTGATCCCCATCAAGCAAAAATCTCAAGGATGTGCTTCATTTCAAGCAATAGATCAGCTGAACGCAGTCAATAGCCCACTTTGTTCAAAGCTAAGTAGTAAGTACTCCACTGGATCAGGTCCAGGATGCTCAGCTCCTAATGGAATGTGTCTATAATGAATTACTTTTAATTTAAATACAATAATGCAATATGTAAATGAATAGCACAGCTTTGTCTTCAGTTGAGTAAAGTCTTTTCCCATCCAGTGTGTGTTATGCACTGCTGGAGACCGCGCTATTTATTCGAAATACCTTTAAGAGTACCTTAAACCTCTCCTTTCTCAGACTGCTCTTACTTCAAATGAAACCCCTTTCACTGAACACAGGGGCCACAGTCTGCAAGTAAAATTAACTAGAGGTGCAGGACTGACTCCAGATGGATGTCAGGTGAAGACTTTGAGTTCAGCTAGAGGCTCTTCTTGCTTATGAAAAGTGCCAAGATAAATCTGTATGGTCTCTGGCTGCCTCAGTCATTCTGCTTTTGGGGCATGTTTGATTGTTGTCCCCCACATACCCTACATTTCTTATGTCCTGCTTTTTTTTAAAGTATCCTATTACTAGTGGACCAGCAGTTTGGTTTTTGCCAGCAGAAGCTGTGAATGAGTTGTGCACAACAAAATAAGTAATTTAACAGTAAAGGACAAATGAATTGCTGAGGAAGGAATTTTACAACTTACAAGTTTGTGCCAACACCCTAAAAGAAAATGTTATTTGCTCCCATAAGGATGACCTCAAAGCATGCCACTATATTTATATCAACCATGGCCTGATTTAATTCTCTTCCTTCCTCCTGCCTCAATAACCTCTTCCTGATTCCACGTCCATCGCACATTAACTGCACATTCATATTAACTATCCCTTTTCCTACCTTCTCTGAAAGTCCCTTCTGAAATGATGCTCCTTCCCTTATATGCGGCTAAAGTCAACCCAGTCAGGCTTAAAGTTTAGTAGAATGTGCCATCAGGATTTTCCTCTAATTGCCAGAAAAAATATGGAACTGTTGTCTGTCTTCCCTCAGACTGAAACATTTCCTAAGGAACTACTGTAAAAGCTCCAGGTGGTTTGGTCAAACACAGACACAACCAGATCTTCAGCTGATAGAAGTCAGCACAGCTCCACTCACCAGTGGAAGGCAACTTGCTAGGCCAGTTGTGCAGCTATTCAGTCTGTTTGTTTAGAAATGAAATATCTGTGCTTATCACCAGAGCGCCTGGGTGCTGTATAGGGTGGAATTTGTGCCTTACAAATCATGCAGTATATAAGCTTTTTCCTGTTAAGAAAGATCTGTCTTTTTCTACATTTTCCCTTTACTACCAAAGTTTGACCAAGTAGATAGTATCAGGCAAAGCTCAGGGTCTGTCTATTCATTCTGGTCATGTTTTCTAAGGTGATAATAAGTAAGGCTAAGTGAGGCAATTCTTAAGTAGAAATGCAATGAACTCATCGAGTGGTGAAAGATTTGGTCTGCAGTTTCACAGTTTAATATGTGTTTTGGCAGAATCTGCAAGGATTAGATGATTCATTTCTTGAGAACCTATGATCCTCCACCACAAAATACCTAAATCGTTGATATCCACGATTGGTGACGTACTTACTAATGGATGACTATATTAGATAAAGACACTATGCACACTGTACCAAAGCTGTTCATATTTGCTGCTATGTAGAAGGCGGCCCAGAAATTTGGAAAGTTGAGTATTAAATGATGCGTGTCCTTCCTCGGAATAAATAGACAGCCACCTCTATTTACTGCCTGGAGCGTCTGGCTCAAAAAACCAAAGAGCTCTTATGAGAGGTAGCAAAGCCATCTTTTGATGTGGTTTTAGGTACAGTGTTTTATTGATTGGCTTTTGATAATTATCCTGACTTTTCTGTTTACAAAACAAACTCCCTGCTGTAAGCCTTCTAAAAATATATCCTTTTGAGATGAGCAGTGAAAAAAAATGAGACACTTGGCTTCAGATGAGCCAACTGGATTGCAGAGAGCACTTATATACACTGCTAGAGAAAAAAATGAACCTTTTCCAGAATGTCTGCTATACACATCACTTCTAGGGAAGGCATGACGTGTATTTTCTCTGTCTCTGTAATCGCTGCCCTTTCGTCATGCTCCCAGGCTTGCCTTTGTTAAATCAATTAAATATCTTTATGATCTACAGGGCTGGCACAGTGGCTTAGAAAATCAGAGAACAGCCAAGCATGACAGAACTGGATTGAAACTAGTTGGATCCAGGGTTTTCTCAAGACCTATGGGTAAAGGTTTCTTTTGAAGTGTTTTAAAGTTACACTGTCTAGCTGCTCAGGAAAAAATACCTGTAGCAGAGAACTGCCTCAGAATCAGAAGTCTGGAAAAGAACTGCCATAAGCAATCAAATTCTCCTTTGGACTGCAGTATCTATCCCTCAGCATCACTGTGTGATAATCTGAAAAGGCAGCGCAAAAAGTCTTACTGGAACTATCCAATGAAGAGACACGATGTAAGAAAATACCAGTGTTATTGCACTGTTGTATTCACTGGGACAAAATTTGTGCTAAATGCTTCCCAGAGAAAATACAGAGAAATACACCATTCCTGTTCCAATGCGCTTGCAGATGTGATAAATGCAGGTAGCAAACTAAAGAAAAAAGACAGAGTGAGGAAGGGAAAGGTTGCAGCAGGAACACTAGTCAGGTAAAACAAACCATGACGTGAAAACTGGGACTTCTAACCCTTCTGACCTGAGCAGTATAATGAAAGCTTACTTCCTTTTTCATTAGCTTCATAGAAATGATGAGACAGTGAGACCTTGTAAGAAAGGGATAGAGGCTTTATGCAAGGCATTCTGTGCGTGTGGAAAAAGGCACAGGGATGGCTATGGGAGGAGGCAGGTAGCGGCTTCCTTCAGGATGAAAGGTGAAGGAGAAAGACAGAGACTCCCGATAGCTTTTGCAATTGCAAAAGGTGAGAAAGAGGTAGAGGCTCAAGACAGCTCTTTGCACAGACAAGAGCACTGAGAAGATGACTGAGTTAGACAGTGCCTGGTTTATCCCTTATGCAGGGATCTTACACCAGACAGTTCACTGCCTGGTTGGAAAGCTGTCAGCAGGCACTTTTATTTCTCTTCTGTGTGCTTACATGACTCATCTTCAGAATAACCTCTCACATGACTGCATGGAGGTTTCATGGGGAGTGTCAGTGTTTTATTCAGGAGGACTTTGGCCTTACATCTGAAACACTAAAGAACTGCAGCTGCAGCTGGTGAACCTGATCTGCAGTTCCACTACTAGGATGCATAGGAAGAATTTGGTGATGTTCCCTGCACTTAAACTGGGCATGAAACAACACTTGGGTAGGAAGAATTATGCTTGCAGTATTAAAAGCTGTATTTCAAAATGTAGCCAGCTGAATGTTAATCTCGCAAAGTGGAAATGAGTCTTGGAGTGACTGCACAGCTCCAGGTTGAAGAACTGCAGCATCAGTGAGTTGTTATGTCAGTAAGATTTTTTCCATGACTTTTTATATACTTTCTATACTCCCACCCGCTGCTTCAGAGGCACAATCGGGGAGTTTCTTGTGGTACCAGGTAGGCTGGCTCTTGCTGATGGCCTTCAGTAGCCTGGCATGGCTCAAGAGGCCAGTCAGTCTGTTCCAGAGGATCTGAGCCTCATGCATCTTTTATACTATTAAAAAGGGAAAATTGCCAGCTTGTTTAAATGCTAAGTGTTCCCGAAAACCAAAGTAATTAGACACGAGATGGAAAGGCCACGTGAGTTAAAGCAACCACAAGGACTTTTGTAACAACGGGTGCTCTTGCCAGATAAGGTTTCATTCATTTTACACAACCACAGGAAATGAAACTTGTTGCTTGCAGGCAATACAATGTTTGATTTGCATATGCAAGACAAGTCAGAGCTTTACTGCATTTACACATTTTTAAAATGTGCAGCGTGAAACAAAGGTGCTCTTGGTTCATGCCATTTAGTTATGGTTCCTTTAGATTTTTTGAAATGCTTTACACAGAAAGTATTAGGAATTAAGATATAATTAAAATCCTGTAACCAGTGGTTCAATTAACAGCCACATATGGTTGATTAGAGTAAACTAAACATGGAGCATTTTTTACAAGTTCTTAAAAAAAGACTCCCTTCAGTGGTTAAAATATGAAGTAAGCAAGAAGGCTTGTCTGGTGCAAACATCCCTACTTCTAGGAGAGCAAAAGTGTAGTACCAATTTGGCAACAAGTGTTTCACCAATATTTTTTTTTCCACATGGATTTCAGGTTTTCCTTCAGTTTTGATTTAAATCAAAAATTTTCTGAGGTTAATTTTCAAGTGAAGAATTTACTAAATGTCCTGTCAGTTTAAATGATCACTATTAAATGTTTTATGTACAGTAGATGTAGAAATATAACAGTTAATAAAGGAATAAACTGAGTTCCAAACATAACATTTAGTTAAAATTTTGCTTTGAAATAATTTGTGACCGAAAAGCTGCAGTTAGCCACTTCACACACTGCTCTGGCTGCCTCTGTTTCTCTAAGGCATGGCCTAGAAAACTTCAAGCAGCTTTAAAATGAATGATGTAATGAGCAAATAATTGGAATATGCCTATTAAATGCCATCTTGTTATGTCATGTCATTTACATGTATGTGCAAATAAATCTCAGCTTTTCAAATTCCGTAAAATTTGTGACAAGAAATCATGTCAGGTATAAATAACTACAGGATTCCATTGCCTGCCAAATTCTTTCAGCATATAATAATTTCCATGTGATCCTACTACAACTAGGTTTAAACATATAAATAATGTCAGCTTATTCTTTCATTATCAATATTTCTGCTACCAGCTTGACGAAGCTTGCTGTCTTCTAAAAATTTCAGATCCACAATGTTTATATGCTTCTATACAGATGCCTAGTTCTACAGCTAGAGTTACATAGTGCTCCTTTTTTCGGCAAAAATACAAAACTCCCAAATTACTACAGATTCCATTAGAAAAACGTGCTATTAATGAACTGAGATGCAAAAAAGATGTAGAGCAAGTACAGCTAAGTACAGGTTACAGATCAATTGATTTCAAAGGCTGCTAATCAAAATTGATTTTTGAATGACCATTTCCATAATGAATTTATAATAATACTTCAACGTTCAGCCAAAGTGGAAAATTATTGCTTTTTCAAAACCACACGACATAACACTTAGAAAGCAACAATTCATTCAAAAGGAAATGTGGTTTTCTTAAGGAATAAAGTCAATTTATTTAAGTGGTTCAAAACTTGTTCTGTCTATGCATTTGTTTCTGCCATAGTAATGAGCTGCTAAACTTTCCTCTTGTGGTTTGTAGTTATTTAGCTCATTATAGTAACATAATCATATATCATTATATGCTATCATAAATCTGCCACTTTTGCCTTACAGAGTTAATCTTTTTAAATTGAATAATCTGTTGAGCATCAGGTTGAGTTAGTTTTTCCTTCAGCACAAATCATTTAATATAATACGCTTTAACTTTTCAGACTAAGTCAGTCCAACCAAAGAGCAAAAATACTCCTCAGAGAATGAAGGGCAGAGGGAACTGTTGGGATACTGAACCCCATTACAGCTGTGAATTGCTCACTGGGTTTGTGTTCAGCTCCTGTGTTTCAGACCTAGCCTTAGTATATATTGAGAGAAAGCAAACCTCCTATTTTGCCCACTGGTAAATTGATCACATGTGATACTTTGCCAGCCAAAAATGACCTTATACAAATGACAGTACAGCTGTGAAACGAGTTTCAAAAAGCTGGTTATCTGCCTGTATAAACTTATATGCTTGGTTATACTTGCAACCTGACAGATGTTCTGCACACTTCTTTATTGTGAATATTTACCACACTTAAGTAGCATACCATCTGGATTATATAACATATTTCTTAAATATGCAAGCTCCTGTTACTGGAAGAATCTGTGATAATAATATCTCTTGCTAATTTATACCTCAAAAATTGCAGAAACATTAATTAGTTCCCACAGCAGAACTCTGGAATAGGTGAATAAGCTCCCAATTAAAAAGGCTGAATAATTCAGAACAAAAAATGTTTTAAATTAAGCAATGGGACAGCTGCTTAGTTGCTCCCACTCCTGTCCTCAAATCACACTGGCACTCTATAGTTGTACAGACTGCCTTTGCATATTATTATATAAAATAATACAGATGCCAGTCTTGCAAATAATAAATAGTAAAATAATTTTTCTTTATCTAAACTCATGTCTAGCGCATCACTGTCAGCGGACTGAGCAGGACATTGCCAAGGTGTGTGTGCTTCAGCCTGTGTATTTGGGAACTAGATGGCTCTTGCTTTGGTATGGTCACTCTCTCCAAGCTGACGGAAGGCTGGATGACCAGTCAGATGAGGTGCATCGGTAGTAGCCAACTAGAGAAAAACCTGAATAAATGCAATAAATCTGCTATTCTGATAGCCTTCCCCATTATGATCACATATTACAGCATGAACTGGTCTGAAAATTTTGCTCTGTATGTATATTAAGCCACTTTAAGAACTGGAGTTCCCATTGAAATGCTGGCAGTCCCTTAATAAGACAGTATTGGCTGAAAATGCAAAAACTGAAATAAATTCTTTAATTCTTTCTCCCTAACTACCAATTAGGAAAGTTAAAAAAAAAACAACCCAAAATGGAGGGAAGAGTTACCTTGAGATCCCTGCTGTACAGACTGGTTTTGAAATTGAGCGTATGGTTTATTTGGTATTCCAGAAAATTGCTGCCCATTTGGTGACTGGCTGTGTGATGACGGAGAGCCGTGTTTCTGCAATAGGGAAGGTGGAACTAATGCTTTCAGGGGGCTGACAAGTGGAGAGATTATGTTGGGAGCAAGCCTAGAAAAAGAAAATACAGAAAAACTTCACATATCACATCACAATATGGGAAAATGAAATACTTGAAAGGCCCTATTTCCATAATGGCCAAACTATAGAAATGTTTATTTTGCAGGTAGAAATTATATTGTAAAAAAAAGATAACAATGCAGTGCTCCTTTCAGGTACTCATTAAGAGGAAAGGGAGTTAGAAAAGGATTTCTGTTCCTTTACACTAACTTCCTGTACTAGCCATAATGGCAGGATCAAAATGACACCACTCCTCAGTAAGCAACTTAAACACAGCTCAGTTTTAATTTAAAATTTCATGAGCTGACATACATGTCCAGCAAACAGAAGTGGAAAATGTAGTTAGAGTGAGTAAATGCAAGTAAATTGTTTAAGTGCCTTCGTAGCTCTAACGGGGTAAAGCTTTACACCCAAGTTGCAGCCAAGATAAAGAAAAGCATTAGTTTCAGTTATTCCTCATGTAGGATTTTTTAGACTTAGAAATACAGCTTTAACTGCAACAGATGGTACCGTCCTTTCAAAGAAAAAGCCTGAGTAAGTGTTTGCTTGTGGTGGCACCGCTCAGTGTAAGACTGAGAAGTAGTTCTACCTGAGAGATGGAAAATACCCCCAGATGTCTGGGACTTAGGCCAGCACAGGAGCGCTGGGGCAGCCCCGCTCGGGGAACAGACCCTGACCCAACACTCCCACAAGGAGCAGCTGAGGAAGAACCTCACTAACCCAGTTCCATGAAGTCCCCGGGCATCCTCAGCCACCAGTGGAGCAGAGAGGCTTCAGTGCTTCCTCCCTGCCACAGCGCAACCGTCCCAGCGCAACCGTCCCAGCAAGGGTTGGTACAGCAGCTGGCCCAGAAGGGATGAACCTTTTCCCAGAGACCTGTCTTTTGGCCATTTACAGCCAGAAAGATAACATGGTGCAGAAGATGGGACCAAAAACCTGGCCATTCACATACAAGCCTCTTTTAGAGCTGCATTAAAGTAACTCTTTAAATGTGTGAATAGGTAGACGCTAGATCTTTTACCCTCCTATGGCAGCTGTGACAAATGGTCTTTTGCTCCATAGCCCAGTGTTACACCGTCAAATGTGCGGGCTGGGCGGACTGTATGTTCACCGTTTACACTCTGCTGCCTCTGGAGCTTTTGCTAAACATAAGCAGCAGCTCTCTGAGCAGCACTAGAACCTTCAGACACTAGAAAAGCTAGCTGTCTGTTTGAGAGCCGCGCTGCTGAAACTTCACAGCTACAGGTCCTGAGGTGTAGAAATAAAAATACCCCTGCAGGTTATAATCCACGTGACCTAGCTGGAAAAAAAATATTGAGCACAAACCGTTGCAGGCGTACAAAGAATCAACTAAAAACCAAACTACATCTCTCACTAGTGTCTTCCTTCACCACTGCACAAGCTGTTCAAACACCATAAACCATGATTTGCAATAGCAGTTCCTCACTAGTTTACATGACTGCTTCTTGGAGCAGTTAGGATTAAATTTGGGGAGCGAGGCTATGCTTGACTTAGGGCGAAGCACTACATGGGAGCGTTCAAGAGGTAAATATAGATGAACTGTGAATTAATGGTGACAACAGCTTAATCACATTTAACATGAGAGGCAGAGAACACTGCCAAAAGCTGTCACAGTGACACTCTATTAAAAGGGGCTTAAATAAATCAACCAGTCAAAGCCCATCCTATGCTGAAATAATTCCATCTCCCAAAGCAGGAAAATAAGGCATATAATACAAACCACAGAGACTCTTAATATCCCCAAACTAAACTGAAGAATTAAACCACTATTGTTAAATGGGTGAAGGCAAGGATATTTTCAAGCCAAATATGTAAGAACTGGAAAATAAATTTTTTATGATTAGGATAGTACCCCCCCAATAAGCGATGACCAGCAATATGTAAAATAAAGAGGACTAAAGTCGAACTTTAAGAGCCAACATGCAAAGAAAAAAAAAATCTGATCTGTTTTTTGTTTTAAGTGCATCCCAAGAGAGCTGGGACGGCCCTTGCCATACACCAGGGTAAAGGCCTGGGGCTGCAGAGGTGCTAAAAAGGATCGCGGGGAATGCGGGGGCTACCTGTGCCCTCTTCAGGTCACAGACAGAAAATGCTCGTTGGAGTCAACTGCTGAAGAGCAGATGCTCGGGGAAAATAACGAGTTTATTTGCTAAGAAGCAGCTAAACGCTAAGGTCAGCTCCCATGTGGCTGTAGTTTTTCCTCAAAGGTCTCAGCAGAGAAATAGTTTAACACAAACGAGCTGTTGTGCAGCCCAGCTACAAGTTGTATCTTCTGCAAATGCTCTCAAATGCATGTCTGTGGTGAGCTATTGCATGAAGATGGGGCCGACCTTATCTGCTGGGTCCTACAGAAAAGCCTTTGCTACAGTCTCTTCTGAGGCTGCAAGTGAGTGCCAGCAAAGCACAACCACAAATTACAAAATGGTCACCAGCCCCTTCAAACAGCACACATGGAGGCATTGTCCTCGACATGCCAGAAATGCTATTAGAAGCCTGGAAATGCTTCTATCTGAAAGGAGATTAAAAAGATTGCAGTTGTTTTCATTGGAAAGATAATAGCTAAAAGAGATCATGATAGTGACATTTATATGGATAATGACCACACACACATTTAAAAGAGAAACAAAAGATGTACTAAAAACTCCAAGCCCTGGATGAGCCAGAAACCACTCTGAATGAGGGAGGAAAATACTTGGGGTGAGCGAGTACTCTGCAACTGCCTGTGTTGGGTTTCCGCTGCCTTCTCGTGAAATGTCTTGTCCTAGCTACTGCTGGGAAATGTAGCACCCCATAGAGGCCTGCCAGGCTGCTCTCTGTTGAGTGCTTTTTTAGGATGGTCCGGTAATCGCATTTTTAAATTCTATGCAAGTATGTTGCATGTCAAACAAAAATGGTACATTTAAGGTGTCCAGCTGTGGGAATACTGAAAATCCCAGCTTCCCTACTCAGTTTAACTGCTCCCAGAGGCTATTTAAATCTTAACCATGTGAGAAGAATTTAACAGTTTTTACTGTTATTTTTAAAGCAGTGCTTCTCCCCATTCACGCTCTTTTGCATTCCTGTTTTTCCTGTGTGTGAGCTCAACGGTTGTGACGGTGTTTGTGCCTCGAAGCCTTTGAAATGACTGGTTAAGAGCAGGTGAGATTCCCCACGCGAGGCAGGAGGGGTGCGGAGGTGTGCGGGGCCCTGCTCCAGCTGGGTGAGCTGCCAGCTTGCTGCTCCCGCTCGGCACTTCTGTCACGGTGCTGGAGCTCAGCAAACATAGCTGTCTGCGGGCAGCCAGTATCCTAGGAACTTACTGTAGCACAGGAACCTGAGCTGAAACGCTGAAAGCTCTGTGTAACACTTGCCCATTGCTACCTCCTCTGCATGAAGAGATTTTCATACAGTTGAGCAGGTCACCGTAAAATCTACTGCGTTCTGCTCAGTCTCTCCCAAACAGGGAATTTAACATGTTTCCCGTAAGTTAAGGCAGAGTTTTTAGCTAGGAAAGAGCTTTGCTCAGCAGAAAAGTCTGGCTATATTAGCACAAGTGGCCAACATGGGGATTTGTCTCCTTAAAATATTCATCACAATGCCTACAGCTCGAGCTGGTCCCTAAAATATTACTTTGTGTGTGTGTATGCATGTGTGAATGTGCTCTGGCACGCTCAAGGAGAGTTTTTTAATCGGCTAACTGTCCAGTTCCCAGTGCCGTGTTTTTAATTCTCTCCTGAATATTTGCCTACTAATTAGGTTGCTGTGATACTTGGGTTGTTAAAAGAGAAGAGGAATCATTCCTGATACAAGTTAAACAGATAATGCATTAGCAACAGAAAAGAGCTTAAAAGGAGATGCCTTCTGTGTGGAAGAACAAACACTAAACTACTTACACCAGCAGCTCAGCTGGATACATTAAAAGTTCCCAGGCAGTAGCTCAGGCATGTATGTTTCAATAACTAATAGCCTGGACATTTCCTGTTAATACTCACAGCTTGCTTTGGTTTGGATATTAATAATAAATATATACCATATATTTTAGCTTAATTGTAACTTGTATAATTCAGTAAATTTGCAGGTCCTTTTGGGGCCTTTTAATATATATCTCTGCCTATATATAGCTATAGGGAGAGAGAGATAAATAAATACTCTCACACATGTAAAAAAAATCCTTATCCTTCCTTAATTCTTTAAATTTGAGGGCTCCTGGCTATACGGAATATTTCTGCTGAGGAGCATAAATCTTTTTGCTACGTCCCTAATCTTGTGACAAAGCTAAGAAGAATCAATTGTTCTTACAGATCGCTTGCACTGCTGATATAGTCTGACTGTTGATAGAGTCTACTCTGTCTTACAAGGATGCTTGATGGTAAAACACTTAGTAACTCAAACAACAAATTAACCCACTGTAAGGCTTTTACTACTCCATTATCAGAAACCCTATGATGTCCCTTATGTGAAAGGTAACCCGTTAACCATGCATTTACCTTATTGCTAGCCGTTATCTGCTACAGACACCAATGAAGTTACTAGCAAGCCCTCTCTGAATCCAGCAGATTTCCAGTTGCCTACTGATGAAACTGCTGTTGCTAAAAATTTTGCTGTATGTAATATATAATGCAAGTAGGAAAGCTTTTTCACCTGAAGATTCATTTTGGTGACTTCAGACCTAATGACAGTAGGTGCTTCTCAATCCCTCTCATACAGAGAGGCATGCACCAGAGGAGTCTACATTCCTCACACGTTGACTGGTTTTGAACTTAAGAGTATCTTTTGGGAACAGCAGCATTGCAGGAATAATGTGCAACTTTCTTGAGCAGTGATAATAACAGAAGGGGAACTACACAGTTGGATGCAGTAAGAATCTACTTATTAATGACCATATATTACACAGTGGTAAAACCAGTTCAGTTTTGATGTATTAAGTTATTGTGGGAGTTAAAAACAGCTGAAGATATACTAGAATACTAAGACAGGGTTTTCTTACAAAGTAAAACTGCTAAAACTAGAAGCATGTCACTGAAAGAAGATAATTTAAAATGCAGTTTTTCAGATTACAAGGGTGCAGTGGAGAAGCCAGCCTCCTCTCCACCCTGTCCAAGACACAGGAGCAACAGGACATGCACCACAGAGAGAAGCAGGTCAGCTTAAAACAAAAGGAACATTTTGCTCACACAGCATGCCCTGGCCTGTGGCATTCATAGCCACAGGAAGTCACAGACTCAAACAAAATACCTAGTTTTTTAAAAAGGGACTGAATAATTTAATGGCCAAAACCAACATTTCCATGCTAAGCGAGGGGTAATCAAATCTTGTGCTTCAGGATGTAAACTGATCACCCAAGGATGCAGAGAGGAATTCTCTCTCTTCACTCATCATACAACTCCATACAATTGACCAGGTATTGCATTTTTTTTTCAAATTCCCTTTGAAGCAGCATGTGTAGGATGGCGCTAAAGACATAATACTAGTCTTGAGGGACCTATGATTTCAGGTGGAATTGCAAAGCTAATGCATTCCTCTCCTGAGGAAGCATCAGTAGACAATTAAGTAAAAGGACTAATCAGAAGAATCTTGTTTATGTAATACCTTCATCCACACAACCAACAGAAAACTATTGGAAGAACTGATCCTAACTCAATAACATACCTTGTCTATGATACTGTGCACATTGCTGCACCGTGCTAAACACTGTCTTAAAATACTCAGCTTCACAGCCCTTCCTAAGGGAAGCTGTTGAAGTCAGGTGGGATACTACCCATGAAGCGTCATTAAATCAAGTGTTAGACAACAAGCCAATTCCTCACCTCTACTGCAAAGCATGTCACTCACATCAATGGGAATACTCAGAAATCTTCATTTTAACAGAAGGATTTTTTAAAAAAGAAAATTAAGTCAAAACATCAAAGATATTAATCTGTCTTCTCTCTCATTTTATAAAGTGCATACCTTTAGGAATCACAAACAGAAATCCCAGTAAGACTTTCACATAAATTTTCTTGTGATCGTGTTTTAACAATATATTTTGGATGGTGAAAGTTCATATTAAACTGTAAGTAAGGCCTATGTGAGGGAACTATCTAGGTATGCCATGAGCTAGCAGTGAACTATAGAAAAGACATCTAATAGGCTATAAGTAACATTTCCTTGTTTTAGAATTATTTATCCTGCCCCCACTTTCAGCCTCCCAATGTAGGCAGTGGTGAATAAGAATTCGTGTATTTTCACAATGCACACCAAGTGTCTTGTTCCAATATTACTGCAACATAAAGAACCACAAAATAAATACATATCACCATTGATTTTTCTGAGCTTCTGTCAAGATGTCTAGATGTATGTTTTCTATATTCATCCACAGTACTTAGTCTGAGTAAGAAACAGATTTACACTTTGCTTTAGCCAGTCTTTGTTCACTAACAGTTTCTGGACAAATTAACACAGAGTAAGAAATTGTAAAGCCAGATTTTGAGCTGGTTTAACATGAGCTTTTTCATGATCTAGTTGATCATGTCTTGACTGCCAAAAACTACACACAGTGTACTTAATTAGAAAATATTGAATGGAATTGAAAATTGAAAAATAATGAAAATATATTCAAACTAAGATTCTTGAATAGTAAGTAAGTGGGAACAAAGTGTAACCGCAAAATAGAAATATCTAAAATAGGGATGTTTCCAATATGAAAACTGTCTGGGTCTTTTTTTTTTTTTGTGATGTGATGGCTTGATTGGCAGATTCCTCAGCTAGACAAAGAACCTCAACCCATATCCCATTGAGTTCAGTGGAAACAGGACCAAGTCCAGACTGAAAAACATCTGTCCTTTATCTCAAATAATTTTTTGTATATTTTGGGTTATAAGAACATTCTGTAATACAGTTCTCATGCACAGCCTATCGCCATATCAAACAATCTTGACTTTGAGAATTATGTTTAAGTCATATTAACACGAAGAAAAGTATATAATAAAGCACCAAAGAAGCACAAAGCAAAGAAGCTCCATGTTTTAAGTGACTCGTACAGTGTTGCAGCTAGTGACAAAACCTGAGATTTTCCATGAAACCAGGTTCTACCATAAAATCCAGCATGCCAACCATTTCATTCATAAAATCTCTCCCCCAGGCATTATAGTTACTTATATTGTGAGAAAGTCCAATTCAGTTCCAGGACCAGGAGATTTTTTTTTTTAGTGGAAAAAAAAAGTTAACACTGATTTTCATCTCTTCCCATAATATTAAAAATGATGTGTAAAGCTCTGCTAATCTGGTCTCTGGATAGCGCCCAATCTCTTGCCACGTGTTTCTGTTCTGGGTCTTGCCCTACGGGAATTTCTGTCAGCACATGCTCAGGAAACAGTTATACCGTTCACTTTTTTTTTTTTAAGACGGACTCTATCTGAAGTTTGGTGAACCTTTGCACTAATCACTGCCAGGTGCCTCTGGCTATGTTTTTGGAATGCAAGGAATCTTTTCCTTCTCTCCCTCTTTCTTCCCTTCTCCTCTTCCCACCGCTCTCCCTGATATATAATAAATCCTTCAATGCAGATCACCTTGCTGGGCATCATTGCGTTTTATTACCCTTTTCTATAAACAACGAGCAAACAAGTTATTGGGCTGTGACACACTGCCCTTCTTACAAGGCCTCAGTCTCTGCTCCGTGACTGCAAGATACGACACTGTGTTTCTGTTTTTCTCTCTTCTCGGTGTGCTGCTTGTCAGCTTGAGAAGGTGGCTGCTGTTAAGAGACATGGGCTCTATTCCTGGCTCTGCTACTAATGCACCCTGTGACATACCTCTGTGTGTAACATCTTTACAGTAGGACTGAGGCAATCTCAGCCTTTTCCTAGCTTCTAGATAAATACAAGATACTATTTTTCATTCACAATACTGCCTTGGTGTCCTGGTTTTGGCTGGGATAGAGTTAATTTTCTTTCTGGTAGCTGGTATAGCGTTTTGTTTTGGATTTAGTATGAGAAGAATGTTGATAACACACTGATGTTTTCAGTTGTTGCTAAGTAGCGTTTAGACTAAGTCAAGGATTTTTCAGCTTCTCATGCCCAGCCAGCAAGAAGGCTGGAGGGGCACAAGAAGTTGGGAGGGGACACAGCCAGGGCGGCTGACCCAAACTGGCCGAAGGGGTATTCCATACCATGTGATGTCATGCCCAGCATATAAACTGGGGGGAGTTGGCCTGGAGGGGGGATCACTGCTCGGGAACTAACTGGGCATCAGTTAGCGCGTGGTGAGCAACTGCATTGTGCATCACTTGTTTTGTACATTCCAATCCTTTTATTATTATTATTGTCATTTTATTATTGTTATTATTATCATTATTAGTTTCTTCTTTTCTGTTCTATTAAACTGTTCTTATCTCAACCCACGAGTTTTACTTTTTTTTTTATTCTCTTCCCCATCCCACCAGGTTGAGGGGGGGAATGAGCGAGCAGCTGCGTGGTGCATAGCTGCTGGCTGGCGTTAAACCACGACACTTGGATTGCTTGAATCCAGTTCTGCATCTTCACCCACCCGCACTCTGAGCAGCGTCAAGTGCCCGTACAATGAGTGCAGGAGCTAGTTATAATGAGTAAGAGGGGGCTTTGTAAACATTATGGAGAACACTATCCATGGGACCTTTAATGTGACTGAAGAGTCTTAGGTCATTTAATTGCTTTAGAATATTTTTAATAATACCAGTAACAGTGATATGAAAACAGCTTTGGGTTCAAAATTACACAGTAGCCAAAGGAGTCATTTCCTGGTACACTCAAAAACTTTCTGTGTGGGCCTATCTCTTCAGGTACAGAGTGACTTATTGAAATACAATCTCTTCTAACAAATACATATGCAAGTCTCAGTTGGGTGTAAAACATAACTCTGTATTTTGTAATGCATGTCATTACCTACACAAACTCACACATAAACACAAACACGTTTTTTTCTATGATGTTAAATGAGTATCTCTACAATTGTTCTGACCTGATATGTGCAATTTCTGCAGAGCAGTTAATGATAGCGATCATTATGGGAACTGTGCCCATCTAAAAGATGTTTTTATTTAGAATAATGTTGAATAATCTTTGAAATTAAGCTGATGAACCACTACAGTGGAAGCTGCTACACGTAAGGGAAATTTGAAAACTTATTCTTGCTAACAATCTAGCAGGAAAATATATTTCAAAAGTAAAAAAAATCATTACTAATGTGGTCAAAGAAGTATCAAAACTTATTTAAATAAAGAGCACTGCCATAGGTTCAAGTGGTTGCCAGGAAGTCAGTTACAAAGACGTGCAATCAAACACAGACATTGTCTATTCAATATTATCTGGCATGTACTGCATGCTTGACGGATCTATCTTATTATAGTCATTTAAGATCATTATTCCCTGCAAGTATGCAGCAAGATGCTTCCAGGTGCAGGTAGATTCTGTACAGGTAGTTGATGTCTGCTTTCTTCAAGTTTACAGTCTAAAAGTCATTATATCCAATAGTGGGAGATGTTAAGATAACTTAATCATTTGTTATACCACGATAAATTATTGTGTTTGGCATATATGGTTTACACCTAACTGCAGAAGTTTCACTTAAAAAGCAAAACAAAATTTAAAAAAAAGGAACAGAAAAAAAATCAGCTGTACAGATGTTAAGTGTAAATTTAACTACAGATAAAACCAGTAATGGCTAAAATCATTAATATAATGCAGAAGAGCTGTAGTTGAATCCTTCTTAAATGCTTTCTAAGTTACTCTGACCAACTCCTTTAACCTCCCACCTTCTCCTGTAACTCTCTTATTTCTTACTCTAAGATAGTTTTGTTACAGTGTCACTTCTGGGCAGGCAACATAGGCTTACTATGAGATGCACTGATGAAGGCTCTCTAATGAACGTCAATCCAGCCCTTTTAGAAACAGAAATGAAATACGTGCCCACCTATTTCTGCTGCTGGCCAAACAATATTTTACCCCATGATCAAGCACTAAGTTATTCTTAACCATGTATTGTTGAAGTAAGCCTATGCTAATGCTAATTTTGCT
Organism: Harpia harpyja; assembly: GCF_026419915.1. Lineage (NCBI taxonomy): Eukaryota > Metazoa > Chordata > Aves > Accipitriformes > Accipitridae > Harpia > Harpia harpyja. Next base: position 39,808,132 of record NC_068950.1, read on the forward strand.
TTAAGGGGGGGAAAAACTGTATAAGCCTATCTGGACATGATTATAAATGAATTCTGATCACATTTTCTACAATGAGATAAATGACTTGGGATTTGAAACCAGATGCTTTTAATTACTGATTTTCTTTGTTACATGAACCTCAGCTCCACACCTGTACATTGTTCTTTCTTTGGACAGATGTACTGATGCCCCTTTTGCGTGCTCAGATCCATAACACTGAGATAAATTATGATGGGTTCTTGGCTTCCTCCATTGAAAATGTTTTCAGCTGTCAGAGATATCTGTTTCTTGTTATTGGTTTTAGTGCTTTTGAAAGAAAGACTAAAACACTGACTTGTGTATTCTATTATAAATGAAGAGTATTCTCCAGTGGAATCCACAATGAATGGAGTGATGTATCTCCTTGGTCCTAGGAACTGTTATAAAAACTGTGTAGGTATTTAGCTCTCCAGAGTACTTCTAGAGAGTAAAAGTTTGTTTCCTATAAAGATTCTAGCAACATGCCAGTTCCTAATCAATTTATTTATGTGAGTTCACAAACTTAAAGATTAATAAAAATTAGACATAAGTAGTTAAGACACCTAATTGTCTCTTAAAGTAATGAGAATTAGGTACACAAAGGTATTTTCCTACCTGGCCTGGATTCTGGCAGTTCAAGGAGATAACATAATGTATCGAAATGAATCTCCCCCATTTCTTTTACTGGTTTGGGGGCGATTTCTTAAATCTTATCCTAGAAAGAGCCATGCTCCAGAAAACCAGCTGCTTGCAGACAACAGTGAAACTCTTACAGTCACAATTTGAGTCTGGTTCCACCTGATGAGCAAGCACCCACCAAACCCTTTGTATGCCGCCATCATCATCTACCAGCAAAGCTGAAGCCAAAACCAGTCCCACAGAGCAGAGATGTGGGGTTGTTGGAGGGTGCTTTCTCTGAGCTCACTGAGAGCAGGTAGGTGGGCTGGACCAGATTCTTCTTTGAAATGGAGGCACCTGACAGGGTCCTGGCAATGTATGTAACAGGGCTGAAACGTGGGTGGGAGCTGGCTTACAGTCTCTTATTGCCAAAGTATAACATGGTAGCCGTACACATTCAAATCTACCACACAAGATTTTAACCTGCATATTTGGTTTCAACCTTAAAAATATCAGGAATTTCAAATCTGGTGTTCCCTGGTTGAGCAAGAAGGGAGGCTCTGTGTACTTTGTGTTACTTTATGTAAAGAGAAATGAAGGACTAAATTTTTAACAGAGAACTCTCTACATTTAAGTATTTCTGTGGTATTTGAATTAACAGGTGCTAAGAAGCAAGCAAACAAAAATTCTGATGTTTAAGCAGCCTGATTAAAATGTCTCTTTTCACTTGATTGTTTTTAAGTCCTGTTTCTTGTGATTTTGGTATGGGTAAGTGGCTCTTCAGGGGGGTCTGGAACATAGTTTGAACTGGTTGCAGTTAGCTGGTGAGAAGCCCGGGCAAAAGAGAGTTGTGTAAGCTCCTTGCTCTAACCTTGATTACTTAATCCTTTATATTAAAGGGTCACAAGGTTGGATTCAGAGTTCTCATTAATCATCACCTATGGACACCACAGATGTCTTAATTCCACTAGTTCTTCATTTACTGTTGTGTTTACAGAGCAGAAATGACCTAAATTACCACAGGAATATAAAAAAATAGTTTCACTTTCCTTTCCCTTGGAGACACATCAACTTCCCAATAAAGTTATTATTTGTCAGTACCCCCAGCTTCTTCTGAGAACATAAGTGCTGTTTGTTATGGGCGACACAAGTGACAGAGGGCCTCACAGTCACATATAGAGGGACCGTGTTCAGATCCTACAAAGTGACCTTGTTAGGTCATTAAGCTAAATTGGTGCAAATCCCTAACTTGGTGCCACCACTCAAACTCACTTAACTTTAGTCATATCAGTTTCATTTAAGCTGATAATTTATCAAACTAAATATTCTAAACTGGAATTTACAGAGATAGTTTACAAATGAAACTAAGTACATTTTTAGATGACTTAGATAATAACAGCTAAAAAAATAGTAGAAAGAAAGCCAAGTGCAACATTGACCTAAGATTTAATACTAAAAGCTGTTTTTCTGTCTTCATTCTGCCACAAATCAAAATAGACTATTTTTGCAATGGGCAAAATGAAACCGAGTTAGACATACATGGCATATGCTACAAGAAATGCTAAAACAAACCTTTGCTACCTGAAATAAAAAATAAATATATATTTAAACCTGAATCATGACAAGCCCACTTTCTGGATCGCAAAATATTTCTCAGTCACACACTTTTAGTTTAATTAATATCAATATAAGTAAAAGTTTTTGGTCTAGCATACACTTCATACTAGAATTTGAAAAAATACTCTCCATCCTGTATAAAGCCAGTATAAATACATTTGGTAATGAAGTCAGATTTTGTTAGAACATTTTCAAGTGAATTAGATAATTTTGTCAAACTATTTAAATGTCTTAGCAAACCATTTGGGAAAATTGACTGCTGCACTTGGTATTGACTTTGGCAAAGGATGGTATAACATAGGGCTTTTTTAAAAAAGAAAAGAAAAAGCCTTTAAATCAAATTCTGAATCTTATGTCAAACTTGAGTAGACTATTTGTACTCTGCCTCATGTAGTTTTTGGCGTCTTGAATATTTGATGACTCAGTAATTAGATTTCTTGATCGTAATCATTTGGTTCATTCCACAAACTTAAACTATGCAATCCAGTCTTGTCATCGTACTGATTCACAGTATAGAAATTCTTCGCATTTACTTAAACATGAATGCTGAGACAGCTGACAAATGAGGCAAAACATTATATGTGTGCCAGAAAGCTGGAGAAGTTAATATGAAGAAAGGTAGTGTTAGGTGTTTCTTTCCTATTGTAAACCATATATATTTTATATGAGTAATGGCATACTGCTATGAACTGGCAAAGGTGTAACAGTTCTATAATTCAGTGGCTCCAAGCATTAGGTTATTAAGTGATTTTGCTCAGTTAAATGGATGAGTGCTTTAAACAAAACTGTGCTAAATGAAATTCAAGGACTATTAGTTCACACTAAGTTTCTGTACTTGCAATGAAAATGTCATGTTTGGGCTTTAATTCAGCAGTCATTAATAATGTAAGCATAAACAATTAAATACAGCAAAAGGATCTTGGACTGGGCATGACAATGCTGAATGCAGATTATTTTGAGTTTAGAAAATGGTACTTGAGATGCTGAAAAATTCCAAGTAATTATGTCATGAAACTAGATTCCCTGTTTTAAAATAACTATTCAAAACCACATTCCACTCTCCATTTCCTGATGTTTGGTTCATGGTTAGAAATCTGTTATCATCTCACTCTTACATATTAACTATGATGTTTCTGCAAAGACTTTACATTACTGAGGTATATAAGCACTGATAATCAATCAGCACTGTTGTCTCCTCTGAGAAAGAATACCTATTCCACTAGAACTGAAAAGAGCAGAGACAATTCTGATGTAAACTTTGGCCTAAGCAAATGATCACAATGTCTGTAGAAAGAGCTCTGTGAGAAACTCAGCTCACTCAGCGTGGTGTTTCTCCTGAAAGAGAAGTGTCATACTCTGGAATGGAGACATGAGGGGCAGCAGGGAGAATTCATCTGGGAGCTTCAGACTCCTCAAATTGGAAAACTGCCTGTTGCCCTCATTCTGGTCAAGTCTTTGCTTTCATTTCTTATTAACAGTACCAAAACGTGAAGTGCCTTAGAAACAAATCGACCTTACTGACAGCCTGTTAAATCCTTCCCATAGTATATCTTTAGTTTATTTCACTCTTGGTTGGGTTTTTTGTCTTAACTCCCCTAAGAAGCCCATCCTAGAACCAACTCAAAGAGGAAACAGCTTAGCAGCACACTGGGCAGCAGTGAGAGGAAGGGATCCTACTCCCCCAGGCTCAAGTAGTCCCATCCTGCAGGGAAAGAATAGCTCATGGATTACCTTCATTTTGGACTGTCTGTCTCCACTCCTGTTTGTGCTCACTGCCTTCTCTGCTACAGAAAACTTCATATTTATCTGGTATAACTTCCCCCTAAATCAGCATGCCCAATGCCTCCTTCTTGGCCATGACTCTGCCATGGGCATGAGCCTGCCAACAGGAAACAGAAGGTCAGGAATGTGGGTGGCAGGGCAGGGAAGGAGAAGGGTTGGGCACAGGCATCTGATGTGACAGGGACAGGAGAAGTGTATTCCTATGACGGGCAGATATGCATCATACATTGAGAGGGGGCACTGGTACCTGCTGCTGGCATAGGTCAGAAGAGATGCCTGAAAGAGGAACTGGGTATAGAAACTAAACTTGCTACAGCATTCATCCCCCAATTAAGAAAAAAATGGAGTAATTTGTTCCTAATTTAATTTCCTCAATCAGATTGTTCTTCACCTACTCCAGATGTATTCTCCTTACTGTGCCCTTTCCATGCCATAAACACTCTGCCTTCTGCCCTTTGCTTAAAGCACACAATTAAAAACCTTCTGGGCTTTCCTTTCACCCTATAAAAGAAGCGATGGGTCAGTCACTGGACTAGGATGGAAAAACTCTACATTCAATTGCTGTATTTTCTAAAGAATCCCAACATATTTTTAGGGGAAAAAAAAAAAATCTCTTAATCTCTCTGTATCCCAAGTTCTCACCAGTGAAGCAAAATCAGAGTCCCCTCCCTGTCCAAAGTTCTGGGAAGAAAAACTGTAGAGTTTGATGTTTAATTTGCATGAGCCTAGGAACCAAAAAAAAATCTGAGCAAAAAGATTAGAGCAGAATTCTGTGGCTTACAGAGATTCTTTACTGTTGAGAAGGTGTTATGAGATCCTTGAGCAAACAGTGCTTTAGAAATATCAGATACTGTAGCAATGCAATGCAATCCATACTGTAGCAATGCAATCTATACAATCAGTGTGACAATATACTCTTCCCTGATTAGGATCTTACTGGTTAATGCCTGCTGCTGAGAGATGTATTATGGAAAATCTTATCAGAGAGCAAGGAAGTGAGAAAGCCTGCTGCTCTGACACGAAGTAAGTCTTACTAAGGCAAACACTGCCTTATTCCTGAGTGAGTCAGAGTTTGGGGTTTTACCCTTTGAGAGATTTCTCATTGTAGCTGAGAAAAGTTCTCTGCACTTATCCAAACCTACAAAAAGTCACCAAGGAAGAACTAAAAAAAAAAAAAAATTAAAATCTAAATGCAATTGCATGCTATGAAGAAAAAAAATCCTAGTGTGTTTTGTTGAAGACAAGGACAAGGCCCTGAGCAGCCTGATAGTAATGTCAAATTTTGCCCTGCTTTGCACAGGGGATGGATGACATGACCTTCTGAGATCCCTTCAAAACTAAATTATTCTATGATTCTAAAACAAACAAAATGCTTAGTTTGGGCCAGTGTTTTCCATTTGAACAGCATCTATGCAAAGTAAAATAAACAATTAATCATTCATTATCATGCCAGACAGAGGCCAAGCATGTTTCACACACATACCCTTCCCTGGCACTCTCCAGCGGTGACTGATGGTGATGTGGACTGGAAAGGGTAGAGTCAAGCGGATGGTGTCTTGAAGGGATGTCATGAGAAGATGGCAATATACCTGGTGAGGGACCGTTATGGTTAGCGCTGGAACCACTGTACATGCCTGTGAACACACATCATTTTGCAAAATAAAATAAGCAAGGAAAGAAGCATCCAAGGAAGTCCTTGAGAGTCCCCAGCTCCTTCCCTATCCCCCACCCGATCCTGAGACACAAACATACAGCAGCTCACTTCTGTTGGGGGAGGAGACATACTGCCAGGGGGAGTCACTTACTCAGAGACCCAGTACGTTAGTGAATGCTGCTGTGCTTGGAACAGCACTCAAAGCTGTATCAAGGTATTTTGACACATGCTTGTCTCCCCTCCAACCCTCTCAGATGGTCCGTTTCTTCCTTGCTGTGACTGCAGACCTGTAAGCTCTCCTCCTAACAGCTGGCAGGACTTGGCAAGACTCTCACCTTGCCTTCACCATAGTTCTGAGTGAGAACTGACAGTGCTCGTTGTTTGCAGAATGATGGAGCTCATATTGACAGCAGAGTTGTACATAATACCTTACCAACACCACATTAGACACTGAACTCAATGCACTGTGTTTGTATAAGGGGGACCAGGATTTGGGTTTTTTTCGTTGTTCATTTAAAACTTTTTAATTTGACTTTCAATTAGTATGCTGCTGGACATCCTAGACCATTTAAAAATATCACATATTGATACAAATGAAACCCAAATAAATTAAATACGAAGAGGAGTGAGGAGAAATTTTTAATGAGACCATGAAAACAAAAGGTTTACTAGTACACAGAGGTACCGAAGGAGTGTTGATGTTCCATTTTTTTTTAGGACTCTTGCTACTCTCCTCTACGATGGCAGTCAGGCACCAAGAGTCAAGTGTCTATCATGCCCTCAAGCACATACTTTGTTGATAAAGCTTTGTCCAGGACTCTTGAATTAAGATGCTGGGATTAAGTTTCTTCTTACAAGTCTCCCTTCTAAAGAGTAAGCCATGCACTAAGACAGTCTAGCCTATCTAGGGGTCAGGGCCTTGACACTGACTTTTGGCATGAAGGCTGCACTGAGGGCAGGTGTCTGCAATGAGGGGAGACTGCAGAAGTGCTTGCTGCCTGGTGTTATGAACACTGTTTGCAAGTGCCACCCTATGGCAGGGGGAAAAAAGGACTGGCTCCTAGTAAGTGCAGTTCTTGGAAAAGTCTAGTCCTTCTTTTCTCAGTTCCTCTGCCCTTCTCCTCCTCTTCTTAAAGTTCGCCTACAACACATCTCCGAGAGTTTTGGCCCACCAGGGCAAGCCTCCCAGGGAATCTACACACAGAGAAGGACTAGAGCAGCCACTGTACTCTGAAGGCTGTGGGGAGCAAATGAAGTTTGCCAGCTCCCACAGTGTCCAGCTGCAGCACAGAAGACCCCACACCCGCCTCTGAGGCCTAGTTTCTTGCCTTCTCTTCTCCTGTAGCATTCACCTTTCCTCTCCCACTCATTGTGTGCAGAGCTACACATTCAGGAATACAGAGCTGCGTGTCAGCTATGCTTGGACGTGTCCCATTGTCACTGACAGGATTCTGGATGGCACTCCTCCCGAGCCCTCCGAGTGACATGGAACAAGCAGAAAACATCACGAAAATCTGGAGCCGTGGGGAATGTGTGACAGCCCTCTGAGCGCATAAGACATGGCTGAATGTCAGCATCTGTTTCTGTGCGATTGAAGAGCAGAACCACTAAGGCAAGATTCCAGCCACCTTTGTCAGGGACTTCAGATGAGTCAAAAACCTCTCATGAACAATAAGTCCTCAGCTGTTGACAGATCTAAAGCAACAAAAATGAACCATATCATCTCTGTCTCCCACTAGACAGAACATTTGTCAACCAGCCAGTGAAACCAACTTGCTTTCTGCATTGAAAGCCAGACAGAAGGGGCTTTAAGAAGTCAGATGTTCCCAGGTGATGCTAGGATTTATTTGTCAAAGCCTCTCCTGATAACAGTAAGTCAGTAGCTAGGATGCTACACTGTGAAAATGTCGTTTTTCTACTGGTGGCTTCAGTCCATTTTATAATACAATAGTTTCCACTTCCCCCAAATCCTTACTGTTCATACATTCATTATCAATCAGGCTTGGCAGATGAGCCAAATACCAATTTGACCTTGACTGTACAGTGTCATTTCACACTTCAGCTGTATTTCCTACAACATGCAGTTCAGTTATATTGGCAGCACAGCCTGGAGGAAACTGCTGAACCTAAAAAGAGATGTTTATGCTCTCTAAGTCTAGCAGACTATTACTGGGCCCTGTCAATAACTCGCCCAACAAGCTCAAACACCCTCAAAAGGTAGTTTTAGCAGTGTGGTGGCCAGTAAACACACTCAAATGTTTTATCTTACAATCCCACCCCTGAACAGTTCATGAATGTTTAAGAGGTCTCTCGTGGCCCCTTCCATACTGTCTCAGCTGCTGAGGATAGTTCAACTCTTTGCTTGAGGTAGATGAGAAAGACAGAGTAGCAGAGTACCTACAATCAGCTTGCGCCTCTAGACAAGCAAGAAAAATGTTAAAAAAACCACCCCACACATCTGTATGTCCAGGAGGCGAGTCCTGCATGATCCCATGCACTCAAACCCACCCCTTTAGAAAACTGAATGAAACCAGAATCCCTGTCACCCTGAGTTTCTGCCATGCCCAACCACTATGCAGAGGAGCTTACCCAGCTGTGGAACTACTAGGGTGGACAGCCATTGCCCACTCTTGGGCTTGAAAAGATGTATTGCTGTGGATCTCTCTCCTATTTAAAGTAGGGCTTCTCCCATCCACCCTGAGTTTATCCATCTTTTGACTTACTGATCACACCTCCTCTGGAAAAGGCCCCTGCTTGGAGCATGTGTGTGCGGAGGCTTGTAGGGTTTGTTCATCAGTGAGTTTTCCCTTTCCTACATCTTTATTTACCACAACGCCCTCACTCATGCTCAGTTTGACATGTGCCATCGCTCGTCCCCCCCACCCCCCTTCTACACCACAGCTTGTGCTGCCTCACCCCAGAAGCTGCTGGCTCCCCTTGCGATGACACCCCCTCTCCACGGCATTGCTAGATCAGCAGCCCACCGCAACATCGGCTGAAGCACGTCAGGGCAAACCCAGCTGTCCCCATATCCTCTGTGACACTTTGACAAATGTGGCGCTACACGTGTGCTGCCTGCTGCCAAGCAGCATGTGTCACAGCTGAGCCCTGCCTGCTTTTCCCACAGTGGGAACACTAATTTTGGGTGCCACTCTCTGGTATCCAGCTGCCAGTATTCATGAAACTTGTCAGAACGCAATTATCTCTGAGGCGTTTGTCAAATGTGGTTGAGCTTGGCTAATGGATTTAAAAAAATACTGTGGGGAGGGGGACTGACACAGATGTGGACGGAGAGGCGAGCAAATTATTACATAAGCCTTGCTTCCTAAGGAAATGAGACTAAATCCACAGTCCCGATTTGTACTGCGTGTATCCCTCAGACGCAGGGCTACTGGGAGGAATGGGGGGAGCTGCGCAAGGCTGCTCTGGCCTCAGACACGGTGATGTGTGCTCCTGGGCCTGGTGGTGAGGCTCTGAGACTGCACAGCCTACCATTTGGATGAGGGCTGCATCCACCCCTGAAGCTTCTGGGTAGCGAGAAAGCCAAAACACGAGCCAACGTAGACAAAGAATCGACCCTATTGTTCACTTGCTTCGCTTGCATGGGTTGTCTGCCTGTAATTAAGAGTACTTCGAGGGCCATGTGGCACACACAATGGAAGATGGGATTTACTACAAGATTCCATGTGAGTCTGCAATGAGACATTAGTCATTTCTGTTGAGTCACTGAGAACCAAATTGGGACTTATTTAAAGTTAAAAGTTATTTATCTTACACAGTGCAAAACAAGGGCACTCCAACAGAACATTAACTTTACTTCCTTCAGAGGGACAGACCTTCCTCTGGCCATCGACACTGTGCAGGGTGTACTATACTAGGCACTATGAATGCTATCAGTCATTTATGCTGCTACTGGAATTCATTCTGACTGTAAAAGTTTTTATGTGCATATTTTTATTCCAGACTTAAGACACTCAAAGTTTGGAGCTGCTGTCACTCTGATTCCATGACTACCTAATGGTATGTTCAAGGGTGTTAAGCCCAAAGATGGTGCTTTTAGAAGGAAATATTGGCAGTGGCAGTTTTTCAGGGGAGAGCGAACTGCCTTGTTCAGGGAAGCAGGAGGTATCTGCAGATATGCGGGTGTGTAAGGTCCTTCCCACTGGCCAGCCCTAACAGAAAGGGAGAGTTGTTTGAGGGGAAAGAAATGCTGCCTTTGCTGCATGGATTCTTGCCCAGGAAACTACGTGCCTCTATAATGGAAGAAGTCAAAGGGGGAAGTGCAGTTGCTATTCCAGCCTCAGTATAACTTTCAATACTTCTAAAGTTTCACTTCTTTTACAGTTTTTCTTCCTTTTTTTCAGCAGCAAGCTATAATATTCTGAGTACCTGAAGTCACACAGAAGCCTTTGGAGCTGTTACGAATGACTACTCCTGCAAGTGCAACCCACTGCAGGACTGTGCACCTTGGGGCTCTTCACGCATTGACCATCTTAGCCTGTAAATATATGTCATCAATCAATATTTTAAATGGCTTGGCCTTTAACCTCAACATCTGTTGCCAAAACAGTACTCTGAGCATCTGTGACTAGCAGCTTTTTTTCCCCCCAGCTTTATGCTAACTGAGACCAGCAAAACAATAATAAAACATGCCCAGAGAAAATGCCTGAGTGGAATTACTTAAATGGAGACACTTCCTTTGCAGCAAGAGCAATACGAGCTTTTGGGCACAGCTAGAGTTGAATGTGTGCAGCCATGAAGCATCTTAGTTATGAGGAAGAAAAAAGGAGGAAGATCTAAGCAAACAACTGGTTCCTCTGACTGCAAAACATTCTTTTGCTCACTGTCTTACCCAGTCCTAAGCACAAACCTGCTTTGAAGTCAGACACAAGGGATGGGAGCTTTTTAAATATTTCATTTTTTCTGTGATTGGCTTTCATCCCTGACATATTTAAAATGTGCTTTAACTTGGAGAAAGGCAAAACTGACACTCTCCAGGAATCCAAGTGATCCCTAAAGCCCAGAGCTCTGCACATCAATAATGTGGTTTCTTTGGAAAAAAAAAAAAAAGGGAAAAAAGAAAAAACCCAAACTCCAAACAAAAACCCAAACCATGAACATTTTCATATTTTCAAGTGGATTCAAGAGGACGTCATATACTGTGTTTATCCATACATATCCTATACAGAGTATTATAGCTGATTTCTCCAGAAATATTACCTCTTGCGTATTTGAAACACCAAATGTGCAATCATTGCAGATTATAGGTGGCAGCAGGAATGTCCTTATGCTATAATTCTGTAAGGATCAGCACTTTAACTTATATGCCCTAAATAATGACAGTGGAACAGTTTTGCCTATGGAATTGTACTACACATAGTATGAAGCAACTTCTGTTTCACTGTAAATCAAAATTTGAAAGACTGTTTTATTTTCCCTGGCACTTTTTCAGACTGTGCATGTGATGGGGTCTCATACGGGGTGACCCGATGGAACTATCAGGGAAGATTTACTAGGTTTTTTACAACATCCTGATGATGGATTGATATAATCAGCAAAGAAATCATATCAGAGAAAGCCAGTATTATTGATAGATAAAATCCTTGATTTCACAAGAGGTTCTCAGAAATGACACTGAGAGGTTACGGATGGTCTGTTTATCTGTAAGCTAGTAACTTTTTTCCTGTTTTATTGTTGTCACTTGAAATCTGAGGCTATTTCTGAGGTTCTCAAGTGCAGCCTGTTCTGAGGGAAATGTCACTGGTCTTTCCTGTCCTGCCTGGAAGCAAGAGGCCAAGCCATGCTTCAAACTATGCCGGACTGTCAAGGGTGGAGAGCAGAGGCCACGTGCTGCCCTCACAGATCTTAAGAGTGAAGACGACAAAGGCAGAGAATGGAAATAATCCCCCCAAGTCCTTCCAGCTTTCTGCCACTTTTTGAGGAGCCACATATAAACCGTGAGTGCAGACTCCTAGGGGAACAATGTTAGAATGATGGGTTATTTCCCTTTCTACTCCATTCTGTTCACCAGTTGCATTCCAACATTTTAGTGCAACTTGAACTAGAAAGGAGAACAGATGTCAAGCAGGATACATTTTTTTGTTTTTATTTTTAAGATTTGGAGTGAGAAAAAAAGCAGGAGATTCTTGCCTAGGTAATTTTTAGTAATTTATTACTTTGCTCTTACAAAGCAAAATATATTCATAAAGTGTATCAGCTCTTCCCTTGGTGCAGGGGAACTAGCACGAGGCATTTCTGTTTTCTAATCCCAGTTTACCACTGGATTTCTCTAAGCCTCAACAGAAACAAGCTAGGGTTTGTCTGGAAAGCTTGTACTAAGTTACTAAATCAATTTAAAACATATTTAGTAATACCAAGTCAAGCCTCTCCTCCACAGTGGAATTGAAAGAGGATAAAGTGCATCTTAAATCAAGATAGATTAATTTAGCTCTAAGCTAAATAATTTTATGAATAATTTTGGATTTTAATAGCACTGAACATTTTCTAATATTGACCAAGTTTGAAAGTAAAGTCTTCAAAAATGGCATCCCTGCCTTTTTGTGTCTCACCTTGGCTCTGCTCTGCAATCCCAAGACTTCCTCCTATAAGGAAAGGCTGACAGAGTTGGGGTTGTTCAGCATGAAGAAGAGAAGGCTCCAGGGAGACCTTATTGCGGCCTTTCAATACTTAAAGGGGGCTTATAAGAAAGACAGAGACAGACTTTTTAATAGGGCCTGTAGCAATAGGACAAGGGGTAATGGTTTTAAACTAAAAAGAGGGTAGATTCACACTAGATATAAGGAAGACATTTTTTACGATGAGTGTGGTGAAGCACTGGAACAAGTTGCCCAGAGAGGCTGTGGATGCCCCATCCCTGGAAACATTCAAGGTCAAGTTGGAAGGGGCTCTGAGCAACCTGATCTAGTTGAAGATGTCCCTGCTCCTTGCAGGGGGGTTGGACTAGGTGACCTCTAAAGGTCCCTTCCAACCCAAACCATTCTATGATTCAAACTGTCCTCTGCTCTTAGGCATAACATTTGTATACCAGACTCCACATTCCTGCCCAAAATTAGGAACAGACTGTCCAAAACTGCATTTAGTTTGCATTATTATTTAAACAATTATAGAACGAAGAAGTGATGAATATCTGTTACATCTTTTTTCTGGAGATCCTCTCCAGACCATACAAAGTGCTAGATATGAAATGTTGCCATATATCCATCCCAGTTCTAATAGCAGCTGCCATTAAAAAATGAATAAGATGTTGGGATGCGTCTGGAACATGACAGAATGACACAAGAAAATGCAACAATGACAGCTTATAAATCAAGTGAATGGTGTAATACGGAATTTTGTGCATAGTATTGGTTGTCTCATCCCGAAATGGATATTACAGAGTTAGAGAAGTTTCAAAGGCAGTAGTATGAACTTCTCCAAAAGTAGGTTCCACCAAAGCAGAGCAAGTAAGAGTCTATGTGCATATTCTTCTCATTGAACGTCATCTGAAAGTTGGACATGCAAAATTAAGCAAGGAAAGTATTTTTTCAAAAAAGTGTAGGCTTTGCAACTCACTAATACATGATGTTGCTGAAGCCAAGAATAAAATAAAGAACAAAATTAGGAAAAGGGCTAAATAGTTACATGGACAGAAAGAGACTTGAGAGAGAAAACAGCTAAGCGAAAGGTTCCCCACTCTAATCTCTAGAATCCGTGGAGGGATATGGGTGCCTTCACAGGGTGAGGCAGAATACAGTTAAACTGACGGCCTTTGAGAGTTCCTCTTTCTCTCTGCTGGCTAAACCTGAGATTGCTACATCCCTGATTCAGGATCCTCCGCTGAGGTTGTGAACCTAGATCTTATTTTCAGAAGGGAATGGAAGCATCTTTTTCTCTTCCTATAAAATGTTTTTAGAACAGTCTAAGGTCCCTGAAAGTGGCCAGCTCTTGTTCAAACCACAAGAAAGAAAGAAAAGACAGGCAAGAAAGAATGAAAGAAAGACTAAATACTAGAAAAGATAATTAAAACGTTTGACATTTCAAATTCAAGCTTTTGCTCCATTCATACATCACCATATTATCTGTTATAATCACACAGTGCATGATAATACACAGCCTCATCAACATTTCTGCAGCTCCTGAAAAGCTGGAAAACCTTATTGTTGCGTGCCTTTGTCTTTGCTAGAGCACTCCTTTGGCTTTAGCAAAGCTCATGCACCTGCATTCTGCTGAAGCCAAGGCAAACTTTTTAAAAGAGAACAAATGGATAGAGGCTGACTTTCAGCAGGGCTGCTGCCCCCTTCACATGAAATTGGTAGAAGCTATTTGGCTGACTAGCTCTGAAAAAAAAAGTCAGGCCTTAGCAAACAACTCACAAAGTTATTTGATTTTATTTGGTGGTTTGGTGTTGGGTTATTTTTCATCTTACATACCGGCAAATCAGACCCATAAGCTTTTCTGTTTTAAAACCTGTATTATATGACATATTTAGCACCATACTTATTAGAAGTATTCTTACCTGTAATTAAATCATGATGACCTACAGATCTACCACATTTCCCATCCAAAATGTGTTGTGAAGATGTGTGGAGTTGTTGTATAGCTAAGCATTCACTTAGTACATCTTGTTCGATATCAGTACATGAATTTAGCTACAAGAGGAGGATAAAACAAACATTTTATTTCAAATTAAACCAAATTACTTTGAATTAAATTCATATGTCTCTTTGCTTAAAGACTATGTATAGAAGGAAGGAACAAAATGTCATTCTTAGGAACTTGGTGTAATTAAGGATGTATCTATTATTTGGTATTTTTCATTAGAGATAATTTTGGTTTTCTTAAGCACACAAGTGGAGTATGCTAATCTTAAATCAACAACAGTTTGCTTCAGAAAATAATGTACCCTGTGTTTCTTCAAACCTTCCTGAGTAATTTAACTGCATATTTTCAGGTTTTCTGTAGTTTCTTGGGTTCTGTGGCAAAAGGACTGCATCACCTTGTAGCTGTGACACTTGGAAAGACATTTGATAGGGAAAGAAAAGCATTTGTGCTTATCAGATTAGAACTGGTGGAATAATACACTGTCAGTAATGTGTAAGAGGTATCACCAATATGTCAGCTGCTCTCCATGTAAATTAAAGCTCTGGCAAAAGTGTCTGAAGCAAACTCTTGAAAACCACAATGTCGATCATATTAAAAACAGCAGGAGAGGAGAATTAAGAAAGAAAAGCATTTCTAATTCTCTTTCAAACATGCTGATGTTGCCAAGCTTTTGTCATAATATAGTGCTCACATTACACAAACAGCCATCATATTCTATAGCCATTAATAAATAGTTACTGTCTTTACATTTACAGTTTTGCATACCGATCTCCCCTGGGTTTGGTTATTCTAAATAAAAGGTCCAGGCAAACCTATTTAGAATTCTTCTATACACCCATTTGTTGGTTGAAGATAAACATCTAACATTTGGATCACAAAGTGCATCTGCAGCCAATTAAACTACTACTAAATTAACAGCTAACTTTCTCCTATTTTGTTCTTGTAAAGCCTTGCAGAATAATCAAATATTACCACTGCATTCACCTTCTAGGGTTGAACTAAATATTCAGGATTCCTTTGATGTAAGTCTAAGCTCAGGCATTTTATTTTATGCCAGAGATGGCACATTTTGGTAGCATATCTCAACCAAGACATGTGGGCAGAGCAGCCTGTTAATTTTTCTTTCTTGGCTAAGTCATTTCCACTCAGAACTCCTGGGATGCTGATACCAACAGACAACTGCCTTTGCTGAGTTATAACCAAAAATGAGCAAGTGAGTATAAACAAATCTTTTCCCCTTTTTTCCAAAGTAGACTGTCACCATTTCAATAACACTGAGATTTACTTAGTTGTGAGAGGGGTTTTCTTCCTATAATATGTTTAAGTGAAATATTTGGGGTTTTTTATTATTTCTGTATGAGTCAGATTTGCTTTGGTCCCTTTTAAGAGAGCCTGATCAAAATGCACTTTAAATCTGCTACTTTTTCAGATGCCTTTTAAGTTCAAGGAAAAAAGACACAGGATCAAGTATTCATAAAGTTATCATGAATAAATGAGACAGGAAATCTGAGGATGATTCCAAACCACTGGAGGAGTGCAGATTTAGATCGGTCTACCATATAAGGTGTGGGAGGCAAGGAACTAACATTATTTTAAGATAGACTTGATAAGTCTATGGGAGGGTATGTATATGCATGCAGGAAGATTCCTAGGAGATTGCAGAGATATGAAGCCCTGGATATTTGACATCTTGGTACATCCAAGCAGATTGAGTTTGCAATTTGCGTGTACTACATTTGTCCTGTATTGATTCTATGCTTAAGGCCTCCCGCTGCTTGTGCAGGAAGTATTTTGTGCCCCTTAATGCAAAGTTTGGATTTAGGGTTTTTTCCCACCTTCCTCTGTAGAACTGGTAATAGGTCTCAGCAGGTGACAGGGTATAACAGTGGGGACTGTTCCTTTGTCCAGATGTAAAGGATGTTAACATGTTAATGCATTCAGCCCAGTACACAAAACTGAACAGATGATACCCATGTTTGGTATTAGGAAATAATTCCCTCCTTCCTTCCCCCAAGAAGTACATCAGCAACCACAGGAAGGAAAGATGGGGAGGTTCTCTCCTTTGGAATAGGGAGCGTGGTTGCTTTCCACAATCAGCTGAGAATTTCATATAACAAAATCTTCCTGTCGCAAAGATCTTGCTGTTGCAAAAGACTTTGGTGCCACAGTCAACCTCTTTCTGTGGCCAATTACTGCTATGGCTTTCTGACTCTTACTCTCATTAAGACCTAAAGGTTGCTCTAAGGAAGCGTTGGGAATTTTGCAACCTGTGGTATGGGAGGCATGTGCACGGCACACCCTGTGGAGCCTTCTAGAGAGCTGTAGTGAAACCACATGGCCTGATAATACAAAATTGGGCTTGAAAACTAGGCAGTCCTTTCCAGTCCTGCCAGGCTAAGTAAGAGTTCTGACTGGACGTGATATATGCAGAGACAACAGACTTGATTCTGTAGACATCTGGATGGGTGCTAGGCATGGATATTGTTACTCCCAGGCACAACGTTCAGCATGCAATGAGTGTTTCTTGACTGGCTATTTGAAGTAGTGTGCACAACTCTGGACACTGATGTTCTAGGAACTGTTACTCAGATTGCATGCACCTGACGCAGAGAAGGGTTACAGGAAGAACTGGGGGACAGACAACTGTCCTAGGGGAGGGGACCATAAGCTCAGATTGCTGAATCTAGCCAAGTGAAAAGTGTAGGGGATAAAATTCATGCTAAGAAGCAGCAGGAGGGAAGGGGTGTAAGACAGGGGCATGGCTGACACAAGGACAAATCAGTATGAACTCATCACAGTTGTGCTCAAGCAGGAGAATTAGGCCTTTTTGACATCCATCTCACTCTTCATGGCTCATCCCAATTTTTGCAGCTAAGATCACCTGGCTTCTGCTATTGTCTCTTTTCTCCACATGTTCCTCTCTTTGCTGTCCAGTACATCTAGTTCTTACCTTTGACATTTTTCCAAACTAGCTGCTCCCTAGCTCTATCTTGTCAGGCTGTCATTTCTGCTCTGTCCTCCATCCTTTAAACATGCCTTGCTGTCTCATCCGTGATGCTCTTGCCAGTGCCGAAGCAGCTAGGGGAAGACGTCATTGCTGCTTATTGAACTAATTGTAATTGCTCGCTAAGGCTTGCATTCCCTTCCACTCCTGGGCCTGAAGTACGCTCATGGTCTGTCCCATCACAGACCAGCTGTGTGAGGTCCCAATCATCTTTTTACAAACTGTGTGTACAAATGTGTAATAAACAAGTCTCTGATCCTGGGCTGGTGCCTGTAAGCATCCCCATTCAATAATGAGTTTAGGATTTAGCCCACAGAAACCAAAACACTGATTTGAATCTAATAAGAGTGAAAACATAACTAGCAATCTGGGTTTGGAATGATTTATAAATGCATTTAAAATACAGATGTGGTGGGAAAAGTGGGGTTTTCATTCTTATCTATTACAAGTGCTCCTTTCCTGAGATTTCCATAATATCCTAGCTCAGTTTCATTTGTGTTTTAGATGATCTGCCAACATGTATTTACTAGCCAATTGCAGAGACTCAATGCATGGACATTTATGTGAATGACAGCAGAATTTGGGCTTGTGTATGAAAGATGAACAGTAAAGAAATGCTTGGAGACAAAGTGTGGGACAAACTGAAATTTACAGGGTGGTAGCCTTGAAAGTGTGAAACTATAAAGTGGGCTGGTTAACAATAGTGATTAAAAACCAACAGGAAAATTAGCTCAACTTAAGTTTTCTTCTAGCAATATTGCAGAAGAACTCTGATTTGAAAATATATGAACTAAAGGTAAATTAAAAATAACTATATTGATGTAATCTGGAGATGTGTCACTTTTTGCCTAGTGGGTCTTACCTTCTTACGCACCTGTTGTTCTTTGGCTGAATGAGCTTTCACATGTTTGCGCAGAGAGCTGGGGTCGGTGTAGCGTTTGGAGCAGCCAGGAATCTGACAGGCATAGGGTTTCTGTAAATGTGAGAAAAGGGAAAAGATTTCATATTCCTCTGCATCTCTACAATCAGCATACAGAGTGCTGAAGGACGGCCGTTTCTGTGAAACACAGTGTTAAACCTGCGCTGTTTGGTCTGTTTGCTGCTTCCAAATTTGCTCTGTCTCCTCTATGTACACAAGCCAGACATGATGCAAACAGAAGAACTGCATTGATAGCTCTGACTTTGCACTCCACGCAAGCACTGAGAGCACCTGACACAACTATACTCTGGCATGTTGGATATTGATTACTGGGCTGAATTAAATGCTAATGAGATGTAACTGGATGGGTTTTGAGAGCATTACTTTTTTTCTAGCCTTTACAGTAGACAGAATGATCATGAGATCACCTAGTATAATTATAAATATAGAAGCTCTGATTTTGAGTTCTGATTTACATAGTTTTTACAGCAACTGTTCCATATGCAGCAAAGCAAAACTTGTGGTATTGCACACATTTGTTTTCCTTCATACCTTGTTCCTGTTTTGAATAACAGCAGCAATATGTTTCTTTTTGTAACTCCTAACCAAACAACCTGCATCAAACATTAACATCTGAGCAAATCAGTACAGAAGGAAAAATCCTCTATTGTTGATTTTGTCGGGAAGACCTTTCCAGCTGATTTTGGCATGTGGCAGAGCTTGCCACTTCTGTGGCACAGCATGAGCACTATGTCCTGGGAACACCATCTGAGTGTGGGCAGGCAGTTCCAGTGCTCTCTTCTCACAGGAAAATAAAAAATAAGTAAGGATGCTCCAATTTAAGTACTGATTCTGGAGTTCCCATGACTGAAAGCCTCACTGAGTTCTTCTCTTGGTTATGCCTACTCCCAACAAATGAAACACTATCTCTCTGTTACAGCACAACCTCCAAATGAATGTGCAATTACCAAGTTGAACAAACGGACTCTGGCACTTGTTATTAAGTAACCATTGACTTAAGTGATAGCAAAATAGTCAAAGCTCACAAAGTTTTGAAGTTGAGCAGAACATTCATTTTTTCTCTGTTTTCTTGCCTCATCTGTCAACATTACCTTAGTTTCTCACTTGGACTAGTAAGTCCTTTTGGTGTCTTCCCAAAGGTAGAAAACTGGTTTGTCATGACCTCAGTGTCACATTCTTTAATCCCTTTGGTTTCAGAAAGAGGATGCACAAAAGGGAAAAAAACCCACCAGTTTTGGGAGAAGTGACTGTGAGGTCCTTTAAACAAGTTGCTCTGCTTCTGGAGGAGTGATGACATGCCCTTTTTACCACAAGGACAGATACGTTCCCTTTGTTCTGTTTCTACTGAGGAGAAGGACCTACTTCCAGATGATTTAGCAGAGATTCAATCAAACTAGCAGACACCAGTAAGTCTCTGAAATGATTTACAGATTGTCCTTTTGGAGAAGATAAATGATGGAGTGACCTACATTGAAAAGCTTTAAAACCAATTCCAAATGCACTCAATAAGGAATAAGCAGTCTATATAAACCCCTTTTCTTTGTAAGTACCTCCAGAGGATAAGTATTGCTGCTCTGTCCAGCCAGCAGGAAATTTCTGAAGGAATAATAGAATCATTCACCAATTCATGACCTTACAGGCTAACACAGCACCTACCCAGAAAGTTACAGGGCAAAGCAGATTTATTGAGAGTGTCTGGAACACAGAGAACTGACACCAGAGGAAAAACTATGGAAAACTTTAACAAATCCCTCAGCAGAAAAACTAGCAGAGTATTTTTCAAATCATTGATGTCATTCAAATTAGTGATAGAATCATTCAACTTAGTGATAGGGAAACTAGATGAAAATCTGACTACCCTTAAAAAGGTTCATGGCTTTTTTTTTTGACATTTCAAGCAGTTAGTTTGTCCACTGAGCTAATGCAACGTGCAGACTTTACAGTAACACCACCCCGTAGCTCTTATTTTTCACATTCACATAAGCATACAACACACTAAGCTAAACCATCGGACTTCAATTAAACCAGGTAAGTAGAAGTTAGTTACTGTGTTGTAGGACTACAGAAACAGTTTTAAAGAACCTGCAACAGAATAGCATGGATGATGGTTTTAGACATTTAAGAAAGTTAGTAGAAAATGATTACTGTACCTTTTTCCTGATTTATGAGCATTTCAGATAATAAAGACAGAGATAAAGAGAGAAGAAAAGAAAATAGAAAGTTAAGAGATTTGTCTTCAATAATATACAGATCAACAGATATAAGAATTTTTGCTTATTTTGGTAACCATTTGAATTCTTTTTCAAAACTAATAAATGGCATTCCATTTGTGACATTGGCTAATAGAAAAATAAATTTATTAGATTCAAGCAGTTACATTTCAAAACTGTGCACCCAATTTAGTATATCCACTTTCAAAAGAGACGCATTTTAGAACTAATTACAAATTCAAATATCTCAGGTTGACTTTCAAATAAATAAAACATTGTTATTGTAAGTGTGCTTTGGTTTGGAAAATGTGACTGACTCGCTTCTCTTACTTGTTTGTTTTTGCAAGGCATAATGTACATTAGACATTCCTTAATGCTGTACTGTCTGAAATGTGTAACTGCTTAAAAAGTAAATATCAATTAAACTCAAAAGTTCTGCCCCATAAACACTTGGCCAAACATTAAACCATATATTCACTTCTTTGAAAAAGACAAAGGAACAACTCTGCCGGTTATTCTTTACAAGCTTTATGCTGAGGACTTAACCGGTCTACAAAGTTGTCTGATTACCTTCTTTCCCCATAATATGGTGATTTAATTTTATCAGAGCCTAAGACACTAGACAGGCTCCCATCTTCTCTGCAAGACAAGTGAGAAGACTTGTAGAGTTGAGCCAGAATCTACCAACTGTACATAAGAAAAGAATTTGTTTCTTACAGTTAATTCTGATGGTGGGTACTTAACAAATTTCATCTAGTTATAAGACAGATGTATTTTTACCTTTACAAAATCATGTCCAAAACTGAGATGCATTTACCTTCGACTGTCTGAACTGCTTTTGCATTCAATCAGAACAGACTTTATTGAAGCAACACAGGATGGGAAGCGAGACAATGATGACACACATTTAGTACAGCAGCAATGACTCAGCTTTCACTCATACTATACCTTATTCTACTGCTGCCTCCTCTTACTGGAACAGGAACAATGGGAGAGTTTGCTGAGTAACTTATTCCTGAGTAACCTATTCTTGAGTAACTTATTCCTCAGTATGAGTTAGACAGCTGAATTTGCCTTTCTGTGAGCAAGACTTTTTCATTTCTCAAAGCACATACAATTCAAAACAAAAATACAGTTGCCTGTAGCTGAGTTTTCTGAGACGCTCCTCGTGAAAAGTCACCCTCCAGTTGCAGAACAGATTGTGTACAAGGACCATTGGAAAACTCAGTGCAACTCCCAGTATGAAATCATGCTTACGGTATCCAGGTGTGTTCGCTGATGCTTTGCCCGGTCGCTGGAGTTGCTGAAAGCTTTCTGGCAGCCAGGATGCTGACACAGGTATGGCTTCTCCCCAGTATGACTCCGGAGGTGAATCTTAAGGTTCTCAAGCCTAGAAAATGCCTTGTTGCACCCTTCAAACTGAAAAACGTCATAAAAAATCGTTGTAAAGTACTACTAAATAAGCCATGTGCAGCCACAATGAGAACAGCGTAAGATTCAAGTTGGACATGCAATAAATCAACCAACATTCAAACATCTGTTGAAGTTTATGGATGAAACACAACATTTTGTGCTGTTCATTTAATCTGTCACTGAAGACATGGTGTGTAGCTCAATAATAATACAAGAGTTATAAATATCTCACACGTTCTGTCTGAAGTACTGAATGCTTAAAGACATGGTGTCAGAACAGAAAATTTAAAGAAAGAACAAGTGTTCTGATGAGTTCTCTTAGATGTTAATTGGCACAGGAACACTGTGGGCAATAACAATTAGCTGCTACAGGAAGAGAGCAAGAGAAGCTATTTGTGGCAGGTAAGAACCTGGTTTCAGATGTCAGAAATACTATACACTGGAGCAGATGAGCACGGACTATTACAAGAAGACCTGATCCATTTGAAGATCAGTCCAAAGGAGCTCTGCTGTTATTCTGCACCCTTTTCTTTACTAGCCGTATCATTCAGATCTGTTCTCAGCATTTATACCATCAGTAACCTGAGCAATTCTGACTTTTTAAGCACCCGTTTCATTAGAGAACTCAGGAATAAAACGCTGCATAGCATTCATAACGGAAGTCATTGTTTCAAATTAAATCTGAATAAATAAATAATTAACATTTCCAGCTACTAGGCCAAGGGAAGGGTGTTTTGCATTGCTTACTGGTAAGTTTCAGTGTTAGAGACAACAGGTGACTGCAGTGGAGGCACTGTCTCTAAGATGGGCTTTGAGAACTAACTCAGGTGAGCTCAAGGACATGCATATGCACATTCATGCACCAGCAAACCCATCAAATGCACTCAGATACTTAGGCACGTCCACAAATACTTCTATGCACACATACTCAAGTGTGGTGGTGTGCATATACTTTGCCACTCTGCATTGCAGCTTCATGGCACTGCAGATCTTCTAGAGTCTACATAGATAAAACCCTGGCTCCTCTATGATTTGAGATCTCAAAGAATGTATTTGAGAAACACAACCCAATTCACCTTCATATCAACACTAACAACAATTCTGAAAGAAGGCAGGTGTGTCTTAAAGCCACTATTTCTGGAAGCCAGATTTTTCTGTACAATACGTGCTCATAAAGAGTGAAATCCTGACCCTCACAAAATTAGTGAGTGTTTTGTCACTTCCTTCTGCTGAGTCAGGATTTTGTTCAGCAGCTTTCCATTCACTACCTGTGGTTCCTCAGATGGCACCACAGAAGTTGCAGTCTTGCCAATCCCTGTCACATTCCATTTGTTATGCATACACCTCTTATATACATTGGTGCGTGCAAACTTCTGACTCAGCTGTTGCATCAGCTCTGCATTGCAGGCAGAGGGACAGGAGGGGAGAGTAGATGCAGATGGAGCCTAGAAGATGCTGTAAACTGGAGGCACCTGGTCTCCTGGTGCCTGACAAAAGGCAATTTTAACTCCTGATGGACAAAGGGCCATCACATCCTGCTCAAACTAGTGTGTTTTAAGCATCTCAACACAGTGAGCAAAGTGATCTGGATTCTCAAGCTAGCACTTCATTTTGCAGGCTGTGTTCTGCCTTTGGATGCAGATTGGCTCTGCACACTACAAATTAAGCACACCAATGCACTCCAACACACAGGCACCCACACAGAGGGTTTCCTGGCAGACTGCAAATTTCTGCCTTTCCCCGCCGCTCATACATGAAAGGATCACTATGGCTTTTACTGCCCTAAATATTTCACTCCCTGGGCAGATATTTAATCTGTCTAAATAGCATATTTGGGTCTATGTGTGCAGACAACTATCTGATATGTATATATTTTCGCCTTTCCCCATCACAACTATCATGACAGATCCACAGAATTACCTGGAGACATGCAGTCTATGGCTTCAGAAGTTTGTTTGGCCTTGACTCCCCTCTGAACACTTCTGCTGGTGCAGGGAGGCGGGGGAGTTTTGAAAGTGACCAAGCCACCAAGGCTTAAAAAGAAACAAACTTTCTTCTTAATCACCACTAAAAATCTGGCAAGGATTCAGAACGAAGCAATCCAAAATGTGCAAATATGCTGAAGTCCATGAAAAATAAAGCCAAGTTTGGCAAATCCATAGTTCTCGTAAGACATTCCTTAAAGCCAGTCTCTGGCAAATGGAGTTAATGTTCTGAGGTCCTAAAGATCACTTGTTTCCACTTTGTTCCCCAGCTTCATCTCCTGCCTTCTCCTCAGTCTCCTTTGATTAGTGTTGTGTCCACAGTGTTGTATCACCCCCCTCAAACTAATATACTTTTCATTTTCAGTTCAATGGACTAGCTCTTCGCAGTTTTACTCACCAATATCTAACCACGAGGCAGGGTGAGAATCAGACCCAGAGTCTACAAACTTATTTTGCAGCCCAGCTCTGCAACCTCATTCACCTGAATCCCAGGTGAGCAGCAAACCAAGCTTTTCCCTTCAGTTGTTCATGCTATCCTCCCATGCGTGCCATTCCTTCCCTCCTACCTGAGCGGACCCTCCCCTGACTCTGTCACGAGTCCATTCTACATGCTCCACTCCCCTCTCGAAAGGAGTTTCTGGTTCTTACATACAGGCATCAAAAAACCTAGCCCAGAAGGACATTATATAACAACACTCCTTGTTATGGGGTCTTTGGGACACTTTATACCCCATGGGCACCAGAATCACTACAGTGACACCCCTTCTTGTCTCCATGTTGTCTCAGGCCTGCAAGACCTGTGAGGTCACACAAGTAATTTCTCAGCTATTCAGTCACGAATGGAGGATCTTGACCCTCAGAATGTTTTTCTAATGGATTACCAGTCTTCAACTCCGTATCTACAGCCTAATGCAAAGTAGGAAAGTATGCAGAATAATCCAAACTAATTAAAGGTCCAGCTCCATTCTCATTGATGTCAGTAGCAAAAATTCCAATGGCAAATGTCCTAAAACATCTAAACACAAGCTAATTTAAAACACATGAAAGCACATATGTTTAAGAGTTTGCTGGATCGAGACTTCAGGAAGAGAAGGAACAGGCCCTACCATAAATGCTCAGAGCTACAAATATGAGTTTATTATCCTTTTACTGTGGTCAACAGCCTTTTTTTGGTACTAACATATAATCCAAGGGTCTAATGCCTTCAGCAGTCAGGTTCCTCCCTTACCACATATGCCTGGACTTTAAGGGCTTTTGTTATTTATATTATTATTTCCTAATTTATATTATTTATACTATCCAGCTCTATTAAGCTGGATAACAGATAGTGGGACAGTCCCAATGCTGTGATAAATTCAGTCTAAACATGTAAGGTGGGAGAATACACCAGCAAAGAGAATGATATGGCTCCAGCGGTCATATTTTCAAGGAGGCAGGGTTGCTAAAGGTAGGGTTGGCTAAACATGAAGAAAATCAATGGAAAAGGAGCAGGGGCAAGAACCTTGCTGGCAAGTGATGAGAAGAGGGGAAGGTGATATACAAAGGTGAAAGGCCTGAGAGGGAGGGAGGAAAGGAGTTGGTGCAAAGAGGTGAGAAGTACGGGGCTAAGAGAATCCACTCAGAGCTGCAGAAAGGTCTCTACTTTGAAGGACTCCAGGAAAACCTATTTCAACTCCATTATTTCTCACTGGATCTGCTGACTGTGTCCCTTGCAGTTTTTCCCTACAAGTCCACATGTGGAAACAGCACTGCTTCCCTATAGTGGAAGTGTCTCACCTGTGCAGTTGTACAAGGACAAGATAACTTCAACTGGGTTGCTGAAGAAACTGGTTTTGCATCACTTTGTAAGGTAATTCTTGGGCTTCACTGCTACTCACCAACACTTTTAACCCGTCCACCTACCCTTGCTACTTGGAGTGTATTTATGTTTATATACACACTAAATAAAACTACTGGAGAAATGGGGTGCTCATTCTCCTTTTCAAATAACCTCCAGGAAGGTCCATCAATCCCACAAGTGTCTCAGCTTCAACTACAAAGAACAAATGTTCAATTTCCAAAGGGCTTTAGGATGGTAAGAGCTATTTGATCAACTGAGAAGGCTACTTAACAGTATCTCCCAGACATCTGGCCCCAATCTGTCACTGCTTAATCCTACAATCTTAAACATTTTGTTGACGTTTGATGCCTGGGATAACTGTAACAAACGCTGCATGATCCTCGAAGTCTGTAAATGTCAACAGAGCTCTTAAACAAGTTCATCAATAAAAATAATAATTATATTGCAATTACTACTTTTGTCTTTATTGTGAGATTGTTAATGTGTGCTTCAGACACTGCTATGCTACACACATCTGAGCACAGACACAAAACAATGCCACATGATTACAGTAAATAACATGATGCAATTATTGGATTTTATAACTACTGCTGCTTTAGAATAGGGCTTCTACCAGGAAAAAATATGTTGTGGAAATTTCCGGGACTAAATTAGTTCACGACCATATAGAAATATATATGTTATCTTTATTTTACACTGAAAACTCACTGGAGTGTAACTTCTCCAATATCATGCATTTAAAAGGCATATTTATGAAAACACCAAATTATCTTACAGTGATCTAAACACATTAAAATTTTCCTAAAAAACCCCAATTTAATCTAATAACTGTAACTGCTTAAAATGTTTTTTTCTTTGCTTCCACATTATACTTCGAATGCACCTGAGAATGTTGCCATACAGAAATAACAGCATATTCCCAAGAGGGTTTATATTATCAAATGTTTACCATTTTCATAAGCACATTTAATCACAGTCATGTCTAGAATATCTGTCAGTGGTACAGATCAGAAGAAATAAACTATAAACTAAACAGCTCAGACCATAAGGTAAAGCAATAACTGACATTTTCTTAGGAAATGAGTTATGACTGAAAAAGAGAAGCCTTCACAGTCATAGTGCTAAATAGGTCCAGTGTGCCATTAGAGAAAGCTCATTAATATACACCTCTGCTCTCTGCTGCAAGATCAGTTAAACAAGCTGCCTTTTATTTATAGGCAGAGGGACAGAGCAGGTCATATTGGCTGCTGACATCTCAGACAGCCTACAGATGGAAAACCCAAAACATTTCATTCCAAAGCATTTAATACTATCAATAGGAAATCTTATGTCTGGTCAAAACATCTACAAGCCTTATGAACATTGTGAAATGGTCTTTCTTCCCAACTGATTGCAAAATTGGGAAAATTTTATTGAAAAACACGTTATGAGAAAAAGGATCCTGTGAGGATATGTATCCCTTCTAGAGGGGAGGAAATAGTCACACCGCTCTTTAAACAGCATCAATGTTTTATAGCACACTGAGCCTAATGTTGGGGACATGGCAGGAGGCATACGAGGCTCCAAACTGTTATGAATGTCAGTAACTTAAGCACATTAGTTGTTCCACCCAACACAAGAATCAAAATATCTGATTTGGTGCTTTGTTTTTTCTAGCTAACTTCTGATTGGATTAATTTTTAAGTCTCTGTTGTAGCCACAAGGTAAAGCCCTGATCCTGCAAATACTTGCGCATGAGTAACATGACTCATGCAAGGAGTTTTATTAAACTCAACAGAACTATTTGTGTACATAAAAAGCAACCCATAGGACTGAGCCCTCAACTTCCTAAAGAATCCCAGTTCATATAGCTAGATTTAAATTTATAGATTTAAATCGTTAGAAGCTGCTTTTTTCCCTTTGTGGTAACAAAATAATGGGAGATACCTGGAACAGAAAAAGGACTTGCCAATTTCTATGGGGGTTTTTTTGAAGTCTGAACAATTTATGTTTGCAAAGTGACACTTCTACATGGTATTTCATTTGAGTCCTGGGAAAAATTGCTTGTACTTGTTTTATTATTTGCATTACAAAAAAGCATTTAGGGCTTTAGCCAGACTATTGCACAATGGCTGGTGTGTAGGAGAAGAAAAGGTAAAAAGGTTCAGAACAGGAAAAAGAAAAAAAATCTAGAAAAGTAAGCCACAGTATAAATGCTATACATCTTTGACGTTGTTGGGTTTTAGGGTAATTACAGCCAACCATCTGACATCAACACATTGTGCACCAGCAGTTCATTTTTCTTTATGCTGTTTGACCGGTTGCGTATTTCCTTATTACCATGAATCTGGGAAATACTAATACACTGAAAATCTTGGAGGAGGTGTTTGATCAACATACGTCACTGAATTAAACAAGACTTTGGGCTGTCTCTTTTATTTTAATTTTATGAATTTTATAAGCCCCTAAGTCCACATTCCTGAATCCCCCTCTGGCAGTACCAGGAGTTATGGGTGCGCGAGGAATGCAGACCTGGCCCATGCAAGGCGTAACAACAGACTCATTTAAGTCATGAGGCTTTCAACAGCAACCAGGTCTGATTCTGCATGTGAGGTGATTTCCACACACAAATAGACTTCTCTGACTGCAAAATCCAACCACCTGCCTGCCAACATCCCCTGAGATGGGATTCCTCCGCTCTCACTGTACTGTCTAAAAAAAAATGAACAGCCTCGTTGTTTGAGCTCCCCAAGTCCCTGGGGAAGGGCAGGTCGGCCCAGCATGAGGTCAGCAGCTAAGAGTTCAGTGGGATGCATCCTGCTCGGTAGGTGCCTGTCCCTCTCCCCTGACTGCAGAGGCAGCCTAGATTTGGCTTCTGGGTTTTGTTTTTTAAAGATAGTCTACCTGTGTTCCTGAGTATATCTGGCATTCTCTCAAGGTCTGCTGTCTACCGAGTGCAGAAGACCAGTTTATCAGGACAGGCACCGAGTCTTAGCCCGTCTCTAAGTAGCACTGGTATGTTTTGGCTCTCAAAAGTCTTGCTCATGTAATTGTAAATTATCATCTGTCAAGAAAGGGGTGAGTGTTGTTCAAAGCACTGAAATATTCATAGATTTATTTCTTCTAGGGCCAGTAGGTCAGGCACTTCAGTGAGCAAAGAGCTTTCCATACGTTTTCCAGCAAACCCCCAAATATCTGAGAAACTATCAGAGCATCCCATTATTTTCACAAGACCCCACTGCTAGTCTTAAAGTTCTTTTTAGTAATCCTTCTTTAATCAAGTAGAAGGATAAACAATTGTCAAAACAGGGGTACTTGCATTTATTTGCTGCAACATATGAGAATGAACCACAAAAGTTGGGGATATCTTACTATCAGCAGCATGACAGCCACAAATTTTGCCATAAGGTTTTGCTAAATATGTCATTTGGAAACCAAACAATCTTCTGAAACCTCATTACAGTTGGACTGAATGCAGTATTATGGCTTGCAGGCAAAAATAACATTGCATGGAGCAACATTTTAAAAAACAAAATGTGAAATTCATATGGTCATGTAACAAGCAAAGAAGACACCCCTCCCGAAATCTACATGTCAGTCCCTTTATTTCCTCATATGTAATTGGGAAACTATTATTTATTTGGGATTTTTTGAATAGCTAGCAAGCTATGTGAAATTAAAGGACAACACACAATCCAAGATTTGCTGCTCCAATATCTGAAGCCAGATCTGCTTGTTTTGGGGACAAAATTAAGATCGAACAAAATCAATTAAAAAGCCTCTCCAGCCATGCCAGCAAAGAACCACAAATAAAATTAAAATGCTTCCTTCCAGTTCTTTTACATTTTTTTTTAGCAAAAAATATCATTTACTACATGTACTTCAAAAACTTGTTCCCTCTGGATCAGTAAGTCATTGTTCTACCTCACTTTCCAAGGAAACATTTCAATTCCAGTTTGCAACTAACATATCACCTATTTACGCCTATCTCAGCTGAAACTTTACTGAAATTCTGTCCTACACTCTTGCCTACATCTTTGTATTCTGGTCCACATTTTAGTCACATCTTTAAATAACAGACTGTGCTTTTGGTCTGGGAGGCCAGTTACACTGCAAACAGTTCTGTACAGAATGCATTTCACCGACATGCAAGACGGAATAGGTGCTCATAATTTACTTAGAGGTATAAGAGTTTGCAAGTTTGCAGTGAAGAATTAATTTGCTTAAGATAATGCATGCAGCCCCAGGACACAGGGAGAATCCATTAAGGTCTATGTGGACTAACCAGTTGGGAAGAAGGGGAAAAAAAAAAAAAAAAAAAAAAAGAGAGAATTAAAGAGAGAACAACAGCAAGAAGGAAAAAAAAGTCATTACAAAAAGAAAGAAAAAAAACCCCAAAACTTATGGCTGATTAGCATAGCGTAGCATCTTAAAAGGCCAAAATACCACATGTGTGGCATGTTACAAAAGAAGATTAAAATAAAGGAAAAAATATCCAGAGAACCATGAAGTCTCAAAACATCTGGAGTTTTATAGTAACAAGGAGGAAAAAATCAAAAACATAATTGAAAAAAGTCCACTGTGATACATTATTGTACAATGAAGCTTAATGGAATTGAAAGGAGAAGAGATGAAAAGGCAAAATGGGGGGGGGGGGCGGGAAATAAAAGAAACAAGAAAAGGCATTTATATTTTAAAGATGTCACTGAGGGTTTTTATCCCAGTTATTAAAAATTACACACCCTGCTTCTGTAAGCTGTTCCTGTAATGTGTTGAGCGCTCTCTTTCAGCGTAAGACATTCATGCATGCTGGGGAATTTATCAACCCTTTTGTACCCGGTGTAGGGGCACTTTTCACTCCTGATTCTTTGAGAGACATCTGCAAAGAGAATGGCAGAGAAACTGCCTGTCCTGGTTTGCATTCTGAATCCAATGGGAGGTTCGAAGAGAGGCAGGACAAACATGTAAATTAAAAATGTTTGCTAAAAACAATGCACATATTCAGGAATTAAGCAAACAATCTTAAGCTGTTACATTGGCATCAGACACTAGAATCAACTGTAATTGAAATACTCTGAATGTATTCACTAACAAACATTTATATGGAAAAGCAAAATGAAAAACTTCCCTCTCTTTTCATATTTTTCTCTTTTTTTAATGAGCCAGTAAAGAGAAAGATCCACACATAGTCCAGTCTGCCTTTGTAACATGCCAACAGTGTGTCTATAAACAGGAAGGGTTTCCAATGCACCACAGGCATGAACATCCTGGATTAGGTCTGTGCTGTCTGTCCCCAGTCACAGGAAGATTTGAGACAAGCATGTGCCAGACCCCGTCTGTAACAAGTATGGTGTAATCTAGCAACAGTGAGTGTCCATCCTAACTTCCCAGTCATCCCCCAGACTACTATTTTTTTTTTAATCCTGGGAAACCCAGCTCATATCTTTGTCCAGACCAATAAATAAATGTTTTCCAGTCATAGCTTGTCACATGTCATTGCAGCTAACAAAGTGGCTCCTGTCCTTGGCAGATCAAACAGAGGAGGATCCTGTGGGTGAAAACTGATCTACAGTTGGAAATTTCTGGCTACAGCTAACTAAACTAGTCAACCACAACCAAACTCTTAGAAAAGATGAAAATTACAGCAAGGTAACTCTCCACCCACCTATGTGATTTTTGTTGCAGATACAACTTTTTGTACGTTATTCAACATAGATCATTAATTTTCCTCACAAAATCTGTTTCAGAAAGTGGATAGCTTTATTGCTGGGTTTCTCCCGTTTTAGATAGGGTGGTGGTTTTTTTCCTAAGAGGCACTGTCCTTCTCATACTCTACCTGTATTCATTTCTGCATGCACATAATGGAGCTTTTCTATCAAATTGTTGTTTCTAAAGATGAGTTAAGAAGAATAAAGTTTCCCTGCAAATTAACAATAAGCTGCATGAAATTTTCAACACTGGATGAATCTTTGCACAAAGTGGTAAGAAGGACACACAAATCTCTCCAAGGTTCTCCTTGGCAAGGGAGTAGACAAGTTGGTGGGATTTTCCATGCTCAGATAGGCTCCTGCTCTTTTCTGTGCCATCCTGGGCCAAACTGAATATCCATAAATGAAGACTGGGGTTCAACCTGTAATCCAAGGCAGGCAAGGGATCTGCTAAGACGTATGTGATTATGTCCAACACTTCCTCGCATATGAAGAGCTGAGCTCTGGCAAAGAGCCCTACAAGAGCTGCTGGTGAACCACCAGGAAAGAGAGAATGTGCAATGTGGTGGGAGCTTGTTATCATCTCCGGGTTGGTTATTCTGCTTTCTCTTGTGTCCTGGTTGTGGAGCAGAACATCAAGAGACATGGCTCCCTCCTTCGCCCGCTGACCTGTTCCAGCCACGCTACCTCAGAATCCCACAGGGTGACTTTACACTGGGAGAGCTAGAGGGTAACAACATGGAAAAGAATAATCTTATCCTTCTGAGAGAACAGGCTCTCTTCCCTACAAATGAGGAACTTCTCCTCATTTTACCCAAAGTCATTAATTTTAGTCTTGCAGTGTATTCATTTCATCTTGCTTGGCCACGTTCATTACTCGAAGGAAAATCTGTGAGATGTATTCCTAGGAAAATGGCTTCAAGACCTCACCTGTTTTAAAGGAAGTCAGTTTTCTGGCTTTGCCAAAATCAAAGCAGTGTCTAGGCTTGGTTAGGCACTGCATTGTTGGAAGAGCCATGTTTTAGAGTTTGGAAACACAATTCTGTTCTTGCACTTTGTAAATGACTACCATACTTCAGCTGAGCTGCAGCAATGGTCCATACATAAGCTTCCTCTCTCTGGTAAATCCAATATAATGTGATGCCTTCTGTTAGAGGCTGAGCTCACTCCCATTACCTCACGCTTCCATACCCTAAGTGCATGTGCTTCAACAGTTACAATGGCTGATGCACACCAACCTGTGAATCGATTATATTGGATTCTGTGCCTAAGCTTCCAAAGGAGATGTTAAATCAAGGTTTTGGTAACAAACACCCCAAAGTCCATCGCTACTTTTCACTCACGGTGACTTACTGCATCCTAGCACACTGAGCTAGTGTGGGTAGTTACGATCTTCACCAAACCCTGCTCCAGTTTTAAGTGGTAGAGTTGCCTTCTAAAGTCTATTGTGAAGATGAGTTCTCTGCTGAAGAGCAGACGGGGTGGCAGCAGTGCCAGGTCCCTTCATTCTCTATAGCACTGTGGGATCCTTTGGATAAAAGGCAGTATAGCAATGTTCTTTTCTGAATAGCACTTAATGTTTTCCCACAGTCTTATTGTTTACAGGGAGTTTAGCAAGTCACTTCACTAATTTAAAATAGATTGTATCCCACATGGGTGGATAACAATAACACATATTGGTGAATCATATGGCTTTCAAATGATATGTATGAAAAAGAAGCGCTACACATATTGTCTGAAATTTTATTGTGTGAAACCACAGCACTTAGCTCCCTACCAGCTGTGTCAACAATTCAGTGTAATAAACTAATACAATTGTAGAATAACAGCAAGGTTAGTTCTGAAAAATGAAAAGCCAAGATTAAAAATAATGGAACAAGAAAATGTAAATGAATACAGATGAACACCGTTTCAGGTGGGAATAACCAGCCTTGCAAATGATGTGACCTCACGAAATTTAGATTCCATGGTTATAGGCTGCCATCTAAAAGCCTAAGAGGAAAAGGTATTATATGGATGAAATTATTTTTAAAAGGGAAGAAGAGCAGGTTTTGATATCTGAGGAAGCTGATGTGTTAGAATTAGACTGTACAACCACTGCAGAAGCGTCCTATCTTACTACAAACTACATATGCAGGGTCAGCTTTAAAATGAAAGAGTAAGAATCTTTCCTGGACTTTGCTTCCTAGGTTCAGATCAGCCTCATATCCACACCGACTTGTTCATAGGAGCTGCTTTACACACATGACGTAGCTCCTGAGGACACTGCCAAAGGACATTCCTGACATACTTGACCAATAGCAGCCCATGTACAGGAATGGCTGAATGAGCCAGGCTCAAATAACAAAGGTTTCACATTGAGCTGTCTCACATAATTTTTAATATGCTGCTAAATAAATAAATAAATAAATAACTGAATAAAAGACATTTTCTAAGATAATATTTTGAGGGAAAACTGGAAATGGAACTCAACGGAAATAGGTTTTAAATTGAAATGTTGAACTGTAGCCCAGAAATGACAAGAAAATTAAATCTCTTTTTTTTCCTGAACCCCAATAAAAAAAGTCTTAAACACTCTCAGTAGACCACAGTTTTGAAAGAAATGAAATTATGTTATTGTCATGCATGATTATCCAACATTTAGAAGGTATCTGTGAGGTTTTCCTGAGAGTTATACCTCCATCCCATAACCTAGCAGGAAACCACAATCACTTCTGTACCTTACGTGAAGGACTTTGAAATGAAAGTGCCTCAAAATCAAATATAAGCAGCTTTCAACATGTGCATTTAATCTTCCTAGGTTAAGAAACACCCTGTGGCCACCACACTAAAGAACTGAAAACGTAAATTGAAGAAATTATATCCATATGATTAAGTAAGATTCTTAAAGAGAAACATGTTGTTAAGTACTTCATTGAGAATAAAATGAAATGCAGTAAAATAGAAGCTATTTGGAATAAATCACTGACGCACATGCTTTCTATGCAAAATGGCAGCGTTCAGCTCTGAGTGGACATCTGGAGCAAATTAGCGTTATGTTGAGAATAATATAAAATTAAAACATTTAGTTTCAGCTTCTAAAATTAAATATAAAATCAGAGACCAATGTTGTGTTGGACAGCTCGCCTTGTGACTCTGATAGCAAGAGTTTATTTTGTTGTTAAAGTTGTTTATGTCTGCTATCACTGTTCTTGGAGCCCCGATGCTCCCAGATACTATCTATGCAAACAGCACCAGGCAGAACAGTTGCATCTTGAAATGTGCTGCCAAGTCCTGCATTGGAGGTTCAGAATGAGGAGTCCAAAGCCAAGCATGGGCCAAAGCAGCTTGGGCAAAACATGACCCAAAACTATAGGCAGAACTCGGACCACACCCAAGCCAAACCTCCCAGGGCCTGAATGTGTTTTATTTCTACATTTGCATGCTGACTCTGCACCTTCTGGCTCTGGAGAGCATCCAGGGTTGATGTGTTGAAGGTGCTGGATGACTTCAAGCCTTTGTGGGGCCCCTCTTAAAATATGCTGAGCTCTGCCTGGCTGCTGCTGCTGAAGCTACTCAATTCACAGGAGGTCTGGTATGGCCAACCGGGGAGCTCTCCCAGCTCCTACTGAGGTGAGGGACAGAAGAAAAGACTCTGCTCCTGGTGGGACCTGCCCTATTTGTTTCAGGGACAGAGGCTGTGCAGAAGGCTATCACAAACCTATTTCCAAACCCAAAGAAAGCTCCTGTCCCCTCTCCTATCTCTTCCATGTGCAAACTCCAGGCGCTTAAGACAATCAAGCATTTTTACTGCTCTTTCTCTTACTTCCTAGAGAGATTAACCAGGATAAAGGAGGTGTATAGGGCTGTAACTCCCTATAATCACTCTCCTCTACAACTGAGTCCTCTGTGTCACTTGAGGGGAAAGGCAGCTGCCTTCAGCCTTGGGCTTGCTACAACTGGATACCTGGCCTGTCCACTTTGGTTCTGAAGCAGGAAAAAAAAGTGCTTCTGCTTCCTCGGGGTGCCAGGCTCGGCACCTGACAAGATCACAAACTTCAGGGGAGAACTAACTTTTCTCCTGGACAATTTTTAGATGTCCTGTTTCAGTGGTCTGTTCCACACAGCTCTCCAGAAGTTACTGCCTTACAAAACTGTCCATCTCCAACTAGACAAAACACCTACTAGCAATAACATCTCTGAAAAACTCTCTAACCAGAAGCCATTAGCATCCCTAGTACACTTTTGAACAACTCATGCCTGGTTCAAGGAGCCATGCTTGCAACTGGTGCCATGCCAAGCACCCCTACTGCTCCTGCCTGCCTGCAGATCTACCTAAGGGATCACTTCAGATCTGCCAGCAGCCCAGCAGTGTGAACAGAGACAGCTGGGTGTCTAGGAAGTGCTGAACTGGAAAGACAGTTCCGTGCAATGGATACAACGTGGTGCTCAGCTGTGGGAGATTTGGTGTTCTACTAAGTTCTGCGACCGAGTGACCTTAAGCAAATCACTTCATCTCCTGTGCACAGTTTAGTCCTTTTTGCTTTCTGACTGCACTGAAATGCCTCCTGAGCAGGGACTGTGCAACACCAAAAGCCTCATGAGATACTTTCAGAGCATCCTGAACTCATCAGTCATTGATGTATAGCCACTGAGCCAGGAGCAGTGCTCTGGAGAATCAGGCCGTCCGGCAGAAGATCAATAACCGTAACACTGGAGAGAATGCCAGACATATTATCATCTTCAGGTAGTTTGCTAATGCATCTTTATGCTTTGAAATATTCACCTAGATGTTTTGGGGGCGGGGGGGCAGAATCAAACAAGCAACCAGCATTTACTTTATATAGCATAAAAATAAGCTCCTTATAGTACGGTTTATCTCCTTTCTGATATAGTTGGGAACATGCCAACCTTGCCACCTGTTCCTGGAACTTCCTTTAAGGTAGCCCTGTCTTTCAACATGAAACCTAAATTGGACGTCCACAGACTTGCTCCTGCGCTTTGCAATGTAAACACCTGCACATATGTTTTAAATAGTCTCACACCTCTATATGTAAAATTTCAGACACCTGTGAATTGGCTTTAAATAGCCCCACTGGGTTTTGTGGATGGAGAACAACTTCCAGGTGCAGATGAATAAGGTTATTTCAAGGGCATAGGCAATGTACAGCCTCCAGTCTGAGTACATACAATACTGCATTTCCAAATTTAAAGCAAGACTTTAAACACTTGTCCTCTCTGTGACTCATTAATCATCTACAAAATGCAGATATAAAAACATTTGTGTCTCTAGATTGCATTGAGCCTTAATTCGTTGGGTTTTAATTCTCTAAAGCACCTTGAGATCTTTGCACTGAGTGTGCACTCTACAGGCAAGAATAGTCTCAGTCTTGCTCTCCATACAGCTGCACAGGAAAGGCTAATTTTCATTGGTCTTAGGCTACACTGCTTTGTGATTCTTCTGGAGAGAACTTTCATTCCATGTCTCTATATTTAAACATGGAAAAGTTTCCATGGTTTTTATTCCAATTCTACCAGCACCTTCACATCAGAACCTAACAGATGATTTCTTATTCCAAAATTTTGGCCTGCTTCGGCCCATCATTTACTCACACAGAATTCTGATAAACACTTCCATTACGCTTTTGCAAATGATACTCTATGTGAATAAAGGCTGGGAACTCGGAATTAATCTACAGTATGTCTTTTTAAACCCCTACCTTTCCTCTTACATTTCTTCTCCAGTCACCTCATAATTGAGAAAAAAAAAATAAGACAGTCGGTTTAGTTTTCTGTTTAAGAGATGAGTTCTGGCATAAACTTGCTTTGATTTCACAGTGATCTATGTGACCACAATGCATTCTTTGAAAAGGAGAATAAACTTTTGCATTTAATGAATGATTAGAACTTTTCCAAAAGCTACCTTCATTTTCTTTTAAAGCCATGTCCTTTTCTCCTTCCCCAGAAGAACGTCCAAAACAACCTCAACTTCCCATATGCAAACAAACACATATTTTAATGACAGTGAGGAAAGGTTTGCCGGGAGGAACAGTACCTTTTATTAGACCAGCTAATACAGTTGAAAAAGATAGACAGGCTCTCAGCACAAAAGCTCTTCTTTGGATGTAAAACTCTCTCCAGACTGACCACAAAGAATTGCAGCCAGAGACTAAAGAAAAGATATGTGCATCAAATTTCCATGCTGCTCTACGAAGAGAAGTCTAATAGCCAAGGGGGGCTTTGTGGCATATCTACACTAGCCTGAACAAAGAGTGGCTTGAGCTCACTTCTGCCTTCCAGAACAGTTCATCCATTTAGACACAGGCCACCACCGCTGGGCTAGCGAGCTTCCAGCTGTGGAGCAGGCCAGAGCAAGGGCAGTACCGAGCTTCCTGAACGGGCACTACATAGTGCACAGGCATGCCATAGACCCAAGATGACTGTTAACACAGCCACCCTCTGGGGTGGAATGGCCATGATTTGCCTTGAACAGAGGAGGCCATGTAAAGACAGCCTCTGCCTAGCACTGCTCCACTTTCTTTTTTACTTTTCACCCTTGGGACCAGGGAGGAGATTTTGTGGATCCCTCTGGCTCCAACTCCTCTCCCACTGGTTGCAATCCTGGAAATGCCAAGGCCTGTGGGAATGGAGAGATGCAGCCCTTCTTTCTGTCCAAACAATCCTGGATCAATGTTTTGTGTGAGAAAAAAACCCTCATGTTCCTCCTAGTGAGCCTTCTGTGTTCTTTTCTCACTGCCAAACATGAACATTTGAAATAAGAACTCTTTAAATTTCATCTCTGAGTCTGGTACCTTTTTAATTACCCCCTAATTAAAGAGAAGCTAAAGAGCAAACAGGCAAATATGCAGTTGGAAAACGTATGCAAGGAAAATAAAAGGGCCATGAGTGGCGGGCCTACTAGTCTTTCCTGTTCTCATGATTTTTATATACACATGACCTCACCAATTACATGATATGACATCAACAGGACCATTCTCTCTGTGCTGAATGTCTTCAAAACATTCCTGGCCTGAGAAATTTATCTCTGAAACCACTTGCTAGTATCAGCCTTTCGCATATCCTGAAACAGGCACTTCACATACAGTTGTGCTTCTTCCAAATAATGAGAAGCATAACAGGTCACAGAGCCCTTGTACGTGTGACCACACACACAACTACTGATGCATGCATGCACGACACAGCTCTCTTGAACTGCCAAGGAAACTATATTGCCCCTTCAGCAGAAAATCTTTATCGAAGACTGCCTTAAAAGCTGAGCTTTGAGCTACCAGCTGGCAGTCTGTTACAGTAACACAGAGGACTTGGGTTCAAGATAGCACAAATACTATCCCTTGCTGAGACAGGGGACCTAGAGTTGTTCAAAACTACTTCTTTAGCTATGTGACCTAGGCTTATCGGCCATAAAAGCATAGCCAGAGTGAAGGACTCCTAAAGATAAGTTCAGAATGGATCTTCACTATTAGAACGCCTTTTCCTAATCCTCATGGAGCCAGTACCTGTACACAGCCAAATACTCCACCTCATCAATCTCCGGACATTTTCCAACCAAGCCAGGCAAGTAAAAGAGTTTTACCCAGAACTCACTAAGGGTCTAAGGGAGGGTTTCTATATATTTGAGGTGCAGGGTTAACTTCTGTGAGGGTTCTTTAGCCAAATGCAGCAGAGTAGATGAAAATACTGACTTTGAAAAAACTGGACTACTATTTTTAAAAAGGAGAGAAAAGGTGACTTCTTGAACGGCCTCTAAAAAAAAGGCCTAAGAGAAAATATAATAGGACCTTCTGTTTTGCACAGGAAGGACAAAAGGGCATGCAATGAAATTAAAAGATGGCAAATTTATAAACTGAGGAAAGGGAATACTTATTCACGGAATATGTGAGATTTCAGAGTTCATTGCTGTGAGGAACTAGCGTGGAGGGAAAGTGAAATTTAGAAAACTTTTGGACTGATGCATGCATAACAAGACTATTCAGAGCTGTCAAAGTTCAAGCAAACAGTATGGAAAGGACACTAAGCCTCCCGCTTCTGGGCTTACGACCACTCTCTACCTTTTAGATGATTACTATGTGATAGGAAGGTCACATCCATCTATTCCAGTTTTCATGTCTGTTGTGCACCATTTGCTGGTGGCCACTGTCACCTGTTGTAACACTAGGTACCTGTCGTACTATTGGGTTTCTTACCCACTGTTGGTGGGAGACAGCTTTAATGTTTTAAAGATCGCAGACTCATCAAAGTCATGTTAACCAGCCGTTCTGGGAGGATGCCTCTTACCCACGTTTAGACATGAAACAGCTAGTTGTCTCAGTCACTGACACCCTCCTCGTAAACACTGAGGCAGAGGCCTTCCAGAAGGTGACTGTGTCCCCTCATTCTCAGAAGCTGTCCAAAACAGCTGGGATATGCTGCCATCACACTCCTCCTTACTGACCATTAAGAGATCTAGAGAACAATAAAATTAGGAGAGCTCCTGAGGAGGTAAGGCTTAAAAGGTAACACTGGGCCTAACAGACAGCCAGGCCAAGATGCCACTGTGAATTCTGTGGCACCTCCCAGTTGAACAGCTGGTGGCAGGACAAAATTTGAACTTAATTTAGTGGAGAAAATAAGGTTTGGAAGGACAAAGAAAAGAATCATGACCTCTGGGAGGCCAAGACTAAAGCTTGATTGGGTTGGAGGGCAGGGAAAGACAGGGTGTGAGGAGATAAAATCTAATGATTTCAGGTAAGGAGTATGAGCAGTCAGGTCTCAACAGTCAATTGCAATCACTACCTTGCTGTCACTGTGGGGTCACCAAGAAAAACCAAGCAGCACAGAAAAGCAAGACAGAGGAAGCAGAACAAATGCTGAGCAACCCGTGTGGCAGATTGTACCCACTGCACAGAAAAGATTTTAAAATTAGAGCCCAGGATGGGGACGAAAGAAATGATAAAAAGGGTACAGGTTACTCCTTCTGCCTCTGAATCCTGTTTACAATGAATAACATGTTACTGATTGATGTGTGAACCTAGTTCTGCTTAGGATCAGCCAAGTCCACGTACCTAAATACCCCATGTCAGGCAGCACAAAACATACCCCAATTTTTTGTTATTTTGTTTGGTTCTCTATTGACATTTTTTACCATGACTAACGCATGATTTTCCCTCAAAACTTACCATGACAAAAATCACAGCTCTTAAACATAAGAGTACAGCCCGCAGGCTCTCTGAGTTAAAGCATGCCCTGGCACAACAGCAGCATGGATGACACAGTCAGCCACAAAGGATTACACTAGCTGATTACCACAGACACATTTGTGCATTCACCCTGAAAAGCCACACGGACCAAACTTTGGCAAACAATGTCAATGACAACAGGAAATGACCCTTCATCAGGGCACATAAAAGATTTGGCTAACTGAGGAGAACCTCTAAGAGCACTGGGCAAAATCGTCTTCTCCCCTAGGCTGGCCTTCTCTGCAAATCACACTGCAAGGCAAATGAATCAGATCAGTGGGTTCAAGCCTTAATTAAGCTTGCAACCATTTCTTACAGTCCTTTCCCCCTGCATTAAAATCGGTTTTCTCAGCATATAAAACATTCTTGGCATACGGCAGAAAAAAGAAGGGGAAAAGTATATTCATGTCATCATGGCTGAAAGGGTACTTTCCCACAGCAGCATCTGCGAGGAATATTTTGTATTATCTCTAGTTGCCTTGGAGACACTGTGCCAACCTGATGGGCCAGTCACGTCCTCAGCTGTGACCTCTTAAACTGAACCACAAAAATGCAATTTATTTGGGCATTACAGGCTATCCATCTAGCCTGCTATGGCATTACCCTGCCCTCTGCTCTCTTCTCAGGATCACTGTATGAATTTGAATCATCCTTGCAATTTGGATCCCATCTTTCTTTCCTACAAGGCATTCAAGGGCATGGTCCCACAGCATGTAAAAAACTGACCAGAGTACAAACAACAAGTCTTTGGTAGAGAGCTTCACTTCTCCAGAGAATCAAAAACAACACTCCAGGGGCAAATGAGAACTGAAAGCCTTTCTCCCCAAGACCATTTCAGAGCTATTCTGCGATTCCACCAGCACGGATACCTCAGAGAGGGCTGACACACAGAATGCTGACCTCTTTCCGGAGGGCCATGAGCAACAGGTCTGCTCTGAAAAACCACTGGAAACAGCAGCACCTTGCTCCAAATATCTGCTCCTTGTGCACAACAACCACGTTCCTCTTTCCACCACCTGAACTACTGGTTTCAGAATGGACTGACAATCAGCTGCAAGGTGAGCCAGCTCA
The DNA here is from genome assembly GCF_026419915.1 of Harpia harpyja. Lineage (NCBI taxonomy): Eukaryota > Metazoa > Chordata > Aves > Accipitriformes > Accipitridae > Harpia > Harpia harpyja. The sequence goes on from NC_068950.1 coordinate 39,849,787, forward strand.
CACCATGGACCTCAAAGACAGACAGGGCTCAACGGCAGCATCAGGCAGCTGTAGCTGCTGGTCCAATTTGACCAAGAGAACTTTCTTCACAGTGATGAAGAAGGAACAGCTCAGAGTGTGCTGCCAAGTTTAATAGTAGGAAGAAATGATTTTGCTGTTACCAAAAGCATGTAATTGTTGTATCCATTTGCAGGTTGTTCTGAAAAGTCACTTTTTTTTTTTTTTTTTTTTTTTGGCAAAACAAGTTTTGTGAATCCTTTCTTGTTCCAACAGTCAAGTTACTCAGCTCTCCCATTGCAGACAGACAAGGATGAACTGGGTGCCAACTCACAGGACTGCTCTCTTCTCTTCTCTTCTGTGTATAAAGCCACTGACAAATAGCCCAGCACAGGAAGAGCACTGTGAAAAATGGAAAGGCCACAGGTCCACATGCAATGTCAACAAAGCCAAGCTCTCACCACTTCACCTGGGATATTGTGCCTTTCTCCCCTTAAGTTGTGGGGTTGGACTATTAGTAAAAAGTTGACACAGCTGTCCCAGATGCAAACCCACTGGCACTTCATCTGATATCTTAAAGTGACAACAAACAAACAAAACCAAAAAGTTTTTATGCCAAAGACAACAGTCCAGCTCCGAATGCATGCTAACATTTATGGGAGGATAGAAGATCTGGAGTTAGGGACCACAATAAGTCAAAACTTTATTTTTTGTTGCTTTTAATGCCAGCTGAGAAGTTGTGAAAAATTGGTAAATTCTAAACCCTAGGCACAACATAATGCTGGCAAAATTTCATGCCCTTCCAATGATGGGTAGCTGATCTAGGATGTAAATGGCAATATAATAATGGTGATGATAAACAAGATAAAAACATGTAATTCTGCATAATAAAGAAAAGCCATTACGACCCACTTTTTGCTGCTGGCCACTGTTCAATAACTGGCAATTTAGCCACGAAGGAGCTTATTGCTATGCATCTGCAATCTGTCAGAAACAGTTCTCAGTAGAAACATACAGTTACTGCTATTCTTTGATCTACTGTTGTGTATGGGACTTTATACTCTGTGCGCACTAACTGCAAAAGCACTCCTAACTGGAAAAGTGTGTGCTCTTATAACATAAGGGCCATATACTCTCTGTGATGTAGTACACTGGTTCATTTATAATATTAACTGGTCTTTTATTTTACTTTAATCCTTCAAATTGGCACCACCAGCATGCAACATACATGATACACATTTCATCTGGTATCACCACCCCCTCCCTGCAAAAAAAACCCAAACCCTAAGTAATTTGAAGGTCTTTCTACTAAGGTTTTCAGGTGGTAGAACCTGAACAAAATCCCTTTACATTTTAGTCCAAATTTTTGATAATGATTTTATAATTATTAAAAATCATCAGATTTTTTTAAATCTCCTTATTAAGGTTTATGATATGTCCCCTTTCTCCTTACCATAACAAGTTCATTTGAGAAAGAGACTGAATTGGCTGAAGAGAGTACAAGCAATTCTTCCATCAAATCCTCTTCCAGATTAACCTAAAACTTCTGGTTTAGTAGCTTTAAATGTGCTTAAGAAAATCTATGATTTTCTTTTTGTTAAAAAATTCTTTTCTTGTTCATCTTTTCCAAATTATCTTTGTGGGTGTAAAAGCTCAAAACTTTGTTTTGTTTTGCTTTTAATGAAAATGTAGATTTTGGCAATCACATCTGTGCCAAAGGATCTGGGAGCTGGCATAGGAATTTGGCCCATTGTATGGATACCTCTTAAGTGCCTGTCTCTGGTTTACTTATCTCACTTCCCTCTGACCTAGTAATTCCTGTTTCAACACAAGTATTTAATGGATTTATGTGTAAAAGAGAGAAAGAGAGATGTACATATTTTTGAATCCAGCCCAGTATGAAGCAATCATTTTCAATTAGCATGTCCTTAGATGAACACAATAAGCCAGTGTTTTTCATTTCCAATTTGTCTTGTTCCGTGCAAAAGGAATTAAAGAGATAAAGGACATACAAAGACTGGTCCCAGATGCAGCTGTAAAGCAAGATTTATCAATTAGTATGTTAGAAGTATCAGGCTGGCCACCATTCCTAGGGCTTCAGACTCCTGTTAAATTAAATATTGAACATCAGGCTGGTTACTTGAGATAGCATCAGAATATGTGGCCGCATCCCAACACTGTTCTATGATTGCTAGATTTAGTGGCATACAATAATTTATTTTAACCATCACAACTCAAGGAACAAGAAGATGCACTAAATAAAGGCCTCTTTCCATTTCACTTCTACAGGGGTAAACTTCAGAGCATTAGTTACACAATATTGCATTTTATCAAATATTGCTGTTCTTACTTCAGTACACAGCAAAGCCATCCTATCTTTGCCCTCTCTCTGTGATGTCCTACAACACTGGCAGTCATGGTCAGCACTTGTGCTGAATGTGTAGTTTTCTATTAAAGCAAATGTAACTTGGATGACCTGCACTGAACAAAAGCCACTTAAATTTGTCACATATACAGAGTATGACCAAAATCCACTGTAAGTGTGCTCATCATGTGTCATCTTACTTGAACTCAGGGTCCGGTATCATAAAGCAGGCACTTTGGTACCAACACCGACTTAAGGAATTCTTGCCACTGTTTTCTACCCTTTTTTGCTCATTCCTGCTTTGTTTTGCATGCCCTCAGTTCAGCCAAGACAAGTGTTTGCAGAGCCATGCTGTGAACCAGGCCAGTGATTTTATCAGAGTCAAAAATAGAGAACATTAATTTTAATCAGGATGTGTTCAGTTCAAACTGTGGATCCCATAAACACAAATAATGGAAAGAAGGGACAACAACAGTCAAACCCTGGTGCATGAATGAAGAAGTAGGGGAGAACTTTTTAAACCATGTTTGCTGTTGAAAGCCCATGCACTGTGAAACTATGTTTGAAGTAGCAATGGACTAGCCCAGCTGAGGTTGCAGGACACATTGAAAGCATAGAGTCACATCCCAATCTCTTAAGTGAATACTGTTTATACAGTAAAACCGCAGCCTGCTGTAATGCTCTTATCCTTGCTTAGCTCTGTGTGATCCCTCTCGTCCTACCCTAAACTGCCAGAAGTCTCCATGCTCTGCACACGGTGTTCCACAGACAAGCAGCTTAACCTATGCCTTGGTGAAGCAATCTCAGACTTGTTGAAATAAAAGACTCTACACAAATATTAATGATTATTACTATTACAATTTCCATTCATTTTCAAGAGCTTACATTTTCACAGGTACACAGGTGTTCATGAACAAACTTTGATGTGCACTTTTAAAAAGGTTTGCTAAGAAATAATGACAGTAAATCTTCAGTTCATACGTACAATAATCTGTATGAGGGCCTTTATGCTAGAGCCAATGCAACTGAATGCATTTTCCTTCTTAAATCCTCCATAACTGCACAGAAACAAAAAAGTAAACCATTAAGAAAAAAAGGCACTAAGCACTTAGGAAGCCAAGGGCAGCTTGACAGAAACCAGCAGTTCATTTGCCTTTAAAGCTGCATGTATTTTAAAATACATAAGATAATATAGATATATCTGCACATCCTCTAGTAGGTGCAGATGAGAAATGTCTGCTAAATTAAAAAAAAAAGTGTCCTGATAATGTTTAGAATTCCATGCAGTAACACAGGGAGAGAGAGTATCTGACTATCCAGACATAAATCTTTGCAGATAAACAGCATTCTGTGTGCACCTAGTATTTGCTGACAACATCTTTTAGTGCTCTCTCCTCGGCATCACCTAAAGAGCAAAGCCAAATTTCCAAAAGCCAACAGGAAAAAAAAAAATTTTAAAGAAAGAGGGTCGTAATTCATACTCTGAAAACCAGAAAAGAAGTACTCAGCAAAACCATCCTATCTCTGCCCTCTCTATGCAATGGCCCATAATGCTGGAAGCTGCACTCAGCACCTGTGCAGAATGTGTGCTTTTCTGTTCGAGTAAATGTAAGTTAGATGAGCTACAATGAACAGAAGTCACCTATATTTGTCACATATACGAAGGCTGAAGTTTGCGCATGAAAATGAACCCTATCACCTTACCATAATTTCTCAAACACTTTGCCTATACCCAAATGACTCTTTTAAGCAGCTGGTTTATATATATATGCAGCGTAACACCTACATGTTTCCCCCCTGCTGACCATCCGGGGTAAGAAGCCGCCAGGATATATACTGAGCTCACACAGCTCAGTACTGAAATAAGGCAAGCCCTGTGAACACCTGCAGCTGCAGCCTTCTTTCCACTGCTGCACTGGGTGGGGAGCAGATGAGAGGTTGGCAAAGGTAATTTCAAACATCCTCCCTTGACTGTGGGAACGGACCTTCTCAGCTTGTCAGCTATTCTTAGGGTGGTGAAGGCAGTGAGAAGGAAGGCACACAATGCCCAGTGGCTTTTGCCAGCTCCTGCGGGACAGCTGAGGCTGCATTGGAGTCTGTGTGAACCATGTATTTTCTCATTCTGGCTTACATTAACTCTTTCTTCCACGGTTTCCAGATGCTTGTGCTTCCCTGAACTGGATATTCCAGAAGAGAACAAACAAGTTGTCAGTAGGTAACATTAGGTCCAGGTTAACTGCACTTTGGGCTGGCAAGTTTCTAGTTTTGTTCTCTTTGTTAATAAAACAATGGGGGGGGGGCAGTGTTAAACAGCTGGGAGTAGCATGTCAATCTGTAGTTAAGTCTCTCCTGTGGGTAGAGAGAGATCAATAAGGCTAAGTAAATTCTACACATCCCTGTCCTCTCCTGTGTTATCTTAGAGGAGTGAACTAGGGATAATCGGCGCCAGAATTCCTGTCTTAAATCTCAAAAACGTAAGTTTAGCCACTGGGCAATCTCAACTCTGTGTTAGCGGAATTGTGTGCCATTTAATTTCTTTGATTTTAAAACAATAATTTCTCATCACTCTCATTCACTATCCCTCTACACTCCCTCAACCCCTCGGCAATGACAGCCCCAGTCACACAATGCCCATTCTGTCTTACTTCTCTGCTTTCCTCTGCCTCTCCAGTGATGCTTGACTCTCCCTCCTTGAGCAGCTTCCTCCCAAAAAGCCTAGAGGAGCTGGGAGGTGGCACAGAAATGGTGCAGAGCATGGTGCGGTCTGTGAGAACGTTTCCAATTTTTCATGAGAGCAGTCACAGAAGCAAGAACAGACATTCCTCAGTAGGACAGGCAAAACCAAATAAACTTTGCTGATGTGCCTGTGCCATGTCTCCCTCACCTCAGTAGCTGTGCTGCCCCAAAATGCCCTTGTGCAGCAGCTCCGACCCAGCACCCATGCTGGCTCTCCAGGCCTCTTGCACTGACAGAAGGAACATGGACATTTGCCCTTCTCAGCAGTTGCCCCCTCCATGAAAACGGTTTCTTGGCCTCCTGCTGGCCCTAGGTGTGAAGGCAGCAAGGCTGTGAGACGTGGGGGGACCAGGCTGCTGGGGCAGGAAGGGTCCAGAGAGCAGCAGCCCATCACTGCCTCCTGGTGCCAGCAGGGTTTCAGACCCCCTTCCCCGGAGGGCCAGGTCATGCAGGAGGCTGGGGAAGGCACAGCAGGGCCTTATCAGGATCCATACCTGTCCTCTCTCCCTCCATGCTGCTCCTCACGGTGTCCTTTTCCTCCTTTCCCTGCTGAGCCCCTTTCCCCTTTGTCGTGGTTTAACCCCAGCCAGCAACTAAACACCACGCAGCCGCTCACTCACTCCCCCCCCCCCCCAGTGGGATGGGGGAGAAAATCGGGAAAAGAAGCAAAACCCGTGGGTTGAGATAAGAACGGTTTAATAGAACAGAAAAGAAGAAACTAATAATGATAATGATAACACTAATAAAATGACAACAGTAATAATGAAAGGATTGGAATGTACAAATGATGCGCAGTGCAATTGCTCACCACCCGCCGGCCGACACCCAGCCAGTCCCCGAGCGGCGATTCCCCGCCCCCCCTTCCCAGTTCCTATACTGGATGGGACGTCCCATGGTATGGAATACACTGTTGGCCAGTTTGGGTCAGGTGCCCTGGCTGTGTCCTGTGCCAACTTCTTGTGCCCCTCCAGCTTTCTTGCTGGCTGGGCATGAGAAGCTGAAAAATCCTTGACTTTAGTCTAAACACTACTGAGCAACAACTGAAAACATCAGTGTTATCAACATTCTTCACATACTGAACTCTAAACATAGCACTGTACCAGCTACTAGGAAGACAGTTAACTCTATCCCAGCTGAAACCAGGACACCCTTCTTCAACTCTGCTGTGCCCCACACACTCCATGCTACTCCACCTCCCACACACTTGTGACTGGTACTGACGTTCTAGTTTCCTAAATCTGCCCCTCCAAAGCCCACAATCCCCAAATCCCAGAAGCCTCCCCCTGTATGGAAGGTGTGTGCCTGTCATTCAGGAGACAAGATTACTTATCGTAACCAACTTTCATCTTCTCTCCAGCACATCCGTGCTAAGGGCTGAATCCATATAATCTTTCTGCAGTAGCTGTCCCCAAGTGGAAAAAATTGCAATGTGCTGATTATTCCCAAATACATCTATACAGACTACAGCATCTGTAATTTATTACCTTTCAAGAAGAGCCTCTCTAATGTTAGCTATGCAAATTTGCATGGCGAATCCCTACACACACATACACAATCTGCAGAATGAAGTCTGATCACAAACAGTGGAGGACAGTTGCAATGGGATGCCAGAAGACTGTCAGCATTCTGCCAAGAGAAACAGATATGGCAGTAGAGTAATTTGTCCACTTGATTTGCTGAAGTACAGTGACCACACACAGTCTAAAAATTCCTTTGCTTGGTCTTTTTGGTATGTACCTATATAGCCAAACTTTTTCTTCAAAAAAGTATTCAAAGTTGTATCCCCAAGGGTGCAATAGGAATCCTGAATTAGCCAAGACAAACCTCGAAACGGTGAGATCAGTCAGGGTGGGAGGTACAAGAAGTATGGCTTTAAGCTTCATGAGAGTACAAATACCCTGTGATAGTAAAGGCACCTTTTGAGATTGTAAAATTCATTTTTCTGGGTACAAGGAGGAAGAGTTAGATCTGATACCTTGCTATAGCGCTTCAGTTTTGTGACATTTCACACAAAGAATTCAAGTCTGAAATAGGAGTTTCTAGTGAGCCTGAGCCCAGTATCTCCATTATGACAGGTAAAGATACAACCAGCTTTTCAACAGGTCCAGTGAAATGCCTAGGAGGTCCCAGCAGTTGTATTCATAAAATGCCAATCTTCCCTCCTCCTTGACATTACCACAATACGGATGCAAGATATTACAAAAGCATTCCAAATATGCTTCCAGAAGTTTATTTTGTCAAGAAAGGTACTGCTTCACATTGGCTTAGATACTGAAAAACAAACTAACCACCCCAAAACACTTTCTCGTGCTTAGATCCAAAAGGTGCGCTCCGACATGGCAGAGAAGTATTCTTCTGTATGTGCAACATCAACCTGCTCAGGCCCAAGTTCTCAAACATTAGCAAGGATCATCTGCAAACCTGGACACATATTTAGCATGTTTTTGCTTAATAGGATTAAGTAAAGCTGGTTTAAAAATGTGAACTGGTTTGCACAAAATAAATACAGGTATTTTCTGTGATATTTTCACCATAAAACCAGAATCCAAAAGTTTAGTGCATGCAGTTCCAACCCACAGAATTGCACACGCATAGGGGCACAGGATAGAGCTTGCACAGAGATCTTTTTCAATTTCTGAGTGCTTTGCTTTGCAATTTCAACATTTATTCCATGGTATTTGAAAGTCCTGGTTAAGAACTGTGCAAGGGATGTCAGCCTGTGAGCAGAGGGGTGACAGGGAAGGGCAGGATGTTGGCAGGCAGGCAGGGGCTGAAGAGCAGCTTGGCTAACTGATCAGAATCAGCCTCCCAGTGTTCACAGACACTCAAACACCACAATCGGGATCTGCAAAGCCTGAATTCCTTGCCTGTAGCACTAGCTCTGAACAGTCAATAAACCGTGTATCCACGACTGAGCTTTCAAATCAGAAGCTTTAATACAGCAATGGCTTAAACTGTAACTGTAAAATTGCTTTCATTCCTACCTGTATTCTCCATAAGAGAAAGGCAGTACCTAAAATCTGATCCACGACATCTCTGGTGTCTTTTGCAAGAGCAGATGCATTAAATTGAATGGCCTGGCCCAAATTGCAATCAGTCCTGTTGTATAGGTCTATATTAACTGCTTCACTTTATCCTGCTTGATATCTCTGTTTCAGCTATGTTTCTGTATCTAGAAAGCTGGAAAGCTGCACTGGGATTATTCAGGCTGAAAGACGCTATACGCTTTGAGTATAATTACTCAATATGCACAGTAGCCACTATTTAAACATGAATTTCTTAACTAGTTTTAAGTCTTTGTAATACTCAAAGGCACCAGTAGATGTTTAAAGCTGTTTTGGGGCTAAAGAGTATTAAAAAAGGAAAAAAAAGTTTCTGAAACAATTAGATTTCTATTTCACTCGTCACTCTCTTGCAATCTGAAAACAGGCCCGTCAATAAACCAAATGTAGTTTAAATAAGAAAAGCAGTATGCTCTCAGGGTGGAACCCTGTGTGCCAAATTATAGCTTGCAGTAAATTTTTATGAGCAAGTTATAAACCCCTGAAAAAAGGAGCTTACAACAGAAACACTGGAAGAGCCATCACTGCAGCAGCCCTAACATATGCTGCTTGTTCTTGCCTGGTGAAGTCTAGCTTCATCTCTTCCTCCTCTTCAACATCGACATGGCTTCCCAAAGTGACTGTGAAATCAGCAGTCATCTCTAAAATGGCTGTATCTTCCATCTCCATTGCTGAACACTGCTCTTGGCACTGAAACGCAATGCATTATCTGTTGTGTCATGCACCCTGCTCCACACTGATTTCTGTGGCTTATATTTAGGGAACATCTCCCTCTCAGATCTGTGGTTTACCCTGTGAAGCTAAAGCCTACTGTTGGCCTCTCACCTTCTACCTTGGCAGAGGAAATGTACTTCTATTCCATGCACTTCTATTTTCATGTACATCTATTTCATCAGGGACTGCCTGTGGGGCTAATTTTGGACTAGCATTTTCAGAGCAAGAGTCTATGAACAAAAGTGGAGATTCAGAATAGAAAGAGAATTCCAGAAAGAAGAAAAGCATAACAGAGAATAACCAAATAACAGGTAAGTGTTCATTATGTAGTTAAATTGGCTGTTTCATGAACTTGTCAATATAAAAGCTATAACGGGAATATGCTAAATTCGCCCAATAGGATTTTCACCTGAGTTGAATGGAGAACCTTATCATCACAAATTTCCCCTGAAAACTGGGAAAGGGAAACTTGGGTTCCTAGCCACAGACCGAAAGTAATGCAATTGACTTCATTAGGATAATCGCTACTTATATAGCACGTCTGAAAACACACCTCTAAATCAATCAAAATCAAAGATGGACACAAGGGCAACAACACAGGTTGATGAGGAGAAAATGTGCAAGTTTAAAGGCAGCTGGAACTGCTTATCTGATTCATAAGTACCATGTGGTTTATTAGTTGATGTATTGACACAGAGATCGGTGGAAAATACGTCAGACAAAGCTATGCACGATTAACTAAGACACCTTCAAATTCTGAAAAAAACCTATCTAATGGAAAAAAAAGGAATGCTGGTCACATAAATAATTCTTCTCTGTGATATCTTGCATTCGTTGTGAGAACTGAGATTTTTAGGACCAGGAGTGGTCTGCTTTTTCTTTTTCCATCTCTGATTTAAAGTGACGTCTTCCCGAATCTGAAAATGTTCATATATTTTAGATTTTTCTAAATGTTTCTAAAAGGATTTCCACAAACTTTTAAGTATTCCATGCTGTTTTCCCTTCCCATTTTCCTCTTCCATATTTTTCTTCTTACAATCTGGTCCTTCTCCTTTTCCTTTTTTCATTACTGAAAAGGGACTGAAGGGAAACAAAACGAAAAAAGCTGGATTTTGCATTGGGCAATCAGGACATTTTTGGTCACGAAATGCTGAAGTTTTTCATGAAGCATTACTTGACTCTTTTGCCAGCTCCATTCTGTGACCTCCTTTTTCACAGAACAGAGACTTTCTACATCACCCTGTTCTCATCAGGTTCATCAGCAAGTTGGGAGCATCTTCCACAACCTTTTTTTAGTTTTCTTATTATGTCAGGACAATGAGCTGGTTTTATTCCCTCATATAGCATGGAATATCTAGCTTAAGTGAAAACCAAACACAATTAATGTATTAATACTAACTGTCATGACTGCACTTTGAAACCTGTTTGACAAAAGCATAGTCACTGTCATGAATTACTACCTCCTTCAAGACTTCTGTGGTCTCTCAGCTAACGAACACAATGACAGTTGTATGCAGTACAGCCTACAAGAGCACTCCTCCTTTTCTCATTGTCTCAGTACATCCTCCATGATTTAATTACAGATTTTGGCTCTGCTTTGATTTCAGTTTATACTAATGATATTTGATTGACAGTAACTTAAGAAAAATCACAAACTTATGTTAAATTACCAGATTATTTACGTATTTTCTGCTGTACTGGTAACAATGACTTCAGTGAAACATATGGAACAAATAATGGGATATTTAGAAATCAGGAGTTTATAACAAACTGGAAACAACTTGATATAAACCATTTAAAACTATATTGTGCTTCATTAAAAAAGATATATATTTACCTAGTCTGTCTGATATTACAGGAAACAAATAAGAGAGAGGTACTTGCAACTGTAATTGAAGTGACAACATATTTCATGGTAGCTGGAGATTTCAACTATCTCTAAAGACTGGATTCACTTTAAAACGACACAGCCTACTCACATCACTGTCCAACTTCAAAACGCACCTAATATTAAGAAGAGTTGGCAATATGTTCCTCAAGCCAGAAAAGTACTTTACAGTATTAAGGCACAGTTGATTTTGATTATCCTGTTGCTAAATGTCACCCTTTAGGCACAGCTGCACAGCCCCAGGCCATCATTCCTCCAGCAAGCGAGGTAATACAGAGCTTCTACAGGCATGGGTTAGGCTGATCTAGTTTAGTATTTGCAGAGCTGCTGAGTCAGTTCTGGTGCAGATGAGGATATGACATGTCTCTACTTCTCACCCTGTTTGGTGATCTTCACAACTGCTGTACCGGCACGGAGCTTCCCACAAATGCTGAGACTGTCCACAAAACACATCATGTCAACCTACTCAACATCCTGGGCCCCAAAACCAGAGAGATCACCACACACATGCTAATAGCAAACATGGTAGAAAGCCAATGGCAATTAAAGGGAGCACTAAAGTGGTGTGGCAGAGGACTGATTAACACACTGCCAGACACCAATTAAGGTGAAGTAATAATATGTTGGGAAGTTACATAATTAATAAATAGCTTGGTATAAATACAAAGTACTAAAAAGCAGTTTATGTGCTCTGTCATTTTTAATCACCACATTTATGAACAATTATGAATAATGTTGCCTCACAACACTATGAAATAACAATACAGCTGTGGTACAGGCAAAGCAAAAGAAGCCCATGATTACTCCTGGCTGCTAGAAACGTCAATAGCTTCTACAAATTGGATTTGCCTTAAATGGCATCTCCTACTCACTTTGCAATCCAATTTCAAAAGATACCAAATAGGTATTGAGGATATGTTTCCCACAACAGAACAGTTTAAGTAAGTGCCTTACTCGTGGCCATCTATAATCTCACTAGCAAAGCTGGTCTGGAAGCCGTTACTCGAATTCTCTGGGCCCTTTGCTAGCCGGTAGATAAATCCCCTCCACTTACCAATGAGAAACTTTTATTCTTAACAAAGACTAACTTGTATTTGTAACAGTTCTTCTTCTAGGAAGGCTGGGAGGAACAGTATTGGCAGAAAGGCTTCTTACTATGTATTCCCATGAGAAGACAAATCTTGCTCCTGGGTAGCTGGTAAGGAATATTTGATATTATTCCACGAATTACCCAATAATATAAAAAAAATTAAATACCAATTAAATAGCCTTGGAGAGGGGTCACACTGTATAGCTCAAGACCCAATCCTGCATTCGTGCCTTAAACCCCCAATATGGATTCTCACCACCACCTGTACCACAGTACTGTGTGCCAGCGCTGGGCACAGCCATGGGAAGGCACTGAAGACTCTGCGTCCCACCCCGTCGAGTTTGAACAGAAATAAACTCAGCGTTTATGACACGGGTCTAGTTCCTGGCTCCATGAATCCAAGGTACATTCCACTCTAATTATTCCTAATTGCAATGACTTAATGCGTAAATATTTGCAACACACGAATATAAAAGTGCTTCCATACTGTTAGCTACAGACACGTTACCAGCTGCTAGCGTGTTTTCTAAGCCTTTGCAGGTTCTCCAGATACAGGCCATGAAGCACGGCTCCTCAGCTGACGTAAGCTCTTTGAAGCAAGGGGCTGTCTTGTTTTGCTGAGGTTTTCAACAGATAGTTGAATGGGAACCAGTGCAGTTCTGATGCCCCAGTTTGCACACACCATCTTCCTATAAATCTTTCTTTTATCCATTTGTTATCATTTTCCACAGCTGTTGGACGTCTATCATTGTGCAGGCTGAACCCCACCTACCCTAAATATGCCTTTGCCCTGTCCTGACCGCTCCCCTGGTACTTAATATTCTGCCTCTCCTCCACCCTGCTTACACTGTTCTGGTTCTAGTATATCGGAGAACTTAAACTGGCAAGATGAGGCCAGCTGACAGTAGAGCAGACATGACCCAAGCATGTTCTTCTCAATTTAGTCCCTCTTTTTGGTAGAGCCAAACCTGCAGACAGAGTCAGAGACAAATTCCAGGGTGGTCAGGGAGGGGGCTGAGCAGTGGGTGGCACTGGGAACAACTAAGACTTTGGCTGCCAATTCCAGAAATTTCACAGGATGGTTCTGGAGGCAGCTGCCCCAGGGCCAAGGCAAGCCTTTGGAACAGGGCCAAAACCCCAGACAATTCTTAAGGTTACTCTGAAATGCTGCAATCAAGTTTTCCATGTCCATCAGCCCTACACCTCAAGTCGGTGTGCCAGAGCAGTCTGGCAGCATGAATCCCTGCCTATAGAGGTCAGATTTATTGACTGAACGCACCGATTGCCATCAGCCATCAAGCTCTCCTGAAGCTGTTATGATTCTCAGCCTCCTTCCACTTGGACCAGTAAATCGGAGCAGCTGAGACACTGTATGCAGACACAGTGCCGTAACTCACTACCAAGTCCCCTGAGGCATCTTGGGCCATAATTTATACAGCTCTGAGTACTTTTATATTATATAGAACTGAGAGCTTGAAGGAAAACCAAACCAAACCAAACGAAACAAAGCAAATGCAGACAATGAATAGCCTGAGAAATTAAAATAGCCTCAAAACTTGAAGAACCCAAACTGTCCCCCTAAATGACTCACACTAAAGAAGATGCCTCGTTTATTAGGTTAGAAGAATTGTTAAAAATAAGGACAGACTTAGAGAAAGAGCAAGCTCTCAGGAGATTCAGAGATTAGTCAGTTTTTCTTTTAATTCTAATCTCTTATTACATATTACACTGTAAAGCCATGTAGCTGCCCCAAGGCAGGGGCTTTCACTACGGTGGTGACAGGATAGCCTGTTCTTCCTCCTTTCTTTGGGGGTGGGGAAGGTATCATAAAGGGCTAGGCATTGTCACCACCTAACAATCCGTTTTTTCTTTTCCATCCCCCAGGGCTAAATGCCTCTTCCCCAAGATCTGACACAGAGCATGTCCCACACCAGGCCCTGCTAAGAGGCTGGGAAGAGGAGGGTGAGACAGGACAGGTCACAGGATGACTGAGGATGACAACAGCCTGAGTCATCCCCACTGAATCCTCTCCTTGACCACTCTCACCTCAAAGAGCTCACAAGGTTTTGGCAAAGTTGAAATAATTTTTAATGAACAGGAATAGCAAATGTGAATTAATCTAATAATGCAAGCTAATACACATACAGGTCATACTTCTCACATATAAATACAATGCACACCCTCTCCTGTTTGTTAGTCTCTTCATCTGTGCCACTTTCCCCAGCATTTTTCTGCAAGTTGAATGGGAGTTTCCTTCTGGGACTAACAGTCCTCAGCAAACTCTGAGTAATAAATAATAATAATAAATAAATGCAAAAGCCCTGGAGCAGTCTGCTTAGTCATCTTATTAAGTGTTACCAACACTTTCACAGTGTTGAACAGGCCTTAGTCATTCACCCATTCCTGTAAAAGACACGGTTTTCTCATCAATAACTCTCTGCAAAAGTGCCAGAACATCACGGCTGGAAAGGAATGGCTATGAGCAGACTAAGAAGCTCCCCTCTCACCTCTCCCACTGGCCAGAGAGCAATTAAAGGTTGTTCTGCACTTTGGAAGCCTGTTCTCTTAGTGTTGATTTTAACTGTATGATAACATCTAATAATTTCTGATTATCAGTCCGCTCCCACCAGTGAAAATGGCTGGAGCTCTGTCTTTGGCTACAAGAAAAGCAACAGGAAGATGCTGGATATGAGCTGGTGAGGCACTGCAATTCATCTTTATACAAATTTGCTTTTAAAAATGAGCAAAAGCTTTTCTCATTTTATGCAAAATAAAGGGGATATCATAATGACAAGGTAAAAAAGAAATCAAGTAGTAACCCTCAAGGGTTTAAATTTCCACGTGCTTTGAAGAGAAGTTTCTAAACCGTTTCTTGAATTTTAGAGATTGAGTCACACGATCATGCTGTATCTGACCAGCAGCATTAATCAGAATGAACAGTAACAGCCTATCACAATGGTAGTAAGTACATAAATATTATTTGACATACTTTTTCAATAATCTTATACGTGCTTTTTAACAAGCCTCCATAACACAGAGAACATATGAGCCCTGCTAGTATATACTGTACGGCAAGGTAGTTAAGAATATATTGCATTTATAAACTATGCACAACTTTATGAGTCTCTAGCTATAATTTCATCATAGCACAGTAATTGGAAAGTCTGCATAATTTTGGAAGGATATGTGTTTTAGTTAAAAGAACACTATTATTGCTAATTGGATACCAAGCTTACATTGTAAATCAGAGCAAAGTATGGGCTCCTAATTACAAACTTTTTTGAAACAAGCACTGTATGTCTTTACATTATTTTTGGCTAACAAGTGACTTAAATAATCTTAGTGTTACAAAGTCCATAAATCTTTTCTTTAGCTGTGGCTGATGAAATGTTACAGGATAAGAATGTGTGTTCCCAAGGTAAATATCTGGCTTGGCAGCCTCATCTCCTACAGTGAATCAAGGTAAAGGGGTATGTAAGTGACGGGCACTGGCACAGCCCCAAGCAGAAAAGGTAAAAAGTAGAAAGCTGGTCTTAACTTATGTAGCATGTTGCAGCTTAACACATTTTAAACAGGCTGGGCTCACTCTTTGGCATCTGGAGCTAAAAACTTACAGCCGTGTTCTTATGTGGAACGAACTTGTGTATTAGAGTTTTACAACACCAGCAACAAGCTTTTATGAAGTTGTTAAGGTCCTGAATCCAGAGCTGTTATGCAAGGCTATTTTTAAAATTGTTTTTTCCAAACAGCTTTTCCTCCGCATGCCTTGATCCACTCTTCCCGCACCTGTGGCAGCAGAGATGGCACTCACCAGTGAGCAGGGAGCTGGGTGACAAACACCAACGGAAATCAGTATGCTCATTGGATATGGTCCTTCATGAACTCTGCTGGGCTGACAGAAAGTGCCAAAAGCCTCAACTTCCTATCAGAGTCCATGGATGCAGACAACATTCAACAGAAGCTATGATCCTCATGGGATCTGCCTGCTGAGCACACGGGAGCCAGGCTGTATCCCCCAATCCTGCAGCCAAGGCGCAGGGAAGGTGGTTCATTATTCAGGTAAGGATGTTAACACAGTGGTTGTTCACCATGGCCTTAAAGATATGCTGCTTATATCAATGATGGACGGAGTGAAAAGCCTTGTGCGTTAAAAGGCAAGAAAAAGTGGCAACTTAAAAAAACGGGCCTTGTAGAACATGTGATGTGGCCCAGGAAGATCAACAATGCCAAGTCTGCAGTCTATCTTTCATTCTCTCCCCACTGAAAGGAAATTCATGCCTATTTTTAAAGTCTGTTGTGAAGACAATAGTGTACTACAAATCTCTGGAAATTTTGATTTTTCCTTTTGATTTTCTACATATTTTTTATTTTTATATATATATATTTATTAAAAAAAATGTAATGTAGACTCAGCCATGGTGATGCTGTTCAAATGTCAGCCTGCATAGCATCAAGACAGAGGCCATGTGTTCCAGATTTAAAAGCTGTATTCACTTTGTGATATAACATTCAGCAAGGACTCACTGTCAGACAAGCCTTCTAATCTGTTCAGCATGTTTCCACCTCTTCTTCTTCAGGGAATGGTTGTGGTACATTTCACCAGGTTACCTGGTAATTTTGGTGTCTTAACAGCCAGTTGGAGCAGAAGAGGTCTTTAATAGACTCGGATAGCCTATGGATCCCATCTAGGCTGAAAAAGTCCCCAAGGTCTTGGAGTTCAGCAGCTCTGCAGGGTATATGTATTTAACCTTTCATCCTGACCAGGTTATTAAAGTGAGTTGACTGAACTTGATTCCAGAAGAAAAAAAAGCAGCAGCATGCTTGCACTGTTGCAGATGAGTAAGTACGGTTAAGTCCTGTTTTATGACCCCCTTAATTCCTTTCCCATAAATTCACTAACCTCAAATCACAACTGTGAATGCCTCTGACAAACAAGACCTGTCTGCATGGGAGCAGAACACTGCAAGCTTCACTTGGCTTGTACCTATTTGTTAATGCAGGACCTGAAAATTATTTCTGTCACAAGTTCAACCACAATCTTCTCCATCCAGGGTTAACCCAGGTTCAGTCTTGCAGCGCAGATGACTCAAAATGTAAGATTAAAAACGTAGTGCTCCAGGAACATTGGAAGCTGGCTTGTAGCTTTCTTGCTACCACCAAACAGTAGCACAGCTTTATCCAAAACCTATCTATCTAGGATGGTCAGAGGTGAATGACAGACAAAAATCAAACTGCACTGCCAGGCAGAGAGATCAAAGATGAGTTTCTCCATATTGATTTGATGACCTTGTTCAGGCTCAAGCCTTTAATATTCAAAATCAGCCTTTTAGGATCCTCCTGACAACTGAAGATACCATGACAATACCTTGTCTCTCCCAGAATGACTGGCTGAAGTACTACAGTGTGGGAAAAGCTCCCTTGTGGAGCTCCTTTCCTCAGTTTCAGGTTGTCAGGTGTTTCCCATTGACCAGAAGAACTGAGAATTGTTCTGGAACAGGAAACAAGTCCTTTGAGACCTGGAGTAAAATGCCAACTGGAAACTTTTAACAGGGCAGGTATGGCAGAAGCCTTAGACCAAATCATTAGTGTGTGATTGTAAAGTAAGAGAGAAAGGGGACAAAGTCAGATGTGGACATGTAGCATAGACAGGAGGGCATGACTCATCCTTTTCTGGATAACTTTAGCTCTTAATCACAGCCTCCACTACAGATTTCACCAACTTCAAGCAAGAACACATTCTTATGAAGCTGAGCACAACATGTACTCTTCATAACCCCCAGAAACCCAGGATGGGCTGGGCACATAGAAATGGGAGGCAAGCATAGTAGTTCAAACCTCATTGGAAGGTAATCTGTAGCCACCTTACATCAGATAGACAGCTGGAAATGCTCTCTGAGAAGCTCTCCTCTCAGCAGCAGAGGAAAGATTTATACACCTGGCAAATAACCTTTCTACACAGAGCAGAATTTGTTGTACTAAAAACATGCTTAGACAGCCACAGACTGCACCATCCAAACCTCACCTGCAATGCATTTTTCGAAACTTTCACGTAACTGCATTTTATGTTTTTATTTTTGTTCTGCTATTCTGAAAATCCTGATGTTTCTGTTTAACATTGCTTGCAGTGAATCATTAATTTCAACTGAAACTAGGCCAAATTCTTCACCTAAATCCTTATTTAAACACCTTTAAAAGTAGTGTTTTTAAAGGTGCTGAGTGCTTTGCACCTCTGAAAAAAATCAAAGTGCTCTTCCTTAGACACCATTTCTCTCTTGACTCAAGCTGACTGTGTATTTCAGACAACTTGAAATACTTTGTTTTCAAGTAAAACTCTGTCCTCTCTATCCTTAGCTCTCTCTGACACTTGATTCACTGGTTGTTTCTGAACAGTTTTTTGGGGGCACAGAAATTACAATGTCTTCCCAGTCAAAATAAACACTTTCCTTTTCCTACTGACCACCTGAGCACAGCAGTGAGGCTCGGTTCCAATTAAATTATTAAAGGAATTGCTTCAAGACTGGGTCAGGTGAAATCGGTGAGCAACCCTGCAGACAAAGGAGCAGAGAAATAGCAGGAACTTAGAAGAGTCCCTCTGTTGCGCAGGATATCCTGAGAGCACTGACCACTAACTCTGCTTTCGAAACAAAGTGAAACAGTCTGCTAAGAGTGCTTTAAAGCCAACTATTAGATTTCCCATGTGCATGTTCTATGCTCATGTTTTAGACTATCCCCAAGTAACACATGACATTCCCATTAGCTTTTGTTAACTTCTACATCAGAGTAAGCCAGAATCTTAAGAAGATTAACCTCTGTTCCTTCTAACTGTTCCTTAATTTTTATTACAACAATTTTTTAGGGTAGTTTTGCGGGCTTTTTTTCTCCTTTGGATGGGTACAGAAATTTCTCTGATGAAAGCTTCAGACTTTTTTAATTAAAAACAAAACAAAACAAAAAAGCCAAAAAACCCCAACCCTGTAAAATTATTTTCCTTAAAGAAACTGCCAAAACTCTAGGAATCAAATTACAGAACAGAAGCAGACGTCACAATTCCAGCTTTACTCTACCTACTCAGGGAACCTGAATGCCTCTCTGAGGTGATGAGTTGATGGGAAACAGCACAATTCTGCACTGAGGAGGGAATTTCTATTTCTATTTAATGATCTTGGTGAAAGTGAAGCTTATGAGCATATGTAATGGATTTCTGTGTTCTTAAAAGCTGGCAAATAATTCTTTTGCCTACTGCTGAATAACTCCTATGCACAAACCTACAGCCATCTAAGAAAGAAAAAGACTGGGGGTTTCCATCTGTGGTCTGCTAAGTGTTAAGGTTAACTCTCTGCAAGACTGCCATAAAACATAATTACAAAAAGCTGATTACTAGTGGACATACATTTGCTATCCAAGAGTCTGCAATTCTACTCAACTGTATTTTAGAAATCTGAAAGCTAATTCAGGGTCAGAGGGCCTGATTTTGGCCTTCTCCTTCATTTATGATACTGTTTCTACTTTTTAAATTGACAGACATTCTTCATTCATAAGCCCCATTGTTTAAATGGTCATTGACTTCAGGAAAATAAGTCTCTGTTACATTCAATAACTGCTAACCCCGTTTATCCAACCAATAAATAATCCCTCACCCTCTCCTCCCTCCTCCTCAACTCCTAGGTTATTACACTGCAACATCTTGGCTCTACGCCTATTTAATCTTGGTAATAATGATCAAAACCAGAGTGCAGATCTCAGTACCCTGATTAGGATCACCATCCAACTATACATAATGCACATACTTCATTAGAAAAAGAAGGTTCTGCCAGAGGTTGCCATATTCGATTGGAACTTTTACATTTCTCAGGATTTAGTATTATCATCAGCAGTTTAGATCCCACTGGACTTTAGATGGTAAATGGTAAGTTTATTAGGTTTTTCCATTGTTAGAGGCAAATGAGGAAGTGGGTTTTTTTCCTTTTTGCATTAACTTATGTCAAGAATGACGACTCTAAAAAGTCATTAGAGAGCAGAAAATGGAGGGTGATTACAGTATAATACCTTACAACTGACAAGGCTCTGTTCCTGCTCCAACAAGTGAAGAAATGTTGGTGACGCTTCACAGTCACATGTACTAAGAAACAGGATAGTCCACATTTAATGTCTGGGTGATGTCTCTTTGGAGCTTTTTGCAGTATACCTTAAAGAGTCCACTCACAGAGGACATGACTCAATTGCTACCTGTGACAATGGCCAAACATCTACTGACCAAAATTGTACAGGCTAAAGGTTTAATTTGTCAGTCTCATGCTATAAATAACCAGTCTCCAGGTGTACAGCCTAGTTTACCTTGGCAAGCAGAAGATGGCATACTCATTTATACAATCCAACTACCATCAACATGTCTTGCACTCTGATGTGCAACAGTTACCATTTAAACAATAATCCCCAATGTTTGGTCCCAAAACAGTGGATAAATAAAGGATTCACTGTAGTTATGTTGCTTACATTTTAAAGTAAATTCTACCTTCCAATATATGTGGGAAAGCCAGGAATTAATTTGGTTTCATTGCACACTTACTGGCTGATTCCTCTGCAGATGGTGATTTTGTTGGCTAGCAGAGCCTTCCTTTTCTTGCACTGATGTGCTGCTACATAAAAAAATGTAAGGCCTGAGGGGTTAAAAGCAATTGTTTAAAGGGAAAAATGCAAAGATACAGGTTTAAGTAATGCTTTGCCATGGTTCTGCCTTAAGTAGATTAAAATCAGCTTAGAGCCTTATTCTTTTTGCAGAGAGTCAGTGTCAGTGAGGGTCAGAGCGCAGACAGAAATACCAAACCTCCAGCTTTGGCTGTAGATGGCTTGAGATACCCAAGTTTGTGCTGACATGTCTCTGATTCATGGCCACTTTATAAAAAGAACCATTTTTCCTTACCAATAGGTTACCCTAATGAAAGCAACCTGCCTTTCCTGAAACACTTAGGTGTGCAAGAGAGAAAGACTTTTCTGTATAGAGAGAAAATTCCAGACAAATTTGACAGAGGATTGCTGCTTGCAAAGATATTAAGTTCCTACTAGTTTTTATGAACATTGGCATCTGAGTAGGGGAGAGACTGAAGAAAAGACCTCAATAGGAGACTGTTTTTTCCTAGACATCAGAGAATCCTCACAGGCACTCAGCCCTGAGACAAGCAAAGGAAAATGGGCTTAATTAGCTCTGCTGTCCATAGACTTGTTTTTAGGTTAACTAATTTATCTCCTCTACAGAACACTAAAGAATCCCTTACTGGAAAAGGGCCTATGGTATGGGATGATACTGTACAAAGTGTTTCTATCTACTGTCTCTGCCCATAGAAGATACTAAGTCCCATTGTCCAGCATGGACAATGGGGGTGGGGTGGGGAGGGCCTGGGCAGGAATTGAGAGAGGAGGGATTTGCCCATGCATATGGGTTAAAAGACTTTAATGAATCACAGAAGATAATAGCTTTACACAGTAAAAGCATTCCCTCTCTCTGGTTCTCTCCCCCTGCTTTTCCACATAAATTATGTGAACATATCATCAAAACATGATGATTTTTATTTTCATAAATGGGGCCATATGTCAGTTAAAACAGAAAATGTGTGCTGAACTGTGATGTGGGTTACATGATACACTTTAATTGGATGTCACTTTAATGTAAACAGCTTTACATAAAACCCAGCCTAAAAGAAAACTTTTTAAAATTGTCAAATATTAGTTGCTAAAACAACTTGATGCTGCATGTGTCTTTTGCATTGTCTAGTCAATGAAAGGATATCAGCCACGAAGGGGCTAGATTCCGATCTCACTTGCACCAAAGCAGTCAAAGACTTTGCTAGAGGTATTTAGAATAGGGAGCCAGGGACAAAAGACTTTTTTTGCATAAACATTTTTGCCTTAATTTTCCATGTAAGGAGATTTTTTTTTATGGCAAGTGTCATTTGTTCATCTAAACATTTAACAAGTGCAGCTCACTTGTGGTCAAGTCTGTATGCCAACATCCCTTTTTGCAGTGGGAGAAATCTTAGTCTGAAAAAAAAACCAACCCCAAGTACTATACACACACTCTTATATAGGCGAAACAACCGACTTTCCCTCGTACAACATAAAACACTGGCTACCCATATGGAAATAACCTCCATAAACAACATACTGCCATAATAATGAACAGCTGAAAATCATGGGATTAAAAAATATTTTTTATAAAAAGCAGCTTTGGTAATGCTGATAAAACATCAACCACTTATACTGGGAAACATTAACAAGTCAGTATTTGCTAGCAGATACCATGGGGTTACCACAGTCATTTTCTGTGTATAAACATAGGAAAAAGCAGTCACATCTCACCTGCTGCTCTGTGGTAGCTGCTGGCAAAGGCTTACTCTTTGATGCCACTATGCTCTACTATCACAGCAATACTCAGAATGGGACCTTTTGAATGATACTGTCAAGTTCAATTTCAAGTGATAACTGATTCTTACTACCTTGCAATAACAAACTCATATTTTAATATCAGATATGCAGCTGGATAGCACTTGCTATCTTTTAAAAGTACTTACACATGTCGAACAAAACTGCTGGCATCAACTCATATTCACAGTAAACCACTGATGGGTTTATCAAATATCTTTGGTTTCCTTTAGCAATTAATCAGACTTGCAGGCACATACTGCTATGTATACACTCTCTAATCTCAAATGTTATCCCTAACACTGAAGGCAAAATCCCATAGTAGGGTCAGAAGCACCCCCTATAAGCTACCCCACCAGAATCCAAGGTCTGCTTTGTAGAAAAATAACGGCTATAATTTCTTAATCTGCACCTTTCTACTGTAAGCCCACTGCACCTCAGAGCCATGGCAGAAGCCTACATGATGCCGTCTTAGGCCTGGACTTCTCTTAAAACAAAAGAAGCTGCACGCTTCTCTTTGAGAACCATCTAACACATTTTGGCATTACGTCTGGACCACCAACAAAGCTGCTGGAGAAAAAGGGGAGCGGTATTGTATTACAAAGCTTTTCCTTACAGTTCCTGTTA
The DNA here is from genome assembly GCF_026419915.1 of Harpia harpyja. Taxonomy (NCBI): domain Eukaryota; kingdom Metazoa; phylum Chordata; class Aves; order Accipitriformes; family Accipitridae; genus Harpia; species Harpia harpyja. Next base: position 39,872,682 of record NC_068950.1, read on the forward strand.
CTAGTTATTGGACATCATTATGGCTTTTATAACGACGGCAGCGTAAATCAGCAGGCGAAGGCTGAATAGAATGTTCTATCCTTGTCTTCCGATGAAAATTCCTGTCCAAAGAAGGGATAAAATAATAAATTTGTTTTAAAGAATCACTTTTTTCCTTGGGTTTATTTTGGTTTAATTTAGCAGAATGCATAAAAGAAGGATAAAAAAAAAAATCCATAAAGCCAAGAAAACCACAAAATCCCCTTAAAAAATGAGATTTACGTTCGAGTTTGAAATGGCATAAACAGGCATTACAAACATCATCTCTGTTCCAATCAGAGTAATAAAAATTGTCTTGCAAATTATAAGGCTATAAAAATTGAAGACGACTGTTTCTGCAGTCCAGTTGGCTTGCGCTAACTTCAGTATTTGGTGTTCAAATGTAAACAGCACTGCTGATTCTTCACGTGTTGCCTGTCACTTTGGCTTGCCACAGACAGATCACAATGTATGTAAGGGGGAAGCATGTCTGTGTGGCTGCTCCCTCAAACTGTAAAGCACTCGAGCTGACCCCATACGCAATGCCACTGCACAGAAACGATCAGAAAGATTCTTCCAAAGCAATGTGCCTTTTGCACTGGCTGGTACTTAAGGGAAATTTACCTTCATCACAAGAAAAATTTAGGGGAAGTTTATTGCTTTAAAGCATCATTTTGCACATCAACGTTTGCTGAGATGGAAATAATTTTACCCACATATTGTGGAATGAACAAATATTTCAGAATCTTATTTTTCTGGCCGTACTGAAGTGGGCATCCACTATCTCAGCTCATAATCTACAAAAAAAAAGGCAAAACCTTCATAATAAAGCTGCTGTAGCTGCAACAACACAAATAGAAAAATCCAAACCAGAATGGCTTTTATGCCTTGTATCACGAAGACTTTGGATTTGCTACACCTGAGCAGGGCAATGACAGCCCTGCACCCCCAGTGGACACCATTTTTTCCATGTAAACGTGTCTATGTATATTTGCACAGTAGCGCCTAGTTGCCTGTGCAGCAGCATGCTACTCTTTCCTACACCTCCCATCCTGCCCATTAGTCAGACGGATTATTTTAACAAAAGCTTATTTAGACCAGCGGAATATGAATCCCATGCATAAATGCTCACTAGGGGTGGGCACTGCCCCGAGCAAAGTCTCACCAGGGATGGCTGTTGGACACAGTATTTATCACAGACACCCAGAGCCTGCAGCACTCATCCGCACATGGGGTCTGTCCCAGCAGTGCTGCCAGGGCTCATAAGGGGAGAGGCCATTTTGTCTTTCTCCCTCTGACATAGCGCTGGCAAGCCATAGCCCTGCTATTCTTTTATATACCTTTTCAGTCAGGCTGAAAGTCAGTAGGATCCAGCATCCCATTGCCAGCAACTGCTAGGGATGTAAATCCCTCTCAAAATGAGGGTTAGGGTCCAGTTCTGCAGCAGTTCACATGGAAGGTTAATTCAGATGCTGCAAAATGAGTTCCTTACAGTTATCTCAGAAGTACAGCAGAAAATTATATATATTGGACCTATATTGGACTCACTCCCTGCCTCCTACATTCATCTGCAGTATATAGAAGAGAATGAGCACATTAAGGTGTTAAATGTGCCTGGCAGCAGGTGAAGGATTTAACTGGGACTTGGTAACATGTTTTGCACAGGTGGTGGGATTTTGTATGCAAAGCATGACCCTGGTTCAGGGAATATATATACCCTTCCTTTCTCCAAGAACCAGGCTGGGGGAAGGGGGCAGAGGCAGTATGCACACTTACATACGTATATGTACATACTTACATATACATATATACACACATGCAAGCACATACATATATATGTTTAAAATACACCCAGAATAAAGTACAGTTGCCTAATGAAATTACTGAATTTTGTCTGCATTATAGCAGTGCTGCCAATCTACCACCAGGCATTCCATCTTTCATACAGAATTCGGTAAACATTTCAATCCAAATCTAAGACCCACAGCCAAAGTATCAATAACAGTGACATATTATGAAACTTTCATTCCCTTTCCCCCTCCCCTTCTAGCCCAGTAATAACTGTCAGGCGATCCTGGCAATTTCACAAGCATAGCAATGATTCAGCTGGCAGATTTCAGTGGATTATTGTGGCCAATTTGGAAAAACACTCTAATAAGCATTACTTTCCAGAAACCAATATAAATCTGGAAGAAGGGATTATTAAACCCAGGGAAACTATAACAAAAGACATTAATTGCATTTTTGGAAGGACCTTTTGAATTAAATTATTACCTGCTAGTTTATAAGGCAAATATATAGATAAAAACCACTACCATGACAAGAATTTATTTATATTGGCCATATATACTGTAGGAAATTTATATATAAATATAATTTACACACAAACACTATGCTCATTTATGGCATTATATAAGCAATACATTTTGTTATATGTCTATATGTATATCTTCAGACAATTAGGATTAAGTTATTTACTCTCACATACACACATATGCACACAAGTAATGTTAAGTAAAACAAAAGATCAAAGGTAGGAAGTGATCACAATGAATTATAAGCCATGTGTTTCTGTATTTGTAAGTATATTTTAAGGTTTCTAGATAGTGTTACAACAGAATACAGCAGTTTCTTAAACTGGGTCTACAGGACTTGGAAAGATTTTCCTAACTTGCTTCTCATTTGCTGCTTACATGTAGTATTTAAAAATCACTGGCCTGCTCCAAAGTCTGTTGAAGTATATGAGGAGCTTTCTCTTGACATCAGTAAATGCTGGATCAGGCCATTAATATAGAAAGATTAATCACTGCCTCTAACTTTTGTGTCTTTGGGGATTGTGTGAGAAGAACGATGGAACAACCACAAGCCATTTTGGAAGTTCAAACACTAAATGACTCAAGGATTCATCCCGCTGTTGAATAACAGTTTTGAAACCAAAATAATGTATTCTTACAATTATATGATGTAACCTCTGAGTTTCTTATTTTCTGTGTTGTGAGACTGTTAACTTGTATACGTGTTCTTCACATTTTGTCTGCGTTCTCTTTCTATTTATCTTTCCAAACACATTGTGAGTAGCTTTGGAATTAAAGGAGAAACTCTTTCCCTTCACAGTGAACTTCATTCCTCATTGGAGCGAGTGCTCTAGAAGGCTTAATAAGGCAGCAGGAAAGTAGTGTGATGAGCAAATATTTAAATAGCACAGATCATATAGCCCACATATGACTAAAACTGGTCACAAAGACTGCATTTATTTTGATAACTCAAAAAAAGAGCTACGATTTTACAGTCCATTATTATTAATGAATAGACTCAGAACAAACAAAGGAAGCCAAGCTCCAAAATAACTACTGCATAGGACACTGCTGCTAAAACCCAAAGTGCCAACCAAAGAGGTAATGCGATCAGAAATATCCAAACAAAACACAGGCAGGGACTGTGGCTGAGCCACAGGACTCCCACACAGTCACCTTTTGCCTTCCTGAAGGGCAAATAAGGCTTGTGTCCTGAACTCGAACATGTTCAGCACCCCTCCTGTGCCAAACACCAGCCCCGTCTACCCCATGTCTGGTATTTCCAAGTCTGCATCTTACTACCACAAGGTCTGAGAAACCTTTAAGCTTCTATAAATGCAAGTGCTCTTCATAGGTCCTTTCCTGTTCTCAGCCAGCTCCCTGCAGAGTGTAACCATTACAAAAGACACGTTTTGAAAAAGGGGTATTTGAACCTTCTGCTGACCCTGGCAGTTGACAAGGTCTCCCCACACCAGCGCAGGGGTGAGACTGTCCCTCACGCTCCCTTGCTCATGGTGCTGCGGCCACCTTGCAGGCCTAATCTTTGATACCATCAGGAGCGTGCTGAAGGGGATACAACTAACACATTGGCCTAAGCACCACTATCAGCTGTCAGTTTTATGAATTCCTCAATTAACTGATACACTGCGCTAATAAATAATGAAAGGTCGTTTTCCCACTAATTCTTATCTTAATTTTTTGTTTCCTGAATACCCTAAAACCAAAAATTAAAACAATCACTCTGTGGTAAAGTTAAAATTCTGCATCCACCATGAAACAGAGGGCCAGATTCACAAAGGAAGAAAAATAAAGGAGTTGTCTCCCTTTCTTCTCCTTTTAGCACTATATATTGATACATTCAAATAAGACATGCCCCCTTCCCGCTCCCCCCCAATCCCCAACAGACAGCCAGGCATGCATTGTCTGCTTAATCTGATGAACACTTGGCTTTCAGTGGGATATGATTGGCTGCAACAAAAGGCTCCAATGTCTTACACTGTTTTGCCCTAAACATTGCTGTAATGTGCAATTACCATAGAATTCACTGAGAAAACAAAGTTCCTGGATGATTCATGTTGCATATTTTCCCTAAACCTGAGCTAAAAACTTCAAAGCCTCCCAAACTGAATCACCAAACTGAATCACCCTGTTTTCAAACACGTGGAGCAACTTTCGGAGAGCAGCATTCAGAGGTACTGCACAATGGAGCTGTGTCCAGTACAGCAAAGCCCAAGGAAAGTCACCCACCTCTGCAGCAGAAGGACTCAACATCTTGAGAACTGGGGCTTGATGATTAATCTTTTATCACTCTGGCCTTCGCTGTGCTTCTGCTTGTTTGTGGTCAATGGGAATTTTGCCCCTGCTTTCAGCACAGCTGAAATTTGCCTTTAGGAACCGGCAGAGGCTTAAAGTTTGCAGCTGGGAAGGCTCCATGCAGGTGTACAAAGGATGGAGACCCTGCTTTGCCTGGAGAGACCACAGCTGGGAGACACCATGGGGAAGCAGAGGTGTCTCTCCCTCAGCTTTGCATGGTCACCGGCTGCTCGAGAGTAGGCAGGCCAAAGCAAAGTGCAGATGGGGGGGTGGGAGAGCAGCGTTAGCTACAATCCCACCTGGGAGTTGCAATGGCCACTTTATGGCTGCTCCAGCACATCCAACAGCAGAGAGCTGCCTTCTCATCAGCAAGTATTTCTACATATTTAGGAAACGAACCAGCCCCTTTGCTCTCAGTCCTTCCCATCAACCTCTCTTCCCCTCACATAAGCCCAATAACTTGATAGCTAAATGATGTGTCTGTAATTTCTATAACAACATTACGAAACATTTATCAAAATTTATCAGAACCAGACTCAGGTCATGAATAAAGCCACTGTACACCGATAAATGTTGTAAAGAACTGGGAATCAGGATTTAAAGGCTCTCTGTTCTTCGTCTTTCATAATCCAAGTTAAAATTGGCTGCAATCAGTCCTGGTAAATTAGACAGTCCAGCTATGGTTGTTTACTAGTCACTGTATTTAAGCTACATTTGTCAGTATTCTATATTTACCATTTTCTTAAGTATACACTGGTGTCTTTGACCGCATGGAGGGACAGAGAGTTGTAACAATGACAACATTTTCAGTGCAACACTGCAATCAAAAGCTTTCAATTTAATATACAGGTTGATAGTTTATTTTGTCTAAGGTGGCTATTTTGCACACAGGTTTTTTTGCTTGAAATGGTTCCTGGGCAAAGCACCATAGATCTAGAATGATATGCTGCCATGTTTTTAAGGAAAATATGGTTTTGTTTAGGCTACAATTAGATACTTTCACAATTTGTCTCTGGCAAACTGAGACTGAAAACTCCAGAGTCAATTTGTTTAGTGTGAACTGAACATCTATCTTAGTAAAGAAACTTTTACAACAAAAGAGCCTTCATCATAGTAAGACCTAAGAGCTTTCCTTCTAAAAATGTAGGGCCGCCACGCAATTCTTAACGCACACCAATTCACAAGGCTACAAGCCATGTATTGTTTGGAAGCCATGGGGGTAAATCAAATTATCATGAATGACACTAATGATCCCATACTTGCCTGAACATAATGCACGTCATATACCCTTGCCTTTAGGGATTATTTTTTTATATATATAATTAGTATAAATGACTCACTCCCTTTTGTTGATTTTACAAAGAAATGCACTCAGGTACAGAGTCTGCCTTTCCCAGGTTAATTATGTGAGCCAAATCGGCCATGCCTATCACGTGAGAAGTCCCCAGGTAATGCATTGAAAAGACCCAAGTGCAATAAATGAAGAAGCGTATCATAAAATGTATATCACTACCCTCTACTGGATGGAGCTAGAGCAGCTGAGCTGTGTCAGTGGATCCTCAAAGCCATGATTTAATAGAAGTCCTTTCACACTGACTGGGATGGCTTTGGGTTTTCACTGAAGTAGATCTAAATGCAGTTGTCAAAGGGAAGTCCTGGGCGATCAGGGTATGCTGTCCTTGGACAAATCAAGCATTTCTGCTAAGTACAGGTCAATTATAAACACAACATACAAAAAAGGAAAGGCTATATAATGAGAGAAGACAACCATCACAGACTTTCAAAGACCCAAATGGTTTCTTTGCCTTGCACTTTTCTTTCCCAGCAAAATCAGGCCAGATCCCAGCTGGTAAAAAACTGGCAAATCTCCATTAGCCTGTGGGTCATTAACTCTGAAAAAAGGGCAGTTTCAAAACCGGTTTTGTGTACAGTGTTAGTTTCTGTCGGCGTTGCTATAAACAATCGAAATTGAAAGTATTTGGGATGACTACAATACCCATTTCTTTCTCTTGCCATTCAGAGATGTGTTCCAACACAGATTTTCCTAGAACACTTTACACATATCAGAGCCTATATCTGAGAAGCTGAAATATTCAAAACAAGCTTAATCTACCTTCTAAGTTTGCACCGCTGGTATTACACAAAGATAGTCCTCTGTTGTCCACCTATAACCATCAGACAAATTCTCAATGGGGGTGCTTTCACCTGCTGAATGGAACAACTCATTCAAAATGGCTGGTGCAAATACTAAGAGCAAATAGAGAGCTGGTGTGTTCTGTACTTCCTGATCAGCAAACACCTTTGCAAGGAATCTTAATCCATGCCAAATATAAAACAGGAAAGCAGCATTATCATGCTTTTCACTACCTTCCTTTTCTGCCATGTCTATCATGCTCAAAGATGCGAAAAAAACTGACAAACAAACACAAGCCCACGTACAGATTTCGCAGAGGAGATGTCTAGAAAGGAGCTGGCTTCTTTCCCTCTGCCAGGTTTTGCTTAGCATTATCTGATTGTGATCCCATATCTGTGCAGCTCCCACATCCCCAGTGCAGCTGTGTTGTGCACCCTTCCCCAGCCAAACACAGACCAGTCCCCGGGACTTTGGGACACTGATCAATGCACACCAAACAAGTTTGATCCAAAACTTGAATTTCACTGCCTGAATTTTGAGGAAGTTAGACCAGGAATCTGCAGGTGAAGCTGCTGTGTTCAACAGCCTTTATCTGCCCAATTTCACAGCAGAAATAAAATATCCATACGTCATGGCACAGTCATTTCTGGCACAATGGTCTATGCGGTACATTAGCATTCACTGGAATCAATAGCGAAGCTTTCATTCATGGTGAGGAGAAACTTTTTGTTCTATAAAGGTCAAATCTGGTAAGGGCAAAGCAAAACAAAAGGTATCTTTCTTGGCAAACTGACCGCTCTAGCCGGTCATCCCTGATTTCATACTTGCCAGCGTGCAAAGCAAGCATCCATTTGTGAAACAGTCCGAGAGTCTTGCCTGGAAGGACAGTGGGGCCCACATCTTGGGGGATGCTGAACACCATCTCTCTGCATGGTGACTATCCCCAGCTACCTAATAGCAACATTAGGAGGACAAAATATACAAATAATATCTTGAGAGTGCAGACACTTGAAGGCTTAAACTGCACTCCTGTGCCTGCTAATGCAGTTTATTCTTTTATGCCTAAAGATGCAATCAATTTTCACAGAATGGCAGAAATCAGGAATAAGACAGTTTACATTCAAAATTATTCTCTACAACATATTTTCCAGTTTTTCAGACAGTCTAGCTTATATTATTCATACAGTTGGGCATCTGCTATTTCCACTATTAAATTATTCTACTCTAAAATACACCTCATTTTTAGGAAACTTTTACTGAAAGATTAGCTTTAAATTTTCCTTTGCTTGATTTTGCCTGATTACCCCTACTTATTCTCTATTCTCTTCTAAACAGTCCCTCCCCTTCCTTGTTCTCCCCACCCCATCTGTTGTTTAATTCCTTTAATCTTTCCTTAAAAGACTGTCTCTCTGTCCCCTTAATAATTTTTTTAATTTCCCATCCTTTAGGCGAGTGCCAAAGATGCTAAAATGAGAGATGGATGCTTGCCATAAAGGAACAGAACTCTTGTAACTCCAAAACAGTTGAAATCATGAGAACTTGCAGGCCATTACCCCATTATGTGAATGGTATTTTTACAGCACTAGAAATGAAGTAATGCAGCTACAAATATTCATGTTTTAAACGTGCTGTCATTCTAGTGGCCCCGCTACAAGTTATCTGAGAGGTACTGATGGAAGGTTACGGATATCACAGTTCACAGTCAAGAACACCCATGTTTCACAAAGGTTCCTTCCACTCTGATCCCTTCAACTTTGCTCTGTGTTAAAAAGTCTTTCCTTTTAAAAGTCCTAAATTTGCTGCTTTTAAATATCCATCTGTGAAGAGAGATGATACAGAATCCCTCACCTGGCCTTTCCTGTGATGTTCACTGTGTACCTCCAATACCTCTCCCTCTAAATTCAGCAAAGTATCTTCACACCTGGAAGTATTTCTGATTGCCTCCTTTCAAAATATGAACAAAAATGGTCAATGATCATCTGAGATAACTTTGGCATATCACTGCAGCCCAGAAACAAGATATATACAAGAGGAGGTTTGCCAGTCTGAAGCGTAAAGCATGCTATTTAGCATCTACCTGGCTAAAAGACTTACACTGACTAAGCTAGTGTGCTCTGTGCAGAGAATCATAAAATCATTTATGTTGGAGAAGAACTTTAAGACCATCTAGAGTCCAACTGTAAACCTAACACTGCCAAGTCCACCACTAAAGCATCTGATACATCTGTTTGGTTTCTGTGTGTTTGTTGTCATCTTTTCACTCCTTGGCCTTGAAGACAAAGCACAAGCTAAAACTGTTTAGTTAGACCAAAGCATTGTAAACAGTGAACTCTGAGATCACCACAACCATGCAATTAAAAATGTCATTATGTTTGATGATATGCAGGAAGATAAAAGTCTGTGAATAACTGTGATACTTTTAAATATTTTCACATATTCTGCTTTTTTCTGCTCTCCCCATGTCTTGTCTGAGGAGACAATTTATTGCATGGAGGCAAGTGGGCAACGTATCAAGCATTAGATGTGGTTTTGTTGAGAGCACCCCACACTGAGTCAGGTCTACTGTTGGTTCTCTGTGAGTGCAAGCAAGCATCACAAGGTAGATCTCTTGCCAGGTCCCTTCTCCCTGCAGTACCAGAATGTGTTTTCAGGCACCACGACTTGTGCCATTCCAGGAGTAGCCCCTTGGGCCTTGTTTTACTTGGGAGACAGTGTGCTTGAGATCTACTGGGAACTGGGTTGAGACTGTGTCTCTTTTATAAGGGAAAGCAAAGCAATTCCTACAGCTGGCCAGTTCCTGCGCAAAGGCAGACAAATGTAGTTGTAGCCATTTTGAAATCAGGGGGGGAAAGGGCAGGATTTGTTTCACATGACTTTGAAAGATCCTGACTTACAAGTCATAGTGTTGACGATAGACCTTTCTCGAAGGCACAGACATAAAGGTGTTCTGTGCTTCTGCGTGTCCTGAAGGGATTATCGTAAGGTGAAACGATACCTGGGATCGCAGAGGCTGGGCTCAGTGACCCAGATGGCCGTACCAGTTTTGCCTTTTGTTTTCCTTTTTGTAATACTCCATCTTCCTCAGTCTCTTACTGAAACAGAGTGAAATCATATCAACATGGACACAGCAGATTAGTTTTACAAGGTTCCCACCAGTCTGACATTCATCAGCTTTCTAATCTAATAGTAACACAATACCCTTTACAAGTACATGTTGAAGCAGCATGCGCTCAGTCTGAGTCCAAGGGCTGTAGGTTAAATTGATACCCAGGTCCTGCATTCTACCAGCTGCTGATTGACTAATGTTATTTCTGACGTTCCCAGGGCCTGGCAGCCCTCCATGCAAGGGTTAAAGGAAAGTTGTAAGCAACGGGTCTAAAACACTTGGAAGAATCTCCTTGAATCAAAACCATTTCATAAAAGGCTCTCTGCCAGGCAATAAAATATTTTTGATGGACTCTTATTTTATCATTACCCATGTAAGAAAAATGTATTGCAAGAATCCCAACACAATTCAGGGAAGTAATCATTTGCAGATTTAGTAGGCATTCTCAATTGGCAAAAATGAAAGATTTATTGTAGGGATGATGAAACAAAGAGCAGTTGTGCAAACTTTACTGAGCTGGATTATGAAAACATGCTTTTTCCATTTCCCACTTTTAAATGCCTTGGATGCAGTTTCAAAAGAAAGCTCAAGATCAATTATTTAACACTGCAGCTACACTGTACCTGAGTGTAGGATCTCTTCACACATATGTTATCTGTACACAACAATAAAAGAAGGAGATCGAGGGAAGACATTGCTATAGACAACAAAAGCAGAGTTTGAAATAAAACTCGTATTGTTCCTTGATTCCACAATCAGCCCAGGGAGAAATAAATAGAAAAGTCAGGCAATGACAAATGTCTGTGATGTAAACGCACAGCTATTTGAAATGAAGCCCCTTTTGACTTACCCAAACACAGAAAATACAGGTGTCCTTGAGATAGAACACAGGGCGCTGAATACACTATAATGGCAACATTTTCTTTGAAAGCCGCTGTAGAGCTGAATAAAGTCACTGTCTTGCATACTCTTACTCACATGAATAATGGTCTGAAGTAGAAGGGACTTTCTGGTCAGCAAAGGTGCATAGTCTCACACCGACTTTAAGAAATAGGTGGAAGAGAAGACACTATGGGAAGGAGGAGATCTTTTTCTTGCCTTTTCTGCCAGGCACTCAATGTGTGACTTCTGGCACTTTGTGGCTGAGCCATTCTGGGCTCACGTACCCTGGTGTAAATTCAGGGTTTCTTTACAATTACACCAGTGTAAACGGGGACAGAAAGTAGCAGATTAATTTGCCTTAATTCAACTGTATCTGGAACTCGGGCACAGAAGTCTTCACTGCACAGGAAATGCTGTAGTCAGGCAGAAGCTTGAAAGAGCTTTGAGATTCTCAGCAGAAGGAACATTTAGACATGCAAAATAGCATTATGGATGTTTTATGTTATTGGCCTTACTACCTCACTGTGATTATTCACCCTCACTGTGCTCCAGAGAGATTTATTTCATTGTACTTGTGAGGAAATGGAGAACTAAGGTCAAAATTTCCAAAGTGCTCATGAAATTTCAGTAACTCAGTTACACACTGTCAGGTTTGAGAGAAAGAGGACCTCAACTTCAGAGATGCCCTATTAGAGCAGGGCACCTCCAACATAAAGCTATCCAAAACCAGGGTCTGCTTTTGAAAATCTTGCTCAATGTGAGTTGTCAGATGCCAGAAGTTCAAGTTTTGATATATTTAGTTTAAATAGCACATTATTTTTTTACTAGGCCCACTGGACTACTTGCTAAAGAAGTGAGTGAAGGTTTCAGAATCTGGCCCATTGTGAAGCCCAAGCTGATATAAACACCCCGCGCTGTGGAACGATGGCTTTTTATTTCTCATCCGATTGTTAAAGGCTAACTATTGCTGATTTGCCCTGAAGTAACAAACAAATGCATCACATTTAAACTGAGATCCAACTGCATAAATGACTGTATAAAGTTTTTAATGTGCACTAAATTCCTCTTTCTCCCCTGAGACTATACTATACAGCCTCTGTGCTGCCTGCAAATGCAGATTAACATTTTTATTAAATGACATATGTTTCACTAATACAGAGTATTAAAATGTATTGGCCTAATAAGAACCATTAATGAGTATATCGTTGGCACAGTATTTAAACAATATTTAATTTTACTGCTTTTTAATTTGACCAAGTCTTCTGCCAGGTGATTCAAACCATTTTTCCTTCTTGAAGTTAATCGCTGTTCAGAAAGGCTAAATCACTGAGAGTTCAGAACAATTCCATGCCATTTTTAATAATCCCCACAGAACACATACATAGAAATAAAATAAAGCCAAGCACTTAACCTCAAGAACACAATCACAAAGACTTTGTTTAAAATTTTAGAACTTTCAAGCTCTCCGCCTTCTAAATGACAAGATTAATAAAATTGAGATGCAAATTTTTTTTTAAATGTAATTTCGGGGTGGGGGGGAAATCTTCTCTCACTGCTCCTAGATACTAGATAACTGCAGAGTGCCTTCAAATCACTGAATGCAACTTTCTTTCCCAGATCTTCTGGAGACAACTTGCCCTGCCAAAATTATGCTGGACCCTGCAGAATTACAGTTTTAGGACCTGACTGCTGGACACACCTTTGAGGCACTCTTGAGGTGTATTAAGACATTCCTATAGGGAGCAGGTAGTTTGCAATTATATTTACTGCTCTGTAAAACTTATGACTAGAATGGAGAATGCATCTGACTAGTTGAGGGTGTATCACTCGATCTTTACTACTATGCAGATTCATATAGTGAAACTGATGGACGATTCACTCCCAGACAGGATGCATAGTGAGAAAGAAATCTTGTCACACTTTTGCTACACGGAAAATGGTGAGCTACAGAAATCCTCAAGACTTATTGCAAACCCAGTGCTCAGAGGCTGGAAAGCCTTTCCCTTTTTGCATCTTCAGATGTGATTATTTGATAGAATTCATTGATCTGCATGGCAAAGAAAGTGATCTTGTGGTGCAGCTGGAATGAATTGGGAGTTAAGAGGCTGCTTGCAAGATATCTTCAAGAGGTGATGCCCCATGAGAGGTTTATAGGTCTGTGCTGAGACTGGGGTTTGAATAAATCTACATGTGGAGTATCATCCAGAGCAGGCCAGAGCAGAGCTGGAAATAATTCTGAGTGTCTTAAAATGAGAAAGAATCACTACTTACTGAGTTTTGTGGGACAAGAGGATAAAGATAAAAACACGGTATCGAGATGTCGTTTCTGTGTGCAAACTGGGCAAAGGGAAGGGAAAGGAGCCTAGCAGAAATTTTCCAAAAAGACTTGGGAGACATGCCTATTAGTTTGTCTGGCAGCCAGACATCATAGGTCACAACTAATAAATTTCACTTTCCTAAGCTGTGCATAATTTAGCCTATATTATTTGACAAAGAACATGAATGACTTTGCTCGGCATGGAGGAGTTCTGATACAACTACCTCTTCTATGTGCCACAATGGCGCCAAGCAGCACAGTCACTGTGGAGAACCATTTCTAATACAAAAATGTTTCCTTCCTTTAAGATGTCCTCTGTCAATCAGACCGCTGTCAGGTATTTTTCAAAAGCTGAGTGTTTAGGATTCTGACAAACATCTGCTGCTTTGTAGGAAAATGGATCATCTTCCTTCTACTCAAATCATGTCACAGTTGGAATTGTGGTAAAAAATATGTATTTCAGTAGCCAAATAAAAACACTGAAGAATGAAATCAGCCCAGGATGAGCTGAAATATAATTGTTTGGGGGACTGTGCTAACAAAATAAAAACACTGAATAAATCAAATGGGGAAAGCTTTTAAACTACCAAAAAAAGTGTCTTTCTTTAACACTTTCTCACTCTGAAATGGAAAGTTAAAAAAGATGGGTTAAAATACAGAAACATTTCATTATTTGCAAAATAGTACACTGTTCAGAAAATGCCAATAGTAACAAAATCCTCCAGTCCTGTTCACTGTCCCCCCCATCATTTTGTTTTCCAAATTGAAGGTGACCCAGATTCACCAATGGTTTTCTTCTCAAAGCTGTTTTACAATGATACTACTACTGGTTTGAAAAAAACTGGCATGGAATACCTCTTAAAATTTCTAATGTGGAACATGGAAATAAATATCCATCCTTGTGTCACAAGGCTATCTGTTCCCTAAACCACTATCTGCTTAGTCCTATCACCTTACCTTGAATGGTTACTAAGTATTATTAGTGGAAATTATCCAACACTGTGAGAACCATAATAGTGGTAATTAATCACATTATATCCTATAGCAGTGAGTTTCATAGGGTGAGTACCCACTATGTTGTGGTGATATTACTGTTTCTACCCCACTTCATTTCTTAAGACTGAATGAACAGCAATGTCTACACACAGTGACAGGCTCTGTATAAATATGCCAGGAAAACTTCAGGATAATTATGTTTTAACCAGGTCCCAAATTACTTAAAAATTTATCAAGTGAAACGAAATAAAACCTTGTGGAATTAAATGCTCTTGTAGGACAAAAAAGTACATATTTGAAAGTCCCCTCCATGGAAGTTCCATGCTATACTTCTAACTACTGTATTCCATTTATCAGATCTCTTCAATGTCCTGTATAACATTTTTAAGGCACACAACTGAGCTTGAAAACCATTCTGGGTGCTGGCAGCAACAGTCAGAATTTACTTCATTTGTATTTATTTACATTTATCCGAACAAAAAAACTGAGAGCATGCCAGCCGGACCTGATCCATATCAAACCGCTCGAAAATAACAAAAAAGGCAGCCAGCCCTGCTTGGTCAGAGCAGAAGTCAGTCTGGCCCAGCATCCTACACCTTTTTCTATCAATCTGATAAAGCAGATGCACCTCAGAATGTCCTGAAGGTCAGCAATCCCAAGAGTGCGTTGGGAAGCTGATAATCCCTCAGGGAAAACCCTGGCAGCTAGTCCCTCTGCAGCTCAGCTCAAGAAGGCAGGTCTCAAGCCCCTAAAAGCACCATACCATTGTGCCATACCATGGTGCTGCATTTCCCATCTGCACCAAGAATTGCAGATTTGCATTTCTGTCCTACTGCACTGAAACATGGGACAATCCCACCCACAGTGGAACCTGGGCCCAATAATTTCTACAGTTTTTGCTCCACAAGATCTGCTAGTGTGGAGCTCTCTTGTGGACAGACAAGAGTTCAGATTCATCAACTGCCATTGGGCATGAGCTGACACGGTGCCAAGCCTAAAGCTATTTGCCAGCCTGCCCTCCAGTGCTGGTGCATGCTTAAACCCATTTGTACCGTCATGTAATCTGTAGTGGTTTTTGTAAACAAAACATTGTATTTTCACAAAACCACTGAATCGCTGTCTACTCCTCTAATCAGAGTGGTTTTAACACTGCAGTTCCTTGACAGTATCAGGAAATGCCATCAGAGACCTAATAAAAAGAGAGATCTCTGGTGAGGCAGCTTTGATAGAATGGATGTTTCCTACTATTGACTTCAAAGGAAAGAAAGTGAGGCTAACATTATTGTTGTTTTTTTAATGCACTCCTTTGGCATCGGTGCATGACACCCTCCACTCCAAAAGCTGAAAATACGTTCCAGACTTCCACAACATTCCCTCGAGTCAGGCACCGAAACTTATTGTTTAGGTGAAATAACTCAAAAGCATATAAGCTGGTGCATGCAGACCTATTTTCCCTGCAAATGCAGGATTGTCTCTTACGACTCATCTGTAGATGTAGCCTGTAGAGATCTCATTACTCACCGTGCATTGCTAGACACATGCTCCCCACTGACCACAGACAGCATAATACTTGCTATCTACTGAGAACAGATTCCGCATTTGTTTCCTTAGCAGCAGAAGCAATAATACTAATCTGCTCAATAGGCCCCTTTCTCCTGTAAATGTAATAACCAGGTTGCTGCCCATGAAGTGTTACAAATGTAGCTGAGCCTTCTGATGAAAGTTTTCACAGGTTTATGACATGTCAAACCACCTGCGTCAGAGATGTACAGTAAAAATAACAGGAAGTTCAGGCGGACTGCTATCTTTTGCATAATCTGTACAAAAATCTGTTTCATAAGTAAATTGCAAATGGTTAGTTTGTGTGATGTAGTGATTTGAACACAAGATCTGCGCTGGAATGCTGGAATTGCCTAAAGATGCCTTTAGGCTAGTTACTTATCTTTTATGTCTCAATTTCCCTATGTTTAATGCAGTACCTGTAGTGTCTCACCCTTAGGGATTCAAAAGAACTGACTACAAACAGCACAGGTGCTGAATTTCACTGTGTACATACAGCACCCAAATCATTGCATTAAGTCTATTCCCAAACTGAGTATGTTGCATATATACAAGAAAAAAAGATTCTGCTTCAAAGTCTTAACTTTCTAGGCAAGAACACGATGTGACAGACAGGTCCAGAACATACTCACGAGATATTTGTTTCTTTGAAATACGTGAACTAGAGACATTAACAATGGCTATTATCACTGTCCAGCTTCTTTCATGGATATCACATATGTTATGATGCCCAACTTCTATAAACACTAATTGCACATGGGGAAACGACGTAAAGATAAATATATTTACCTTGATCATGTCTGTGGAGGCCTGCAACATAGGTTCCCTGAGCACGTAAGCATGCAGTGATGGGAACTTAATGTTCTACCCTTTATGAAGCCACACAAGTGCAAGAGGGTAAACTAATAAGCCAAGTATAGATTTGCCCAAATCAAACAATTCTAGACAACTAAATGAGCAACTCTATATTTACATTTGCAAGCAGAGGTTTAAGCTGAGGATGCAATATCTGGAGATCAGCAGGGTTCTACCCACCAAAGTACTGGAAGAACTGAAAGACAGCAGAAGATGCAGCTATGAGAAACTTTTTTTTTTTTTTTAAGTAAAAAACATTTAAGCTTGCTAATTTTTGCTGTCTCAGACAATCAAAATTCCAATTGTCTGGGACATCAAATCTAAAAAAGCATGAAATTAATCTTCAGAAGTTAAAGTCTTAAAGGCATTGCATCATTATTTTTGTTGGATATATTTTTGATTATAATGCAGATGAACCCCAAATTTAATAAAACTAAAATAACATGAGTTAAGTATGAAACATAACAGGATATTGCAAAGAGATTAGGTAGTTTCCTTTAGACTACTTGCAGAGCCCAAGGAAAAACCAAACTGAGGGACACAATGATGAGAAGGCACCACTTAATTAGAATATTTAACAGAATATGAAAACAGAATACTCATAGTACCGGTTTTGGCAATCAAACAGAATGAGCAGAATACAGACCCGAAACATCAGTAGTTCTCTACACCAGATACTGTTTTGCCTGTCAACTGTCTGTAGTAAGGAAAGAAGCAGGCTAGCTAAATTTAAACCAGCTGTAACGATGAGAGTGTTACAGTTGGACTGAAGGAAGCTTACCTCATGAAAGTATTGTGGAAACTGCTGTTGGAAAGATAATAAAA
Source organism: Harpia harpyja (assembly GCF_026419915.1). NCBI lineage: Eukaryota > Metazoa > Chordata > Aves > Accipitriformes > Accipitridae > Harpia > Harpia harpyja. The sequence continues at coordinate 39,889,982 of NC_068950.1, forward strand.
GGATTAACTGCAGTTTTAGTGAACCATTTACTTTTCAATCAAAATGTCTCATGTATTTCCTGTTCTCAAGTAGCTTGAATTCCAAAATTCCTTTGTCTATTACAGTACATAGTAGCAAAGCCTGTCATAAGAAATTAATAATTTTACATGGAAAAGTACTTTTACATATGAGGGCGGGGTGCTGCTCACTGTTAGCTTCTCCTGAGCAGTTCAATACCTAGTCAGCCAGTAATCTTACAGAGAGGAACAAAATCAAGGGCTTAAAAAGAAAGTACAATGGGTAATTGTGAACAGCGAAAGAAAATCTCCACTACAAATACCAAGAGATGTAAAGTTACTTTAACAGGGCTACAGCAAAAATGAAACAAAATCACAGACCTCTATAGACAGAGAATGAATTGCCTTCTTAATTTGCAGGAATAACAGCACAATTATTACCACATCAAAAGAAAAGCCATCATTTAAAATGACATGACATCACTGCCTAATGAAACACTGCACAGCAACCCTTGTCTAAAGTGGAATGGAATTCGCTGGGCAAATAATCCCCACTTGATATTAATAACTTTAAGGAGCCATGTTGCAGCTTTGGATCTTGTCCCTGCTAGATCAAGGTCTCTCCAGGGTAGAAAACTAAATTTGCAAAGAAGACATATTTTTCATGTGCTCACTTGGATCCAGCTTTACTCTACACAAGATTCCAGGCTGTAATATTTAATACATGGATACCTCTGCTGACAGTGGAAGGCTCTTATTCTGGGAATAGAAGAGTTAACTGCAAGTTGTGCAATGTAAAGCTCCTAATTCTGATTGGGCCTTTCCATGTATGGAAACAAATACAATATCTGCTCAGATAAAACAGATATTTATGTACTTACATGCCAAGGCTATATACATGTGCCATGAAGGCTGTCTGCAATATCAGATGAAAAGGTTTTTCCAACCTATTCACAATGTTAAACATTGAGGTGTTATCAAAAGACAGTTCTTTAATACAAATGAACATAATTGAAAGTAGGAAATTTTTAGCATTTGCTAAGATATTACATGATTTAATGTTCCTGGTTTACCCAGTTTCCTGTAGGAATGGGAATGTAACATTAGAAATCTGCTATAAAATACCTGTCAAATATGCATTTTGCAGAAAAAGAAGTTCCCTCACCCATGGAGTCTAGTGAATCTTTCAGCATCATAGTAAAGCTAATCAGGGTTTAAGTATTTATTTTAAAAATCACATTTTAAGTATTTATTTTAAAAAGCATGAGGTAAAAATGGGAAGAAGACTGATCTCATTCCAGATTATAAAAACACTAAAACCAAAAAGTAGCCTAAAATAAAATCTGTAAGTATGCTTTCACAGCTTGCTTACTTATACTTTTGTTTGGAAAGAAGCAACTAACTTGCATTATCCTTTGATGATTTATGACCAAATAAAAGATATGCATAGGAAGTTAAATTTCTTTGTACCTTTACAAATTGTGATTGAGCTACTTCTGGACATGAGCAAGTCAGTTCTTTCTCTCAGAGCAAAAAGACAGGTAAGTCTTGGAGCGTTTCCGTTTTATGTTGGATAACATGGTGGTGTTCTCTAAATATCTGCATTGTTTCCAGTATTATTTTAAGGAATACCCACTGAGCAGTGCAGACATTGAGATAGTGTTTTTCATTTATCCAATGGAAGTAAAAAGATAATGACCACTTACGGAGAAAATTTTTCTCTATAAAACATTTAAAATACTGTTGTTTTCTTCCTTCTCCCTTGCATAACCATTGCAGGCCAGCAATCTTTTTCTTGAATAAATGAAAAAAAGTGAGCTTTTTATATAAACAGTCTTTCCTATTCCTCCATAGAAAGCTACAGCTTGCCATGGAAAAGTTTGTCTTGATCTAACTTCCTTACAAGCTTTTTCCATTATATCATTCTCTGATCAAAACAATAGAACAGAGTCAAAAATTCTGCCTATCAGGAACCACAACCTGCCGCCATAACCATTGCCTTTGTTTGTACTTATTTGTGTGTGTGTGTGCGTGTATGTGCATGCATGCACACGCGTGCGCATGTGGGTGTTACAAATAAGACTTTCCAAATTTCATGGCCCAATTTGGAAGCTTATGTCAAACTTGTTTTGCTTCATCTGTTTCAGTCAGGGTCTTATATCATTGTTGTTTGAAACATGTGGAAAGCTTAATGGAAGTCATTAACTTTTATTTTAGTTTGGCCATATTGTCATCATGGTGGGCAGATGCAGAGATGGTGTTATTCCCAAGATCCTCTTTTTGGAACACTGCTGTTGTTTACATCTTCTTGATCAGAAGAGAACAATGGTTTTTACTTATTTTCAAAGCTCTGTTTTGCACACTAAAAAAGCCCCTAACAACCTCTGAAAATATAATTAAAGATATTCCTTTTATTCTTTTAACTGTTTAAAATCCTTAACAAGGATTTTCTTCTTTTCTTTTCTAAACTACCATTTGAAACTTTTGCACTCACAACTCTATGGGTTATTGTTCGGCTGAAGGAATGAAAAGAATTTCATTAGATGTGTTTTATGTTGCTTGATTAAAAATGTCACCCGAGGCTCAGTGACTTTGTTTTATGTTAAATGACTGCTGCGTGCTTTGATCATCATTTTATTAATGCTTTAATGAATATTAAAAAAAATAAAGCACTGTATTAAAAGTTAAGCTCTCATATAAGGAAACTGAATCCCTTTTCCAAGAACTACAGTATTTCTTACTCAAACATTTCCTTCTAGATTAAGGTTTTGTCCAATTCCCCTTTAGCCTGCTGCAGACTAAGTTACAGGAAAGCACAACAATTATATTGGAATAAGACTGAAGAGAGAGCAGGAAAAAGAGCAGAGTAGTATGTTTCTATTCAAACAAATATATTCCAGACTTACCATGCACTTGTTTGGTTTTTCTCCAGAATGAACCCTCATATGAATCAGCAGTTTGTAACGAGCATTGAAGGGTTTATATCGGCGGACACAGCCTGCCCAAAAGCAAGTGAAGTCCTCTCCTTTCCGCTGGTCAATGTGAGTCTTTTCTATGTGTCTGACCAGTTCATCTTGTTGGTCATAAGTGGCACTGCAGTCAATCCACTGACAGACCTGTTTGCCATTGCTGAGGTCCTGTTCATCCCCGTCGCTGGGCTGAAGGGACTTTGGAGACATAGAGGCGTGCAAGTGAGGCAGTGTCCCTTGAGTCTGGCTTAGCTGCTGGTGCAGATGGTAAGGGGGAGGCAGCCCCTGATGATGTCGAAAAAGATCAGCAGTGGAGGAATAATCGTCAGCTGGTTCTTGTTTTAAGAAACTCACCTTCTGGGTGCTGTGCGAGGTGTTTTGATGAGGAATGCTAGTACCATTCATCATAAGGCTGAGGCTTCCATTCTCCTCGACTTGCTGCATTTGTATCTGCTCACAGTCACCTCTGTCACATTCAGCGGAAATAGGTACAAGACATGCTGGAGGGGAGGGAATACTGCAAGGGTTTCCAGGCTGAGAGCAAGACTGGGGCCGAGAGGATTTTTGAGCACTGTGATGACTGATCTCCACAGGATGAGAGGAAATGCCAGCTGAATTACTTCGCAGTCCATTCACACAGGTGACCAGTGACGTCTGTGATGTGCGGATGATAGCTGTAATATCAATTCCTTCAGCTGAAGACGGCACAACAGAGATGCATCTCTTCTTCAGGTTGCTTGTTTGTAGCCTGGCCGAGTGCTGAGGGGTGCCAAGTGACAAAGGACCCAGGGAGGAGCTATGTTCATTATTAAACAAGTAGGATGAAAGTGAATTTGTAAAGCTATTATTCATTAGGTCTATTTCAGGATGCAGACTACCAGAGGCTCTCAGCTCCATCCCCTCCGTAATCCTCCTATGTGTGGAAGCCTCAGACAGAACCTTATAATCACTTGGGCATTCTTGTTTAATGTGCTGAGCCGGGTGACTTCCATTCAGGCATGGAGCAGCAGAATCTACTGAGTCTTGAAACCTGGGTGACCTGTAATACAGTTTTCATTAAGCATCGCTAACTACCCCAGGATTTATCATTTTTGCACAAGACACAACACTTGTTAAGCCCTGGAGAATGGAAGCACTTGCTCTCTGCTGAACGTTGCCTAATGCAGCAATTACACCAAAAAAATCTGCAATGCTTCCTCTACAACCCTTGTAAAGGCAGCATCGTTTTACACAGGATTAATTTTACACACTGGGTTACGCATAGAACAGACAATCTCCCCTCCACTGCTACAGGCAGTTCATCAATCACAATCTAGGTTTTCAATGCATAATGGATCGGGCAAAACAATAGCTAAGAATGAAGTTTGAGAGCCTTGGGCATTTTTTAATTATTCAAATATCGGCATTTTCCTCAGAGCACACTGGGAAAACGCCTTGGCATTCTTATTCACACGAATCAAAAAAGGCTAGCTGAGCTTTGCTTACATGTCAGAGAGATGCTTTCCTTCGCTAAATTAGAAAAGGAGCAAGATCAGTGAGGAAAAAGGAATACAAAGAAAGAACGGCTCACTTTCAACCAGTGGTCTGGAGTTGATGAGAGATCAGCTGAGTATTTACTTCTAAGAGGTCTACAAAAGATAATTAAGAAAAGTTCACAACCAGTAGATTTAAACTGGCGATCTATGTATTCCCATTTCTATTTTTTCTATTAAAGTCTACATGGGTCTCAAAATCAAAAGAAGATTGTTCTGCAGAAGTGATAATCTTTTTTGATGTGTGCTGAATTCAATCACTCAGGAAGCAGAACCTTGAGGAACACCCCACAGACATTTCAGAAAAACACTGCATTTAGGAAACATTTCCTCCTAATATTTTCTTCCAAGCAGTTAGCAATTGGTTTATGCCTTAAAATAAAACATTTTATCTCAGCCATAAACTTTTACTGTGGATGACCCAACTGTGTGTTTTTTCTTAGGACCAGAGGGTGTTCCACACATATCCCTAAAGGATGGGAGGGTTTAACCTACGGCTTCCTTATGCAGCGATGTGCCAGATCGAGAAGAGGAAACAGTACATCTGTGTGCAGAAAAGCTGTACCTGAACTAATAAACCCTCCAAAGACGTGCTCCATGGCTCTTACACACTGACATGTTCCACTTAAATTAATTTTATGCTTTTTTGATGCTAGCACCAAAAAAGCTGAAGAAAACCTGGGCATTTGGCAACTTGTGTGTGACACCACAGCTAAGACAGATCTGACGCATTTTAAAGCATGAAACACACATGCATAAGGTATTTTGGACATACACATACATTAAACTGCAAAGCTACTGAATAAACTGCACTTATTTTACGACTTAGATGATTTTATCATTATTATTTCCATTAATCCACCTCTAACATTAAGACAGGAAGCTGGGACGACTTCTAACACTTCCTTGGTAACAGCTCTCAAAGAACAACCAATTACAAAAACCAAAACAACAACAAAAAGCTTCAAAAAGACTTCCTTCCCATGAAATTAAGGTTGTCAAAAAATGACACCTGTCTAAGGCACACAACTGTCAACACTGCATTCACTAGTGACAGGTTTCTAAGCTCCAACAGTTTGCAGCCAGTAGGGCTTGATATAAAAAAAACCCTTTAAGGTCATGAGAGAAGTGAAATTCACCACCATTCATTGCTACAGAACAATCAGATCTTGCATTTGCCACCAGAAGTTTAAAAAGACTACATTAAAAATTTTAGAGGCTTCCATAATCCATTAGTTATAATTTCTCCCTTCAGGTTTCCACAGTTGGTCTCAGGGTAAACTTAAAGCACCTGGTTTTGCAGATGGTAAATTAAAAAAAAAAACAACAAAAACCAACAAACCCAACAGTATTCATACATTATTTTTTAACATTTACAGATCCATATGTCTGTAAAATATGTGGCATAAGCATACATAAAAACCTTTTATTGCACATATTTGGGAAACCCTGCCCTGCTTGCTTGTAGCTTCATTGCTCAGTAGAAAGTGTGCTGTTTTACACTCATTCTGAGAAAGGTTTTACAGCATACCATGCCAGGCACAATATTTCCTATTACTTATTTTCTTCTGTACAAGAACTCTTCTAAATAATTCAGTTTCTATCATAGTTCAGTGGGCCCAAAGCCTCAGGCTAAAGTAAACACAACACATTTCTTACATCATATAAAGCTAACCCAAGCCTTACATTTCAGCCTGTGATAATTGGTGTCATATTATTAAGCTTTATGTAAAGCTCCCATCTTGCCAGAAATCCATGTGAGGAGTTCAAGCTGGAGTCAGTGGAGAGTACCTGCAGGATGGATACAAACATCCCTGTCTTGAGAAACATCAGGTTCCCAAAACTCCCAGCAACATCGATCTGCATTTCCAACACACGATCTTACTCAGTCAGGACTGTATTGCTGTGATGCTGCAGTGCAGAATATGAGACATACAAAAGAGGGGAATTTTGAACTAAAAGGCAAGCTGGAATACCTTATTTCAAAAGCAAATGACGTGAAGGCACTGAATTCATGCTTCCCATTGCCACAGCCATGTCTTATCCATGCTCTGCCTACATAATGATAAGCACAGGCTGCTTGTGCAGATCAGAAGCACCTATTTCCTGGGAGCTACAATTTCCTCTGTAGCAGTATATGTTTAAATACATTATATATACCCTGTGTTAGTTAACTCTGCTGGGAGAATCTGGCATTCTTTCAATTTCCCGATGTTTGAGTGTTGGAGTACTTTGTGTCAAGGTTGCATTAATGCAAACTTTCTGTGTTCCTGGCAGAATTTTGCCATCACTGTTCTAGGGAAAGCCCTGCTCATTCCTCCCAGTCCTGGGAGGTGAGGGGAGAAGGGGCACAGAAACAAAACTGATATGAGAGAGACAAGGTGTCTGGCATCCAACTTGCTGGGTGGCTCCTCTTATACCCATTGACTATTTGCTCCTGTAATGGCATCTTGCTGTTACAGCCAGGGATCAGATTCCAGGCCTGGTACGTGCAGGCAGTGCTAGCTGTAAGGATTTCATAATCTCTGGACAGTAGCAAAATATAAATGCATATGAAACAAACAGCCAAGAGGAGAGCGAGAGGGACAAAGGATAGCAGGACAGTGTAAAGAGCACTGTGTGGACACGCGGATCAGCATGAGCAGCTCTGGGGGGCTTCCACATGAACATGAACAACCCTGGAAGGAAGTGGGGTCAGCAGGAGACTATATCCCACAAACCTCTCTTCACAGGGAGCATCCATGCACCCAGGATGGACAGTCTGAGGCAAGAGAATTGCTGCTTAAGCACATGAAAGCTGAGTGTAAGGCCTTTGAAGAGTAACAGCAGCCTCTCAGAGGATACTAAGGCAGTGTTTCCAAAGAGACTCCCTTACGTGGTAATTGGAGCCAGAGCACAAGGCCAGTAGCACCATGCCAGAAGTACTGCAGTTCCAAACTGCTCTCAAAGGAAAAGACGACTCTATCTGTAATCGCCAGATTATTTACAAAACAAACATGCCTTCAATTGCCACTGTAAATGTGCAATCAGTGATAACTGACAGTTTTAAGAAGCTGGAGGGGATTGTTCTGCTGCACATCCATGGACCCTTTGCAATACTATCTGACTGCTCTGGTGTCTTCCCTGGGTTTTATATGCCGAGCACTGAGCACAGTGTGGGCGGGTTTGCTGTGTCTGATAATGGATTATTTGACAAAAGGCCAACATTAGCTGTGTGCTGACTACAGTTGTGGTAAAGAAGGTATTAGGACTTTTCCAGTCCCACACACATTGCATTCACAGATAGCATGTCACAGCAATTATGCTGCACAACTTAAAAGCTATTAACTGAGTGGGGAAAAGGGGCCAGGAAGAAGAGGGATCGTGATTCTTGGATTAAGGCAGTCATCCCTACGATACAGTTTCTGAGAGAAAGTGATTCGGGGAGAAGCTGAAGGGGATAACAAGTTTCAGTGCACTGAGGGTAAAAAGGACAAAGCCAATCATAACCCCAAATCCTGAGGGAGATTTTGGATTGCGAGGGGAGGTGCTCTCTGGTTTGTTTGGGTTTTCCTTGGACGTTGCATATCCTAGAAATGCAAAATTGTTCAAAGCTCAACTCAGAGAGATTGTTTTAATTTGTATCTCCCTTTATTTCTGTGCTGGTCACTAGAGCTGGACAGAACAACCAGAGTTTGCCCAACTTCCCTGTGCTCAGATATCCGTCCATTCCAGTCCTATCTCTCCATCTATTTTGATTCTTCTCATCTAATGAAGGCTGAAATGTGGGGAGGCACAGAGCACCCTTGGCTCCCACTGACTTCACTGAAACCTGATGGGCATTCACCCCCACCTCAGTTATGTTCTCCTGTTTTCAGATCTGCAGGGAAAGACCATGTTTTCTATTACTTGCTTTCAAGAACCTTTAGCATCACAAACAGCATGAACAGAAATCGTTCCAGCTGCTGTCCACCTTCTCTCACATGCCAAGGTTTTGGCTGTGTACTGTGTGTCTTGCAAGTAGCACGGTGATAAAATTAGACACTGTGTCTCTGAGGTCCATAGAGCAGAGCTGGGCATTGGCTTTACCCTGCAAAGCCCATGCAGGCAAAAGCAGTATTAGCCAAGTGGACATACAAGCAGAGCATGACCAGTGGGATACAAACAACCCGTAAAGGAATGGAAGGGTCCTTCAGGATATTCTCCAAACATTTCCAGACTGTTGCTTAGAAGCAGCAGAGCCTCAAGGTTTTAGACCATGCTACAAAGCAAGGGGAGGGCATCAGGCCTATTACCTGCTACTTTCTCATGTTATGCAGCAGACAATCCTTTATGTTGTTCTGGGAATCCTCTTCCAAATGGGGGCTGGAAGGGGTTCATATTTCTGAGGGTGGGTACTGTGATCCCTGGTATGCAGGTATCTGTCATTTCCTCATTATAGATTTTACAAAAAGTTTCAAAAAGATCTAAGCAGAGTACTCTCTTCCTCCTTTTGTTTGCTCCTGCCCTAATTATCTTTGTTTCATAATTGTCCTCATTGACAGAATAAAAAAAGGTTGATAACTGCTGGTCCCACATTGAGCCATAAAGAAGCTAGCAGGGAACTGACTTACATCCCGCTGCAACAGCATCTACAAATCTCTGTAGTGATAGCAGAATATTTTGTTATGTGGCGTGGGTATTATTTGTCCTTTTCAAACAAACAAACACAAAGCTCTTTCCACTTGCTTGCCATATTGCTGTGCCTCCTCCTCCTGAAAACACAGATGTTCTTACCCCACCAGTAAATGGAAAAGGGGAAACGACATAAGTATGTATAACAAAATCAGAAACAGTCAGATTTCCAAGACCAAGCTATAGGCCATATTTCCTCTTGCTGTGACTATGGAAATTTGGGCTTGATAGTTCCATGCACAGAGTGCCAGTTATTCCAAGTATCTAAGATAAAGGCTGCAACTTTACTGAGGTTTTTCTTTTCTACAGCTCTTCAAAAAGGTCAAGATTATTCCATATAATGTCCCCTGCCAAAAAGCAGTGTAATTAAAATAGATGGACAGATTTTAATTTGTAGCAGGCTTCTATTCACAATGGATGTCTGTTTAGGGTACTTGTTTAAAATCTGGTAATGTTAAATTTGTAACAACAACAAAAAAATAATGGAGTTCTGTGTTTTCATATAATTAATTTATAGCAAATGTTTAAATAGAGATTCTGTTCATAGCATATCCAACTACAGCGTATATATCAAAACCAGAGACCAAATTTTCACATTACAGCCTTAAAAGCAAATACCAAGGATGTGGCTGTATGGGAACATTGAAAATACTTCATTAAAGGAAATGCTGTAGAAATAAAAGTGGCATTGGCTTCCTGTAGGTTTGATGGTGGCATGCCAAATTGCCATATGGGAGACATTGGTTTGGGAGTAAGTATCATCCCTGCCTTCTAGGCTGCCATTTGGAAACAACATGGCATTGGGGTGCAGGGTAGAGGTATAGAGGGGGCAAGTCTGACCCTACTTAGGACCCTAGCAAAACTCTCATTGACTTTTGAGCATGCTGGAAGAGACCCCACAGAGAAGCTGTATTTAAACTTCAATTCAGGGGGCTGCGGCTACATATACAGTGACTGCTCCTGGCATTGCCTTGGACAGCTGTCGGTGCACACGTGCGTGTCCCTGCAGTGCAAACCTGCAAATGAGCAGTGCGGTTAAATCAGCATCCAAAGGACTTCCAAAATGAAGTAAAAGCCAAAAACACTCTTCCAAATGCAGCACCCACAGATGCTACTGGGAAATAGTTCCAGCTCCATAAGAGCAAAAGTATATCAACCGATAAAACTTGCAAGTAATACCTTATATCCGAGTGTGTCAAGTTCAGCTGACCAACATGAAGCAGCCTCTCACAGGACAGTGGGTGGTCTCGCATAAGTGAATTTCCTGTGTGGATGAACAGACCTTGTCTGCAGACAGGTACTGAGCTACTTGTCACCTCCACGTCCATCATGTTCTTCTTCTCAGAGATCAAATTACAATGACTGTAGCCACCATTCACTGTCAAAAAAAAAAAAAAAAATCATAAGCCTTCAACTAAGAACGCCCTACACTGACTACTACTTTGTATACTCATTTTGGATCTCCTTGCAAAATTCTTGTAAATGACATGGCAGTGGAAATGAAAGGTTTCACAAGGAAGCAAAAATTAATCGCAAAGAAATTTGGATCTGTGAACTATAGTTGTTTATTTCTCATTTTAAGTTTTGTGGCTATTTTACACTTCGTAATCTAACTCAAAAAAACCTTAGTCTGATAGTTTCCTTTTTTTCTGCGTATTTTTATGGTAGAGTCTTGCCTGTGTTAGATTTCGTGATGTTTCAGAGTCCCTTTATTTTCAGGGAGAGGAGCTCTCCGAAAACAGTGACGTAAGTCAAGTTTTTCTTTGCAGACAATTATCTCTGTGATTATGACTTTAGATGGGCATGTTTCTACTTTACTGTCAGGTCAACAGTGTGAAAAAATGTAACTAATTTTGTTTCGATGTATACATTTAACTGTATTTTCCAAGTAAGCTATTATTATAAATGCTAATGCTAATAGTAATATATTCTGCTTTGGTGAATACCACATTTTAGCAGACTTGGAAAAAACAGGCTAGAGCTATAGCAGTATTCTTCAGAAATACATATATAACCACAAATGATAATCTAGCTAAAAAGAGAGGACAAAGGGAGAATTGAGAATTTAGATTGCATTGGTCAAATGCTAGCAATTCCATTTAATCTAAAGCGTATTAGTTGGGTTCTTTATCGCTACTGAACCAGTCAAATGCTCATAGATAAGCATGTATAAAAGTATTTGTAAGAAATTTAGCCTTCAGAAGCTAGCTAAAAAAGTCACAATAGCCATTTACCATCATTTTCACTATTGTATATGAATCATGCTTTTAAAATACTAGATCTCCCTGTAATCTGTTTTTTTTCATGGAGACAAAATGTCATGGTGTCAGATACTAATGGCAAGCATATTTCTGTAGTTTTCATAGAGAGCCCAGAAAGTAACTCCTTCACCCTTGTACCCAGCGCTCATGGTGATGGGTGCTATAGAGCTAGACTGCATTGTAGTTAGTCCATTCTCTATGGAGGCACCGAGTGTTGTTGCACATCAAGGAAGAAAACAAATTCTGCAAGGTGACAGAAAAGATAAAGCCTGTGCTCAGTTTCACGCAAATCACTGATTCTCACAAGCATCAAGGTTTGTCCTTTCCTAAGGTGTTACAAGGCACTATTCATCTCACCATAGTTTTGCTATCTCTGAGTTTTACGCAAACAATGCCTACATTGTTCAGCCATCTCCAAATGGGTGTCTAAGATGGGCTCATGCAACTTCAGGACATGCTTTCCTCTTCCCTTTGACTATAGAAGGTATGTAAACAAGTATCTTAAACTGAGTACCTGACTTTCAGACAGCTGCAGTCGAGTGAATTGAATCCCTCTGAGCAGCCATAGGACTTACAAACACCCTCATCACAAATAGCCTACTTTATACTGCTCTCAGGTCTGGTCCTTCTTCTACTGAAGCCCACATTGGACCTGCCATTGACAGCCCAACTTCTACCATTTCAACACCATAATTTGTGTATATTATCCAGAGCAGGTATATATTGATATAGAATCATAGAATGGTTTGGAATTGGCCTTTCTCCATCTTTCTTATAAGCCCCCTTTGCATATTGAAAGGCTACAATAAGGTCTCCCCGGAGCCTTCTCTTCTCCAGGCTGAACAACCCCAACTCTCTCAGCCTTTCTTCATAGGAGAGGTGTTCCAGCCCTCCGACTATTTTCATGGCCCTCCTATGGACCCGCTCTAACACGTCCAAGTCCTTCTTGCACTGGGGGCCCCAGAGCCAGATGCAACTCCACGTGGGGTCTCACAAGTGTGGAGTAGAGGGGAAGAATCACCTCCCTTGACCTGCTAGCCACACTTCTTTTGATGCAACCCAGGATGCGATTGGCTTTCTGGGCTGCAAGCACACATTGCTGGCTCTTAATCAGTTTTTCATCCTCTAATATCCCTAAGTCCTCCACAGGGCTGCTCTCAATCCACTCATAGCCCAGTCTGTATTTGCGCTTGGGATTGCCCTGACCCATGTGCAGGACCTTGCACTTGGCCTTTTTGAACTTCACGATGCTCGCACAGGCCCACCTCTCCAGCCTGTCAAGGTCCCTCTGGATGGCATCCCTTCCCTCCAGTGTGTTGGCCGCAGCACACAGCTTGGTGTCGTTGGCAAACTTGCTGAGGGTGCACTCAATCACACTGTCCATGTCGCTGACAAAGATCTTGAACAGCACTGGTCCCAATACTGACCCCTGAGGAACGCTATTTGTCACTGGTCTCCACTCAGATATTGAGCTGTTGATCACAGCTCTTTGACTGCAACCATCCAGCCAATTCCTTATGTACCAAGTGGCCCATCTGTCAAATCCATGTCTCTCCAATTTAGAGACAAGGATGTCGTGCGGGACAGTGTCAAATGCTTTGCACAAGTCCAGGTAGAGGACGTCCATTGCTCTTCCCTAATCCACCAGTGCTGTAACCCTGTTGTAGAAGACCACCAAATTTGTAAGGCACGAGTTGCCCTTAGTGAAGCCGTGTTGGCTGTCACCAATCACCTCCTTCTTTTCTATGTGCCCTAGCATAGTTTCCAGGAGGATCCGCTCCATGATCTTGCCGGGCACAGGGGTGAGACTGACTGGCTTGTAGTTCCCCAGGTCTTCCTTTTTAAAAATGGGGGTTATGCTTCCCCTTCTCCAGTCAGTGGGAACTTCACTGGACTGCCACGACTTCTCAAATATCATGGATTGTGGCTTAGCCACTTCATTTGCCAGTTTCCTGAGGACCTATGGATGCATCTCATCAGGTTCCATGGACTTATGCATCTTCAGGCTCCTTAGATGGTCTCGAACCTGATCTTCTCCTATGGTAGGTGGTTCTTCATTCTCCCAGTCCCCGCCTTTGCCTTCTGCAACTTGGGCAGCATGGCTGGAGCACTCGCCAGTGAAGACTGAGGCAAAAAATTCATTGAGTACCTCAGCCTTCTCCATATCCCAAGTAAACAAGTCTCCCGTTTCCTTCCGGAGAGGGCCCACATAGGTAGAATATTACATAATTAAGCAGATATCACAGTATCTAGTTAATGATATTTTCACGATACAAAGGTAAGTAAAATTGTACTCATGAAGTTTTGCAATTGCTGCAGTTTTGTTACACTGTTTATGAAGTTCCAGTCAGAGATTGTGCTTATTTTAGTCAGTTACTGCTTCAGCACAGCTCCTCAGAGCAAACATACCCTTAACATACATGAACCCCCATTTCCTCTTATGGACAGCTGCTAATCCTATAGCAAACGAAAGGCAAGTGGGAGAGCCTGAGCTGCTGTGGTCCTCTATAATTACAGTCAATGAATGCTTTGAAAGCGATGAGAATCACGTTCAGGGTTTTGGTGAGTATAATTGAGAAGAAACAGGTGACTGGGGAAAGCAGAAAAAGTCTCTGGTAACTGGAGAATTTGTGAAATGGATCACAGCACAAAAGTCCATTCTCCTCCACTGGCTGGGCTCCACAGCCTCCCCATCATGCTCCACGGCACCATTGTAACAGGGAAGACCATGGCAGATGAAGACGTAGTCCAGGCAAGCATCCAGACCCATAGAAAAGAGTGGGTACATGTGACACCCGAATTACAAGTCTCATGAGGCATTATTGTGACATTTCCAGAATAGAATTCCCTGTTTCCAGTGAAAAGTTTTCAGTGTTTGGCTGATACACTACATTTCTTGACCATTTATTTATTTGATTTTTATTTTTTTAAGAAGTCAGAATCTTTAAAATTGGAAAAACAATACTGTGTTTTCCCTACCGAGCTCCATCACAATACCAAGGCATGTGATAAGTCTTAGGAAGTGTAGGTCAGCATTATTTTATATAAACAAAAAGCCCACATAAGATTTTTAGGAATAATACATGAGATTTTAAAGAGAAACCAATTTGTATTTAAACTACCCAAAAAGGGCCGTTAGCCCCTTTGTGGTAATTAATACATACATTCTATTTATTTCAGATCTATATTCAGAGACCTGAATTCACTGACACTCTGATTGTACTGAACGACTCTGGAGATATTAAGAAGCTTTACAGAAATGTAGCATCTTTTGGCCTGCATGGGGCAGCCAGTTGTATTTGGTGGGTTTGGACCTAAGCATTTAAGAAGATCACTTTGGATGCCTTTCAGCTTGTAGTGGGTGTTTGTGACCATTAGCTCTGCCCTGCTTGTAATCATGACATAAATTATCATTATATCCTCTGGAGTCCACACCTCTGTAGGGCTTTATTCCACTCCTATTCTGGCTTATCCCCTCATAATTCAATTCATTTCAGGGGTACCTTAGCAAGACCGTACAATCAGACTTATGTTGTTAATTTGCCTACGTGAATCACATTTAAAGGGTACCTAAATACACTGTTGAACACTGGTGAAATAAGTTCTATACATTTTAAAGGCCACACCACCAAGAGAAGTTGGTAAATCAGTCATACCTACAATACCCAATTCACAGTTCCTCACTTTTTCCATCAGCAATGTTACCTGGAGTACATTCAAGATGTATCTTCCCTCCAAAATACTGTGGATTCTTTTAAAATGTTCTGGCTTTATACCAGACCCGTAATAAAAACACTTTCTTTCTTTCATTCCCCAAATGATACAAGTCTGAAATTCATTAGGGCTAAATATGCATTTTATCAATTTTATCATATTATCAAAACACAGAAACTTGAAGCTTCTACTCAAAGTTCAGCAAGACCAACTGTAGCATACACTGATACCTATTTGTATGAAGATGGAGATTTCCTACAATAACATGAACATTATCCCTGCACTGTCAAAAATTATTATCTTCTCTTGTAGCTGTCAAATCAGAAAATACCTTTTCTCCCTGCAAAGGAAAAGAACACTTACACTAAATCCGTGAAATTATGCGTGTTTCAGCCAATCCACCGTACATTTGCCTTCACAAAGTACCTTACAGATTTATTAACAAGAGCTAAAAATTTCTTGCGCGACAGTGCCTTGAGTGAAGTCACACTTGCATCAAAGCCCTCTGAAATATGCCCACCACATGGGAGTTGGAACAATGACAGACAAGGAACAACACCAGCGGCTCACTTTTTTTTTCCCCTGCAGCAACTAAAACAAGAACTGAGAGATTCAGACAACCAGAGTCTACATTCAACTGTTCAAGCACATGCGAAAGCAAATTCATTGTCTCTGAAAAAAAGTCTGGTTTACACCAGTGTAACTGAGAACAGAATCTGGCCCTTTGACAACTGGCTGTTTTATACAATATTAATATCACTGGCTGGCAAACACAAGATTTAAGCATTTTCCATGTCTGGAACTAGATCTCCTCTTTCACTGGTATCGAGGGGCCTTTAACCTACATACTGTAACTCACCAATAACAGATGAAAAGAGCACATACTCCCTGCCTTATACCAGAGGGTTCACCCTGCTTTCAGTAGAACCATAGCTATTTCATAAATCCATATAAAAAACTAATCCTAATTTACAGAGAGTAAATCTAATAAAAGCAGAATGGTTTCCAGAAGGATCTCATGGAAGTGGAATCCATCAAGGTAACTTCTGTCTTTCTCTCTTTTTCTGTCCTACAGTTTTGATTTATATCTTTACATTTAAATGCTCATGAAGGGAACGGAAGAGGTTGATACAGTAGTGTGCAAAGGCTGCAATCAGGCAATTCCTTCCATATGAGTAATCAAGTTAGTTCAATTTTGGATATCTTGCTTCTTTCATTCTGGGGTAACTGACTTTGGGGGAGTTTTTTCTTGATTTATGCCAGATTAAGTCATGTGAGAATTGGTCCCATTGATTGTGATAGGGCTACACACCTCAGGAAGGACTGCTCACACCGGTCAGGATCTGCAGAGTCAGGCCTACACTTCTTGCTAGGGGTAAATTCTTCTAGAGGAAAACAGAACCCCTCCTCACACAAAGGGAAACCTGTCTGTGTAACAATGAGATCAACATTTAAAACAACCCTACTAAAGGGCAATAGCTCTCTTTCTTCCCTGGGGAACATCTTGTTTACCATTCAGGAAGGCTTCACTCTTACTGATAAAATTAGCTATTAAGGCTGTAGATAGATAAGAGCAAGAACTTACCAAAAGGGTGATTATTCAACAATAAACACATGTTGCAGTGCTTTGGAGTTTACCTAATTAAGGCCAATGAACAAATAACTGAAACGATGTATAATTGAAATGAGTCACTTTCAAAATAGAGATAGATTTGAAATATTTGCCTAACATACTTAGATATCCCCAGAGCATTGTGGGTTTTGCGGCGAAGACCAAACTAGGTCATTTGCTTTTTTTTTTTCTTACTGCTTCATTCTCTTTAATTACTTCTTTTTAAAAAAAATCTTGCCATTCTTGGTTTTGTTTGGATGCGATGTCCAAAATTTACCACGACAACACTGAGAAATGGAACGCCGTTACTGGCAGCTGGATGAGTCACGTGAGACGAGTGAAAGACCAAACAGTACCAGATTTTCTCAAACAAGTGAAAATCATCCATGCTGGAAGAAGGCATCAAAGCCCTCCACTGAGAGAAAATTATTAACTCAAAAGGTGCCAACACAGCAAAGCCATGTATCGTAGGGAAGGTACCGTCCCCATACTCAGCAACCCATTCCACGTAACTAGTACTGAATAATCTCCATTACTGTATGGCTGGAGTGACTGCCACAACTCCTATACAGTCAGTAATTCAAGAGCATCAAGAGAGATGCACAGCACTATACTGCCTGCTTGAAGGCTTTAATGAATGAACTGAATGCTTCAGAACACAGAATCTTCAAAATTATTCATGAACATATAGCATTTTCGATATTTTCAACAACAACAAAATCATCACTTTCCCAAAGTTTTTTTATGCCTGTCATGCCATTCTCTATGGTGAATGGGAGGGCTTGTCTTAATCCTACACCACCAAGGCTGAGGGACAGAAAAATAGCATAAAGGCCAGAAAATAGATACTATAGTTGTTCCTATACCTCCTCCAAGGCAAGTCCAACTGTGTGACTGTGGAGACAGATTTCCTATGCCTTGTGAAAAAACATGGTTTCTCCTTTAGTTTCAGTGAACCACTATTAGAAGGGATATGAGTTTTGGTCTAAATTTTTCTGTTATGGACACAGCTTAAGAGAAGGAAAAACACTGTAGAAGCAGGCCGGTGTGATTAGCCATGTATGATATTACAGCCTTAAGCAGACTTTACCAATTGTAATATTGTTATTTTCACTTAGATCTTCAAGCTCATAATAAGGTATCCTAAACACAGACTTCCAGATCTTGGCCTGGAGATCCAAAAGAGGGCATGTTCAGATCTTTTATTGACCTCTTTGCAGTCATTTGTACCACCTGGTACACAACAAACCTCTAGATATTTGGGCTTCTCACCACTTGAAAGAGGGAAGTTCTGCACTTTAAGAGATCTTTGCAATAATTTCTAATACAGTACAAGACTTCCAATAACATTTGACTATGAAAGATTACCTTTTTAAATCACACAAACATGATATGGTCCCAGATTGTTCAACCATGACTGTTTATGTAGGTAAATGTATACTCTCACAAAGCTTTGAAAACTCCATCTTATTATAAGCTAAGTTTTACCCCGTGTATTTTTGGAAGTTCTCTCTGTGTTTTGATTTCATCTCTGTGTGATATCAATACTGTGCACCACTAGGTTTTTTTCCTGGGATAGAAGGTGGCAAGAAATCCCTTAGAGCTGAACAGCCCCAGAGCAGTGCATTAAGGTGCAGAATTCCTTCCTTGTTCCATGAATTATCTGAGTCTTCTGCAATGCACAGGTAGCAAATGCAGGATCTGAACATGGTGCTGAGGAAACAACAACATAGATAGTGACTATGAAACAAAAATCAATGTTACACAGAAAAGTTACTAAAAATTTTCAAATATAACTGTGCAGTTCTTTAAGCCCATCAGGCAGCCCATGGGGTCAAGCATATTGACTTTCAATACAACCATTTGTCATGCACAGCTCCTTTGGTTCATTTAGACTGGCAAAAGAAGGCAACAATTCTTTCTCCAAAGCATCAAGACAAGAGATCTCCGAGTCTCTTTTGTTGCTGTTGGTCCTTACCTGAGGACTGAAGTGGTTAACAATAACCACACTAAATTTTCACTGCTGCATTCAAGAGTTCATATCTCAAAGACGAAGAAAGCAGCTCACACCACATTCCAGGTTCACCCTAGATCTCTGTATCAGTTACAACCTATTCACATTTTAAGGCCTGTTTCATACAGCTGGTAGAGACTTGGCTTCATTTTTTTATAATGATTGTACACTATCTTAATAAAAACACAGTAAGTGAGAGCCAAAAGATTCTTTATTACAGAGCAGACCACACTGTATAATGAGAGTCAAGTGAAGACCCAAATTGTCCTACATTTGTGTATCAAAACAGAGGTGGCAGATCCTCTGCCTCTTTGAAAATAGATGTAGGTGATTTGAATCTATAAAAGATTAGCATTAAAACCAACAGCATTCAATAAGATTAGAATAAAAAAGAAGGATCTCTTTCCTCCAAGTTTTTTTGAACCATCCTATAAAATCCTATAACAGAAATACTTCTTTACTTTCACACTGATATATGAGTGAAGACAGAAGGGCTAAGAAAACTCTTGTAAACTAAAACAACCCAGCTAGCGAAATAAATTGTCGAGTATCAATCTTAAAAACTTGTGAAAGATAAATATAACCCATGTGTGTCTTTCTAGTAAATTCTGGACCCTAAGTGTTGGCTACATCTATATTTGTTATTTCATGTTCAATTTATTTTTAAAACAAGTTATTTGGATTGCATTTTATTTCTGTTCTGTTGAATTTCTTTTTGCAGACTACACAGAGTATTTTAAAAGAGTGGATGAGTAGGGTTGGCATTACCAAATAAAGAAGTGTGGATAATTTTGTATCAATCTAACTTAAAACAATTTGAAAACTTTTCAGTACTTTAGAGATCTGTAACCTTTGAGCATATGGATAGATATGGCTCCCATATTTGACTTTTTCATGATATTTTAAAGGTAATTTTGGGAGTCTAACAGGCAGGCAAAGAATGCAGTAACAATACACTACATCTTTCACTGCTAAAATGGCTTGCAATGTTATGTAGTTTAGATTTCCAGCAGAGACCTTCACAACATTTTTTTAAGTTAGCGAGTATGGCCAAGATTCAGGAAAACACATGCCGTGTGCTTAGGTTCCAGTGACTTCACAGCTTTAGTTGATGTTCCCAGTTAGGCTCTAGATGTGTAAGAATACAACCATTTTAGGCAACAGTAAACAGATTGTCAGAGAAATAAAATAACTGTCTACTATCACAAGGAGTCTTTCACTACACTCAGGTTTGGAACTTGACATTCTTGGCTTCCTATTTGGATCTCAGACCTCTAAATTATGCCCTCAAACAGAGCTGAGAGCAGACTGAAAATGACCATTGCCCTCTTCTGTGACAATCACAACAAAACTTTTTACAGTCTGATGCAATGCAGGTCTTGTCATTACATTCATTGTTACAGAGCCTCCTCGGCTTGGAATCACCTTTTGCCTGTTGCCAGGCAATCTGAAAAATATTGTTCTCAGCACATCTGGCCTTTTTTGTGGTCAGTTATCCTTCCTCACTGCTTGGATTTTAGTAACAGTGGGAAAAGACATTAAAATAAATGTTTTAGGAAAATATTAAGCTCAGCAAACATTATTTTAATTAAAAGGAAATCCTAAAACCCTCCTAATGGGCACTTGGAGAATATAAGCTCAATGTAATGAAACTTGATGTATTTCTTTTCCTTTTTTTAAGAAAACTGTGTTTGGAACAGGTTTAATTCTCAGTATTTCTGATAGATAGGATATATCATTATGATTCTCCTTGCCCTGCCAAACACAGGAGAATAGGGATGCCTCTGCCACCTTATGAGTAAACATGTTCAAAGGAGACACAAATACAGCCATTGGCGCCCTTCTGCTTTCCCACTTCTCCACTCATCTCCATTTCCCTTTAATTTCTAAGCTCGGTTTGAAACCCTCTCCTCTCCAGTACACATTCCAGGATGCAATAGATGCAAGACTGCTGCTGTGCTGTACAAAGCTGGCTCTACCAAATCCATTGTACTATTTACATGCACAATTTTTAACCCTAGCTGAAGCTGGTCACAGTATCTGGGTACCAGACAACTGTATTTTTCAATGTGAGCAACACATAACACACAGAAGCTGCTGTCAGTCTATCTGGTTTAAACTCCCTGCCCTCACACATGAGATTGATCAACAACCTGTGCTCCCAGAGACCAGCTGAACCGGGACAAAGCAATCCACACCCCTCAAGTAAATGCATTGTGCATATTGGTGTAAGGTATAAGACAACTCCACACCATTTAGGGTTATGTACGCACTCACCTGCCCTTGTCCCCTTTGGTTTGTCTTTTTTGTTGCTCTAAAAGGACACCACCAGGGTTTTCACAGCAGCCTGTAGTTAGACAGGGCCTGTAGGTTAAAAGAACCCCAGAGTGACTCTTTCAAGACAGAAGTTCACACATTTTGTGATGAGGGTACTTGAATTGTTCCTATTGTAAACATGCTTTCATCATAGATTATATGACTCCATTGAGAAGACAGGATCTTTCCATACATGCAGTTTGAGAAAATCTATTCTGTTTGTTTTTTTCCTCTAAGTCATTTAATTCACTAATAGCCAGAGCATGCCTACTATGAAATGCATGTGGGTTATTGCTTTCCCATTTACTTATTAAACACTGAACTTTTAAACCCCCAGATCTCCACTCCCCTATGTTTTCCTTAGTCCATTTAGTCTCTCTTTTCCATGGAAGTTCTAGCCAGCAGACCATGTAAAGACTCCACAGGGGTATACGCTCTCCCAAACATTTGAAACACAAGGATGTGCAGGGAATGAAAGCTGGGGTTTTGCCATATGGCACCTTGCACGTGTCTTGTGTAAACATATATGTCTCTCTGTCCCAAGAAGGAATTTTATGTCTGCCTGGCTCAGCAGTACACTATATAGATTAAAAAGGAAAAAACCCACCTCCCAACAGAGCACAACAAAAATTATTTCCATCAAGTTGTTGGGCTCAAAGATTTAGAAGCCTGGAAGTGTCACCAAGTCAGTAAAAGCCACAGAAACTCACTGCTACAAAGACAGAATCACTGTAGGATTATGCAGAAATGGTAAACTTTAAACAAAGGGGGAAGCTGGTAACTAACTAGCATTTTGTTCTTTTCAATGCAAACTAGATGTAGCAAAAGGTCTGCTGGGATGCAGACACACAGCATCTAGTCTTAAGGACCTAATTCTGATGCATATATTTGGAAACGAGTCTACTCATAGTCAAAGGAGACAGAAAATTACTCATAATAGGAATCAAAATGCACTAGGAGTCTAGAAAGAACTTTCCATGTTGCTATGTGATGGGAATGCTCCAACATGTAAAGGGAAGACAACGGAAGGGAGCTAGTAAATCTGCACTGCACATCAGCTTCCAGCTATGGATTGTCTTCCGTTTGCTGGCCCTCCAAAAAAGTGCAAATTAAGCTCCTTTTCTATGAGAGGCTTCATGTGTCTCTCCTCTCTACTGATATCTTCACTCCAAGCTCATTTATTGTAGGAGCTTCTTCCAGACATTTTTTCCTGGTTCTTTATACATCAGTGAAGAAAAACTAGAGTGAAAAGGCATTTGATTGCTGAAGACTACACATTCTCCTAATGCAACTTGCATTGGTTTCTCCATTCTGTTATTAAAAAGGAGACATCTTCATATACACAACCTGCATCTAGTCTCGCTGCAGATCTCTCACACTTACCAAGTAACCTACATCACCTATCAACCTTTGTGCTCTCGTGTAAAATATTTTTTTACAATGAAAACTCAAATTGCTACCACAAACAGACAACCATTTCACCTACAGTCTCCTTGATCATTCAACACTTGATACCTAAAACTGTAATGGTTTCTTTGCAGCTTAGAATTAACACTGCCAGAAAGAAAATTCAAGACAAACCAACAGTTTCCCCAATATATGCTGAAAAGAGCAACAGCCTACCCCTGCTACTTTTCATTTGCTGTTTTCATTGTTTGACATTTCTTTCTGCCAGGATTTTGGCATCATTTCAAGGCTTGATTTGAAATATATTTAACACCAAGTGATTTGCAATGTCGTTTTCCATTTTACCAGAACTATGCTTGGGACTAATTCCATTTAAGTAGAATTTACCCTTCTGCACTCATTGCCAGTGAATGGGCCTCTTGCAGGCTCTCCACAACAGACTGCACTTCTCCCTAACTTTACACAAGTCTGAGAATAGCAGTTATCTATAACTGCAGTCTTAGGATTGTAGATATATGCAGTGCCTGTTAAACATACACCTTAATGTTATTACCAGTAAGAACAATCTACTGAAGTACAGCGTCAAACATATGAGTACTGGTGTAATAAATATCTATACGCCATGTAACATAGTAAGATGAAAAACTCTTGTCTATGACTTAAATATAACTACTTCAGGTGTCTATCCAAATTGGGGCAGCTTCATACAACAACTGGGAGGACTGAACATCTTGACTGTATCAATCTCTTCAGAAGTCAGATTCTGGTGATAACCATGCCACTCTCACCGCTACCTGTTCTGCTGTGGGGTTTTTTTAGCAGACTGTGGGACAGGGTAAGAATGAGTCTATTGTGGAATCTGTCGTGAAGAGGTAAAGGCACAGGGAAGAAGAAAAACAGAGAAGGGATGATGCAGAAAGATTAAAGAGTACAAGGGCTGCTACAAAAAGCAAAAATGTCCACCAAGGTCCCATCACTCTGTAACTCAACTTAGCAGCATAAAACACTAAACAAAAACTCAGTAAAGTGCACATACTTGCACACTGTCCAGATTCCAGTGCTATGGCATTCTCAAAACTCTAATTAGGGCTGAGTCTTCAGATTTACAGCACTTTTTCTGCTGACTGTCCCTGCCATCAAGAATACATGAAGGGCATGAAATCATTCTAACACGCTGATCTAATTGATCCAGTGAAACTGAGAGTAATTCATTAATCATATTGTCTCTGGGTCCAGTTCTGTTCTTGTCTGGTTGTCAATCAGGAGTCACTGCCATAGGCAGTGAAATAACAGTACTACAAAACTAGAAGGTGCAAGATCAGACTTACAAAGTCTTCTAGAACTGAGTAGCTAAAGATGCACACTGGAGGGATGAATTCTAACATCTCCATCTTAATAGAAGCTTCCAGAGCTCAATTAGAGATACAAATACTGCACCCAGCAACTCAGTAAATATTTTTGGCTAACGAAACTGAGCAGAGCACCACAGACAGAATGATTTTCTTCTACTCGGACTAGATTTGAGGGCCTCAGACTGAGAAAGTCTAGCTTGTTACAACTCTGGGCAGACGTCCCATTCCTTTCCTCTTTGCCATCACCTTGGCACACTACTAAACTTGATAACGAAGTATGAGGATTTATATCTGGAATGTGCATTTTAACGTGAATTTAGTGCTGGAAAAAAATGCCAGGTTAAGAGCTGTGGAGATGGCAATGTTCCCATAGCAGGTAAAGTGTGGTCAAAAGGTGTGCAAGGTTCCCTAAATATCAGGACCAAAGAGCCAGAAACTTGCCCTATAAGAACTACTTCTAAGTGGGAAATGGAGACCCTATGGTGAGGCGACCAAGTTTGTGAATAGCAGACATAGCACAGGAATAGAGAGCAACTTCAGAAGACCACACAGTTTACAGGCTGAACCCAGAAAGAATGCCAGTGTGCTTGGTACATTGTATTTCCTGTGGGATATCTGCATCTAGTTTAACCACACGCTGTTGGATCTAGAGTGTATCTTTTAGAAAGACATCAAGTCTCGAAGTGGAATCTTTAAATGATGGAGAACTGCTTCTGTGGCAGTTTGTTCCATGGTTCTCAGCATGAATTTTATATAGCTTGAACTTGTTTGGCTTCAGTTTCCAAGCACTGGGTCTCATTATGCCTTTGTGTGCTAGATTAAAACACAAGACGTACCTGGTACTTTCTCCCTCTGTAGATAACTTCAGACTTTGTTCATACCTTTTCTTCAGTGACTAACTGGCCACCTTCTTTGTTTTCTCACAGTATAGTATATTCTCCAGACCATGAATCATTTGTGTGTAGCTTTTCTTAAACACAGCCAGTTTTTCCAAGGAACCTTGTTAAATTGTCAACGCTAGAACAGTACAGTACTAGAATCATTAATAACATAAGACAGCAGTGTTGCTTTGCTGCTTCTGCCTGATCTGTACCTAAACACAGCTCTCCAAATTTTTTTTTTTTATTATTATTATTCTGCTGTAGCATCGGATTGGGAACTCTTGTTCAGCCAGCAAATTCTTAATGTTTTACCTGAGGCTGCCTGGCTGGGTCCTTTAATGCTCTCAGAGTTTGGGGGAAGGGAGAAGGATGGTTATTCTGGTTTTGTGTGTGCGTGACTTTAATACAAGTCTCTGCTAAGAAATGGAATAAAGTCACCAAATTATACTACTGTGCCTCCAAACCTAATGACCGAGAATGAGTTCTGCTGTCGATGGGCCTAACTCAATAGGCACCACGGAAAACAATGGAGTCCCCCAGTGTGTGACCAAAAAAGAAATAACAACTTTTTAAGGAATGTAGCAACTGCAGAAGCTCAGTAACCACTTATGAAACTGAGGGGGGAAAATCAGCCATTTGAATTTTTTGTTTACAGGCAAAAAGGGCTCCAGCAATAGAGTCAGTGAGTGTGAGATTTCTGTTGTTTTAATTAAGCCTTTCTTAGGTTTGCCTTGTTTGGTTTAGCACAAGTTCTGTAGAATACATCTAAACCCTACGGCTGGTTTGCAAAAGACAGCAGAGAGAGAGTAACTGAAGCCATTTAAAAAATAAAGGAGCTGGAAGCTGAACATATGTGTCATCCAAGCCCCACGCTAAGCCATGGCCTTTTACAGCTAAAATGATTGCCGACAGAGCAGACTATGGCTCGCAAAAATCCGTATTTACCTGGCAGAAATCCACGTGATCCTGAGCACGCTGACTAAGAAATTAGCTGAGATGAAGGGGTAGGAATGTAACCTCTGGAAGCTCCCAAAAAGACAAAACCAAGGAATTTTTCCTTCTCATTGTCATAGCCCTTCATTTGCATGGATCCTGGCAGTCAGCAAGACGGAAAAGAGGAGAGCAGCACAGCTCCAGAATCACTACTTGTGATATGACAGAAGCAAGTATCATGCATTATTTGCACTGTAAATCACTAGCAGTAGTTTTCCAAAAAGAAAAGCAAGTAAAGAAGGGACTAGCAACAGCAAAGCTGGGTCACTTCAGAGCATGCTGCAGGATCTCTAAGCTGGCATGACTTGAGCTACCAAGTCCTCATGCTGCAGGGTAACAGCTGGGGGGAGTTCCCACCCCCCCAGGAAGAAAGCCTGTCTCCAGAGGCCATATTAGCCTGAGTCCAGGGCTAGGCTGGCAAAACTGCTCAGAGCCTAGTTCAAAGGCAAGCCCAGATGTCAGGCGCCGTGCTATCCGCCACATGCGCTTACTCAGTGGATATGCTTAGAAAGCACTAAACTCTACAGAAACACCAGTATGTGTGCTGCAGCGACTAGTCCCACACAAGCAAGAGCAGCTTCCCAAAGCTCAGGCCTACATCCCCTGTACATCAGTGCATTTTCCTCTTCTCAGTCAGTGTGGAAAAGCAAAGTATCTTGTTTCTGTGTAACTGAATCCCAGCCATGTATATACAGCTAATGACTGGTTACACCACACATAATGAAGAGTCACGTTTTGCTAACTGCATAGAAAACAAACAAGCTAAAAAAGAAAACAATTACTGGCTTTGGTAGGAATCTCTCTTGACCTTCCTTCCAGACTCAGACCCTTGATGCTCAGACAGCTATGCATTATAGTCACTGTCAGGCACACGTACCTCCTGCTCCAGTTTTGCTTTTCCTTTAATGCCCATTGACACTTCTTAATTTTCTTTGCTGCAGAACACCCACCCAGCAGAGGCCAGAGCATCAGAATTACTGTGGTCTGCTCGGGATCATGCATGGCCTCTTTCCTCACACCCCCCTGACTGAGGTGCAGCCACGGAAAAGGAGCTATCCCCAGCTTTTACTTCTGAGACACGGGTAGTGTTTGTCTAAAACAGAGACATGGCAGAACTGTGAGGGAACCTTGTGCCCTCCTTCCCCTCAGCACCGGACAGGGGACTGTTCTTTGTACATACAGTGACAACTGCGCAGTTCTACAGCATACCCTGTTATTTACTTATTAATATTGCCAAAGCACAAAGGATTATAATGCCATTGCAGTTTATTCTGCACAGGAATGACCAAAAATATGACTCCTGCCTCAGAAAGCTCACAGCCTAAGAGACTGATGGATACAAGCAGCAGAGCACAAAGGAATGATGAGCCAGTGCCACTCAACACAGCAGCAGTGGCCTTGGCACAACCGTAGCTTAAGTTTCTACATCTTTTGCCTGCATCATGGGCCAAACACAGCATGTCAAACCTCTTGACATGCAGTAGAGACAACTGGGGTACTGGGCTTAGGCTGTGGTAGTAAAGACCAGCAGTTAATGGTTGGCAAGAGAGGAAGCGGGGAAGGGGTGGGACCATGAGAAGAGGCAGGGAGAGAGCCGACACAAACACACATACCATGTTCTGCCCCTGCAACCTGTGCTCAGAGCTAAGGGAACTCTTCACACTTTCACATCAGTGCTTTTAGTAAAGAAGGAAAACAAGTCCCTCCTAAACATCCTGTCATCTGGTGACCTGTGTCTCCCTCTGCTCTCCTACAGTCAAAGGCAAGCCCTTGTTGCAGCAATGTCTCCAGAGGTGACATGGTGGCCTGCACACCCCTGGGGGGGGGGGTGGGCATTGTGGGTCCTCTCTTCCAGGGAAGCAGTAGCTAATCAGTTGCTTCAGTCACAGTTGGACAGGGACATTTTAGATGGAGGAGTGGAGAAAGAAGGGGAAAAAAAGAAGAAAAAAAAAAAAAGAAAAAGAGGGACTTACGCTGACAAGTGGCTGGTGGGGATAATGACCCCAGTCAGAGTCCTTGTGTTCTTATAAAAAACTCTCGACAAACCCCAGCATCTGGTAGTTCAGCTGTGGGTTTCCGCTGTTTATTTTTCTATTCCAGTGCTCTCATCCCTATGCACTGCCTGTGCCTGGCTCTGTTAAGCATTCCAAGTGCTACAGAGCATAATTGAAAGAATAAAAACCCCAGGCTCAGCATCAGGCATGTACAGAAAAAAATGAAACTGCTTAAATCCTTCCTTACAATGATGAGAATGCAGGCAACAATCCCCCAATGACACACCAGGCAGGTCCAAGGCGAATGCAAGCTAGGAGTGTCAACCCCAGCAGACCTCTCTGAATTGGTGCATGCACACCAGGTTATTTTGTTCCAACTAGTGGGAACCATGACCAACCTCTGTGATGCACAGGGAGAAGCACTTACTCCAGTGAGCTGTCCAGAGGACAGATCCTGTTCATGTCCTCTTAATTTCAAAAAGCTTAGTCCTTTCTCTATTTCTCCCCTCCCTCTTCACCTTCACACTGATAACCTCAATTACAAAATCAAACATAACAATCCTGCCTCTGCTGACCATTGTCTGCCTACCACCACTTAAAAATTCAGTCTCTGACATCGCTTCATGGATGATAAGCCATAAAAGGTAGCTCCATGCAGCTAATAAACAGACCACTGCCCCTTCAGTCTGCTTCTTCCTCTCACTCTTACTTTGAATAGTCCCTACCGCAAGGTCTTCATAACATAAGCTTCATCTCTGACTTGGATCTCTCAGCCCTCACTTCACTTCCAGGACTTTCTGCAGAATATTCCTAAGGCAATGCCTTTCTGATCTACCCACCCTGCCAGCATGTCCATCCAGCTCCCCATTTCCCTGTGTTTCTATGGCTAATACATCCTCTCCTGTGACCTTTACTCATGTAATATTCCCCTACTGATAATCATCCAGACTAGTACAGGAAAAACTAATACACAGTGACAGTAAGGATGAAAAAATGCAAGATGGGGAAAGGCTGTTCTCCTGATAAAAACAAGCCTATGCAGCTATGATTAAAAAACATGGGGACTAAAGAGGAACAATGAGCTGTATGTGTGCTTGGTGAGGATTTCTCTCTTACAACTCTGGCAGAGCTACAACGCTGTTGTAAGGCTCACCGCCTAGTACCTAGCTCCTTCTCACTGTACCACCCCTCCACCTGCAATGCACTGTTTTCCCACTATGCCAACTCCACGGCTCAGAGTCAGGAAAGGAGTGGTGGTCAGTGCCTGAAAGGCAGAGTCTGGAGAGAAGCCCAAAGTTGAGGCTCTGCTCCTTTATGGCAAAGGGAGAGCAAGAAGAGTTGTATCAGCTCCAGAGATGCAGCTCTCCTCCTGGAGGAGGTAGCCTACACTGTGAGGTGTCTGTGCAAAGCCTGGGGGGGCTGTTATTGCCGCATGCTCAGGAATGCAGTCTCTGAAAGTAATTTTTAAAAAATCTTTTGAGAAATGGCCTATCTTTCAGTTTGGGGAAACCGTGTTCTGCATCTAATCAGCAGGCCACCGGAGCTGTTAACTGTAATTGGTGATAATCAGAGGAGAATTTTATTCAGTGACAATTCATTTTCTGTAATTATTACTCTGTTCTTATAAAAGTTACCTAAATGCTGTGCTCACAGCTACAACAAGAACATTCCCAATGCCAACTCTCAAATTGTTTTCACTTTTAGAGATGCATAATATTGAAAGCAGATGTACCAAATTGAACCTTTTTTTTTTTTTTTTGCAACATACTGTAAATGTTTTTAAAATGTGACTCTGGTACAATGCATGTCAAACAGTCGAATTCAAGGTAAAAAGTGCTGCCAAAAACAGAAGACAAATGAAGTTTAAAATCAGTTTTGACAGATTAAATGGAGGCACTTTGAAGCCATGAATCAGATTGCCAGTCTCTAGGAAGTTAATAATCAATGTATCTTTTCTCTGTATTTATTATCCCAAAGATAGACAGTAAAACAAGCCAACATCAAAAGCAAATTTGTACCTCTGTGTCTGAAATACTTCACCCGAGTGGCAGTGAAAGTATGAGCAAGTTCATCTCCCAATATTTGCTTGTTCTGAAGACAGATGAAAGACTAATATTTGTATGTAAGACACACAACTTCCCAGTATTCAGAATCATTGTCTGAAGCAAACATTTGAGCCTAGTGCATCTTCAACAATGTGCGACTCCGCATTCACAAACCAGTGGATATCTGGATTTTTTTTTAACATTTGTTATGATCAAATCAGTGTCTCTTTCAAATCAGGTTTTTTTTGGTAAAATTATGTTCCAGAAGAGAAAGGACATGAGGAAACAAATTTTGCTTGTAAAACCTTACTCTACCTTCTGTGCAATCTGGTTGGTTATATTGGGTTAATTTCTTCACATGTACAACCATGCATGCAAATATAATCAAACCAAAACAAAGAAGGCAGAGCAAAATGTTTTCCAAGCTTTGCAACAGAGTGCTTACAGTGTTTATACAAATAGTAAAGTCTGGCTAAAACAAGCATCTGACAGCTCTGTGCTGCTTTCAGACACATGACTCCTATTTGCCATTTATTCCATGGAGGCAGAACTGGGTGCCCAGGCAGAGCCCCAGTGAAATCCCTGGGGCAATGCATGAATGCAAAGTTTTGCTTGCACACATGCCATTGCTAGATTAGATCTTGTGTGTTGTGCACTCCGTTCCATGCTCACTCAACACGCTCCCACTGAAGCTGGACAAATCTAGATATAAACTGTCCTAGATGAATTAGTTACTACAGAATACATAATAAACAAAGGCCTAAGAAATTTGTGCACTAAAACACAACTTTCGCCTCCTGAATTTTTTTGTATTACAAATTGTATTCCACAATCTGCTGGCTTGCATTCTGCTGAGACATCAGTGAACTCCCTAAAGAGAGCAAGGTCTAGCCAAAATGGATTCCCCAACATTGGACACTTTTAAGATTTGGCTGGAGAGGGTCCTGGGCCATCTTGTCTAGACCGTGTTTTTGCCAAGAAAGGTTGGACCAGGTGATCCTTGAGGTCCCTTCCAACCCGGTATTCTATGATTATTCAAAATGCAGCACCTGACAGTGAACTCAGCAAGGATTAAATGAGGAAGTCTCCACACGTTGCAGGAGACATAGCTGTCGCAGCAGCCTCCTAAATTGTCAAATCAGGAGGGAGAAG
This sequence comes from Harpia harpyja, assembly GCF_026419915.1. Taxonomy (NCBI): domain Eukaryota; kingdom Metazoa; phylum Chordata; class Aves; order Accipitriformes; family Accipitridae; genus Harpia; species Harpia harpyja. The sequence continues at coordinate 39,920,874 of NC_068950.1, forward strand.
ACTGGATTTGCACATACATGTGTAAACATGTAAGTGCCAATACAAACATTAACATTTGGGAATAGTGCATGAATTCAGGACACTCTGTAGAGATTAATACCATTACAATAATCTAGACATATGGGGAAATAAAACTCTCTTCAAATAAGTTTGATACTGATGCATGAAAATGGTTCTACCATTTCTCTCAAACCACTACTCTGAATTTTGTTCATCTATGAAACAAAATCAGGAATAATCATTAAATCTCACCAGACTGTCTTTGAAATCATAGCTTTGAATTAAAACAGGCAACATTTTCTTTCAGCTGTTTAAGATCACAGCACCCCTCTTAAGTGATCTCATACATTAGTTACTCTTACATGATTTTTGTAAGCATGATCACATACTGATTTTGTAAAAGGCTATGTATGCAGCAGCCTGACTTCACCACCGCACACCTGAAAGAACGGCCAGAACGCAACAGGATGGGCAGTTCTCACAGGACTGCAGGGTGACACGCTGCTGTCACCCTGCACTGAGCTCAGACACTCTCCAAATACAGCAGTGAAGAGCCTTTCACCAACATCTGGGTCTAAGAAACAGCCATCCTATGCAAATGGACTTTGCATCCTATGCAGTCATCCACAGCCAATTTCTATTAAATATAACTCTCTCATAAGATGGTGTTGGTTCTACTCCCAGCATAGGGCACTCAACATCACTGATTACCTCAAATCAGTATGCACCATCACTGGCTCTGGTAATTACTGCCAAGTTCTCCTAATCCAGAGATATTAGCATTTAAATGACAGATACTTGAGTTTTAATCCTATCACACACATCTCTCTATAAGTAAAGTTCCCTCGGAATTCAACAAAATGCTGTGAGGCTTGTGAAAGGCACTACATAAATCATCTGAAAGAAGGGGGAAAATACACAATACAGAGACAAGCAGAACTTGTTTTCTTTGTAAAACAGCATTTTCCATAGTTTGTGGTACCACAATTTCTGGTTTTTAGAATATTATATTTGAGTTAAAACTAGGATTTTAGTCAATGCAAGGTTTTCCTTTGTGAGTCCTTACCTTACAAGACAATTTATGTTATTTTATGGATCACTGAACTGCTGTTCAGAAAAACAACCCTAAACAATATGCTTAGTAAAAGAGCGAGCTCAAAGCAACCCACTCATTGCAAGATCCTGTACCTTGTCTATAAGCAGTGCAAGTACACTGGAGCACAAGGAAGGCAGCAGGGCCCCATTTCATTAGTATCAAAATCAATCGGTTTTGCAACACTGAAACCTCCTCAATACTGTTGGTTTAAGCTATTTTATAGATACAGCACTCAAAGGCAAAACTGGGAACAAGAAGTGTTCCTTCTATAAACACTGTTGCTTAGAAACATGGTATTTTTAATAACCTAGCACTCTAAATTCAGCATGGCCTGTCAGTATGGGATTTCAGCACAAGACATGAAGGTATTTTGAGGCCAGTTTCCTACTTTGCACTGTACCATATACAGAGTTGTTCTTCATAGCAATACAGTGACATGATCAATTGGGATAAGGGGACAGGAAGCTGAGTACTTGTTCATTACTCATATTGCCATAGTGCCTGAAATCTCCAGTCCTAAAGTAAATTTCCTTTTGCTAGTGATGTGCAAATACAAAACAAGACAGACAAGCCTTGCCCCCAGACAACTTAAATGTACAGGAGACCAAAAAAGATACAAAGGGACAATGCATTTGAAAAATAACATATTCTACACAAAAGTTAAAAGATAAAATAAATAAAATAAAAAAAAATTAAGTGCAGTTATTTGGTTTTGCTAGAATAAATATGGTGTATTTGCTTGAAATACATCCTTTGTTCTTAGAAAAACCACACACACAGTTGTAGCTACTCTCTCTGCTAAGTGGTACCTTACAATCACATCTGTTCTTAGTATCTTCACTGTGTTTCATTATCTCCATCCTGCTGTACAGCTTCCTTGCCTGTTAAAAGTTTTAAAGGTAAAGTTTTCTCTTATTTAGAGGATCCTGGAAGAGTTGCTTCAGTTCGAGCAGTTAGGGTTGTACTAAAGGGAAAAGTGATTTTTATAAAATCAAACATGATTTCTCAGAGACATCTGTGTTTTTTCAGAGATATGCAAACATCTGGGGATAAGATTTATATTGATAATGAACTTTTATAAATGAGGAACACTGGACAAAGTTCCCTCTGAAAGACAAGAACGTGAGGCAGAATCAAGGACTAAGTTCTGAACTCTCCCAGACTTAATCATCCATGTTTTTAATAGAAACTAATTATGAACAATAATTTAAAATACTTAGTGAACCAAATCCTGACCTTGCAGCCAAAATCTTTGAAGTCTATGAACTTTTAACCTAAGAAACAACCAAATCAGAAAGAAGTATGGATATTGGGATTTCACTTCTGAGTTTTACCTTGATTGTACCTATTTTAATTGCTACTATTATCCCTACGGCACTTCCACCCATCACAGAACTTTGGTCACATCCCAGCAACGTTACTTGACCTCCCTGTAATCTCTCAGTGCAGCTGGCCAACAGGTTGTCCTGGTGTAGAAATACACCATTCCCAGCCCTAAAGGATGCACTGTTCTTGACAGGATAAGCTCAGCTCTACCTATAAATGTCCCTTCTCCTCCTAGTCCAAAGGGATGGCAAGTCTTGCTGTCTTGCCAGGAAAACATTATGCCTAAAAGCTGACACTTACTATGACCCTGACCCTCTAAGGCATGTTACATCTTGTTCTCCAGCCATTAAGTTTTAACATCTATTGTGTAATTCCGTAACAGTGATGCTTTCAGAAGATACCGAAGGCCACAGTTTTACTGCAATGTGATGTACACTGAAATCAATGATGGGACCTCAGTTTAAACAAAACAATACACTTTTACGTATCGTTTATAGGGTTTAGCAGAGGGGCTCTAACTTCCCATGAGTGAACAGTGTGCCATGGACATTTCTGAGCATGTCACTGCTAAAAGTTTCCTAATGATTCTCCACTAAAGTGTTAGCATTTATTTAAACAGAACTATGCAAAAAAAATCTGCAATACAAACTCTGTATTAATTATACAGCAACAACAGTCATTACCAATGTGGGTTTTTTTTAATTCTCTCTCTCTACTGGGGTAGTGCTTGAGGTTACTCTATTGATTCTTTAATAAGGATGCTAGAAGAAAAGTTTACAGTCAGTCAAGGCAGCCCTTAAACATTATCAGGCTATTTTTCTGAGTAAGGTTAATTGATTTACCTGAATCTAATCTTTTCATTAAGATTACAGACTGGCTCAGTGATCAGAGTAAGGTTTGTATGACAATTGCCTTTTATTGAAAGCAAGTAGCAACAATGGACTCATAGATAAATGTAACGAAATGCAAAACAAAAAGTGCATCCTGCCAGAAATCATTTCTTTTTCCTTAGGTTTTCATCTTGCCAACATTTTAGTAGCTTGGATAACTCTGAACATTTTTTTTTTTTTATTATTAACTCAGTTGAAGTTCAGCAGAGACCAAGATTTTTTTTAACATAGTCAATAGTTTTTTGAAAAGATACTTTATGCGGAGAAAAATGACTGCTAATTCCCCAAATGTTTTTAAAATCTTCAAAGTCACTCATAATTCTTTGCCAAAGCCAACAGAGCCAGAACTTCCACAGATGCATCAGTACTGTTGCCTTGCTAAGTCATGCTTTGAACTTGACAAGTCTTGCAAGCAAATCAACACTGAACAGTCAGGTTTTGGTAGGAAATGTCCATGAAAGCCTCAGGCACTACAGAAAGTGCTCCTGACACCTAGCAAGCTGCACATTCCACTGCAATCAGTGCCTTCTGGATGCTCCAGAATAGTATTAGTGTTACTAGCTGCTAGGATACCGATTCTTAATCTGAATAGCAGAGGCCCTGCTTATACAAAGTAAGTGCACACGCACGCACAATTAAGTACGATTTCTGCAAATTAGCTTTTTAACAACAGCTACTAACTGCAATGCAGGAAGACTGCACTCTTCTGTAAGAAGAAAAAAAAACCAAACATACCACCCCTGCCCCCCCCCCCCTTGTGATCACTTTAATTCACGTCAGATTACAGGAGCCAGAAAAAAACTCTGTATTGGTGGATTACATGCAACAGAAAAGGCAAACCAAGAAGCAACACAGATTTTTCAAACTGCAGATGCTGTAAATGCAACTGTCCAGTACAAACTCCAGCTTAGACAGATTCCAGCAACAGAAAATAAACCTTACAAATTCCTCTAAGTTTTACTGGATCACCTCGATGCAGAAAACACTAGTATGGCCACGTAAAAAAAAAGAATGATAGAACTGATACGCTTTCGGGGATCAATGGAACTGATCTTCCATATATTCCACGTTTTACTATTCTTTCAAAAATGACCCTTTACTGACTCTTTCAGGCCTCCCTATCTAGCTCAACACCTCCATCACAGCTGATGTCTTTTATTGTTGTTTTCTTAGGACCCCTTAATTAGGGAAAGGTTAGGGCACTTCTAGGTTTTCCTCCAACAGTGTATGATTTATCTTCAAAGACTGTGTTGCCTATGTCCACTTGAAGGCCTGGAAGGAATGATGATCCTTGGATTAGAGCAAAGACTGAATGAAATGTTGGAGCTGATAATTCACCTCTTGGATGGCCCTCAGGCAAGTCAGGCTGCAATTCACACCTTTCTGGTAAAATGGGAGTAACAGCACTTCTGTATCTCATAGGGATACTAATAAAATAAATATAGTAAAGGCTGAGAGACACCCAAGTTCTACAGGACCACACAATCACCCCATATAGAGAAGTTACTGTCAAAGCATTGCTGTCTGGCCACCCTCATTTCAATGCTTTATGTATTTGCTGGCAAGACCTAATATAAAGGCTCCACAAAAAGTATCTTAGAATATAGCCAGAGAGCACACAGGGGATTGCATGATCTTTGTCAGGAAGAACAAACAGGCTCCAGAATTGCATATACATATATATTTTGGGATGCTCACTGGAGCTTAGCCTGAACTCCGAACCTCCTAAGCCTCTGCTGTCACTGCCAGACAGGAGAAACCTTCACGGTAAATTTTAAAGCAGAAGGAAGGATCTTCAGAAGCATCTCAGGGAATCATCAATGGAAGTGTCCCTGACAGACATGCCTCCTATCACAAACTGATGCAAAGGCAAAAGAAAAGGGAGACAGTTAAGCTCTTTAGAATAGGTTTCTATACCTTTTACAATCTGTCTTCATTTTTGGCAAATTAGCTCAGACTGCACTGCCTTGTGTGCTGCAAGGACTGTTCCCTAACAGATTACCAATTTGTGAAAGGACAGGTAGTCAGAGCCTTGCTCTAACACATTTCAGTCAGGTATTCTGGGCTAAACAAATTGGATTTAGTGCTTGGAGGATAGAAAGATTGAGAAATGCTTTCTGGGAATTAGGGTTTTGATGGGGCCAAAATAATAGCTCAAGCCAAGGAGCAGTCAGAAATGAGGCACAGTGCAGTTAGCCTCAAGGCTCAATCAAATCTGAGATTTGGGCCTATGTGAAAGTCAAGCTTAAGACAATAATTTAACACATTTTCTTGTAGTGTCAGATTTCAGTCACTTCCTATTCACCTTAAGTTGTGGCCTAGTCACATTTTCATGGTTGCATCCACAGGGAAAAACAATAGGAAGGGACAAAAGGAAGAGAAAGAAAAGGAGCCCTGGAGTCCCTGTCACCACTTTCTCCCCCCCTTTCCCCAGTTTGTTCCCTGTTGGGTCATCCCAGCCCTCCCATCCCATCCCTCACACTCGTATTTGCAAGGCCTCAAGGCTTGTCATCACCAGGGAGGCAAACTAGCACATCCCTCCCTCCGGCCCAGCTTGGGAATACAGTATGTTTGTAGTCTCCATGCCCATCAAAATGACTGCTGCTAGCAGACCCTCATAGGAAGAAGGAATGGCTGCAGGACATGTTCTGCTCCATGACTGTTCAGAGACTAAGAATATACCCAGGCCAGGGCCTCTAATCACAAACTTCCCATCAATCATTTACTGTTCTAGATTCTAGCGAAGAAGAAAGCCAAGCATCTCAGCCTCACTCAAACACAGTCTTTCACCAGGACTGAGTACAGAGATCTTCAAAACTGCTGACATTAGGGTAGATGGGAAAAGAGCTTTCTCCAGACGTCTCCACTGGACTGATTTGGTAGTGCTCATGGAACAAAACCAGCTGAGAGAAAATACTTGCTTTAAAAGGAGGACACCCCTCTTCCTGTCTAGTTCCCTTCCTTCCACTTCATCCAGTTTACAGGACTTGTGTGATTCTAGGATCAACACTGAGTTTCAGGTCCTATGTTCTTCTGCAGAAAAACCATAAGGACATTAGCTAATCAAGTGAATAAAGCACAAACCTAAGGGGAACTGGCTAATTTTTTCTCCTTCTTTTTGAGCACTCAGAAAAGGAAAAGGATGATTTTTCTGAGGGGAATGCTGTGGTTTGGGAGAGAGCGGAAATTAAATTTCCAAATTTTTATTCTATCAGAAATCCTCTAAGGAAGGATATTTCTTCAATGGAGCAGCAAGAGCATTTTTGAACTTCCAAGGAAAGTAATAGGGAGATACCAACACATTCTGAAGTCAGAAACAGATGAAGAAGATTACACTGGTTTTTATTTCTTTGTGAACTGGGAAAAAAATACAGTATTTCAAGTAAAAGGAAACTGAGAAACTCAGAGATCTAGAATTCTACCACACATAAATTTCTGCAAGGTGGCAAGTTACTACTTATCAGCCGCTTTATACTGTCTTGTAGAGGCACTTTCCTTAAGTAAGGGTAACCTAAGTTAAGGTAGCTTTCCTTTAGGAAAAGAGAGCTTAAGTACCTTTCCTTGACAAAGAGGTGCTGCAGGTTAAGAGTGTGCATATGGTTACTCACAACTGAACAACTGACACATAGCGATTTGTTACTCTCTAGCAACTTAACCTGATGCCAAAGCCCTGAGGCTCTGTGCCCCCCTGAACACTACTGCTCCCCTCCATGGGCTTTTTAAAAGACCTGAAACATCAACGCAGCAGTAATCTACCTCCTAGTAGAATCAGAGACATTTATGCACCTCAGGAGCAATGACTGTACACATGGAAGGGATATTCTTGGAAAACCTGTAAAGTTTAGAAAAAATCTTGGAAGGAAATACTGTCTGTCCAGCCATTCTCATGCCATGCTGTACAAATGACTGCATGACCTGCCCAGGATGGTTCTGTTAATCCTGCCAGCTGACCAGAATACAGATACCAATGATTGCTGCTGGTGCCTAACTTGTCCTCCATTTACAGACACGCATGCACAGCACAGTCAAGAATTCTCCTGCAAGGAGGTCATGGGGCAGGTTCTCAGCTCATGCAAATCATCAAAACTCCCTTCACTTCGGTTAGACTCTTTAGTGAACTACAGTGATTTACACAAAAAGGCCCTAATGGTATATGTTTAGGCAAACACTGTGTAGCTGAATGGGGCAGGATTTGATCTGTTACATCTTTGATAGGGACTAAAGAGTGCATCAACCTAAAAGCAGACATCACCTTAGCTAACCTAAATGGTCCATCCGTGGGCTAAATGGATCCACCAAGTCTTTCTGCTTTTCAGAAAACTGTTTCAGTAATTTTTCAGCATCCAAGCATGGGGTGGGGAAGGAGACTGCATGAATCATGTTTCCTGACATATCCTGCTCTACAGAAGCAGTGAGATTCCCTTTTGCTTCTTTAAATAACTGGATGAACAGAGGAGACATGATGTTTGGCAAAGATGCATCTCTTAGAATATTGCATTTAAATGCTTAAGAATTGTCAGATGAAAAAATCATGTTGCTGCTTCACACAAGTGAGGAAAGGGAAACAAACAGTTATGCTGACTTGCTCTGCCTCTGCATCAAATGTTATGGTGTCTAGGCATTCAGACAAAGCCTGGACAATGAATGGAAATAGCTACAGTGGCTGTTCTGGGAAGAATTGGCCTATCTGGCTTTTGGTGAGGCATGAAATGTTCCTTAACCATGGAAACCTGAAACTACAAATGAGGAAATAATCTTTTCCTAAGGAAAGTTTCTTCCTAGCTCCTCTGCTTAAAGGTTTTATACAGAACCATGAGGTTTCATATCCATCCCACAATTCACATCAGTTGAGGACTCAGCTCCATTTCTAATACTGACAAATGTATGCCACATCCATATAGTTAGAATAAGCTCTGTGTGATCTCCAATTCCTGCAGACTTTGTCTTGGCCATCAGATATGCAATGGTCTCCCTTTTAACACAGGACACTGAACTTGGTATCACAGGTGCCCTATCAAGCCAGCAAGGAGAGGAAGGAAAGGGGAAAGGATCCATTCATATTTGTTTCAAACTCCTGGGAAAAACAGATTTGAAATTTGGAAAAAAAAAGGGGGGGGGGGAACAAACTCGTTTTGGAATTCCTAATTCCTTTCCCACAAATTGACTCCGGTTCCTTTTGCAGAAACACTCGATCTTAGGACCAACGAGCAATTCAGCTTACACTTTCTGCTTGTTGCATAGTCTCAAGTGACTCCTGACTGCTCAAGTTCTGTGGTTTCACTGGAGTCTTCGTTAGATACAGACTGACGTGAAGGGTCATATACTATCAATCAGCCAAAAACAAAGCCCTGAATCAAATAAATCAACCATTTTCAAAAGCAAGGACAGGTTTGCTTACCCAAGTTCAGACAGAAATATAAGCTCTTCACATTCCAGGACAGCCTCTCAGTATTTTCCATTTTCATTTACATACCTTATAAAAATAGCCAACGTTTCATGATATATACTCATAGGACTTAGTCCCTGAGGACAGATGCAATTTTTGTTTACATGGAAAACCTGTCATAGGCATTAGGGGATATATGAGCATTACTGTTAGCTGTTTGAATTGTGTCCAAAGAAAAAAATTAACTTTGTAATTAAAAAAACAAATCCTGCCTGAGGCTAGGCAAGGAAACCAAACAACAGTGGAGTAGATGCTCTGTACTGGGGAAAGGAGCATGCTGCTTAGTGTGGCATCTGGCAGAGCCATGATAAGCACAAAATGGAGCTGCCTACAGAAAATGGCAAAGTAAAAATAAAATCCAGGGAAAGCAGTAAAACACACAAAGAACAAAATGTGCCCTTAAACTCTGCACAGTTTAAGTGCACCAGGAGTCCCTTCAAACATTCAACCTTCGCTGGAAGTCCCACAGAGACACACTCACTCTGGAGCCCAACTCAGTCCTCACATTTCTCCAGATAGTTCCATCACCAGTGTAACAGGATGGTGCTTTTCATCCTGCACAGTACAGACAACTCACAGCACTTACTTACTAATGACAACATGAAAGTTAGTAACAATTTCTGGCAGATGGCATTAGTTAAGAACCAATCAGAATTGCAGCTCCATTGGATCAGGTGCTGTATAACATACTAAGCAATCTAAGAGGTACAAAACAAAGAGCAGTCTGGAGATACAACAGAAGCAAATGTCCTGTCCTGCACTTCCGGAATAATTTTAATACAAAAAAAGCAACTTTAAGGAGTTTTTTATACCAGCAAAATGTTCCAAATGCATGGTAGCTTCTGGTTCAACCAGAAACTTCTGATGCAAAATAATGCAAAATATTTTTCCTTCCCATTATGTAATCTATTTAGTATCTAAAGAACAGTCTTGATGTCACTCACCATATTCTTGACTTCATTACAGGTCATAAAATATGTCTCCTTGCAAGACAGGACTGCACCAACCAAAATACTTTCTTAAGCAAAATGCAACAGTACAAGCTCTTGAAATATGGAAAGCTATTCGAGCAGTATCTGCTAAAGTACAGAAATGTTAGCTTTCTGCACTGCTTTATATGCAACTCCTTGACAGACCCTCTGTAACTCAAAAACCAGAATAAAATAATTTATGTTCCTTGTGTATCTATTGGCAATAATACTTACACAATTTTAATGAATTTGCTGGTAAATCAATAGCTCTGTTTCTGTTCTGCATTACAAGTATTACTGCATGTCAAATAAATCATTGTAATGAAGTTTGATGAGCAAAGGGTTTGATGGTGGTGTTCCATAATTATAAACATCAGCAGTAAGACTTTTTTAAATCATGAAAGGAAAAGTGCTTTGATGATGGCAAGTAAATTCCCTGATTAAAATTACTTTAGACATTTCAGGCAATGGCAGTCTTCAAATCTGGCCCTGACCTTTGCTCTTCAAAATACATCTCTTCATTAGTAAATTGCATTACATTTAATCATCAAATAATGAAAAGACACTGAACATCACAAAAGCCACAGTACATAGTTGATTTATTTATGCAAATTTTAGAGATGCAGTTGCTCAAACCATTTTGAAGGTATCCAACTTCTAAGAAAAGAAACAGCCATATCAACCTGATGGACATATTTGTTGCCTTCATATGGAAAGAATCAAAGGACTGAAGAAATAAAGTATCAGCTGGAACAGACACCACATTATCGAGACTATAAAATATGATTTATTTTCAAGTTTCTCCTGGACACAAGCATTATAAATTTAAAAGTCTAGCTAACATCGGATCAGGTGCAAGACTCAACAGAAGTAAAAATCACATTCACCACTTACACAGTATTTCATCAGATTCCTCCAATGTGCATATCAAACAAACCCCTGAATATCTTACATGCATGAAGAAACCAAGTGACCCATCTAAATAGCTCTTGCTGTGAACTGTAAATAATTTAGGTGATGCCATCAAAGAATAATAGCAAACAAACCTGGACAGTAACATCAGAACAGATGGTGCAAATTGACTGCTTGGAAATAAACAGGGTTTAGGTCATTATCCAACAGAAAAAAAGAAATGGGCTTTTATAGGACAATTTATTTTATTTTTTTGTCACTTCGTAACATCCTGAAATACTTCTGCGTATTCTCAGTTATTATGTTTATTGTTCTTGGTTACAACAATAAACTCCAACTACACACCAAAGACATTTTCCCAAACTCACAATAACGTGAAACATTCCCACTGCTCCACCCTCCCTCTATTTGTCCGCACCTCTAACCTTGCAGGGTGTAACTCTGAGGACACTTTGGAAACAGCATAGCAAAACAGCTGTTATTCCCAACCTTTCTCCAAGACTGATCACAAGATTTCAAGGATCTAACAAACTGCACATGCTGGAGAAGTAGTTGCCCTCTGCTGCATTAGCTCAACCAGCACCTACGCAGGCTCAAAGAATTAGGAGCCACAGAAACCTAATCTAGAGACCTGCATTCAGGAATGTCTTCTCCTTCACCCTTCTGATCCAGAAAGGGAATACAGGAACTCAGCACTCCTCTGGCTTTGTACCTTTCTTGCAGGTCCCTCTGGGATTTGGGCAAGGATAAGAGCAGATCTCTCCTGAAAGCAGCACTATATACACAGTGACGATAGAGGAACACTACATGAAGCAAAGCTTGAAAGAGCTGAACAGTGAGAAAGAGGGCTCCAGGGATCTATTTTACTAACCATAAGCTGGAGGGAAAAAATAACCTAGGAGAGAATGCAGTTGTATATAAAGGACAATATCTACCCTCTATTATACATGTGTACCCCTCTGATCTTCAGCTGTATTTCAAAGACGCAAAAAGGAATTAAATATTTATTCTGAGAGTTCCACAAGCTGTATGTCCAGAAGGTTTCTTTCCAGAATAGCTGCAAGGCCAGCCCACCACCAGCCTTAAGGATGGTGCTACAGGTGGAAAAATGGAGGGACACATTCTTCGTCCCTAAGCCCACTTCAGGTGCCATTCTACACAGCAGACATTAACACAACCATAGCAAAACCAGAACACATTTTCTAGCATAGAAGTCAGAACACATAAGCACAGAAGTCAGAGACATTCTCCTCACAGACGAAACATCAGTGACACTTCAGAGGGCAGAATATACACCGAACTTGCAGCAGCGCTATCAAGACAATAAAGCACGTGATATATGATGGATTTGTGGCATGAATTCCCTATCACTGACTGCTGATACGATTCAAATAACCAAACAGAAAACAGCACTCATAAATGGGACCAGATAGAAGGAGAAAGGTGAATATTCAGGGATCAGCTGAGATGCTGATCCCTGAATGCTCATCCCTGGGATGCTCAATTAAATAAGGGAGTGGTTTTGCTGGAGACAAGACTGGTCCTGCGACTGGATGTACAGACATGGCAGGCAGCTCATTCCAAATGGTGAGGGCAGCAGATTGGAAGGGATAAACAGAAAGAACTCCGGTGCTTTGGCTGCCAGAAAACATTGGAAATATATTTTTAAATACCTTTAACTTGGCTCTTTTTTTTTTTCTCCAATCAGTAATACCAGTACAATGAGAGACAAACTAAAACAGCTGCCTATACTGCCACGTCCAAGACATTCTGCAGAGACCACGTCAGAAAGTCAGCGGGCCAAATCCAGAGGTGAGTATAAGCAAGGCTACAGGAAACCTATGGTGGTGTGACTTACATCACCTCCAAGAGCCCTTGGCCTATATGTCATCTCCACTCTGACTCCCCTCCAGCCTGGTGTATGCTTATCTGTGACCAACTCACACATCCTTGTACTCCTCATGCCCCATCTCTGAATTTGGCTCTCTACATATATATGCACGTGAAGGATGTTTTTGGGAGACCAAACTCTGGGATCTGACAAGAAAGCTGAAATGTTAAGTAGGTATTGAATCCTAGAGCGGGGGAAGAGTGCAACTCTGGGAGCAACTAACTGGAATGTAAAACAAAGTACAACTCAAAGAAGGGAAGGGACTACTTCAACTTACAGCATAATATGACTGTTGTGTGTATAAATTATAGCAACCTATTGTAAATCATCCTAAAAGCACCTATGTTAGAGGGAGGTACTTGTGACATGTCACCTCTGGGTTAGTCCCAACTTCTGCCAAATAACAGGGAAATCTTAAAGTTTTCCCAAGGTGGTTCCCAAGGACATTTTAGTATCTAGTCCAGGGGTACCCAGCCACTACCTGGTGCAATTTCCCACAGAATAGGCAGGTGGCCAGTCTCCATGTGTACCAGACCCAAATCTTTCCATTCACCTTCATGGAGTTGTGCAATTTGAACTGGAACTCATCACAACCTCTTATGCTCTACTTCCAACATCCAGAATAATTTTAAGTAGCACGCAAAAGTTAGCCAAGTGAGCTAACATTTTCCTTTGAACCCATGAGCCTTTAGAAAGGTTGGTAAATTTTTATACAGTATAGAACGTGGTGTGCTTGCTACTTAACAATCCAGTTCTGTGCTGGATCTGTCACCACTACAGTAAAAAGTTTAAGTGTATAGTGTGCTTATAATAAATACTTTGCACAAAATTATTCATTCCACAGATGGGCAAAAGGGACTTTAATGCTTACTTTGTTTGCAGAATGCTATATAAACCCTGCTAGTTACAGGCAAGAATATGGAAGTCGTTTTGTTCTATTAAATAAAGGAAACAAGGTTCTCATTTTAAAATTAATTCAATGAAAACTATTAAGTAGCTGGCTGTGAATGCTTTGGGAATTTATACACACACACACACATATATACATTTTTACCTGATACTAATTTCCCTCCCCCCTTACCTCTTAAACAAACACACTGTTAACCACATCATTTCCAAGGAGCTCTGCATGGGAAGAGCTTGCAAGTCAAAACAGCATGGCAACATTCACTACCGAAATATTGCAGCCCTACACCGTATCTTCCAGCAGGCACAAAGGGAGTATAAGCCAGAGGGTTTTCTCCCAGTAGATGCAATTTGATCTCTCCCATAGTCATGCTGGTTTAGTACTAATAGCTGAGAAGGAACAGCCACGGCCCTGTTGTCTCTTGGCAATATCAGCATCACTTGGGGAATTAGCCCAGAGCAGACTTCTGGCCAAAGCAAGAGATGTGACAGCTTGTCTGTGCTGGGTGTTTGCCTTGACTTCAACTCCCCTTCGCTGGTTTCAGGGCAACTGAGCTTCTGTCCTGAGCTGAGAAAGACGTAAGAGCCCCATGCTTTCTGCAGCCTGTTCCGAGCTTACAATACCAACCTAACGAAGTATTTTAACTGCTTTTTCTGGGAGGTTCTCAGCTTTCCAAGAGCAAAGGTGCTGGCTATGAAGTTATAATTCTCTTCTGTGAATACAGGCTTTCTCTTTTTATCCTCACCTGCTTCTTTAGTTCTTCTACTTAACACCAAGCAGGATGTGGGAGAACATTATTCCTGAACGTACCCATAGTGACTGGGTGAGGCCGCAAATAACGGGTTGTGTATCCAACTTACAAGGAGGTTGAGGGGTTGGGGAGAAGAGAGCTTCAGTTTAAATAAAACCAATTGTTTATCAAGAACCACAGAACAAAGCAATAGCCAAAAAAATTAGAAGAAATTAATGCACATAATTAGGAAATGTCACTCATGTTTTTAAACACTTTCATAGAACTTGCATGTATCTATGCCTATTTGAGCTTCGAACAACATATTTCTAATCTGTCACACCACAAGTCACACATCATAAAAGGCAATAATAACATGGCCGAAGTCAGAGATCGCTGCACCACCCCCAAATACCCTACTGTGGAGCTTTTCACTCTCTTGAATGGTGGTTCCCATGTCTCCTCTCTCTCTCAGGGCTGCATACTAACTTCAGAGACAAATTCTGGCTTAAATTAAGATGGTTGTATCAGGATGAAATGTGCCTGTCTTTGGAAACTGTAAGGATAATATATCAAATCTTTTAGCTGGCACGTTTTTTTCTACAGCTTCACTGCTGATTTACACTATCTAATGATCTGTTTATTCTCTGGATTGTGTATAGTCCACAATGGTTTAAATTACTCATCTGCTTGCACTTAAGCGTTTGGCCTCTATAAAAGACATGATAGGTAAGTGCAATGCAAATGTACTTTTCAATAATCAGTGCCACCCAGGTCAAAATTTCAGCTGGGTAAACGCATTTCAAGCACACAGATTTATGCCACCTTGAATAGAACCCTTTGGTGAGGATCTGTGGAAATCTCTAACAAGAAATGTTAGTTTTTACTCTTGGTTTTACCTACAGGAGGTTTTAGCATAGCAACCTCCAATGACATACTTTGAAGCTCAGTCTACTAAGCCACATGGAACATCTTCAATGACGAAGCAGCATAGTTACATTAAAAGAAGCGGGATATACATCAGATTGGCTTGAACTAATTTCATGGGGACATCGACATCTGCAATTATAAGGTTTACAGCAGGAGATTAAGGCAAGGCTCCAGGTTATTTTGCTGCATGTTGCTGGGGCACCTTGCCCTTGACACCAGAAACTTCTGCCTGGAGAATCCCCAAGAGTCATGTGTGTGTGTATATATATATATATATGCACACTCAGACACAATACCTCAGCAGAGATTGTTTATATTCTTACTGAGATATAGCTCAGGATCCAAATGAAATTGAATTAGCATATCCAGGGAAGCTTCTCAGCAACGATGATATACTTACCGCAATTACAACAAAACCCAAGCATCTGGAAGCTGGACTGAATCATTAAGACCATTAGGAATCTTTCACTACCCATAGGGTAAGCATGCTGTTCTTATCAAAGCTAAAATCATACAGAATCTTAATGTGATGCTCTTTTTTCTGGAATAACCACATGTATTGTGGGTCAGAGTTCAGCTTTATGCAGAATGACCCAGAATCTCACCATAACATATTTCTTACTGTAGCAAGCCTGACAAATGCCCTTCAGCACACTATCAGTAGTTTAACTTCATGAAACAAAATGGCAGGGAGAAGTGAATAAAGGAGAAAGACCAAGAGAACTATTGTTAAGATCGTTTGGCTATTCAGAGAAAGAAAAAGAAAATGCAAGCATGTTTTCTTAGGAAATAACAATAACAATTGTCTTTGTCAGCTAATTCCCTATTGGCTTTATGGGTCTCCAGTAGAGACTTAGATGAAGAGCATCGTGCAGATTAACTCAGTGAGGGCCTGGCATGTGTTTGCAGATGGAAGGGAGGTAGTTGCTTGAGACACAGGAAAATACTCTAATGTGTGAAGGCAAGATAGGGGGAACAAGGGGATAATAGGATTAGTGATAAAGACAAACGATCAGGGACAAAACAAATTATCAACTTTCCTGAAGACAATGTAACAAGCCTTATACCCAAAGCAGAGGAACATTGGAAGCAAACAGCAGGATTCATTCAGGACATGATGTGATCTAATCACTGGGAGGAAATGCTGAAGATTTATCCCATCCATCATTTATCCACCCCCAAAAAAATCACTAAAAAACAAGGGGTTCCAGCTCTTCCTGACTACAACAGAACCCAGATTTGCCTCAGTATAATCAGGGACAAAATCTGGACAGAGTGGACTGCATAAGTGAACAGGAGACAGGCTTGTCAGATGTGAAAACACTTTATTAGTAGAAGGTCAAATGAGAAAATGAAGGTAGGCATCATCACAGCTATCACGCACTAGAATTGTGCAAGACTGACATAAGAAAATAAAAGTACTGCTTTAGTGCGTATGCTTTGGAAATATTAAGGGATAAAAAACATGGAAATCTTCAATGCCGTTTTTAGAGCTGCTTTTCAGGGAGGAGCTGCCCTTTAAGTTTGAGTGACTAATGGCAACGACTGTAATCTGTTTTTTATTTGCAGTGCCAGGCTCATTTGGCTTGTGTAAAATGCAACCCTTTGTTTGGTAAACAAGCAAATTAAACTGGTGATCCAGAGAATCTTGGAAACTTTACTTAAATAAAGGAGCCTCTCTCGCTCAGAGTCATGGCTTAAAACCCGTTGGAAGGTGTGTTTCCAGATGTTCATCATGGGCTTTGCTGTCAAGATCAAATAGGTAATCTTTGCTAATATAGTCACGACATATTAAAAATAGAAGTAGTGAATAAACATCTATTTATTCATAAAGCAACAGTGGCTTCAGCTTCTTGGTCAAGCCAGAACAATGCTGCCCAATGTACTATAAATGAGTTAAAATACAGTTACAGCATCAGAAATAGCCTCAAAAAAGACAAATATCTATACCAACGTTATGATAGGAAGACTAATATGAAAAAATAAGGAAAGAGGGCAAGAGGAAACAAAAATATGCAGAGCAAGAACTGGATAACTCCTCCAAAATCTCAGTAAGTTTTTTGAAATCTTAGGAAAGATGAGCTAACACATATGCTGAACCTTGGGGGAATATTCCAACAGAGGTTCCTCGCAGGCAGTGAATAGGTACATGCCAGCCAGGGCGACACTGGCATCCCAAAAGGCACAAGGCAGAACCACACAACATCAACCTGCTTCAGTTGAATTATGCCCATTTACTCACGCTGTCAGCCTGCCCATTGCAGAAGTGCAAATATTCCCCAGCATTCATTTGAAGCAGTAAGCTTCCTGTGTAACTGGGGCGTACACCATTCCTCTTGATAAAGCTGTCGGTCCTAAATCCACCCAGAGACATAAATGCAAGTGCAGCTGCTCATGCCAGTAAGAGCAAATTGCTTTGTTCCCACCAGATCTGAGCATCTCTGGGCAGAGCAGAGGCTGCAGTAACAAAGCCTGCTAGTTTTAAGTGTGTCGCAGCTATTGCAAGGAGCCTCCTCAAAGGCACTGACTATTTCCAGACCATGGAAAATGCAATACTGAAAACAACACATTGATTCTCATGCTGTGGTTCTTCTAAAAGATAAATTATGCAAAAATGTCACCCTTTAGCTCCCTGGGCAGAGCTGTTGTTTAACATCTTAGACTGGACTGCTTTCAGGTATTGAGAGAATTTGGAAAATGCTTGCTACAGAAACCAAAAGCTAAACTATACTGAGACACTCTAAGGACATCACTGGCCAAAACGCTTGTTTCTCCCCTTTCTGCAGAACTCAGCGAGCAGAAGCAGGATTCCCTCTGCTGCATTATCAACAGACCACTGTGTTGAATTCCAGGCAGTTGCACATCTTTAAATGCACAATGCGTGTTTAAAGAACTGGGGAAGATCTAATCTTGGCCCGGTGACATACAAGATGAAATAACCCATTCTTAAAGACCAAGGTTAGTTTGAGAAACTGGCAGTCAGAAAACATATACTTCTATTTCCAAATAGAATAAACTGTTAAGCAACCAGAGGCATGATAAATCTATAAGCCCTTGCCATTATTTTCACAGGCCTACTTTTCACAGCAAGGCTGGAACTGACCCTGATTTATGCCCAAACAACACAAAGTCTGACAAAATTGAAATATGCAAAATGAGATAAATTAAAGCAGGTTCCTTCTGAGTTGGGACATCTCTTCCATCTCTAGCGAGTAACACAGTGGAGTACACATGTAAATCCATTTTATCTATTATTTCTCATTGTGAGGTTAAGCTCAAGACAGCAGTAAACTCCATTCTGAATTGTTTTGATTTTGTTGGTTTAAACTTGATCCTCAACATTTGGATTATTTTTTATTTGATTATACACACTCTTCTCAGAAGGGAATGCAGAAGGCTCTCTCCAGCTTTCAATTAGGATGATGAGATTACCTGGAATTTCATAACACTGCAGCAATGCCTTAAAGTGAGCATGGAGTAGCCCCTTTGCCCCAACATTACAGGAGGTACGGGTGATTTCTAAGAATCTACATATGCTAATGCTCGCTGTTTGGCTATTAACTCGCAATGCAAAATCAGCAGCCAAAACACAAATTAGAGCTGGTGGTAAATCGACTCCTGATCTGTTTGGGACTGTGCAATGAGATCCCCCAGGAATTCGCTGTAATATTTTGGCTGCTCAGTCTGTTGCCTGCGTACGTGGTCACAAGCAGAGAGTAAGACCAACACCCTACTAATGAGCAAAATATGAAATACCATGATAGCTCAAGATAAACTCTGCCACAAACTCATGCACTCGTCGTTCTTTCTCCTTCCCAGACAAATCATCAGCTGTTAGGGGGAGGGGGGAATTTATACCTTTTTCATCTCCTGGATCTTCCCTAACCCAGCACGTTGCCAACACCATGTTAACAGTTTTTGAATATGCCCCTGAAGAACAAAGATACTCCTTTTGCCAGATCCCAGTATTTACAAGCAAGCCCAAATCTGTGAGAAAATTCAATTGAACGCAGATGGCAGGAAATTCCTCTAAAATGACAGTGGCCAAATTCAAACCACAAGACATGAAAATAACCCAACGTACTAGACATGAAGAACATATCTTATAGATTTTTCCTCATGCAATTCACAATCTGTGATTGATTACTGGGAAGACAGACTGCAGATTTATTGGACTTCTGTAGAACAAGTATTCCATTTGCAACAATTAAATCTTATGTGGTTGAAAAATAGGTTGGAGGAACCAGTGGATGGCTCTGACACTGAGGAATGCATTTCTAGGTTGTCCATAAGACTGTAGCTCGTTTAATTTTGCACTAGACCCCACTGTGCGCTGATTTGTTTAGTGTAATTAACAGGGCTGACTCAAAATTTTTGTCATTGTATCAGAAAACTGCACCTGAGAAATATTACTTGTGCTGCTATAATTTCATTTTTTCAACATCAGAAGACATCAGTCTTTTTGTGATTTAACAGCTAACTTAATCTTTATGTGCCCTTCAAAAAAAAAGGGGGAGGGGGAGCGTGCTACATACATGGCAACATGCAGATGGAGCCTGGACAAACTACAATGATGCTTCAAACTCAGATGAGGAGAAAGCTGAAGCAGTCTCCATGCTGAAGGGACCGACTATGTGTAGGTGGCTGGACTAAGCTAAATCCTGATTCACTGAAACATGAGGAATTTATACTTTGCTGTGTGTCTGCTGTAAAACTCAAGCAGCAACCCGAGGACAGAAGGGCACAGTCTGATATCAGACAAAATTCAACAGCCTGCATCACAGAAAATGAAATAGCCATCTTCTTTCCTTTTGCCCTGCCTCAAATCCAGGTGACCAGGGAATTCTGAAGGGCAGCATTCACACAACATTACATTTCTGCTACCAATTCTGTTTTTGTTTTGTTTTGTATTGTTCTAGCAAATTTTCAGGATTAATATGCTTTGTGTCAATACTCATGTGAACTACTTGCCCTCCAGTTATGGGTATTCTCGTTAGCCAATCAAGAGACAGAAATGTTATCAAGCAGCTTACCAACACTAGGAAGTATGGGAAGACTTTTCTGAAGAGAGGGTGGGCAGAGTAGATCCTCTACACTAACATATGATTGCACAGGATGTATGTGAACTTCTGGATAAATTCTAGTCCCAGGTAGTTCAGACACACACAAAGGGCTAAACTGACCAATGCAATCATTCACCTGAAATGATCCATCCAGCCCTACTGTACTTCCCTGAGCCCATGGAGTCCAAAACAACTTTCCTGGTATTCTCTTAAGCTGACAGTTTTTCTCTCTTCCTTCTCCATTCTCATGCCTAACCCCCCTTCCTTTCCATCAGTCTGCTGGCACCTCTTAGTTCAGAGTATCGAGGCAGACAGACTCCAAGTTTGGTCTGAATGTGGTGGCTTCTGGGGGAACAGGAGTATAATGAGAAACAAATAGTAAACAACTGCCTCTCTCACAGAGCTGTAGCAAGCCACCTGGGCACTATATGGCATCCCTTCTCCACAGAGCACTCTTGCCTCTCACAAACACCCTGCCTGGGACCTCACAGTCACCAGCGCAGGCCTGCAGCTCCTTTCCCAGGCAGCAGCAGCCTATGAGGCTCAGGTGTATTCTCCCCATTAGGTACACTCCTCTCACTGTCCCTAGTACAGCTTTTTTCTCACCACCTAGAGGAATACAGCTCCTTCCCTTTAATTCCTAATACATCCCTCCTGCTAAGACAAGATAGGGCAGCAGAGACTTCATGCTGGCTTTTGTGGCACGCTATGTCTACTTTCTGGCTGCAGTGTGCGTTGTGCACACAGCAACAGACAGAAACTTGGCAGTCCCTTCGCTCACTGCACCGACCCGCAAAGCCCTCCCCGACCTCTTCCACTGCATATCCATGAGCTTTCATGGAAATTCTGCACGCGCATCGAACGGAAAACAGAGATCCTGGCTGAAGTCTGCAAAGAATATTCGCCTAATAGCATGCAAAACAAACAAACAGAACCTATTTTCAAATTAAATACCATCTCTTCTCACAGTCACTGGGAAACAGGTAGCAAAAGCAGCGGTTTGGACCATGATCAGGAATTGGCAGACTTTCCTCCAGGCAGAAAGAGATACACAGCATGGATAATCCGTTATACAATAACCTGGTGCAATGCTCAAACAAGAGCTGCCCAAATACGTTGTTAGGCACCATTGTCTATGCCATTGTCTATGCAACTTCTGTGCTGGGGCTAGGAATATCTCTGTTTTTTTATTTGCCTCCAGGTACTTTTTAATATAGCTGTGAGCCTAGAAAAGAATCTGCCTTGCAGACAGGCTTTCTCTCTGCCTCTATCCTCCCCCTTCTCCCTGCACCTCCTTTTTCAAAATAATTCTTCAAACTCGAAAGTCCAAGGAGATCTCCATGGAAAGAACAGTGAAGACACAAAAGCAATTACAACTGAATCACGCAAATATAAACAAGTCTTATTCTGATCTTTCAGTTAATTTATATGGGTAGGAATAGATCAAATTTATTGCAGTTGTTACCAGATGACACTGGAAAATGCAGTATCAGAATTCTGATTTCAGTGTTAGCTCTTGGAAACGTAATCAGTCAAATAACTATATTCCAATGCTTTAAAACTGCACTCAAAAGGGCTGCCTGTAGAAGAATGTGTTAGTGAATCCCTTGCACTTGATATCTGAAGTGAACACTACCAAATCAGAGTGCTGATCTGGGAGTAAAAGTAATGCTATTTTGACTCACGCATTTTCACTGAAGCCAATGAAAACCCTCCCACTGAGCTAAATCAGACCCTTTTAAGGATGACAAAGAAAATCTGGTGAAGGTTAGCAGGAATGTGATATGATTAACATCTGCCTTTACCATCCACAAGAGAAAGCTGGCTCTGCGCCTGACCCTATGCTTTAGGTGATACAATTTTTCAAGACCGTAAAAAAAAAAAAAAAAAAAAAAAAAAGACTGCTGGACCCAATGAATCCCATTGTCTTACCCCAAATTTCTCTCAGTTAACTCTGATCCCATAAACTCATGTTCTAGCTGAACACAACTGCCAAGAAAGCATCCAGCCTTGATGTCAGGAGACCAAGAGCTTTCACTTGTTCCAGGGATTCTTTACATCTTTTATTAAGAATTTATGACTTTTTCATTTGTCTGATCTCAGTTTCCAGCCCCCAGTTTTTGCTACGCTTTTCTCTGCTGCATTAAGAATCCTTTAATGTACAGAGTTTTCTTGTCATCAAGTCACTTAACCCTTTGGATAAGCTAGAGGCTAAAGCCCTCAAGTCCAGGAAGGTTTCTTCCTCTTTAATGCACTTTCTCCAACTTGTCATCATTTCTACTAGGAGCAGCATAACGCTATGCAACACCTCACTGCACGTATTGCCACTGCTCCCCACAAATGTGAAAACACCTACAGAGTTCAGGCTTTCTAGGACAAGGCACCCCTCCTTCTGCAGATACTACCTGCCTGCCTTCCTTGACTCCCCAGCAGTTACAAGACCTAATACCAAGCTGTGCTAAACATGTTTTTTCCTCAGTGGGTTCCAACTTGTCAAGTGACTGACAATCTACCTGTTGCACTACTCTGCGCTTGCCATTATTTGGCATTGGGCTAACCATCACATCATGCAGAAATTTCTGTCAGTAATACATTTAAATTTCTAGCCTCAAGTATTAAAAAGCCAACCACTCCGTATGCAGACTCACTGAATCCACCTACTTTCTACTTGCTACTGTCAGCTACTCTGAACCACTACTTAATCTGTTTAGTAGATGTTTCAGCAATATCACATAATGTGTGTTGGGGTTTTTTTCGGTTTTTGATTGTTGAGGGTTTTTTTTAAGAAAACCTCAATCCATTAACCTCATAACCTCATGGAAATCTGACATCAGATTTCTTGGACAAGATGCACTTCACTTACAACCACGCTAAACTAACTGTATGCCTATTCTTCAAGACTTCATCAAACCATGATATTGCCAAATATGAAGTCCCACTAACTGGCCTGCCACCACCCTATTTGTCCATTTTTTATATTGGCCCAACATCAATTTCATGCTACCCTTTCACAGCAATGCCGTCAGTAAAAGGTTGAAGCATAAGGAAAATAGCCATGCTGCTGTGCTGTCTGCTTACTCCACCATGGAGCCATTCAGCATATACTTGACTCTAGTAATGCGACACATTAGCAGCAGTGTCCAACAGCAATCACAAAAGTCAAGGTTCCTTTGTGTCAGAAAGGGGACAGATACCCCCTGATTTTGTACGAACTGATCAAACAGAAAGATAGGTGAAATGGGGTGAGAGGGAGGAAAGGAAAACAAGTGGAGTGTGTGTCTCGCCCCACAGTCAGTAAACAGCTGCTCTATATCCAGGGAACATACTGCAGCAGCAGCTGGGGCTGCCAGAACCTATCATGGCTATTAAACACCTCTAACAAAAGCTATCCTTTGCTGCTATTAGTAAAATTATTTTAACAAGATAAGGAGAGCTCTGAGAGATCCCTATTACCCTTTAATTTCCTCCTCTGAAGCACTGCTTCACAGTGAGCCTTGGAAGACACTTTCTCTGATGCTCTGCTCTCCTCTGCCCTGAGCATAGATTCTGTAGCAATCTTAACTCCTGCCAGCACTGCAACTGGAGACGGGATTCAGACATCTCACAACTATGTGCATCAATAGGATGAACTCACTGCAGACCTCTGGGGTCAGCCTGCACTTCATTCAAACTTATGCAGGAGTCAGCAAAGCCAACTGAGTCATATGCAATCTGCTTCCCACAGAGCCACCAGCTTTGAAGGATGAAGCAGTTGCCACTGCTGCAACACCGTTGTGTGTCACACTTCTGATCCTGTGTGACTCACCCCCACGTTTCCCCATGCACCCAGCTATCTTATCCCTGCAATTTCTTTGTCCCAGTCTCTCTGTCTCCTGGCCATGCTGAGGGCAGCACAAGACAGCTATGTGGCAATGGTTATCCAGTCACTCACCTCCCACTGCTGAAGCAGAGAAAGCGCCAGGATAGCTCCTGTCTTCAGAGCGGACACCAGGAGAAGGAAGAGATCACTCCAACTAGTCAGAGAAATAATAAGAAAGGGGAAGAAAGACCTGGAAAGTAAAAAACCTGACACTTGGTTTGGAAAAGCAGAGTTTAATTAATCTGGGGAGAAAGAATGGGAGATTCATCCTAGAAAGGTGGTTGGAAGAAGGCAAGTGGACAGCAATGATCCTACAGGACACACTGCTATTTGTTGTTTAAAAAGGGAAGCATAGGTAAATGCATGGGATGAAATTAAGGACAGAAAGCAGGAAAATACAGCCTGATGAGGGAGATCTATTCAGCCACACAGAAGTTTCTCCAGAAAATGCACTCCTTGGCCATATGGATTAATCACTAGTAAATCTGCAGTACAGAGAAACCCCACACTGGCAGGAAGAAGAGCGTTTGGCCAAACGACTCTTCAGTCTTTGTTTCTTTATTTGATAGAAGTTAGGATAGGGCACATTGTACAACTTTGTATATAAAGCACACCAAGAAGAGCCAAGGGGTCTGTGGGCTAATTCTCAGTGCCTCTGTTTCCCCACTTGCAAACAGTGATAACATAAATTCATGCCACAAGGCTAATGTAAACTTTAAAAAGAACCAGGAGAGCCTGTAAAAGAAGATGCTGTAAAAAGTACAGAATGCTGCTGTTAAAATGGGAGAAAATCTAGAGGAGCAAAGACAAGGGAGTACCTCCCAGGAGCAGAAAGAAAATGAAAGGATGAGGACCTAAAAATCATATGACAAGCCCTACAAGAGCGTTGCCGTGTTTGCAGAATTGCCTGAGTAAGCTCTTTAAGGGAAACGCACTTACAGTAAGTGATTTCTAACTCATGTGTGAATCACCCCTCTCCCCATTCCCTACTCTTTGTGGAGGGGGAAAAAAAAAAAAAAAAAAAAGAGAGGTACATATTTCTGTACTGCTCTTCACACAAATAACTCACTCAGAGCTGTGTTGGCTGGACATTCACAACACAAATACTTTCCACTAATGTTGCTTGTGGTGAAAAATCATCCTCTACAGCCTACTGCTTGGCATCCTCCACAGTCAGTATTTTTAATTTTGCCAGGTTTTCTCCTTCTCTTACCTTGAGCTGCTTCCTGCCCAGGTACTGTCAGCATACCCACGGATCTTGGTAACCCTGGTAAACACTCAGCTACTACTGGAACAAGAAGGGTACAAATATGTAATTTGAATGACCGCATAGGCAATACTCAAACACCTTCCATACCCAGATGAACAGAGATGAAACAGCACCTGTGCCCACAGAGGGTAGGATCTCCAGGATCTCAAGCCTGGAGGCAAAAGACACTTCCACTGCATGAATAACAAATTGCTCTTTAGGGAGAACAAAACAAAACAAAGCAAAAGAAACAAAAAAAAAACCACCTCAAACCAGAGAGGCTGGAAACATTCAACAAGTACTGACGATGCATATCTATCAGAGGTAAAAAAATTCAGGGGCAATTACACATCGCTGGAGGGGAGGAGATAAAAGTGAATGAGAAATAACCAGAGGAATTCCAAAATCCTGTAACCAGGAGCAAGATTTCTACAATGTGCTGTAAGAGGGCCAGCGTGCATCAGCACAAGCAGCATCGTTGCATGTAAACCCTCACACATTACTGACCGTCTCAGACAATTTAGGGCAGATGCTGAAGCACTGAAATAATCAAGGGAGCTTGATCCATCAGCAAAAGAAGACAGCAGGCTCTGGAAGTGCTGTCGAGGTAGGTGATGTTATGGAGCAGGGTTTGCTTTTACTGAAAAATGAGTCACTTTCCCTGGGGTGACTGGGCACTGTGGTATGTACAGCCGTGTGTTTAGATGACAATGCCTCTCTCTGTGCCTAAAAGATCAACTGTTTGATGGGGCATTTGCTCAGCAGCTCCTGGAACTGTCTCAAGGTCATGAAAATTCTGCCTAGTCACACTGCAATGCTGTTTCAGTCGTAATTCAAAAGCTAGATTCTCTCTCAAGTACTCTTGACGCCATTCTCCTTTTCACACGTAAACAACAAAGAAGTTATTTCAGTTTCTGTAAACATGTTTTTCTTCATGAGCTAGCCTGTTTGGTGTGCATTACGTGCCGTGCTGGCACGGGCTGGGATGTCTTACAAAAACGCTTTCCACTAATACTGGAATCTTGCTACTCTGAGGGAACGCTGGGTTGCACAAGAGAGGCATCAAGAATCAATTCTGCCTTTTCTTCCACAGTTTCAGATACAAATAATTGGTTTTATGTTAATTGCACATTCCATTTTTACAAAGCCCTTGGGTGTGAGTCAAAATTTCAAAAGAACTTCTTTCTTCTCCATTTTTTCAGAGGAGAAGAAAATGATAATATTTAAATAAAGCAAAATGAGTACTTACTAGGCAGAAGTAGAGAACACTAATTTGTTACAGAATGAAGTGGCCACATTCTGTTCTCACTCTAACTGAAACTAGAATAAATGCAGTGCATACCATGAGAGCAAATGAAAAGAGATTTTACACCTAAAATTTTATACAGGTAATAGACCAGCAGATGACTGCTGTGGGAAATTGAAAATAAGCAAAGGAGGAAAATCTTTTGTTTAGCAAATGAGATTTTTTTTTTGCATCCTTAAACTGGAATTATGATTGACTCCACTGAAGTATATTTTCTTCTCCCTCTGGTCTTCTCCTGGCCTGATTCTTACAACTCCTCCAATGGAACTGGCAGAGAATAGCATCCCTGACATGGTTTTGATGAAAACTTCTTGTTAAAATAATTGTTTATTTTTTGCTCTCATTTATCTATTAATGAATACTGCAAAGTTTCTGTTGGGGATCTCCTGTCAGACTATTCTGACAAGAATCCCTATTCTTCCTAATATTGCATACAGTACTTACTTCAGACTTCTATGTCTGTTACGATCTGAAAACTGAAATATAGTCAGCACTGCAGCTAGTCTGTGAATCTTCCAAATGATGTCACTTCCCAAGATAAATGTAGCATCTAACTCTTTGTCTGTCATCCCTCCCCCTGAGCTGTCATTCACCTGCTTCGTACAGTTTCTTATTAAGTCAGCAAGGCTCTCCAAGATGCTGTCTGCAGTAGCATACTGATCAAGAGGACATTTGGGAAAACACAAGTATAGGAACTGTTGTATACTATGGGCAATGGATCACACAATGAAGCTGAATATAAGGTCCATTGCAAGTCAGTGGGATTCGAACTATTCCATTTTAGAAAAATAATATTTTAAGCCAGTTTTGATTAATGTGGACTTTTAACCTTTATCGAGATTCTTCGTGTCCTTAACAACTCTGTATCTGGCCTTCTGTGCCGAAAAGTACGAGGCTGGCTCCACCCTCTTTTGAAAGCTAATCAAAATCTGTGACTCAATTCACTACAGGCTACCCAAAACTTTACACTAAAATTCAGTCCTGCATTCATTCTGCCTAATTTGGGAGCATCAGAGCCTTGCATGAGAGTCAGCAGAGACACACACGCAACTCCAGATCTTAGGTGGCTGAATCAACCTTTGAGAAGTATCTTTGTCTTTTCATTAACTCCA
This sequence comes from Harpia harpyja, assembly GCF_026419915.1. Taxonomy (NCBI): domain Eukaryota; kingdom Metazoa; phylum Chordata; class Aves; order Accipitriformes; family Accipitridae; genus Harpia; species Harpia harpyja. The sequence goes on from NC_068950.1 coordinate 39,948,562, forward strand.
GAACAAGCCCACAGATTCGGCCTCTCAGCAGAGATGGTTTTAATTTGAAAGTTTAAATTTAGCTGGGATGCCACTAGTAAGATGTCTTAGTCCAGAGGGACCCTATGGTGCATTTGATTCTTCAGCTGGAATAGATCCCTTACTTTTATCTCCAGAATCACTGGTTTGTTTGATTTTTTTAATTTATAAATACAGGCTACAGTTTTCAACTGCACATTTTGCAACCAGACACCTATAAGAATCTAAACGTAAATAATTTGGCTTCCCAAGATGCTGGCTTGTCATGTAAGTGCATGAATGAAGACAAAGAATGTAACTTCATTGCATTTTGGTTTGAAACTGCTAGCGCCATTCTCATTCTCACTGCTATAAGTTGCTTTAGACAAGTGAGAGAGCAGGCGACCTGCTGTATGCAACAGTAGAAGCCTCCTGTGCCTCAGCTGTAGCTACCAGCAGCCTGCGCACAAATGCAGAGTGGTGCGACTGAGCTCAGCAAGTGAAAAATCCCTCTAGTGGGGTGACATTGCAATCGTAAACTGAGCACAAGACTGGACTTGCTCGGGCTGCATCACTGCAGAGGGTACCGCGCAGCCGCTTCCCAGCAACATGCACTTGCGCCCTGCGGCATTCTAATCATAGGTGTTGCTCTTGGCTTGTGTAACACAACGGCAGGATCCAGCTCATTTTCACAGTACAAATTCTTGCTTCTTCTTATTTCAAGACTTCATACTGCCTTATAGGAAAGTTTCTCTTGGAGACAATGATGTCGATCTTAAATAAAACGGATTTGACTTCTGTTTTGAAAATGTTCTGAATTCAGAATCTAGGAAACAAAGACCCTTCAAAGCTAACTACAGAGAAGGTACAGAAAGGCAAGTTTTCCAACGAAGTTTTACCATAGGTAACAGCCCTTCTTCTGGTCACGTTGTCCTTATTATCCAAACTCTCACTGCACTTATCCAAACTCCTATCAGCTTCAACAAGAGCAGGATCAAATCATTAGGTCACCACTGTACATGTACCTTATAACTGGATGCAAGAGCTTTACAACCCAAAGCATTTCACCAGAGCATTTCACTTTGCTCTGAGATGTCACAGGTATTGTAACTCAGCTCAGCTCCTGGTATCACCTTTCCAGCAGCCACTATCTTATCTATTATCTTTGCTCTTTAGTCTTAAATGAAGTTAACTCCAGTCAGACTGCAGCATTTACTCCAATAGCATCTTATTTCTTGCTGAGCACATTCTTTGGGCCACCGGAATGCTTCTATGCCAGCTGTACAGTTCTTTACACAGTAATGGGCTTCATGAATTATAAACCATTATGAAGGAGCAAAACAGTCTCTCAACTGCCCCTTGAAACAGTGAATGAAAATGCAGCAAAAGAAACATCCGCCCACTGGGCTCATGTCCATGCTGTGCTAGAACATCTCACCAAGATCAGCTTGGCACTGCATACGAGAAACAGCTGTAAAATGCTGATGGAGAAATCCTTGTTTAGAGTGCAATTAGAACGTGCTTTTCTTGCTTAAACAGATCGTGACGTGAAAATAAATATACACAGGAAAGCTCAGATTTACTGCTCTCTTGACTAGACAGGTCTCCTATGGCTTGGATCATTCAGTGACAGCCCCTGCCCTCCCCCTAAACTCCTCTCTGTTCTCAGAATCAGTCTATAGATGTGTATCACCCGGTTTCAAAACATCATTATTTTCTCTCTTTTTGTCCTTTAACATGAAGTAGCTCCCTCCTTGCAGTGCAATTGCTTTGCTTCCCAACGTGCATGCCACCTGTATCTCCCCTCAGGAAGGCCACTGAATTCCCTTGAGGCAGATTAAGTTATCCAGGAGACAATGTCTTATGCATGGGACATGACTAACCCACAAGAAAGGCCCCTGGGTTTTTATGTACCCCTATAGAAGATTATTAGCTCTTCTTTCATTTGTTCAGAAAAAGGGCACCTCTGATCCTCCCCACATTGTGCCACTAGACAGTATGGGTACATAAACTCACACAGAGTGAGTCTGGTATGTCCAGAGTGTGACAAGCTGACTATGCTCTGTAGTACTTCTCTGAGCATGTCTGATGGCCAGGACACCTAAATAGCCAACAGCATTCTAGAAAGCCTCAGACAAGCCTCTTTCTACCTGGGCAAAATGTCCTGGAAAGGAAGAGGGGAAAAACTGGGGATAAAAGCCTGGTCTGGAGAAGCTGGGAAGTATAGTACCTGTACCGCCACAGGAATGGGACTGCACCACCAGCAAAACTGCCAAAGGCACTGCTTCTGAAGCAGAAAGGAAAGAGCTGCCCACTTTCCTTCTCTTCTCATCATCCATAATGGGAAACATTTTGATGACTGGCCATTGATGTATGTTGGATCATTACATCTCAACCCATTTAATGTGCATAGCAAGCAACGGCCTCATCAAAGCACAAGCACAAATACAGCGAAATAAGCAGGCTTGGATCTTCAGTTTTTATCTCCAGGCTCAGTGCTGTGATGGGCCTTACAGGTCCACAACCATTGTTTGAGACAGAACAGCCCACAGTCTTACAAATAAATAAATAAAAATAACTAAAAAAATCCCAGTTCTTGAACCCAGAGATGCCAATACTGCCACTTCTTAGCTTTTAATCTGAGGCTTCCCTCCACGTTGCTGAGAGATGACATTTCCTCCTGCACAGCAGGATTACAGCAGAGCCAAGAGCCCACAAGTCCCCACACTGCAGCTTGCTCAGCCATGTCTCAGCACCACCAGCCCAAACTGGTCTGCCTTACTAGTAGCTGCATCCTTACTAAACCAGAGAAGAAACCTACAGTCTGACTGCACCCTGCACAGCACACTTTACATGGGGAGTTCTGGTAGGACTACATTCATACTAAACAGTCCTAAACAAAAAAGGCAAATAAGAAGTTGGTGCTAAAAATCAGACTCTCAGATAACTATTCTGTGTGTTCAAATTAATCAGAAGAGGTTTTTGGAGAGAAGGTGATCATCTCATAAGCAAATCAGGCTGACAGCTCATTAATAACTGGAAGACCACCTCCTTTTCTTTGGGCTAATCTTGTCAGAAACTTACCTCTTTCCTGAAGAAAGCCTGAGCAGCCAAAGAGTGGCTTGATAAAGAAAGGCTGAGGTGATTTATGTAAGGATAGAGTATATCCTGCCATGAAGAGCTTACAAATGAGAAAAAAGCAAGATAGACACCAAGCCTCTGGAAACCTCTGCATCAGCTTGAGGAAAACTGCTGGGTAACACAGAGCGGAGCTGAACTCCTCTGCTAAGAAATCAAGAGGTCACCAGTCTTTAGAAGTGATTGCTAAGCCACTTTGAATTCCTTTTTGCCAAGCTCAAAACCATTTAAATTCCAAGAGAAACAGATAATGACAGTATTTTCAGAGCTCATCTTGCTGCTGATGTCCACAAATTTCTGCCACCACCTGCCCTCCACAGCTGCTCAGCACCTTATAAAGAAATCAAGCTCCTCTGCCAGATGTTTTTGTGTGATTTTAGAAGTCTGTTTATTCTACTTTCTTTCAGCACTTGACACCATATTCACTAATTCATAGCTTAGCTGTAGCTACCTTATTTCTCAATTATTTAAAATATTTCCTCTCTCTTCCCATGCAGTTTCAACCTGAAACAATCTGGTTCCTCACTCAGACTAAAAGAAAATACAAGGATCAGGGCAGATGAGGTATGAATGGAATAGGTACACAAAAGCATGCTTAACTAAGTAAAGTACCTATTCAGATGAGTACTTGCTCATCCAAGGCACAATTTCCCCATGTACTCTGCCAGTGCCACAAGCCACACCCATGATCTTCTAACATCTGTGGCTGGTGAACAGCCTCCACTTCCAGGCAGGAGAAAACTGTGACCCCCAAAACCATTTCTTTGTCAAGTACCTAAAATCAGTCCTGTTGGTAACTACAGGAAATCTCAGATGGCACATCGCCATGCTACAAACTCAATGGAAGAGCAATTGAGGTTAGTGAACAAAGCAAAATAGCAAAAAACTCTGTTTAATGTACCAATGGCTACCTATTATCAAGAATATAGTTAACAGTCAAGCCAAAAGGGACACTGTAGAAACAGAAGGAATGTCAGACACAGGTGGTAAAGATGAGCAAAAGCAGAGAATGCACCTCAGATTAAGACATCCTGCAGAGATCTAGAACTTAATCTATTTATCTCTGTTTTTGAGGAGGTGACCAAGCTACATTATGAATGGTATAAAGCTAACCATGGAATAGTTAATTCTCACCTCCTCATATCATAAGAAGAGAATGTTCAACAAAACTTCAGTAGAAACAAACTATCCCATAGCTACCTTGCTGTAGGATCTCCTTCTCTGAAGCATCCAGGACTCACTACTGCCTAATACGGGACTCTGAATTAGATGGACCAATGATCCAAATCGCTTTGGCAAGCCCTTTGTTCCTGTTATTGTGAGGTATCACTCCAACAAGGAAAGGGCTTTTCTTTTTAATTTTCTGAGTTGGTTTATAATTGTTTTAAGAAAGCAATTGCAAAGCTCACAGTAGAGAGCACAGGGCTTCTGTCACCTAGGGAAAAGACAATATCCTCCCAGGAGCTGGTGTATAATCATAGATGTATTAACTGGCATCAGCTAAAAGTTACCTTAAGCAATAAAACAGTCTCAAACCTGGAAGAGTCCATTAGAGAGCAATTACTCAGAAAAACAGGGAAGGTAATAATTTTCCATATCATACCTTCAAACTTTCAGACACATGGCACTGAAATCCAGTACAGCTCAGCTGTAAATCAACTGTGCATCACAGGACTATTAAATGCTTTCAAATCATTCAAAAAGTGTTTTCCCACCGCTTGGTACAAATTGAATCAAGATGTATTCACAGCTGTATGAATATCAGAAGGAATAATAATTTATTTTTTCTCCATTTGAAAATAAATTCCTATTGGTGTATCTAATTTAATAGATTTTTTGGTCCAATTTCACAGAATATGGCTGAAATGCAGGAAAGAAAAATGGTTGTTGACGCCTCAAGCAGGCATCTTTAGTCATGAATGGAAGCTTATTGTGCAATTAAAATAAAACTCAAAAAAGATCTTTAAAATAACTTATAATGCTTTTTAGAAAGCTCACAGTGATGAATTTGCTGCTTGTTTACTAAGAAAATCCAGCTTAGATTTAAGATGAAAGTGGTAGAGAAACCAGATGTTAGGACAAATATCTGAACCTAATGCAGCAAAAAAACAATTTAGTACTCATGTTTTTAATGACTCCCCCCATTTTGGCTCCTCTGAAGCAAGATGGCCTTTTAAAATTATCTCATTCAGCCCTAAAGGTCGTGCTATAAAACTCAAGTGTTTGCACCCAGCAACCTGAGTTCAATCGTGTGACAAGTTTCCTTCTCTAACATGCTGTTAAATATTGTGCAATCCAACCAGTAAAATAACACTAAGCAGCACATGGATTATGGACCGTGCCAGTCGCTCTCCTGTAAGGTGCAAAGCAGAGGAAGTGCCAAATGAACACATCGCGTGGCAGTTTCTGTATCATCAGAATGGGTTAGCTTTTAGTGGGGATGTTAACTAACATACAGTTAAGAAAGTTACCATCAGAGGATATTGTGAATAATGTGAAGTGATTAGAAGTGATTAGAAAAAATTGTGATAGTAAAACTGGTCAAGGTCTATAAAACAGAACAACGTGACTACTAACTAAAGAAGTCCCTAGCCTGCACACTATTAGCGGCTGGGAGAAGATACTCAGGACGTTTGACTGCATGCTTGCCCCCTTCTGCTCTTCCTTCAGCATTTGCTCCCAGCTCCAATAAGATACAGAATACTGGAATTTAATCCAATACACATGTTTATGTCAGAGAGGACCAAGCAAAATGATCAGTCTCATGGAAGAGAAATTAGAAGGTTCCCTGAGATGCTATCTACACAACTCTGCCTCGAATCAGAACAAATTGTATCCAATTCCTCCCCAAAAGATGCGTTTCTAAGGTGTTCGTAAATATGGTAAAAGGTGATGACTTCACAAGCTCTCTGCCCTTAAACAGGTCAAGGTCTCACTTTGATTTACAAGGGCTGATCTAGCTGCACGTGTGGGAGAGACACAACTATACCATATTGTGGTGCTAAGAGGTAGACTTTCTACTGTCTTCCCTCCATAACTAAATCCATGCCTATCATCTCATACTAAGTAGCTAGGCATTGCCTCCTATACCCAACAAGTAAAACTGCAGTCAAATCTTGTGCCTTGTTACATAAAAATCAGGAAAAATCCCTCTCACCAATTTATTTTAAAATTATTATTATTAAAAGTAATTGTGGGTGGCAGTCATGTTTACTGACGGAAACATCCTTGAATTCACCTTTCAAATCCAGGGGAAATAATGTAGCACAATGGCACTAAATGGCTGTGTTGGTTGTAAATCAAGGCTGTGGGTTTCTGAAACCCCACCTCATTTTGCACTGTAACACACACAGAACAGGCACACAGTCATGTACTGACTCTCACGCCAAGGAAGCGGTAAGTTCTAAACCACACTTACATGATCTCAAGCCCTCATGTTGAAGTAAAGCATTACTAATCACTCAGTGTTGTGGAAGACTAACAAGAGGATTTGGTTTGCATCAACCTCAAATCAATCTGGGATCTAAACCTCAACTCTCCAAAAGCCTGAAAGTATCTGAACAATTTTAGGTAAGGCTTATCTTTGCCTTTAGCACAGCAAGAAAAACAAAATTCCGAACCCTGACTCTGGAGGGTTTTTTTAAAATGTATTCTTGAGACATACATCTAGAAGAGAAAAAGAACAGGACTTCCATACAAACATCTTTACAGTCTCCTTTTAAATAAAGGCCCCAATCACTATGTTACCTAGATATACCATAAATATAGATTTGAGGCCTCTTTATCATGGAATGATGTAATACAAAAAGAAAATGCCGAGCTGAAATTTTCTGCTGGAAAATAATCCTGTCAAGTACAGCTGCGAAAAAGATATTACTTGTTTGCAATCAACAGGGTCTATTTTCAACTTCAACAATGTCACCATATGAATGATCACTGTAGGATCATGGGTATTATGTAAGTCATGACAGAAGTACTAGCTAAAACTGAGCTTTCACCACCTGCACCGTGAACATAATCATCCCATGGCTGATGATATTACATTACAGTTAGTAACGACGTGCAATTCTCTTTTGATAAGGGATCATTTGACACAAGCTCCTCCCAGACCTCTACTCCCCAAAATACTTCTTTAAAAGGGGCCAGGGTTATTTATGTCAAAGACAGTGGCAGACCTGGGCCCCTACAGCGGACTGAATGTGTATGGACCAAATTCTCTCATGCTGCATCTTGCCTTCAGCAAGTTATGTCAGCAGAGAACATGCCCTTTGCTCAAAGGATGCACTCTTTTCCTTTGGTCCTCAGACATTTTGCGTTTTTCCATAACTCTGAGGCTTACTACCAGGTGGGGTTGTTGAATGTGTTGCATGCTTCCAAAACCATGGTCACTGCTGGATCCATTACTCCACCCTCAGGAACACCAGTGGCCATTGATGCTAGTGGTGAGAAGGATTTTTCCCTCTTTGTAAACTGTTCCCTTTTTTCTGCTTGTGGTGTCCCTCAACAAGGCTGGCACATCAGACACTAGAAACTACAATCTCATCCTCTCATATTGTGCATACATAAAAGGCTATCACACTGATAACACTCCTCTCATTACCCTTGCATCTATTCGTAATAAGGGAAATAACTCAGAACAAAGTGATGCCTACATAGTACCAAGCATGTCATTATTGTCTAACTGAAAATCTACACAGCAATGCATGTCCTCCATTTCCTTCTCTTACATATTCCTTGAAATTACCTTGTATCTATGTCATTTTCCCCTCAGTGACCATGTACTTAATTTTCTCACATAGCTGTACAGACAGTCATCTCAAGATTTAACAGTTTTAGCCAATACACAGTTAATAGGATCTAACCTATTCTATTTTTTGCATGAAATACATAAAACAAATCCATCTCTCATTACTCTTTTTATTATTCATAATTTTATACTTTTACTAGTTTTTAATTATACTTTTGAAATGACATGTCAATATCTTTTAAACTTTTTTTCCTGAATCTGCATTTTCAAAAAGTACTTAACATGCAAATTAGATTGTGCCTTTTGATACTAAGTTTTCTAGCTGTCGCATTGCTTTGATTATTTCCAACATCTGGAATCAGCATGTGCCATTTCAAGGCATGAAAAAGTTCCTACAATAGAATAGTCAGTTCTGAGTAAGAATTCTACAGCTTGCACTATTGATACTATGTACCTCAAAAGAGAGTCAAAGTGCACTGAAAGCATTCCAAAAGCACATTTCTTCCTGGCTTTTCTCTAATTCCAAGCTCTGAACACTTGAGCAGTCAGCCAACAAAGCTTTCTAGCATCAGCTCCTAAATTCTACCAAAAAGGCATGTTAGGTGCCTAAGCATTTTTCTTACAGCTGGCCTTCAGAATGTCTGTTTTGAATGAGCCATGCTGCCAGAGGTCCTGACATGTTTCTCCTACGGTATACAATTTGCCATGGGTGTAGACACTTGTTTCTATGTGAAACAGTGGGGCAGGGGAGCGGGGAGAGACAGCTTGAGTACGAAAGCTGATAAACCATTTTTTCTATTAATTACGGTTAGCAACATGTCCCCTGGATATGCAGTTTGCTGTTTTCTTTAGTTCAGATGCATAGGTCTTCAACGGTCTCAGCTGCTGCTTCTCCCATGGAGTCAAGGGGCTCTTGGAAAACCATTGTGAACAGATGGGCCTTTTCTGCAATAGTGTCTAGATGCCTTTTTTTTTCTGGCTGGAAGAATAACCCAATATGGCCTTCCCATTTGAGCCAGGCTGAAGTTTACTTGTCCCTATTTCTCCCATTTCTTCTACACTATTGTCCTGCTTCTCTCAAAAATGGCTTGTATTTCACCGTTCACAAGGATACCCACTGTTTAAGGAGGCATGGCATAGGTCTGGCCAACTTCCTCTGCTCTGACCATTTTTTCTGTTTTCCTGTCTCCAAGTTTCAAGAATTATCTTTGCATGAGCAGCAGCCAGCTAGCCAACAGTCAGACCATCATTTTTAGTGGACTTTTGCAGCTTGCAATCCCATACCCATGAAGTTAAAGGGTTTCTTGCTCCCCTCTGAAATGTAGTTCTTCTATATCAAAGGAAAACCCAAAGAACTACTAGCCCATCACTTACGTTTTGTTTTTCTGTTGTAAATGATAGGCATTGCTCTTTTCCTTCTACAAACACTGCAGTAGCTATATAAAACTTTCATTTTTCCAGACAAGATTACCTAAGTGATAAACAACCTACTGTTGTGCCCTATCACTGTGACAGTAGTGACTGAACAAAGTACAAAATTAGACAGCATAACTTCCAGGTGCCAAAATGAAAATCACTTAAAATCACTTAAAGCTTTCTGATCGCTGGGAAAAAGAGAAACAAAAGCGAGAAGAAAAACCCCACCAAACATTCAGCAATATGCGATTCAGCTTTTGCTGGCTAAAGCTATATCTGACATCTGCAGCAGAATCCAGCTACAGCTCATCCAAAAAAATGTAATTCCTTTATTTGACTGTGTGCTCAGCTCCCTAATTTGAGGATTTTTAATAGTTCTCTAATTCTCAAGGTGGTCACAGCACATGCAGTTTCTACTGTTGTAGCTTGCACCCAAAACCTGAACTTTTGACTAACTGCACAGATGAAGCTGTTATGCCATCCATGTTTTCCAGCTGGGAGAAAAAACAATCTTAAAATCCATCTGAGATCACTGCAAAGCAGCTGATACCATTCAAAAGACCACAAACATGTGAGTGAAATGCTAAATTTTCAATGCTCTCTGAAGAAAAAAGAAAACAGGAAGATCCTTATGAAAATACTGAGTGGGAGATATTATCTTGCCTGACAAAGGCTTGCACTGTGAGACCACTAAAGAAACTGAAAATATACCCTTTAGCAAAGAATAAAGTTGAAATCAATCTTAGCTGTCTTGTTTGCAAACGGAATCTGATCCTCATATTTCAAAGTAGCTGAAAATGACTCAAGACAAATTCACAAATCCAGTTACTCAACATGAGATAATGGAAATTATGGCTCTAAAACTCATGAGGGATGCTTCTGAGAAAATTTCTGGAAAGTACTGTACAATTATGAATGATGAAACAATGGATTTCTCCAAAAGACAGCTAGCGGTTTTATGTCTGCAGTATGTGGATGACAACATGAACATTCACACAGAGTTCACCAGATTCTGCAATCCATTCTATACTTGTGGTGAAATTACATCAATAATTAGAATGTTGTGTGCAGATCTAAGGGAAATCCAATGGTATGGATAATGCTACAACAGTGCTGTTAAAATGGCAAGCTTTGCATCAGCCTGACTACAAAAAGAACGAGAAGTCATTAATACTCACTACTTAGGATTTTCCTTTATCTATACAGACATTTCTGAAAATGTTTAACATTTTTGGAAATACCTGAAAGGGATGAAGCATATTAACAAGGATATGTTGCATACATCACCTAGCATCTGTGTCCTCTATCTAGGAGGAGGAATAGCTTCACATTCTGAGAACTGCTTTGCACATGTGAAACTTGGGAGGATGTAAAGTGTACAGTGAAAGCTCGTGAATTAATAGCACAGCAGCTCAGATGGGAAAGACTAATATCCTCTTTGGTACTGAATTAAGTAAGAGAATCCTAGACATGGTAAACAACCAATCTTTTCACAGCCCTGCAAGGGCTGGTTATATTAAGAGAGAAGGCCACTTTCTTACACAAAGACGTTAATTTCCTTCAGTCATCCAGTTGGGATAAAAGTTACAACTTGTTTGTATCCAATGGCTTTTCACCAAAGATTACTGGATTGCCTGAATGCAGTTACCAAAAATTAGAAAGGAGTTGTGTAAGTGTATCTGTGCTGAAGTAATTGTTTTTATAGCATCCAGTATTTAATCAATTTGAATGCACAGGCTTAGAAAATGATTCAAGATCTTTAAACTCACATAACAACTCCAAACATAACAGAAATGCAAAAACAAAACGGGCTTCAAGTGGCTGATTCTGATTTCAGCTGTAATTGCCTGATTACTCAGCCTCTTCTGTTGCAAGCCAACTGTAAGCTCACAGAAAGGTCCTTGTAGTCAGTTCAGAAGTATCTTAGCTGGCTCAGCCACGGTTGGCTTCCAGAACAGCACAACTGATAAAGATAATTTTGATGTTACCAGCCATCAGTGCTATAAGCAAGTGCAGTTTCAACACTATCATATTAAAAATAGAGCTTCAGTCCAGGATGAGAGTTATTTCTCCAGTGTTGCATGGTTTTAAAACTGAGAACAGAACTGATGACTTACAGCTTACAGATGTTTTAGAAGAACTCCTATCAAGAAATAGAGGGCAAATATGGGTGACTAGAACTTTTTGGGGGCCTGCATATCATTTCTTTTATTGACATTTTAAAAACAGACTTTTGTCCTCCTCTCACAAAGCAATGCTGATGTGCCTCCTCATAAGCTCCGGTGGCCCTATGAGCAGTTGCTTCACCTTTTCCTCCAGCTTTCAGAAATAACCTATTCCAAGCATGTATCTGCAAGACAAGGCTCCTCTTCTTCCAGAAGCCTCACACACTGAAAACAACCACCTGGCCCAAACAGCTACTTGTTTAGAGAAAAAGTTGCCTTTCCTCTGAGCACCTGTCCAGGGGCATAACGGGAGCCTTGCCTCACCCCAGGACCTTACAGGAAGAGGGCCTGGGTTTCTTATGCCTTCCCTTCTTCCAACAATGGTTTCAAGTATTTTCTTCACCTTCCCCTATTTATCTCCTGGATAAGCGGGACAGGAGAAGTGTCCTCACTAAATTAACAGGCTCTCAGACTACTATCTTGAGCTATTAAGGGCTAGTTCCCCCCTTACAGAGACAGGCAGTTTTCCCTTCCAAACTCAGCATTTCCTTAGGCTATAATTATAATCTTTTTTTTAAAGGGTTAAAGGCCCCAGAACCTCAGATTACTTGTGCCTGGTTCTAGAGCTAAAGCTTTTAAAGTTCACACATACTGTAAAAGGGACATTTCCTCAATTCTTGTAAAAGCTGTAGTTATTAACAGCCTAAATCTTGCATTGAGATGCTCAACTTGGTCTATAGACCATGTATTACTATTTTTAGAGCCACAGTGAATACTCAAAAGCTTAGATCAGAACATCTTTCAAGGTATTTTTGTTTAAAAATACTGGTCTTGAGTCCCTCATTCCCTGCTCAGCCTGACACTAGAGGAAACCTTGAGAAAAGGCCAGACTTTTAGAAATTAGAGTGTCCATTACCTACCCAGTAATTCGTTCCCTGTAGGACATCCTGCTAGACTGATGCCTTGACGCAGTTTGCCAAATAGTAAATACTTAAGATATGTAATGCTTGATCCCTCTGTGTCCCCTAGGAACTACTGCAACATTAACAACTTAAGGAACCGATTGGCATTCCCTCCTCCATTTCAGTACAGAAAACAAAACCCAAGAAAAATCCTTGTAAAGCAGTTTGTCAGAAACCTTTGGCTTTATCACCAGCACATATACTCCTATGATTTGCAAGTCTTCCTTCCTTATAAGAAGTCTGACTTCATAGTTCAGCACAGTCTGATCCAGAGATAGTTGGCATCTTTACAGTGAGTAGAAAGTAATGTTTTCATGCAATGTGACAGTAGTTACTGTGCATATAGCAGAATAAAGTAATTGACTCTCCTGATTTATTACAAATGCTATCAACACAAAATTCACAGTAAGACTTCCATTATATAATGTTTTCTGTATAAACGTCTCCATGGGTTTTGCTGATCCATTTTACATCCAAAAAAACGTAACAGCAGGGATGCATAAAATATAAATATGTCTGAGTCTGTATTTTGACTATTTCTAAGAAATATGCTTTAAGCAATTAAAATGATAAATAGAATAGGAAAGGAAGCTACTTCATTGTTTAAATCCAACATTTCATGCTCAAATGATTTCACAGGATCTCTCTCTTCTTCAAACTGTCCTTCCATCTACCTGGACTTCCCCCTTCCCCCAACCGTGAAGGAAATGAACTACAGACAGTTTGAGGGGAGATAAGATTTATGCGTCTTAAACACTATAAAGACTTACTATATATTGCAGACAAAAGTTAGACAGTTCCTGCCAAAAACCCAGTCTATACATCCCTAGCTACAGACTGAGTTGGTGCCATAACCTGCAGTTTGGAATGTGTTTAAATCAGGCATTACCCAAGGTACAGATCAGGTGCTTTCAACCACCCAAAAACGTCTGTACTGAGTGTAACCCTGCTGATACTGCTGGCTTTACAGAACTACAGCACAATGGAAAAATTTCCTATCATCTGGTTTGTGACAGCAGACCCATCTGTAATATGCAACACTCTAGGGCTTTTTGGAGAGGTGGACCACTCCTCTGCTAAAAGGCATCTTCAATTCAAAAAGCTGCAGTTTGAGTCTCTCTCATACAAGGTCAGATTCAAAGCCAGGCTTTCAAAGGACAAAACTGGAGGCCACACAAAATGCATCACCATATTCACACACCTGTCCGTGTGTTAGATGTAGATGAAAACTGAATAGTTGGGGATGTAGAAGTCTAGGTAGGGTACCTACTACATGAGGAAACTGGCTACAGTCCTGCCCTCACACTTGGCCTTCAAGATATGAAGATTCAGTTCTCAATGAGATAATGCTTTTGCCTTAATTGTGAAAAACTTTATGCCGTGTTTGGGTTAGATTTTCAAATATCACTCCTTTGGATGGCTGGACATGAGACATTCATTAACTGAAGTGTCAAACAAGAGCAGATGAAAGTTCTATCACTAAGTATTTTTTTCCAATTCCATAATTCTTTCAGCAGCTATAAGCAAACAGTAGCACTCTTGTCCATCAGGAAGAGTCTGTGGGCCAGACAGATCCTATTGGCTGGAAATCAAGATAACTCCCATAGAGATTCAAAAAACAAGAACAAAAAAATAGTAAATTGAGTCTATTCTAAAATCTTACAGACATTTGTTGGCAAAAAAACTATACATACATAAAAAGCAGATTCTGAGTTTGCATCTGAAAAAAGATGTTGCAAATGTTTACATTGCAAAACTTCTATTCCCACCCTTAAATCTCCTGTATGCCAGCAGTAATTTGAAGTATTTATTTGCAAGTTATTATTTTTAAATACAGGTAGCAGGTCATATACGTTACTGTGGCTGCTGATACAACATCCTTCCAGAAAAGTAGGGCTTCCATAATCCCCATGGACTCTACCTTTAGAAAGAAGTCCTAGGACACCTTAAAGTCTCATTCCTTCTTAATTGGGCTTGTATATCTACTTTCTTACGCAACTGAATAAAATACAAAGATAATTACAGGAATTCCTAGCTAACTATTATCAAGAAATAAAAGTAAAAAAAATACCACTTTCTGTATCTTTCCTTCTTTGTGATATTACCATGCCTTCTGTGGGCCAAAACTTCATTTAACTCTACCATGAGAGGTAGGAGGGAGAACAAACGTTCAGTGGGTCTAACCAGGAGATTTCCTTATGCTTCAGAGACAAGGACTGAGCGGATAATCCATAGTAAAAGTCCATTAGTAGATCAGAAAGGTCCTCCTTGTGGTAGGTCAATAAAGCTCACTCCAGCACTGTATAATTTGTTTACACAGCAGGTCTGGTTTAAGATTGTCAGGTTATTTTTTTTAAATACTTTCATACACTCTTCATGAATGGTCACTGTTGTGCTATGCACTCAGATCTCCAGAAACAGGAGTCGCAACAAGAGATCTTATTACCCATTGTTGAAAACAAAACAAAATTCTCTCTTCTGTAGTGGAAGCAACCGTAGGCACTCTAATCTCCTTAGTTCCACAGGTGCCTGCCGGTGTGATCTTAAATGGCTGTCTTCCAAGCAAATGTAATTTCGTCTAGACCCCAGCAGCCAAATCTTTCTGTGAAAACTAGATCTACAGCAACTGTCAAACTCTTCAGCAAGTGCATGGCATACAGTATGCATATGCCCAGCAATGCATGTCTAACCTATTGCAGACAAACAGCTCTCCTATCACTGCCTTGTTTAGGCCTAGGTCCAATGACAAAACATTCTGCTAATGAAAACAAAATGTGACATTCAATCCTGTCTTCCCACTGGCCGCGAGTGAAATACTGCCTTGCAAAGAAGTAGTTATTGCCACCATTTTAATGATGACAAAATGATACTTTGATTCCAAAAACTAATCCCTGGCTTGAATGAAGTTAGCTAACCCATCTGTTGCATCACTTGTGTTCAGAGAGGAGCTTTGTCTTTACTGGGCTGTAATTTTGAATCAGGTACTCAACTCAATAGCTTCCTTATCTATTCCAACAGCCCAAATTAGCATAGACACAGAAGTGGTGCTCTTATACTGGGAAATGTTATAGGGCTTATCCTCAGAAACAGTGATTACAGGATTACAGAATGTTTTCTACTCTTAAATGTATGTAACATGGCAGGAAGGGCAGTGACTCGCATTCATTCTTTCTGTCAGGCCAATACAGCTCTACTCCCGACTCCCACTAAACCAAAACCTTTCAAGAAGCAGAGCAGACAGGGCCTCTGGGAGCTTCCTCCCAGGCTTCAAGCTTTGCTGAAGAACCCTAGCCCTGGCCTGCTGTGCTTAGGCTAGCGTAACTTGGCTGAAGTAACTTCTGCAAATGCACTTCAGGCCCAACCAGAGGCCTTTATTATTCAAGACCCCAAATTCCACTGAACCAAACAGTGAATATTAAAGTCAGACTTCAAGGCAAATACCATCTTCAACATTCTCTAGAGACATTTAATGAATCTGCACAGAGTCCAGGGTAGTGTCAGGGTAGCTATGACTTCCTGCCTTTTACAGGTGATGGACTGGAAGCAAGGAGACTTAGTAAAGCAGTCCAGGACAGGTGACTGTCCAGACTGTCCAGAACACAAGTCTGTGTTCAGAATAATGCTCTCCCTCAAGTTCACAGTCCTCTCTAGCTGCCTCTCCTTGCGTTATGCCTCAGAATTCTTTATGAACTATCTGTGAGAGTTTCTGAAGAGAAAGGATGAGAGAACTTTGTTCTTAAGGAAGTACATCGTCATCCAAACTTGTGCAAAAGTGGCACAGTACTGCTAGGGACCAGGGTAGGGATGGGAGCAGCTGCTCTGAATATTCACATAATCACGATGTCCAAATGAAAACATGCGGTTGCAATGGTTGCCATTTCTGCTTGCTAATTTTTCCCCTGTTACTGCATACATAACTCAGCCTGCCTGACATGCATATGCACATGACAGTTTTGTATTTGCCAGAACACTTACAAATCTTTCTATGGTCAAAGTATCTCCAGGCCCCTACTGAGATGCAGTACCCTTTGTTTAGATAACATACACAAGGCTTAAAGACAGTTCCTCCCAAAGGAATTTAAAAAAGAAGTGGGTGAGGGAGGAAAAGAGGAGAACTGAGGCACAGAGAGTTCATGTAATGTGTTCGCAGTTGTACAGCAAGCCTGGAGAGAGTTGAGAATTAAAGCCAGACCTCCCAAGGCCAAGCTCAGTGTATTAACCACTAGACCCTCCTTCCTGAAAGGCCTACTCCCACTTTCAACTGCATAGCAAATTGGAGCATTGAACTAAATACTTGGCACCAAGAATCAATACTGATGGATCACTTAATTTCCCAATACCTCAAATCATCACTACACACATCGTGGTCTCCTGCTCCACAATATATACAATATATAGTCTATTTTCACAAAGCCACAAGTAATTGTTGCTTCATCCGTTAAGAGTATTTTGGCAGAATAGAGGTTTTTTGTTTTGTTTTTGTTTGGAAATCCTGCCAAGAAACCCTTTTTGGTGGATAGTAACACATTTAGGGACTTGTTACATTACAAGTTAAAAGGAAAACTTGATTAAAAATTATATTCAACAGAATGGAGTTGGCTGAAGAATCAGAGCATCAAAGAATGGGAATCTTTCCCAGTAAGGCCAAAGTTACTGCCCAGAGTCCATGGCAAACAATGGAAGTATTCATCAGAAGTAGTGCACCTTCCCTGCTGAATGTTTGCAAGAGCATAGAGAAGCAGAGCTGGCCCTGGTATCAACAGGCTAACTCTATCTTTGAAAAAAAATACAGTCCAGAATCAGTCACAATGTCCACAATACAGTTCAAATTTCAGCTGTGCTTCACAAGATCAGGCAGATCACGTTTCCTAAACAACTTAAAGAGTTAGTTCACAGGGCTTCCAAAAAAGCTCTTTAAGGAGAAGTGAACCATGAGAGTTTTACATATATCCATGTATATACACACAGAAATACCTACCATAAATTTTCAAGGCTTTCAGGAGACCTGCATACATATGATGGGCTGCTAACATGAGCCAAAGCCCACAAACCCAACTCTAAGAGAGAGTAAATACTACAGCCCTGTTTCACTGCTGGAACAGTAGATAGTGGCTTATCACAACTGACCTACTGACCTGGGGATCTACAGGTCACTGAAACCTCTTGAGATGGTCTTCTATCTTGTTGCTGTCTTTCACTGTAATAACAAGGGAATGATTTGTATTTGAGTACATACAAGATACTCTTGGATTGGAAGATTCCCTTGATTTAAAATGGAATCCAAGCCAGCTGCAGGTAATATCAGCACTCACCAGCATTGAGCTGCAACAGCTCCATCATCTCAGTAATCTAGCCAACTCCTTTCACACTGTGATTTAACCACAGATGCTAAAAATACTTCTCAGTGGGGGTGAATTCAACGGTGAAAGGGAAGACAGACAACCATAATTTTCTGAATTTACAAAAATGCAGAACACTTCTGTGGATACTCCTGCAGGTGTGTTACCTATGGGTTAGAAAGTCACTCACTTCTCAGTCATCAGAAGAACTAAGCCTACCTCAGAGACAAAGCTGACCTTGAAGAGGAATCAGTTGGTGAAATACTATGGTCCCTTCCTAGTTGGTGACCTCTGTGAAAAGATGTAGTTCCCTGCATCATACAAAGTCAATGTTGCTGTTGGGAGCCAAAGCAAAGGATCAAGGATTGAAAGATTCATGAAGAAATCTGCTCTCCTGTGGGGGAAAGCTCTGAGTCTACGTAAAAATGCGGTGGATTACTGTATTGATCTGTCAGACCTTCCATGTGGAAGACTGAACTGCTATACTGCCATTACCACACTGCTTTGGGCATTACAGACATGTCTCAGCTTTGCTTATCTGTCCATGTCCTCAAATCACCAGAGCTTAACAGCTGAGCCATTCTGTCTGTTCATGGAGTAAGCATTTTTAGCCTGAAGCAGGTGTGAGATCATTCCTCTCAAGTATTTCTTCCATGGTGAGCCAAACTAAGTTACATTGTCTCCCCTTTCCCACGGGCCAAGAGCACAGTAGGGGACAGTCATCACAGTGTAGCTGGCACATGACAATTTTTATTTTGCAAAAATGAACAACAGTTATAAAAGCAGAAGACTTTCATTGTCCCCTGTCCCTGAAAAAAAAAAGAACCCCAAACCCAAACCTGTCTAAAAACCAAACCTGTACATTAAACAGTGATATCTCTAGCCAAATAAAGTCACAATTTTAACCTATGGATAAAAAAACCGAACAATTTAAGTGACGAAAAAACATTACATTATACAGAAATTCCAAGCCAACACGAAGAAGAGAAAACAAAAAACAAAGAGCATGAGCTGCTCCCAATGGTTCAACTCAATGAAAATTGTGGGCATAGCAGGTGAACACTTCTTCAGTGAAAGATCAGGACTAGTTCTTCACAGCTCTACTCTACATGGAAGAAAATGCAGCTCTTGGACATGTAACAACTGGTCTAGTCCCAACACTCCATCTTTTCTTTCTTTTTTTTTTTTTTTCTTCCCCACCCCCAACACTGAATGTATAGCAATTGAACAATTTTCTTAGCCCTGACTGCATGCTGCAAACATTGGTGCTACAGCATGGACATTATGACTTTAATAAAACTAGAAGCAGCTAATGGTTAACAATAAAAAATAATATTTTTCCTTCAAGCAATTAAATTGTAATATAGGGCTCTCTAATTCCTTCCTGTCTGGTCCCATGGGCCTAAGAATAAGGCAACATGAGAAATAAATAATGTGTTGCTGTTACACTGTTTCAACCAAATCTTAAATTCTCTACAGGAGAAATATTGTCTCCCTCATTAATTCTGAAATCTCTTTTATGGTTTCATATATCAAGTTACCTTTCTGCTAACGTTTTATTTATATGCTAGTTTACTGCATTATGTTTCCAATTCAGCATTGTTTTAATGAGTAATTTGGCTTTGATAAGTCTATGACACATCACAGACAAATTCATGTTACGTTTAGCCCAGCAAACACTCCAAAATAAGCAGACACCCAACATTCAAAGGGCCTGCAAATTTTGCAACCACACCTTAATGTTAGTTTGTTTTTATTTATTCCCTTCCAAATGCAAATAACTTCCCAGCTTACTTTAACAAAGAAGTACTAGCAGCAGACAAGAAAGGGATTATGTTAGAAGGAAGGGAGGGTTCAATAAGCATTTAGACTTGAGTATTATAATATCAGAGTCTGATTTCTAAATCAGACCCTGAATAAGATACGTGGAATGAAAGAAACAACCCCAAAACTGCAACTTTAACATAATCTGGGAGCCTACTTAATCTCCTATTAGGGAAGCTGTAGAGGGTCTGGTCAAGATCAGTCTTTCAGTGCTAAGTGCTGTATGAACAGATGCAGCCCTCTTCTGAATGTTTTTATGCAATCTGGATGGTAGTTACATACGGGTATTAGAAGGCTCTATGAGCAAAATAGCAGCTTCTCAAGTCTACAAAGTTATAAGCATTTGCAAGATTGCACTTACATGAAAGAACTAGATAATGTACAGAGAACAAACGGAAAACCTCAAAACATGCAGTGGAAATGCAACCATCACATCAAGAAGTCTTGCACAGGGATCTCAGGCAAGAGAAGCAATCTGTACCTTGAGGTGAAATCAAAGTGGGACTAAAAGGGTAAGATGGGGGAAAGCTTCAAAGTGTCTGCTGTACTAAAAGGACATGAGAAACCCTCAAATTCAATCAAGGATTAATTGTTTTAAAGAGCTGTGAGACTTAGCTCAGAAACTAACCCCAGGTTGAACCCAAAGAGACTGCAGGCTGGGGGTTCTGCTTTCACCACACAGCTTCTTCAGCATTCTTCTACCAGCCACTATGGCCTGTCCATCCTGAGCCTTGGACTTGCACCTATTTGTCCTAGGCAGGAGGCATACTTGATCTCATTTACTGTCCCCATCAGGGACAGACATTTCAGTGAGAAACATCCCTCTCATGCCTCCTGGGTTGCAGACCTCCTATATAATGCAACCCTGACATTGTTGCAGAACCTGCATCATGAAGATTCACAGAAACTGCTTAATGTATCACCCGTGTTCCAAAAAAATGGCAAATCAACTATAAGGAAGTAAGTGTTAATTTCCAAATAATGTAAAAACATCATTATCCCAATTCAAAATGGGATGGAAAAAAAAGGGGGTTGGTTCTGTTTCTTTCTTTAACCTGACATACTACCCTTGCTGGAGTATGTGAAAATCACACAGTTATGAAAGCATAAACAGCACTGAGGAGAAAGAGTCTATCTTCCCATTTCAGAGGAACTGCATTAGGATACAGATCCTAAGGCACCAACTTAATGAAAAAATGAAGTTTTTCAGTGTCAGCAGACATTTAAAGTACATGCCTGAAATGAGTGTGTGTTAACCAGCTTAGCTTTGCTTCAGAGAACTCTTCCATCTGGTAAGACTCCCTAATATTTTACAATGACACACGTGCCCCCACACCCACCCACACCACTGTCATCTTCAGTGATGATGTGTGTCCTGGAAATACTAGTTATTGTAGCTCCAAGCCCTGCGTTTTATGAGCCTTGAGTAATTCTTAGCATTCAAAAACCTCATTCCAAAGGAGAAGAATAACGAAGTTTAAAAAAAAAAAAAAAAAAAAAACCAAAAAGGAAGGACGTGTAGTGGTTGGCATAAACAGACATGGGCACCAGAAGTTTCTTTCTCCCTGCACATAGTTTCGGTTGCACATAGAGGCTGCTGCATTCAATAGCTTCATCAGTTCCACATTAAATGAAATTCTACTTTTGACCACTCTTCTCAAAAGTGGATGTTTAAGGATTTCTGGGCTACAATATTTACTTATATTCAGTGCTCTTGGACCACATACTCTCCCCTCAGTCACTAAGCACTTTAAAAAAGCAGGTAAGTATCACTAGCCTCATTCTGCAAGCAGCAAGCCCAAGGCACGGAGAAGCTGCCTGACTCATTTGAGATTGTACGATGAGCCAAGGCAGAGTCAGGCCCCGAACTCAGATCTGACACATAGCCGCACTGCTAGACTTCAGCACTGTAACCAGACACAGATGTCATTCAGTTGGCTTATACACCACATGTTCATGATAGATTTCACTGGACGTAGGAGGCAAAGTATATCACCTTTGTTGGCAAAATGAAAATGCTGAATTAAGGATTCAATCTTGTAAACACTGCCTATGAGGCATTCCCAGTGATGTCCCTGATCCGCAGCTGTGAGAGGCAGCAATGCTGTCAGCTGGCTGCAGCTCTTACACCTTCAGTCAAGCCACAACATCTGTGCAAACAATCTAGCCCTTATCCAACCCAAGAATCCTAATCAGATGCATCTAAAGCACTTCACAGCCAGGTCTGTAAGTCCAAGCTCACTAATAACACACTTGTGCAAGTAGACCTCTGAAGTCAACAAGACTACTCAAGTACATAAGGACAATGTACTGGAGTATGAGACTGATCTTTCCAAAACTGAAATAACTAATTTTAGAAAAAATTCTGAAAATCAAGAGTAGCACTGGAAATTATTAAATTTAAGGACATTTCATATCCACTGAATTGTCTCCATTTACACAGCATCAGGATCATCAACTTCTTTTCACTTAAAATTTTAAAAAGAACAATATTCACTTTTTGTCTTCCTTCTCCCCCTGCTTCTCAGTTACAAGAGTTTGCTTATGAATGCAGAGAAGAGACAAAGAATATAATGAAGCTGCTTTTTAAGAGAGAATTATTTGCTGCCACTTTTCAAAATTGTTACTGTTGCAGTAACATGTAGGACACTTCAGTATCTTTGATTCACAAAAAAGATTATATTATACATAATATATTTAGCACATATTAATATATAAGTATATAAACATGTGTACTGTAGTACACACTGAACTACTTAGATAAAATATTTGTCAGAAAGGACAATGTCTTAAACTGCAGAGAGCTGAACAGAATTGTTTCTGTTTCATGGAGTATTTACTCCACTCCATGAAAGTGGTTTTTTTGTTGCTGTTCTCAATTGTGGCTGATACTGGTATCACTCTTACCACCAAAACTACATCTACAAAATGCTCTATAAAAGCCTGAATTATAATATCATGGTTTAATCAGCCCTAACCTGACTAACTTAATGAGGAACAATGGTATAAGAAAGAAAATGATTTATCTTGGGACTGTGAGGCAGATAATTTTGGTTAAATTTTTCCAGATGGCTTCAAAACCTGAAAATTAGCCAAACCCTTTACCTACCTACTGAAAGAGCTTGGATGCCTTCCCTGGCTGATTCATAAAAAGAACATGTTGTATATACTCTACATGGCATGATACTCTCCATTCTTGGCCACCAGCACAGGGATATAATTCATCAGTATTAGCTGATACGTGTTTTTCTTTCCATTTATATTAGAAATGCAGATTAAACACAAACTTCTTAGAACCTTTGGATTTGATATTGTTCTCTTCTCTTTGATCCAGTGAGCTCTAATGGCGGGAAATGGGTCATTGCTGCCTCCCAGCAGCACAGAGAGCTGGGATAATGCAGTGCTTCTATGTGTATGTACATGTGTATGCACTTACGTATACATATGTATGTCTCCAGCATAGTGCTTTGAACATGCTTCATAGTAAGGACTCAAATATGGCTGTTTCTTACCATCTAGAATGCACCACAAAAGACAGTGGTGCATGTTAGGCATGGACTTCACCTCAGTGATACCTAGTGCTCAGTTATCCCGCAGTGACAGCATTCTCTGTGACTGTCTCTGTCTGCATACCAGCTGGGTTTCCTTGGGAGTTCTCTCTTTACAAGGACCCCTCTCTTTACAAGGACCCAACACCACAGCCAATAGGTCATCCTCATTTCCCAAGCACCGTTCAGGGAGATCTTGATGCCTGTAATGGCCAAATCATACATCTTCTAAAGGCCTCCTGCCCAGCCTGTTTAGCTTCCTTCAGCAATGCCCCAGCACCATCAGTCTGCATCCTCCACAGCAAGGAGATGCAGAAACACAAACCAGCAGTAAGAAAAAAAAAAATACGCAAAGAAAAAGCAACAGGTCGAAGAGGAACAACCGCTCTGGCAAAGCATGGCAGGACAGAGCAAAGGAAGTAGAGAAGCTGGGGGAGCCAGCAAGAACCTTTTCAGTAGGAAGCCACGTTGAGAGGAAAGTTGTAACTGCAGGGCTTCCTCCTTGGCAGCCTGGTACCAACACTTTGACTCCAAGAACAATTCTTTTTTGAGACAGGAAATCATTCATAGCGCAACTAGTTCTCCTAGTGAAGCAGTATCTGTTGGAGCTGAAGGAACTCAGGTTTCCTTCAACTTACACAGACTTAGAAAAATCTAAGTCAAGAGGAGGATTTCTGGATCCAGTTACTGTCCTATCACTAGCACCACTAGATAAAACTCCAAATGCATTTTGCTGACAGAAGAAGTCAAGCTTAGTAAATGAGACAGAGTTTAAACATCACTGAGAGGCCTGTGAAAGACAGCTAAGCATTAGGATAGAGGGGACACAGAATCTCTGTTCTTGGCAGCGTGTAAGAACAGACTTGGCAAAGATCTACCAGAAATGGTGTGGGGAGCATTGATCCTGGCTGGGGAAAGGAGGATGTCTGTCATCTCTTGAGTGCTGGCCATCATCATCAGCCATTTCCACTGGTGATTAAAAGTCCTACTTTTCCAAGAGAACCTGACAACCCAGCTATGAGGGCAGATAGTTGAGATGCCCTCACAAAGCTTAGGGGTACCATTACTAGTATAAGCCAGAATACGATAAATACTCTTCTACCTGCCCTTTGCGTTCAGCATCCAGTTTCCCATTTGAAGATATCATCTTTCTAAAAGTGATAAATTTTCCATTTTATGTACGACTGAGGGACTAAGCTGCATTTTCTTCAATACCATCCATCTTCTTCCCCCCCCCCTTTTTTTTGCACAAACATCGTGCATCTCTGATCTGTATCAATTCCCAACAAAATCATTTGCATTCTTTTCAGTCTCAATCCACTCTTTTAAGTCTCTGATCTATTATTTAATCCATCTTTGAAGGACTTTAAATTCTGCTAAATCCTTTAGGAGGCAAAATATTAATATAACAACATTACATTGCTTCCAGTGCTATTTTCTATTCTCTTCTTTTTATTCTCTAACATCTGTTGTTTTGGCTTATGCCATACGGTTGGGGAAGGAGGGCTGAAGTCTCTACAGGGAAACATCTGCATTACGAAGATTTTCACTTTCTAATGGAAGAGAAGGCTTATTCTGGAAATCTCAGGTAGGTAGGGATGTTTTAGTGAGCAAGCTGGGGAAAAAGAGAAAAATTTCCACCAGATTTGTTGGAAAGCAGGAGTGTACTTTAGCTAACAGATTTTCAAACACAACTTCCTCTGATGATAGTAGGTGCAAGGTCTTGCTTTAACTCAATTAAATTAAATCACACAACACTTTATAAAAACTTCTCTATTCACAGAAAACTGTATTTCTTATATAGCTTTCTCATTTTGCAAATATTTTTAGTTATCTATCCTGAGAAGTCCAAATGAAAGCAAATCATAAATGTGCCTATAATTTGCATTCCTTCCCCACAGAAGATATTGAAACATTTTATTCATTTAAATACCTGAAACCTATAATTTTAACACATTTTTACTGTATCTCATCCACAAAAGATACTGCTTTTAGATGAAAAGTAAACAACTATTAATTTGGCACAAGTCTTTCAGTTATGATGAAGAGGTTACAGGAAGTAGGTGAATATTGCACAACATGTAATTTTACTTTGTTGTCATAGAAACTATACTTAAAATTTTCTTAATTTATATTGAATGGTCATTCTAAAAGTTGACACTGATATGAGGTTAAAATGCTATATAAACAACTTACGAACTCAAGACTATCTTCCCATGCAGCAATTTGTCTGTTCTAGAGAAGATGCAGCTTTCAGGAGGATCCAGGTTAGCACAAATTCAGCCACAGAAGGCTAAAACTCAGGAGCGAAAATGCTGCACCAAGCCAGAATGTGACCTTAGATACATCTGTGTAGCTGAAATCAGTGGAAATATTCCAGGTTTGCACCTGTGTAACTGAAAGCAGAATGCAGGTATCTGCTTTCCCTTTGGACTTAATATTCAGTTAAGACAAGAAAACAAATTCAAGCTGTTCCCACTTCTTATGTTTACAAAAACTCTCTAATTGCTCTCCACAGGAAATATTTAGAGGATACTCTTATGCTGACATGCAAAATATTACACAGGGTGATTCCCTACTAAACTATTAGTAAGAACTCTGTGCAAAGCCCCACATATCAAGGTAAGGACAAGCAGTTCCATCTGACTCTTGCTGATCTACCCAGTTTGCACCTATATTAGCAGAATTTAGAGCATGTTTACAGAGCAGTTTTTAGCAGCATCAAAGGCTGCTTGCATAGATCTGCTGACTGGGAATCCTGAAGCATATAGAACGCATGTAGGGCCAACAGTAAAAGCTGTAGGCCATAAAGGGTCACAAGTTCTTAAGCAGAACTGAATAAATTCACTTGAAAGACCAGAAATACGAGGTGGCCAGTGGCTCACAAAGGGAGAAAAACAAAACTCAAACTTTCCAAAGAGCAAAAGCTTATTAATCTTTTTCTGTTCAGCTTCTAAAGTTTTATAACCACATATCTCACCTATAAATACTCAGTCTAAGACCAACGTGTCTTGTTCCGTGTAAACTCCCCAATCAATGCTGCCTCCTTTTCTATTAATCCACCCTTTAAAATACGTTCTTTTATCAGGTTTTAATGTCTAACATGATTTAATCAAGAACACATGCCTCATAAATATCATCTGTCATGTTCCATTAGTTTCATGTGGAAAAGTACAAGTCAATAAACAAAGGTTGTGCCATAAATCTGCCTTGAACACATTATACCTCAAATAAGAAAATAAAAACATGTGTGTCCTTTGACCTGGATATTCTTAAAATGGAACTTCAGGTATTGTCTTATGCCTTTAAAAATGTCTAAAGCATTCACAATTAATTGCGTACCTAAGCAATTTCAATTTACATAATGTTGATATGGAGACAGTGATTAAATAAGCACTATGCCTTTAAGGCACCTGTTAAATAACATCACTGCCTCTGGGTTAAAACTGATATCCTGGACTGCACAATGAAAACCAGGTCTCTCCACCATGCAACTCTGCTGTAAAAATCCCTCATAACTCAGAGGAGCCATTGGGTTCAGTTATTAAAAGAGAGAGGGGAAGAAAGGAAAAAGAAGGAGGGGGGGAGTGGAGGCAGGAAAGCACCTTCTCTTGTGCACTGCATGGAAATGTGGTCGCTGTAAACACCAGCGAGTCCAAACAGCACACGCAGGATCCCTGTGAGCTCTCCTCAGACTCTCCACTCTGGCATTGGTGGGCACCAGTTTGTCACCAGTTCTCTGATTGTTCAAGTACACAAATAACATGATGTATTCAGTTTTGCTACTAACACCAATGATCAAATTTGACGCTTGGGTCATCTGGGAGTTTTTATTTAAGGAAATTCCCGGCCTTTCCAGAGTTGCAGGCCACGGTCGCTGCTTCCAACCTCTCCTGCTCTTTATGGCACACAGCAGCTTGTGGCTTTTGGTATTTTCAACTAATGATCTCAGTTTGTTATAGGCTGTTGGGGAGTGCTTTGTGGCTTGTGGGTGGTGTGGGACAGATGCTCCCTGGACTGAGCATCAATTGCCTGCAATAGCAACAAACTGGATTCAATTGTCCATTTGGTCCTTCCCAGTCCCTTGCTCCTACCAACACAGTGGGCTTTGGATTGGATACCCTCCCTGCCCAGCCTTCTGCTCTACAGCAGATGGGAAGGGCCGGAGTTTTCACTGGGGTCCCTGTCCATCCCCCAGCACCCTTCTGTGCAGCATGCTGCCCACTGTGTCCTAGAGCTGGCCAACTTGCTAGGCGGCTCACTCAATTTAGCTCTGCCAGAAGCAATATTCTTTTCCTGAGGTCCCACTGACTTCTGTAGGATCTGGAAAGTAGTGAACATTTCTGATTCCTGTCTAAAAAACAGGGAAATTGGACTGACAACAGCTCTGGAGTCCTTGAGAAAGGAAGTCCAATGTTTTCCTCTCATGCATTGTGAAATCTGAGGAACAAGAAGCTCACAACTCAGTAGTTCAATTTTGAAGCTTTAAAAAGAAAATAAAGAATATCTGTTTTTTTCCTTAATGACTACTTTGATCACACACTTACTTCCTGCAGGTCCAGTTTGACCTCTTTGTGCAGATGGGCCTATACTCATGTCCAAAGTAGTTGATCCCCATTGGTTTCTAATTTTTCCTGTTCCTCCTGCCTTTTCCCAGTGTTCCCTCCCTTCCATGTCCAATCCCACCTTCAACTTCTCCCAGCCCTTCAGCCACCAACCGATCGGCCTAGGATGCGCACAGACACAGATGGTCTGGGTGCCCTGACCTGCTCATCATTCACCTCTCAGAAGTAAATGGGTCAACAGATTGCCTTTCTCTGCCCAATTCTCCAGTTGGAGCATTTACTCCTATGGGGAACAGCTGAAGTTAACATTGAACAGTTTTATGCAAGTCCCCACACAGAGTTTTCTAGATTTCACTCCTTTCTCAGATGTTCACCTTTGAAAAATGGGAGCTGCATGTCTACAATCCGAGTAACTCACTGGTTCCTCTGCCTCTGAATTTGGAATTACAGGATAATACTATTAGTCAGGAACTGGTAAGGTACAGCACTCCTCATTTAGTTACCAGGCTCTGACATTCACTTACCCAAATCTCTACCAATTGTATCTTGTTAAACAATCTGCTGGAGTTCATCTCTTGCTGTAGGAATGTCTACTGCCCCGGGACTTGTTCCAACACTAAAACTGCCCAAAGAACGTCAATGTGCCTTATGATACCTCACCGTGCTTACCTGTGCAGGGCAGCAAGCAGACCTCAGCTTCTGCTGCCCTCACGGCACCGCCAGTCTGAGGTTGCGCCTGGCATATACACCTTCTTATGGGGTTCTTCCATGTTCCCAGTCACGCCTTGCTGGTACCGGGCAGGTCAGTCCCACTGCAGCTCAGCCAAAGCTGTGGCTGGGTGTTGTGGGGATGGGAAGAGGCCACGTGATGAAAACACAGGAGGAAGAAGATGACAGCAGATACAGGCAAGGGACGAGCAGTCAAGCAAGCAAATCTCACATTCAGTCAGTGATGCTGATGGGGCTGGCACCTCACGCAAAGCCGTAAAAGCATTCCTGCACCACAAAATTCCTGCAGTATTGCTGAGCATCACTACTGAATTTACCTAAAAATAGATTCACAGCACCCTGTTGTGATTCTCTGCAAGGAAGGGGCTGACAAGGGGGATTCCTGTCACCATAGGAACTTCCTCACTCTCACATCACTCAGTTGGCAGTACTACCAGACCTGTGGGCCCATATTAAAACTGTGAACTGCACAGTGCCACAAGACTAGAACAGCACCCAGTATGGTGATCATCATCACAGCACCCAGCAGAGTAACCCTCACAGCACATTGATGCAGCCCTTCACAAGTCAGAGTTTAGAGAACCAGTCCAAATGGCTAAGCAGTGACTCAGACCTCCGGAGCGTCTCACAGGACACACTGGGAGTACACAGAGTATTTTATTTTATATGTTAAGTGAGAAGACACTTCATGTTCTCAGTGCCAGACACAGAATCAGTGTATGGTACACAGTTCTCAAGTGCTTACTCCCAGGCTACACCTAACCTAGCTGAACACCAGGGCCCTTTGCTGGCAAAGGAACAAGTCTCTTCCAAAAACCTGCACTAATTACAGCTGCTCTCAGGGCCCTTATAAACATCAGGTTCCACTTCCCAGCTCTGGTGTTTCCTTTTCTTTCAATAACAAAATTTTAAAAAGAAAGCTAGTTTTCTGGGTCAGAAGACTCTACACATAAGAACAGTTTGTTAGGAAAGTCATAATACTTGTAATTCCCTGACATCTTTTATCTTGCACATCTCAGACGGACTCCAATGGTATCACCTGGCAAGGAGCCAAAGGAGCTCTGCTACTAAACCAGCATGATAAGATCAGCACTGAGTGGAGGAAATGCCAACAAAATTCTCCCACTTTTCCCTGGATTTTCATGCAAACAAATGAGTATGTCACCTTAGTTCCCTCCTCAACAAAGTCTCAGTGCCTGAAGGTCGGTCCCACCCTCCCTCAGTAACACTAAATTAAAAAGAGCAGTGTATTTTCTCTGAGTCGCTCTCCCACCCCACTGCTTGTCTATGAGGCCTCAACTCCTTGGTGGAACAGTAGATTATCACATGGTATAGCTTTCTAGACAACTGTCTGCATCATGTGCTGGAACTCACGATGGGAAGAATTCAAAATTAATACTATTGCACCACTCTCAGAATATGCCATAAAAGGAGACCCACAGAAAGCATGAACTATGTAACATTCAACACCAGAAGACTAAGCACCAGATCCAGAGAGGTATCTAGGCACTGAATTTCCACTGACGTCAGTGGGAGTTAGGTGCCTAAATACCTCTCTGGATCAGACCTTTAGTAGAGCAAACTTCAAGGCTTGACTTTTCAGTGGTTCTACAGTTCCCACAAATTCTTCAGCACCTTCTTTGAGGAGCAAGTCCTTCAAAGGAATGCCTAGGAGACTCATCACACATTTGTCTTTCCAGAAAATAACAATCTAGTTCTCAAAGGAAACAGACTAGACCCGATAAGTACATGAAAAAAAACAAAACCCACCTTTTATGATATTGTTCAGGTATCACTGCTTGGCTTCCTAGGAGCCATTTAACTCCGTGAATCTCTCAGGTCCTGTCTCTACTACCAGGCTTATGGAGTAGCAATATGATAGGAGGCATCTGACAGCTATTGCATTGTGGAAGAATACCTGATAGACATTAGCTGCTCCTTAAAACTTACAGATTGTTTTCAATTCACATAGGCATCACTGAATTTCACTGGCTTTTAAAACAAAACAAAACAAAACCAAACCAACCAAGAAACTTGTCCAAAATAACATAAACCAAGAAACTGATCGGGTTCTGTAACCGATCATCTATGAGGAAATTGAACTGCACATGCTCTTAGTGGGCACCAAAGGGCAATCACTTGCCCCGTTCAGAAATATAAATCAAAGATACCACCCAAAGGAAAGGGGAAGGAAAAAAAGGCCCTTGTGATGACAGTTCAGATTGAAATTAATTTGCCCACTTGCAGAAATTCTGAAAGTGTTTGCTCTTGATTTTTCACCCCCACCACATGGCAGCTGCTTTCTTCCAAAGCACACACTTGCACTGTTGTGGGCTGTTGCAGCAAGACAGCCAACATTGGAAATAGACATGTCCCGCGGCGGCATGGCAAGCAACGGGCACAGCGGCCACACCACAGGGTGCACGGAGCTGTAAGTACATATACAGACACAGACTTGTGTCTGGCCCAGGGACTGACAGAGGGGGAAGGTGTCACAAATATAAATCTCAGGCCAGAGAGCCAAAGAACTCAACTGGATTTTAGTCACATGGGTATCTCTCAGTTTCCCTTGGCTGCCTCAACCAACTGTGGCCCAAAGTTGTAAAACCTGCCCACAGCTGCTCTGCTCACCCCCAACCTGATGTTTCACACTGTGACTTTATGCAGGCTTGTTTGGATCTAACAAGGTCCTTATTTTTCTACAATGCAGGAAATAAGGAAACCAGCCATCAATTATTAGAAGCGCAGCAGATCTGAGCTGCGTGGCTGTAAAACAGATTTTTCTTTAATGAAACTGAGCTGGCATTTGCCAGAAATAACAAGTGCCCAAGACCAAAATGTAAATCAAAACTAAAGGAGAGTTTTCAAAACTTTGAATCATTGGTAGCAACAGACAAGCTCAGAAGGAGGTTGGTATGATTTTGGAATGTCTTAAAAATGTGTGACTAATATGACTTCTAAAGACATTATTTGTGAGTTAGTATTTCAGTCTCCCCACAGAAAGAAAACATCATGACCAGAGAGGGCCACAATGTTTGCTGTAATAACTGTGTTAGTATGTCACTATTGCTATGCTAGGAAAGAGGCTAAGAGCCTTTGTTTTCATTTCAGAAAGCAAAGAAAGGGAAGACATTAATGTTGAAAATCTTCAGTGGCTGGTAAGAGAAGAAGATTACAGCTATTACCCTTTCCCCATGTGTCCAGGTTTTAAACACAGCACTTGGTTTTAGTTGGTCTCAGCCCAGGTCCTAGGAGACAGTAGGTTCCATCACAACATCTCTGAATAGAGACTAGTCTAGTCAAGGAGGAGTGGTGCTGTTTGCTGAAGAGAGAGACATAACAAGAGGAAAGAAAGGGTGGGTTTGGAGGAAACATCAGTTGCTAGCGATTGCCTTACCATAATTACTGTCAAAACTGTGTGATGGTGGTGCGGTAATGCTCCTTCTTCCCCAGCCTGCCTTTGCCATGTCCCCTAGTCTTTGCCATGAAACCCAGAATGAGGCCCTAAATTTGGCCTCAGCATGGATGCTAGGCCCAAGGATTCCAATGCAGAGGGCACATGAAGGAAGAGCAGCACCAGGTCCGGCAGCAGGAGATGGCCTGGAATCTGACCTTTTACAGATTATAAGTGGAAGCTGTCGGGATGGTCCAGCTTATTCATCTAGTGATTCTACCATTGAATGCAATTGTCCATGGTTGAAAATTATCATTTATTCCACAGGAACATCCAAATCTGGCTCAGCAACTCCAAGTACCAGAGGATTTATCACAACCTTTGCTAAGCTGTGCCAGGGTTAATTATGCTTGCAGTCAAAAACCATGGGTCTTCCTTCTTGTTTGATCTTTCTCAGTTTCCAGCCATGAGATGCCATTCTGCATTTATCTGCACCCAAAAGAACCCTCAAGTATCACATATTTTCTCTTCTGGTGCATCTCCCAAACAGACCAGATTGCCTCTAATCTTCCATTAGTCCCTCAGTACCACATATGGGTTAGCATCTTCCAGTTCTTGTCCAAATCCTTTGATTTTTCAAAGCCATTTAAGAAAGTCTGAGCATTAATCTATCTTCCTGCAACTAGAGGGATGCTTAACAGGAAGATAACATCACTTCCTATGCTTTTTAACATTGTATCATATCACCTTGTACTCCACTAGAAATTTATTTTCTCATACCAATTGAATATGACATCCCAATACTTTTCAGCGTCACTGCTTTTCAGGACATACGGCCTCCCGTCTATAAAAACAGTTTATATCCTGCATGCCAAGGTACAGTCTCATGTGTACGACTTTATGAAAATATTCTTTGTCCAGTTCCTGATCATAGCTTAAGAAATCCATGTCGCATGCTAGTCACTTCCTAATTTTTATTTATTATTCCCTTAATCTGAAGCAACAGACAAACCTTACTAGCAGTGGTTTTCTATTTTCTGTCAGGATTTCAGTAGAAACTATTAGATAACACTGGGAACAAAATTCAAACTTACAGAGTTGTATACAAAACACTGTCACTGTACAAAATACTGTTCTTTGGTGTGCATCTCAATTTCTCTAGATAAATCAGTTTTTACTCCATTCAAAAGGCACCGTTATTGTTTTCTATACCACTATTTTTCTGCCACCAACATTGCATGTGACAATTCAAAACATATCCCAGAAGCTTAAGTCTAATCTACCAACACATTTACCTCTGCCAGCCTCACTCTCAGGCTTGTTATAAAACAAGAACAAGCTTGATGAACTCTTTCAAGAAGCAGAACAGCTTCCTTCAACTCCTCTGTTAATGCAGATTTCCACCGCAATACATCCCCAGTTCTAAACAGTCTAAACTCCACCTGGACCATAAGGATGTAGATATGACCAACAACTAAAGGCCAATAGTGCTGGAGGACTTCAGCATGGTCAGTTAATTTTCATATTTGGAAAACAGGATGCACTGCGAATGAATAATAATAATGATTCAATGTGATCCTAATTCAGTATCAATAAGGCTATTTCCTTCTTCAGAACAATGGTTGGCATTTTCTATCCCCAACGGGCAATCGTCTGTTAGCAATGGCATGTCCCCAGAATGCCACAGAACATTTCACAACTCCTTTGCACATAAAAATCAATCATTTTCCATGCCCAGTTGTCCCACCACTGGCTCTACCAACTGCTGCTCTTAGAGCCCTTCACTCTGTCTGGTTTTTATTGTATGCCTTCTCAGTGTTTTCTTGACAAACAAATGAGTGGCCAGAAACACCAACATTAGACAAGGAGGGATTTGAACTTTGTTCAGTAAGTCAGAGAGGATAGAAGCCTGGAGTATTACAGTTTGAAGGACCTCTTGTAACTATAGTGCCTAAGCAGTTGAGTGTGGGAATTTAAAATGTCATGGGAAAGACGGTCAGGCCCAAAGAGTTACATCCCACAGTAGGATTTCCATCCAGCCTGTCCTTAAAAACTCCAGTGATAAAGAACTCACAGCCTGCTTGGGCACCATATGTCAAAAGCTAAGTATACTCTTAGTTAATACCTTTCCTAGTGTCAAGCCCACATAATCCCTGTGGAAGAATAAACCAATGTAGAAGAGACAGAGGTGCTGAATATCAGATGCATTTCACAAAGTACTTGCTACCAACAGGGAAAACCTACAGCCACACTCAGCTTCAGAAAGGATACAATAGGAGATTTTCTTCCATACCAGCAGAACAAGACTGGTGCCTCTGAAGGACGTATGGGCATCATGCACACGAATTATAACTCTGATCTATAAATTGGTGGATTCCATATTTAGAAGGTCCTTCTCACATCTAGCTTATATTCTAAATCTGGGTTGCTCATCAAACTAGCAAATGCTGTAGTCAGGAGCCTTCACACTGGAAGCTGTATCCAATCTTCCAAATTGTTTTCTCTAGTGGTACTTGTTTCCTCTCAAGTCTCATATTATCCAGGCTCTGAAACTGCCTCCCTGTCACTTCAGAGTGACTGCTTGCTGCCGAAACATCTACCGCATAAAACATCTTTACCACCTCTAATGTTTACTGTTCTTAATTTTCAAGTCTCCCAGCAACTTCTCCAGCAGCTAATAAAACCTCTATTGTTGGCATTGACACTAACCCTTAGCAAGGAAAGTTCCCCAAGCAGGTTAGTCCCATTTTGAGAAACTTAACTTGGGTACCACTGAAGCAGCAAGCCTATACAAAACACTAGTGTTTTCACTCAAACTTGCCAAATAAACTGTACTTGTAGCTAATGCCATCATACATTCAGGTTCAAAACACTACTGATGATGAGTCATTCCAATGGTTTGCTCTCACTTTCTAGATTTTGGTCCCCTTTATATTGGCTTTCTATGACTAATCTTGCAATATATACGCACTTGTGTAAGTATTTGTGGAAGTGGCAAGCTTATAAGCAAATAGGCATAAAAGCCAATTTTGACAAAGCAGTCGGAGTATTCATGCCAATAATCTCTGCCTAACAGCTTCTGACAGGATGCAGTAAGAGAAAGGAGATCTCGTATGAATAATGTCTCCAATAAAAGCTAGCCAAATCATCCTGACAGATTGAGTATTTACACATTCAACAGACCAAAAGCTATTTACACCAGTTGCCATACTTCCACATATTTAGCCCACAATTCAAATAACTTACAACCCTTTACATATATTTAAAAATAAGCCAACAGCAAAGTTGCACAAAGTAAAAGACAGGCCAGGAGGCTAAGAGAGTAGAAAGAATAAGTTATTGAGACTCAAGGGCAGGGAAAGAGCAAGTGGGCTCTAGGGGTAAACATCCCCTTAAATTTCCTGCATACCCATTCAAATCAGAGAGATGCTGAAACGCATGGGAATCTTGGTTTTGAAAAGAGAACCATTCACACAGATAGTCTCTAGCTTATCTCCACAAAAATATGACAAGTCAGCAAACTTTATCAAATAGCTCAAGAACTCAAAGAAAAAGAACATAAGCCAATTTGTGGTGAGTTGGCAAGAGGAAAAATAAGAAGCAAAACTGTGCAGATTAAAAACGTGAGACATCTTTTTCTTTTGCCAAGTGAACCAAGTCCATACTTACAGGACAAACTTCTATGCATTAGCCATCCAGGGCTCAAGTCTGCCTCCTTTTTATCCACTCTTGGTTTTAAAATGGCGTCACTTCAGATTTGCACCAGAGCTAGGGATAATGGAATCAGGCCAGCTCAGTTTCAGTTGAACATAAACCAGCTCTGATGACTTCAAGGGAACTGAACATTACAACAATCAGATATCCAGGAAGGAGGAATTTAGTGTTGCTTTTTCTTCTTCAAGTCCTGGAAGACAGTCTCAGCTGCATGCAAAATCTGTTCTGCCAGAGTGATGAGGATCTCGGTAACCTTGGAGTAGCTACCTGCACCGCAAGCCCAGGGGGCATACAAACCATCAGGTGCTTTCTGCCTCAAGAACAACAGCCATAAGAGACTTTTCCATCTGCTGGAAGGCAAGGGCAACCCTGAAGTTGCTTCCTCCAGCAAAGCAGGGGGGGAGATTTTCCTCCCAACTTATTGGGTACTTATTATTGGCTATTTCCAACACAGCTCTCTTAATGTAGCCTCCTTTCCCTCACCTCAGCATGTCAAGCACTAAAATAAATGAGAGAATTTGTTCCTCAGCAACAATTCTCCAACTAGCAGCGTAAACCAGATGCCAAGCAGTTAAGAAGCCCGACTAAAATGTTCCGTTAAAAACCTTACTCTCCCAAAGATAACAAATATGTATTTTGCACTTTTCACCACTCACACTCAAGACTTACCAACAAGGGCAAGCACCACGTACTTCACGTAGCAAAGAGAGAAATCTGGTCCATACACACACTGTGAAGAGGGGGTGCAGCCATGCTCAAGCAAGTGCCACCCCAGGCTGATACAGCCATATGTTTGCACTGCAGCATCCTGCAACACCACCAGATCAGATCTCAAACAGAGCACAGCCACATCACCTGAACACTGCAGCTGAACTAACAAACTCTGTCCCTCAGCATAGAAAATTAAGCTGGCCCTGATGGTGTGCCGAAATAACTGCACTGTTTCTGGCTCCAAAACTGGCTTGTCTCTCTCCACACCATACTCCGTTACACTCTTGCAATAGAAATATCATGAATAATACACAGACTTGCCCCAAAATGATACAAGTAAGTGGTACAACCTAGAATAGAGCCCAAGAACCCTAACTCTTTTCATCTCAAACATTTATATACTTGGGCATATCAGCTGCTAGCACAATCCTTATGTTACTTCTCTCTGCCTTCACCATTTTTGCTCGTTTCACATATGATGGCAGATCACACCAGCTTTAGACCTATGCAAGGTCCTTGAACAGGAAGAAAAATTAAAGGTGAACATGCTGTGCTGACTGACCTTGGCATCCAAGCTACTGGGCTGCTTCTGCTTGCACGCTTTTCTCTCTGGGAGAGAGTTTAACACTTGGATCTTATCTTCTGTGCCTCAAAAGAACATGGACGGGATTTTAAAAAACATTCAGTACTGGCCTCCTCCTGAAGTCAATGCTACAACACCTGGCAATTTCAGCAGTAGCGGCAGGGCAAAGCAGGAGTTATGAAACCTCACGTTAAATCCTTTCCAGGATTTTCCTAGAAAATACTGGGAAATAAACCAGAAATTTCCTCTTTTATCTGTTCTCACTTTAACTCTCTCTTCTCTGTCCAGCACAGATGAGGGTTGGGAAGTAGGCAGCACTTACATAAGGAGCAATACGTGAGAGCTGTTTTGGGGTGAAATGAGTCCTTCTGAATGCAAAATGCTGCTTTCCTCAGGCACCCTTCCTGTCCCATTTGGTCTCTCTTGAGTGTCTGCCACTATGGAGAAGTTCCATCAAAGAACACAACATAGTCATAGTAAGTGACTGATCATTTGCTCTCAGTGAAGGATTCAGGTTAAATCAAAGCCAGCTGCTTTAGAGAGGGGCAGGCAGCTAAAAAGAATTTAAACTAATAATAAAAAATGCAATCTAGAACCTACATACATAGGAAATCTACTCTTGTATTTCAAGTAAATAACTCTAAGGTATTTAAGCCTCATGCACAGAAAACAATTTTGTAACTTTTTTTTTTTTTAAAGTCATCCTCTTGCGTTGTTGTTCTGCCCTAATAACTCTGAAATGTGCTACTCATCTCTCCCAGTTAAATATCCTGTTTCACAAGCCCACTCCTAGATATCTGAAACTGCACAGCATTTCTATCTAGCTTTAGGCATCTAGCATTCCAAAGAATTAATATTTAAACTTATTATAAAGGAATGGGGATTGTGTTAAGCATGTAGTATTTAGCAAAACATTCATGTTAATAAACTGTTGTGTCACTTGTTTGCCGTACATTTATCATTCCTTAAACTCAAAAAAAATATTATGTTCCAAAACTGACACATGTATCTGTATTTTCCTTTTATTACAACCAAGACTTAGATAGGATTATAGAGTGGAAGCTATCAAATTTCAGTTTTTACAATACACTTAAAATTATATTATCTTTCTTTGCCTAGGGGATTGTTGACTTCAGTATTTAAATGACTTAACCACAGCAAATTGCAAAAAAGCAGCAAATCACAGCACTTATTTAAAATAAACCTAGACCCTCTACTTCTTCATGTTAATGTTCTTATACATATTATTTCTGTTATATCTCTTAATCATAGATAAATGAATAAAACCCCCTAACTGGTTACAAATATCACTTAATTGTTTTTGGTTTTTTCCTCTTATATTAGCCTTTGATTTACACCTCAGATACGCTCTCCCAAGCCAGCACGTGTAATTTATTTACAGCATTGGAAAGCAGGCAAAATACATCATCTACTGTTATACAACCTTCTACTAGGTATTAAAATACCAGGCCCCTGGAGACACACTTCATATAGTTCAGCAAGTTCCAAAATAAACCAAACTGCCAACCCCTTAAGCACTTAAAACAACAATGGAGATCTGTATTAAAAAGTTAGTCTTACAGTATTTGATGATGTCGCCTTAGTGTCATTTTTCCCTCTGGCTAAACATGCAAAAAACCACGTAAGAATGTACTTGCTTTCCCCTCATTCTAAAACAACTGACAACTCTATAGCTCTCACAAAGCCCTCTTATCAGACACGTAAATGCCAGAATTAAATGCAGTTTAAGATGTTTTGCATTCATTTAACCTTTAGAATAAATTTGATCGGGTAGATTCAATTACAGTGCTTCTTATCAATCCACTATGCAAAATAATCACATATGCATTCAGACATAATGACAGAAAAGTCAGACATAATTATACGATTTAAAGCAAAACAATTTCTTTAAAAAAAAAAAAGAAAAAAGAGAGAGAGAGATAGAGCTCAAGCACTTTGTGATGATTTGACTGAGATCAACCTTGTAATTTCTAAATGCTCAAAACCTCAAAATAACCTAACACACAGAATTTGGATCTATCTCCTATTGCAGCTCTAGCAATGTCTCATCTGTTTTTCAAGTAGTCCCCTTTCTACAAATAATCTTAATCATTAACAATCATTTAATATATCCAAACTAATTACCGTAATAAAAAACAATAAAAAAAACTTGTTCCAGGTTACTAGTGAAGCGCAGATTCTGAGAACAGAAAGTTCCAGGTTCCAACTGAGATTTCACATACTGGGTGCCAGAAATGTAATAGGAGGGGAAGGAAAAAAGGGAATTCTTTGCCTGTATTCTTCAAAGCCTGTGCAGAAAGGTAGTACTGCAGTAGTCTGAACTGATATGTATCTGAATGGAAGAACCAGCCCTTGCTTTTTTTACATGCCCCATTTAAACGCAATAAAACGGCATGAGTGGTTTTAACTGGTCGTTCCGTCTATGTCATTGTAACGCTCCCTGCTCTCAGGAGAAGATAACAGCTGTGCCATATTCAGAAACACATACTTTTGCTATTGTTTGCACATTTGTAGGGCAAGATTACACTGTACCACAGTTAGTGAGCACTGCCCTTGCTTTGGAACCCTGTATTCTTTTAGTTACATCAGTGTGCTGGGAAACAACGTTTGGTGGCCGAGAGAAAAAAAGCAAACAAAACCAACAGTCTATTAAAAGCAGTTTCATGCACTGTGAAATGATTACTAGATTGCATGCCTTGTTCAAGCTTGTTGACATATAATGATAGAAACCTGGAGTGCAAAATGGAGTGGTTTACATCTATATTCCCTCTCTAATTACCCTGCCATCGACATCTTCAACAATTCTAAAAATCCCTAAGCAGCAGAGGTTCACGTCTCTAGAATAATGGCAATCATGGTACTGAACATGGAAGTAATATTCACAGTACTACAAATTTCTCTTCATAGTCCATACGTTACTCCACTTCCTAGCTTGCAGATGGATTTAATGCAAGCTTACTATTTGTTCTACAAGCTTTTCCCTGTACACAGGATAAAGAACTTCTGTAATATTAGGATCCAAATACTGACCCAGCTAAAGTTAGTGGCAAGACTCCTACTGATATTAATCGTTTAGAGTAAAATTTTGTCCCTCCTATTCAACATACTAAGCATCTTTGCTTACTGAAAGTGAAAAAAAAACCAAAACACTTTGTCACAATGAAGAAGTACTATCTCCCAGAAGACGCTCACTTTACATTTAGCAGTTTTACTAAATAGAATCTTGAAGCACTTCCAGAATATAATCTCAAATCTACTTAACATCCTCCACATACACTTTAACAGTTTATATGTATACAGGGTTGAACTCCAACATGCAAATAACCACGTAGATATAGTTGAATACATAATTTAGAATATTCTAAGTCTGAAGTATTTGTAGTTTATGAGACTACCGACAGGAACACATTAATGCACATACTTAAGTACTTGCAAGATTTAGATTTTAAACTTTTACTTACTATGAAAGAAGAAAGGAAAAGGTATTTTTCTTCTCATTCCATTTAGCAGAGTATATAATAATCTCCATTTTCATTCCATGTGTTAATGTACTTGTTTTGGCTTTCAAGTGTTAATTTCTTATTTTTTTACTTCTATTCCTTCAAGTAAAACTCAAGAAGTTACAAAATCTCTTCCACAGGTCACACTTACTTCCTGTAATGTGACATTATTTGTAATTCCATATAATTCTACACAATATTAAGATAGACACAATATTTATTCTCTTTGGTTTTTCCAATAGCTGTATTTTTTTCCGGAAGCAGAAAGGGGTTTTTTTTTTTCCTTTTACTTTACAAGTACTGAATGCCTTCATATGACAGTCAATCGTTAGATCTTCTGGTTTGTATTTACTAAATATTCTCTACTACCAATCCCTAAATAACAAAGAATTTAATTATTAGATATAATTAAACCTCTTTTAAATTAAATGCATGAAAGGGTCATCTTCGATTCAGTGACTCTGATTTTGCAACACAAATCATTAGAAGAACTTCCTTCAGCAGCAAGTAACTGGAAGTTACTTTCCTATTCAAGACAAGTAAGAATTTTAGCCAGTTTAAGGGAGGAGGAGACAGTCACAATTTATCCCAAACAACTTTATGCACACATCCTCCAATCTGTAGTTTCTTCTCCTTTCTCCCTTTACCAAAAAAAAAAAAAAAAAGTTAGGAAAAAAAACCCAACCCAGACCATGAAAGAAAAAGGAGTTCTGTAACTGCAAGTTCAGTTCAAATAAACCTTTAAATTCCTTTTTGTAGTGGAGAGTTCAAA
This sequence comes from Harpia harpyja, assembly GCF_026419915.1. Classification (NCBI taxonomy): domain Eukaryota; kingdom Metazoa; phylum Chordata; class Aves; order Accipitriformes; family Accipitridae; genus Harpia; species Harpia harpyja. The sequence continues at coordinate 39,989,687 of NC_068950.1, forward strand.
TGCAGCAAGCAAGACAACTACAGTGAAAAGAAGAAAAATTTATTACTACAGCTCTACATAAAATTAAGAGAGTTTAGAGATCACCATACCAGTGAGCCCAATCCCTATCTCCTTATTAGCCCATATAATATTTATCAGCTCTAGGCAGTCCCATTTGCTCCAGTGGGATAATTCAGGTGCACACAGAGAAGGTGTATGAAAGAAAATGACAGAATCAGGCCCAAGACCAGTCGATACACATAATACGTCATATAACCAAAACATATGCTTTTGCTTAAGATCCCTACATTATAAGCTGTTACTTATGCAAGGACTGTCCTGCTAACCAAGGGAACAGTCACAAGGGGTTGAAGTGGCAAGATTTAACCCTCCTTCTCAAAAGCAGAAGAAAATTAATACATTTCAATACATTGGCTGTATGTTTGCCAAAAGCAGGTACAGCTCAAAAAAAAAAAACAAACCACCACAACCCCCCCCCCAACCACCAAAAAAACCAACCCACTTTCTCCTTGTCTGAATAAAAAAATACTCTCAACGAGGAAACATCCAACTACTGCAACCGAACAGCTTATTGTTTTGCCCACTGTAAGTTAATATCTGAAGTGGTTACTGCAAAGGTCTGGGCCATTTGGATGATTGCCCAGTGGCACAACTAACAGGATAAATCTCGTAATTTCTACTGAGTCATGAATTAGGTACACCGAACGAAACTGGAAAAGAATGAAAAGGAGAAGTGTTTCCTGGTAACAACCATAATCAATGTCATTAAAAAACTGAGATATTTGACATCATTATAGATTACTCTTTTGTCACCACTAAAGCTTTCTTTCCCAAAACTTTCTTTCCTGTCGACAATAATTATTTTGCCCTGTTTTACTTTCAAAATGGTAATACCATAGCATGAAATTCAACGAAACAGAACCAAAACACAGAATCCCAGGAAAACACTGTAAAATAGACTTCATACCTTATGGTACAGTTATTCTATGCGGAGCAGACCACAAATGCCTCCAAGAAGCACTGTCTGGGTGCAAATACTCTGCCTTGTAACACACAGAGAAATCAATGATCAAGAAAAGCTTGGTGTGTATCACAGCCAATCATACCAGAAGGGGGAGGCTGGGTGAAAACTGGGTGTTTATTTTAAACAGCTCCCAAACAGAACAAAACATGAAGCACAATTCCAAAATACTGGTATTTTTGGTAAACAACCAACAGCTCCATCCTGCAAAGCTTAGACCCAAATGATCTGATTCCCAGAAGTAATCCTCACCACCACCCCTCAAGTTTTTGTTTGCCTGTTCATGTAAAAAGACTTGCTCAGGCACAGAAGCATTTTGCAGGATTGTAACTTAAACACTGTGAAGCAGTAGAGTAACACCACAGAGACACTACAACAGCAAGATGCTTTTTCTCCCGTTGTGATTACTTCAAAGCTGTCCTTTTTATTAGTAGGGTAGTGCATCATTTTGATTCATTCTTTTTTGAAAAAACTCCCCCCAAAAAGTAAAGGCATGTTTAGAAAAAAAAATATTTTTTACAGGCAACTATAAAAATTGATTTTGCTCTTGTTAAAGAGGGTCTTTTACCCTCTCTACTTGCAGCTTTCAACTGTGGATAAACCAAAACCAGGAGGCACATTCTGTAATCTAACCCAGACTGCAGAGGGAATTACTGGGTACATGGTACTCTGGGGCTGGAGAGCAGGAGACACACAGCGCGATGATCTGAAATCAAGCTGTCATCAGTTTCCTTCCCAAAACCTTTTACTGGGTAAATCTGAATATTTCCCTCATTCTCACTTCTTAGCTATATCTTATTATATCACATCCACATACAGCCATTCCCGGTGCTTTTCTTTATCTTCCTGAGAGAACCAGGGTTGTTGGGAGATGGTTTACACCGTTCCTTGAAAGATCAGTGGCCCTCCCGTCTGCAGCATAGCCCACTTTAGATACACAGAGCTCTGATTTTACAGTTACATCACAGCGAGCAATTGAGTGACTTCTGTTACTTCTGTGGAACTGACTCAGAAGCATAGGGTGCTGAGCAGGGGCTGGCAACTCACAGTATTCAGTGGGGTAAGTCCAAAATGCCCGTGTGGACATTAAGGCAGTTGCTGACACCGTACAGGTCAGAAGCAGCAACACAGCCCACACATTTTAAATCAGACTCTAGCCCAAATTTTACTTTCCCTAACTTCTCCTGAAAATAACTTCACAAGGAAAAAAAAACAAAAAACAAAAACAGAAAAAAACCACCCAAAAAACCCCAGTGCTGCCGTCCTTGGAAAAAATCCAACATTATCCATCAAATCACCATAGTCAGTAAATGAACCCTATCCTGCCCATGGATACCTCCTACTTACTCCCATGACTCAGGTCACCCATATGCTGAAGCAACCACAAGGTAACACCCTGGACAGAAAATACGTTAAAACAAAAAACAGCAGCAAAACTTAAAACACAACTTTTTTCCCAGTGGTGAAAAGGGGAAATTGATCAGTCAAGAAAGATGAATTAGCAACCTTCTCCCATGCCCACGTACGTCTACTCTAAAAGACCCAAGTGAATGGAAATTACACTTTTCTTCTTTCCCTCCCTACACCCCTGCCCTCTGCAGTAGCCACAAGAGGAATACGCATGAAAAGAAGACTAAGCAGCAAAAAGGGAAAAAGAAAAAAGAAATTAAAAAAATGAAAGTGCTTCAACAGTCTGCTTGGATAGGACAATGCACAGGTAGGATTTTAAGCTGGTACAAACCCTAGTCAAGTGGCACCAACCTTGCTCATGGGACCACAAGGGACTTGAAGATCTCATGAGTCCCTTCTACAGGCACCAGTCACAGCAGCACAGCAGTACCAGAGCTCGTAGCTGTACCTTCATACTTCGTGAATCCTCCTTCTCCCCCCTCCAAACCTGGTTCTGTGTAACAGACATTCATTGCATTCTTGCCAAACATTAACAACCTTTTTTTTTTTTTTTTTAAATCAGGAGAGGAGAACTGCAGCATTAACAAACAGAAAAATAAAAAAGGTAATTTATAACCTGCTACTCCACTCTGTCTGTATTCACTGGTGATGAACAAACACATCCTACAGTTTGCAGGACAGACCTAGCACAGATTGAGGTGTTCATTAACATAACTTCACGGCAATGAAAGGTGCCATCACCCTAGGTAACAAGCTCACAAAAGAAAATGTTACTAGTCCAAGGGCATGCAGTCTACTTTTATTTTTCAAAAGAATGGACTGAAAGGGATGCACTGAAAAAATTCTAGCGCAAACTGTCTTACACTAACAAGCTAACAGCATGTGTATCTCTCAAATAGAGAAGGGGAAAGGACCAAAGAGAAAAAGAGAATTACCTTCTTAATGTTACAGAAAACACTGCTTTAATACTAATAACCTTAGGTGCACATATGTCTCTGCAAGTGGATTTGTAGCATAAAGGAATGCTTGAATTCCCTCTGATCCTATCCAGTGATACCTTAGAAGGATTATTTTAAAACTAAATTTTCATTAACAAATTCCAGCTCAGTTAACAAGTTCTAACTCACAAGGGTAACTTAACAGATTTTAGTGGGCAATTCCTAACCTCAGTGCCACTTCTTTAACAATGGGTAGATGAAAATCGGGCATTTGTTAACTAGCAGAATTTGACCTTATGGCATGCCTTTCAGGCACCAGGAATCCCAAGTCTGAGGATTCACTGCCTGAATCCAGCGTTTGTAACACCTCCTTGAAATACAAACTATAAATCCAAGCAACCGTGGTGAAACTGCTGAATAAGAACTAGGCATTTATTGTCAGTCAGGCATACTCACAAACAAACACCCCACATGCACGCTCAGGCGCAGGACAGACTAACCCACTGTTCAGCACCATCCTCAAAACAACCACCTCTGAGAAGCGACCAAACGGAGCAGCAGTCGCTCAGGAGAACTAATGAAGATGCTGGTCTCCGGATTTCTTAAAGAAAATTGAGAAACACTCTGCTTCCCATCGGCAAAAAACAGTCTGGTTTATCCTGCGCCTCCAATGTGCATAGGAAAAAAAAAAAAGTTTTAAAGCTTGCAGTTAAATAAACAAGTCAGAAAACACCCTGAAGACCAAAAAGGAGGAGGGGAAAAAAAAAAAAGCTCGATACACATTTTTGTTTGGTTGGCGAGTATTTTTTTGGTGGTGGTGGTAGTGTTCAGTTCATGCATTTTTAAACTCACCCTTCACGCTTTGATGTTTCTGCTGCTGGAAATAATCTTTAGAGCCTCTAGTGCATCGCAGCTCCTGCGCCCTCGGCAGAATTGGGATCCTCTCGAATATGCTGGGTCTTTTGGGGATGAAATCTAGCAGAGGCGCTGACATTTCAGGGGGGCTCTGCTGAGGCTCCGTGTGGTCGCTGCCGTTGCTGACAGTTATTTTATAGGACATCTGAGGATTCAAAAGAGCTTTACCAGCGCTGGGACGAGTCACCCGCGGCAGTTCCTTCCGAGGCTCTCCCTGGCATTGATCGGTCACCTCGAAGCGGGCCGGCCCGGCGCTGGCTTTCTGACCCCCCGCGGGCTCACAGTGCATGTCCGCGTCCGCCTGCTGCCGGGGCCCTCGCCGCTCTCCTGCACCGAGCGGCACACGGGGGTGTCAGCGCCGGCCGCCGCCTCAGCCCCCGCCGCCTCCTCCTCCTCCTCCTCCTCAGCCCCGCGCCGGCCGCCGCCTCAGCCCCCGCCGCGCGCGCCGCCAACGGCCGTTAACCGCCGCCCGGGTGGCGGGAGGCTGCCCACAGCCCCGCTCGCGCTCTCACGCACACCGGCCGGGGGGGGGGGGGGGGGGGAACGACGGGGACGGGGAGGGGGGAGGCTGGCGCCGCGCGTCCGCTTTCCTCCCTCTCTAGGCAACACCCGGCTTTTCGTGACCGCTCCCGGGAAGGCGAGACCGGCCGGGAAGGGAGGGGAGGGGAGCCCGGCACACGGCCGGGGTTGCGTCGAGGCCGGTGCCTCTCAGCTGAGGCATCCAAACAGCGGCCACCCAGGCAACGGCGGACGCGGCGGCAGGGCGCGCAACGCCGCGGGGCGCGTTTGCCAACACCGGGCGTTCAGGCCGGGCTCACCGCGGCCCCTGGGTCACCGGCCCCGGCGACGCGCCGAGACGTGAGGGAGGGAGGGAGGGGAGGGAGAGCCCGCCCGGGCGCGGGCAGCGCCTCGGCGCGGCGGTGACAGCCGCGCCCCCGCGCTCCTACCTGGGAGGGGCCGCCCGGGGGGACGCGCTGCCCGCCGGCTCCCGCCGCCCCCGCGCCCCGTCCTGCCGCCGCTGCCGCCGCGCCGGGCTCATGGGCTCAGCCCCGCTCCCCCGCCGCAGGGCCGGCTGCCAGAGTGAAGGCGGCCCGGGCCATTACCCTGGCGCGGCGGCGGGGCCAGCCCTTCGCTCGGGCCAGTCGGGGCGGGCAGGGGGAGGGCTGTGCCGCCGGGGCCGCCCCTCGGGGCTTTGACAGCGTGCGCGGCGGGGAGCGGGGTCCGCCCGCGGGCCCGGCCCGGCCGCCTCTCACGGCTCGGCCCCGCCGGAGGAGGACGGGGCGCCGGGGACCCCGCTCTTTGCCGCGGGCGTCGGGAGAGGGTCAGCACCTCCCGGGCCCCGTGAGAGGGCCTGCACCTTTCCGGTGCCCCCCCCCCCCCCCCCGGCGGTGAGAGGTCCCTGCGCTTGCCCACTTGCCTCCCGAGTGGTCCATGTTTTTTCCCTCGCACTGGCCGGCTGCCGGAGGCCTGGGCACTTCCCCTCTGCCCGCGGGCCTCGAGGGTCCCCGGTGCCTGTCCTCAGGCCACCGGCTCACGCGTCCGGCTGCCTCCGCGCCAGGCACGCAACAGGCGGGAACCGTGGGACGCCCGCAAACCACCCAGCCACCGAACAGCTGGCAGCGCCCTATAAACAACTTCTGTGCAAAAGCCACAGCGACTGCAGCGTGTCACGGAGGAGCAGCGGGAGAGAGCAAAAACCTTGCCAACGGCCTGGGCCTGGGAAGCTGGAGATGCGTCACAGGCGGGTACAACCTCACCAAGACATTGCCTCGATGACAGGGTTTCAGGTGCATTCAGTGCTTCTGTCTATGCAGTGGCCATGCATCGTTCCTGCCCTGTCCTACAGGTGCCTGGAGCTGGCCCACTCCAGTAGACACAATTATGCTAGCTCAGAGCAAGCAGCACAGAGCAGTGACATTTGCGCTGGCTCCTCCTGGGCCAGCTCGGGTCTGGAAGCAATCTAGCTGGGTTTATTAGCTTGGGCCTGGTTCCAGGCGAACGCAGGCTGAGCTATGATGTGCAGCTTTGCACCAGCGAGCTTTACCAGCCCGCTCTGCTGGCTCGGGATGTCTGCACCCTGCTGCCCTGCATGCTGCTGTCGGCACAGGTGCAGCACAGCAGGTCTGTAACACACCAGGACAGCTCAAAGATAGGAGTGACTCAGAGTTACCCCTGATTTACACGGGTGTAACTCAGACGTAGACATCTGGTTGGAAATCGTGCCTGTTCCCATCGAACCTAAAGGAGAGGCTTGGGAGATCTAGCACGAGGAGGAGGGACAGCTACTGAACTGGCGTCTTGCTACCCCCCTCCTGAGGAGCATCCCGCAGCTAGACAACAGAGATCTTCATCTTCTTGCAGCACAGATGCTGCACAGAGTGCCTCACTCACGGTTTTATCCAACCCCTTAAGAACATATGCCACCCTGCAGAGTGAAAGAACGGTCAAGACAGGAGGGCATGACTTTTTCCTGGCAAATGCTATGAATGTTGTGGATTTGGTGGGAGAGAGATGACTCTCCATAAAAGACACGAGATCTTGAGATGGAACAAGCAGTTCTGGGAGAAGTAGGACTAAAGAAGACTCGTTTGCAGTGCCTTTCCACCTTCCTGCCCAGTGTGGATGCCCTGAGGTCTACCAAAGGAGCTTGCCAGCTTTTCCCCTCAACAAGGGCAGTAATAGCGTCTTTTTCTTCTATAAAGCCACATCTTAAACTGTCAGAAGTTAATAGCTCTCTGTCAAATGAGGTTGAAAACTGGTAAACGTCCTCAGAATATGTTAGTGGGAGCAAGACGCTACAAAAAGGGAGAAATTCCCACCTTACCTCTATAGGAAACAAAACTAAATATCAACTAGCTGGCACAAACACTGAATTTTAGTAGTGATATCCTGGGGATTTCTAAAAACAAAGTAAAAATTTTCAGCGTACGTCTACGTGGCTGTTCTCTACAGCCACACAACACCTCTCAGTGCTCTGCTAACCTACGTCCATTCCCCAGTCCCATCCATCTGTGGGGCCCTCAGGACAGAGCCACTCTTTCTCTTCGATTTGGAAATGCTAAAGGCACCTGGCAGTGCTACCAGAAACAGTAATTATTTAAGACACAAATACATGGTGGTAACGGTCTAAACCCCAGTGACATGAAGAGGCAGTAAAATTTACTGAGGGAAATATTATCCCAGAACACAGTGTAACCAGGGTAATCCCACTGCTTCCAGCGCAGGAAGAAAAATAGTGTTGAGGTGGTTCCTGAACATGGGCTCATCTTGTGCAAATTATTACAGCTATATTGATACACACTGCCTGAATATCTAAACTAGAGGGGCTTTCCTAGAAAACAGGCAGTTTTGTATATACTGTGTAACTTCCTAGAGGGATTTTCTTTCATGGTTCGGGATCTTCACAGCAAGCAGGGAAAAGGGCAGCTTCAGCACCTCGGCTGCTCTGACCTCGTTAACCCACATCATTCTGCATTCCCTACCTCAGGCCACGCGTGTCCTGCTCTGAACCGCTGTTTAATTCTATTGCTTTTTCTCACCATTATCCAGAATATTCTGCAAAATACCGGCAGGTGCCGCCACTCGCTTAGCAATAGCCCAGGGCAGGGCTGCTGCGCAGGCAGGAGGGGGCACAGAGCCTCCTCCCTGCCCTGGGCACCCTCTGAGTGGGAAAAAAATAATCCAGGAAGGCTTCGGACTGAAGCACATCACAGCTCCAAGCTTCAACAGCACATAGGGTTAAGGCCCTTCACAGCGAGGTAAATTTTTCCGTGGCAGATCATCTCGCAGAGATGTAGACTGCATAGCTCAAGCTGCAGGTACCCACATTCCTTTAATAGGAAATGAGGCCCCCATGGATTCAAACCTTCTCTCACATCACTATTTCCTCAGTTTCGAGCGAGGCATTTGGCAGCTGCCCTGTCTTTGCTGAGACCATCCAGCTGGGGATGCCCATCCCTGGGCCTGAGCAAGAGGAGCAGGCGGTGGATGGACATCCCCCTCCAGACCTAGCTGTGCCTGATAGAGACTTGACACCCAGAGCTGTTCCAAAGCAACGTCTTAGCTCCTCCAGCAAGTCCCCAGACGTGGAGGAACAAGTGCTGGGAGGAACAAGTGCGCCTTGAATCACTCTACTAATGAAAGAGTTAAGCAGTTCCCTTTCTCTCCCTGCTGAATCAGAAGACGCTTCATATGTTTCGGTTCTGGAACAAAGGCCAAGCAAGTGCAAGCGTGGCTGCTAAGACTGTTTTATGCCCTGGGTCACCATGACTTTGCTGTATGCACAAGCTGTACAGCAAATACTGATTCACCCAATGTTGTCACTACATCCATGAGCTAGATGGGCGTGTCCCCTCCTTGTGTCCTTGCGAAAACCAGTCACTGGTTGGCCTCTCTCCCCATGACAGCAGTACTCTCCCTTTAGTAGAATGGGGGAGAGATTTCTCCATATTAGCCTTCTTGGTCAACATTCCTGTTGCTGAGGGCTGTGGTCATGGGTCATAGCATGACCCATAGCATGACCCACAGCTAGCCCAGTTGCCTCTTCCCTCTGTTAATGAAGTCGCCGTCACCAAAGCAGACCTTCCAGTTGAGGCAGATAGGCCATCTTCAGTCCCTGAAGCTAGTCCCTGGGGGTTGCTTCATTTCGAGTCAGGTATGAGAGGTGAGGTTGCAATTTGGGATAAAAAAACATCCAGAGGAATGCAACTGCTTGCCTGAATATCCTCTCACTAGGTCAAGTGGGTAGGACGCAGGTGATAAGTAATCAGAGACTTGCCCATCTGCCCATTCACTCCTAGTTGGTGACCAAAGAAAGAGAAAACAGATAGTAGTCTAAGGCTAGCTCAGGCTGGGGTGAAATTGTACCTCACAGCAACTCAGAAAAAGCCAGGACATAGACAATTGCTGGTGCAATGGTGCTAGTTGTGCCGACTGGTGTCCCTGCAGCCAGACGGCGCTGAAACACCAACAAGTTCCCTGCCCTTGTGGTTCTGGGCATTGGTGGTGGTAGGACAAGGCTGTGACACCAAAACCACCTCCTGGACCGCGTTAGCCACAGAAGCTAGGCAGTCCTGCACCACCACAGCACAGCTAGCATAACTGCGCCCTGAGCACACACAAGGCCATATCACACCAGGCGCAACTCAAAGCTTAGACAGAGCAGTGAGGCGAAAAACAAAGTTTAAACAAGTTTGATACTTAAGTTTTTCCCTGCTGGTACCAGCCAAGATCATGACATTGCCACAACAGTGGTTTTCTCAGGGTCTACAGGTGCTTTTGCAGACATGCAGCCTCTTTGCTCCGGACAGCATGAGACCCTGTGGTCACAGCTGCACAAGCAGAGGCACAGCTGTCCTGGTGTGAGATGCTGCTGCCTGGGAGCTCAATACACATGAGGACAATGAGGGATCATCTGTAAAAGGTGAGGGAAACAGGAAGGTGGAAAGGACATTACGTGAAGGAGACCCCAGTTCACCAAATCCAGTCTTCAAAGCGTGCTCTTTACCTTTGTCAGGAAGGGACAGTTGTAACTGGCCTCAGCATTACGGCTGATCACAAACCGGATCTTCGAGAAATTCATAGAAGCTGAAAACTCCAGTTCCCCAGGCAGTCCTTCTGTGGGAGGAGAGGAATGAAGCAGAACGGATACAGGTAAGGCGAGCTGCGCAGAGCAAACAAGCGGAGTTGAAGTATTGATCTCTAGTTCACGTACTGAAATCCCTGCTTCTACTCCAGGAGGCAACGAAATTAAATTTCAAAAGGACACAGCTGAAGTTGTGAGGCCTTTGTGTATCTGCAGCAGTACAGAGGTGGGAGGTGTTACCATAAGCATTCTGTTAATATAGGGCAAAACAAGCTCTCTGTTGGGAGCAATAACAAACTTTGTTATAAATAACCTGGTTGCAAACGAGCTGTCGATTCACACACAGCAGTTTATTTACAAAGGCATGCCAAGTCCAGACTTGTTTTTGTTTTAATTTACTGCACCACAGATAGTAAAAAAGAAACAACCAAACAAAAACTAAGCCAAAGGGATTGTCTCTGTAAGTATGCCCATTTCTTAGAGATTGCCCATATCCCTTTAAGGCAGCACAAAGCACTTCTTTACAGTGGTTTTAAAATGACCTCCCAAATTAAGACAGCAGGGTCAAACTGACCACACATTATCTAACGATGTACTCAACTATTGCCTCATAACTTAGAGATTTGTTTATAGCTCTTGTAGTTAGAAAAAAGAAATTCCTCAGATCACTGTGACTTATCTTTTAAAAACAATCTCTTTTTCAATAGCTAGCATATTTTGGGAAAAATCATACAGTAATCCTAAATCCACCTTTGTCTTGCAGAGGCTGCAAGAAATGACCAGCATCTCCAAAAGCCACTGTAACACTACAGATCTCTCCCTCCCTCCTGCTTCCTCAGTTAATTGGCAGATCATTCTAGAGGACTTTGAGAAAAAAAACCTCTAAAGAAGGGTTCCACCAGCCTCCATTGAGGACATGGTTGTTTACACCTGCAGTTAGCTTCCTCAAACATTCACCTGTATTATTTCTCTGCATCTGTCCATAACAGATTCATCTCTCACACCATACATACACAACACAGGTAGTAAAATAAACGTAAGTCATAAATAAACAAACAAAAAACCCCAGGACAGTACAACTTAAGAATGTTCAGCTTATAAAAGCCAATCCTCAGCATTGGGACATGCCAGGACTAGAAATGCTGGTACAACCTTGATTCACGCCTACTATAAATGAGTTATAGTACTGGCGTTATAACATGGCCCCACAGTTATTTTGCCTAGGGATCCATATATTCAATGCACTGAAGATAGTGATTGCTGAACAACCAGCTAGTTGCTCTTCTGTTTTCTCCTTATTGGCATAGTGTGTGGACCACACATTGAATATATTTACTGCACATCAGCCAAGCCCTGTGCAGAATACAGAATTATTAATTTACTCCAGGGCATTTCTTTGGTGTCCATCACTGCAGCAGCCTACAGATTTGCAAACAAATATTTTGTTATCATCCTTGGAGGTGAGGTAGGGTGGGGTTAGACTAAGCCCCATTTTACAACAGGCGCCCAGAAGCTAAAAGCTTTAGTTTGAGTGCTTAACTTGTGACAAAGACTGACTGCTTCCCCCACCCCTCGCTCCAGGTTATTTAGCATTTCCCATCATTGTACATGGCAGAGCACATTTCCAGTTCCATCAGTTAAACTCGACCCTTGGTGTCCCAAACCGAGCATGCAGAAACTGGGAGACTTGCAGAGTGGCTACCTGCGAAGAGCTGAAGTGCTGCACAGGATCTCTGTGATAAAGGCAAGGACAAATCCATTTCTCCCTGGCAGCTTTCAACTTGCACTAACTATGAGACAGAGCTTTCTCTTTCTACAACACTCTTTGTGGCTGCTGATAAAGCCTTCCCCAGTCCCAACTGCCAGGGTCCGCAAAGGCAACAGCCCCCTCAGTATCTAACTTTGAGCTGCAGCCCTGTGCTCAACCCAAAACTTTGTACCACCACTGACAAGGTCTGCAGCCTGGCGCTTCCCCAAACCTGCTTTGAGCAGTGACCTCTGCTGGTAAACAGACAGGGAACCCAGCGGCTTACAAAGCTGGTGCCCCATCTACCTGGTCCTCAAAGCTTGCCCTGAAGGTAGTCACCCAGCCTGTCTCTTGATCTGAAACATCTAACATTAGTAAGCCCACAACTGGAGCTTGCTGAGCAAGAGTGGCTAATAATGCTTACACATAACCTATAACAATCTTTGACTAGCAGAAGGCTGTATGTTCCCGTTCCCAATTCCTTCAAAGTTCGCTCCAGGGCTCTCACCATAACTTTCCAGAAAAGATGCAGTTAAATACAACAGCCCACCCCAGCATTGTTGTTTTAGTAGTCAGATTTAAAAGTTGAGTTATTCAAGAAGCAAAAGGCAAAGCCTGTATTTTTTTGTGTGTTTTGGGCAGGGGAGGGAGATGAGGTACTACTCACTCAGCACTTGGTTCCTTTGACGATTGCGTGAGCACGTACATGTGCTTCTTAGGCCACAGTTTTCTCTGAAATTCTTCCTACTTCAGGAATTGACTCTTTAGGGGGATTAAAAAAAAGAAAAACAAAAAAAAAAGAGAACTCCTATGCTGTCACCACCTATTAGAAGAATCAGCTAGCGTATCCAGCAGGCCACCCAGGGAACTATTTCCCCTTGAATTTGTGTTTTGATCTCATGGCAGGCTCCAGAGGCACCATGTTCATCTATCTCCTGACTGACTAGCTCTACTGTAGTCTCAAGATTTTTGCAAGGGCAGAAAGGTGAGGTCTTCTCTAATTTATTTTTTGTCTTCTGAAATCAGACTACGGTGTAGGTTTTGTTCTCTCTCAGGCTGTTTTCTCAGACACAAGGGAGCTGTGCAGTTTGTTTATACTGCAGGTTTGTCCAAAGCTGATGTGCCAGACACAAATCCCTACCATGAGTCTGCAGCGAGGGGAAGCAATATTCTGATGCAAGAACATCCCCTTATACCACCAGAGCTTGGCAAACCACATTCCAGGTATGTCCACAGCACCCAAATTCATTCGATCCACATAGCAAACTTGTTAACACAGTACTGGCAATGGAAAATACCAAGACCACAGGGGGAGGAAGGGGTGTAGGTAGTGGGGAGGGTCCTCAACTTGCAGCATCTGTGATGATTCCACCCAGACCTTCATCTTTTTATTGCATCTTTGTAGAAAGGTGGTGGTGGGAGTGGTGGGAGCATGGCTGCTGTCAGCACGTGAAGCCCTGCGGCTATGAAATGCCTGCCTGAACATGCAGAGCACTGCAATCTGCCACCATTCATCCCCTGGGGACAGGGGACAGCACTACTGCACAGGGCAAGAAGCATCTCCACAGCTGAGGGTGCTCCTAGGGCCACCTCATATGGATTCACATACACCCAACCCCCCAAAAGTGTCAGCCCCCCCACCCCAGGCAGAGCATCAGATCCCACACATGACCAGTTCCAGCAGCTGTGGGGGAGGTCTGGTGAGCACATAGCCCACAGACTGCATGACTTGCCTGTGACTGAACAGGTACCAGCAAATTCAGCAGCGAGAGACTAATACCTCCATAGTTGGAGCTGGATGGATCTGCAGGGGTGCTTGCCTTGCCCTCGGAGCCATACGTGTATCTCAGTAGGCGGGAAGATGGCTGCTTAAGGTCTTAAGACACCAAGCACAGTACACACAATACAGCCTCTGTTCAAAGTAAGCAGCAGCAGAATCGAAACCACTTCATTTCAAGGGTGCATTCAGGCCCTGAGCTGCAATTGGCATCAAGACAATTCTCCAAAGCAGCAAAGTGCTCCTGTTGAGGGAGCAAGTCCTGCCCGGCTCCCTCGGATACAGCACTGTGCATGCAATAGTTTCAAGGACTAGGGCCACCGTGTTTGTCCACCCAGTCTGAATTTTCAAAGTTGTATTTCAGAAAATGAAGCAGGATAGAGTTTTTTTCAGATTTACAAGAGATTTCTTAAGAGCTAAAGCCTCTATTTCGTTACTCCATTGTAACAGGAAAACAGATCTGCACCACCAACTGCATACCTCTCCGCAGCTGCAGTGGAAATAATTTCAGATACTCTTGACTACAGCTAACCTGTAGGGAGAGGCAGGTAGTTCATGAGGTTACCAGAATAGCAATCTAACCAAATTCTATCAGTGTCACTTGTGCATGGAGTAGGCAATCCTGCAAGAAGATGCAGCTTAGCTTTGAGATGATTAAACAGGTGAGAAATATTATCAGGCTTGGGGGATCCAATTTAACTGCAGTTACACAGAAACCAATTGGAAAAAGGCTTTATTTTTTTCCTCATTACCCAGAACGCAGAACTGAACCCGAGAGACTCTTCCCATACCTCACAGAGGCTTCACAGACTGATTATTTTTATGTTAAGACAGAAGTATGTAAAAGGACTTGAAACACCAGCACAGTTTGCCAGAGGAATATAATTATTCCCAAAGCCAAAACTAGAATAAGATGTTGTCCCCATTTGAGTTGTGTCAGCCAGTTACTGCATCTTCAGAGGGCACCCAACATACACTTTATATTCTTGTACACTTAAATTCATAAGCATGAGATACTGTTAAAGATGCACTTTTAAGTAAAGGCATAAAAAAAAAGTCTACAGCTCTTTAAGAATTGGAGCTTTTAAAGAAACCACAAAGCAATCAGCTTTTGAAAGCTCTTCTGTCATACACAGAGAATGCCATGAATCACACGCACATTAGCAGATGTCATGTGCAAATCTCTACTGCAACACAAGGAGGACAGACCTCAAGCACTTTGGCATCAAAAAGTCGTCTGCATTTTAAGCCTGCTGCTGACAGCCATAACACTGTTAATTACAACTTACAGCTTATAGTTGTGGGAATGTTGCAGAAAATACCAGAGCAATAAAAAAAAATATTCTGCACCTGTTTAAATGCATGAAAAATTTATTTGAAACTTTCAGCTGAAGTATTTGGGTCAACAGTTACACCTGAGGTACTAACTAAAGCACCATTTTAACTCCAGGTGCACATTGCAATACCAGAAAATAAGCAAATTAAATTATTTAATAAGCCAAGCAGGCAAGAGTCTTTGACATAATAGTCAAACCTGCAGTAGAAGTTAAGCTTTGGGAAACTTTAAAAGACTTTGTGCTTAACCTTTAAATATAATGAAAGGCTGTCCATCACCTTACAGTGTTTGCTGTAAGCCATCTGAATGCAAAAAGGACAATATAGTTCTAATTTCCACTATCAAATCTAACACATGCAGTGTCTGCATTACAAGAAGATTATGTGTCTCTCTACTGAGGAAAGCAATATGCAGGTCTCGTCGTAGATTTGGGGCTCTTTTACCCAAACCTTACAGGCCCCCTAAAGAATTATTACTACACAACCACCCACTATCAGCCGATCACTTCATCACACCAATGTAACTGACACCATGGCCACCTTCAGATCTTAGGTCCTCTACCAAAAAACCCAACCCCGTAGGACTAACAGCACTGAAGAGAATGGAAGGAAAATGATCCAGATTTTGTTTCCCCTTATCACACTAAATTCATTTGCAAGACCATTTAGCTTACTGTTATCTCAAGGAAATTACAGTAAGGTACTGCAGCTACATCTAAGCTCTTCATACTCCATACATGTTTTCTAGTGTAGATATCACAATAACTGGAGTCAGTTTAAAAACTGAGTAGTTAATTTTCAAACAATTTGGACAGGTTTACTTCCAGATAAAAAGCTTAAAAAAACGCTTTTAAAAAGTCATCTTTTTCACCAGAAGCTACCAATAATGTATATTATTTTGAAAATATGCTGCGAACTTCCTTCCTATCCCCCTTAACAGAAAGCTCTTGGTCTAAACTTTCATTCACAATATCATCACTTAGGAGTTTTACTAAATGCAGTAATATTTCCTCTATGTTTCAGTGTAGGGCAGAACTTAGTTTCCTAGGTCACCTTAAAGATAAAATCCAAGCTGCTAGCTTTTCAAGCAGTATTTGTGTCTTAACAATGCCTTTCTGCACACCCATTTCGCTCTGAAGGAATATTTCCATCTTACAGAAGACTAACATGTTTTATTCCTGGGCACATCTGTTTCCTACTCTTAAAGTACACACTTCATCTGCACTAAAAGTGTTATCAACTAAATTTATGGAACACTTAGGCACACTAAGCATCTATGTAAATCTCTACTCAGCCCTTTAACAGGAAAGGGTAGGGAAAGAATACATCGTGAAAAACAGTGAAGGATCTGAGTGACAAAGTAACTCTGATAATCCCAAATGTCATAGTCTTACATAAAGTAAGAACTGACACTTTCTCATTTGTAAGTGATATTAAAAGAAGGCAAGATGAATTTTTAAAAAGTTTTATTATACAAAAGATTATCCAAACCCAGAAGAGCTCTTCTACAGTTCTAAGAGTTTTGTTCTGTGACTTGTACTTCCATATGCTTTTCCAAAAAGCCAAGATAAAAAGGCTCATTAGTCCCACTTTCTTCTTACCAAGAGCGTTGAAAAAAGACAAACGTAGCTGCATCAAAATCTGTTATTTATTCTTTGTATTCCAAGAATTGCTGAAGTCTTTTCTTATGTTCTGTGGACACTTGCACTGCACTAAAAACAACAAATGCAGAACATAAGATTTTACAGTAAATGTAATACACCACAAAGCCTCATGCCAAAATTAAGTACACATTGAAATCAACAATTACACTGAAGCTAAATTTTAGAAAACCTAGCTGTATGAAAAACCTACGGTCCAAGACAAAAAAAGTATATTAACCCTCAAAACTGTCAATTCTTAACCTCAACAGCTTCCACTACTAAAACACACTTGTCCCAAGAAACCTAGCCTATTTCCTTACCTTTAAACACACACAAGCACTTGTTTAACTTGCAAGAACGATTTAGATAAGAAAGAATCTCTTAAAATTCTCTCTTCTGTATATCAAGCACTTCCAAACTGAGTGACATTTCATCCCCACAGGGAGAGATGGGCAGATACTGCAGGAGTTTCAGTCCCACAAATTCAGAGGCCAAGTATGAAAGTCTGCCTGCTGTGACAGTAGCTGAGAAAGAGCCATACCACAACCAAGCAGCAAGGGAATTTGATTATTTGGACTTTTCACAGGATTCTCTCCCTACAGAACAGGTAATCGTCTCTATTTACTATCTTTTCAACAGCTAAGATTTATTAAACGAGTGGTATTCATGGACTGCTTTTAAAGAGTTCATGAAAAGTCACTAAGAAAAATTGCCCAGAAATCTATGAATAATAAGTTTCTAAGGAGACCATATATCTACACAAGAATTTTTTAAGGTTCCATAAATAAAAAAAACATACTAAAATACCATGTTAGAATAATAACCTGAAGGGATTTTTGCCAAAACTTCCCTTTTCACAGCTCCTACAATAACAATAACTTAAACTAAACTTAGCAAGCAAGCAATCATGAAGAAGTTCTTACTTCAAGTGTTCTCCAAAGACAGTAGTTATCCGGTATAGTGCTGTTTTCAGAGATGCTCTAAGTGCAAATCGTAGTGTTTTGTAGGAGGTGTCCACTAGACTTCCTGAAATCCTGGGGGGCTTGCTAGAAACATGAGGCAGTTTGAAATGTCTGTCTACAACCTGATTGAGAAAAACATAAATGAACTTGTTTCATCTGTTCAGTTATTTCATAACGTAACTAGCAACATGTTTATGTCAAATAAAGCAAAAAGAAAGTGCAAGTTCAGAAATTCCACCAAGACACACAAAAACGTATTGGAGATTGAGCTTGACCTTGCATTTCCTGGCCATCAACATGAACATAGAACCAAGTTCTATGAAATAAGATTCTCTGTTAATGAGTCTTAAATGCTAAGCACAGCACACACTGCACTAGAAATACAATTCTGTCCTGTATTATGACTTGTTTCTTTCAGAAACAAGGGTATTGGTTCCACCCCCCACCCCAGTGCCTGTTCTTGGAATAGATGACTTACACTGAAGAACTTTGATAACCTCTAAATTCTTTCCAAGAATCTCCATTAAGGCACTGTAAAATTATTATGTCAATAGGACACACATAGCCTTGGAAACAAATCTGGATTTTTTTTTTAAATACACATTACACAAACATCAGTAATTTGAGAGTAATGTCTTAGTATTAGTAGAGAAATACTACACAGATCTTATCTGCTGTGATTTGCAATGTCTCCAAGTGCTCCAAATTGCACGAGGAATTGTGTGCAGCCACATAAAGATTAAGTCCCAACTATGCATAAAATATAGTATTATAATTGCTGCATCCTTGAAATAAGGTCTTTAACTGAGCACATAGTACTTTATTTTAATGAAACATTCCATTAAAAACATGCTTTCTACTTCTACTTTTCAAAAAACTAACAAGGTTTTTATTCAGCTGTTTCATAATGCACATAGTGGCAGCTAGCTGGTTTTTTTAGATTAATTGCAGAAGAGTTGCTACAGTTGTAACAACTTGAATGCTACCACTGGTCAGGAAGGTCAAAATATAAAATTAACAAAACTCCTTCTCTTCTCCTAAACTTGTTCTGCAGTAAGGAAAAGTTAACAGTTTTTACCTCCTGAAGAGTCAGTAATGTATTCAGGATAGCTGGCAGTGTAGTTTGGACAACTCCAAATTGGTCTTCAGTAAAGGAGGCTGCTACCAAATGAGACAGACCTTTAAAAAAAGAAGTTTGCTATAATTACTGAATTCTCAACTTCTGAAGCATTAACAAAGATCATGGTTTTGCCCAAAGATTCTACTAGTGTGGTGGAATTCTTCAGGACTTCCTGCAGCCAGATGACAGTTACCTCAGCTTTGGCTTGCTTCAGGACTAAACCAGTCACTGGTACAATAGTTTGAGGTTGATAAAGCAAGAGAGATTATATATAAAATAAATTTTAAAAAAGCATTGGCTCCCTCTTTCCACTGCTCTGATCAGAGCTGTACCTGACATCAACCAAGAGACAGGACCTATTTCACAATTCTTTTAGCCATAAACAAACATTTCCAGATCACTTAACTTTCTTTGTTCAGCTTGTGTGAGAACTCTCTACTACTTTGAGGGAAACCTTGATTTAGCTTTAAATCCTTTCTCAGTTTACTTGTTTATCATATTTTAAAAAATTACAACCTATCCCGCTGCCCTTAGTTAACACACAAATGGTATCTTCTGCTTTTCTGCAAACTGAATGTGATTCTCATCTCCTGACTCTATAGGTCCCAACCCATCACCTTCAATCTGACACAGCACAGCGTATCTGCCCATAAAATATATTACCCAAGAAAAAGATCAACTTTTGCACTGTCAAATCTAATAAAAGATTCTATTAATACCAGTATTTGCTCACGACTTTGAAACAAACAAGAAAATCCCATAGTGCAACCACGTACTGTCATTGTTCTTTTAATTCTCTGCAAACCATCTTTTTCCATTTATTTGTTACTACCTAAGTGCCTCCCTGCCTCAACCCTCTGTGATTAACAGAGAAAGACTCAGAGCCTTTAGTCAGAAAAGCTGTTGTAAAAAGACATCATAAATCTGTTACTGGAAAAAAATGTAAAAGTGATACATGGGTTCACATGGGAGAGAAGCAACAGAAATCAAGTTCAGGAATCTCTACCAAACCTCTGCAGACAATAAACTAAGAGATCTCACATGAGATCGCAAAACTAACAAGTGAATTAGACCTTTATTCATGTTGGTATCTGAAATGCAGTCAGGTTTTTGTCAAAATAGATTCAAAGATTTTTCTTCCTTTACATTTATAAAGCACAGAGCCCCAGAAACCTGGAATTGGATCCTTTTACTTGTCGCAGTTCCATGAGCCAACAGAATGGATTACCTGGGAATAGAAATTGCTTACCTTCCAAAGCCCAGATGTGCATTTGGGCATCAGAGAAGACAGCTTGGATGGAGGCTTCTGGGTGCTGAGAAGAAATCAAAGCATTCTGAGTGCACTTTATAACTAACATCACCAAAATTGCAGGTTTCAATTAAGGTATTACACGTTTGATAGGGTCATGTCCCTCCCCTCAGAAAAGACCTGTAAGGCTGACAGATCTCAGGGAATACCCAGAAAAATCTAATCTTTTAAGAAACTAAAATTCATTTTGGACAGAAGCTTCCCACAGAGCTATAGCTATAATTGGGACTTCCAAAAAAAAGTCCAGTCTATAACTGATCACAAAACACTGCTGTACATGTAAACATAAACCATTATCACATACACAGAAAAGATCTTCATATAAAAATATGATCTCTGCTTGCAGAAAACATTTAAATCCCTGAAAAACAAAGACCTAAATTAGAGGAGGATGCTTCTGTAAAACGTAACTGAGTTATTATTCAATTATGCTAAGAGAAATACCCAATTGGTTTTTTGTGTAAACACTATGCAAGTTTAGTTTAAGTGTTCAAGTTCACTTGAAAAGTAGAATCATAGAATCATTTAGGTTGGAAAAGACCTTTAAGATCATCGAGTCCAACCGTCAAGTAGTAGTAGTATTAGTACCAGTATTTCATAAGGAGAAATTCCCAACATTCTAGCTACCACTTCTCCCACAAAGGAAAGCTATAAAGAATTTATTTGGTACACTGACCTAACAAAAAGCAGTTAAAGGAATTTTAAAATTAACTAGAAGCTGTGTCATCTTACATTAGTATTCCGAGACAATTGCATTTAAGTTCTCAGTTGTGTTTTACTAGGACATGATGCTTTAAGCAAAAAGCAGTTTATAACCAGGTGAGTTTAAACAAGTATTATCACTCTTTTTTATGCAGGTAGGGGATAATTCTGCTATGAAACTCACAGTAAGTACAAAGTTGTACTTATGGAAAGCCTTAGATGAAAAGAAAGGTTTTAGAACTGTTACTATATGGAAAAGGTACATAGTGCCACAGCAGAACCCATATGCTCATGCATTTCTAGTCCATACTGCTCAGTCACAAAAGATCATGATTACCTTACTGAAGAAATACATTATCAGCACTCGTTTTGACAAAAAGTTTTTTATCTGAAAAGAAACAAAAGATTAAAAATATAATCTGTATTTATCTGAAGGCATGCAAAGTTGCCCCTCCACAACCCTACCATCCTCTCACAGCATAAAGGGATTGGGGGGTGGGGGGGAAGGATTTTTGTTATGTAAGCTAATTGAAGAAGGAAGTATTCATTTAACAAAAATGGAAAGTTCTTTCAGAAGAGACAACACTTAAGGTGCGCTGGCTGCAATCTATCTGTACTGCAACTTTTATTCTACCTGTTGTTGCTTGTTCTGAAGCCATGTGTAAATAACTCTTGGCTGTACTGCCTCACTGCCAACTCCTGCAGCAGAGAGCAGTGGGAAGGATTCATGGTGGGAACCGTTCATTTGCAGATCTACAAGAGAAATACAGTATCTTCAGATAAACTGGATGCTGTCACTTTAATCCTCAAGATACAGATCTCTATTGACATGCCTACTACACTTATGACTACAAGGCTAAAAGTGCTGTGGAAGAATCTCTACCTGAACCTGACGTCCACAGCTTTGGTCCCCTTCTCGTAACTTGAGGACTTTGGACTGATCCATGCCAAGGAGAGTTTACATCCAGAATTCCCATCTTGCAACTTAAAGCAGGTGAGCTGAAAGGTGAACCAACATCAGACCCAGGTGATGTCTTTAAGGGCATTAAGGATGATTTAACCAGCGAAGACATGGAGGCTCTGAGAGCAATATTAGACCTCTGTGACTGGAAAGACATATCTTCTGTCACAAGGGCTCCTAATGACAAAGAACACACTACATGAACAGCCTGGCACATACGAACTAAAAGATGGGTTTGTTATTTGATTGCTATTTCAACAACCTCTCTATCATTAGAGATTTATTAAAGGACGTTGTTTCCACTGTGGTTTTGCAAAGCAGTACACATCCACATGAAGCGTTTTAAAAGTTCATCAGTTTAAGACCAGCCCATGATGAGAAGAATCCCTGTGGATTTCTTTTTCTCCTTTTGCTAGCTAGCGTTGCTACACCCTGGTATCTATCTACATAAAAGTGTGCTTTTAGGATTAAGTACTAGAAGAAAGGCTACCAGTAGAAGAATGGCAATTTTTTCTGATTCTGCTTGGTAAGTAAGAGAAGACACATCACTCACAAAATCCAAGAAAGAGCAGCACTAGAAGAAATTCACCTCTGACATACCAACAGTACCCTGCTGTTCCCCAGGCACTTGTATCCTAGGCACTGACTAAGGGATTCAATTACCTGGCACCCTCTATACTAACACAGCTCTGCTGCCAGGAATGATGCCTAAGTCTGGCACGTAAAACAGCCGAAATGCTTGCAGGCTGCACACACCTCGAGAGTCAGACTGGCTTTTCTTATCCTACAGTGATATTAGTGAATCACACAAACATATTCGAAGTCCCCACAACAACAAAACAAAAACTAATTTTACCATCTTAAACTAATTATAAAAGCAGCTATGCAAATTACAAAGCATCCCTTGGCAAGACTTAAGTTCTCCCTGTACAAGGTTGAACCACTGACTAAAACTGTAGTAATTAGACTTGCTTAATTCATGCAAGTGTGGAAAAAATACTGTATTGAACATAACATCATGCAACGTAAATGAACTGAGTAAGCATGATCTTTCCAAGTTTTCTAGTTATTTTGGGATTATTTCAACAATAATACCTAAAATTAAATTGGGGGAGAGACTTTTTTTGTTTGCATTTATTTACAGAAAACCCTGTGACTCATTTTCCCCATACAACTTAATTGAGACTAACGTGCCTATGTAATCTATTGGTCCTTTCATGCTTTACGAACAATTATGAGCATTTCCTCACATACCTGGAGTCTGTGGAGATACTTTCAGCTCTCCTGCTGGCTGCTTTGCTCTCCCATTTGCTGCTGCAGCTTCCTGCTGTGCGATCAGCCTCTGAGTCAGATCATTCAGAAGGCTCAAACACTCCCTTGATATTGCAGTCCAGTTGTGCGGGTGCCCACCTAGCAGTATGCACACAAAAAGGAAATGCAGTAGGTACACTTAACCCAGATGCTCACCCTTCTGTCTATTCTGACAGTGCCCATATGCTCTCAGCCTAAGCTTCAAAGTTACAGTACCACTCCGTTTCTAAGAAGACACAGTGCATTTTCACCGTGACAGTTTATTTGTACTGAGAAGATGATGAAAACATGGACAGATTCTATCCTCCCATCAATGGATAACTCTAAAAAGACTTTAGTGAAACCTGCTAAGCAAGCAGGAAACATAGGCAGTTTGGCCCATCAGATCTAAAATCACTAACAACTAAAATGAACAAAGTAGTATCAATGGTGATGGTAAACAGTTCTGAAGTAGTACAAACACTAGAATTCCCAATGAGGTGTAACAAAAAGTTCCTGAAGGCTTTTAAGCAGTTTTAATTGACCTCTGCCGTATCTTTGTATATAGCAAGAGGCTTGAATACTAAGTGAAATTATAGCCATTGTTTGCTTTCACAACTCTAGCGGTGACTCACTATTTATGCTTGATTTGCCCTCACTCATATCTTAACATTAGGCGTTCATACCCATCTGTTAGATTATTCAGTTTGGACTACATGACTGATAGTGTCAAGAGGACCCTGCTTTCAGTACGTTAAGACCTGTGTTTCCTCATGGTTGTCACTTAAATCAAACAACAGGCACCAGAAGCCATTTAGTTTAGTAGGTGAAACAATATGAACATAGATGATTAAGCATCCTTTTAGAAAAGGCACCATAGGGATACTTTTACTTATGAGGCCTTCTGGCTTATGTAGCATGCGTCACAGCATTAAATAACTTCTAGAAGCATTTGACTAACACTTTTAAAAAAAAAAAAAGAAAAAGAATCAATATGAAATAGTTTTTGTAATTACCTGGCTGACTAAGGCTAAAGACTTCCTGTCGTCGAACAGGAGAATATTGGGAAAGTAACGTCAAGTCTTGTAAGGCTAAAAACTACAAAGGAAAATGTTTTAGTGCACACAAGTCCAATGTATTTCCTTTAAAAATGTAGTTATCCATACAAAAGCAATCCCTAACAAAGAATGAGTTCACACAGACTAAAACCAGCCATGTAACAGAAAAAGAAAGGTGGCAAAGGACTGACACATCCCTAGAACCGCTCTGGATAGGGCTGCTGAGTTAGTAAGAGCTTCAGAGAACTTTACTGGTAAGTCATTTCTTTGGAGTTAAAGAAGATCTAACACCATTTTTTTATCTTAACAGCTAACAGCTCAGACAGAAAGAATCTATGATGCAGAAAAGTCTAAGGAAAGAACTGTTCTTGCAAGCCAGAGCTCAACTACACAGTATGCTATACGGTACTGGACCTCATACTGCTTTTTCATGTGATTAAGTAGTTAATGTGGCAAACCAAAAATAACCAGATTTTTCCCACTATGCAAGATACAATTACAAATTACACACCTTAGTAATGGCTGAGATTATAAATTAGACTTCCTCTACCTTTAACTGTGCTGTGCTTGACTCTTCCCCACCCATCATCCTTTGATAGTGCAGCAAAGCTTAAAAAAGGATTCAAATGGATTGCAGCCTGTTATACCTCCAGTCTTATCAGAGATCTGTATAATCAGTAAACGTGGATTTTGCACATGCGGGAAAATATTCTTATCTTTATTTACCTAATACTTCTTATATGAGGTCTCCAATTTTTAAGTATTATAATCAGTAAATCCCATTAATGATTACCATAGTCAGACCAAAATTACTCTCCTTTACTCACAGATTTTAAGTAGCTTTTTAGTATTCTCTTTTTTAAAAAAGAAACACAACTTCCAACATAAATATGGAAATAATATTTTAATTTCAAGAGAGAACACACACGTAAGAACTCAAATATAAGTAGCAGGGGTAAAGGATTAAGAGCGTACAAAGATAAAACACCTGTTTATGTGACAGACTCAAAGCTGAAAGAGTTAAAAAACCTGAATGTCACTAACCTTCTGTTTTAACATCAGTATGCACTAACATATTTATGCAGCAGACAAATAGCTCTTACCTCTAACTAAATGAGTCTGTCTTCAGCTCAGAGTGCCACAGTGTGGTGAGCACCAGCAGATGTCACTACTAAACAAATTTTCACCATTAACTGTAACTGCCTCCTTCAGTATTCTGGGGCAGCTTTTTAAAGAACCAGTTAAAATAACTGGTACCTAGAAGATCTGATTGTATGCTTTGAGAAACACCTTCTCAACACACACCTAGATGGGAAGATGGTGGGAATTCAATTACCTTTATAATGAGGGGAGGGTTGCTGTTTAAGATTTTAGGCAGGCACTGGTCTGTCTCCTCAGCAAAAGTTGGCTGCACAGGGAAGTGATGCGTCTAAATATAAACATCAGAAGTTGTGTTATACAGAGCAAAACACAAGAAAACCTTATGAAAGACCACACCTAAGCTCTTACTCATCAGATGAATTATGAACTACAAAATACCCCATTGCTTCAACCTACTGTAAACTAGCCTGAAATTTCTAACGTAGAACCAAAAAGACTTTACTCCTTAAATTGAGAAATCTTAGAAAATCCAGATATATTTATCTTCAAATACCTTGCATGTACCCACATAATTCGTAGCTAGGGGCATCATATCATTATGAAAAGACATTTCGCTAACCACATACCTAGGAAAAACTAGTATTCACACCATATTCAGAAACCAGACTGAAATCTAAACTGTAATGTCTATCTTCAACAGTGTAACCACTCTGGTAAAGAACTGAGGGTTCTTTCACCAAATAATAAAATACTTTTTAAATTCTTCTTTTGCACTGTTTCACTGATAAACTAACGAATTCTTATGTTTATCATAATGATATTCATATTCTGTGTTTTAACAGAATTTCTGTTCTTGTGGCTACAAAATTAAAAATGTAAATAGCAGTGCTTAAATTGTATCAAACATTGCATCTTTTTAACGCTATTTAACATGGACCAGTTTGGGCACAGATTACCTATCAGTTTTGTGTTACTGCACTCATTTTACATATCATAGCTTTATCCTCCTCTGTTTCCAACTGCAAAATTGAAATTTGAGATAGCAATTGCTTTCAAAGTGTTAATAAAGTGACTTCATGCGGTCTAAGTTTACAATTTTGTTTCCTGACTTTTCAGTTAACACTATGCAAATATCTACAAACAGCTTTCAAAGTTTTTTAGCTCATTAAAAAAAACCAATCACGTGGATAAACAAATCTTTTGTTCAACAGTCAAAAGGGCAAGGTCCATTTTATACCTTCACAGCTGGATGTTTGTCTTCCAGTTTTATAAGCAATACAATAATTACAGACATTGACACACAGTGTTCACTGGTGCTTCAAGTATTATCCTTTGAAATAGGTTGTTCACACCTCAGAGCTGTTGTTGGAGCCGTCTACAGATCCTGACCCATCATGACATCAGTTATGCTCGACTCATTGTTAATCTTTTCTCCTCGCAGTCACAACAACTAGACCTTTTTAATTAAAGCTAACACTCCAACAAGTGCTGTATGCCATTTCATGCCATAAGAGTGTTTCACCAGGATTTAAACCTTGCTTCTTTTTCCTACTAATCTGCAGTCCAGTAATGTTTGGGTTTTTTGGTTTGTTTGTTTGTTTTTTTAAATCAAGTTAGATGAACAATTTTTTCCTATGTATTCTTACAAAGAAGTATCTGGATTTGTCAACAAAGATCAAGTCTTCTCCAATTCTTTGTTGGCGAGGCTTTCCCCTCCCCTGCCCTCTTCAGTCATGTTCTCACTTTTATTCTAACAAGATTCATTACATATTTAAATGGTCTTTTTTTAGCCATATTAATTTGTAACTTTATGATTGAATGAAAAAGCACAAGTGTCTTAATTCCCAAGATTGCTTGAAGTCTATTTTAATACTGCAGCCTGAATTATATTAACACGTCTCTGCTTTGGAGAACTCTGTACTTTGATAGTTTGCTTAAATTTGAGATTGCTAGAGCTTAGCACACAGAAAACTGACAGCACTTTGTTCTCTTTCCTACTGTAAAATTGGATTGAGCGCTATACAGTTTCTGGATATTATCTTCCCATGTAACCTGTAGCTGTTTGTCACAAGTCTTCAGCTAGTCTCACACTCAAATACAAAATCATTGCATGGAAACACATGCAGAGACCAAGCTAGTAAGCTCTGCCTGACAGCTACGGGCCCTGTGCTGACTCATTGGTTTCTACACCTAAAGAGGACAAAGAACACGGTGCAGACTCTGTGAAGCACAAAGTGGTTCGTTCTTAGGGTGGCCCCAACAGCATCTGCACGGATTTAGCATCAAACATGAACAGAAGGGGGGACATGGAAACAGAATTATAGTAAGAAGAGGAGGTGGAAATAACAAAGCATTAATTTTGTAAGCAGCAGAGGGTTGTCTTACTATAAGGAGAGAAAGGGAAGGTCAGTTAACGCCCAGGCCTCTCTCAGCTGTTCAGTTATCAGAGATTATCTGTAGTGCATGCTTTGAAAATTCAGAAATTCATAATACGTTATTGCCTAGTAAAACTGCTTTTGAAAAGAAAATACTATCTGTGGAACACTGCTGTTATACCTTTAGCACTGTCACTAAGTACTAACCTCTGTAGCATAGATTTTGAAGAGTAACCATGCAATGTACCAGGTAATCAGAAGAAATACGCCACATAACCAGGCATGGTAAAACAAGGAGAGATCCAATAAGCCAGTCAGAGTATCAAGAGGATGCAATTTACTGCAGATAAAACAACCAAGAAGATATAAGTATTTTCATGGAAGATGTCTATTGTAAGTTCTTCAGTAGCAATAATTGCAAGAATAAAGTTACATTGTTTTTGCAAAAACAGTTTCTTAAAGATGTTTGAGATACCATTTCTTTAATTTTTCAGTAACTGTGATGAAATGAAGTTAAGAAAAATTAATTAAATCAAAGAAAAGAAATATGAAATAAATAACTATTACAGTTTTAGTCAATTAAGGTATTAAGACTTCAGTTTCCCTACTTTAAAACAAATGGTAGCCATATAAAAATGAAAATATGCCCCCTCAAAGCACAGAAAAGCAGATAAAACACATGTATGAGATTTGGAGAGATTTGCCTTTCTAATATTTTAGATACTTACAGAGATGAAGGAAACTAGAGAGGATTTCTTAATGACTATGTACAAGATGGTTCCTACAAGGGGATGTTGGTTCCTTTTGGATCCATTTCAGAAGCACCCAATGCTCCCCACGTTCTGCGTGGGGAGGCAAAGAACTGAGTCCTACTACACACAAAGAACCAGTTGCTAAGCTGGACTTATTCAGTGAAGGGAGCTGTCAGCAATATGCTGCTGCAAGTTTTCAGCACAATGTACTACCTACCTGTCTATACGAAGATCCATTGTGGTACTTATCCAGACCTTTGGGATGTAACCTAGGGGATCAAAAAAAACCCACTGAAACGATTATGACACTGCAAAACACATACACGATAGGCCAAAAAGACGACAAAAATAGAATGCATGTATAGACAAGAGACTGGGCTTGTAACACGCGTGCATGAGGAAACAATCTGATTTTAAGAAATGGAAACAAGAGAA
Source organism: Harpia harpyja (assembly GCF_026419915.1). Classification (NCBI taxonomy): domain Eukaryota; kingdom Metazoa; phylum Chordata; class Aves; order Accipitriformes; family Accipitridae; genus Harpia; species Harpia harpyja. The sequence goes on from NC_068950.1 coordinate 40,018,122, forward strand.
TGAAAAAAGGCTTCAGGCCAACAACTATACATTAGAGATGTAGACCGTATCTTTTATTGCTAGCTTCTCAGCACTGAGTTATTTGTGTTTCCTTACTAACAAAATGGGGTTAATAGTAATTTAATATTAATTTTCACTACAGCTCAGGCAGCAGCAGAGTGCTTTTAAAGACTTAATGGAGACCGATATAGAACCACTATACTTCTTATTTATCCCCTAATGTGAATAAAGTGGAAATAACTCTAGCATATTTTGACAGCATTTAGGAGGATAACTACAACCGTAACACAAAAATTTCCTGATTTTAGAAAGTCCAGTGCAATCACTTTCATCAGCACAGATTTTTTTACCACAGTTTTAAAGACCAAACTTAATTTTCACATGGGAGGGAGCCATACCCAGCTTCCTTCAAATAATATAAAGAGCACTTGAGAATAAAGCAAAAGTCCTAATTTTTACCCCCAAAATAGTGAAAATATAGCAACATTACATATAGCGAAGTCATGCCCACTGCTGGTATGTCAGGTTTAGCTCTGTGACGCTGTATTTTCAATACCAGGCAATGGAAGGAGCAGTCCAAGGCATGGAGATGTTTATCCATGTTAAAAAATATTTAGGAATATTTAAAGAAAAAAGGGAATATAAATTACAGACTAAACCATTTTTTTTTTTAATTGCACTGTGTTTTCAGATTTATAATCTTTTTGCCACAAATCAGGACAGGTATGTAAACAGTGGCCCAAAGCATCAGGTTTTAAAACATACACTTGTGAACCACCAGCTGATTAGAATTTGGTAGCTCCTTTTATATGCAGGTTATTTCACAGATGCCTGCAACAAAATTTCCTGCACAGAAGAGATCACCAGAGACAATAGTCTATGTTTTGGTACAGTGACCTAACACAGACTTCAGGTTAGAAAACTATTGTTCCCCACTCCCTTCTCCTTAAAATACTGTCATCTTCTTATAATGTTATCAGCTAGATAATAAATTCTTATAGGAAGTGTTAATCTCTTTGAAGAAGAGACGTTTCTCATATGCTAAACAAGCTTCTGTGAGGCTGTAAGACTTGAGAGAGAGAGAGAGAATTTCAGGAACCCTTACCAAAAAAGTAATATGCGACACAGAAGTTTCTAACAAAATATAGCGATTCCACACAAGTGTGTTTAACGAGGAGAGGCAAAGATCTTCTGAAACGTAAGTACTTGTATTGCTAAAACCAAACGAAAAATAATTTAGTATTCTGCATTCAGAACAAATCAATGAAATGGTAAAAAAACCACCACCACCAAAAAAACCTCCACAAGGTGCTTGAAAACCTGAAGTCTAGATGAATTAAAAAAATTAGTTTAAGGCAATTCCAGGTGTTACACCTACTATTTACTCTCCCAATCTCTTTTTGCCATTTTATAATCATCTCTAGTTCTCATGCCTTTTCCTACTTGTAGCAGTATGAAAATGGAGGATAGGTAAATTGAAGAACAAACTAGAAGAATGCTATCTACTGCAAAATAAACAAAAAAAAAAACCCCAAAGAAGGCATATTTAATCTACTAGATTTCATTTAGATTAGAAGTGTTCCATTAAAATATAGGGAAAATTCAGACAAGCATGAGTTACAGAGTCAGTAATCCTCCAAGCAGCAAAACCAGTGTAATACTGACGCCATTCTGCATACAAATTCTGTCTTTCCAAACGACTAAAACAACCCATCTGACACTATATGCAAATGAAACCAAAGTGATTTATTGTTTCACTTGGCTAAGTTGCATTAAAAAAAAAAAGGGAGAATTAACAATACTCAAATAATATAATTTTTTTAAAATTGCCAAAATGATGCTTGGTTTGCTGATAAATTGAAGGTTCATGACTTAAATGTTTTCCACTAATACAACCAACCTTGTTTAAAGATACCTTTTGCCAAATGGCTGCTGTGAGGCTACAGCAACAGAAGAAATATTTTTAAGATGATGTTTCACAAGCCACTCCTCACCATTTCGCACTGGTACAGATTTCTGTGGAACTGCTAGAGCCTCCTCCAAAGGAAGTAATGGAATTTCAGTTTCCATAGCACTACACACAAACAAGCTTTGGATGTTGAGCTTTTAGCAAGATTTAATGTGCTATTTAGACTTTAAGTGAGCTGGTACCCAGTTACAACTGATAATATGCCTTTTTTTTTTCTTTTTTACTCTCAAGATTTTCAGCTTTTAGGTGACCTTTGTTGTCAGTTCCAGGAGTTAATGTTCAGTTTGTGTATGCTGTCTTTTTCCTGTAGTTCACTTTCTGCAATGGTCCACCTCAGCCAGCTTTTAGCATGCATCAGAGGGGTGTAAATTTTATAGTCACAGCATCCTGGATTTCTGTGTTCATTTGAAAGGAGGAAGATGAACACTACCAGCATTTAAAGCTAACTGAGTGTACGCTTCATCTATTAGTGAAAGCACACCAACAGACAACTGCTACTACCATATTTAAAGATATAAGCTATCAAGGCTTTTTTGATCACTGTTTTACTTAGACATGTATTTCTGCAAAGGTGTTTAAACCTCTTACCTGTATGACTGGAAATGGCAAATAATTCATATTGTTAATAAGATACAAAAGACTATAACTGTATCCCATGAAAGCTCCAGAAAGTAGAAAAAAGAGGTGATGCTCATTTAGACACATCTGAGGAACAGCATCATCTAGGCTAAAACAGGAAACTTAGAATTAATTCTGAGTTCAAAAAAAAATAAAGTCATTCTAGCCTTAGGAAGTTCAAATCAGAAGTTTGATTTTACTTTTCTGATCAGTAGATATGATGATATCTCAGTAAGTTTTTTCTAAAGTAGGAATCCCACCACCTATTTTTGTAATTTATGCATGAGGATGCTTCCGGTATTTACGAAGTATGTCACATTAACCAGAAGACCAAGACTTAGCTCAAATGACAACCAATTTGTCATCATTCAACTCTCCATTAAGAATCCTGGCAATTTAGTTTTTCTGACCCAGTTACTTCTCTGTGCATTGTAACATTTACAAAGGAGGGTATTTCCTATTCTTTAATAAAGGGTATCAACACATAATTGCTTATTTTTGATAGCACTCAAATTTTAGGTTTTTTGTTTGAAAGAAGCCATCAGTAAATACATTTTACAATATAAGTTCTTTGCATAATTTATCTTTAACACACACAAGTAATTACCTTTCTGAAGGCGTACAGGGCACAGCAAGAAACTGGAACTTCCCTTTTGTCATAACTGCAGCGCACCAAGCAACCAACATTCCCATTACAGCATGAACAACTGAATGGATAACTTGCTGAGGGTGAATAATTTTTCCTATCAGCGCTAATCGAGAGCATGGTATTGATGGCACAACTGTAAACAAAAGCGGAAAGTTAATTTTCATTTCTTACTGATAAAACCCTTCATTAAAAAAAAAAAAAGAAAAAGAAAAAAACCCCACCAAACCATTGTCACCAAAGAACTTTTCACAGTTGGAATCGGTCGCTAAAAGATAAAGATATTAATGAACTGGTTCAGCTAAGAAGGTCTTAGCCATGAGGCAAGCAGGAATCTGGGATGATTTACTTAAAAATAAGCTTTGCGTATTGCCTATTCTAATTTCAAAGGAAATCTACCAACATTAAGTAAATCGAATGTAAATACAAATCTCTTTAAATGGTCATCCTATTTAATTCGGGTATCACAGACAGTTCAGCAATTTACATAACCCACCTGCATAAAACTCGACGTTGAAGATACTTATTACTAGTATTACCACAGACATAAGGAGGATACAAAAGATGACGTAGGAAGTATATAAATCATTGAAAGAATCTAAAATTAAAAAAAAAAAAAAATTGCTCAGAAGATTGCAGTAACACAACAGTGACACATGCAGTAACAGAAAAGACCACTGAATCAGTCAACAATAATCCACTAAGTGCATAAAGGGGAGTAATGTTCAAGGGACTCTACAGTCTCACACCAGATCTGCCCAGCTGCACAACATTTCTGCATAAAAGCATACTTAAGTTTCACAGAACCTATTTTACACACTTATAACTGGTTTTCTCATAAGTGAACACTAAGAATTTTGTTTAAAACAAGAATCTTTCAAAGTGAATTAAACTATGGCTCAACTAACACAGCTTCCTTTCACTTAATAAAAGCTGCAACCATATGGCCACACTTAAAAGGTAAGCAATTCCTTACAGAGTAAATTGCTTTTGATCGTTTCTTTTGGGCTTCTGTATTTCCAAAGGGGGAAAGAAATCACGTGTCTCTGCCTGGAGCAGCTAAACGATCACAGGTATCAAGCTTCCATCTAAACATCTCTCCATTTTCTGTGTGCGCACTCGAGGGAAATTTATGCTTACCACGCAGAGCAGCTATTTCAGGAATTTCACTTGTCATTCAACACACCAAAGTTAGAGGAAACTCAAGCTCTTTATGCAAACACCAGCTGCACGGGGTTGAAAGGGGAAGTGTGTCCAAGTACTTCGGACAGACAGCTCCGTCACTTTTCCCTGAAGGATATACTTACGTGCGCTTGCAACTCTTACTTGTACCTAGGGAGGATTATGGCTATAAGGAACGCAGAAACTTACATTGAGACAATCTCCGCTACAGGCCGCAGGCAGACGCGAGAGGTGAGGAAGGGAAGGCAGCACCTCTGTGCCCCGCTGACAGGCCCCCTCTCCTCTTCCCAGAGCCCCCCAGCAGGCCGTTCCCAGCCCCACTCCGCCTCCCAGCGCGCTGCAGGCCGCCTTTCGCCGTTCCCGCCCCCCAGCCCCAACCGGAGCACCTACTCGAGATCCAGCGCACCGGGTGGAAGGGGTCGAAGCCGCTGAGGACGACGAAGGCGGCGGTGCAGACGGGCAGCAGCAACACGGACCAGGCGACGGCGGCCGCCACCCTCCAGCCCAGCACCTGAGGAAAGCGGAGCGTGAGGGGGAGCGGGGGAGCGGGGGAGCGGGGGAGCGGGGGAGCGGGGGAGCGCCGGCCGCCCGCCCGCCCGCCCGCCCTCCCTCCCTCCCTCCCTCCCTCCCTCCCTCAGGCCCCGCACTCACCTGGCGGAGCAGAGCCCGCTGCCGGCCCGCCTCCGCCTCCATGAAGGCGGCCCGGCGGCCCTCACCGCCGTTCAAAGTCTCCGCCGTTCTACAGCCACCCCCGCCAGCCTCACGCCACTTCCGCCGGACGCCGGCGGTCAGCAGCCAATGAGAGGTGAGCAGATCCATTTTCCCCGCCCCCTCCCCCCCAGTAGGAAGCGACCTCCCGGCTGCCGTAGGAGGATGCCGGGTCCCGGTCGCAGCGGTCATGGCGGCCTGACGCGGGCCCCGTTGTACCGACGCGGGGCCCTGCCCCGCCGCTTCGCCCGCCCCGGGGAGAACACGGCTCCCCCGGGTCCCTGCGCGACGGTAGAGGCCCGGCAGGGCCCCTCCGCGCTGGCCCGAGGGAAAAAGGGGAAACGTTATGCAGCCCCACGGGGGAGGGAGAGCGTGGCTGAGGGGAAAAGGCGGCAGCCGGCCCCGGGAAAGCAGCGGGGAAGGTGGCATCTGCTACCGAAAGCGCTGGGTGGGTGCGTGGGTGAGCCTCGAGGGGGTTCCACAGCAAGAGAGCAAAATGGTGTTTCGCCTCCGCCCCGCCTTCGCACCTCTTGCTAAACCCTCTGGACAGCTCTGGGGGAGGAGTACTGGGTATTTCCACGCACAAAACGCAAATTGCCTTCAGAACGCTTTATTCAGAGGCAAAACAGCGTGGTGAGCGTAGGTAGAATTTTAAAAAAAGAAAAACTGTGAAGGATTAGGATCAACGGTGCGCTCTCCTTATGGAACCAGTCGGTCTCCAGGGAGCATGGAGATGTCCATATGTCTGTGGGACATCACTGTCCTTTACAGAAAGCAGCCCCTGTTCTTGCGCTTCCCATGGTCTTCAGTGAAAAAATAACCTAAAATAAAATTACTGTACAGATGGAGAAACAGGCATTGTAATCTGAAAGAGACAGATAACTCCCATTAATACCACAGCTCCTCACAGGCACCAGAGGACACAATAAGGCACACATTTATATCTAAATACTAAAATTCATTACTATCATATTGAATCTTAATAGGCACCTGGGATGATAAACTGATTTTGCAGAAGGAAAGCTTCTACAATTGATCTGCATGATTAGATTGTGTCACAGCTGGTCATTTTTTATGGCCATTTTTGCTAAGCATATTTGGCCTTTTTTTTTTTTTTTTTTTTTTTTAAATCTAACATAGCTTCTAGTCAGTAAACACTCCAATTTCCACATACACACTTGTGGCTGGTGTACTTGCGGAGGCTGGCCTCTGCATGTCTATTAGCCTTTTCCCAGACCTGCTCCATGTCTCATCTCCAACAGAATTCAAATGTCATCTGCTGCTGGCAGCACTCCCAGCTACCAGGAAGCAAAACCTCAAACCATCCCACACAAGGAATGCGGTCCATAGGGATGGCTCAGGCTCCGAGTCAGCCCTGCTCAGAGACTACACCAACGTCCCCATACACAGAGCTGCTGCTCTGAAACACATTGTCACAAACGTCAAGGGGAAAAAACATTTAGATTTACATTTAACATTAAATGGAAAGGAAAATAGGACCGTAATAGTTTATTGCTTAAGTTTTGCTTGTGCGGTACAAATTCTAAGAAACACTTTTGAGCTTTTGTAAGGGATTGAGGGAAAAAAACATCTTTGAAACGACCTATGGGACCAAGTAGATTATTTAAATGTGTGTTTCTTCGCCAAGAGTAAACCTCAAAGAAAAGAAAGATAACATGTCTGTTCCTCAGAGTCTTTTACGTTTTTATGGCTATACTTAAAACTTACAGCTGGAAGAAAAGTTAATAAATGGTATTTATATATAGGCGCCATTTGGCAAAATTGGTCTGTTAAACCCTCTTCCACTCAAATATAGTAATGGGGAAAAGTTTCAAGATGTCTGTGATGATTACAGAAGAAAGTTTAGATTGGATTCTTACCTTATTTACTGACTCTTTGTGATTACTGTTGTTCCATTGTGAGCAGGGATAATAGGTGCAGGAAAATCCAGTTCAGGGGCATCAAAAAAGTATGCCTACATTATTACAGAGGAGAAACAAGACTGTTTAGAGAGAAACAAACAGTTCTGCCTCATCCCAACTCTTTCTTTCCACACGCACCGTTCACAAGGTACAAACACAGCACTGAAATGGCAAATTTGGATCTGTTCTTATCAGGTGAGAAATGGTCAACTAAAATGGTGCTCCAAACTGTACTTTTAAATATAACAGTTAGCAGCTAAGGCCTTTGAAAAAATACTTGTACTGGAAAGGATTGGATTGCAGACATTTATTTGACTGTTTGCTGGTTTAACTGGTGAAGCTCCAGGCAGTCTCCAGTGACAGGAGCCCCGCCGGAGTCAGCTGCAAATCTCCTGCTAACACAAGAGTTGTGTTTTGCCTTCGCCTCCCTGCACGCTGAGCTGCAGGGAACCAAATCTATCTATTCTGGAAGCTGGGGGAGAACAGAACTGAAGCGTGGATGATATCATTCTACTGCAACAAAGAGACAACAAATAATTTAAGTACTCATCGTTATGTGTTTCAGTAGCATTAGGGTCTTCTGTTTTCGTAATGCTGATATTTTAGTAAGTTCTAGCATGTTTATGTTTTCATACATCAAACTCATAAGCACATGCTATATATTGAACATTTAATCATTTTAAAGGATTAACTAAGCTTAGTACTCATTGGAATATGCTGCGACTGGATACAATAAAGATTAACGCTTTGCTGATACTGTGATGAATTCCAGATAAATTTAAGACTGTCCTGTGAGTGGTTTTGTGCTGAAGACATATTCATTATCAAGTTTGTTGCTAGCACTGTCAAAGTCAGATTGGCATCAATTTTTGCTATGTTTGAAATAATTGGAACTTTTACCTTGGAGGTTTTTTCAGAAAGTACTATTTCTTTCTTTAGTAAAAAAGATTTTTCAGCAACTAGCCAACTACTCCTTCCCTGCACTGTAACATGTTGCCAGTCCCAGGAAATAACAGATTAGAGAAAGGGAAAGGCAGTGTCATACCAAACAGCCGACAGCCAGCAGGGCATGAAGCAGAACAATGGTCCCCATGGTCGCCAGTGCAATCCTCCGGTTGTCATCTCGGACAGCGGGCCAAAAGGTCATCACCAAAACAGACCCCGAAAGGCACAGGGAGAACATCACTAGGACCCAGCGCACCACTTTTTGTGGAATGATCCATAAAATCTGTAAAAGGGAGGAAAATGATTGTTAGAGAGACTGTGTGAAACAGGGATTTATTTATTTAACGCATTGTTCTGTGACACTTCATCGCTTCCAGCCAATTTGTGCACAAATTAACTCATGCCTTATCTGATACATCTCTGTTATTTGAGGAAAAGAATAACAGCAGCGATGAGCTTTACTCCCAGACACAACAAGAGCGTGTCCACTGAGTTACGGCACTCCCTCCAAGGCCTGCCCCTTGCCAGAGTCCCTGCCAGGGAAACTTGTCCTCAGAGCCATCAGCATTGCCATCCTGCACACCCACGTCTGTACCTGGGGACACACACATCCTGATTCCTGAAGTTGCCTCGGGCTGCCTGCCAGGCTCGCCAGCAGCACCCTTGCTTGGATTTGCTGCCTCTGGGGAAATGACCTGTCCTGGGCTTCTCCAGACCCACAAGACATCTTTACACTAGACAACTTTCAAAAAAAAGCTTTATTCTAATGAAGCGAAAGGAGCAAATGATTTGCCCAGTCCCCAAATTTTGACTAATATGAACAACATTATAAGAAATGGCAAATTTTCTAAACCAGTTCCTTTTCTCAGGGCATATAATAGAGGTGCACTCTTTAGGCCATACGTACCGCTGTGGGAATGTAAATGAAGAGGGAGTAGCCATATACACACACTATCTCCAGGAACGAGTAGGAGACAATGTTCATAACTTTACTGTTCCTCCACATCAGGAATCCCCAGAGAGCAAGGGGAACAAGCCAAGCGTACGCATAAATCGTTGTTGCTGCTATGGACACTGGAAATATGACAAGAGGTTTAATGTTCTACTTAGAATACCAGCCAGAATCAAACATGTAGAAGCATTTAGCCTGAAAACTAGAAAGCTACCTTTGAAGTTACTTTCAAAAAAAGAAGTTTGAATTATTAATAAACTGAGAACTTTGCATTTACATCCAGTTTACACCCACTACTTTGCCAGCACTTCAAGTTAGTTTAAAAGTAAAGACTCCAGAAAGTATTCTCGATATTTTCAATTTCTTTATTACACCTGTGTACAAACTGCTGTCAGTTTCAGTGTGAAAGGAAAAGCCATGGAGGAAATAAAAGCTTAGTTAAAAATAGAAATTTGGCTACTAACAGCTACTAAAAATGAGAATAGAATGAAGACATGCTGAAAAAAATGAAAGAGAACACAGGCACAAGTGCCAAATCTGAAATTACTCAAGTGACTGGACTCCCAAGTGGCAGTGTTCTTCCAAGTACGCTGTGGATTTTGGAAACAAACAGAAGCCATGTTCCTCTGCAGGGACAGCAGTCTCCTTCAAACTACAGGGACACGTGTAGACAATTGGCTCCTCACACTGAGTTCTCTGGGGCACATATCAGTTGAGCATCTTTTGCTTATTCTCCAGTTTGCCAGAAGGTAAGAACTTCCAGCCCTCAGTAGGCAATATGAGTAATACACTAACTCAGTCATTTTCTGTCTGAGGCCTGCAGGTTCCTAGGAGGCCATGGATCCAGAAAGGCACCTACAAAAGCACCACAGTGGCCACTGCTGGGCTTCCCCTCTCTGTACAAGGGGGCATTCACTAAGGCTAGAAAAATAACTGCTCTAATTACTCCTGCTTGCTCTACTGAAAACCCGTAATTCCTTTATGCTCTGGAGGAGTAGCATTCTGCCAGGTACAGCCCACTTTAACGACTCGTTTCACATCTCTCAAAATTTAGAGAGAGCAATCAATCAAAAGACTCTGCTAAATCAAAGCTGTGACCGGGTTTTATACTGCTTCATTAGTGCACTGAAAAAAAACTAACCAAAAAACCAAACTCCCGAACTCAGGACCATATCAACTACTTACAAACCTTTTCTGAACTCGGGCACATAGTGGTAGGTTGGTTTGCCCAGATGGATGAAGAAATTCGAGAGATTGCCACTAACAGCAATGGTAAAGACAAGTGTGGCACATATCCAAAAGGGACCTTAAAAGGAAACAAACAAGTTCAATAGCAACTCCTCTGGCCTCTTGGTTTTTTAAGGTTAGCAAGTAAAAAGAAATACAAACTCAAAACATTTAGCACAGAAGAGAACTTCTCACACCTCATACCTACCGTAAAGGTCGGGATTGCTGCGGATATACAGCCTTACAAAGTTCTTCCCTGGTACGGGGAAAACTGAACCTTTGATTCTGTCCAGGACCTATGAAAACATACAGATTTGTCTGACTAAAAATGCAAGAAGGAAAGAACCTCAATGTCTGGATAAGGCATAGTTCAGACAACAGTTCTCCTCCGGAGTGGAGTATTAACCTGGTACGTGTCCACATCGAAGAACGTCTGATAGTACTCAAATGTCCAGAAAGGGGCACTTTTCTTCTGTCCTGCAAGCAGCTGTACGGTGAGAAAGGCAACATGGAAAATGTTACAAGCATGCAATTTATGCATTACCAGTTCATTTACACAATAGTTACATGACTTCTGTACCCAGACAGAAACCAAGCTTAACAGGGTGGCACTTACTATGAATTATTTAATGGTTTCCCTTTCCCCCTCTAATATTTGTTAGCAGCAGCTAGTCGCTTATCTCCCTGCAAGCAGAATAGTGGCCTGAGGTCCTAAAGAGCAGCCTCACACTACCTTCTGCCACATCGTTTACAACACATGCCTTCATCGGCATCACAAGTTCCCTCGCCATTGTTGACAGCTGCACTAGCTGAACCCTTCAAACAAGCCCGGGACGTTTCCAAGTTTCCTGCTCTCCTGCCAGAGTCACCAACCCCACAGCAGAACCAACAGAAACAAGCACAGTGCTGGGTTTTCAGCTGCTGCTGTGCTCATCTCCTGGCATATTTGCTCAGCTTAAATCACCACCATTTCAGTACAATTTCCTAGGCTGCAAACCACAACAGCTGAAGAGCCAATGCACATTTGCTTCTGCCAACTCTGCTATCGAGAAAGTAACCCGTGACAGAGAAGAAGCAGAGTTTTAAGTCACCCAGCATGAATCCCTGGTGTCCTCTAGAAAGATCTCAGTGTTGTCAGCACCATTTGTATACGTGCCAACGGAGGCACTGTAGGTGTAAAAGTGTTACCTCTGTTTTATCGGAGTCATCAGTCCCCAGTAATTCATCATCTTCTTCTCTCCCTGGCTCCTGCAGACGGCCGTGCTGATTCTTGGGGATTTCAACTGGCTCATCGATGCTTATTGTGGTAGCGTTGGGATTTGCTGCAAGCAAATTAGCTGCATCGTCAAATTCTGCAAATAAGTACATTACAAGACAGGTGATGATCAAGGTACCAAAGTTTTTGTTCCCGTGGCTCAAAAAACTACCTTAAGACCCCTACACAGCCCAAGAAAGGATACATCTCTAGCTTAGGCACATCAAATATGATCTGTTTCTTAAAGCCCAAACTGACATGGATCAAGCTGAACATTTACTTAGTTAATAAAGCGTGAGGCCGTCTTTCCTGCTAATCTGCCTGCATTATGATAAACTAGCACCACTGAAGCCTGCCTTTCCTTCCTGCGATCAGCCCCAATCCGAGGACCAGCAGGTCTCTGCAAGGGCAGGGGGAAGCCGCCTCTCTGAAGAGCCTGTAGAAATGGGTAATTTTAATCTTCTCGAAAAACTAGGTTTTTTTCAGACCCGAATTTATTAATCAAAAATTAAGGAAGTCTGAAACTACAGTCCATTCCGAACGACAGAGCGCTCTGCCTGGTTTCAGCTTTCCCTTTCCGCCACAAAGGATTTCGGTCCACACCGGTTACGTTTTTTAGCTCACCAACAGCACAAATTCATCTCAGAAAACCGGAGATATTCCCGACGCCACTCGCAAACCTTCACGGAAGCTTTTATTCGGAGAAAGCTCAGCCCTGCTTCCAAGCCTCTAAACCTCTGACCCCTCCTCCATCAGCTGGGCCCCAAACCCCACCTTTACACCTGCGACAGCCGCCTTTACCTTGGAATTTGAGGTCATCCACCGTCGCCATTCATCCGCTCGGTTGAGGAACTGGTCCCCGAGGCCTCGACCCTCCTGAAAGACAGACCCCGCGCTGACCCCCTCCCCGCCGTGCCCGTCCCAGCCGCCGCTCTCCTCCCCTGACGCTGCCCCAGGCCGCCCGTGCCACCCACCCCACGTCCCCCTCGCCACCCCGGGCCGCCCACGGTCACCCCGGCCCCGCTGCGGGAGCGGGGAAGCCCCCGCACCTCCGGGCTCCGCAGCCCAACCGCTCCCGGCAGCGGCCGCTTCGCTCCCTTAAAGGGGCAGCAGGCGCTGCTCAGCGACAGCCAATCAGCAGCTCCGCTGCCCTCCTCTCCTCCCCCGCCTCTTCGGGCTCCAAAGAAACATACCGGCGACGCTCCTTGCGCCGGCCAATCACAGGCCACGCGGCGCTTCCTCGGCCGTCTCCGCCCGCCCCCTTAAAGGGCCCGCGCCGCCCCCAGTCCTGCTGGGCACGCGTTACGGAACGGGGCGACGGCTGCTGTATTTATGAAGGTTACACACATATAGACACACAGTGCTCACATATATCTAGTTATATGTTCACATCTTCTACGATAAACACATAATGCGTATTTTGATAATTTCTCTTTTTATATATATTGGGGTGTATCTAGTTTTGGGGTACCCTTCCAGCCCCAAAGTGACAAATACCGGTGCGCAGCAGAGCACCACAGGAGGCAGAGCTGTAGGAACAGGACAGCGTTTGCACAGCAGACGTGAAACGCAAGTGGCGGCATCAATCCAAGGCCCTGAGTGTCGGTGTCGATGGTCCTGCCGGAGAACGTGCGAGCTGCGAGCCTTGCACATGCAGGGTCTAAACGCGTGGCCCTCGGGCACTACTAACGTTAATTCTTACTTTTAGTCTGTGGTTCAGGGAAAACATCCTGATTCAGCTCCTCTCATGAGTAAAATACAGGGCTTATTTGTGAATAAGCCTTGTAGCTGTGCAGTTAGCACTAAAAATCTATCCGTCACTGTAATTAACACCTTTGGTGTAGACGGAGACAGCGTGGCTGACAGGCTCCTCGCTCACGCAGACACTGAAGTCCACGGAGAGGCGGTGGCGTGCAAGGCGAGGCAGAAATTTGGCCAAACACATGAACATTTTTCTTCCCCTTTGCCCTCTACCTTTGCCCCTGCCATCGCGCTGCGTTCCCGTCGGAAGCGGTCAGACCGCCTCCACCACGATGTTCGGCGTCAGGGTATTCCTACAAAAAATCCTGATTCTTCTGCACGTTACTGCGTGCGTTGTTGTCGGCAAAACACTGATGATACTGTTCCCCAACGCCATGAGGAGATACATCCTAAAACAGGGCGAAAGGAGCAGAATGAACAAGAATCCGAAGTTCAGCTACGAAAACTGGGGTCCAACTTTTTTCAGCTTCAAGTATTTGCTCTTTGTGCTGAAGGTGAAGTGGAAGAGGCTGGAGGACGAAGCCCATGAGGGACACCCTGCTCCCAACACACCAGTGGTGACTTTCAACGGGGAAGTTCGTCACCTCTTTGATTTCATGCAAGGTCAGTAAATCAGCCATGTAGGTGGGTTTGGTTCGCTAAGACAATAAATGAGGAGAAGGGGCTGCTGAGGGAGCAGGGACAGGCAGCTGGCACGAGAGCGCATGACATGGCAGACCAGACTAACAGCAGTCGCTTGGTGGAAACGATGCAGCACGTTCACGCCAGCTGTCTGCCTGTTGATTTTCAAAAATAACCTGTGTTTATCATCCTGGCTCCAATATCCCCTCACACCAGTAAGCTTACGAACCTCTTGCAAAAGCTGGCTCTGCCTGGAAACACCCTTTCACTGAAAGCCAAAATAATAATTTGGTTTAGGGAGAGAAGACCCAGAATCGGAACCATATGTAGTGATTCACAAGTGTTGGCTGTCATTCCCTGTACGTACAGAAAGTCCCACACCAGCTCCCTTCGCCAGCCTAAAGCCTAGAAAGCACACGCTGGTTTTTTCTAGATTCAAAGTGGCTAGAAATAAAGCAGAGGAAAAAGTAACTGCTTTGTACTTTGCCCACTGCCTCCCGCAGATATATCTATAGAACGTGGAATTAATCATTAAGCTGCAGTCTTGATCCCCAGGGAAGGGATTACACCCTTCTCTAACTCCGCTTTCCTAATTATATACAGAGATATATATATTTATGTAGAAACTAGGATGCAAATTTGGAAAAGAGGTACACAATACCTACAGGAAGGTACCCCCTTTATTAGATTCTTTAGGATGTGGATCTATGTTAGCAGCAGGTTCTGAAGTTAAGCCCAGCCAGAAGGAAGATCTTGAAAAAATTTCAGATAATTTAGCAAAACCGTAGACTAAAAGAGGTGCTTAAAAATCCTGCAAGTTCTCTTAAATTGAGGCCTTGCAAACACCTGTGGGCACATACTGTGTTAATTTGTAAGCAACTGCATGGATACTTTTGCCAGTGGCTTGTGTAACGTTAGTTTAATAAATAATAATACATAACCAGAGATCTGCTTGGACAGGAAATTGCAGAAATACATTGAAAGCATAAAAGCCTGTGATGCATGACTGAAAAGTCTGCAGCTTCCACTCAGCTCAGCTAGAACTGACACCTCTGAAAAAAAATCAAGATATGTCCAATAGGTTCATTAAAAGGCATTAGGACTCTGTGCTTGGTGTCCATCCCTGAACCAGCGTCCTCTGAAAAACCTTGCAGATGATCATGTTTAGTATTTTTGAAGTTCCTTCGCACTAAGGATCTTGGGGAGGCTGTGATGTGCTACACACTGTATATATCCATTTTAGACCAGTTCCCTATCCCAAAATGTTGGTAATTGAGAGAATTGACTCTCGTGACGAGGACGCGAGAGAAGCCGTGTGACGGCACGGTGCCTCTGGCCTTTACTGGGCTTTACAAAGGAAAGGGTGCCCCTGGTTAAGCTCATTGCTGGGTCCGGCACAGGTCAGAGGCAGGCCAGGGACATGAAAGCATCTTTATGCCTGTTTTGCATAGATGCAGATGTTCTGCTGCCAATTTTAATGTCCTAGCAAGAAAGTTACAGGGTAAGCGACTTACCTACTGTTGCCCAGGAAACTCTGTGGCAGAGGCTCAATTCAGTGCATGCATTTAATTCTGTCCTTTCTCCCACCACTTATTTCACTACAAACTGTCCCATTTTTTTCCAGATAACCGACCTTTAATCCTGAATTTTGGAAGTTGCACCTGACCTTCGTTTATGTTAAAATTTGATGAGTTCAACAAGCTCATCAAAGATTTCAGCTCTATAGCAGATTTCCTTATCATCTACATCGAAGAAGCTCACGCAGTAGGTACAGTACAAACATCACAGTAATGCCCACCAAAACTTCAGACAGGTATCACTCCCTTTAGGAAAAAAAGTACGTTAGCAAAGGAGGGAGCTGCAAACAGGGAATGAAATCTTCCTCAAATCAAAAGTGGCAACACCAAATCTAGGCACCAGCTTGCGTCCCTAATTCTCTAAAGATGTTACTCACACATCTGACTTTATACCAAGGTACTCCTGCTGAAGACACTCATCTCTCTGAAGGTGAAGCACACAGTTACATCTTTACAAAACTTCCTCTCAATGTTAGTACAGCTCCTTTTGGAAGGAAAAAAAAAAAAGCACTTTATATAACAAAGGTTAAGTGTACAACGCCAGCATGTTACATGTTTTTTAAAAAAAAAATTCATTTTTAACACGTCTCAAGAACAGGATGCAGACTCTGATTTGAAAAATTTAGCAAACAAACTATACACACTCTTCTATCTACACTGGACTCTAAGCAACACATTGGCACTGATCTTATCCCAGGGTTAAGGTGGTTTTCTAAAATGTAACATTTACGGTTTTCAAGTTTTCTAACCATACATCACTTTCAGTAGTTCAGAAACAGATAACAACTAAGTCAACCATCAAAACCTTTTACTAGTCTCTGCTTTACTAGGAAGAGTTGTGTGCAAATGTGTTTGCATATTTCTGAAAAAGGAAGGTGTGCCCTGGCTCAAATGTTTCACTTCTCATAGATATGAAATTTTGTTTTATGGGCTTAATGAGTAGAATCACATGGAATGAACAGTACTATCATTGTGACTGCTAAATGAAAGGTTATCAGCTGACAGCGCTATTTGCCATTTTAAAATTCCCTCTGTGCCAATAATTTTGACAAGCCTTACCCAAATAGGGTATGTCCCCCACCTGACACCTTTCTAGGGCAGATTTATGTGGGAAAATTTCAGCTAAACTACATCAAATATTTCCGAATCCAGGGCAAGGGGAAAATAGATTTTGCTGAAATTAAAGAAAAAAAAGATCTTCAGACCATTTATTTTAAAAGCTTTAGCGCTCTCATACTCTGAGGGGGAGGCTTTCATTTCATGGCAAGTTTTGGTGTTAGGAGTAAAATGCAGCATTCCTTTAACACAGTTTTGGGATATGACAGACAGTACAACTCCACGCTTAACATCTATTCAAAATGTTCCTTGCTAAACCCCTTTCTCATTTGTTTTAGATGGATGGGCTTTTAAAAACAATATTGTTATTAAAAATCACAGAAACCTTGAAGATCGAAAAATTGCAGCACAATTTCTTCAGAAAAATAATCCTTTATGTCCAGTGGTTTTAGACACTATGGAAAACCTGAGCAGTTCAAAATATGCTGCATTGCCAGAACGACTATATCTACTTCAAGGAGGGAAGGTCATCTACAAGGTAATATCAACAATAATAATGAGCACAATATATTGAGATTTTTAAATTTCAAAATAATTTGAGAATGCTTTACATTTAAGAGTCATTATTTCATTCTGTTGGAGAGCTAAGAATTTCACAATTCACTGCAACTGTGGAGAAAAAAGGACTTGCAGCAAAACTAGTCTGGGCCTTCACAATGTACATATTTGATGTACACCTCAGTCTTGCTCAAATATTTATCTTTTGGCTCATTAGGAAGCCTAGGTACATCTAAGCTGTACATCCAGCTCCAGGATCCAGCCGCTGGCCCTGTCCCAGTTACACAGCAGGGTGTAACCTGCGCATACACCATCTCCCACGCGATGTCTGGCATGTGAGGGAAGCCCAAGCACACCTGCCCACAGTTCTGGTGCAACTGCTGTGCTCTAAAGGACTTCTGCTTTGTCTACTTGAGCATCACTGTATAATTTTATCGCCTTTGCAGGGAGGAGTGGGGCCTTGGAACTATCACCCCCAGGAAATACGTGCCATCCTGGAAAAAATGAAATAGAAGAGCAGAGGACTTCAGAGTAAAAGCTATCTGGATAAAAAAGCTCAATGATTAAGTTTTCATAGATATAAGAAGAAAAAAAAAGAATTTAAAAATAACAACAGAGACAAGACTACTGTATGTACATCTAAAGAGCATGTGTAATGTGGTTCATTATGTGTTTGTCTAGAGGTTTTCAAGTCTCATCACTACAACCCCAACTACTGCACTGTAGTACCTTACTATGCTTATACCACATGGAGTAATGAACAGTAGTTGGGTTCATTGAGCTGTCAGGACTGGATACCAATGTTTACATTTGTAAGGAATATCGTGCAGGATAAACATCACGGGTGGTGACAGTTGCAAAAGCTGACTGGCATGCAAAACAACTGATTTCACATTATTAAGATTCTCTTTCTCTTGTATACATACAATTTTCCTAAATGTTCACTTTCACTGACTTCAGAAGGCTTCTGAATAAGACAATCTCTATCAGCATTTGTTTCTATTAGTATTTGTTATGACAGTCATAGCATAAAGCACAGACGGCTGTGACCTGATTGTAGAAAATATTTATAGAAACAAGGGATTGATCTGCAATTATTAAAAATCCATCAGAGCACTTCAATATGGCTTCAGATTATTTCTCTCCCCGCCCTGCCCCTCTCCCCCTGGGTTATTTCTAAGCTTTAGTAGACATTTATATTCATCCTATTAATCTTGGAACAGTTGAGCTGATGAGAAAGTTACCAGTTTAAGAACTTTTGAAGGACTTGTTTGACAGTAGGAAGTAATACCTCCCATTTAAGTATGTCACGCTTGTTTTTCTATTTAACTCAGAGTGCAAGGGAAAGATTTTACAGGAAATCGAGTTTTAATTCATGTATTAAGAAAGCCTGATATAAACATATCAATTTAAATGGACTCAGTTATGTTCAAGTGTTCTAGGCTAACAGTCTAGGTTATAAAACTAGAAAGCTGTTACTACAATTATCAAGTACTGCGCTGCGGTTCGACTCGATGATCTTAAAAGTCTTTTTCAACCTAAATGATTCTATTCTATTACATACATTAAACTGGTGGGGAATACATACCTTCAAAAAACACTTTAATGCACAATTTTAATAATAAATATTCTCTGCACTACAGATATCAATGTAACTTCTTTATAAAAAAAATTGAGGTATAAATTTAAGCTGGACTTAAGTGTCTTCTGCTGTGCCCTCTGCCATCACCCGGTGCACTGATACAAAATGATCAAAGGCAGATTTGATGATGAAACGCAAGTAAGTGGCTTGGAAATCAGGAAGCTGTAGAAGGAAAAAAAAAAGTTATTGCATTCTCTGTAGTAACGTAGCTATCAAACAACATTTGCAGAAGTTTGTTAAAAGGATCTAGATATTTCTGTGTCTGTTTTTGAACTACACATAAATCAAACTCTTTTAATACATCTAGCCACCTTCAGAGTTTCTTTAGATGACAGCAATTCAAAAGAGTCCCATCCCTCCCAAATACTGCAGCCTTAAAGGCAACAATTGAAGGAGGAAAGATTGCCACACTTCTGGAAAGAGCTCTTTCACATACTTGGGAGCAGTAGGCAGGTGCAATTTCATACCATAATCTACAAAGGAGCAGTCGGGAAGTGCAATTTCATACCATGATCTACAAATTCCTGTATCTAACATCAACTGAGCAATAATTGTAAATGGACATGTTTTGGTTTTTCATGGTTTCTCCCCAGTTAGCCTAGACATCCCATTTCATGAACCGCTACTGATGTACACTGTAAATACTCACTGGAAATTCTTCCATTTGAAGCTGTCCTTCTGTGTGTTGCAAATCTAGAAAATACATTTTAAAGCAAATAGTGAAGAATAATGTGCAATGCTGTGCAAAGTTTTCACTGGACTTCAAGAGAGTTCAAGGACCGTGAACTTTCACTGCATACAGAAATTGTTTTGTTTTGTTTTTACAAGGTGATTTAAAAGAAAAAATACTTTTTGCAGTATCCCCGTGTATATATATCCCACTCATTACACTGTTTTATAAAATGTCACCCAAGAGGCATTAAAAAAAAACAAACCCAACCCAACCCAACCAACCAATGCAGGAAATGGCACTCTATTATACTATGTAAGTCTGTTTTTAAAGCAAATGCACAAGTAGTGCTTTTAGCCCTTATACAGCATTTTACATCTCCAAACTGCTACAGAGACCAGCAGTGGTCAAAAACTTCATTTAAATGTGACTATTACATTAATGTCTAATAAAGTAATCATCAAGCCACACTTGACTACTCAACAAACAGACATGGGGTTAAAATGACTCACTGAAAAAGATCAATATTATTCCCACAAAATCCCCACTGCTTCAAATTCAGAATCTTACCTTTTTCAATACACTGCTCAAAACCTACTGGGTCTTTAGATACACTTCTTTCAATCCTTAAGGTCCGCACTAAAATATATATACATTTAAAATATCAACACAAATTCTGATTCTTTATTGATAATGATATTTATTCTATCACTTTTCATCTACAAAGCACTTTAAAAGCATTAACTAATCCATTTGTCCTCTAACTTATGGGGCAGGACTATAATACAGCCACCAGCTTCATTTTCCAAGTTGGACAAACAATGACAAGTTTTCATGTCTTTTGCATAGCCATTGCTAATGGTCAAGCTCCTGTCTCCATGCTCTGATCTTGTAACAGTCCCTTCTGTTTTAGGACTCACATTTTCCTTTACATTATTTTAAAAAGTAAAACTAAGAGAGTTCTGTCCTACGAAATTATAAAAATCAATATTCAAAATAAATCATTAAGAGCAAGTATTGTAGTCCTGTCCATTAAATTAGAACAGCCTTCACACTGTGCAACAGAACAGTTAATTACAAGCTCAATGCAAGGTGTTGTAAGAACAAAGTAAGTGCAGGTGGGATAGATTTTCCATCTTTTTCTCATTTATTTATGAAAAACTTTGGACGTGGAGGACAATTGCTTTGTTAAGCTAAATGAAGCTTTATGAATTAAATTAAGCTTTATATATCTGTTAGAAGTGACTGCTTGGGGAGTGTGACACTACCGTGAGAATTTACACATAGGCACAGACACACATTTTAACATAGTGCCTATTACCTACTGCAGTACATGAAGTCTTACCCAAATAACACTGGATTGCGACTTTGCTGATTTTTACACATTTAGGAAAACCAATAATGAACTCCTGTGGGAACATGCCTGTCGTCGTCCAAAACGTTTCCGAACTTCTGTGGAGAGAACAGGACAAAACCCCCACCTGCAGCTTTCCATCTATAACCGTCTTGAAAGAAATTTATCACAAAAAAAAAAAAAAGAAGCTGCAAAGCCATTTTTATTTGGAGTATTTTAAGCAAACCCCGCTACGACAACGGGGAAGCTCTCTGGAGCTTCGTAATACTGTAACACTGTAACGTTCAGGCTCTGCAGCCCAGCAGTGCCACACAAGGACTCACGAACGGCGGGGGTCCCAGAAAAGAGTTAAATTATGAGGGAAGGCAAAGGCCAGAGCCCGGCGGTGACGGGCTGCGGTAACGGCAGCACCGGGAGGGATCTCGGGGGGGGGGGGGGCCGCTTCCCGCCGGGGCCCGCGCAAACCCCCCCGCCGGCCCCTCGGCGCCCCGCGCCCTCCTCACCCGTCCGCTACGTTCTCGGCGGGGTGCTGCTCGTCGCTGGAGGTGGCCAGGACGAGGGCAGCCCCCGCCGAGCTCAGGCACCAGTCGGCGGCCTTCATCCCTGCGCGGCGGCCGGCAGCGGAGCGGAGCGGCGGGGAGGGGAAGGCCGGGCCTGCCGCAACCAGGCAACGGCGGCGGCCCCGCCCGCCGGCGCCCGCCGTTCAGCCCTGCGGGAGCCGCGCCGTGCTTCGCGGGGTCCCGCGGCACCCGCCACCTCAGGCGGAGCGCCTCGCAGGCGCGGGGCGGCGAGAGAGACAGAGAGCGAGCCCCTCACGGCCCCTTCCCGCCGCCTCCCGGGAGTCTCACGCCCCGCGCCGAGGGGTGGCCGTGCGGGGAGCGGGAGGGCTGGAAGCGGGGAGCTCGCCCCGCGCAAGAGCGGGGGAGGCCAGACGGGACCCCGGCCGCCCCTCAGCCCCCCGCTCCCGGCATGCCCCGCGCCGCCCCGGCCCCGGCCCCGGCCCCGGCCCGGTCCCGGTCCCCGCCCCCGGCGCGGCTCCGCCCGCCGCCCGCGGGCGCTGCGGGATGGGCGGCGGGAGCGCCGAGCCGCGGCCCGGCTGACGGCGCGTCGGGGCGGCCCCTCCCGGGGCAGGTAGGTGGGGGCCGGGCCGGCGGCCCCGGCGGGGCGCGGGGAGCGGGACGCTCGCCTCCCTGCCCCACGCCTGCCGGCCGGGGCGGACCGGGGGGCCGGGCGGGGCGGGGACCCTTCCCCCTTGCGCCCCTCGGGGCTGCGCCCGGGCAGGGCGCGCTCACCCCCGGGCAGGGCCCGATCCCTTCACAGACCCCCCCCCCCCCCCGGGCAGGGCCCGACCTCCCTCCCGCCCCCTCAGGGCCGGAGCCGATCTCCTCGGCCCCCCTCCTCCCGATCGCTTCGGCACCCCCTTCCCGGGGTCCGTCGTCCCCCCCCTCAGGCAGGGCCCGATCTCCTCCCGCCCCGCAGGACCTGACCCCCCGGGTTCTTCAGGGCAGGAGCTGACAGGACCGGCCCCCGTCCTTCCCCTGCCCCCCGCCATAGCAGGGTCGCTGCCCTCCAGCCCCCCCCGCCAGGACCCCTGCTCACAAACCAGAGCCTCCCGGCACCGGCTGGCCTAGGCTGGGGAAGGGTCTCCAGGAGCCTGCCCCCCCCCCCTCCCGGGGAGGGGAGATTCTCCAGCAGGCTCCATTGCCCTGCTGCAGTCAGCCATTTGCCCTCCTCTTCCTCCCTTCCCTCCCCCCCCTCGCCTGCAGCAGAGCAGGCCAAGCTGTGGGGGCCCCTTCCCACCCAGCCCCCAGACCCCTTCCCGCTGCCGGTGCCTGTGCAGGACCAGCATCCAGCCCCAGGCCACCGATAAGCGCCAGGCACAGGGTGGCGGGGCCCTGCCAGAGCAAAGGCTCTTCTCCCCTCCGTCAGCCCTGTGTTCAGTTCCCACTTGACCCGTGTTGGCGGTTTGATGGCAGGCGGCACACACCCCTGTTCCACGCAGCCTGTCCTTCCTTGCACTGCGGGGTTACGTGGCCGTGCTCGGGGCGTTGAGGAGAGCCGCCAGGCTTCGGGGTCTTTCCCGAGTAGTGTTTTCCTCTGTGGCTATTCTTTACCCGTCTACGGTTTGTTTTTGCAGAACTGGACGAGGGGAATGTCTTACTGTCTCCACTCAGAAAGCCATTTGGATACCGGGCCAATATATGTGCGTGAAAATGGGAAGCTGCACGTGGTAAATCAGGGTGCAGGCGGCATACAGAATGTCACTCCCAAAACAAGACCTTTTAGGCTGTTTTCCAGAGGATTTTCGGTGGAGCTTTGTATGAACAGGGAGGACGATAGGGCAAGGAGGCAGAGGACTGATCATTTCATCTTCACGTACACTAAGGAGGGGAACCTCCGGTACTCGGCCAAGTCTCTCTTCAGCCTAGTGCTGGGTTACATTTCTGACAATGTTGATCACATTGACTCCTTGATTGGTTTCCCAGAGCAGATTGCTGAAAAGCTCTTTTCAGCTGCGGAAGCAAGACAAAAGTTCACAGAACCAGTAACGGGACTGAGAGCTCTACAGAAGTTTACTGAAGCATATGGAAATTTGGTGCTATGTTCGTTATGCTTGCGGAATAGGTAAGTGTGTTCAGTAACAAATATCGTCATCTGCTAGTGCTTTTTGCTAGCACACTTAAAGTTTCCCTTAAATTATTTTCTCTCAAAAATAATTAAAAAAAAATCTCATGGGCATATGACACCACCTAATTTTAATGAAATGACCTGAGCCTTACCTGACTCTTCTGCTTGCTTCCTTTTGTCCCATTCCTTTCCTACAAGTGCAGCTGCTGGTTTCATTCCAAGACACAAATCATAATACAGGTAACAGACTGCATCCGTGTTAACTAACAGGGGATTTTATGTGAAGGATTAAACCTGCAACTATTTTTTAACAATAATAATCAGCACTTCCACAGCAATCTGTGTGTTTAATGCCTTCTCAGGTGTTTCGTGGGATGTTTTTGTAGTTGCTGTTTATAAGCATTTCAACATATTTAACTGACTACAGATAAAATACACCCTTGCAAACTGTCTGGATTTATTTACTATAAGCTTGCCATCCCATTCATTTTGGGGGTTCAGAAGAAGATACAGTCTTGTAGGTAAGTTACAGGCTTTGAAGTCAGGCAGGTTTTACCTTAGTTTATTGTGGTTCCCGTCCCCATATTGAATGTGCTTTGATGAGGTTCCGATTAGAGTCCAGCACCTGTTTTCCCATGTTCTCAATGTCCACGTTGTCTTTCACTAAAAGAGTCTTACCAAGCTTAAAACTGGATTATGTTTTTAAAGCCTTGCTCCTACTAAAGTCTTTCCCAGTAATATAACCCGTCTATCTTCCATCTGTACACTTGAAAAAGGAATGGTTTATCCAGTTTAAAATCAAAGCACAGGCATATTCATCTGAAGTGCCAAGGGTGTTCTGAGCACAGTAGGAATGTTTGAGCAGAGGTCAATTATGCTTTGTTTTATCCTTTAAACCTACTCCCTTTTTATCTCCAGTACAGATACTTTTTATGGGCTTAATTCAGAAATGAAGTTACTTCTGGCATCTTTTGCCATTACAGAAAGCTGAGTTAAGTATTGAGCCTCTGAAATCCAGGAAGTAAGGTATTAAGGCGTTTTCTGATGAATCTTACTTCTAAAAGAGCCCATTCTCTTCACAACCCCCCTGAGCTAGTAGTATCTTTCAAGAATTGGCTTGTGCTTTGACTGTAGGTACTGCCTTCCACATAGCTGAATTGCATGGCAAAGGGATTTGGTGGGGTAGTTTGATTGATAGGTATACTTGCAGTGGGAGGATATTAGGGTCTCCTTATTTGCATGGCCAAAGAGGTGTTCCTTGAGGGATCAGATTAGTAAGCAGCCCTCATTTCAGCAGTGAAGATGCTGACCTCGTGGTTTGTCTTGCCATTGGGAATATAAGGTGAATTCAGGAGAGATTAGTGAATTTGGGGCTTGTCTTGCCACGGGGACAGTAAAGAGGTAAATGCAGGGGAGATTGGTGAGGTAGTGACTGCTACGTGCTTATTACTGCATACTCATGCATGCCATTCTTTAGTGGTTTGTCCTGATCTCTAAACCTCCTGCTGAATAGTTCCAGCACAGATGTTTGCATGACTGCGGAGTGAATCAGATCAGGGAACCAACACAGCTAAAAAAATAACACACTGAATAACTGCTGCCTGGGGTGTAGTCACAGCTCTAGTTGGAGTCCTGCAGGTGTCCTCTAGTGAAGTATTTTATTTACGTATATAAAAAGTAAAATTTTGCTATTTGACAAGCTATCCTGATAACATTTGAGGTAGATTTTAAACCTGGATGAATGTGGGTTTGTCTACACACTTCCTAGATACTGAGGAAGAGCAGTTTGTGAAGTTGATTTATAGTAAACCGGAATATATATTTTGCATTATTCTGAAATAATACAATAATAATCTGTAAAGAAGTCCCTAATTGCGATGTTTGCCAGATGAAGTCTTAATTGTTAGTCTGATATTTTGCATCAAAGCAAAAACATGACATTTGTTCAAGGATAAGACTGGGAACTCGGATGTGTTGTGTGCAGACTGCACATAAAAAGGTAGTTAGGACAGCTGGATAATTTCTGTCAATTTTCACATAGGTACTTACAAGAAACTACTGCATTATCCTTGTGATGCTTGAGGATATAGGTGCCTTCTTATATGCCTGAACACTGAGAGCTTTTTTTTTTTTTCCTCTTTGCAGATACCTGGTTATCTCTGAAAAGCTAGAAGAAATTAAGTCTTTCCGGGAGCTGACATGTTTGGATCTCTCCTGTTGTAAACTTGGAGATGAACATGAACTGCTGGAACACCTCACCAAAGAGGCTTTGTCTAGGTACTGATTTCTTGAGACACAGCTGAAAATGAGACTTTATTTTCCTATCACTAAGCAGTTCAAAGAATCGGGCTGTGACTTTAAAGGAAAGTTTCACAGGCAGCAATGTGTAAGTTTGAAGATTTTGGTTGTTCATAGAACCCGTTCCTGAGGTAAACAAAACACAGAATTTATTGTACACAAAGCTCATGATCCAAAGCACGTACTGAATTTTAAAAGGTCCTACAAATGTGCAACATAATTTACTGTCTCACGTTTTTAAATCAACTTTTTATCATTTCCATTGGCCAGGTAAAAACTGCATCTTAAAAATTTGGAACAGTTTTACACTTTTATTTCCTTTTTAAGAGGGAACCTTATCAGCCAAATTTTTAACTAAACCAGTGTTCCAGATGAAGATTTCTGCAAGCAGGAGGTTGAATATTTAGTTAATTAACATTTCAAAAGAATAGATTTTGTAATTTTGTTTGATACTAAAGATTGAAAAGTAGAAAATTTTGGAAATCAATAGACAGGATGACTGCTAATTAGGAGATATTATGTTACTAGAAGATTTTGGTGCATTTTACGTCAAGGTTTTGTCCTGAAGTGCCCTGGAGAATGTTTTAGTGTTATGTTTTCCCCTGAGTTTTGTTCATCTACAGTATAATACCTCATTGCTTACTTAAAATCATTGCCGTATCTCTTACCAAATCTGTCCTCTCCCATTTTGCCAAGCGTTTTTCTCTTTTTAGTTTTGAGTGGATTTGAGATAGGCAGTCTTGGTTTAAAGAACTTCACTGTATAAAGAACCTCACTGTCTCTGTTAGCAAATGCTTGTGCTCTAGGATCGATTTGTCACTGGAGCTCTGGGAATAGCTGATCAAGTAAGTGCTTCTGTTGAGCTAGCGGAGGGAATATAAAGATATTTGTTAGTCCTACTAACCCAGGGTTCTTTCTTGCTACTCTTACTAACGTTAACAAAATAGACTGAAGGGTTGGCACAGGAAGACCCCGGCCTTCCGACACAGAGTTTTAGGACATTTTGAAAAACGGTCTAAAACAATGACTACACACTATGCATTTGTATCTCTCCTCCCAGCGTAAAACGGCTTCTCCTGAAAGACAACTCTTTATCAGATGCAGGCCTTCGCAGAATGACAGCACCAGTACGAGTATTGAAAAAGGGACTTGAGAATCTTTTGGTATTAGACTTGTCTTGTAAGTACTTCATGGTTTAATATTAGAAGCAACCTGTATCCTTTCTGATAAAGAATTTATCCTCCTTAATATTGAAGGAATACAATTAATTTGATGATTCCCATGAGCCAAGTACTCAACCCCAAATTTCACCAACAACTTTCTGGAAGGCACATGTCATACCTGTAGTCTCAGCCACCTGCTACTTACATAAATTTTTTTAATAGTTTGAGAATTGGTATTATAAATACTTGTATTTTGATCATTACGGGGGAAAAGTCAGTTTTGACTCACTTTCAAAACATGAAGCATACTACAAAAAAAAAAAAAAAGGCCCAAACCCCGTTGCTCCAGTATTAGCTTTTGGAACAAATAGTTTCTTGGTATTCTGATCATCTTTCTCCACATCTTGTAACTTAGTTAGCTTTACTTGTCCTTACAGGTAACCCTAAAATCACAGATGTGGGAATTGGATACCTTCTTTCTTTCAAGAAATTGAATTGTTTGGACATTTCTGGGACAGGTCTCAAGGTAAAAAAGCATCTAAGTTTACTGGACAAGCGTAATCAAATGTTCTTCTCCGACTACTTTATTTCCCTTTTCACTAGGACGTTAATGCTGTCATTAAGCGGCTCCAAATGCAGATAGGCCTGGTTCACTCAAAAGTGCCTCTGAAAGAATTTGATCATAGTAACTGCAAAACAGAGGGATGGGCAGAACAGGTAAGGGGTTTTAAGTCTGTTTTATTCTCTAGAAATTGTCCTTATGGAATATTAAATCACTGAATAGGGGAGAATAAGGAATAGAGTTGTTTCCAATGATATTTCTGTAAATTTTGCAAGAAATATTTTAACTCCTTCAAATGTTATTTCAGACGGTTTTGCAGTGGGAGCAGGCAGTTATGGAGGCCATCAAGCCACAAGACAACTTGAGATCCAGAACAGCAGCTCTGCACTTCTGTACGTAACTGCATAGAGACCACATAGTTTGTTTTCTTTTCTACAAGGAATATTTTCATACTTTTTTTTTTTTAGTACAAATAGCATCTCAGGTGTGCAATTTCAGCCATTTGTGTAGCTGCATTACAATGCATTTGAGTTTTTTCATTTGTTAGACTGCTGGGTAACTCTTAAAGTACAGCATGGCAGCATGCTTAGGGCAACATATAGTAACTGAGTTTTCTCCTTAAAATTCTGAGTCCAAAATATAAATGTTGTTTTTCCCTATGCACATTTCAGCAAAGCAGTCAGTATTCCAGGTTGGCTTGGCCAAAACAATTTGTAACAAAAGTATGCATTTTACAGCATAATTCTGTTTTTCCCAAAATCTAAACTTGATTTTATTTGTTTTCCTGTAGATGGCAAGACACGCAGAATAGAGGAAGTAGTCAAATGCAAGCTGGTGGAGGCAGAAACAAAAGCATCTGGAAACTTGCAGTTTTATAAGGAAAAAGTTCAGAATTGCCATTTACCTTTGAAAAAGGAGGTAGCAGGCAGCCATGAATTAAAGAACAATAAAAAAAGAGCTTTGGCTGAACAAGAGAGAGAAAGGACTTCCAAACAGAAGCATCTGTGCCTCACTGTGGAGGACTGGGATTTGTTAAATACCTACTGAGTCAGAAAGAAGTGGGTCTTTTGTTTGTTGTTTTCTTGCTGATGACAGAATTTAGACATACTGAGAGGGAGTAACAAAGGAGACCAGTATTGTTAAATCTGGTTGCTGTGATATGCTTGTGGGTTAACCTACGCTTGGGGAGGGATAGAGTCGAGGAGGTTGATGATACTACTGTATATTTTCAATACATAATAATTTTTTCAAATAAAGTTTTTGTTGTCATCCTTAACTATTTCTTCTGACGTAGCTATCATTCACAAAAATAGCTGGTCCTATCCCTCCTCTCTTGCCTCCTGAGGGGCAGAAGACTAATCGCTGCAGCTCATCTAAAATGAAGTTGCACTGTGCTAGCAAAGTGCCCTGGGACTTTAATGGTACTGGTAGAACATAAACCTCAGCCTGTAAGCACCAGGCTGTGCTGATGGAGCTCTGACAAAGGGAGGAAGCAAAAAGGCTAAGCACAGGCCCCAGGGGAGGGAGGCAGAGAGACCGTAACCCCTCGGTAACAGTTACTGCAGAAATCCAAAGTAGAACAGAAGTCCCATATCTCTCTCATTTTAGCCCAGGAAATGAAAGCTGAAACTGGGTTACTGTAGAGATTAGACTCTGCAGTTTTAATATATTCTCCCTTACAAGCAAATACGCTGCATTTGAGAGCATTCTGTGGTTTAAAACCCATTCTTGGTGTGTGTGCATGCCTGCAATGTACTAACCGTACTTCCCCATCTAAAAACATTCAGGGAAGTTTCTAATTCAAATGACACATATTTGCTGTAAAAAACCTAGACACTCAGACTCATTCTGTGTGGTCTGTCTGAAGCCAGGAGCACAGCTGTAATGCTGCAGGTGTGTTTATCATTGAATTTCTGCCCTGAGTGTTTCTATCAAAATTGGCTGAGGTACACAGTGCCCATGAGTTGGGCACTGTGACCATCACTGTGCTCTTAGGCCAAGAATTTACTACAGGTTTCCTCTATTAGTGCTTACTTAGAGGATATCTTCCCTTTATACTGTTGTTTACCATAGTTCAGCAACATGAAAAGCAACGCGCCCTTGGAAATCATGAAGAGGCCAAGAAAAGGAGCTTCACCTCAAAAATGCATAAAGAGCTAACCCCCTCTCTCTCTTTGTTCTTTTATTGCTGAATTTTCCTCAAAAAAGGACTATACACAAACAAGCATACTTGCATTCAAGCCCTACATTTTTTCCCCAGAAACTCAAGGCTATTAATAGCTTCCACTGATGACTACATCAGCCCTCTGCTGAGACAAATAATGGCACAAATGGTGACTTAGCAAAACAGCGTCTCTAACAGGGAGGAAGATGACTCTGGTGCTCAAGTATAATCCTCCTCCTGCAGCTGGCTTCTGGTTTACCACGGATTTCTTTTGCTAGTCCTTCCACCACTGTGGAGATCTGCTAATCTGACCACGGAGAGATGCACGTCTTGGAGAATCGTATACTCCATTTCACATCAGTAAAGCAGCTGGGAGCTGATGCCTTGAGCCGGAAAATAGGCACATTGTGATTTGACATGAACAGTCTGCCCAGGTCACAGGCTTGTTGGTAAAATAATACAGTACATCTTTCCTTTTCACAAGAGGTGTCTCAGAGCACTGTGTTTCTTACGCTCTCCATCCCTGGTACAATTATTCCTTCTCTTAGGTTTCTTGCTGACCAGCAGACTTCCTCTTTTAAACACACCACTGTGTAAATTTTATCCTAAGACTTAGACACACTTACCACTATGTCCTCAACCCACTAATCTCTGTTTATTGCGCTCTGTAAGGCACACAGCCTTCTGCTGACCAGGAACGAGGCAGTAAGAAAGAAAACCACAGGAGGAGACTCACCCTGAAATAGGTAGGCTCAGCCAAGTGCCTGCTTAAACTGCCCACTGCAGCCCTGGCTGTTTCCAGGCTGGCTTCTGAGTCTTGCTGCCCGTGGACCACTGCTTCCCATGTCTCTCTTGGCTTGTCTCTTCACAGGTGTAAATCCAGAGCAGGGTGAGTCCCCGGTTCCTCTCTCCTAACCTGAGGCCATTAATCACAGCTCTGGCCTCCCAGGAGCGCTCCCTGGGAACTGATAACAGGGACATCAGCCCGAGAGCAACGCTGGGGCTCTACCCTGCAGGTACCGGGTGGGTCAGCATCTCTGACACCAGTAAACCTCTACTGGCTATCTTAAATGCAGAGATCACATTCCTGACCCCATTGCTTTGTGGTTCAGCTCAATTACAAAGCTGAGAGCTGGCAGAAAGGGAGAGGAAGACTGCGTTTGGTTTCCTCTTTGCAGCCAGGGATATCCTCCATGCGCTCTAAGCCTGCCTCCGTTTCCTCACCTTCCTGCTGAAGGAAAGAGAAGGTGGCACAATAATCTTTCCTGCCCTAAGCCAGGAATCTGCCTTCTTTATCATGTCTCACAATAAATTAAGAATTCCCAGATCCCAACATTGTCCCCATCCAGCCAAGGCAAGCCACCACTTGACCTCTGCTGCGGTGGAGAAGCAGCCTTCCACACAGCAAGCACAAACATCTGACTCTCCACACTCACATGTTGCGTGCCCCGACCCTTTCCTCTTCACCCTTGGGAGCATCTTAAAACTTGGCAGAGGTGAGCTGTGGCAACGATCGGCAAATATTGGACTGGGAGAATACAGCATTTGCCATACGGGTCAGCCTAACCAGCATCCTCCTCCCCGCCGCAGCAAACACCGCAGGCTCCAGAAAGTCATGGCTGTCCCAATATCTTTGATACAGAGCAGATTTTTTTTTTTTTACCAATCCTATGGAATGGGCCCTATGCTGAGCATGAGGATTTCTGTTGGTTTGTTTTTTTTTTAAACAGCTGATTAGTTCAATCCTTACCAGCTACAGTTGTTGTTATCTATATACAGTTCCCATCATGAGGGATGAGAGTCTTCTTCCCATCCTCTCCCACCTTTCTTTGACCGCTGCCCCGTAGAAGCGTGCAGCAGTCATAGCCCACCCGCCCCCTCCAATGCAGAGCACTTGTTGCGCATCCTCCCACTTCAAAGCCAAGGAACAGGCTGAACCAAATCTGAATCGGAAAGAAGCTCTTCTTCCCCAGGAAGGAGAGGCTGACCCGGTAGCGCTGCCTCTGAATCACCCCTCCTTGAGCTCCTTTAAGAAATGCTGCAAGACTTCCTCATTGGTTGCCCCAGAACATACTTTGGGGTAACAAGAGGAACAACAGCAACCACAATAAGCCAGGCTTTATTTACCAACCCCAGCTCAGCCTTGCTGAAGCGTTAGATGTCTGTGACTCTCCAGTAAAAACACGCATCTCCACTTCAGGCTTTGATTGAGGCTGGAAGCTTGCAAGTGAGAAATGTTTACCTAGAAAACTCCTAACCTCTCTTCCGAGCTGCAGCACTGAATGCACTGCAGTAATGTTTTACAGGCACAGAAAAAGCAAGCCATCCATCCCAGCCAGGCGTGGAGAAGGACAGGTTATTAAATGCAGCTTATAAAAGTTTCCTGTAGTACCGGTTCCATTGTGCGGAGTTTGGCCATCTCATTCCAGGTGAAATATGAGTCAGAATGCTGTAAAGCTATTTTTAAAAGATCTCTCAGATCTACAGCTGTATCCTAGTGACCTATTAGAAGAAACATTGACCGTTGATACAAGTCATGGTGACATGCAGACTTGCAGGCCACAGGACAGAGAGGAAATGAGTGAACGGGGTTTTATTTTTAAAGATCTATGACCCGGGATGGTGGTGGGAAGAAGATTGCCTGATGTTTATTTTGGGCCTAGAAAAGTAAGTGCACTCACTGTAAATGTGGGTTTTTCTCAGAGACAATGTTTTAGACACCGATGAGATTTTCAAAGGAAAAGAGAAAGACCACATCTTTCCTAAATTTCAGTGGCACATCCATATCTATACCCTGAAAACTGCTTTGAAGGTTTGGCTGCCTGATCCTGCTTTGCTGGCAGAGGAACGAAACAAGCAACGAACAGATCCCATGTCATCCCACACCGCCCTGGGAGCGGCACTTGGTTTTCTGCTGCTCTCTGCTCTGCTCCAAGGCTGCGACTTTTATTTCTCCTTTCTTTGCCAACTTCAGTGCAAACGCATCCCAGCCCCACGGCTGTTCTCAACCTGTTAAGCTGCTGCTCCAAAACTGCACAGCCTTGAGAGAAGTACGTTTTATATACATGCTTGTTCCCTGCCCTGGCTTGCAGGGACAGCTACACGGTCACAGGAGCACGGTGATTTATCCCCACAAACCCTGAAAGCTCTCCACTTCAGTTTTCCTTGCCATGATGCTCTCCGCATTGGCCTTCATGGTTTGAGAAGAGTGCAGGAGGCGGCTTGTGTGGCAGCTCCCCACGGTGTGATCCTCAGCACAGCGTCCCCAAGGAAGCATCCTGGGAGCACCGACGCAGAGCCTTCAAAGCTGCTGCCGAAACCATCTGCAGATGTGCTCTGAAGACAAACACAAGTTTCTCCTCCTGCCCGCGAGGATCAGGAGCGTGAAGGCGTGTCAGAGGGAAATGCTAACCCAAGGGCTAGAAAGGCTCACCTCACTCAGCTCCTGCTCGTTAGGGTAGTCCTCGATATACCTTCATCTGGTTGCCTGCAAAGGCACCAGCACGTCCATACAGGAGAAACCCCTCGCCCAGGGTTGGCCAGACACGGTATCTGTGCTGGTAAACAGTCTCCAGCAGCCTGCGCACAACCCATCGAGTCAATGCTGCAAGACAGTGCTCTGCCCACGTGGAAAGGGCTCACCCTCACGTGGCAGGAGAACCCTTGAAGGTGTCCCACAGCCAGCATCTAGCCTGCAGCATGGGCTGCCGTACGCGCTTTGTCCCCGTTCAGCGTCGCTGCGCGGCGGACAGCGCGCTGCTGCTGAGGATTTGCTTGGCTTGGAGCTTCCCAAGCGGGTGGCAGAGGAGGAGGACACCGAGGCTTCAAGGTGACGATGCAGGAAGCACCCTGCTGTCTCCAGCGCTGCTGGGCGCCAAGACTTCACGGTCTGCAGATATACTCATCAGACCAGCTGAGGCAGTGCTGGACGCCGTCCCGGCACAGCCTCCTGGGGACGCAGGAGCAGTACTCGTAGAGCACAGGGCTGCAGCTCCACCACTCCGACCCGCACGGCGGGCAGGCGGCCACTGGGAAGGATGGAAAACAGGGAACAGAAATGCTTCTGCTGCACTGACCCCTTCCCTCCTTTCTTACGCGGGTAGCCACCCTTTCACCCCCGGCAGCTACTGAAAAGCCGCTGGTGATGACCCTGCGTCTTTGAACCCACCGAAGAGGACACTCGCTTGGTGCTACTTGTGGGAGACAACCACGGAGCGTGACATTGCGATGACCTTCGTGGCAGACATGCCATCCTCGGAGGAACACCTAGCTGCAATTTATTTTTTTTTTTAGCAAGCTAGAGAAAGCTGCTGATATGGGCAGGTCTCACCTGAGGCTCAAAACCAGGGGGCTGACTTCAGAACAAACCTGCTGCTCATTTTAGCGAGAGAAGGATCTAGATGGCTTTGAAGCCGCTGAGGCATGCGCAGTCCCCCTGGCTCAGAGACTTACCCATCTCCTGACCAACAACCAAAGGCCAGTTCGGACGATCGCCGCTGCCTACAGCTACGCATCACGATGAAACTGCTCCGCACTCAGCAAGCTACAAAGGATGAGCGACTTTTGGGGCTGGGAAAAAAGCACGGAGCCTTTCCCCTCTCGGTTGTCACCAGGCTTTGACACAGAGCCCTTGGCAGCTGACGGGATGGAGCCCGCATGGTTCATACGCACGTCCTATCCCAGCTATTTTGTGTTTCAGCAGTGGATGTCAGCCTCCAGGCACTTCCAGCAGCATCAGTGAGCACCTCACCTGTACAACCTATTTCAATCCATCAGGAGAAGAGACCTTCTGCCCAACAGCAGCCAGAAGAGAGACTTACAGCTCCCCATCTCGTCCGAGCAGTCTCCGCAGTCGTTCATCCCGTTACACCTCTGATCAGCATAGACCCAGTATGCGGGGTTACTGCAGCGGAAAACCAGGTATCCCGGAAGGCTGCGGGGCAAGTCACCTGCAAGTGAGGACACACAGGACACGTGCTCAACTCCACCGGGCACAAATGCACCGGCTAAAATGGGGATAGCAGCTACCAAAGGCTGCTGTCATGGGGGGTTGGTCGGTCCTTCCCCGTGTGGTGTCAGGGCATGAACGATGCTGCAGATGGGGAAGCTGTGGTTGGAGAGGGATGCTCACTGCTGAGCCGGAATCAGAGTTCAGGTGCTCCATGCTTTTGCATTAGTGAGGTTTTTTTCCAGGGTAACTGGACAATAAATTAACCACATAGGCATACAGCTTAACCAATGGAGGAAAACTGCACCGTGGTTTAAAAAAAAAAAACAACAAAAAACCTAGAAAGATCAGAGGAGCTTGGAGTCTTTGATTCCTGGCTCTCCCGTGGGGTTTTGGGCAGTGCCATCTCTCAGCATCTGCCCTACAAAGGATCTACCAGGCTTATCTGCTCACGTAAGCGGCCAGAAGTGCAGAGCAGGATTAGAGGGACACTGGCTGCTCTGTCTCACAAGCGGAAGACCAGCACGGGGAGGACAGTTGCAATAAAACCACTCACCACAGAGTTTCTCCTGCTCATCCTCTCCGCTCCTGCAGTTGCTGAGTCTGTCACAGACCTGGCTGGCCGGGATGCAGGTCGCTCTGTCGTCGCACAAAAAGCCTGTCCGGTTATTGGAGGCTGCACAGAAGCGGTTCACTGAAGCAAGAAATACTTTATTTTCCAACATTTTCATGGTATGAGGAACAGATCAAGGGGAAGAAAGGGGGATTTCCAAAATTCATTTGTTGTTCTGGAAGTAACCAAGGGCCAGGATTAGTCTCTGGTAGGTTCATGGCAGGGTCTGAAAACTATACCAGTAGTCTGAAGCACGACTGTGCCACCCAGAGTTACCACAGCCCGATGGAGCAGGACAACGGAGCCGAGGAACAGGCTGGCACAGCCCCGCACCACCCTGCTGCTCCCTTTCCTTCCTCCCGGTCCGCACCGGGAAGCGCCGCTTCACGCACGGTGATGGATACGAAGGCTCTTCTCACGCAACACAATTTTCTGCTTCCCTTACCAAAAAAAATAACGACTCTCGGGATACCAACCTGGCGGGCGTAGCAGGAGTCCCAGTGCCACCGCCGAGCCCACGGCGGCAGCGAGGACGAGCAGTGCCACGGCAGAGACGCAGACGTGCCTCCGCGTGCAGCCCGCGCGGGCGCTGCGTGGCCGGCAGCGGTCTGCTGGGAGGCAAGAGTGAGAGGTGAGGGGCTGGGGAAGGGTCCGGCGGGGCTGTGCGGCATCGGGGGTGTTTTGGAAGGGAACGGCACGGAGCCGCGAGGGTGATGTTTCGGGAGCTTTGCACTGGCGGGGGGCTGATGGGGTTTAGGGGTTGATAGTTGGGGATTAAAAGGCAAACTCCGATGTTAAACACCTCCTCATAGGGAATTCCGCTGCTTGCGGTGTGGAAGAGACCGTGCTGCCGTTACGGAGCAGTGGGACCGAACAGCACAAACGCCGCGTCTCCGTCGGAGCTCATCCAACGCACTTGGATGCAGAAGGGTGGAGGAGGCCAAGCCCCTGCCCGACCCCGTGGGACAGCAGTGCCGTTTTCATGGCGAGAGCAGCCAAAACACAGGGCAGGTCGTTATAAGGCTGGGAAAGGTGCCCTCCCAGAGCCCCCGGCAAAACTCCTCAAGAGGTAAAATTTCATTTCACAGCACTTCAGGCTTTCTGCCCCAACCAGGACTTTAACACTCCCACAGAATGAGGCTGAATTATCAGCTCAAAATGGTGAGAAATGGCCAAAGAGCAGCCCTCTCCCTCCCCAAAGACATCTCCAGGGTACAAAGGGCAGCAGCCCCCCAGGGACTCCAACTTTCAGAAAGTCACGTATGTAAATCACGCCAAATCCGGAAGCTAAAGACCAAACCCACAGTCATTGCAACACAACAGCAGCGCACGTAAGAGCAACGCCGACCAGCTGCCCTCATCTCAGCTCTCTGCAGCACCAGTGCTTTGTCTCTAAACCAACATTGTATTTTCTCGCATTACTTCCTATTTCCAGACCAACAGAAAAAAAAAAAAAGTGATCATCTGAGAAACACGTAACCCGTCACTTAAGACAACCCTGCACGTATAATTGGATTTTGGCATTTCTGAACTTAAAGAGCTTTGATCGAAAAGTTAGAATTTGTCTTAGCTGTGCTTCATATTTACTTAGTTGTTGTGTTGTACAAATGCAAGTGAAGGCACAGCCTTTGCTCAACAGCAAAGGGATCCCAGCTGCAGTAACCACCCTCTCCGTCATGCTTGAGCAGGAATCAAACGCAGAACATTTCAGCTTGAAAGAAAAGTGGTGAATTACAGCATGTCTGTGTCTACAAGGCAATACCTTTGACCAGAAAGCACAACAGTTGCAAATAGACGCAAGTATAAAATAATGGCAGTGATGAAATGTTGTTGCAACACGATCTACAGGTTTGCTATTGATTCTGTTTGATCCCACCTTCTCCTTCTTAATAAGGACAAAATTTGCTGAAGTTTGGCTACTAAAACATATAGAAAACCTATAGCAAGTTCATTATGAGCCTTTCTGTGACAGACAAGGATTACCTATCCTGCTACTATACCGTAAGACTGCCAACTCCAGGCCAGCAAAGAACAGCTTAAGTTTATTAATTTTATGGTCTGGATGTTTCACTACACAGAAGGGGGGGAGGGGGGCAGGGAAATCAGTCTCAACAGACCATAAATACTGGTTGTATTTTACATTACATAGATAGTTTCAATTGATTTATACTTTAACAATAAAAATGTTAAGCTCTGCATTTTATTCGTTACCTCTTTCTCCAGAGAAGGACTTCGTTGAATCCAAAGTAACTACATCACCATTTCTCTAGAAGGAAAGGAATAAAAGACTGTTTACAGAAGCAGCACGCAGTAACCACACAAGGTATGGCCTTTCTAGTTCTCATACCATCTTACCCAGGAATATAGAATGTATTCCTTTATTTTTACATACACGCAAAAATTGCCTCAGTGGAAACGTGGCACGGATTTAATTCACATAGCAGTCAATCAGATCACCTTTTAAATCGTAGTTACCCATTTGTAAAACAAACACCAATGCAAGTCCAGTGCTTTATATCAATACTTTCCTTTTGTATCAAGTTAGGTTAAGTAGAAACAACTTGAAATCTCACAGAAACCAGTGATAAAGAGGTCAGACAAACAACACTATCAAGAACACAGGTACTTTAGGAAACAGCTGCACATAAGATTTTTCCAAAGAGAAGGACTATACCTGGGGGTGAGTTTTGTTCATGCTTTCCAGACAGCCCTCACAGCAGCTCAAAGGACCACAGGGAGTTTTCTGCACTTTAGCATGAGTGATGTTACCAGGATACAAAACCCAACAGAGGTAGGAAAGCAAGGAGTGTGCTTGCTGCCCGGGCACGCAAGCAGGAGAGGACGAGGAAGGCAGTGCTCCAGCTGCGGCTGGAAGCGGGGTTTCTGGTTTGCTTGTCATTCCTCCTGGCTCCATCTTGGTTTCACAACAGGGCATTAGGCAAATCAGAAAGGACACGGAGATTTTGGATGTCTAGAACCCCGCTGCCGCTCCCGACGCCAGTTTGGAAGATGAACGCTCACCCCTAGCTGATGCCGACTGCATTTACCCTGGTGCTGGTCAGGAAGAACCCCCCTTCATGATGAATTTTTGAGGGAAGAGAGTCTGATCATCTTCATCCAAGTCTCCTTTCTGCCCACCTCCTTCCCAAGACAGAGCTGAGATGCTGACCTCGTAGCAGCATCAGCCCAGACTCCCACAAGATGATCAGATGTCAGCAGAGCTGTGCAGGATACAACCATCTGGAATAGCTTCCCGGCTTGGGCAACAAGCACAGGCATAGCAAATCCTCCAGGGTCCTCTCTCTTACCTGCGTACTTGAATTTCCAGGCCTGCAGTTAAGTCTTAGCAGCTCAGCCTGCAGCTAACAGGAACTTACAAATAGATTGCAGCCTTCTAAACTGGCTGCAGGTCTCAGCACAGCAGATGCAGAATGGAGTTTTGCAGCTTTGAGGATAAAATGTTGCGCGCAGGCAGCTTTGCCACGGGGGTAGGGGGCAGAAAAAGCACCGGCATAAAGCGTTCGAGGAGCCCGCGTTGTTCTTGCTCGCAGGAGGGTTCATGGGACTCAAGTGCCTCCAAATTGTTGCCACCTCACATATCACGATTCCTCCCCAAGCACTAGCAAAACTAGCTTACCAGGGCTTCGGAGGAGAAGCTGGCAGCTATATTGCCTATAAGTTGGCCCCAAGACAGTTGCCTCGAATTGATTCAAAGCACCAAGTAATGCCCGACATGGAGGAACAATTACAGCTGCTTCCCTCTCCATCCCCACACATGCAACTCATTCCCGATTACATCGAGTTAATATATGCTTCTTGACAAGGGCGTCTGCTAACCCTGCACTCACCTGTTCCCAGACTAGCCAGAATTAAATACAGTCTTTCAGGAGCTCCTCCTTCGGCATGGCAACACCAATTTGTCCAAAGCAGAAGCTTCTCACAGGAATACATCACCGTTAAACTTGGTGCTAGAAAGCTCTCCTGTTCCAAGGGGGATTTGGGAGTAAAACACCAAACGCCAAGCAGCAAACAGTGTGCAAGCCTGGGCACCTGCTACAATATGGAAGGATGACAGACTAAGGGTTAAAACCTGCGTATCTTAAATTCTGGATCTGTTTCTCTTTAAAAAGGAAGTTTTAGTTTCTAATCAGACTTGATACAGAAGGACTATTTTGAGCCTTCAGAAAGCTTATTAG
The DNA here is from genome assembly GCF_026419915.1 of Harpia harpyja. NCBI lineage: Eukaryota > Metazoa > Chordata > Aves > Accipitriformes > Accipitridae > Harpia > Harpia harpyja. The sequence goes on from NC_068950.1 coordinate 40,057,357, forward strand.
GTGATTGTGAGTTTGCTAAGAGTCCCATGTAAGAGCCAAGTCAAGCAGGCTAGCTATGCATGCTCCATGAAACAATCTACGATGGAAATGTTTAAAATGTGGGGTAAACCCACTCTTAGAGGCAAATGTCTGTAAGACCTGACATCTATCATCATCTGTTTCCTACACCAAGATTATTCAGCTCAGCTATAGCCAAGTAGGCAGTTGGATTTTAGAGCAGTTACCCCACATCAAAGACTGCTTATAGTTCAGAAAAATGAGTTCATGAGAATGAGGTAACAAACACAAGCAAGGCCTTCTGAAATTAAAAAAAAAAAAAAGAAAAAAAAGAAAAAAAATCTTTTCCAAAGATCAGAGAAGCTGAACAGGGAACACGGATCAACATATCAGTATGATAGGAGACTATTGTTAATTCTAGCACCCACAAAAAAAACCCCAAGTCCCCCAGAATGTACCACGGCTATTTCTGCCAGCAATGAATTGCACATGCTTGAGAGGGTTGCCTCATTTGTGTCAAGATGATTCCATTTAAATGCTGATACAAGTTCAGTTGAACACGTGCCTAAAGAGAATATAAAATGCTTTCTTCCTGCAATTTCAATAATTTAAGGCCCTTCATTTAAACAGCTGTCTTGGGCAGAGATCAAACCCAAATTGCAGCCTCTGAAAATGAAGATGTCAGGAAGTCAAACATTTAACAAAAAATGAGTAGGACAAGCCATTTTGCAAAGTCAAATGCCAAGATAGCTTAAATAGTCCATTTAGATTAGAAATCTTGAGAAACAGTTCAATTACTGCAGCCTAGCTAGTATCTGATTTTACTGAGGGAAGATACTTTGACAAGAGCTTACAAGTACAACACGTAACAAATTCTTCAGACTCTGGCTCACTCTGGAAACAGTAGTGCCAAGTGACAGATTGCCACAGGCACAGTTTCCTGTGACCTAACAGCACATTACTGAATCACTGGCTTCACTGCACAGATCACTTAGCTGAAATGTCATTAAACAGCGAACAAAAGACAAAACACGTAAAACTTGTGGTTTCTTCCTTTGTTGTAGGCAGATACAATGCCAAATAAAAGCAGAAGTTAGTTGTTTCACTCAAACCTAGGAATGTAAGCAATAAAGTCAAACGTTTTGATGTCACAAAACTTTCTCTTCCAAGTCATCAACATAACAGAGGTTGTACTGTACACATTTGAAACAGGCAAACAGCCATGTTTTCATGAAGCTGTAACACTCCCTTTGCAACTACATATAATCATAAGGGAAAACATTTTAACAGAATTGAAAACATTTCCATGTTAGTAATTCAGTTAGAAAAAGTGGGATTGCTGAAGTCTCTTCTGGAAAGGCAATCCCGAACAACACAGTGCTAAGACGACAGGCAATAATCACTGAAGTAAAGCCCGTGTTTACAAATAAATTTAAACATCCATTGCACAAGTTGCATTTGATACCGCTCAAAGCAGAACACTGGCATCCTGGACCCAAACGGGGCTGTATACTGAGGTTTGCACTACATGAGCAGAAACGCACGTCTCAACTGAATCACTACTGCAAACAGAGGGATTTCCCGCCCCTGTGATTGTGCAAGTGAACAGTGTTCCGAAAACATCACACCATCGATTTTCACAAGTCATGACTGAGGCCTTTGCAATAATGCCACCAACACACAAAGGTACCTGTCAATGGCTGCTGGCACCCAAATTTCTGGGCTATGATGTTGTCCCGCTGAAGAATTTAGCACGAAGAGGTACAACTAATTTAAGACTTCAAATTGCAACTTCTGCACGTTGATAGAAGCCTGATTAAAACAAACATCTCTTAATGCTTTTAAACCTTATTGACAGAAAACCTGCTTGAGTGCTTCCAAGCTAAGGTTTTCAGCAGCGCTGTACAGACCACTTAATGCACATTCCTGCTTAATTGCCCTTGCAAGGCTCCATCATCTGTACTTACCCAACCCTCAGCGTTACAGCTGAATTAGGAATGACTATTGAACCAGTTTTTACAGTGAGGGAACACTATACTGTGTCCTCCAGAACCTTTACAGTTCTCACCAGAATTCAAAACCTGAAGAGGTGTTGAATATTTTTGTTTGTTTGTTTAAACCTTCAAGGCAGTTTTGTATAATCGACAAAATACGATGATGAGAGATCATGCATCCTAGCCAGCTTTCAAACACTTAGAGAGACCTTAAAATAAACCACACACATCCCCAACTTGTCAATGCTATGGGAACCAGCATATAGTAATCTCCTCAGAGAGGACAGCTGCAAAAAATATATTGGAAATTTGAGGGACATTGTACGTTGTGGTTGTGTGAGTGAATCGTGTAGCAAAATCAGGTCACATTGCCCATGAGAGGAATGCTCCAGACAGGCTTTCATACTGAGTATGTTGTGGTCAATAATTAACCATAGCAAAAAGCTATATAGTCAACGTTTTCTATACAGTCAATTTTATTTGTCTCTTCTCATTTCTCATGAATCAACTTGTTTCTGTAAATGAAGTTACAAGACTAGAATAGTTAATCAAGAACAGAAAGTAGAATTTCTTCAGAAAACACAGGTGCTAACTTTACAAGCAATTTAAGATTTAAAGGCTAAAGGTTGACAAAATAATTGACCATGTTATGTTCTCTGTGTGAAGGGATATGTCCATAAGCTTTAACATCTTTCACAAACTGAGTTCTAGCCTACAGTACCTCACAAATGCTTTCCATCTTGGATATTGCCACGCTGTAGAAAAAATATATTTCTATTTTTAGAGACAGGGTTGTTTGTGCATGGACATTAACAAGTACAAAAATTCAGCAGATAATTTTATAATATTTTCTCTTAACTACAACAGAAAGTGCAACACTAAAAAGGCATTTCCTGCCTACTTAAAATTTCTTATACCTTTACAAAGCTAACTCTGAATGTACACATTACATCCTAGAACACACAAATAAGTTTGAAAGTGTCATGGCAGAAGTATGGAAAGCATGCTTACAGCTTTGGTAAGCAAAAAGACACATAGCAAACACCAGTGAGAAGTGATTATGTCTGGAAACAAACGTAAATTCAAGATGTCTGAATCTTCACTACTAGTTGAAAACAAAATCCCATGACATTTGTTGATTCTGTAACTTTAATTGCATTTAAAGACTGGCTGCTAAGCTTCTTATCTGAAGAACCACCACAAACAATCAGGAGTTGCTAGCTCTGTTAGAATTAGTCTATTGGATCCAATGAAGACTTATTTAAATTGCTGATTGAGCCAGATTGACTTTTGTAGGAAGAGGTCCTGCTTCTTCATGTTCCTCAGTCTTGCATCTAACCACAACAAGTGCAGAGGATGGGTATCTGTTCAGTTTTTGTTCATTCATGTATTCCAAATCTCCATAGATGCTCAGCTTCTGAAATATTTAAACAATTTACTTTAAGACAAAGACTTTCCATACTGTGAATAAAATGCATTTCATTAAGCAACTACATTCCTAGTTCTGACGGCTGCAGTCCTTCAACAGAAGTTAACCCCGGTTTTCTGTAACATCTGAAATTCATGGCTGGAACTAGATTTGAGTCCAACAGAAATGTATTAAATCTGCTAGAACAACAGTAGATACAGTGCTTGTGTAACAGCTCCTTTAGTTTGCAAATACTGTGAGCCTTGCTTATTTCAGAAGTGCGGAGACCTCTCTGGGCGCTAGGGATGCTAGTTCAGCCAGTTCCCCTCTGATCAGACTCTGTGCTCACAGATAATATGCTGTCGCTTCTGTCCTCACTATTGATGCTCCTGGATTAAATCCATACTGCGTTCCACCTACACCATCCAACTCTCAGTATAGCTTTATTCCCAGAGAAATTAGAAGGAGCCTCCATTTGTTAAGAGTAATCTGAAGGTTGTCAAGAGGAGAGTGCTACAAACCAAAAGACATCACATTTGGGCTGCCTGAGTAAGGTCCAGAGCACCAATCAGCCACAGGAATAACCAAGAATTGTTCAGCTATAAAATCATCTTTTAAATAACAAAATTGGTTTGCTAACCACATCTGCAAAATAAAAAAACCTCTTTCTAGCTGAACCTCCCCCCAAATGTTTCTTAGTCTCTAGACAGCTGTAACATAAAAGTAATAACATGAATAAATTCAAAATATTGTCAGTTATAAAATAGTAGTACCTCAGATGGAACATATTGCTCTACAGCTGTAGCTACAGTTGCGCAACAAATCCAGAGCAGTACCAACACTGACAGGACGAGCGTAGTAGTTAAAATCCAACTGGAATTTCTGAAATGAAAAGAATGTTACCAGATTTCATATACTGAATACAAGACAATGGACCCTCTAAAAAGTTCGGCTCAATTTTGATTGCATTTCCTGCTGAGTCATTAGTCTCTAGCTCTTCCAGCTACACTGCCCACTTCAGACTCCTGGGTACTCTAATGCCTATTTAGTATCTGACTTGAAAGACACAGAAGACTTGCTAGATTCTGTTTATTGTGCCCTAAGCATCCTCCTACTTACAGTTTTAAAAACAGATTTTTCTGTTACACATTTGGGATGCAATTCACTGACCCTTCCTGCGTAAACTTTTAAGGAGAAAGCAATTAGAGTAAGGGAAAGAACACCAACACGCTGATCTTCAGCAAATCTTTAATAAAGAGATACTGGGTATTTTCAGCCTGGAAATGAGACATAACAGTGTCTTTCCTATCAGACAGTCCCACTCCAAAATACAAAACAAGTGCTTTGTCCTGAAACATATCCAGAGCTAAAGAACAGGCAAAACACAGTATTGTTTAAACAGTTCACAGAACACACTCAAAAAACAGCGTAGGAAATTATCAATATGATGTTCACTTGAAATGGAAAGGAGAATCAAAGTTGGCAGAATAGCCTGCAAATGGGGCCAGCATGGAAAAGTAGCAATAACAGTCAGATACACAATTTTAAGTGCTATGCATCCTGAACCTAACAGACTTGTAGCACTTTTGAGATCTTGCACTAGTGCCCCCATACACACACACACAGAGGAAAGGCCATTATCCTCCTTACTAGGTACAGACATTCTTGAATATACATACACGGAAAGACACTTGAAAAAGCTGTCATTTTCTCGCTCTTCAAAAAGTCCTCGGTATGTCTGCGAACTTCCTGGACGTAGGTCTGCTGAAATACAACAGCAGAAACAGCACTTGGGAAAGCAATAAAAGAGAAGACCCAAACACCACACAGTTTGTCTGTACAGAGAACATAAAAGGAAGCTTTTAAAACGGCCCTAGCTTGCACGTTTCTATTTCCAGCAGAGCTTGGTTTCCACCACAGACTTTGCTAAGTGTACATAGTGCAGTCTACATGGCAAACAATTATATTTCAGCTTTCTAAAAATTTGCTTTCATGTGCCACCTGCAACCTTTTTTTTTTTTTTATGACAGGGAACATTTGCTTTTGCTGTTCCAGAGCACAAAGAACAACTTACAGGCTGTTTTACTCAGCGACAAGGATCCTCTTGTATCTCCGGTTTCCTGATCAAGCTGTGGAACATACTGTACTTCTGGCTTTGACTAAAAGAAAATAAGGAGTTAGGAGATCCTTCTAGCAAGCTTCCGCTGATCTATCATTTACATTTTCAGAACTAATACGGAAGTTAACCTTAAGACACGCACCATTCACTTAAGTTTGATTCCGCTCCCCCCTTATGCTGGCCCTAAAGGCAGTGAAATACTAGCAAAAACTAAACACTTCTGATAGTGCTTTATAGTCTTTCCTGTGACTGGAAGGAGCAGAGTTAAACATTTAGCAGCCAGGACACCTTAATCTCAAAGAAAAAGGCAAGCACCTGGAATATGACAATTTTGCCATCATCTGCTTGAAGGTAGAAAGTCCATGAGGATGTTATGAAGCTCTGAGCTGAATCCATCATGTCACTCCAGAATGATCTCACCAGTGTCAGAGGAAAGAGGAGATGAATTCTTGGCATCAGGGACATTAACTGCAAGCACAACGTTAACTGGTTTTCCATTTGTTTCTATGTGAAAAGGACAGAAGTCATGTTCTTGCTCACCCCTCACCCCATATCTAGATTTCAGTCCTTAGGAAGATTTATTTTCCATTTGAAGAAATTTTAAAAAGCAAAGACACACACTGAACAGAAAACAAGTAGGTGGTATTTGAAAAACATGTCATCTACTTACTTGCTCTTGCCTTAACTCAGCAAATGGCAATTGGTTCTGGCATCCAAGATGGCAAGCATATTGTTCATCAGATTGGGAGTATGCTTCAGTACAGGCTGCAAAGAAGTTCCCCAAATGAGAAGATAAATTCTGCATTTTAGTTAAGAAAACATTTTCAGTGTAAGTTGGATCAGAAACAAAGCAGCAGCTAAAGGACTGACAATCCCATTTGCAGGAAAATATATGGCAATCACTCAAAGGGTAGCATTTGCTCTGAGGTCTAATGAAGGTTAAGGAATCAGAGCTTAGGCAGATGAAGTAGTTGAAATCTGAATGCAGTCAGAGCAACCGATCAGAAATGTTACCCTGGCCAATCTCAGGGGTGCAAGTTTTCACTGATCCTCCCACTACCACTTTAGTTTTTCCTCTACGTATCAAGTAAAACATGAACTTTTACCTCAGAGAACAGAGATGGAGTCCTAAAAAGAATAGAGGGACCATCAGTCCATTAAATCCCTTCGAGGTAACAACAGAAGTCATGGTATCACAGGAAAACCAAAGGAGCATTTTCCTGCTAGTGCAAGGAGTACAGAAACTGCATTGAAAGTATTATGGAATATTTTTTTAATGAAAAATGAAGCCTACTCTTTGTTTTACAGATAGCTTCTATTAATTGTTCACTAGAGATCATAAAGGCCAAGAAATCTAAATTATTCAGAGAGAATAATGTGGATTATTCTGCCCATGGAGAAATCAGGCAGACAATACATGGGCATAGCTCTTCCCCAAAACTCTAAAGCTTAGGTGGACAATGTTGCAGTACAACCTGAACTAAAGAATCAAACCAAGTAGCAACACAGAGGACAGTAGCTCTCCCAGTTTTCCGCAGGAACAAACGGACCATCATAAAGGCTAAAAAGCTGTCAGGAATCACGGCATCAGCAGCTAAGCATTTCAGTTTTCAGCTCCTAGCACCTGAACAGCAATTCCATGATAAAACTGCCACCAAACTAGTGTTTGCAGGCATAAAGAAGCATCCAAAGACAGAATCAAGCAGATCAGCCAAGATGTATCTTGCCAAACATAGAATACTTAGTCAGGGCACCAACCAGTGTAACAGATTACGGAACATAAGCCAGCAAAAGACAACAGCCTCAGGAAGGAGAGTTAAACCAGAAAGTAAGCAACTGTTCAATTACCTCTACATGTGGTCTATTGCTACATTACCCTTTTTTATGGCACTCTTCAATGTGTGGTTTGACAACTAGATTGACATGCTGTATCACAGCTAGTCACAGTGTATGACAGACTAGAGCATTAGCCCATTTCTAGAGTATTTAATGCAGTTTTGTATCACATTAGCATCTCTGCATGTCAGGCTTTCTACTTGCGTACATTCCATCAGCTCTCTGAGCTAGCCACTAGCCCTCTTGTTTTTGAGGTACTGAGAGGACAGAAGCCTCCTTTGAGTGCTGGCTTGGTGCTTAATTGTATTGGAAATACAGACGGAGAGGTCCTACCTTTCCTGCTTTGGGTGGTTATGTCCCACTTAATCTCTGACTAAAACTGTGAATCAGCTGCCTCAATATTATTGGATGAAAGTTCTATACAATTCCAAAACCAGTATTAACTGGCCTATAGTACACATATTTCATCTTCACCGTGAAATTTGTGCTCTAACACAGGTAACTGAGAGAATTAGTCACCAATATTTAATGACCTATTTCAAACAAAACACGTACGTCATTCCCAAGAATTTAGCTGTAGGTAAACCTCAGGACGTAGCCTAGACCACAAGTTACAAGGCAGACAGCACATTAAGATCTGTGTTCTTACTCTTCTGAATAATTCACTTTTATATACAAGTTTGTCAGGAATTGTAAATGGGACTGATTGTCGCATGGAATTATTAAAGGAAAGGAAAGGATTTTTTCCCAGCCATTTGTGTTTTCTATGACAAACTGTTTATAGTAAAATGAAGTGTTTCTAATTTATTTACAGAGACTGACGATACTCAAGAAATTCAGGCAAATAGCAACACTAAGGATCAGGTAAGGAGAAACTTGCAGAGAACAGACAACCTTTCCCTAAGATTTTTTTTTTTAATATCCTGTACATAAACTTCAAGAAATTGTTAAACAAAACCAGAAAGCAACTGAAGTAATCCCACCAATTTAACAACACCCTTTCAGATGTTCCTGCTCTTCCCTCTTATATCTCCACATTACGGGATGTTGAAGGAGTACTGAAATCTTACCAGAGTCACATTCCAGTTTGGTTCGATTCAAATCAATGCCATCGTCCACAAACTGACAAATGGAAAAGAGTCTGCAGCCTCGCTGGCACGCGTACAGCTCCTCTTCCTGGAAAGGCACAAGAAAAGGCTTGCATCCCTCCATTCAAGAATAAATTGTCAGAAAACAAATAATTTTTTTTTTTGGAAGTGCTATAAAAAAGCCACCCACCAGAGCACCATCCTCCTTCCCTCCACTAGACCTAGAAGCCAGCTAAACATGACATTCTGGATGATCTGAAATAAAACCAAGCTACAGCGCTTTAACACTAACATACCTATTGATTTATTTCAGAGCTCTTCATTCTGTGGTGGGGCAAACCTGGAACAGCAAATTCTATTTTGTAATTCCAGTCCTACAACTCACAACCAAAGTTGCACTGCATTTTTTAAAAAAGTGTTGGGTTTAAAAACAAGAGATACTGCTGTAAAAGATTTACTGATGTTTAATCCTACAAAGAGTAGTCTTCCATCTCAGAACTTAAACATGTAGAACCCAACAAGAAAGGACAAAAAAAAGACTAATTTTGACAGCGTGTTAAAATGTATCTACCAGACTGTAATCAGAACTACAACAGAAATAAGAGATTATCTTCTGATGTACTATACCAGTACCCTGGTTAACTGCTTACTTGCCAAACCAGTTCCACAAACACACATTTTTATTCATTATATTGAACTGAAGGGGAAGAGTGCTTCCTCACTGTAACTATTAAAATTATGCAAATATAGAAAACCTACACATAATATTTCTTCTGTCCACAATACCAAAGGGATGGATGTGCACTTTCCATATATAGTGCTCTCCATGTTGCAGAACTACAGACAGCCTCTATTACATGAGTGCTCCTACTTATGAACACACCCTATCGTGAATCAGACCCATCAAAACCACCAACCATATAACCATTCAAGTGACGGCAGCCAATTGTTGTACAGGTGGAAAATGGACTCTGCATTAATTTAACAAAAAAACAAACATACCACACCTTACTGTATAACCTATTGTAAATTAACTGGCCATTATTTGTCTCTGAGAGCACAAGTTCACATGCTTTAAAGGCACAAAAGTAGAAAACTGTGAATGTAAATTAAAACTTAGCTCTAACAACACTGACAAGGTGGCTAATATAGTTATGCTACTGCAGAAAACATGTTTTGTAATTTGATATCCAGACAGAATTAGCTTTAGGAAACAGATTTCTATGGCAGTCTTCCATGGAAGCCTCAATGAAGCTTGTCTTACTTTCCAATGACAACAATTTCCTTCAATTCAACTGGTAGTTTTGTGACAAATCGAAAAAAGACTAAATGTAATGGAAGAGATGAGCATATTATTCAACAGCTCCAACAACACACAACAAAGAATTCAAAAGTACAGTAAAAAGCACAGAAATAATCAGCCTTCCTTGAACGAGTCCTACAATAGAAACAAGAGCAGCATTGCACCAAAACAGTATGGAAATATATTAGGATAATGTTTAGTCCTAATTTCTCAGGTTTAGTTCTTTCTCCTCACTATCATCACACGTAAGCACCAAAACATGCCATAGGTACAGATGTAAGTTTACTTGTATTCCACGTAACTCCCTGTTACTTCTCTCCGTGGGGATACCAGTACCAGCTACAGAATCACAAAATCCAATTTAAGTTCCACACGAAAGCAGACAAAGCCCTATTACCTAACATTATCACTGCTTCCATGTGCCTGCTGCCCTCGTGTGAAATCTCAAAGATGGCCTAAGAGCTCGCATCATTTGGAGTTCAACCTGCTATATAGCTGCAGCTGATAATGAAGTATATTGCCAAGAAAGAACCGGGAAAGATGAGATTTTTGGTACTAGACTTTCCAAATTCAAGCTAGTAGTTCAAAGCTGTACAAAGCTTGAACCAACAGCAAACTCTGGAGTATGAAATTAGATTCCCGTTAGACACTATTTCAGTATTTTATCACAAGAGGAAAAAAATTCCATGCAAGTGAATCAAAACACAGGCTGAAGGTTCTGACAAGCTACTCGTTTATCATCATTTACGCTTCATCCTTCAACATCCAAGTGTCGCACTGGCGCCCTGACTTGGGATCTCTGGCCTGTCACGAACACAGCACTGTTTTAGTGCCCCAAAATATAGAACAGCCTAAGCCAAATTACAGCTGCCTCTTTAGGAACAGGAGGAAAAAAAAGCAGCAAATCCCCCAAAACCCACAGAGGTACCCAGCACTAACAAAGCTATACTTTGAAAGCGGCACTTCTTGGGCAAGCTGCAGCCTAACCATCTATTTTCAAAACGCAGGATCTATCTTTAGAGAAGGGACTGCATCCTCTCTACTTCGAGGGGACAAAAACCTAAGCCAGACGAGACACGCCACAGAAGGACCGCAGCAGCAGCAGCAGGGCTGCTGACTGCCCCTCAGCACTGCGAGCATGAGCTTCTTTCAGGTTTATATTTGCTTAAAGACACGTCCAACACCGCTGGAGAACACATGCACGGGGACATGCCTCGAAAAAGGCCCCTGCCCGAGAAAATCCCGGGGGTGTCCTGTCACTCCGGAGCACAAGAAGCCAAAAGACACGACGAGGGGCTGCAGGGGGAGAGGGCCAAGGGCCAGGCCCGGGGACGGCCGCGCCAGCCGCAGCACGACTCCCGGGGAGGGGAGGGAGGGAGAAGGGGAGCGGGGCCGAGCCCGGGAAGGGGCCCGCCGCGGCGGGAGAGCCGTGAGGCAGGGCCCGCCCGTACCTTGGGGTAGGTGTGCAGGGAGTAGGTCAGCTGGCAGGCGCGGTGACACGACGCCGTGTTGCCCAGCACGGAGTCAAAAGCCTCGGACGAGGCGACGGACAACGGCCCGGCCCCCCGAGCGCTGCTGCCGCCCGCCAGCAGCGCCAAGGCGAGAGGCAGGCAGAGGAGGCCGCCCCGCCGCGCCGCCATCTTCCTCCTCCCGCAGACCCCCCACCCCGCCACTGACGGCAGCGGGCGCCGGGGGACTCTCACGAGATTAGCCCCCGCCTCGCCGCCTCCGCGCGGTGCCTGCTGGGAAATGTAGTCCGCGCCGCGGGGCGGCCCCAGCCATCCCATAGGGCCTCCCCTCCGGCGGGAACTACAAGGCGGGAAGGGCGGGGCAGCGGCTTCCGGGAGGGCGGGCGGGCGAGCGGGGCGGGAGGATGGACCGGTTCGTGGTGCGCAGGGCCCGCGGCCCGGAGAGCCCCCGCCGGGCCGGGCGGCCCCCCGCGCCTACCGGCAGGCCACCCTCGAGTCCCTCAAGGCAGGTCACCGGCACTGGCGGGGGTGGTGGTGGTGGTGGTGGGGAGGGTAGCACAGCACAGCTCGCCCCGGTCTCCCGGGCCTGAGGGGAGGTCTTCACCCCGCGGCAGCGGGTGCTGCTGCTGCGGGGCCCGGTGCCTTCGAGGTGAGGTGAGGTGAGGCGAGGTGAGGCCTGGCGCTGGGGCAGGACCACGCTGCTCCCCAGAGGCTGCGTGCAGGGGTGGCGGGAGCACCCCAGGAGGAGCCGGGCTGGCCCTGAGGCGCCTCGGAGGGAAGAAGGGGTGTCAGGCCTTCGCCAGGCTGCCATCCTGCCTCTGCATGGAGCTGAGCAGGATGGGGTGAGAGCGGGAGGAACGTTTTGTAAACCACCGGTGGTTCCAGCTCTTCACCAAAATCTTTGCAGCGTCGAGGTGGCATCCTCACGGAGGACAGGGAAGCAAAGTTAGAAAGGTGCAGAGGGCTCTGCTGCGTTGAAAGGGGTTTCCCAAGCTAGATGCTCCTTCCCGCATGTTTGGTGTGGCATAGGGTCAGGCTGGGCACACAATTCAAGTACAGCCAGGTGACACCACCAGCTTCAGTACTGCCAGCTGGCTCACTTCTCTCCCCAGCAAGGAGAGCCCTTCACTTGGTTGCATGATGGTCCTGCGCAAGACATGCGTAAGAGCTGAGCACCTCTTTGCCACCTGTCTGTAGAAGCACAACAGGAAAACGTTTGCTGCACCAGAGACCTTATTAACGTAAGGCAGAAAGCAAAAGAATGGTGCGTAAAGCACCCCAGCTGTCTGACCACTGCTGAATCTTTGTAAGATGCCTCGCATCCAAAATATGAGACTCGCACTGTTTACAGTCTGTTCTGTCAAGGTCTGTGGCAAAAACAGGGTGAGAAACCCTGCAAATGTCCAGTGTACTTGAGTTTGTGTTCACGTTCCCTAATGCTTTGTTTCTCTCCCTGCTGGCATTATTTTAAATTTAAAGCCAATCTGAGCAGGATTCAGATTCTGCCAGGCTGCTAAAGATAATTAGCTGCTTCCCTCTTAATCCCTTTTTCTATTAAGACATATTTATACAACGGACTCCTGAAATTCAAAACACTTCTATTCTAGCAGACAGTTGCTTTTACGTGCCTTAGAGTTTGGCAGACTGAGGTGAAGCATCTTGCTTTGCTTTCTATTTACTTCAGTCTTGATTTGCAGTAGGCTGCCAATCTCAAGCAAGTACCCATCATTCCAGGCCATCATGTATTCTGTGCTCTGGTTCATACCATAATCAATAATTCATGTGTTGATAACAGCCGCATTAGCTGAGATGAAGCCAGTGTCCTTAGTTATAATAAGAATATTCCACTTCCCTAATGGCTTTTCTCTTTTCCAGAGAGTTGTGGTTGTGGAAGACATAAAACGATGGAAGTCTATGCTTGAGCTTCCTGGGCAACCAAAAGAGAATCTGATTGAAGCTTTGGAGGAGCTGAAGAAGAAAATACCTTCCAAGGAAGTGTTACTTTCAACAAAAATAGGTACATCTTGTCTGATCTAGACTGTGGATATTGGGTTATCTTGTGTCTGCTTGGCTTGTCAGTACAAAAGAGACTAGCTTGCAGGCTTTTTAAGAAATGAGTGTAGCTGCCAATAAAAAATTGTTGATATCCAGCCTGCAGTTTTCAGAGCTTGTACTGAAAAAGTCAGCCGTCCTCTAATTCCTCCCAGGTTGCCTGCTTATTACCAAATACTGCATCACCACTTCTGTGGTCAAATTTTTGAAGAACTCTTCTTGGGCACCTCTGTGTCTTATTCCTTCTCCTGCTCTCTGTCAGGGGCACGGCAGAGCGCTGTCTTGCCATCCGAGACGCGGCTCATCTATTTGACCTGGCTGAATCCTCTGAACACGCAAGAAATTCTCCTCAGATTGGCCCAAAACTGCTTACTGCATCCTCACACTGATAAACCCCCAGCAGATGGGCAGCTCCATGCAAATGACACAGCCCGATGCCTGGCTTTTTTCCATAGGACTTGGGGGAGGGATAATGTGAGACCACATGATTGCTCCCTGCCTTTCCTGGCTATGGAGAGCATCCTGGCCTTTGTTTGCCATTAGAGCAGCTGGATCTCTGTTCGGAGAGCCCCCCTTGCCTTAGAAAAGGAGATGCGATCTGCCCCTTTCCCCGTACTTCTGAACTGTCATTTTATTTGCCGTGTTCAGCTTATTCAGGCTTTTCCCGAGATTTTTCCCAGTGCCTGCCTGAACGCGGCTGGGCTGGAAGAGCCACAGAAGCCTAACAGTGACATCTCCTGGCCAACAGCGCTACTGGTCAGAGAGAAATACCCCGCTGGAAGAAGGTCCCTTTTGTCTCCTTTCAGAGGAAAGCCTCTTTTGCACTGGCAGGCCCTGTCGATTGGAAAGATTCTGCCTGGGGTCACCGTGATGTTTGTGTGTTAAAATGCTATAGCCGTCACCAGCAACAACTGTTTCCTTAAAGGGGTTTTCAGTTTAAAAACAGCATTCTTTGTAGGCAAGTCTTACAAGCTTTCACCAGATCTAGTATCTGTGTAGAAAATGAACGTAGCCCTGTATTACGTAAGTGTTGCTCCACACCTCGGTGACTTGGGAAGGTAATTTTCACATGTATAGGTCAATTCCTTGCTAATTGCTTGGGCAACAGTCGCTGCAGAAGTCGAGTGAGAATTTCAGTTTTAATTCCTAATAATTTTATATTTATCTTTGTGTCAATGCTCTGGTTGTTTTGCTGACACTGCCTGAATTGAAAAGGTGCGTGGCTGCTTTAGCACCGATATGATTTGACTGGCGTCCATTATATTTTGTCCACCTACCAAACGTGAAGGAGCTGTTATTGTTTTCCAGGTCACACAGTGAATAAGATGCGCAAACATTCAGATCACGATGTGGCCAGCCTCGCCAAAGATATTTACACGGAGTGGCGAACTTTCATCAAAGACCATTCAAACAAGCCCTCAATAGAGGTCAGAAGCGATCCCAAGACCGAGGCTTTCAGAAAGAATGCACGGAAGCTGCTTTGCGAAGCCCTGGATCTAGAGGTGACGTTCAGATCCATTTGTCTTTGGCTCAAAGAGTTATTCCTTGCAGGAACAAATTAAACAAGCCTTTTTCAGCCATAGGTACTGTAAAGCTGGACCTGCCTGCAGAGTGGGGACAAGACCAGCTGATCTGTTCCTATTTTCAGCGATTCGCTGCATGTCCCTATATATAAGTAACTTTGTTTTCAAGGAAGGTAATTTTGTTGTTGTTGTTAACCAAGTAAACATGCTAATTGTGAGGTGTATTTTCTCTCATTTACATAACCAGTCAACAGAATAGTTGTGTAGCTACTGCAGTTGGGCTGAGAAAGAGGAAGTTAATAGAACATAGTTTTTCCTACTACTTAACAGCTGTGAAAGCAACACTGGGACCTTTTGGGTGTTTCATATTTAAGTAATTAAACATTTGTAAATTTAAATCTATTGCAAAAACAGAGAGGCAAGGTTGACAGTATATAAAGTGGTGATAAATACCAGATCCCTCAGGTATCTTTAACTAAATGAACAGGGCTTTGCTGTAAGGCTTAATGACTAGTTTGCTTGGTCTATGAAATGCCATAATAATTATCCTTTTTAATTTATTCATTAATTATCCTTTAAATGGCAAGTCAAGTGATAAGCACTCAAGAGTTTCAAAGCTATGTGTTTGCTAGCTATGAGAACAACCTCTCCAACTTACTGAGGCAGCACAAAAGGATGGTTTGCTGTGGGAATGCTTCAGAAAGGCGGGAGCTCACCTTTGTCAGGCTGCTGGGTCAAGCTTAGTTCTTGGAAGGCACATCTATGCATGGTGAGAAGGCTGGTAGTAAAGTCTGAACCTGTGGGACATAAAGGCTATGGTACCACCCTAAAATGAGTGGTATTGGGTAAAGCAGAATTGCCTCTGAACAGGACTCGCCTGAAAGCACAGCAAGGAAAAATACCCTGCTAGCTTGCTGCTACCGCCAGATGTGCAAGTGGAGCTCACAGCAGCAGATGAACACCATATGTAGCCAGGGGAGCCACAGAGGTCCAGCAAATGGGGAGCAGGGACACCTGAGAGGCTGACAGAAAGGAGAAGGGAAGGTGGGGCTGAATGGATCCGAGGGGCTTCTAGTGCTGCCCAGCAGAGGGCCAATTTAGTGATGGGTAGCAAAAATAGAGCAGGCAAAGGACTTGGAGGAATACTACTTGGCATGCTGGAATCTCCTGTATTCAAAGTGTGGGAGATTCCCCATTACAAAAGGCAGAAGTGAAATTAAAACCATTTCATGATGGGTGGGGGATTTTTTTCTAAGCTGTGCTAAATTACAGGGTTTGGCACATGTTGAAGCAATAACTACATAATTAACATTTAGCAAATCCCTTTCTGCATTCTTAATTACACCTCCTTCTACACACAGAGAGCCCACATTTCCCTTTATAGCACCAGGCAGAGTTGCCAAGTGTTTGGCATGTCTTAGAGTTGCTGTTGGAATGAAGTTTAAAATAGTATCCAAGGTACCTTCTATCAGCAAGATCAAAAGTGAGCTTTATGGAGACAGTACAGTGTAGCTTATAATTGCAGCTGAGCTTGATACCCAAAGCTAGTTGCAGATTAGTTTCCTGTTGTGATGGCAAAGTACTGCCACCCAGCTGGAGATGTGGATATGTTCCCTGCTACTGACCATGTTGCCTTGTTCCTTAATTGCTAGGGTGGAATTAAATTGCTCTTCCTGTTACACTTGTGATGGGAAGTAGATTTCCTTGAATCTAAACTGTTTAATGAAGAAACACTGAAAAGCACCAAACTCCAATTTCAATCAGTTGGTCTCCTTATTAAACGTAAAGATCTAATTTTATACTTTGCTGTTTTCAGATTGATCACCCACTGGCTGAAAATATTGAGCGAGAAGCTTTTCATCTCTCTTCCCGTCTCATTAGCGCACCATATCGCAGAACGGTGCGAGCTCTTGTCTTCTCATTAAAGCATAAACCTGAAATCCGAGCAGAAGTCAAGACTGGCATGCTCACTGTCCCTGCGTTTGTACAGAGCCATAAAAAGTAAGGTGTCATTCTTGATCCTGGGTGAGAACTTCATGTGCCTACATCTCTGTGGAACTGGGAGCCCTTTCTGTTGTGAGGGGAGTGCAGAAGTGCTGACAGTGTGACTCACTTGGCACCGTTCTGTGAACAGGGCTGCTGAAGACAAGAACTACTAATGATGAAAGCGGTGCTGTAAATCTGACTTGGTAGAAATCCGTGTGGGCTTGTTGCAAGAAAAGTTTCTTCTGCTCTGCTGTATATTTTCCTGCTACAAAACCATCCTTGCTGACTCACCTGTTTCTCACTTCTGCCCATTTGTCATACCTCAGTTTAGTTCCATCCCTGATGTGGATCTTCAGGTGTAATCAGCTGGATAACATAAAGGAGCAGCTCTGTGCTGTGCTGGTGGGAAATACTGGGAATTCAGGGTAATTGGTCCATGGGAGGAGATTCCTAGTGGATAACTGCAAACTCTAGTTAACCCTAAATCAGCTACATCTGCTGTAGCTGGGCCCTGCCTGTGGCAAGAGCTAGCTGGTTTGCCAAGCCAGGTGATGTCCCGTTGCTGCATTCCAGAGTTGGATGCAAAATGGGTTTCAGGAACTTGCTATCCATTATTCCATAGGGTCAGTCATCCTGCAATTGTGGGCATTTTCTAAAGCCCTGGGGTGAAAATCAAAATGCCCTGGAGAATAGGTGCTATCTAATGCCTCTGCTGTTTAATGAGCAGCTCGCTCAGACTTCTATACCTCACTCATGATTTAAATCTGGTGCTAGTTCTTACTGTAACATGAAAAAAAACTTGAAATGGATTTTCTAAATAAAATTAGGTTATAAGGAAAACATTCCTTTTAAAGGCTTTTTTCCTCCAAAAGGAACATGGTTCAGAATGATTGCCTAAACAAATTTAAGCAACAAACTATTGTTTTAATTCCTTCTAGTTATTAAAAACTGGAAATCTCACCTCTCATATTTGCTCTGATTTCTTTAGTGCCACAAGTCATCCTGTTCTCCATAAGCTGTGACAGGCACAGTGTTTCTCTACTGGTAGGTAATAAAGTGCTCTCTGTTCTCTGTGTGTCTCTGTGTGTGTATGTACACAAGGGACTGGTCACAAACCTTTTTCTGAGTTATCAGGGTAGACAGAACCAAGTGAGTGAAACCTGCTTATTCAGAGTCATGGGAATTGAAGTCTTAATACACCATAAGGAAGTGTCTTTTGACCAGTTGTGGTCAGCACTCTTATTTCAGAAGAGTCACTTAAGGGCAAATAATGCAGTGGGAAAACTATGAATTAGTCTTTATTCAGATCTTCATCCTAAAACATGACTGACTGTAATTATGTGGACCTGCTAAATACTTTTTTCTTCTGTGGACACTAGAAGCTAAAGAAACACCCAAAATTTACCTGAGGTGTTGAACTCCATAAATTCAAATACCTAATTGCAGCTTCTCTTAAAAACATCTAAACCACGTCTTGTTTGCTTGGACCAGTGCGAGACTGGTTTTTCTCCCGTATGCATTGTGAAGGTATCTTCAAACAGCTGACTCTTCTGAAAACAAATGCTTTGGCATACAGACATTTCATTTGCAGAAAGTTAAGGTTAGGCGTGTCGAAGACAGGATGAGACAGAAACTGGCAGACAGATGGGTGGTGACTATATGGATAATATGTCAATGAAGACTTAACACTCGTTGACCAAGCTGTAGCAAGAGATGTGAAAACCATCTATTTATTTCTTACAAGTCATCAGCTCTATTTCCCACTTAAATAACTTCAAACTGCACAGCTGTTAATTGAATCCATGTATCTTGGACTGTCATGGAAGGGGCTCAGGATGAAAGAAAACCTAGCTTTTGTTTCCAGAATTGCAATGCCAAGACCAGCAGTATTTATTTTCAGCTTTCTGCTGCTGGGCCGTGTTTTCTCTATTTAGGTAATGTGTGAGAAGCAAAAATCCTGAAAATGAGGAACTTTGTTCTAATGAAAGCCAAGCCAGACAAGTTTTCTACACAGATCAGATACAGTCAGACAACTTTGGCTTACCTGAACACACAGCCAGTTTATACCATGCTGTGCATTGGTTTGCAAGACAGGTCTAGGAGTCACCAAACTTGTTTGTGATGCACAGTGCGGGTAACAACTGAGGAAAACTGCTGTCTGAAAGTGAACTGCTCTGTAGCGATGGCTGGTCTACTCTGAAAATAGCAACTTAGCGAGATCCACTTTTGTTTTTACAGTTTAGCCCTGGGAACCAACTGAGAGAAGGGAAAGTGATGTGGATGATTCTTTCCTCTCTTATTAGTAAACAGTCCTGTGGAAGGGATGCCATTCATGACACAGCACTGTAAAATTTAAAAGCAACACCAACATAGATATAAACAAGGACCTGCCATGGTCCAGAGTACCCCTGAGTTCTTCGTAATGTGTGGAGGAATGGGAAGATGGTGGGGAATGCCAGCCTTGTCCTCAAGGTGTATTTAGAAAAAAAGCAAAACTACAACCTGACCGCATCTCTTCCTTTGTGCATCCCTTTTGAAGTGGTGCAAGCCAAAAGAGATACCAGCTGCTGTCAGCAGGCCCGTCTGAGATCCGTTTGCCATAACCTTACAGGCTGTCCAAACGTTAGCGTGGGACAGCCAGCGCCTCCCCAAGTCCGCAGATAGCATGGAACAACTTAGAGATGCATGTGAGCTCTTCTGTTCCACACAAACTACAAGCTCAGTCTGTCCTATGCCATCAGACTGTTTCAGGGTTTAAGCAAAGCTCTGCCGGGCCCATCTCTTCCAGGTGACTTTTTTCCATGCCCTCTCCTGGTCCCTGACACCTTCCTTTTCTGAGGAGCCTTCAGGGAAGAGAGATTTTTTTTTTTTTTTTTTAATCTATTTTGGATACCTTCAGCTCTTTAGGGCATGCATTGCAGAGATTTTTCTTACTTCATTCTCAATACATGCCAAGTATTTTTCATTTGGAAATTAACTTCAGGGATGCAGAGTTACTGCACACAAGGAGAAAACTCTCCTATAAATTTCCTCATACATTTTTGCCCCACTTGTTTTTGAAGGGACCTAAGCGTATAGCTCTGGGTCCAGCTCTTGCAACTTGATGTTAAAGCCATTCACAGACTCAGCTTTGCATAAAACTGACTGTCTGGAGGAACTGGAAAAGGTTCCCGAGGGTGGGACTCAAGACCCACAGGATGGGAGGAATGCAGAGAACAAGGAAATGCTTTAAGGAAAAAAACAGAAAGGAAGGTGGGGAAGGAAGACAAAAACAGAGATGAAAAAGCAATAGGTCAAAAAGTGCTTCATTTTTCCCAAAGGGTTATGCCGAATGTGACAACAGGATACTTAATACCTGACAGTAATCAAGTTTTTACTCTATAAAGATCCCCCCCTGCCTTTGAGCAATATCTCACCTGCACAACTGCAGTTATTTATGCTTTAGGTTACCTACTGAACCAGTTTGCTGCTCCTCAGTTCTTCCTTCCCTCCCCTGGGCGATGCAGCCGGTGGGGAGACTGGGGCCGTGCGGCTCGTGGATAAAGCAGGAGGCCAGGGATGGCCGGTTCCCAGTGCTGGGAGCCGTTCTGCACTAGCTGTAGCTCGTGTGACCTCTGGAAATCCCTTGAAACAGAAGGTCTGGAAGGGCACAGGCACCTGCACCCGAGGCTGGCCTGGCTCTGAAGCATCTGATCTGCTATAGTTTGCTTGCAGCAAACCCACTTACAGGGAGTCCTGCAGGACCCTCACCAGCTTGGGTTCCCCTGCCACATGGGTTACATGTTGGGCTGGGGGAAGAAGGGCTCCCTAACACATCCTAAAGTTTGGCCTCACTGGCCCAGGCATACATTCTCCTAAATTCTGCTCTTTCTTCTCCAATTTTCCTTGGTAGCTACAGCGCGGTGCAGACCAGCCACAGGGTACTGGTAAGACACGTTATGAAGGCAGGGACTCTCCACAAGCTCCTGTCTTCACCCTGGGGAAACCCTTTTAGATTAAAAGGGAGGATGAAAGGGCTGAGCGGTGGCTCCCTTGTGCTAGGTTTCTCTGGCATGGTGCCTTCTTTGAAACAGCTGGTTCCCTTTTTACAGGGGAAACATCAAATGAAGGAGGCACCCAATCTGGAGAAAAGGTTCTTCTTTTTTCCCTTTTCTTACCCGATGATTAAGCCCAGCCCACAGATTTCTTTCAGCAAAAGAGTAGATAAAGCCAACAGACCTAGAGAGACCTGCTGCACCCAGCAAAGAGAGGAGGGAAGCACTTTCTGGAGGTGAGTGACATCTGCTCTTCTCCCCTGCCCGTGCTGCTGGTGCTTAGGGAATACAGGGTGGGCTCGGGGCAGCACCAGGACGGATGAATGGAAGGGGAATTCACCCCTGCCAGAGCTGGCTTCTGAAGAGCAAGTTTCGGAAGGCACCAGGCGACAGCTTGCTCCATTCCCCGTCAGCAGGCACAGCTCAGGAGAGCTTTGTCCTGCTGCAAATTACTTGGGCGAAAGAAGACAGGAGTAGACAAGACCCTCCCTGTCCTTCGAAAAAGAGAGTGCGCAGCAGCTCACCATTTTTCATCTTTTAAGAGGCTCTTCAAAGGTTTCTCCACAAAGAACCCAAACTTTTAGATCTCATTTGCTTCCCTGGCATCACTGTAATATGAAGGGTTTGCTAGGCTGGCCCTGGATTGAGAGACATTAAGGCAAGGAGCAGCCACAGATATCTTTTGGAGCTCTGATCATTTGAAGGAGACTCCAGGAACTTTCCTCCTTTCCTCCCAAGGTATGTTAGCACACCACGGGGCAGGAGCATAACACAGAGCAGAAATTAGGGGCTAGAGCAGAAGAAGGGTGGAAGAAAGCAGAAAAGAAGAGGTAGAGGGAGGGGAACATGTTGGGGAGTTCCCCAGCATGTCTGGCTGCAGCCAACAAACCTTTGCTCCTCCATGCAGTGCACAGCACCAGGAGCACTGAATCTCCCTTGCTGCTTTAAATGGCTGTGGCACTTTTAAAGTATTTTGAATGCTAAGGAGTGAGGCCTCCCATAGCAGAGATCATGTTGTGGAGGATACCACAAGGGCTGGAGAGCCCTCCTACATTTGTTTAAATACCCCTCTGCACAAGTGCTGATATTGCAGGATAAATCCCTCCGTTCAGGTGGATGAACTGGCATCTCACAGGAGGGGAAACTGAGGCACAAAGGGACTCTGACATGCCACAGGATGCAAAAAAAGGGAAGTCAGTGCCAGGGTTACACTGCAATTAATGATGCTCCAATTCTTCTGCTGGCAGTCCACTGAACAACATTCACAGTCTCTGTCAATTAGACTAGATTATGGGATAATTCTTGCTAATTATATATTATTATATAGCAAGCAGTTATCTCCCTATAAAGGGTGCTCCTATAATGGACAAACGCTGTTCCTCTAGCACAGCTAGCCCCAATGGCAAAAAAACCCCAGAAGCCAAAACCATTTCTGCTGTGGCCAATATTTTGCCTAAGCTGAAATTTTCACATTGCAAACACCCCACTCCTGTCCTGGATGGATGGAGGAGGAGGAGGGCTGCAATGGGCAGAGCCAGCCGGAGAGGGGAGGCAGGGTCAAATCCACACCCCATGAATCTGCTGCAGAGGCACGGTCGTAAGCTCAAAAATCCAGCTGTAAATTCTCCCATCCATCACGGAGCAAGTTCCCCGTTCAGCCTCTGCACGCCAAAACCCCCACGAGCGGGGAGGAGGACCTCGCTGTCCCTGGGGCCACGATGGCCGGGAAATGGGAGCGATCGCTGTTCAAAATAAGCTGGGAAAATAACTCCCGGTAAATGCCGTCATTGCATTTTTAATTGTCCATATGCTTGATCCATTATGTTTTCCCAGATGGCAGGGCTGCTTGACTACTGCCTCCTCATCTGTGCTGCCACGGCTGGGGTCTCCAGCGGGTACCCGGATCCCCAAGGTAGAGATGTCCCCGCGGCAGGCTGGCATTGCCCATCCGAAGAGGCAGGGTTAGCCGCTTCCCTGCGGAGCGGGGCTTTGGTTTGCCGGGGAGGGGGTCTTTGCTTGCGGCTGAGGCCAAAGGGGTTGGAGGGTCCTGTTTCCCTTATCGCTGATCTGCATCACGGGACTTCAGTCCATGCAGGGATCCTGTAGGAGACTGGGTGGTCAAAGGCTGAGTGTGAGTCACTGATGGGGAAGGAAAGAATCCCAGGAGCAAGGTCTGAAAGCCACATGGCTTAAGAAAATAACTTCAGGGCTTTCCACTGCTGCCCTGTCCCAGCTCTCCAAAGCTACTTTGCCATTTTACATACTCGGATGCAAGCAAAAGCGACCTGCCCAAACCGTGGGCTCAGCCAGAGCAGAAAAGTACTTGGAATCCTACTTGTGCTTTGGCTTTTATATGCTCCGGTGTAGGAACACATTGATGCTTCCTCCAGACCTAGAAACAAATAAGCCCCTTTCAGGAGCCAAAACAAGTCCCAGTTCTGCAGCCCAGAGGCTTTTGCACTCCCCGGCAGGTTTCACTGAGACAGCCGACGCGGTTTCTGTCCCAATCTGCCCCTTTTGCAGATGTTATGGTCCTCATCACAGGGACAGGGGAAAGAGGGAGACCATTTCCCAGGCTGCTGGTGGCCAACCCTGCTGCTCACACCAATATGCCAACCAGCTCCAAACCAGTTATGCCTGCCTTCTCCCAGTGGGTGCAGAGGATGGCCAGGTAGCCTGGGCAACTGGGACCAATAAGCACCTTGCTGCATCCCAGTCTGCGGGGGCTCCTTGCCCTGACCGGCGCAGGACGCTGAGAGACGTGGGGAGACGAGGGAACGTGCTCCATCCCAGACCCATCTCCATTTAGGCAGACACCCGCCTTGTCTCCAGGGTGCAGGACTGGGACCCGGCAAGGGCTGTCACCCACCCCGCGCTCAGGCACCATAACGCGGCGCTATGGAGGGGGCTGATGGTTCCCCCTTCTCTGTCCCCGCAGGGGTGCCCGGCCACCCGGGTGTGAGCTGCATCCTGCTCTACCCCAAGCATATGTGGTGCCGCTGGCCCCTGCGGGACGGACCCCCGGCCAACACCTCCCTCCGCCTCTGGTACAGGATGAGGTAAGTCCTGGAAGGCCTGGAAACCTTATCCTGACTGTGAAACACCAGCCGCTGTGAGTGGGAGCAGCCGAGGGGAGGGATGGCGTGGCTCAACCCATGGTGTGCGGGGTGTTTTCCCTTCTCACCCGTGCATCAGGGGGTACCGAAATGCCATGGCTCACCCCGTCCCTGTAACGGGGCTCGGAGAGGCATTTGCCAAGTTGTTTTTTCCACCTACAAATAGAAGGAGAGGCTGCGGGGGTGGCTTCGTGCTGGGGAGCAGAGCAGCACCACCTCCATGGGGCCGCTCGCCTTGTACCCGCTGTGGTTTTGGGAGGTTGGGGGCACCAACTGGCCCCAGGGCATGCTGAGGGAGGGGGCTGCCGGCATCCTCACCACCTCCTTGGGGTGCAGGGGAGCCCCAGAAGTGGAAGAGTGCAAAGACTACGTCACCGCCGGCCCCAACTCCTGCTACTTCAGCCGGGAAAACTTCTGCCTCTACCTGACGTATGAGATCTGGGTGGAGGCAGAGGGCTGGGTGTCCGAGAGGCTGGTGGTGAACACGGGGGACATCGGTGAGTCCATCACTGTGCTGGGAGGGAAGAGGGGGAGCAGGCGTGTGAAGCCGGTGGCACCTAACGGCGTGGGCTGGGTGGGGGGTCTCCCTCCCCGACACAAACCCCTGTCCTCCATCCATCACCGGCAGCTTGGGCGAAGCTGCCGAGGAGCCCCTTGCTGCCCACACCTGATGCCGACCCTGTGGTTTTGTTCTCCCAAACGGAGCAGCCAAGACGGACCCCCCCCGGGGCGTGACGGCCAGCGGTGGGGGCACCTACCTGTCGGTGGACTGGCAGTACCCGCCGGGCATCGCGCCCTCCTACTTCCCACTGCTGTTCCAGCTGCGGTACCGGGAGGTGGGCAGCAGCGTGTGGGTGGTGAGTCCTCTGTCCTTCCCTGCGCGTACCCCCTCTCGGTGCAACAACCACCGACCAGTCCATGCCAAGGTCCTGAGGAGCTGCGACCGGCTCAGTGGCAAAAGTGGCTGGTGGTCTTCCAGCCTTAAACATCAAACCCCTGAGAAAACTACTCTGAGGAGCAGCAAAGCTGCGCCTGGTGCAAGCCCACAAACTGCCCTTGCATCACTCCGGGGCCAGTCGGTATTAAATTAACCATAAAGGCCCATTTGAGGAGAGGATACAGGTTTGAGCCAGGAGAATGGATTAGGGGAACCCAGCCGGCCTCATCCCTGGCATTCCTGGGGAAAGGGAAAAATAAGGCAAAGAGCCAAAGCAGGATGGGAGCGGGACTTCCCAGCTAGGTGGTCCCCAGCCATGCTCCGGCATGGGACTCGGGCTGGCTGGGAAACACTGCCGAGGGGCACGCTCACGCCAGGGCTGCCGGTGGTACTAACCTCGGTGTCCGGAGCCACGTCACACGTGTCCTGCATGGGGAGCAAGGAACTTGCAAGTAGTTCTCCGCTGGCAGGTACCACGATCAGCCGCTTCCCAGGTCTTCACACCACTGCTTTTGGAGCTGGGGGATTTCAGGGAGGATGGAGGACACAGGGCATGCTCCCAGCCATGGGGTACGCGTAGGAAGAAGGAAAAGACCCCCAAACTATTCACCGAAGCAGCAGGTTTTGTGCCCATGGAGGGGGTGCAATGCTGCACACCACCAGCGCTGCTCAGAGACATGGGGTTCAGCTCCAGCACTGGCTCCCTGGGCGTCACAAGCATGCCAGTTCTCTGCACCCTGGTCCCAGACTGTGGGACTCGAGTATAAAAGCTGAAAATACACAAATAACCCTCTGAGCAGAGGAATAGGGGGAGAGGGAAGAAACCACCAGAGGAGAGCTGTGAGAGTTGTTGAAATACATTTCCCCTCCTCTTTCTCAGCACGAGCCTGACGTGGGGGAGCAGACCAGCTACCACATCTATGACGTGAGGCCGGACACTACCTACGTCCTGATGGTTCGTTGCAAGAGCGCAGAGGGGAACGGCTTCTGGAGCGAGTGGAGTGCCCCAGCCAGCGTGAGCTTGGGGACCGCCAGCACCCACAGCGAGAGCACGCACCCCACGGCAGCGGGGCCGACCCCGGTCCCAGCTCCCCTTCCCACCCCGGGCACCACTAGTGTCACCGCAGAAAGCTTTACTGAGTATTACATAGAATAAACCACCAAAGGGTAGTTGCCTGGTACAGGGTGAGCACCCAGCTGGTGCTCAGGAAGCTTTTCTCTTTCTTTCTGCAGCCACCAAAGTAACACGCTAGCTGTTTTATTTTCATTTTCAGAGAAATACATGAGTCAGCAGAACCTCACCGCACCCCTTGGGCCACATAAACCTCAAGCGAGCAGAGCATGCGATGCTTCTGCTTAAGAAAGCATCGGGACATCTTTTGTTTTTTCCAAGCATGGAAACCTGGGGTTTTTAAAGCATTCCTGGAAGGAGAGGGACCCAAGCTACCTGTCACAGCCAAAGCGTTGCTTTGGAAAGGAGAAGCCCCTCAAACAGCCAGCTCCCGCACGGTGACCCCCAGGGCTGGGTTTGCAGCCCCTGACCGGTGGCAGCCATCTGCCTGCAGGAGCAGGGCCAGACCTGGTGTGCTGAGCTCGTGTGACAAGTCAAGCACCCGCTTCTTAATTACAGCACCGCAGCCAGAGGGGTCCTGTCCCTCTCCCCACACCAGCAGCCCGACAGTGTGTGCAGCCAGGCAGCCGTGCACGAGCAACCGGAGAGCCCCCGAGCTCTACCCTGCGCTGGAGGGACAGACCAGTGTCCCTGGAGGGCTCCAGCACGGCCACCGAAGGGTCACCCAGCACGGCCACCGAAGGGTCACCCAGCCCCGAGCGATCCCCGGAGCTCACCCAGCTGCGATGCTGCTTGACCTCTTGCCTCCCTCGCACCAGATAGCTCCAGAAAACTGGACACCAGCGATGCCAGTACAGGCAAACTGGCACCCTGCCTGCACCACACTCCTTCCCAGCCCCACGGTGCCCTACCTGCCTGCCCATGGCTTTGGGGGCATCAGAGAGATTTTGAGCAAGGCTGGGTTCAGCTGTGTTGAGTTTCCATCCTCAGCAGAGCCCTCCCACCCTCAGGCTCCTTGGGGCTGCTCACGGCATGACCAGCTGCACCTGAATGGGGTTGCCTCGGGTGCAATGGGATTTTCCGAGGCTACCAGACCCTCGTGTTGTGGATCATGACACCATGTGCCTGCTGGAAGCATCAGTGGGATGCCCAGTCCTGCCCAGCACCCCAGGGCTGGCCCTGTGCCTCTGGGCAGGGGGAGCAGGGTCCCGTGCCAGCAGCAGTGCCCATTTTGGGGCACTTCCACCATCGTTGCACTTGTCCAATGCAGCAGCACAAAAGCACAGCGCCCATCAGCGCATCCCCCATCAGCACATCCCACCAGTGTGACACGTTAGGAAAACCTTCCCGGTAAATAGAGAAAACACAGAGAGCATGGCTGGGATTTTTAGGATATTTTAGCCCAGCTTGTCTCTGGTCGGAGTAATTCCCCAAGGGAGGGACATGAATAAGCCAACCGATCTCCTGGGGGCTCTTCCTATCCTGTTTTCTATGATCTACGATTTTCACCAACCAGATTCGCATGCAGAGGTTCTGCAGAGAGATAACAGAGGCTCTCCCTCCCGCACAGCAACAAAGCCTTTGTCTGCTCCAGAGAGACGCCACTCCACGTCCATAAGCAAAGCCAGGAAATAGGGTGGCTGCATTCAGCCCGGCGCAATCAAATCATCAGGCTCTAAATAAATAATCAGATGAGTAACAGGAGCGCTGCCTACGTCCACCGCTCTCCCCGCCTGCTCGGGAAGCACCGGGAAAATGCTAAGGAGGGAAACTGAGGCCCAATGCGTGAGGACTATAGGCATGGTGGAGGGAAGGAGCGCTGGTGATGGATTCCTGTCATCTGTTTGCAACGCATCTGAGCGGCTTTTACATGAGAAAAAGGGTTTATTTCACAAAATGACCCAGGCAGTCCCTCTCTCCAGGCTGTGGGCTTGCACCGTCCCCCTCCCCTGCTGGGCTCCATCCCCAGGCAGGGCAGTGCCCAGCCAGGGGACTTTGCACCCGCTCACCGGGATCTTCTCCCCTCCCAGCTGTCCCCATGCAACCTCCCGTGCTGCTGGGGTCTTAACCCGCAGGGATGAGGACGGACGTGCTTGCTGAAGGAGAACTGCTGTGGGTGCCACTCTGGTCCATGCCACGGCCACGCTTAGCAGCAGCATGAGTGATGGCAGGGAAGCCCTCTGGGCCACAGAGATGTCCCTTGATCCATTCCTGGGGAGCTTTGGTTGCATGGTGGAGAAGATCAGATGAACACAGATTTCTTATTAGAATTAATTTGCAAGGCCAGAATAGCCCCAGCCCCTGGTTACACCTCTCCTTTCTCCTCCTGGCCCCTTTCCATTAGCTCTCTCTGCAGCTCCCACACATTTTACATCACCTTGCTTATCCTGGCGACAAATGAGCCAGTGCCTCCCCGAGCTCCGCTCCATGCGGGGTGTCCCTGTCACACCCGGCTGCGGACAGGGGCCGGCCGTGCCATGGGAAAGGGCCGGTGAGCCCCAGCCCTGGAGGGGAGAGTACAACCTCTCCCCATCAAGCTCGGGAGCTGGGCGAGCACGAAGCACCCTGTGCACAGAGCCCCGCTGATGGCGGAAAGGTCGCCCAAGGCTGGGAGGGTGACGGCTACAAGGAGCTTTTGTCCCCGGGTGTGAGGGGGACGGGGATGGAGATGTGCCATCGGTGCTGCCAGGTCTTTCTGTGCACCGGTGTGGGATGCTGGGGCTGTTGCGCTTTGCGAGCACGTCTCAGCCAGCAGCATCTCGCTCCCGGGCTGCCTGCGGTCCCTGGGAAAGGGGTGCTGGGGAGGGGGACACCCCCATATGGTGGGGGGGAAGGAGCTGAGGAAGCTACCGGGTGATTTGGGGAGCTGGGGGTGCAGAGGGAAGCAGGATAAACCAGCTGGGAGCACGTTTGGGCTGGAAATCCGGAGGGGGTTATCATCGGCAGCGCAGGGGTGTGTCATGAGCCTTTTGGCTATTGCTATTTTGGCTGGAAACCAATCCTGCTGGGGATTAACTGGGGAGAGGTGGTGCTCCCACATCCTGGCCACCAAGCTGGGAGCACAGTGGGGGCCTCAAGCATTATCTCTGTCCCCATGATGCTCCCTTTGTCCCACGCTGCCGGCATGGCACTCATTGGGTCCTTAAGCTCAGTGGTATCGAGTATCTGAAAGCACAGAGGACTCCCAGCCAGCGCTGGTGGTGACACCCCCCATTTTTTTGCAGAAGCATCTTCCCAGGGTGTCAAATTTGGAATAGGAAGGGAGAGCCCTGTATATCAGGGAAGAGGTGGGTTAACAGGGGATGTCAGTGAGCAGAATCCTGTGGGGCAGGGAGAGGCTGGTTGCCAAAACCTAAAGGAGAAAACAAGAGGCTGAGCCATGCCGGACTGTGATTAGAGGCCAAGGAGGACCAGTGCTCGGCGAGCACTGGAGGCTTTCCTTGCTCTGAGGGGGATGACCAGCTGGAGTGGCTCACTGCTGGCAGCAGCCACAGATGCAGCTGTGAACACGTCCAGGAACAAGCCGGCAAAGGGCTTTTGTAAGCCTTCAAGTCACATTAATCCTGGCTGTGAGCCCCTGGAAAACGCCCTGGGGAGGCTGGGGGTGCTGGGGACCCCCTTGGCTCGGGGGAGCGGAGCTGCTCCCACGGTGCCAGCCCTGCATCCGCAGGGATGCACGCAGGCGAGCGCTGCACCCAGGGATGCTCGGGCAGCTTCGAACCGAAGCCGGAGCTGGAAACCCTCCCTGGGGCGAGTGCAACAGCGGTCCATTTTGCTGTTGGACTCTGCGACCAGGTCCAACTCCTTATTTGAGCGCAACACCAACAGCTACCCAGAAAAGCCTTTTTCCCTGCAAATCGCAGGGTGCCGGAGGCTCTGGCGGGGGGAGGAGGGGCCCGTCCTGCGGGCGAGGGGCTGGATGCTGCTGGGTGCTGCAGGCTCCCTGCCAGGCACGAGCGGCTGCAGCGTTCACCTGTTTCAGCAAAATCTGGGCTGCCAGGAAGGTTAATTATATCTTTAAGTTTCTTCAGTTGTCAAATCTTGTAGCTATCGTCTCAAGCTGACAGTTATATACCCAGCAATTAACTGGCAGCAAGGTTTTGCAGGCAGCAGGGGGGGTCTGGCCTTGTTTCCCGTCTATGTACACAACACACTCTCAAAACGTTGCCTTAATGGAGCTTAACAGTGCTGGCAAATATTTCACTCAGAAATCTCGCATTTGCCAACGTGTTGCACCAACAAACACCGAATCAATCCAGGCTCCGATAACGAAGGCTCCTCGTTAGGAGGCATGTGCAGATTTGTGCCTTCTTCCCTCCCCTGACACCCTCTTGGGCATCCACGGGCTGGTGCAAACCAGGAGGAAAAGCCGCTTGATCATCATCCTTTTCCTTTACTGCTGCTTCCTCTGATGCTCAGCAGCAGGTACAGACCTGTCCCAGCGGGCATGGGAAGCAGGACGTCAGTCAGGAAAACCTTTCACCTACGGGACTGTCCTGTCGGCCCCTGCCAAAAATCCCGCCGGTGGATTCAGCAGCAAGAGGAGTTTGCTGTGCGGTGCGATGCTGTCACGGGAATAGCCGGTGCCCTCCTTAGGATGGATTCCCCTTGGGAGGTAGCGCTACCAAAAAAAGGGCTCCTGGATTAACCACTGCCCTCAGCTTCAATTTTTTGCCCTTGAATGATCACGTTTGGACATTTTAAGATCTCTCCCTGCACCACAGTGTGTTTTACACAGGCTGGGGTGGGTGGCCCCTACGCCAGGCTCCCAGGGCTGCATTCACCCTGCTTCTGCAGCGAGATTTCATATTGGCTTCACCATACGCTGGATCCGACTCATGCCAGGACAAACACGGGCCGCTATGCGATAGCCACCCCCTGTGTGATGTTGGAAGGGAATTTCCTTTGCGTTGGTATGGCACAAGAGGCAGGCGGGGGTTATCTGGCCATCCAGCAGTCAGTAGCATTGGGGCTCTTGGGGAGGAACCCAAGTTTTCTGGAAATGCAGGTGACCACAGGACTCCTATTTTCATGCTCTTGGCTGCTGAGCTCACCTTCTGCAAGGACCAAGGGTGGATGTCTGGTGTCACTGAGGGAAGCAACAAAAAAGATGTCAGGCCCTGGGGAGCCAGCCCCTCCTGCTGAGGCCATCTTTAAAAGGCTACCGAAACCTCCGTGCCCACGGTTTCAGACTCTGGGAGCAATGCCGGTAGGGAGCTCACAGTGGTGAACACCTAGGCATGCTGGAAAGGAGGAAAACACAGAGGAGAGAGATCTTTCTCTTTCCCTCCAGCTGCTGGTGGCTGAAGCACTCAGGTGAGTCCTGCGAGCAACGGGTGGGTTAGATGACATGTGAAGATCAAACGAGGAGCTCCAGGGCACCCGGCAAATGTGTCTCATCACATCACCTGCGGACATCCAGAAACACCTCCTAGAAGCATCTGCATGTGCTACATTTATACTTGCTAAGTGGTGATACCTATAACAGCTCTACAGTACCCCCCCCAAGCACGGGCGGGAGCGTGGAAAATATTTGTTTGGTATATCACTCTATTTGGGGATGGTTTGTACCTTCAAGAATTCAGCTAGAAAGAATTGACAGGATGATTTGCAGCCATCAGCAAACAACGTTACTTTCCCGAAAGCAGCACCACCAGAGGGAAAACAAATTGAAGCAGGTGCGGGAAGAGTTAGGAAGCGCAAGAACTCCATTCCCGAGCCAAATGGACAGATTGAGACAGAGGAAAACAAATTGGGAAGTTGAAACGGCTGCCTATTGCCCAGATTTTTCAGGCGCTGGGAGGAGGTGGAGGTTGTGTTCAGGCTCTGTTTCGGGGCCTGGGAGCTGTGTCTCCATTTGAGCAGCTATGTTAGTGCTCAACCTGGGGTGAGGGTGGGTTTTGGGGGGGTGTTTGCACCCCGAGCAGGGCTGGCATCGCAGATTCAGGGAGCAGCATCCTACAGAAGCACGAGCCCCACCACTGCGATGACCATGAGGAGCCCAGCCAGGATGCAGATGCTGATGAAGACGATGTCGCTGGTGTCCTGGCTCTTGATTTCGCGGGCGTCCGTCGCTCCCCCCTCCTGCTGCTGGGCATCCACCAGGTTTTCTGCCTGGCTGAGCCTGGAGGGGTGAGGGCCGGCGATGAGGGTCACCGAGGCTTCCTTCCTCTTCGGCTCACACTGCACCTCGTACTGGTGGATGTCCTCCTGGTCGCCCGCTGAAAAATCGATGTAGAGGGTGCTGATGATGACGGATGTGTTGTTGCGTTTCTGCAAGACAAGGGTTGTGGCTCATCGGGGTTTTGTGCAACCCGTTTTCACAGGGGTTTGGAGGGCAGTTGGCCACGAATCAGACCAGCATCTACTGGGAAGATGGGAGAGGGACTGGGAATTCTTCTCTGCAACCAGTACAACTGGCACGGGGCTAGCCATCTACTCAGCTTGCTTTAAAGGAAGGTTTGCTGACTGCTTACCTGGGATTCGGTGCCGCAGGTGTCGAACCTGGTGTGTATTCTGAAGTTCCTGCCAACCACCTGGGCTGCGCAGGAGGGGGTCCCCAGATAAATCCTATTCCTCTCCAGCTGGGCCAGGGACTGCACAGGGATCTGGATGTGGAAGTCCGTCCGGGTGCAGCTGACGTTCATGGGCACAACTGTCGGGACAGAAAACGACGTACACGTAAAGATCCATCGGGAAGGGATTTCCCCAGGCTGCAGTGGCTGCAGGAGCTCTAGTGCAGAGCCACAGCCATTTTCAAAGCTCGCTGTCCCCATCACACACGAAGCAGGCGACTGATAACGCCAGGAGTAGCAGGGACATCAGCCTCATGAGTTCGCCACGCATCTCACAGTAGCTGGCTTTGCTGCTGTAGGACTCACGTGATGAGTTCTCAGGAAAAAAAGGAGCTACATGCGAAATGCGGAAAGCAATATCAGTATTTTAGCCCTGTCCCGTGCCCAGGTCAGGCATGGATGGCTCCCAGGCACTGCCCTGCTTTCTGCCCCAGGGAGAGACCCTACCACCAACCCTCTTGAGCCTCATCCTCCTTCCCAGCTCTCCGAGTGACACCCGAGTGCCATTACAGCCAACACCATCACGCTGTCACTGCTGTAAGCAAGGAACGATTTACCCTGTGAGAGCAGCCGCTCTCCATCACTGCAAAGCCAGCGAAACATTTGAGTTGCTGCCCAGGATTAGACCACGAGAGCTTTGCTGATGGCTTGCCGTGGGCACAGAGCTCCCCCGCACGCTACGACACCCCTGCAAGAGACACTCTTACAGCGACGAAATGGAGAAGACGCATCTCGGGGGGACCCCACGTCTGCCCGCCCTGGAGCAATGCAGCTGCGTGGCTGCCACGTGGCCCCTGGGGAAGGGTGAGCTGGGTCCCCAGCCCCAGGGCGGACTCCTGGGGATGGATGGCCCAGCCCAGGTCCTGTCCCAAGCATCATCAGCCCTCCACTGCCCCCAGAACATTATTTTTGATGGGGAGCTGGTGAACAGTGCATGGAGGGAGCTGCTGTTGAGCTGCCCATGATGGTGAGATGAAGGCCCCCCTTCTTGAAGTTAATTCTTGCTCAGCTTGAACCAACCACTTGGGCAGTATGAATTATTGAATTATTCTAGCTCCCTCTGAAAGTTGGCCTTATGAAACCGGTAAGACGCAATACAATCAGTATGAAAAAATAGTGTCACTTTGCTTCACTTAGTGCATTATAAAACCATTAGAAGATTTACCAAATAACTAAAGTGCATTAGATCAAGAGGAGGAGAAAATGGATCCTCTCTCCTGGCGTGAAGGCTTTCATTCAAATGGCCATAAATCATATGTGCCCAGCCCAAGCCATGCCCTTTCGTGGTCCCGTAAGGAAAATATCTGCATGACTGAAGAGCTGTGGATGTGGAGGTCGAAAGGGAAGTATTTGCATGGCTGAAGAAGTGTGGATGTGGACGTGGAGGCTGAGGTGCCCCTTTGCCACCGAGGGCTCCCGAGGAAGCCGGTGGCGGGGAGAGGCCGGTGCCTCCCGACGAGAGCAGCCGCTCTCCTGGCAGGGTTCTGGTGGTTGGATGTGCCACGCAGGCTGCTAATTGCAAGCAGATGCCCGAATCGCTGGGCAAACATAGCAGGCAGCCTTGGCTTTATGGAGGGAGGCTCGGTTTCATGTCCAAGCTTTTGTCCTCCCCCAACACGCATCCGGCAGCGTGTACCGGGGGATGCAGGAGCCTCAGGCAGCTGGGAGAAGTCACGTCCCTCTCCATGATGGGGCTTCCCCCTGCTCTTCAGCTAGCATCCCATCTATCTGTCTGCAAGCTCCTCCGTCGGGAATGGGGTTTCTCCATGACCAGACACAGTGAGGCCAAGATTTCTCTCCCTGCACACTGCTGTAAAACAGTAAGAAATAAGCAGGACAAGGACAGGGACAGACCTGCTATACACACTAAAGCCCTACTAGATGGCCGGTACAACCTTTCTCCCTCCAGAGGCTGCAGAGGCTCAGGACAAAACTCCATCCTATCTCTTACTCCTAGAGCCACATACTCCCAAATCCCTTCTGCTACACTGGAAATGAAGAACGATTTTGCTGCTGAGGGATAAAATCTCGTAAACCTAGGGCCAGCCACCCCCAGCTCCTGTGCCGCCAGTCCAGCAGACCCGCTCCAGCTCCAGCCCGCCGGTGAGGCTGCCCCTGTCTGAATCATCCCTGACACACAGGTCAGCTCAGATGTAATTATCTTGAAATACAACGAACGCCATAAATTTGCTGGCTTTTGAGGTGCAAAGGCTGGCAAATACAGGAGGAAGGTTGCACACCACTCCTCCCACCAGCTGCGGATGCACTGGCTGGGACACGGGGCACGCCGGCGGCAGGGACGTGCCGGGCAGGGTTGGCCAGGTGGATTTGGGAGCACTGTGCCCCGGGGGTCCCGTCCCTCCGGTGCTGCTGCCGGTGGAGGAGAGGATGCGGTTCATGTTTGCTGGCTCAGCTGTGTGCTGGGGGGTCCGGAGCATCCCGGGGAGCAGGGAATAGGGTTGTGATGTTTGAGCTGGTCACCTCCCCTGGGGCTTTGGTCCCCTAAAACCCCCCCTGGGTTTTCTCTGCTTCATGCCCTGAGGGAGAAGCAGGAGCATGGCAGTGGCAGAGATGCGGGGAGGAGAAGCTGGAAAGCATCTCCTGAATACTAAACATGACGTGGAGCATGTGCGTCTCACACTCTGCGAGAGCTGGAGCTCACCCGCCGTGTCTTCTCCACCCCATCCCTAAAGAGCCACGTGCTCTGCTCCTGCAGACAGGTATCTTCACCGCACGGTCCTTCCAGAAATCACATGGTCTCGGGCATGTCCCGATGGAAGTAAAGCATTGCGGAACACCCAAGCGAGACCTTACCTCCCACGTAGGCGATGGAGAAGCCCCTCTTGGCCGTGTTGCGGTCGGTGTGGAGGACCAGCAGCAACTGGTTGCTGCGGGAGGTGACGGGCGCCAGGCTCTCCCGTCCGCACCACCGCCCCAGCAGGGACCCGTTCTCGGTGCCGCCGTCGAAGGCGGCCAAGTGGTCGTAGTCACAGCCGCCCGTAAGGCTGCTCCGGCCCTCCAGCTCCATGTCCAAAAAAAAGACCTTGATCCGGTAGCCCGGGGGCAGCTGGATGCTCCACTGGCACTTGAGGTTGTTTGGGTAGAAGTTGGGGTACCGAGGGCTGGAGAGATTCCCTTTGACGGTGGTGAAGACCTCCTGGCACTCGCCTGCTCAGGGAGAAAGGGGAAAGGAAAAAATGAAAGCAAACATGAAGCCCCCGGGTGCCGATGAGCTGGCGGATGAGTGATCGCTTGTTTTATTGCTAAAGCACACTCTGGCTTCCACCACACTGCTCCCCAGCCTTGTGTTTGGCCGATGGACACCTATCAGTTTGGGGAGATGGCAACACCCAAGGTGGCCAAAAAGTCCTACAAGGGCAGATGGGGAAATCCCATATCGCCAGGGAATGACATGAGCAAGGGAGAAGGGTGGCTCTTGCTCAAGAGAAAGACAACCCGGGGCCTGGGAGAGCCACAAGGATGCCGTTTGCATTGCGTGGGAGTTTACACTTCAAACCATCATCTCAGGAGCTCTCCCCAAAGGGCTCCCCTCCCCTATCATCTCCTCTTGCTGCTGCGGGAGGGAGAGCATCACCACCACCACCACCTTGGGGACCCGTCCCCACGTCCTTCCCACCGCCCCACCACCCCGACTCCCCCGCACCCGAGTAGAAATGGGCCTTGAAGCCCCTGCCGCCGATGTTGAAGTCGGACTTGAAGAGGATGAGGAGGTGCGGGGCAGAGGAGACGATGCGGGGCGGGCGGGTGCTGCCGCAGTAACGTCCCAGGCGGGGGGCGGCGGTGGTGGGGCCATCGAAAAGGGCCACGTAGTCGAAGCCACAGCCCTGGCCCCCTTCCACCTGGAAGTCGGTGAACACCAGGGTGAGGGGGCCGCCACCGCTGCCCCCCCCGATGCTCCAGCGGCACTCGGCGTTGTTGGGGTAGCTCTCGGGGTAGCGCGGGCTGGTGATCTCC
The DNA here is from genome assembly GCF_026419915.1 of Harpia harpyja. Taxonomy (NCBI): domain Eukaryota; kingdom Metazoa; phylum Chordata; class Aves; order Accipitriformes; family Accipitridae; genus Harpia; species Harpia harpyja. The sequence continues at coordinate 40,093,841 of NC_068950.1, forward strand.
CCCGACAGCCCCGTCAGCTGCCCGCCGCAGGCATCTGTGAGGAAGCATGGATGATGAGGATGGTGGGGGAGGATGGATGGATGGATGGATGGATGCTCTGCCACCGCCATCCCTCCCCGCTACCTTTCCGGTAGGCGGCGGCGAAGCCGCGCTTGGCCACGTGGCGGTCGGAGCGGAAGACGATGGCCATGACGTGCCAGGCGGAGGAGAAGGGTGGCGGGGGGCTGCGGCCGCAGAAGGTGCCCAGGAGGTTGCCCTGGTCCCGGGCAGCCCCGTTGTAGACCTGGAGGTAGTCATAGGCGCAGGCGGCGTGGTACTCCAGCTCGAAGTGGCTGAAGGAGAGCAGGACGGAGGAGCCCTCGGCCACCACGATCAGCCACGTGCACTCCGTCTCGTAGGGGTACCGCCCCGGGAAGTTGGGGCTGGAGAAATTGCCATAGGGTGCTGAAAGCACCCCCCCGCATTTGATGCCTGGGGGAACACAGCGGTGGATGTGATGTCCCCTTTGCAGGGGAAGGCTAATAGGATGGAGACGGGGTGCACAGCACCGGCTCCATCCCACCACCGGCACTATCAAAACACCAGTGCCCTGCAGAGCTCCGCTGGGCTCAGCCACCCCTTCTCCCCGGAGGACACGTGTGCCCCCCATCACCTTTCATCCCTCCACGTATCCCCCTTCTCCTCCCACCGCCCCTGTGCTGCCCTGCGGCGTGGCTGCAGCAGGGCTCGTCCGCGCCCGTGAGCTTGTCTTGCCGGTGACGACACAGCATCCCCATCCGTTTCTTGCTGGGAAAAAGAAAGTAGGGAGTGAGTTTTAAAGGCTCGGTGGTTCCAGCCTTGCCGGTGCCCCGGCTGCCCAGCCCTTCAGCTTTGTGCCTCCCACTGACAATGCTCCCTCCATATAATGGCGGTATCAGTGAATTCAAGCTGGGAGAAAAAGGGGTGAAGGGCTCGATGCGCTTAACAATGAGTTATGCATGTAGGGATCGATTTTCTAATGAAATCTTTATACTGAGACACGGTTATTATAAAATAAGGGGGTGGGGTGGGGGGTGGCTGCCACCTGCCCCGGGGTCTGATTAGGATTGGGGTGAAGGGGCTGATACAGCGGGCACATACATCATGTCTGGGAGGGACGCAGACCCTGTGTAGCCTCCAGGGGACATGTGCGGGTTCCCAAGCAAGGCTGGGCGCTCGCCGCCATCAATCTGGGCCAAGTATATTGCAAATCAATAGGCAGCCAGCGCGCATTGCTTTTCATCACGCTCGTTGGTGCAGTGACCTCCCGGCGAGGCGGGGGGGGGGCTCCTGCGGATGCATGTGATGCAGCACCACAGCAAATGGGTAAGGGGAGGGGAGTGTGTGTGTGTTTTTCCACAAGCAGCAAAGCTGGCCAGATCTAAAATCGCCTTGCTAATTACCGGGGATAGGCAATAAAGTAATATGGGGCTGGTACTAAAGGAATAATATTTTTGAAATAAATATCCAAGAGGGAAGCCCACGGGAGGGGTGAGCGGCCACGGTGCAGGCAGCTCGATGGATTAAGGGCTGGGAGCCTTGGGGTGCTCCAGGAAGGGCAGGTGGGTGCAGGCAGTGGGGTGAGCAGGCAGCACCGGGCAGCGGGGGGGCCGCTTGCCCCTCAGGAGCACCCACACCGAGGCCAGGGATGGGTTTTGATTTCTGACGCAGCCCTTTTGTGAGAAAGGCCGTGCCGGTTTTGGGGAGGCGTATTGCTCGTTAGCCGGGTTACTGGGCTGACCCGGCCCACCTTGCCCCCCAGTTACTGTGTTGTCTGCCCTGCCCTGTGGTCCGGGGGTTGTTTTATCCAGGTAAGGGGAGGGGTTTATTACATGGACAGCAACATACACATACATACACACATTCACATATAAATGTATACGTGTGTGCGTGTACATACATATATTTATATAGGCATGTGCAACTCCAGAAGTTAACAAACCCTTCAGCAAAGCACCTGTACACCACAACAGGACAACCCCTACCTGCAATCTTCAGTAACATAAGTGTGAAGCAGAAAATCAAGCACAGAGCGGCGTCCCACACTTGCTGCCGCACACGGTGACTGCAGATCCCAGCTCCTTTCCCCAGGCCAAGCCGAGCGGCTCCCGGCCTGAGCGAGCTGCTCTCCTTGCATGGGCTGAGAGCTGGGACCCGCTCGCACCCCAGAGCCGCTGCAGCACTCGCGAACAGCCCTCTCCTACCTGGGGACCACGGACGCCCATCGGCCCCGGGGTCCCCACTGGGAGCTGGGACTGGGCTCTTACCTCTGCTGGGAGCATCCCCGAGAACCCTGCACAGCACGGCCAGCGCTGCCAGGCAGCCTGCCCCCGTGCACCCCATCCTCCGGCAGGCAAATCTCCCCTCACCGGCGCCCGAGCATCCTTTTGGAGCTGTCTATCTGGGAGGAAAAAAATAAATAAATAGAGAAATAAATAAAAAGCAGGAGGACTGTAGAATTAATAGCGGAATGAATAATTCATCGCTTGTTTGAATTAAGAGCGGCAAGGTAACTTGATCTATTCCTCCCTTCCTTCACTCAGTTTTAATGATCTGGATCAAATGTCCCAAGGATTTACACTATACCAGATACCTTGTCAATACACTATATTTAGAAGAGATATTAATGTTTCAGATATGGTGTATAACGGCAGTAAGTCTGGGCTGACAATATGCCCTTAAGGGGCTATGAAAATAATTTAGTTCGCCAGGCAAGCCAGTGAACCAAAATGGGAATTTCAGACTTACCGCGGAAAAGCACCTCAGGAATTAACGTGATTTATACTGCGGCACCCACTGCACAAAGCCAACCGGTGGTAAAGGCTAGAGAAACAGGGAACGGGATTTAAACACAGCCATGTCTCCACGTCGGCTGCCAGGTCAGCATCCCTGCAGCGAGTGCCCAGGCTCAGCGGGATGCTCAGCCCGGGAAAGCGGCAGTCGCGAGCACTAAAGATAGCAAATCCCACCTCCCCCGAGGAAGATTAGAGATGAATTGTGACTCACGGGCAAAATACATCGATTATTATAGAACCTGCTAAGGCCTTGGAGAATTACCATGTTCTTCCATGCCGGCTCACGCTGCTTCTTGCCCGGGCTCTTGGATGCACTTGGCTGAAGGTAATCAAGGCTTTGTGTTCCGTGGGAAAGATGTGCTCCTCGTGCTGTGCCACATTAGCTGGAGAAACCCCAAGCCCAGCAGCGGTTCAGTTCCTTCCCTCCCGCCCAGGAGAGCAAACTCTTTCCTGCTGCCATAGCCCGCACCCAGATGAATGCCAGGAAACAAAAACCCACAAGGGCCTCCTGGCATGAGGGATCTGTGCTAAAAAAGTCACCTTCAAAGCAGCGGGGAAAGCAGCAGTGAGTATCTCTAAATCTCAGGCGGGGAGGCAAGTTGCATTTATTAATTAAGCAATGAGGATCGATGCCTGAGACATTTCCTGTGGATTAACGATGGGCTGGGAGGAGCTGATGGCCCGAGGTGCAGCTAAGGACCATTAACGCCAACTGGTCATGAATCCCCAGGAAATGCTCCATGCCAAGGTCGTTAAGTGCCTGCATATAGTTATGGGTAATAATAACAATAATATTTGTACAGGCTCTCTCCCCACTGCCTGGCCTCGCTGGAGCCATGACGAGGGCTGGTGGGAGTGTTGGGGCATCCCAGCCAGGACCCCTCCGTCCTGAGCCCAGCTGAGGTGGGGGACATCAGGGTGTCTGTCCTGGGGCACTGGGCACCGTGTCACCCCACAAGCATCAGGAATAAGTGCACATTCGAACGAGGAGGTGCAAGGCAGCCCTCCCTGTCCTGGGGCACAGCACAGAGCTCCCGCGCCGGTGCAAGCTCTGGGAGATGGCTGCGATGCTGGCACATCTCCTACCGACCTCTCAGGGACACCGCAGAGCTTAATTAGCTGCTTCCCTAATGGGCTTGGGGAGGAGGTCTGTCCCTGTGCCTTGTACAACATTTGCGGGGCCAGCAACCACAGCAAAGAGGCAGGAGAGGTCTGGCACCACAGCCCGTGGTGCAGGGGCATCTCCTGGGTACTTCCATACCCATGGCCCTGGCTCAGCCCTCCCTGCCACGATCCCCCGGGCTCAGGGACAACGCGCTCCCCGGCTTCTCCATTGCTGCGCGGTGGAGCAACACGTTCATCCTTGCCGCATCCGTCTCTGGCAACACCCGCCGTCCTCCAGCCCTTCCACCGCCGGCCTCAGCGCCGAGGCACATCCCAGCACGGAGCCAGCATCTGGGACACCGGTACCTACGCGGCCGCTCTTCTCCATCCCTCCAGCTGCGCTCTGCATCAGCGATACCCCCAGGAGACGAGGGGGAGACAGGGCTGTGCAGCACGGCAGCTGTGTCCCCCTCCCAGGAGACGGCATCCATCAACCACCGGCACATTCACCCTCTCCTGACCTGGGGATGGCCATTCCCCGGCTGGGCCCGAGCCCAGGCAACGCTGCTTGTCAGCAGGCAGAGCGGAGGGAAGCAGGGAGGGATGAGATGCGGCAGGGAGCGGGCAGAGGAGACAGACAGGTCATTCCGCACGGAGGTCCGGCCAGAGGTGCTCTGGATCAGCCCAGGGCGCTCTGGCTCTGGCCAGAGACACGGTGGGTGATTTCGAGGTGTGCTGTATCGGGGCTGCCTCTATTCCTCTGTGGGCAAATTTATAAATCATGAGTCAAAAAGGCATTTGATTCATTTAAATAGAAAGGATGTGATCAGGACTGTGAGACTTCAGAGAAGATCAAAGGTTTAAATACAGTCCCCAGGAGAAACGGGAATTATTTAGGCAGGAAATAATGAGATGAAATTAAGAAGGTACTTAGACTGCACATGAGGAAGAAAGAAAGCGAAGCAAAGCCCCTCTCCCTGGCCGCACAGGCAGCGAGGGCTGAGCACCAGAGCATCCTGCCAGCATCCCCCCTGCCCCAGGGTACGAGCCCCTGCCCTGGCCTGGCGGCAGCCACCCACCACTGCAGGCAGCTCACGCACCTCCAGCTCCACAGATCCCCCCGATAATCGACAGCGTCACCACCATTTCTGTATGAAGCTGCCACCGCGGGGTAGTGCCCGGGCCTCCAAAGGGAAGGAAACCTCTCCCCCAGGTAGGGAAAATCCTGCCTGAAAGCCTTTCCATCCCACATCCCTGCCTTTGCAGGAGTGCCACGCAAGCCTCTGAAAAGGGCTGTCCCCACGGGGGACGGGATGGGAAGAGGGGACTTGTGTGAGAGCCAGCCTGAGAAATGACAAAAGGTGGGAGGGGGAAGGGAGAGAAGGGCAGAAAATAGAGAACAAAGTGCCCACGGGTGGTTTAAAGGCCCCTTCGAGTTCATACTTCCAAGGACATCGTTTCCCCCATGAAGAATGTCTCGCAAAGACCCCCTGTCCCCTCCGGCGTGGCGAGCTGGGCTGCCGGCTCGGCGTGTGTCACCTCCTCCCGCTCTGCCTGCAGCCTGCCTTTGCAGGATTCACAGCCTGCTCCGTCTCTCACCACCCTCCCTTTTAGCCACGAACAAAGACGGGAGGCTTCGCGGCAGAACGGCCAGACCAGCTGGGTAGGGTTTAACCATGGTGGCCCATATGTGCTGAAATACCCAGACATATTGGGGTTGCATTTAAAGGAACAGTCCCAGCTTTCACGCAGAAAGTCGTCGCTTTTACGAAGCGAGCGTGAAGTTTTACTTCAGGCCTTTGCAAAAAGGTTGGGTGGATTTTTAGCAAAATCTTAGAAAGGCAGAATATTTAAAGCAAGAGGTATGTAAGTAAGGTTTTCAGAGTACATAATATTTGAGAAAAATATTTGCTCCGTGTTCCCAGCTAAGGCCCGAGTAGGGAGAGCAACCGGTGAAAGCAACTCCTTATTTTATCCGCCCCATGCTGTGCAGAAACACCTCCACTACACAGTAGCTTATGGCAGCTGAAGCAGAATTTGGATGGGAGTCGAGAGCTTGCCTTGGACCTACCATGGACAACTTCCCTGGATCTCTCTGCGTTAAAAGCCAGAACCCTATTTTGGGTTACAAAGATGGCTTTCTTGTCAGCCCTTGCTCTGATGAAGTTAACATAAAAGCTGCAGTTACACAAGATTAATTCCAGGCATCTGGTTAACTGGAGATAAATCTCAGTGATGCGAGGGGAACCTACGCTTCCTCCCAACATATGAATCAGAGCCACCATTTTAGTGCACGCTGCTTATTTTGAGTAACTCTTTAACTGCATCTCCTTTGTGTAAGGTGTACTATTTGACATAGGTAAAAAATAAGGCATGAATAATAACGCAACATCATCTGTCACAGCCTGGGAAACCCCAACACAGGATGAACTGGGAATGAACAGAAAAACACAAGGGTGTGCAGAAAGGCTGTATTTCCAGGTGTGGTTAGTAAACACAGTGGTCTAAGAAGGTAAAAGAGTGGACAGCAGATATCTCAGAGGAAAGGCAGCAGCATTGTGGACTGAAAGAGGAGGAAGGGGCTGGGGTGCCCTGGCTGGGTGCCGTACCAGCACAGCTGCAGGGCTGCCAGCCCCCGGGGCAGGCCCTTGGCTCTGCCTCCTGCCCCACAGGAGAGCACCCCAGCAAAGCCCCGTGAAGCTTTCACCCCTCAGGTGGTGTTCTTGTATGCTTAGGGCATGCCCCTGGGCACCTGAGAGAGTCCTTTGACAAAAAGCAGCAGCTGTTTATTTGAAAAGAGCTTCAATTTAATGAACCACGGCTATTACACAACACTTAGGGGACATGGAAAGCAAACAACCATCCTCCTCAACAGATAGCAGCTACAACCCGGATGCTTTCTCTCAGTTTTAGGACATACTCTTTCTCTCCCCAGGCAGCATTACAAGGGTTAAGGACCAGGGTAGATAATGCAGGCTGTGCTAGGGCAGGAGGACAGCCTGCCTAAGACCTCAATGGGCATCACGTATAATTCCATCCTTATGTATAGTTTTTCTGTATATGATTGGAAAGGCTCTTTTCGGAGAAGATCAGCACTGCCTTCTCTGTATTAGTGTATAACGGGGCAACTGAGGCACAGAGAGGTTGAAGGGACTTGCCTGGTATCACCCAGCAAGATAATGACACAACCGAAATGAACTCTATCGACTCCAGAGTGCTGGGCCAGTGCTCTGCTGCTCCCTTGGCCAGGCAGTCTTCTCCGTAAGGACTAAGTCTCTCCCAACAGGGCACAATACCACTGCAGACTAACAGGGATTGCAAAGCAAATCACTGGTCTTCATATTACAGCAGAGCTGCGTACTTGGATGCTTTTTAGTACCCCTAGGTGATCTCTCTCTTAAAATTGCACTTGAAGACTTCCATTAAAATTACCATGCTGTTCTGCGAGGTGTGGGTGGCACACCACATAGCAGCCACTCTGGAATGGCACCTGCTCCTTAAAACACTCAAGAGTGAGAATCATACTGGAGACAAATATTTGATCCAAAGGCCTATGAAAGTACATGCACAAGGAACTCAGTCGATTGAGATGACTGAATTTGAGCAACGTCTGCAGAGAAACAAGGAGGTCCAAGGCCTGGCCTAAAGTTCCTTAGGTCAGGAATATCCTGCTAAAAGACAAAACAGGAATTTTCTTCGATTCCTGCAGCTTTCAAGTATCTTCTCATATCTTCATTGAATGCAGAAGAGCCACAGATCAATACAAATGGCCTTCTTCGACAGGAATTTATTATTGTCTTCATCAAGTCTTCATTGAGACGACCAGTGTACGTGTTTTCCTGATAGCTCCAAGGAAGTTTTTCCAGTGAAGTTTCCTGAAAAGACAAAAGGGTTGCAGTGTGCCATGTTAAAAAGGACAATTGATTGCTTACAGCCGAATCTCCCTCTTCCCCTCCAAGTATTGCACAGGACGTTTGTCACCCTTGTGACTCCATCTGGGTAGAACTGACCCACCTCAAGAGCTACGTTCCTCTTCCAAAGCCCAGACCAAATCTTCCCCTGTCACGAGAGACCTAGCTACTCACTCAGAGCGGACTGAACAAAACCAGAGCGTAACTATCACTAATAAATGCAGCAGAACCTTCTCCTTTGAGAACCACTTCCCACCGTGCCTTTTCTATTCCCAAGTGCTAAATCCCAAGTCTGTTCCTCTCTATTGCCTCTCCCATTCCCAAGTCTCTTTCAGTCCCACCTCCCTTGACCAAAACTGAAAGAAACCAGCACTGTTCCAAACACCATGAGAAATGTTACATCCCATGGTGTTAGATCCAGTGGGGACTCCCCTACTGCTATTAATTAGAAGCAGAAGGTGCTCAGATGTGGTGGTGACAGGCAGCAGAGTGAAATACTGAGACAGACAGATATATAATCCTAAGAGTGAGGATGCACGAGTCAGTACTGGACTACAACAAACCTGCTAAGAGGAGAGAAGAAAGGGAGAGATCTACACACGGGGCAGACAGTGTTGACAGGGGTCAGGTAGGTTTCTTGCCCTTCACTGATTGAATTTCAAGACCTCCTCATGCTCTTGAGACAGCACCGTCCTAAAAAGGGTATTTAAGCTATGTCACCAGAGACAATTACCAGTTACACTCCTATAGAGCAGCTGAGGGGGTGCCTAAGTCACAAGTACTTTTCCCTATACCCAGTCTCAACTTGTCGAGGCCATATGTGGAACATAACGTATGAGGCAGATCCACTATGAGAGATACAAAAAATGATTCATCTGAGAAACTAAAAATGCAATGGGATTCATTCCCTTAACATAAATAATTCTTTCTATATCCTCCCTGCAATGAATCCTCATTTCTGAGGGAAATAATTTTTAACCACCAAATCCATGCAGAACACAGGCAACTTTGGGACCAAATGGAAATGAAAAAGACTGCTCAAAATGTGAGACCACTGAGAGGTATGCCCTCATCCCATGGATTTGGCAGAAAAAATAATTTTACAGAGAGGGAAACAACTTTAAGAAGTTTAAAAATGGGTCAGCTGGGAAAAATAATTGCTGGGAAGTTGGTGCTAACATACTAGAAGAAGAGAGCTTTAGCCACGAGCAATGAATGGAGGATAAGGACAGATTAAGGCACTGGTATTAGGAAAGAAGAAAGAGTTTATTTGCTGTGAGTCTCTCAGAGGCAAGTTTTCTTTGCACAAACGTTTAGGTGCAGCAACAACCATCTGAAGTGGGGGGGAATAATCAACAGTGACTATGAATCAGTGGGTCCATCCCAACCAAACAGCTACGAAGGAGGTAAAGAGGGACAAGCAGTGACGGTCGCTTCCCTGAAATTCTCCGGAATGGTAGCAGTGTGAGAATATGTAGCAGATTTAAGAACAGCAGCTACTGGATCACAAAATAGCCTCAATGACTGGGAAAGAATTAAGATCACACTCATGGAAAAGCAGAGGAGGCAGAGGCTCATCCAGCACATAGAACCCTCATGCAAACATGCTTCATAACCATTTATTTACCTGGCTTAGGACGTAAAATATTCTGACGTTCCAGTATCGAGCCAGTTCCTGGAGAAGAGGTTTCAAATAAATTTTGTCAAAGGTACGGAAGCAGCCAACAAGAGTTACAAAAGTTTCATCCTCTTCATCATCTGTTATGGACTGGAGGATGGGAAGCATTGGTGCAAGGCCGGTACCAGACGCCAGCATGAGGAGTTCTCCATGCTAACAACAAACCAGAGAATTTTGAATGAGCTGTGGTGACTGGAAACAGATGTGCTCATGGTCAGTCCCTCCTTGCTGCCACACTGGTAAAGGGTCCCTTCATAGACAATATACCAGAAGGTCATAAACTGGTAAATTCAAATCTCAGAATGTATTTTTCTGCAAAGGATTACAGATAGCACTTCCAGGTTTATATATAAAATCTAGCGAAACCGGATTTTACCCAAAGATAATAATTTATCCTAACTTTAGTCTTGATTTCAATTAATTTATATTTCAGTTTCAATTCTGCAGTACACTTTGCTGACCCACTGTGTGTTGTTTTCCCACTGGAAAAGTTCCCTGTGTTTTTCTTGGATGCTGCAAAGTGCAATCCTGAATGTTCTCTGGAGGAAATGGTTTCTTCTCCATCCTGATCCACCTTATCCTCCTGGTGCATTATCTCACTTTTCTCAAAGAGCTACCAGCAGCACATAGTACTTCCCACCTGCAAGGGGGCACATTCACTCTACTAGTGATTGGGATGTTCAGGCAGTAAGGTGCTGTGCGCAGGAGGACAGAAGGTTCCCAGCGCTTTCCCCAGCTGCCAGCACGAATGCCAGAACTGGGACTTAAGCCCCTATTAAGCCCTCAGAGGCTGCCTGTGCTCCGTTTTGACTGGGAAGTTTATTGTGAATGGATCTGATCTGCCTGAATCTGAATCCTATTCTATTGGCAGCAAATAGAGATAGAAGAAAATTTGACTATGAAACTAGTATTTGAGACCTTTGTTATCATTCCTAAATAATAAACAGTTCTTCTACAGCAAGTTGTTTCAAAGACTGGTCATGTGCTTTGCAAACTGCATGTATATGGATCACCCAGACAGCCCCTGAACGCAGCCACTTCTAGGCATGACTGCCATGTTCTGTCCCAAATGATTATTTGGAAGCTTTTAAGAAGAGAAGGGAACAGTAGCCTGAAACAGCAGGGAGAGTATTTCAGGAGGCAGAACACAATTGCTCTGCACGGAGCTCAGCCACTGGGATTTTACAGCCTTATTTTTGATGGGGAAAAAGAAGAAGAAAAAACCAAGGCCTTGGGATCTTAACGATGAGTGTTTCAATTTTGTTCCTCATTTGAAAGGTCAGAATTAAGTAACCAAATCAGTATGTGTGAGAAGCCTTCCCCTGAAACTGGATCTGCCTTTCTTCGCAGCAAGCCTGGTATCAGCAGGTGGGATCAACATTTGCAGAGTGGTTGGGTGATGTGACACCTCACTGGAGCTGCTACAGTTCAGGGAATACCCAAGAGAGAAAAAGTTCAACACCTCCCCTTCGCTCATGCTCAGTAACAAAACAGCAATGTCGTTCAAACAAGGCAAAAACTGATCCATGCTCATTGCTGGTGCAAAGTAAGTTCCCTTTGTTAAACACATCAGGAACTTCTAATGCAAGTGATGAACAGAGAGCCTTGCTAGTATTTTCCACAATCTCCTGTCCACCTCCCTCTCCTCTTCCTTCTTAAATATTCTGCAGTTCAGTAAGGTGTACTTTCTCCAATTGACTGCTAATGCTGCAGCACTGTACAGTAACCCAGGAAGTCCCTAAAATAATAATGAAAACAGTAATCAAATTGATGTCTTCCCTTTAGAGTGTTAAACAAAGCTAGCTGCCACAAGCTGAAACATCCTATGTCTCTTAGGGAACTAACCTTATTAGGTTGATATGGGAACCCTCCAAACGGCCCACGCCAAAAGACCATGTCTCCTTTTTTCCACGTTTTTACGTATTGTGACATTAGCCCAGCTTCATAGCACTAATAAAAAACATTGCACAAAAGAAAAGAATAATTATACTCTGTTGGAAAGTTTCCCAGCTTAAAGTCAATTATAAAGTTATCTACATTTAAACAAGAAGGGGACAAAAAACCATTTCATGCGTTTAAAAAGAAAGAAAGATCATTCTGTTTGAAAAATAACTCAAAGTTATACCCAAAACAAAGACATTTAAATTAAATCATATTGGATCCATTCCAGCTTGACTATAATGTAAACACAACCCACTCTCATGCAGTCTGAATTTCCAAAACTGGAAAAAGCTTATCAGAGTTCTTGCTTACAAAGCACACAGAGAAGAGTGTCTTGAATGCAAAGCACAGTCCAAGCCTTCAAGTGTTCTCCAAATCTCAGGGTATGGGGTCTGGAAATGCCCTATGGGTACTGATAGTTATATAAACACTGCATAGCTCTTGCTTTATTTCAGTCTCTCAGATGCTGTGTTGATACAATTAGTGACCCGAAGTCAGGTTTCTCATTTATAAAACTCTTGTTTTCAGAACAGATCATCTGGATGCTAAGGGATGCCTTCACATTTTCAAAAAAATATGCTAATGTGGGCCTCATAGAAGAAAAACATTAGCTAAAAACTGCCTTACTTTCTACCAGGCACAAACCATATTATCGAGGCTTTTGCCTGCAGGAATGCTAACCTCACTCATGACTGATGAGAAAGGGTTGGTGCTTGCTAGAAACAGAGAAGCAAAGAGAGGCTGGAAAATGAAGGGCTCATCCAAGCAGTCTTGTTGCTATGTGCTATATGTATGTCCTATATGTATGACCACTTTATGGTTAATGAGAACAGACGTGCACAGAAGAATGGCCACAGCATATGGGATCTGGCTGGAGAACAAGGGCTGGTCCAAACAGCAAGAGCAGGCAAGCCCAACAGCTGCGGCAGACAACTGGTCTCGCACAGACCAATGCCGCTGATAAGCCTGACGAGGAGCGACACAACCAGAGGTCAGAAAGATGAGATGAGATATAAGTCTTCGAAGACTCCAGCCCATATGAAGGAAGCGTATTTTGGGGTATTTTCTGCATGCGCATTGGACAGAAGCCCAGCTCCACACCCCAGTGCCTTGGCTGGCCACCAAGCTGCACTGCAGGCAAACAAAATTGGTGAACCACAAAGAAAAAGTGAGTGAGAGAGCATGTGCTTGTGCTTGCAGTGTTAGCTAATAAAGAACACAGATGCTCCTCCCCTCCTAACAACCTCACTGGAACAAGATACCTGAAGTATTAAGAACTATTAGCACCAGTTGTTACATTCAAAAGGTAAATGCATAACATACACACACATCCAGGCTCTGAGTTACTGTCAGAAACATTTTATGTTCAGAGGGCTCTGGGCAGGTACTAAGTCTCAGGCAAAGAGTGTGCAGTTCTATCAAAGGTGCAGTATTTTATACCTACCTTCTTCAAATACATACAGAAACCCAAGGCAAGAGCACAAAAGTCAGCCCCGTTTGCTGCCTATTCCCGATGGACCAGGGTAATAGAAACTAAACCAATCCTCCCTTCACCAAAATTATTTCCAAAAATTGAAGTGAGAAGTGATTGCATGGGTTTAAAATGTATTTTTCTAAATAAAAAGAAAAAAATAATTATCTCCTGGGGGAAAACTTCTACACCCAGTTTTACATGGAGAGAAACCCTAACATTATAAAATCACTCAAAAAGAGGGTTATGCTCTGTAAATGGCAACTCCCTCACTCTTAACTGTAGTATCACAAATGCAATGCTATAGTAACAGGAGGCAGAAGGGTTTGAACAGTGCTTGGATTGCATAGTAATAATAATAATATAGTACTTTCCAAAATTGCCTGAATAGTGTGAAATATACCACAACCTACAGTGAGTTATAAAAATGGCTGCTTTACACTGGGTGTTACCAACCTCTTTTGTCACTGCCAGAGAAGAACTATAGCTCCCTTTGGGATGAAAGGCTCTATATAAAGGAAAGGTATCATTACAATCATTACTATTATTATTGAAATGCAAAACCTGTGAGTAATAAGCAAGTATACATGAAATTTCACAGTCATCCTGTGAACGTATCCTATTAATGCAACTCAAATGCAACACTTCTCTCCCCTACTACACACCAATTGCCACAAGAATGGTGAAATGACCCTCCCACAGGTGTCCTATAGAAGCTGTACACTTTTGTAAAGAACAGGGTTTGTGTTTGAACGTATAATGCATAATAAACCCCAAAAATGTGAAATCCTGGAAGACAGGCAGAGGACAAGTGGTCATTCTCTGCAAGCCACCTGGGGTACCCAGCACTCTGAATTTCACACCTCTACTGAAGTCTGTGTCTGCCCTGAGGAATCACTAGTGACATTCAAATGCAGTATCGGAAAAATCTTCTTCAATTCGATATCCGCCACACAAAGTAATCTTTTAGGAGGGCCCTGCAGACTTTATTCAGACAAATTTCCAGCCAAGTTCTCCTATAAAATCCTTTTGAACTCAACCTGCATTTTGTGGTGGCCTCCAGAAGGGCCAGGACACTCGTCCAAAATGGGGCTCTGCCACCCCATCCACCCCGATAGGTGCAGCCTGTGCCTGTGGGCCACGGGGACCCTCTCAGACTGCAGGCAGCTCCAGAGCCCTGCCCGCAAACCAGAAACAGCCACCTACTGTCTGTCCACATTTGTAAACAAAATGAAAAATTTTTCTAAGGAGTGTTCTTAAAGCAAAATACAGGGGGGAGGGTAATGGCTGGGTAAAGACTTCCCAAAATCAGTGGTTCAACCAGGCTGACAACTAGGTGCAATTTCAAAGACAGACTGAAAAGGCAAAATGAAATCGGGGAAGTGGAATGGGCACCTCTTTGCACACTGGTGACCACAGGGCTCCCGAGAGGCTCTCCCAAGCGCTTAAGAGGGCTTATGCTGCAAAGCACTTGTCTGTGTGCCACCTTCCTCTGCTTTCGGTTTTGTGGGAAAAACTGCAATTTTTATCAGCAAAGCTCAACTGCTTTAAAACAACACAGAAACAGTCCATGAGGGATTTGAGAGAGTTTCACCTGAAGTGCTGACAGCATGCTTGGTTCCTAAAGAAAACAGTCCCTGGCACCTTAGACTCTAATCCATATTGTACAGGCTTACTTACTTTCATTAAAACTTCAAAGTAGCCTTCTGCATTCCCTCGGCTAATCGGAGTATAGGCTCGCTGGACCTCCAAACCATTCACCACTCCTCTGAGGAGAGAAACATAGGAACCCACTGTGACTTGGGTCATTGACTGGTATTACCAAACTTCTGCAGTTCTCTGGGGAGACAAGGGAGGCAGCAGGTCCTCTTCCCAGTGGCCCAGCCTGTGGACAGATGCAAAACATTTCCCTTCCCGAAGTAAAAATCCAGGGGGAACATAATGGATAAACGCACCTTTTGTTTTCCCAGTGGTGGCCCCAGCTGTACCACACATTCAGCTTTTGGACACATCCCTGGAAGGATGTTTGAGCCGTTTTGTGAGAAATGGCCAAACATGTAAGAGTGGCAAAGGGGAGAGAAAAAGCTTTCATGGTTAAGTTTGCTATCCCTTTTGGGCTGGGGTCTACCTTCCTTTCTGAGTTCGGACAGCATCTGGTAACTAAATAATGAAAGCTAGGGCACAGCCTTGACCTGAGGTCTTATCAATATACACTGTATTTTCCTCTAAGTCTTCTCTTTCCATAGAATATATCCACCCTGCTCTTTACTACTGACTGCGGTAATTGATTGAAGGGACCAAACCTTTTCCTCTGCTGCATTATGAGAGATGGCTGAAGGGAGAAGCATGTACTTTCAGCAGCCAGCCAGCTGTATACATCAGCTGTTAACGTACAAATAACGTCAACAGATACAGATCAATGGTATCATAACATGACTTTTTCTATCTGGCAATGATCACCACAGATGGCTGAGAAAGACATAAACTTTTCCCAAGTGGCCCCTTTCTGGCAAGCAATAAACTACACAGGAGGGTTGTTTTGCTAGAAATCAGTCAGGAATGCCTGGACACTGGGGGGTTACACCCCAGGTGCTGAGTTACCCCGAGACACAGGGCCTAAAATACCGAGCTCTGGGGTAAGTGCAGCTCATTGTCTTCATTCCAACATGCTGGAGTAAATCATCTGTTGTAACATCCATTCTTTGAGTCTTTCTTTCTGCAAATGGATTTTCTTAATCACACCTAGTTCTTTCTGACCCACCGACACAAGGATAATGCTGAAGAAAAATGCAGCTTTGGAATGGCTTTTAGCGTATAATTAGTAGAGCTCACAAGCTCACAAGTTCTTTCATCTGTGCCATTGTGGAGGTATAGAAATTATGATTTGCCTGGTATGAAGCCTTTGTCTATTGACAAAAACCTACATATTCGGTTACATAATGCAGACTGTTTAACTAGCACAGAGAACAATACCTTAACACGATATGTTGTCCTAAACTCAACCGCAGACTGCTATTTCCCGGTAATTCAAATTTGTACTGGTAGGTGTCCTCTGTTAGCTGCTCCACCGAGCTTATGTTGAATGCAGTAAATGTATCTGGATTCAGTTCTGAATTATTGCTCTGCAAGAACAACAATAAATAATTACTTGGTTAGATGGTGTCTTTTATTATTTCATTTTTCTTTGGAAGCAAACGTGTGTGCTCATTTAGTGCCAGAGATACTCAGGACTCCAGAAGAATGTGTATTAAATGCTGGGGCCCAGCGCAAATTTCAGCTCTCTGCTGATTCATTATCATGTTCTGTGGCACGCACTTTGGGATCTTGCATTCCCCAACCCCCCAACCCCCCTTTTCAAATTACATTTTTTACACCTTACTGCAAGGTCATCCTATTACGACTCACTGCAATAATTTTCTCAAGTCTGGAAACAAACAGAAATAACACTGCTAAAAGAGCTGAGCGCTGCTTTGGGGGCAACTTTGAAACCTATCGATGACCACTGCGAACAGGAAATACTGCTAGCTGTTTTAACGCTGATCATTTTTGCTTGACCCAGCATAGTTAATCTTATGTAAAAGGGCACTGACAAGCTTAAAATTATGCTCTAAAGACAACTACTCCACTGCACACAATGCAGCTTTTTTCATCCTCAGAATGAGAGTCTAAAAAACAGGTCAGGAAAATGGAGCTTCTCTGAGGAAAGTGTCAGAGAAAATTGTGATTCTTTGTACCTTTCACCCATTCCCACTTTCCAGAGAGGCTGGCTCTGGCTGGCTGGGGTACCCCAGCAAGGAGAAACTGCAGACCCAGAGCTGTAATGCGACACCAGGGCGAACTCGACACTTGGAAAATCCCATTACAGCACGGAGAGAGCGGGCAAGGGGGAGGGTGGCTGTGAAGGCAGAGTTTGGGGAATTGCGTTTACAGCCTTCTCTTAAGGCACTGCTTTAATCTATTGCTGCATCCCTCGCCCATCACCACAGCCCCACACACTAACAAGTACGATCAAAGCACAGGCTCTAGGATGTGATGAAGATAAATTGACCTGCTCCTTCTTTTCCATGAGGAGGCTTTTGTCTTGCTTTGCTTTGGCCCTCTCCCATTGTGCAAGCTCCTTCTCATACACATCATAGATGCAGGGTTTGCAGCCGCTGCCACAGCACTGGGATGGGGAAGGTTCCTGGGGTTTGAGAGCCAGCCAGTCGTGCTCATTTCCACTCATTGTCTGCAAAACACAAGCCCTGCATCAAAAACAGCACGATGAAGAGGGGCACGTGCTCATCAGCCGAGCATTATTTGGAGAAGGACTGAGAAAATCTCTCTCGAGCATCCTGCATGTGTGTCTCAGGGACTCAGAAAACCGAAAACCTGCGAGCCGATCTGGTGCCTGCAACGCTCCGTTTTCGCTCAAGTGCTCGCCGCCTCTGCCTTATCTGGTGCGGGAACGCCAGACATCACAGCCACCGGCCCAGAGCTGCACAGCAGATTCCAGCCCAACCTCAGGCTCTGCTTCCCAGCCTGGCTCCCCAGCCAAAGCAACCTCCAGCAGCAGCAGGCACACCCTTACTCCTGCTCGTTCTGCCGTGGTGATTTCCTACAAAAGAGTGGCTTGGTCACCCGGAGCAGAAACATCTTAAAAATCTGCAGCTCGGTCCGTAAGAACGGGTAATGAACTCCAACCACCAAGATGTGGCCTGCCAGAGCACAGCTTTAAAATGGGGGGGGGCAGTGAACTGAAAGTGGGGTTTAGGGCCAAGAGACTAGAGGCAAACGCAGTGAAGTCACAGGAAAGCAAACGAACACTTTGGTTATGAGCAGATGTGAGTCCGGCTCTAAATGCAGACATGTAGGAAAGTGCAAAAAGCACTGGCAGTGTGATTTTTATCCCTTACTGCTACCCTCGCTTCAGAGAGAGCTGTACCTACCGAATGCTCCTCAAACCGAAATCACGATGCAGACCTCTCAGGGACTCTGCTATTTTTACACAATGCCTGGTTTAACGTTGTTCCCAATACATTTGTATCTGTATCATTTAAACGAGAGAAGGTCCAGAGGAAATTATAAAGCCACGGGTGACGAGGCTGAGGAAGAGAACACTTAGCACTTAGAGCAGCTTCATTTTCAAGGTGAATTAATTACCTGACCTTCACCCTGAAACACAAATACGCTTATTCTAACGTTACGGGGGAAGAAGAGAGAACCAAAAGGCAAGTGGTCCTGCTTTCCACAGCGGCCACCGGTTCCGTGCCCCCTGAGCAGCTCGGGGGGGCCCTCAGCACCCACAGCTCCTCCACGGGCTACGAAGAGGGGCACCCCGACCAGGCCGCGGCTGGAGCCCGGAGTCCCCAGGCTCGGGGCTGGCCACATTTTATAGAGTTTCGAGCACTTACTCTGCGTGCCCGGGGGCCTGGGCACACCGCCCCACGGGCGGAGCGGCCCCGGCCCCACAGGACCCCGGCCCCACACAGCGGGCCTGCAGGCCCCGGCAGCCCCCGCCCGCCAAGGGCCGGTCTCTCAACTGCCGCCCCCGCCCCGCAGGAGAGGAGGCGCCTTTTCCCGCCCGCCTCCTGACTTACCAACATGGCACCAACCCTTCACCCGCCGCCCCGCCCCGCTGCCGCCGCTGCCACCGCCAGGCACTTTGCCGACCCTCCCTTACCGCGGGGCCCCTGCCCGCTATTGGCTGCCGCTGCCGTCAGTCAGCCGGGAGAGGGGAACGGTGGTGGTAGTGGGGGGCGTGAGCCCGCCCGCCGCGCTCCCGCCGTGCTGCGCGCGCCAAGATGGCGGCGGGCGGGCGTTGAGGCGGCGGCGGAGGAGGGAGGATGGCGGCGGCGGGGCCGATGGCGCTGAGGCGGGCGGCGGCGCGGGTCCGCGGCATCCTCACCCGCGGCATCCTCACCCGCGCCGCGCCGCCTCGTCACCGCGGGCCGCTGCCGCGTACGCCCTGGACCACCCGCGGGCCGCCGCCGGAGGAGCTGGCCCGGCTGGTGGAGCGGCGGCCGGTGCGGGAGCAGGTGGAGCTGGACACCATCACGTACGCCGGGCGGCAGCACTTCATGCCCGGCCTGGCCCGGCCCCACTTCCCGCCCTGGGACCGCGGCTGGCACGACCCCTGGCACTCGCCGGGGCCGCGCTACGAGGAGATGCCGCTGTACAAGGAGCGCGGCTGCTACATCTGCCACCAAGGCGTCCGCATGCTGGAAGGTACCGGCCCTCCTGGCCCTGCCTTCGGCCCTCCTGGCCCTCCTCGGCCCCGGCCACCCCCTCTCTGTCCCCGCCCAGCCCTGCCCCGGGCCGCGCAGCATGTTCAAGCACTCGCCCTTCACTGCCAGCCGAGGTTTCTCCTCACATAGTGCAAAAAAACCCCCCACAGACGGTGAAGAGCCTGCCCTGCCTCGTGAGCGAGCTGGGTTGGCCCCATCGCCAGCCCCCCGGGCTGTCTCGGTAATACGTGTTTTCTTGGTTTGCGTTTCAAGGAGTTCGGCAAGCGCAGTGGCTCACCAAGACGAAGCTGGTGGAAGGTTTGCCTCCGTCGGTGCTGAGCATCATTGACAACCCAGCTCACCAGCTCGAGGACTACGAGGAGAGGGTAAAGCGTGTGATCTCACACGCGCGGCTCTGGGACACGACAGAAACTATTCCCAAGAGAGAACATTATTGGTAAGTCCTCGGTCGTAGGGAAAAATCTTTCTGCTGCGTGGTTATGGCTTTGGCGTAAGCCGGTCATCAAGCAGGTAACTTAAGAACCAGAGTTTTTAACACTACAAGGAAAATCCATCCGTAGATCTGCTGTTGAGAGATTCACTTACTGTGCAAAACCGTTTGACCCTTTGTATCAGGTGGTCACCTTGTAAAACAAACAACAACCAAACAAAAAACCCCCAATTCTGAATACTGATAGTAGTACCAATGTAAACACATACTCAAAGCTTCTTTCAGGCCAAGGCCTGTGTTTCAGCTTGAGATCTACTTCTAGCTGATGCAGAATGTCAATTTTTTAAATAACTAACGGTAAGTGTTACTTCTGCCAACTAGGAACAAGACTGGTGTGTGGGATATTAATCCGAAATCTGTGTTAACTGTTCGGAAGTGTTAAGCTATTATATGTTTTACATACAGGAATGCTACAGCATTCATGTCCCGGAAGCATCTGCCTGCCATTATGATCACATTTTTTTACATAACTTATTTTTTTTTCTCATTCTAAAGCCCAGTACTGTTTGAAGACTTGATACATTTATGTCGGTTAATGTCTGCGAAGTATCCTTCTCTGACTAAAAGAATGTTGGCTAGAAACTACAAGATAGCAGCTACGTGGGAAAGAGGTTAGTTGCTGCTATGGTGGAAGCACTTAGCTCTTCTCATTAATATAAGAGGGTAATAAAATATAAGAGGGGTAATAAAGCTGCTAGCTTTAAGGCTGAGGACTTGGAGAAAATGAAACATTTTCTGGAACCAAGTAATTCTTTCAATTTTAAGTAGTGCTGTAAGCATGGGCAGCCTTGGATGATGACAGGATACTTGCCCTGAGGAGATTATTAGGGTGTTAGACAATATCGACAAGATGGCGGGAGAAGAGAACCACTGTCTTAGAACTGATTGATTATTTTTTTGTGCCCAAAGTCTGTACTGTTGTTTTTTGAAGTATGTTAGTTAAACTAACACCAGCAATAAACATTGGTATTTTAGAAGAAGAACCTACAGCTGAGCTACTATTTACAATGAGTTTGGAGGTGAGGGGGAGAGAGTGAACCTTGCAGAACAATGACTTGCTAGAATGCTGCTGCCCAAAAGGAAACATACGTCTTTCCCTAATCTTACTTCAGCAATGTTTGAATGTAGCCTAATTTCCCTCCCCAGAATCCATTCTCCTTCAGGTCCGTGGCCTGAATGGAATACTTATGAACTCTGTGGCCCCAATACCACCAGTAGCCTCCAAGGAGGAGATACTGGCCACTGAAGAACATGTTCTGGAGACCTTCTATCCCATCTCTCCTACAATTGATCTTCAGGAAGTGAATGTGTACCAAGAGCTCAACAGTACAGGTAAATCTAGCCATTAATAATTTTCTGTCAGACAAAGTGTTCAGGTTAACCTGGAGTCCTTGCCGTTCCGTGAGACAGCTGTGGTAGGGAGTGTATGGGAATGAGGGGACAGAGGAGCTGGGCACAGGGTGTGCAGTGCAAGCACTCCAGACCTGTGGCGAGTATATTGTGGCCTAAGCAGGACTGTGGAGAACTTAAATCCCGGCACATTAACAGTTCCTGAAGATACGGGAGAAAACGTTGGCTGTGTAGTTTCTTACTGAGCGATTTCTGACATGATTATCTGCCATTTAGGTTTTCGAGATGGTTATCCGTACTCTCATCCTCACACTCTGTTCTTCCTGGAATCGGCCAACATTCGTCCTAACAGGTTCAGACCAGAACAACTTCGTGCTAAAATGCTGATGTTTGCTTTTGGCAATGCGCTGGCAAAGGCTAAGGTGCTGTATGGGGTACGTATCGGAGACTGCTGCTGACTTGCTAGGCCTTTGTTGTCTCTCTGGTGCTGCAGCTAGTGGAAAGAGTCATGAAATTCCCTTGCTGTGGCCTGTTAGAGTAGTTTTCAAATCTAAGCTTCCCAGTCCAGAGATCTGTCTAACTGTAACCTTGAGGTATGGTTACCGATGTCTGCTGATCCAGAAAACCATCACTCAGCAATGAGCATGTTCGTGATGTAACACGCATTGGAGTGGTAATGGGTAGGAACAAGGGAGTAGGTTCAGCTGCAAAACGCTTAACCCATCCCACAGCTCAGTATGTAAATTGATACTTCATTGCTGGCTGAAGGAGAAATTCTAATTAATATACAAAATCTACATTCAAAACTTGTTTGACTAGAGTAATTTTCTGGGCAAGGTAACAATACATTTATTAAAATCTTGGCTTTAAACCAAGTAGAAGATGCAGCATCAGCAAGTACTCATACAATTTCTGTGGTAACTGGCTTTTTAAATGTTCTTCCCCCCACCTTCTTTCCTAGAATGATCCCAAGGTTTTGGAGCAGCCAATAGTGGTGCAAAGCGTTGGCACAGATGGCCAGCTCTTCCAGTTCATGGTGTTCCAGTTAAATACAACAGACCTTGTCTCTGGCGATGGCATAAAAAATCTAGTCTGGATTGACTCCGATCAGAATCTGTATGAAAAAGCCCAGTGTATTTCAGAAGTCAAGAAGAGAGTTGTTACGGTAAGCAAAACTTGGGAAACGGTCCTGGAAATAGTACCCTTTCACCTCTGTTGGAGGTTTGGCAGCTGGCGTAGAGCTGCAGTGCGGGTTTTAAACCAGCTGAAGGGACCTGACACAGGCGCTGGCCTCGTTCTTACTCAAGCAGGTGTTACTGACAGGGAGTATTTGTAGTGCTGATGTACCGCATAGCGTGCAAGCCACATGCCAAGCTTAATACGAACTCCTACATAAAGATATACCCATCTGTAATCTACCATCTCATAATACGCTTGTTTAAAATCAACTCGTGCTCTGATGAAGGAATTGCTTACATGCAACTGTCAGCTTCGCTGTAGAGTAAATAGAGCACAGTGCTGTCAGCCCTGGTTACGCTGGGAGGGCGTCTCGGTTTGATGGGCAAAGGGTTTATGCTGTTTGAGACTTATACCAGTCGAAGTACCCACAGACAAACCCGTCTGGGGAGGGAGAGCACAATTTGGAAGCCACCACGTCTGAAGTCTTATTCAAGTGTATTTAAAGCCGTTGTTTGTCTGCATTAATCACTTCACTGCAAACTGAGCATCCATGTCTTTTTCTCTGCAGAAGCCCGCTGGAATATATGGCTTTCAGCCAGACACATTCAAGAAGTTTCTGGCACTGTATCTGCATGGAACTGTGTGAAATTCAGCTCAAATGAAAATACTTCACCAACTGTACCTGCTGCTTCTCTTTGCCAGAACCATCACATAATTAAAGAAAGGTGGATTAATTTACTTTCAAAAATAAATTATATTGTTACTGAAAGTAAAAATTTTTTTTAAACTAAATTGTGCATGAAGAAACTCTTTCATTTTAGGGGCTCACCTCTGGATTCGGGTTAGAGAGAGTCATCAAATGCATCCTCCTGCACTCTTCCACCGTTGCCTAGAAAGAACATAAGCCAGTCATTATTCCTCTGCGCAGGTTCTGCTCTCAGTGTGCTTTTGCACAGAGCTAGACTCAAACCTATTTTCCGAGGTTGCTTTGAGTACCTCTGAATGCAGTGTATGTGGAAGAGACTTACAAAGCTTCAAGGGGGGAGCCTGAGACATGAGCCTTTTTCATTCTGCCTGGCTTTTACTTTGTTTTACTCCTGGCTGCTTTGGGATGTGTCGTGCTGCCCTGCGCTTAGTTCCCAAAGCACTTAATCGGTGAGATTGCTTTGTTGGATCTATAGAACCGCAGTTCTTTTATCCCCCAATCCTGGATGAAGAGACCTATCCATTTTGGGAAAGTGGTGTAGAATGTAGCGTGAAACTTTGGTGCCTGGTAGCTGGTATACGCTGCTAAAAATACAAAGGAAGAATTTCTTCCTGCCACACAGAGTTAACTGAGCAGGAAGCGTATTCTTTTTAAGATGGGGGGATTAGTGTGGTTTTTGTAAAATGAAAGCTAAATTAGCTCCAGCCAAATGTAGAATGTTTTGCAGTTCTGCACTGATACCCTCCAGCACATGGGAAGGAATAGGACAGCCTGCGCTATTTTATGGTGTGGAAGAGCTAATTTCCAAGAAATTGATCTCACTTCAGTGTCTTGTGTCAGGGACTGGTCTGTGCTTTGTGATCTTCTCTGACCATCTGGATGAACACCCCAGTTGTGTGTTCCAGTCCCAGCCCATCAGACAGCTCTGCTCTGCAGCCTTCAGAAAACAGATTTTCACTAGTCAAAATTGAGATCAACAGTTGCACCCAGTAAATTGGGATGCATCGGCTTGTAAGTTAAATTAACAAATCCCTCAATAGTTAGGAGAAAATGCTTGAAAGAGAAATAATCTAGTAAGTGTTGCATTGATCTAAATCATGTTAATTCTGCCTGCTCAAGGGATGCCTAATTCAGCTGATCGATTTTAAATCTGCTCAGATCTGTAATTTGCACCAGTTATTTAGGAATATATTTGAATACACTCATGCTGTGTGGAGACTGGTAGGTGTTTCTTTCTCGGCTGTTGGCTCTCTGCTATGTCACACCGACCCTGCTGAACGGCTCTAGGCAACGGCCCTTGGACTATTGACATCCCCTCACCCTTCCAGCTTTGGGTCATTACCGTCTTAAGGAGGAAACCCTGCAGAGCAGCCAGCCGCTGCCATGTTAACGTTCGGGAGCAAAGCGGTTTCACTAAGGAAGCGTGGTAGAAGAGTGGCTGTGGTGGAGAGGGGGCGTGGAGGAATGAAATGCCTCGCATGCTTCCAGTAGATGTGGGAATCTGAAGATGGTCTACATGGGAAAGAGCCAAAGTCTCTTTAGATGCTTTTACCTCTCAACAAAGACATCTCCATTAGGACAGGCAGTAGAAGAGGAGAAGCTAAGTGAAGCTGGAGTCCCATTGTCTCCAAGACTGAGCAGAGACAAAGCATGAACGCAGGGAGAGATGGACAAAGGCAATTTTGAAAAATGGCAGAAGCAATAAGACATGGGATAGTCAGCAGGGGAATGAGGCTTCGGCAGGTTACAAGAGGCATCAGGAAGCCACTTGAGATGAGGGGACCATGGCCAAGCGTGCAAGACCGTGTCCCTGGTTTGCTCAGGGCACGGCTGATCTCGCCTGCGGTGGGGGGGGAGCAGTACTCACAGTGTTGGTGGAAGGAGCAGCTGATCCTCGTGCTGGGTAAGCTCCTCTGAGGTCCAGGAGGGGAACTCAAGGGGGGGAAAGAGCGGGGCTCCCAGCTTGGCACCTGGGACGGATGCTGGGGTTTGTCCATCGTGGTGCAGGTACGAGGTCCGCGAACCAGGCAGCCCCTGCAGAGCAGCCCCCGCACCACGGACAGCCCTGCACCCGTGTGCGGTGTCCCGCTGGTCTTCCCAAGCACCCCGCATGTGGTTCGGTTCACCCGCTCGTTCCTCCAGCGTGACTCGCTGGAATTGGCCCCGCTGAGGGAGGTGGGACCGAGAGCAGGACGATGGGTCACAGAGGCACATCTGGTTCGGCATCAATAAGTTATAAAGGCTTGTCAGCAGATGAATGGCATTACCTCAGCACGGACCAAGAGCCAGGCATTAACTTTTAATGAACGGCAGCCGGGGAAGCAGAACATGCGAGAAAGGGGTGGCTGGAGTCCGAGATGAAGACCTGGCAGTGCCCGGCTGCCAGGAGGAGAGCTCTGCAGGATCAGGAGCTCTGCACCGGTGCGGGATCTGGCCCCCAGCCCACCCTGGGGACGATGCACGGTGTGCCGTCTGGGCTCCGCTGCTCCACACGACCTTCCCCTGAACCGCTCCCTGTGCAAAATCCCACTCCACGGGCTGCACTCATTGTGCCAGCAAGTACGGGCCGTGCTCAGACCGGAGCCCCTGGTTGTTCAGAACCTCCTCCCACATTTAATTTAATGAAGACTAATGGGGGAGACAATTATCCCTAAGGTTGGGCTCAGGAGATGTTTAGAGGAGGGAACTTGGCAGTTTCTCATGGCGGTGTGTAGTAAAACTAGCTTGTAACCCCATAAGAACCAACGGGAAGGGCTTTTCTACGCCCTGCAATGCTGCCTCTTGCTCGGGGCAGCCGAGCAGGGCCTGGATGGGCAGTGTGGGCAGGGATGGCCCAGGGAACCGGGAGGGCAGGAGGTCCTCATCAGCATCACCTAATTACCCTTGGGGGTCACGTTTCCAAATGATGGACAACGCTTGCACGCTACTTTCTGCAAAGCACAGAGGGACGTGATTGCCTGGACCGAAAACCGCGTTGGGGCACGGCCGCAGACCCCGCACGAGGATGTCTGTGGCGTTAACCCGGGGGCAAACCTGCACAGGTAGCAAAGGGTGCAAGCACGCACCGCTCCTTGGCCCCGCCGTTAATTACATGCTAATGGGCTCTGCAGGCGCAACGATTTTTCTGGGTGGTTCCCAACACCCAGCAGACATCCAACGCGTCGGCCCCTCGCCCTTCTGCTCCCGGAGCATCCGTGATTGCACGGCGCTCGCTCCTGGAATTGCAGCGGTGACGTGGCTGCGGGTGCCGGGTGGGAGCATCCCACAGGACCAGCAGAGCTCCAGGATGGCTCGCAGCCCCCCCGAGCCCACAGCCCCCTCTTGAACGTTCCTGCAAGGAGGGAGAGAAGCTGCAGAATCGCAGCCAGCCGTATCCTGCCCGAACGAGTCAAAGGCAGAGAACAAGTCTCAGCCAGCAGCTCCCGGGAGCGTTTCAAGCACCATCTAAAAACCCCCAATTTCTCCCCAAATGCTGCAGCAGCCTCTGATGCTGCCCGGCGGCGAGGCAGGTCAGCCTTGCCGGAGTTTCTCCATCTCCAGCAGCCGGTTCAGAGCCCGGAGCCCAGTCTGATCCTGCAATGGTGCAGGCACCCATCCTGCCCTGCAGCCAGCTCTTGCTCGAGAAAGAAGTCAGTAGACCCCTTTGCAAATCCGTTTGTTTTTTTTTTTTTTGAAGGTGTCACTTGTGTCCCTTCCCGAAAAAACAAGGAAGGATCGTTAAACCAAACCTCTCCCAGCCTCCCAGGTCCTGCACTGCAGCCAAATCCCTGGCCACCTTCCCAGCCTCAGCCAGACCCCCCCCACCAAATGCTGACCACCTCTCAGCTCTGCATCTCCCCTGCTCCCGCATCCCAAACCTGTGGTTTGGTCCTCGATAAATAAAGGTCGGAAAAAAAAAAAAATAGCCCTCCCCTCCCCGGTCTGGCAGCAAACACCAGGAACAAACTGCAGAGCACCGAAATCAAATGTTTATGTTGATATTTATTACAGCATTGGGGGGGGGGGAGAAGGGGGGAGAACCGTTTCATTCAAAAAACCATCCCATACCAATGAAGACAATAATTTAGCTATTCATTTTAAAATACATTAAAACCGGTCCTTTCATTTCCTCACGTCAGAACAAAAAAAAAAAAAAAAAAAAAAGGAAAAGAAAAAAAAAACCTGAACAAGATGTAAAGCGGAAAAGGAAAAAAGTTGACCCCTTGGGGAGCCCCCGGGTATATTTGCGATGCAAAAAAATCTGCGTTATTTCTCAGTGTAACTTGGAAAATATTAACCTGACCGTAACTATGAGACTGACACCCTCAGACCCCCCCCCATACCACCCACCCCTCCCTCCCCAGCGACTTTCTACAGGTAAAGCACAATTAAAATGCCTAGGAAAAAGAAGGCAAACGTGAAAAAAAAATATTCGTATTACACACTAAAAGAAAAAGTTTTGTCATCTCATGTCTTGCAGTCAGAATAATAAAAACAAGCCAAATGTTCCCCAAAAACATTTCAATGAAGGGGTGCGGAAAAAAGACATCCCTTTAATAAAACATTATCAACAAATATCGTACACAAACTACAATGTATAATAATTATTTTTTTTTTTCCCCTCTCGGTAATTTTCGAACCAGACTACAAGGTAAGAAAAAACACTGAAACAAGATACAATGCTTTCAATAATCCGCACAAAGGTCAAATCCAAGGGAGAGAATATTTTACAGAATATGATATACATGGAGCAGAAACGGGAGCTGGAGAAAAACAAAGACCAAACTACAGGGTAGTGTCATGTACAGAGATCCCAACCCGCCGCCTTGGCTCGTCCCTTCCTCTCCCGCCAGAAGGAAGGGCCTTCGATGCTTGCCATTAATTTTTATTTTTCTTATTACAGAGCGAGCCTACAGAATAGCAAGGTTACATTTTAACAACAAGAATTCCTTAAAAAATATCTCCATCCAGTTCCAAATCATAGATAAGTGAAACCCTGACAAGAGCACATCTCTAAAGAAAAGAACCCCCCCAAAATACCCCCAAAGCAAATAAAACCCCCAAAAAACCCCCAAAGTTAGCTGGAGATCACAGTTTCAAAGTCCCAGGTCAGATTAACCCTTTCTTTCGGTGGATTTAAAAAAAAAAAAAAAATTTAAAAAAATCAATTTTTGCAGTGAACCAGCTGAAGGACTCTGGGGAAGGGAGGGACAGAGATTTCTTCTGGTACTCAGAGAGGGGGGGAAAGACTAACACAGTGCATGCCACAGTCACAGAGAGCAAGATCACGATTCATTCGAGGATGTGATCCTAGAAGGGGTCACCTGCGTTAACAAGTTTATAACGAGGTGGTGGAGTCTCTTCCCCAAAGCAGATCTTGTTAACTGGAGGAGGAAGCGTTGTGCTGCAAACGAACCAAAAAAACCAAAAATAGAAGGGAAAAAAACCCCCAAAACCAAAACAAAACAGGCCTTCTGAACGAAAACCACCATTGTAAACTGTCCAGTTTATTTAAAAAAATGACTACAACAGAGACAACATGAGATTTCATATCTAGACTAGCTTCCTGGTGTCGCACGGCACAAACATACAACAGGTTCGGTTTCTGTCTTTATTTAAAAGAACAAAGCAAAGAGATCGGAGTTGGGTGCTAGAGGCTTCCGTTTGTTTCCAAAAAGAAGTGTCATGTACATATATAAACCCTTCTGCACAAAGAAGGGTCTTGTCATGTCTTGAAATATTTTAAGTTTTGTCCTTCATGTTTTATGGAATAAAAAGTTCAGCCTTTTTATTGCATGAAACTAAACCTGGGGTTTTGGCCCCCGCCACGCGTCTCCCTGCCCATACACCTAGCTTCTTCTTCTTCTTCTTCTTGCATAATTCGTTGAGATCCTCCGAACGGCAGCTGACTCTCTTGATCCTGGAGAGGAGGAGGGGGAGGGAAATCACACACTCATCGTCATGCTGGGGGAATACTGGAAGAGAGACAGAGCCAGGGTGAGAAACCAGGCGGGCCAGACCCCCAGACACCGAAGCGGGGGTGCAAAAGGAGGCTGATGACAACTATACAGCAACCTAATTGGATCTAATAAATCAGGAGGAGAGGATACGCTGGAGACTCCAATTTATCAGGGCGTAATCTGCTCTCTAACTTGCTTTTCCGGGGAGAAAATCAGCAGAACAGTATGGGCTGAGACGCAATTTAAAACAAATAATTAACATGCACACGTGTATACGCTGCTAATAGAGGAAGAAGAGGAGGGATGTCTGCAGCCACGCACAGAGCCTCAAATCGGCCAGGCCAGCACAGCTGGCTGCATCTGCAGCGGTTCCTCTCCATCCTGCGGGATCCTCTCTCCTCCATCCCGCGGGATCCTCTCCTCTCCTTCGGTACACCCCTATCCCGCTGAGGACCCAAGCTTGCACCCACCAGCGTATTTCTTCCTCCCCACTTTCTGTCCCGGAGCAGCTCACACACAGCACAACCCAGGTCCAAAAGGCACCCACCGCCAAGCCCACCCACCCCCGTGCCGGGACGCCCCGGGGACCGTCCCCCCCGTCCCCAGGGAGGCACTCACTCACTCACATTGTCATTTTGGAAGGAATGGAGAAAGTTGCCTCCCAGCTCCCCGTCGTCTCTTGGAGTGCCCGGGGGATTGCTAATGCCACTTATGTTGTTTGGAGAATTCTGCAGGAGATGGGGGGGAGGCGGTGAGCAGGTCCCTGCGCTCCCCGAAACGCCGTGGGGGTAGGACGCAGCCCGGCCTGCCCCGGTCACGTCCCCCTGACGTGTCCCCATCCGTTGGGGTCACACCGGCACCCCAGTGCCGAGAAAAGGGGGGCCCACACACCCGCTCTGCAACTCACTTACTTTTGGAAGTCCATCTATGTCTCCTGACCCTGCGCAGGGGGGGACACAAAAGGAGAACAGCCTTATTGAGCATGCAGCGATGGCCCCTGCACCCCCCTGCCCTGCTCGCCCCCCTGCCTCCAGACTCCCCCTCCGATTTCCAGTGCTTCGAGCACTGGTCCGAACTGGGGGCTGACCCTGGGATGCTCTGCCAGCGTCCCCAGGGAGCGAAGGCACGGCGGGGCTCCCCGATCCGCAGCCCCCCGCGCGGGCGCTCACCTAACGATCCGTTCATGTGATGGGGCTCCATGCCACCCATGCCGCCCATGGGGCCGTCGGAGCCGGGGCCCATCGGGAACTGCGGAAGAAAAAGGCGACAAAACCAAAATCAGCCACAAAACCAACCCGCACGTCTGCCACGGCCCCGGCAGCTTCTGGGGACCGTCCCCTCCCCAACCATCCCTCCGGAGTAGGGAGAGAGGAGGGACGGATCCATCCTCCGAGGCTGCGGGGCATGTCTGGGGGCTCATGGTCCTGTGGGTTCACCCATAAAATTTGGCCGGACGGGTGCGGGCAGGACTCCCTCCAACTAGTATTTAAAGAGATTTAAGTCTGCCCGTATCCCGCAAAACACAGCATCTCGCCGGGCATGCAGCTGCCACCACCTCGGCCGGAGCAGCAGGACCACCGCTCTCTTAATAAGCATAAAAAATTAACAAAGTCGCCAAAGAGTTAATCGCTTTTTGATGGTTTGTTTTATTTCTGTTTTGTAACAAATGGCTGAAATCAATTAAACTGCTTTACTCTCAACTGATGAAGTTAATTATGATTTGTTATGGTATCTGATATGTAAATTATTAGAAAGCAGACTTACATTCGATCGACTGCCTGCAGGCGGTACTGGATTAATCATTGTGTAGATGTTGTCACTTGAATTTGTTGAATCTGTGGAACAGTGAAGCCCAGTAAGTCGGGTGATTAATTCATTTCTTAATTAAAACAAACTCATGCCACTTGAACTCATTCTTTTGTATTTTATCACCTAAAATTCCCTCTAAGTACCACCATTTTCTGGTTAATTTGTATTTAATGAAGATCCACAAAGTTTTTAATCACAGAAATTCAACTGTGAAAAATAATTCAACTCCTGGCTGGGAAGCACGGGGAGGTAATTCCTCGCCGTGTAGCACTCCTGACCTCCCCGAGCCCCGCAGCATCCAAATCCATAGATGGATATACGAATATCCCCAAACGCCATCCCGAAGCCAAGCAGCCCACGCCGCTCGCTCCCCGGAAAGGCAAAAGCTACATAAATTGGTTTTCGCCAGTTGGGCAGAAGTTGCTTGCGCTCGGTGGCGCAGCCCCAGGGATGGGGGTCTCCCGGCAGGGGAAGGGGCAGGAGCCCGGGAGACGGGGGTCTCGTACCTGCGGGACTGGGCATGATGGGTGTCCCCGGAGGACCGCCGCCGCCGGGCGGACCCTGCGGAGAAACGAAGCGGGGGTCAGCCACGCAAACACGAGCATCGCCCACCTCCCCACGTTTTCAAACGCCTCCCCCGGCCGGACCTGGCACCCCCAAACCCAGCCTGGCCCCCCTCCCCACCCCGGCACCGATTCCCCCCAAAACCGCACGAGCTCTCCGAGCCGTAAGGTCTCTGCACCCCGACGACAGGATGGACAGATGGAGCAGGAGGACTCACCACGTATGTACCAGGTGATGAAGAAGAGTATGGGATCTAACAGAGAGAAGAGAGCCAGGTTCAGCCACAGGGCACAGCCAAGAGCCCCCGCCGCCCCCCCAGCCCGGCCGGGATGGGGGTCCCAGGGCCCACCAGCCCCCGTGGCTGCACGCCGCCCCAGGGAGAGCAGGACAGGAGCAGGGCTTAGGCTTTAGATGCAGCTCCTAAACAAGAGGCTGGGGACCCCCGCCTCGTTAGCAGGATTCAGCTAACGGGGAATGGCCTCATTTGCTGGACGGTCCCCAATCAGCCCTGCTCTTGCTTCAAGGACCGCGGGATACTCACTGAGTTAGCACTGCTGGGGTTCGGCCACGGTCTGCCAGCTCCCGGCCCCCTGGGGTCAAAATTAAAACAGGAAAAAAAAAAAAAAAAAGCAGTTGTTTTTATCCATATGGTCCCGCAAAGCCCGAGTCAGCAGCCAAACATCCCCCGTGCAGGGTTTGCCTTACATGTTAATTCCGGGCATGCCGGGACCTAGGGAGTTGGGTGGAGGTCTCATGCCGCTGCCGTAGTTCTGCAACGATAACCAAGGGTCAGTCTACCGTAACGGGAAGGGAAACCGGAGAAGACAAGAGAAGGGAAAAAAAAAAACAACAAAACAACAACAAACAAAAAAACAAGAAGGTTAGTTTGCAAAAATGAGCTTTAAAAAAAAAAATTAGACGATGCTGAACATAGGGGCAATTAGCAATTGTGTTTATAAAAAAGTCAGGCAGCTGAATATGGAAGGGAGCCAGGCTGAGCCCCAAAGTCCCCCCCCCGGTCTCTGATGCCATGCTGGTGGAGAGAAAACAGCCCCCTCCCAGCTCCGGGAGACAAATCTGCTCACAGCCCCCAGGCACCACCAACAACCTTTTGGGTTTGTCTTTTTTGTGCAGGAGAAAACAGGGGCAGGAGGAGAAAAGGCGGCATCGCTTGGAAGGTTATTGCTGCAGCGTAAGGACGGGAAAAGGCTGCACGAGCTCCCCCCGAGATGGAGCATCCCCTGCTCCCAGGATGACAGCTGGAGTAGGGAAAACCAAGCCAGGCTTGTTTTCCCGTTGCTTCCCAGCTCTCTCTGCTACATCCCCCGGAGCAGGTCCGCAGCCACGGGGAGCGGATGAGGGCAGGCAGCCCCTCGGGGCTCCTCTCCTGGCTTATTCCGCCCTGGCTTAGCCTCCAGCTGGGACCGGGAGCCTCAGATCTGCATCCCTCATCTCCTAAAACCAGCTCTAGTACAAAGCCAAGCCCAAGGCAGCGAAGGAAGAGGAATCTCCCGAATGCCGCGCTCCATTTGGTCTGCGCTTTGCTCCCTGTACCCTCTGGGCGACGTGCAGCCGGATTTAGGTCGCGCTGACGCTCCTCCCCTCCCACCTTCCCCCCACGATGCATCTTTTTGGGCTGTAGTTCTGCTATTTAAAGAAAAAAATTGCTAAAGCAGGAGGGGGGGATGGCTGGCCGCTTCCTATTTTGCAGCCCCTCGGAGTGTTCCAAGCTGGATTTTAAGTGCAATACATCAGAGCTGTCGATTTTTCCCTGGATTTGTGGATGCACTGGAGCACGGTGCTCTCCATCAAAGTTTGTTTTGAAGAGGCAGAAAAGGGTTTTCCCCAAACAAATTACCGGCAAGTCCTTAACTGAAAGAAATTCCAGCCATTTACACTGAATAGCAGCATCAAACCCCTTGGTTTTTTGTTTTTTTTTTTTTAAAAAAAAAGCCTCAGCATTTTTAATTGGAGCTGAAAGGCTGGAAAACGAAGCTGTCTGAAAGATGCTCAGGGAGGGTGGAGGGAACGCAGCTGTGCTGAGCAACCTGGATGCTGGGCTCCGGCAAGATACTGCCGAAACCCAGTGAGCTACAAACCCTCTTCATAGAGGCACCGGCAAACCTAACCCTGGCTTCTGCAGAGCTAAAACTGCGACTATTAAAGGGAAAAAGGCAGCGGTGATCAGCTGTAAGGGATGATTCATCGTTGGTATGTAATAAGCAGCTGTTGTCAGGATGCCGGGATGTCCTGGCTGGCCGCTCGGCAGCCCTTTCAAATAATTTAAGGAGTATTCAGGCAGGTCCCCATGCAAAGCTTAAAGAAAAAAAAGCCCTGGGCATGTGAGGTGTGAGAGGCTGCTGGGTTTGGTTCGGTATTTTTGGTGGTTGCCTGCACAGGCGCTGGTTCCTGGATGGCTGCGGGGAGGCAGCGCCCCGCGGGTGCCAGATTGGGAAGCCCAGCGCTTCTCCAGGGGAAGGCTGCCTTTTAAAAAACCTCTCCCTAATGTACGTACACAGGGAACGGCGGAGTCAAAAATAAAGCTCTGAACATTTCACAACTCCTGCCGGCTCCCAGAGCCGCCGCCATCCCACGCGGCGCTGAACGCGCGCTCGCGGCTTCCAAGTTTCACGGCGTGCTTTGCAAGTGGGAAGCGAGCAGCCTCCCCCAGGCAAACCACCACCGCTCTCCTTGGCACAGGCCATGCTAACAAATGCCATTTTTTTTGGGTGCAATCCTCCAGGAAAGGAGGATTTTAAGCAGAGCAGCGGCGCTGTCGGAGGGCTAGTCTGGGAAACGATGCTCATGCGGGTTTTTTACCTCCTGCCCTAGGATGGATCCGGGTGCCTGCAGAGACAGCCGGGCATCCCTGAGCAGCATCCTCAGGCTGGTGTTAAAAAGGGATGACACAACTCCCTCTTTACACAATATTCGCTTATCTCAACAGTCTCCAGGGGAAAAACAAAACAAAACTCCAGCGCACCCGCTCGTCTCTTGACAGACTCTGATCCTCGCACTACAAACTTGACGTAGGCGACGATGCAGAGAGGATAAACCTCCAACCAAAATATGGTAATCTGGTTTTGAAGTCTCGTAGAAGGAACAAACAGGAGTGAGTCAACAACAAGCCACTCCGTAAAGCGAATCAATGGGAAGACAGCATATATTAACCCAGATCTGCTTAATTTCAAGAGTTTAGTCCCCTGTGCTGAAATAGAGAGCTCAAGCAGGCAGCAGGAGGGGCGGGCGGAGGGGAACCTCGCAGAGGAAAGCCTTATTCCCCTGCTTAAGGGATCTTTGCCATTTCTTTTTATTTATTTATTTTTAATGCAAGCCTCCTTTCCTCTTCCTGCTGTTAGGGTCATAACTATTTCCCAGGCAGGCAGCGTAATGCACTCAAAGGCCGCTCCGGCACGGCGCTAAGTGCCATCCCCTTTGACGGAAGGGCAACAGGGAGGTTGCAATACCCTTAACGAGCTCTGAAGACCTCGCTCACGTTAAAAGGAGGGATTTCCAGATGCAAGACTAATGTAAAACGCATTAACGCTAATGGGGGGACAGGGCGTGGGGGGGGAACTCCCAGGCCTTTGCGCCCCAGGAGGTCGTTTCGATGGTGCGCGGCGTTTGCCGAGCTCTAAGAGGCTCTTTGGCGTTGGGCTTACCTGTGGACCGGGACCCATGGGGCCCATCCCTCGCGGAGGATTCATCCTTTGCATGGGGCCGCCCATGTTAGGGTGCCCTGTTGGGAGGAAAGCAGGGGCGTTACGCGGCACGGCAGCCACTTGGGGTCCCAAATTTAACAGCTAACGAGAAACGTTAACGTTCGTCCCTCCTCTGCTGGGTTTACCTTGCTGTCGCGTGGGATCCATCGAATTGGGCAGCAATGGCTGTGTACCGGGAACGGCGCCCGGGGGCTGTGAAAACAAGGGGAGGAAGATGAAAAAAAATAATAATTGCTACAACGCAGCCTAAAGAGATAGATTTGGGTTGAGGCTTTAGGGGGGCTCCTTGGTGTGCTCCCCAGGGTGCACCACCCCTCCTGCCGCAGCACGACCTGCGGCTGCCAAGCATCCCGCATCCCGCTGCATCCCGGGCATCTTCCTACAGCCTCAAGGGCGTTTGCCTCCCCTTTCCTTTCACAAACACCCTCTAAAAACCAAAAAAGGTGTCAGCATTCCCTCCTCTCCCCAGAGCCCGTGTGCCATCAGGCTGCCGTATTTTAGGGGAGCGGGGGAAAGCCCGGGCTGCACGGGGCAGAGGCATCAAAGCCGACAAGGAGAGGAGACGGGCAGCGTGGCTCCCCGGTATTTACACAGTGCCAGGGCCAAACCGCACAGGTTGCAGCGATTCATCGGCTGCCGGCGGAGAGATGCTCCATTTGCAGCAGACCAGCGTTCGGACCCGTCCCCACGCAGGCAGAGGGGAAGACGGATGCTCCCCCCTCCCCAAACCCACGCTCTGCTCGGGCAACGTGGCTATTTAAAGTTCAAAGGCTGCTCCGAATAGATAAAGGGGGAGAAAAAACGCAGCTACCATCTGCCCGGGGGAAGCAAACTGTAAACAGTTTTGCTACAGCGCTGCCTTTTATTTGAATATCGACACAGACAGATCCCACTGCTGGAGCACAGCGCAGGCACTGGGTGCACATGGCCGTGCCGAGGCAGAATCTGCCCAATCCCAATTTTTTTGCAGCCTGGAAGCTGGCAGCAGGAGGAAGATAAACCAGGAGCGTTGTAGAGATGGATATTTACGCTTCTGCTGCCTGACCTTCCCGCCTGCCTATTTATTCCTCTTGTCCCTCTGGATGTGACCACAACCTCGCCGAGCTCTGGGTAGGTACAAACCGGTGTTTTATACGTGGTGTTTGGGGGGAAAAAATGAAATCCTTCTAATTAACTTTACCCAATCCTGGATGCTTGACCCTGCTGCAAGAGCAGCCTCCCCAAACCGGTCCCATGCCTGCCCCAGCTCACTGTGTTCACCTCCAGAGGAGCTTGGGACGAGCTTGGGACGAGCTCGGGACCACAGCAGGACGGGGTCCTGTTAAAACTGTCCCGTGAGGAGGTGCAGTTAATTAATACCTCGCTGAAACAGCCACCAGTGCCTTGGGTGGGAGGCTTTTCCAGCCCATCCGGGCTTGGGGGGGTCCTACATCAGCCCCCCCTGAGTTTTTCTCAGCTACATCTCAGCTGTCTCACCGTCATTTTGCAAGTTCCAGCGATTCAAGTCTCAAATCCAGCAAGCACAAACACGAAGCGAGCTGCTACGTCCTATTTCCTGACTATCCTGCTCATTCTGCTAATAAGAGCTATATAAAAATAATGTTGTTAGCCAAAAAACAAGCTCCCGAGATAATTTTTGTACAGCCACCTTTGCTACTCAAAGGAATTACAGGTTTCCTTTAATTTCCCTTTAATGACAAATAACCTCTGGTTCGGTCATTACCCTATGGATCTGCACGGCATTGCTGGGAACGAGATGAATTCCTGAACCAAAGGCCACGCGTTCAGGCAGCGCGTGGGGTGGAAGCCTCCATCCGTAAGGCCAGAAACAAACTGCCCTTGTTTAAGCTGGGATAAGAGGATAAACCGAACCCAAAAAATTCACCAGTGACCTGCCCCGCTTGACCCCGCCGCTGATCTAAGCGCTCGGTCAACCCAGCAGCAGGATTATCTCCATCACTTTAATTTTCTGCGATTGCAGGGAAAATCCAGCTGGGCACCGAGCCTGCAGCACGGCACGGCCGTGCTGAAAACACCACAAATAAAAAGCGGCACACGCCCCACCGCCGTTTACACCCTGGATATGCCCGAACCTCAAAAAACCAGTAAAATAAACGGGTTACGTGACACTTGATGGTCCAGCACGAAGAAAACGGAGGATGCCCGAGGGAGGCGACACTTGCCATCCAAACCCAAGGAGCATCTGCAGGACACGTGGCCCTTGTCCCCCTCCCCAAACAAAAGCCATCCCCAAAAAACCCGCCGGCGCGGAGCCCGGGAGCGCAGTACCTGGTTGCCCATCCTGATGGGGGGCCGGGGACCTCCGGCGTAGCGTGGCGACATGAACGGCTGCGGGGACACAAAAGGGAGGTCAGGGCCGAGCTGCGGGGAGGCAGCACGCTCCCCACGCACGCCGGTTAGACTGTACACACTGGTTTTGGTTTTGTTTTTTTTTTTTTTTTTTTTCTGAAGACATCCTTTTTAAAAAAGTTAGGTTTCAAAAGGAAAAAAAAAAAAAAAAAAAGATGTCCGGAGTCCGTTTTTAACATTTTCTCTGTAGATTTATTGTTTGAGAGCGTTTGACATCGGCAATACTAGGTGAGGCTGTTAAAATTAGTGCATGGGAAACCCTGAGTGTTAGATACTGTTCAAGTTTAAATATATAGAGATATATTAAAAAAAGTGGCAAATAAGCACATACAGACACGCACACACAAAAAAAACCCCAATGCTAAGTACTGAAAAAAAAAGAAGAAAGACTTAAAGTTACTTTTTTTACAACTGCTGCTACTAACAGAAGCTTAAAAACCCACATCAAGTTAAATTTCTCAGGCTACCTTGGGAAGGTAAAACAGTCTGATACCCACGATTGACTTCTTAGTCCATTGACAACTGCACATCCAAAAAAAAAAAAAAAAAAAAAGGAAAAAGAATGGGAAAAAACCAACATTTTGCTTCGGAGCTGGGGTGCCCGGGGGGATGCTCCCCGGGGGAGCGGGTACCCGCTGCCCAGCATGCTTATAGAGGAAAAAAAATAAGCAAATCGAGCGCACGTCCCGGTTCACAGCCCTACCCATCGCTAGTGTCTTTACCTGACTGTGGGGTCCCATCATGCTGTTAGGATTGTGGGGTGGAGGCTGTGCGTGTGGCGAGGGCTGTGACCCAGGCGGTCCCTGTGAGGTCAGACAGTAGAAGGAGGTTATAGATTAGCACATGAAAGCGCAGAAAGAGCTAAAAAAAGGATTGACGGGTGGACCTGTTTTGTCGGGGAGTCAGTTCTCCCGTTTTTAATTTTTTTTTCTTTTTTTCCTCTTTTTAATTGAGTTTCTATTCATTTGTAGCTGAACAATGAATAATGATATATGCAAAAAAAAAAAAAAAATTAAAAATCAGAACATCTGTCAAAATACAGCAGCCACATTGACGGTAAACGGTCCGGTAGTTCAACCAAGTCTGCAATGATAAACACACAGGGAAACACTTTGCAAGGGCGTGAAACGAGGAAGAAAAAATATGCAGGAAAGGACCAGAGAGGTTGGGGGAAATACAAAAAACACCCCCAAAACAAAAAAAAATATCGTTTTTTTCCTCTCTCATCCCAAAGGTTGGAAACACCTCCGGGGTTTGGGGTTTTTTTTTTTTGACCGTGGTTCACTGGAGGTGCTGGAGCGAGCGCAGAGGACGAGGAGCACGTCCCAGCTCGCGCCTGGGCAGCGTTTGGCCGGCACAACCGGGGCTGCATCGCCAGACTGCACGGATGCAACATCCTTCCTCGAGGTGGATTCCCTAAGGATGCGAGTAAAATGGCTTGCGAGCAAAGAAAGGATGTCTAGGGGAAAAAAGGAGAGATTAGTCGGTGCAGGTTTAAGGCTGCAATGCAGCAGCCGCTGACATTTTGGGCTTGAACGCCCACTTTTTTTTTTTTTTAATTTTCCTTAAAATGAAATGAAAATTTGCTTGGAAAAACCACGAGCTCGGTGCAAGAATATACCGGTGCGTGTTAACGTAAGGAAAAAAAATATGGATTTTTGGAGTCAAAGGAGGTGTAATTGGTAGAGAAAGCAAACAAGCTTTGTCAGTAGGTGATGGGAAGCGACGGCAGGCTCCAGGACCGGCGCCGGAGCAGATGTTCTCTACCTGCCTCGTTACTAATTTCAACAAGTGTTCGCCTTCTAGCTGCTGCCAGCAATGGCATGGTTTGTTACCATGAGCAATTTTCTTAATTAACAGACATTAATTAGCCATTTAGCAATTTTGCAAGCATTTGTTTAGCAGCTTTCCTAAACATGAATACCACTGTGATAATGGTACTGATTAGAGGGTCCCCTAATTAACAGTACAGGGAAGGAAAATTGAAATCACATAAATTAAAAAGGGAGGGGAAGTTAATGAAGGCAGGACATATTTGCACCTGCAAATCTTTTGTACGGCGGAAACTTGAGTGCAATGTAAATAAAGTAAGAGGGTGGGTTTTTTTCCTCTTTTTTTTTTTTTTTTTTTTTTATTTGAACCGTTCGGTGGCGAGATGGAGCCAAGCAGATTTAAACCAACAGCCTCCTGCCAGCCTCTCCGCTCCAGCCGCTGCGCGCGGGGAAATGAAGTCCCACCGTTTACGCCACCGTTTATTCTCCAGGAGCTGAAGGCAACCAGCCCCTGCCCCTAATGCCCGGCGAACCTTGGCTGGAAGAGGTCACGGCACCTCAGGACAACCCTCCCGGTGCCAACACAACCGCCTTCTCCATCCATGTCCCACCAGAGCAGAGAAGACAAACCTGTGGTCCAACTGCAGCATCAACCTCCTCTAGCAGAGTCCTCTCCGCGCATGAAACTTGACTTATTTTTGCTTCCGAGGTGGCTAACTCTGTGCGAATGCAAATCGCACCAGGGGCAGCAGCGACCTCCCACCACGGGGCCATGGAGGACGGCAGCCCCCGACGAGGTCTGGCCACCACCAAAGCCCTTCCTACACGTCACAGCTGGAGGATTTGGGGTAGGGATTATCGGCAGAGGCGAACGTGCGATGAAACCAAGCGGAAGAGCAAAACCAGGACTCGCAGAGGCCAACCTTCAAGTCCCATCAACGCAAGAGTCAACAGGTCCTACGCAACGCCTGCCTTGCTGCGCTGCAGGGAGGAGCTCGCTGTTATCCAGATACCGAGCGGACAGGCACGCAGACCCCATCTTGAAGTTATTAGACTCCTGACATCCACCCTCTCGTACGCCCCAGCGTGCGAGGCTGTGGGTTTAACTGGTATCGAGTGCGAGGGGGACACGGCCACCTACACGCACCCCGGCTGGGACTGGAGGTGGTGCTTTGGGTCTGCATTTAGAGCTTCAGAGCAAGCGGCGTTTGGTTATTGTAGAAGCGTCGTCTATAAGACACGGCGGCATTTTCGCCGGAGAAAAATCCCCTGCAGCAAGCGGATCCGGAGAGCATCGGTTTGTGCTGCTGAATGCATCCTCCAGAGCATGGTCCTGCCCCAAGGCTGCTCTCCGGGATGCTCCAGGCTCAGCGCCGCAGCATCCTCGCCGTTGCATTATCCCATGTGGTACCGCTCCCGGCAGAGACTTCTGGATAACGTGACTGCAGACGGCCAGCTCGTGCAAACGCTTCGGCAGGCGGGGAGGAGCCGAAAGGAGCTTTTTTCTTTTTTTTTTTCTTTTTGCTTTTACAAAACGGCAACGAGCAGCGGCATCTGAAATGCTTGCTCCGGGCTGCAACCGCCACAGCCCCCTCCCGCGCCCCTGCGGCACGGCTGCTCCACTCCGTCAGAAATGCAGACCCTCTGGATATTGTTATCTCCATAAATATTTGCAGATGTTTCAGGGCCGGGACCTGCGTTCAGCCGGGAATGCCTGCCGGATCGGTTGCTTTTTCGCACGGGTTTCCCTCGCTGCAGAGGAAGCGGCAGATGATCCCGATGGATCACGGTGGTTGAGACAAGTGTTTTGCAGAGATGACATGTGGGCTCCAACCAACAGAACAACCCTTATTTTCTTAAAAAATCTGTATTTAGCAGTTATTAACTAGCGCTATTACAAGAGGAGGCCGGAGGCACGCAGTTCCGCTTCCTCCACATCCCAAATGCCCCGGAGTCGCATCCGCAGCAGAGCTCCATCCGACACGCCGTGCCGGGCAAGCAGGACCTGCTCTGCAGCTAGTTCACTCTCATCTCAAGACCAGCGCTCTCCCCAACCAGAGAAACCCCATCATCTCTCAAGTTTTCTTTTTTTTTTTTTCTTTTTTTCTCCAAACTGGATGCCTCGCACGGGGGGTTATTCTTCACCTTCCTGTAGCTGCCTCAAAAAAACCCGAACGACCAACCCCAAACAGCTAAAACGGCGTTAGAGGAAACTGTTTCCAACAGCTCTCAGTGCCCCAGCCTCCTCTCTGCTTCATTTTTTTTTCCACTCTACGCTACGGGGACTTTAAAAGCCCAACCTGGCCCGTCAGACGACTGAAGTTTGCTGCCGCTGCTGCTTTCTACGGGGAGCTTCCAGGCGATCAGGTTATTTCCACTCCGTCTTTCATGAGCTCGACTCCTCAAACTTCTTGTAAAATATTAAAGATGGAAAATGGCACGAGCTATCATAGCTCTGCGTGTGTCAATTTATGTTTCCAGCGTAATTCACCACAAATGGATCATGTTTTATGGGCTACATACTTTCAGCTAATGGGGGAGTTTTTCTATTTAAAAACACTATCAAGCACCTCTGGGGGTGGCAGAACAATGCAGGATGGTACGAGAAGGCAAAGCATCGCTGCCACGAGATACCGACAATTTAGAGTTAGCAATAGGAAGGCATCTTGTGTTGTAAAATACCTGCCCCTGCCTACCGGTTTTGACATTAGAAAATACTAAAACAAATTAGATGGAGATTAATTAAAGACATGCCTGGGTCTCTTGGATAGGAGCTTTATTTCTACCGAAGGAGAGGGAAGTTTTGCAAGTTGTCAACAAAAAAATAAGATATCCCTGAAGGAGCCTTTTGGAGAGATGCTCCAGGTGCCTTCGGAGAGGACCCCGGTCGCCTTCCAGCACGTGGTGCCGGGTGAGGACCCAACCGCACCTTCTCGAGAGAGGGCAAGGCAAGGCAAGGCAAGGCAAGGCAAGGCAAGGCAAGGCAAGGCAAGGCAAAGCAGGGCAAGGCAGGACAAGGCAAGGCAGGGCAAGGCAAGGCAACACAAGGCAAGGCAAGGCAAGGCAAGGCAAGGCAAGGCAAGGCGGGCCAAGTTCCCCTGCAGACGGCGGAAGGCAGCCGTGGGCAGGAGCTCTGCTTCGCCTGCAGCTGGGGCTCCCAACTGCAGAAGCCTGGTTTTAAAGAATATGTTTAACACAAGCTCTTCAGGAAACAAACCCATGTCAGCCGGAGCCAAGAACAGTCACCTCCATCTGGCTGGAGCACCCGAGAGAAAGTTGACTGCAAATCCCACCATATGCTCCAGACGCTCGGTACAAAAGCCTCGGGCATCCTACTAAACTTCCAGAAAAAAAACTTTCTCCGACGCTTGCTTTTCCTTTCCTCCAGCTCCTAAGCCACCTTCCTTCAAACCCTGTCTGGTGCAAGGCTGATACCGAGTTCTGCCCTGGGATTTTGGGAAGGGCAGCCTGGTTTTGCGACTCTTGTGCCACCTCGCCGGAGCTGGTTGCCCACAGCTGGCGGCACCCGCGGAGCGGTGGCGAATCCCACCGAGACGTCAGGACAGCCGAGCAGGGGGAAAATGGTGGCATCCAAGGAGGGAGCAGGACAACATGGACCTCTTCCTATTGCCCCTGGCTTTCCCATCCTCACCCCGGTGGGTGACCTTACCCGAAGAGACGTGCCTCGGGATGCAGGGAGGAGAGGCAGGGAGGGCAGGGGATGTCGGGGGGGTGAGCCCCCCGGGTTCCAGAGCCCCCCATCCTCCCCAGTTCCCGAGGTCTCTCTGCATTAGGGGGCAGTGTGGGAACACCGAGCAGCCGGCGCTTTGTTTTGGTGCATCTCGGCGCCGAGCCGCTGATGCATAGCTAACGCAGCCGCCGACATTGATTTATGGTCAACTTTCCATTTCATCAGCGCGCGGGGTACGGGGCGGCGCGGGGAGTTTGCACTGGGGAGAGGAGGCATGGCTGCGGTGGGGGGCTGCTGACTGCCCACCCCCCCCATTTATTTAGTCTTAAGAAGGTGTGGTATTAATTGCTTTCAATTTTTAATTTTCCTTCCTACATTTCCCTGGCACTCCCCCCATCCCTCCTTTGAGGGATCTGCACCCCGGCATCAATCCAGCTTTCAAAACAAAAGCAGGAACGCCTCTGATGACCTTTAGGAGGATGAGCAAAGGTTTTGTTTGCTCATCTCAATGGGACAAAGAGAGAGAGATTTAAATAAAAGCATCTACCCACGCCGGCCGTCAACCCAGCCACCTTTTGTCCGGAGCGCAGCCCGATGCCGTGCTGCTGGCTGGCACCACGCAATGCCCCGGCACCCCAAGGGCACCCAGGGCCTCTCCTTTCCCATCGTTTTGGGAAGGTTTTGGGAGACTCTGCAGGCTGCAGTTCCCTTGGCCCCCAGCCCGAAGGTCGCTGCTGAGCCCCAGCGCAAGGAAGGGACTCTCCCTGCAAGACAGCAGCTGCGGACGGGCGCTGCAGCCTGGACTCCTCCTCTCTTCTCCCCTTCCCAGCGTATCACTTCTCCTCCAAGCTCGCTCCCACGGATTTTTGGGCCACTAGCTCCCAGGAATGGTCCGTGTCATTTTTTTCCCTTTGCCAAACAGCAGTGCACATCCAAATGCGTGGGGCTGGGGGGGTTCATGCACCCCCAGGGCAGCAGCACGGGGCTTCACCAGTGACTCCCTTCTTATCTCCTGGTGCCCCACCATGCCAGGACAGGATCAGGCCCTCTAAACC
Organism: Harpia harpyja; assembly: GCF_026419915.1. Taxonomy (NCBI): domain Eukaryota; kingdom Metazoa; phylum Chordata; class Aves; order Accipitriformes; family Accipitridae; genus Harpia; species Harpia harpyja. Next base: position 40,137,633 of record NC_068950.1, read on the forward strand.
CTCTCAAAAGCAGCCTGCCTATGCCCTCTGCCATCAGGGATATCCCTTGCAGGTCCCTGCTGCCTGCAATACGGTGCAGAAGAGCGAGATGCTGAAACCCCCCGAGCCCTCTCCATCCTCCGGTCTCCTGGCATGAGGAGGGCACTGGCCGAGGTGGTACCACCAGGAACCTCACTCACTCCTAAGGCTGGCACACCAAGGTCAGGGAGAAGTCCTTTGCATCTCCCGTGACCTTTTTGGTTTTGCCCTCTTAAGTTCAGCGCTTTAATTTCCTACAGAGATAGGGAATTACCCGAGCCACGACCAGCTCGCTGCCGAGCCTCCAGCCCACCTCTGCAAGAGCTGGTCTCCAGCACCTCCTGAAGCTGGAATGAGCTCCAGCACCCGCAATAAATCAGATGGGCTTTCATGGAGGCGATGTTCAGACTGTGTTAAAAGGTGGGATTTTTCTTCTCCCCTCCTCCCTTCCATCCCCAGGGCTGGGAGGAGAAACCAGATGTTGGAGGGCTTTCAGGAAAGGCAGGCTCTTGAGATGTCACATGCGAGCCATATGCATCGGCATCCATCCTCTCTTCCCTCCGGCAGCTCCGGGGATGGGCAGCATCCCCGCACACGACACCTGCACGGGTGCCATTACTTCTGCTGGGTTTTCAGGACACTCCCCCCACCCCGAAGGTCCTAAGAAAGCAGGGTTGCTTTTGAGACCCCCTTCCCCAGCAGCTCCTGGTCCAGCCGCACGAGAGGTAAGGAGCTAGGATGGGTTGTTTGCTCGTGCATCGGACCCTCAGTGCAAAAATGCTATGGGAAGGCAGAAAGGAAAGCAGGGGGGACAGCCTGGAGGCTGTCCATGGGAAGAACTGTGTGTGAATGCACAGCATGTCTGGGGAGATGCGACTCCTCTTCCTCACCCTCCGCTCTTGGGCAAAGCCAACCCATACTCTTGAAGCCTTGCCCTAACTTCGTGCCAGTTTTGCAGCCCTCGCAGCTCTGCGTGAAGCAGGAGCCCCAAAGGACAGTCAGCTTCGCTGCGGGGCGAGATCAGGACTTTTGGAGACACATTTCTTGGAAGCAGCAGCTTGGCACTCGAATTGCTGGCAGCAGCTATGACCTGTGAGATAGTATCTCTGCTGTTGGCTTCACCCCGTGCCGCCGAGTGCTGCTACAAGATTTGCCTGTTTTAGGGTTCCCGATCAATATCGGATATTCTTACTTTGTCAGAAGCATGTTCAGGAAATGGGATCTCTCTAAAAAAAAAAAAAAGACAGGACCCTCCTTCCCCCTTCCCATACACACACAAACGGTGATATCAGGCTCAGATATCGCCACAATAAATCACAAGTGCCTTATCGAGTCTGCCTGTCTACTGCCTGAGAAGTTCTCCCATATACAAATCACAAGCCCAGATAAAAAAAAAACAGCTTGCCAAAACAAATATTCCTTTCAACTCTTATCCCATTTGTTACATGAACAAGTGTTTCTTCCTCAAGAAGAAAGATTTTAATGTACCGAGAGCTTACGCTGCTGCAAACCAGTGCAGCTCGCGCCGTGCAAAGAGATTCCAGAGAAACCCAAAAAAACCCCCACGGTTCAAGTTTTGAAAATTCCTTTTCTGTGTGCTTGTCGAGATCCTTTCCATCAGCGTCACTCCAAACATACGTTACCCCCTCCTCGGTCAGAGCTCAGCACGGGAGAAGGAAGGAGAGAGGGGACTTTGGGGACTTTGCTAGGTATTTGCTTACAAGGTGTCTCCACGGCATTCGGGGACTTGGCTGGAGCCGACTCCTGCCTGCAGCCACAGCCAGCGTTTGTTAATGCTTTCAGTGATTGCATTTGGAAAAAATCAAGCGGTTAACCAGAGGAGGGGGAAAAAGTTTCAGGAATCAAAATCCAGAATGTTTTCAATTATGCACGTCTGTTAGGACCGGAGAACAAACACAATCCCAACCCAAACACAAACCAAGCAGCTTTGGAAAAAAACATCAGTTGTAAATACACAGTAACCTCTTCGAGCAAGAACAAAATTTGCTTTTAAGGCCACAAAAAATAGAAAGCAAACGTGGAAGGACAGCAGAACACAAGTTATTCCTAGACAGGTCAGCTACGCGGGCATGCTGCTTCCCTAGCATCCCCTTGGAAAAAAAAAACACAGGCACGACAGCGCTGACACCCAGAGCGTAAGCAAACACGTGCGCGGTGTGGAGACGAGCATCGGGAGGAGCGGCAGCCTACCTGGAAGAAACCGGGCGGGATGGGGCCCCCCGGCATCCCGTCGTTCGGGGGAATGTTTCCAAGCACGGGACTCGGGGCGGCAGCTGCGCTCTGCGGGGAACAAAACCAGGACAAACATGGTGGGTTTGAGTCGGAGTTGAGAAAAAAACACATTAAAAAAGCCGCCTGTCCTGCCACACCACACTGACTCAATTAGCTTGTTACCTCCAGAGCCTCGAGCATCACTCCCCATGCCCCAAGCATCGCTCCCCGTGCCCCGAGCATCTTCCCCCCACGGGGGAATGAGCAGAGGATGCTCGGAGCCAGAGGGGCACAAGCCTCTGCGATTCATCCATGGAGAAGATGGCTGCACAAAACCCAGGGATAATTCTGGGGCTTATTTATTCATTTACCCAGGCATTTAGCCTCATCCAACGTGTCACTTCAGGCAGTAGCTGTTTTAAGGCTTTTTAAATGCTTCTCTTCCCTCACCTCCCCCCACATGCTCGCCGGTTCAGTTCTGCCCTCTGAAAAAGACGCCTCCCGGACCTCACCAGCATGCCAAAGTTTTATTGTGAATTTCCAAATTCATCGCACCTGATCTGTGGGGTCATGCCCCCCCTCACACCTCCCCAGGACGAGCCACCCAAGTGGCTCCAGCCCTGAAAAGGAGGGACGGGGTACCCAGACACACCGCTCATTCCTGCTCAGCATCTCTATTCATATTTACTTCCTCTCTGTGATGTACATGGACAGACAAAAGAGGTTTTTCTGGTGCAAGGAGCAGCTCCGGCAGTGCTGAGGGAAGGGTGGCATGCACCAAACCACCCGGGGAAAGCACCAGCACGAGGGGAGGCTCCTGCCCAGAAGGAAAATGGTAAGAAAAAGATATTTCCCTGAAGACCCCTGCTGACACACATCCCTGCTGGGTTAGGAGCGGTACCCGTGCCGTTGAAGTGCACTCTCGTTTACCCATTGCCAAACAAACCCCCATTCCCAGGGCAGTTACGAGGGAGCCTCAGGGATATTAATTGTGTTTGGATCACTGACCTACTCCCTCCACGAATCTTTACAGTGCACTAATCCACCTAAAACAACGTGGCAGGGCCGAGGAAAATCGTCCACCACAAAAAAAAATTTTTTTGGTTTTACTCCAAAGCTCAGAGCACCCCAACCCCACCAAACCCCGTGTCCCAACAGCAGCCGAGCCAGCCCCGGCCCCCGACCGCATCCGATGTGGTGACAACCACAAGATGCGAGCAGAGGGCAGAAGCCGAGGTGTCAGGACTTGGGCAGCCCGGAAAATTAAGGATTATTATTAAGGACTAAGGCTTGCCGAGGTGAGACCCCAATGTCTGGCTGGGAATCTCGCTATTCCGGACCATAAAGCCCTGCAGAGGCAGGGGAGCACCAGGCTAAGCGCTGCCTTGTGCCTTGCCGGGGACCACCTCTCGTGCCCCCCTCCACCACGCTCTCCGGCAGGAGCCAGCGTGCAGGATGCGGGATGAAGGCCACGACCACGCCGGATGAGCGGTTGCTTTTCCCACCCCAGCACCTCAGAGCTGGAAGCGCCGGAGACGACGGCACGGGCTGATTCCCCAAAAAGAGACCCCCCCTTCACGAAATAACCCCCTGTGGCTATGGAGTCCTGCGCCTCCGGGCACAGCCCACACCATGCTCCCCCCGTGCCCCCAAAAAGGCATCCCGAGCAGCCTTCCTCACATCAACAGCAAAGGCCAGATCTGAGTGTTTTTACAGTTAATAAAAAAAAAAGTCCTGGCAGGAAAAATAAGCCTGCCCATTCCAGGCTCTTTTTATACATCAGACGGCAGCAAAAATAGACGGGAGAGGGAGTGAACCCAGTTCTCCCCCTCCCTCCATCCCCCCAAGTGGGTCAGCTATAAAAGTAAAACCAAATCTTAATCCAAGGCCATGAACATATTGCAGTTTCTCTGCAAAGCAGATGACGGTTCTTAATGCAAAAATATGTAAGACCGAGCCCCAAACTGCAGCGAGCCCATTTGGAATTTCCTTTATTAAACCCTCTATCACGCAAAACGCTTCTCTCCCAAGGCGGCGAGCGCTGCAATAAAGCTGCCAAGGTGATATTTTATGGTTTCAAGAGATTTCCAGCACACCATAATCCTTTGCTGGGGGAATCTCCCAAAGCGAAACGGATCCCAAAGCGGTGTGGAGTGAGGATGGACACGTATTTGGGGATCCAGGGGGAAAGTACACTGCCCTCCTCCTTCCCTCTGCAACAGGGAGTGGAGGGAGGAGGGCAAAGCAGCCAAAGAAAATCTTGAAGCAAATGCCCATTTTTCCCCAAAACCGCAGAGTATTTTTCCGCGTTAAACACCCCAAAACCTCACCTATGCCTTCGCGGCATAAACGGGGATTTAAAGTTCCTCGCACATGTGGCGCTTGGCAGAACTCGGTAATTAAAAACCCACAAGTGCCCTGAGCATATTGTAGGATGGGAGCCAAACTGGTCAGCCCTTGATGAATGATTTACAAGGCTGCGAAGTGACATTTTATTTCTTTTTTATTCCCCTCCCCATCACTGCCGCTAAGGTAAACACGGAGGCACCTTTAGCCCCACAGAAGCGATGGGAGCGCAGCCGTGGCTGGAGCAGCTCTGCAAAACCCTTGGGGTGTGCCAGAAAAGAAAGGAAAAGGGGGAAAAAAAGACACTGGGAACAAATTTCCCAAACCCCGAGGGTGAGCACCCAAACCCCAAGGGTGAGCACCCAAACCCCAAGCACTTTCCAGCACCCATTTCCAGAAAACCAGGACTTCTTTGCCCTTCCAGCTCTCCCCACCGGGCTTATTTCCACCATTTTGGCTCAGAAACTCTTTTTAGGGACTCCGGAGACTTCAGCTGGACTTTGCCTGCCAAGCCCCTTTCACCAGGTGAATGTCTAAAAACCCCCAACACCCCTCCCCGGCGCAGGTACAGGCAAGACGGCGATGCCACGGAAGCCGGCAGGAGACGGGAAGCACCGGCGCGGTGCAGGAGCATGAAGCCCGCTGTGCCGCCGTGTCCAAGCTGGCGGTAAGCCGAAAGCACGTCCAGCCACACGAAGGACCCCGTTTGCATGCGACGCACCAAATTTCCTTCCACCAATACACGCCGGAGACCACTGCCGGAGATGAGCAAGGACAGCTCTGGCACAGCCAGCATGCCGGCTCGTTTGCCTTTTATTAGATGGTAAATTTGCTCCATGTTGGAAATAAAATGCAGTTCCTGGGGCACGCGTATATAGATATATACACACATACGTATGTAAATATATATATTTTTTTTTTCTCTCCCACATACATTGGATTTTTTCCCCCTTTTTGGTGGAAGCCAGCGGAGCAATGACAATCTGGATCGCCGTGTTTCGCTTCCAAAACGAAGCTCTCAGTTAACACACCGGCTTGGTACGCCAGCAGATGCCGTCTAAGCCTTTAAATCGCACACTAATTGCACTAATTGAGCTAACAGTCTCTGTTTCGTCTCCCTACCCTGAGTCAACCAGCGTCTTCTGGTACTGCTGTAGAGATCCAAGCTGTTGACTGTAGTGTTATTTTGTCAGCCATTAAACGATTCATCAGAGTCATTAATTGATTTATTACCGCTGCCTGCGAGTATAGCTTTGCAAATAAAGAAGGATGGAGGTCAGGAAGCAATGGAAATCGGACAAAACAGCACAGCCAGGAGCTGGGCACTTGAATTATCGGTAGGAGCCCGCTCGGGCAGGGCCACTGGCATCAGGTTATGGGGGAAAAAACAGGGGAAAAAAAGAAATAGATGTGCTGTTTGGCTGCGCTGCCAAACCAGTTAGGTTTTTCAGCTACAATCTACGTAGGATGTAAAAGGGCTATTAAAACAGTCTTGTTTTCTTAACCCAATCCTTAGGAAGAAACCAGGTTATTCCGCCGTATTAATTGCATTTAAGAGCGGCAGGGAAGAGGCACCGGCGCGGCTGCACCGAGCAGCTCCCCGGCCCCCAGAGCCACCCGAGCATCCCGAGCTGCCCCGCCAGCATTTTGGTGTCACCCGAATTTGCTTTCCCAGGCCAGCTGAGCCGGGAACACAACTCACCTCCGCTCGTCCCACAGCCCTGGGAGGAGCTGCAGACCGGCGCTTTTATTTATTTACTCTCTTTAATGCAGAGTTTAGGTCTTTGCTAGGCGTGAAGGTTTGCCGAGAGCAGGGTGCGGCGAGCCGTTTCCTGCCCCCCGCCCTGCGGCAGACCCGACCCGAGAGGAGCTGTGAGGCACCACCGAGGCCAAAGGGGTTTCGGGGGCTGAATTTAAAAACCAGAGCAGCCAGCGCAGAACCGGCGGGCCGAAATCGCCGCCGACAGCACGCCGCTGCCCCCAGCCCCGGGGAACCCCTGGTAATAAAAGGCAGCACCCAACAAGGGCAGGTTTGGGAAGCTGGGGAGCTTTTTGGATGCTCTGTCCGCACGGCAGCCCTCGGGGTGCTGCAATGGGATTCTTCCTCCGCATCCCCGTTGCTGGACAAGCCTGAGCCGCCTCCAAGAGCATCTCGAAGGTGGGCTAAGGCGCCGCAGCCCGATGCATCCCATCCTGCAAGGCTCCCAGCGTCACGGCGAGACCATACCCTGCGAGGTGGCAGGGCATCAGCCGAGCCCCAGTTTGCCACCCGCCCAAACTTGCCACGCTTCACCAGCACAAGCGATGGTTTCTATTAACTATGAAAAACAGGTTCCCGTTGGCGGTATTTACTCTGCCGTTAAACGCGAGCTGGTGTCCCCACCGCACGCTCCGGGCGAGCAGCTTTGGGTCGCGCAGGCAGCTGCGCAGCTTGCCCCAGCATCCTGCGGCTGGCTTTCACCAAACACTTTTTTTTTATAAATAAAAATAACCTCCAAACAGTGGTGCAAGGCGCTGGCAGGCAGCAGAGAGGATGCTCCCTGCGTGGGAAACACCACCAGTACCAGCCACTCTGCCTGCCCCAGCCTCCATCAACCCGGCAGCGAGATGGGGAATGGAAAAATATCTTCATGGCACAGACCTAAAACCAAACTAAGGATGGCTGGACCTTTGCTTTTTTGGCTCAAGATGTTTTTGCCCTCGTTCTCCTCTCCAGAAGAGCGGACCGGAGAATTTTGGCTGCATCTCACACCTCCCAGCTACAGCAGGAGCAGCACAAGGCACTCGAGGGCAGCTGCCTCCGGTACGAGCGTGTGGGGATGCTTGGGACATGTTGGTGATCTGGTATCTATCTGTCCCCTTTGATTTTATTTTTTTGCCTAGAGCACAGGCTTTGGAGCCTAAGGAAGAAATCAGCGTGCAGGTCAGGACTTAAGCAGGCTGCGTAAACAGGTAATACGGAATTTAATTGGACTCCAGTTAAGCCTTTTCATCTCGTTAAAGCTGCCTTCATCTTATATAGCCAGGTTTTAAATTTAATAATAGAACCCTCCCACACCTCGCAGTAACCCGATTAACGCCGGGGAGGACGGCACGCCAACCGCTTCCTCCGGACCGAGCCCTCGGATGCTCTCCTGCATCAGTCCCCTCTGCGGGTCGGTGCCAGCATCTGGGTTGCATCAACGTGCATGAAAATAAATAAAACACCAGCCCACTACAGTCGATGCGAGTGTGATCGCCGGCCCACGTGTCGGTAGCGGGCACCCACTGAGGCAGTCACTTCAAAACCACGGTGCTTGCAGAGCCTCTCGGGTGGGCTCAGGGTGTTTTTGGGGCACGCCGTGCTCCCCAGCTGCGGTACGCCGGAGACCGTCCTGCTTCCTCCGCTGCAAGCCACTTGGCTGGATGCTCCAGGAGACAAAACAAACTGGGTTTGGTTTATTTTAGGGTAAGAGAAGGTAAAAGGAGAGTGGGGTGAAGCTTTGTGTATTAGCAAGAGGAAGACATATAAAAAAAAAAAAAAGATTAAATGGGCTTGCAGCAGTATCACCATACCACCCAAACGCCATCACCGCGCTCCCGTGGGACACCAAGCTGTGCACACAAGTTCAGCGTAATTATACTTCTATGATAGCACAAGCTTTTTGTGCTTATTTTAAATACATCACCTGCAAGCCGCCTGGTATGGGAAGTCCCAGCACACAAAGCCCAGCGTACACCCCAGCCGGGAACAGCCACGCTCGGCCACTTTTTTCCCCCTCCTTTAAAAAGAAAGAAACAACCCCCAGCCCCCTATTTTCCCTGAGCTTTTTAAAAAAAAAAAAAAAAAAAAAAGGCATAACAGTTGAATGGTGTTTCAAGCTAATACGGGTCTTGTCTTTCCCCCCCCCCCCTTGTAAAGGATAATCTGAGACAGCAGCTTCGGCCACGAAACAATAGGATTTTAATCTCTTAAGTCGGCGTCCCCCTTATCCCCGGGAAGGAAACCCCTTCAGTCATTTACAAGTTTGTAAATAAGGCTCTTGGTAGCATCTCGCGGACATCTGCTCCGCCAGCCCAACAGCGTTCCTGCTAACATTTACAAACATCCTTACGCAAACACCCAGCGCGCTCTGCTGAGCTGGCTTTCTCTAAATATATCCCAAGGAAATAACTTGGCAGGGCTGCAAAAATTTCACAGCAACTGAATTAAGGGGGGGGGGGGGGGGGGAGGGAGGGGATAAGCATAGGAGGTGTAAAACAGACCAAATGCAATTAGGCTCGTTTTTGCACGCACGTGTGTACAGAAAGGTTTACAAAGGGAAACTTCTGGGAAGTTAAGCTGGGCTTGCTGGCAGTGCTTTCCCTGACTTAGGAAGGGCTTTGCAGAGGAGAGCGCGCCAGGGCTTCACGCCACGTGGTCAGGTGCGCGGATGCATCCCATCCCTGGCATTTAGGGATGCGTTGCCACGGGCATCCCTGAGTCCCCCCATCCCCAGCTCGGAGCGAAGGTGAAGCCGAGGGTCCTGGCTCTCCCACTGCCGGCGTCTTCCCCGGCACAAGACCCACGTCCAGCCTACGCCTTAAAATCAGTGTACGAACCCTCCCCGCTGCCAAACAGCTCAAATGGATCTCGTGCAATTAGCAGCCTGGAAAGTGCTGTAAATACACAGGTATTAATTACTATCAATTCTCCTCTAATAATTCCAGCAACAGACAGGCCAGGCTCTTTTCCAGCAATCAATACCATCCATTTCAGGGTCCACCTGCCAAAAAAGTTATATAAAATAATTATATAAAATTTTCATTAGATAATGCAATTGCTTAGGACTATTAATCTACCGCTCATCTATCAGCACAGGATGCTCGGCCCTACCGAGGGCCACCCGGTCGAGCGGTACAGCTCCTCGCACCGACGACCTGTATTTTCTCCTGCACTGGACACTTGGCGGTTCCCGTTGGATTTGCTCCTGATGTACCTACACAAGCTTTATGCAAAGCTTACGGATTAAGTTCAGATTTTTAAAAATTATTATTATTTTTAAAACCAAAAGGGAAACAGCCCCAGCAAGCAAACCTGCTGGGAGAGGTAACGTGCCAGAGTTTTCTGCAAAGTTGCGACGGTTAAAGCAGATGGGAGTTGACTCCCCGTGATGCCCCTCGCTTCGCGCTGCTGCTGTCGGGGTATAATTATGTGGGCTTGCATGGCTGGATGCTCGTCGGCACGTGCACCGGCTCGCCTTCCATCCTTGCCTTAAGCATCACAGCTGAAATCAAGTCCTCTCCTTTACCGACCTTTGAAAAGCTCAAATTAAGGAAAAATACTGCCTCCCTCTCAGAAAAATAGTAATAATTTGGCGATGAGGTCCAAGGGAAGCTGCTGGCTTTGGCAGCTGGACTTCTGCTTCCCAGCGCCTGTACAAATCGCTGCTCCTCTGCCTTCTGCCTTCTTCCAGATTGAAATTGCCAAGCGAATTTTGGAAGGGGTTTTAAGAAAAGCTAGATTTAAATTGGTAATCTAATTTAAAAGAGAAAAAAAATATATAATCCGCAGCTTTAGAAAAATGCCGCGCCATTGCACCACGTGCATTTGAAAAAACATAGTTTTAACTTGTCCAAAGGATTTACTAACAACTAACGAGGATATTGCCAATCCCGTCGGCTAGCCGACGCACCGCAAAACGCCCTGAAGGCATCCAGCGCCCGGCAGTGATTTCCCCATTAAAGATGGGTGCAGATTAGAATTTTTTTTAAATTTTTTTTATTTTTGCCACATTGTGTTTTAGCTAGCAGATCTCATTGGTTGCTGTTTGCAGTCAAAAATAACACAAAATAAGCTGCGAGTCTGCATGGGGAACCAGTGATGGCCAGTACCTAACCTTTCTCTGGATCCAGGGAAGGGGATGAGACACCCCCCCCCGGCGCCTGCCTTTGCAGTGCAGTGGGAAACACTGTGCCCTCCCCAGAAAAACACCCATTTCCATTGTTGGGGCAGTGGGATGCTGTGGGATGGAGCACCGACACCCCAGCACAGCATCCAGCACTTCCCACCCCCGGTCCAGCCGGAGAAGACCAGGACCCGACTCTGCCCTGCGGGAAAACATCCCGGTTTTCTCCATCCTCTCCCGCCGCAGGGAAAGAGAGGAGGGAATTAATGCAAATACTCCCATTCTTGTCATGCACTTGAATGCCAAAATATCCCATTTGCTTAAGCCTATTTTACTGCTAGCAGCTGCCCCGGTATTATTCCCCGACACCAAAGGCAAAGGGCGAAAGAAGTTGGTCCGGAGCAGGTGAACGCCATCTGCCCGTCCCTGACAAGATGCTGACGGCCACCATCTTCGTGTATTAACACAAAGCCTGTTTGAACGCCTGCGAAAGGTTACGGCAGCGCTTTTCAAGCGCCGCCGTAACCTTTCGCAGGCGTTCAACCGGGTTTTGTGTACCTACGGAGGCGGCCGAGCATCCATCCCCACTCGCAGCGGCCCCTGATGGATGTGCCTGCTGATCTGTGAAGAGTAAAGTTTTTCCACAACAAGCCTTTAAAAAACCCCAAAATTAAAAAATATAATAATAACAATAACAATAATAATAAAAAATAATAAAATCCCCTCCTCTAACAAAGCGGTAGGTCAGCAAAAAGAAAAATCATCATTTTAAACAAAAGTGGCTTCGTTGATGTTTGAAGATGCTTTGTAGCATCTTCTCTGCATAGCATCTTCTATTAAATGTGCTGGTGAAGGGATGGAAATGCCTTAAATTGAGGTGGAGGTGGCAGCTGACTTAAATAAGGGCTGTGACTTGCTGCGCAGGTACAAAGTTCGGCACCTCATATAAACCCTGGCGAGGCGGATGGGGAGAAAAGCGGTGGACTTTGCACGGGAGCAGCTGGCACTGCTGCGGTGAGACCCAGGGCGGCCCGTCAGAGCCCTAAATTAACCAGGATGAATGGACTTAACTGCAAATTTTGAGGACTCCTGTATTTGGTAGCAATGATGGCTATGGGCTTTTGTCCTCCCCATCACCCAAACAGCACCCACCCTCCTGGGAGCATTGCCATGACAAGTCCACCAGGTTTCTGCACGCTCGATGCATCCCAAGAGGCAAGTATGGACTTGGAATTCCTTTAGGAGGCTGCGGTCGTGCTCCAAGAGCCGACCTGGTCCTCCATGAGCTTTTGCAGGGCTGGCAACACCAGGATGGCACAAGGAAAGCTGTCGGCAAACCCCAGTCCCAAGCAAGATGGGTTTTGCGATTGCGCGATGCCCTCGCCAGTGTGCATGGGGAAAAGCCATCGCACCTCAGCACAAATCCTACAATTTCCAGGGTGACGTTTTAAAAATGGTAAAAATATTCTGCCCTCCATGCAGTGCTTTACAGCGAAGTGCTGCCCAGGTACAGAACTGCGGAGTATCCTGCAACGTTTTGCTGTGGAGCTATGGAGCTGCAGTGCATCCTGCATCCCTGCATCCCTGCAGGGTTTTACTGCCTAGGTACGGAGCTGCAGAGCATCCTGCACCCCTGCATCCCACAGCAGCGGTGCCGACCCTCCCCGAGCCCCGGATGGCCACTGATAAGGTCACAATGTGTGCGTATCAGCATCCCGAGTGCCACATCCCAGGCTCGCCCGTCCCCGGTCCCTGGGAAGCGGGTCTGACCGAGCAGCGTGGTGCAGCACGGAGCACCACCGATGCTCTCTCCGGGCGAGCTTAAAGCTTGAGCGAACAGCTCAGGTTTGAAACGCGTCAAGCTCAAGGGAAGACGCAACACGTGAGTGTGAGGAGGCGGCGGCGGCAGGAGGAAAATCCCAGCTTTCCTCATCACCCGCCGGCACAGGATCCCACCCCGGGGCCGTACCCATCACTCTGCCCCGGCAGCACGGAGAACGGGCCGTGGCTCCGGGGGCATGGCCAAAACCAAAGCGGTGCTAATCGTCCCCAGAAATCATCCCTGCGCATCTGCCGGGGGTCAGAGATGAGGGGTTTTGGGGAGGGGGGAATTGCGGTAACTTTCCCCTCCTCTCCACTCATCTAATCCCCTGGGCTAATCCCTTCCAGCCATATGGAGCCCTCGCATCCCAAACCTGCCCCTGGGAAGCACCCGCGGCTGCCTCTCCGGAACCCATATCCCCCCGAGACCAGTGCTTTGGACCTCCAAAGTGGTGTATGGGTGGGGAAAGGGTGCGAGCCCCCCCCCAGTTCCCCAGGAGATGCCCCCAACCGCTGCACACATGGTTTCTGATGAAAATTCACACCAAAAATACTCTTTAAACCCAGGCGAGCGCAGCCCCTGTGTCCATTTGCCCCCCCCTTTTCTAACAGCAGGGTTTCTTGCAGTTATTTGTGGGTGCTGCCCCCCAAAAATACTGTTTCCCGGGTCTGGTAATTGCTCGAGGCATTTGAAAATTAATAGAGCAGCTAGAGCAAAGGACGGGAGGAGTAAATCTGACGTAAGCCAGCGTGTAATTCAGTGTTATTCCCAAGAACTGGTGGCTTTCTCCACAGCCGAAAAAAGCCAGGGGCTAAGCCAGCTTGGAGGGGGCGCAGATCTTCCCTGGTAGGCTGGGATTTTTTGGGAGGAGGAGGGTGAATGGGAAGAGTTTAATTTCCAGAGCTTTTTAACCATTTTGGCACATTCTGGAGGAGAAGAGATGCATATCGACTGGACGGGAGGGAATCCACTGTACCTCCTCACCTCCAGCCCTGCTTTCTCTTGCCTACCCCTACCTGGGATAGGAAACACCGCTCCAAAGTGGTCACACGTTTTATTTACCTTAATGCCACCTCTGCATTGCTTTGGCACTGCTAGCAGCGGCGGTCTGGGCACAGTCGAGCCGTGGGGCTTCCCTGCAGAAAAGTCGCTCTGGGATTGTATAACTGACAAGGTGCATGTTGGGCTAGGGGAGGATTTCTGATAAAAATGTGGGTTTTTTGAAGTAGTCAGGTTTTTTTGCATGCTCACAGAGTGGTTTGGTTAGATGAAACTGCAAGCTATGTTACCCTTAAAGCTTACAAAACATTAATTATTTCACTTCTAAGAGTACCCCTCCCCATCAAAATAAGGCAGTTAATACAAACCCCCATTTATGAACTGGGAGCTTTTTGAAGCAGGCTCTGGAGGGACCCTATAAAACCAGCATGCAAACCCCTGCCCCCTGACCCAGCAATAAACTAGTACGTGAGGCAGGAAAACTTAAAGTCTTGAGAGCAAGGGGAAAAAAAAAAAAAAGAAAAAAAAAATTAGCCCCAGGCTTTCAGACAGCAGAGCGGGGGAGGGAGCAATGTGAGAGCATTGAGCATCACTGCAAGGTCTTGTTTAGACTGGCAGCGCTGGGGAAAACCTGGTTACAGAGTGGGTGGGCAGAGTCCGAGGGATGGATGGGGACGATGAGCAGAGAGAGAGGACTGGGACGGTGGTCATGGCCGTGAACCGCTGATGGAAACTTCCCGATGGGCTTTTTCTCTTTCTTTTTTTACGTCCACCATTTGATATCCGTAAGTAGGAGCCGCTCCTCCGCTCCCCGCAGTCAGAGCCGCTCTCGCAACACCCCGACACAAGCCCGGGCACACCGCCGGTGGGTCTGCCCTGGCAGCACGGCCCCCACGGCACCCTCCTCCCCACGGTGACATGCCTACGGGTGCCAGGTTGTGGCTCCATCGCCGCGACGAACGATCCTCGGTCCCCAAAGCTGAGCATCCCGCAACCTCCCAGCTCTGACGGCCGCTGCCCCTCGTCTCCCTGGGACCAAAACACCCCCAAATCCCACGGGGAGCCACGGGCAGACCCCGAACTCCCCAAAAGGCAGAAGATGCCCCGTGGCACTCCAGTTAGTTTTTCTAAGCCTTGGTACAAAGCTGGAGAGGACACCCTTCCCCTGCCCACCCCTCCTGGGCCACCTTGCTGATCCCCGAGCTGCCGGCAGCCCCGTGCCGTGCCGGCGAAGCTCCGGTGGTCTGCAGGGTTTCTCCCTCCCCCTGTCCCGGCGGGATGGAGCACCCATCGCCACAGCCTTCCGCACCCACCAGCATCTCGGTGGGCAACGGCCCCTCCTGGAAAAACTCTTCCAGGCTCTGGCATGGAAGCGACACGAGGGACGAGGGGCCTTTGTGCAGGCTGCACCCTGCTAAGCTGCAAAAAAAGCTGGGGACGGGGGGGGGTTCAAATGCTCCTGGTGCAAGGAAAGGCCCCCTCCATCGTCCCCCCTCCCTGGGCACCGGCTTTTGTATCGCCTTGGCCAGATTCGTTAACTCCCCTCCCAAAGCTGGGGCCTCCTCCGCCTGCAATCCCTGTGGATTTTACCTCCGGGCAAGAGCAAGGGGAAAAAAAAAGGGGGGGCAGCCCAGAGCCATAAAAGAGCCTGGTAAAAACAACAGACTGCGGTTGGGGAATAGATACATGATGGCTTTAAAAAAGCGCACCGCCGAGGAGAGTTTGATGGCTCTGCCAAAAGGAAAGAAGTGTCTTCCCACTTGCAAACAAGAGTTAATTATAGAAAAAAAGGCCCAGGAAAGTGTTAAAACCATCTGTGCCACGAGGAAGAGGCTGGGGCCGGGCGGGCGAAGGCAGCAGCGCTGACAGCTGCTGTGTACAAGCAGCCTGGACCGCTCCCCCCGTGCTGTGCCGTGCAGAGCCGTGCCGTGCCGTGCTATCCTCCCGCCCTGCCATCCTCGCCGTGCCATCCCTGCCATGCTACCCTTGCCGTGCCATCCCGCCAAGCCGGTGGCAGCAGCAAGCCACAGTGCTGCAAAGTCCCATCTGCCCCGGTACGTGCCGTGGGTCCCCAGCCGGACCCCCCCTCAGCAGCCGCCCTCCTGCACAGGTGCACGGGGCAGGAGCTCCAGGTTCGGCAGACGAGGCCACCACCAACTCCCAAAAGAGCCCCAGGTGGCACAGAAGGGACATCCCTGGGATGCACGCAGCAGCCTCACCAGGAGACTCATCCTAAATATTTCCCACCGAAGCATCACACCGGTACGTCCCAAGGGACGGACCTCTAGGCACCCATTTTTACCCCAAACCCTAGGGAAACGAGGCCCGTGCAATGATGCCAAGCGCCCCGTGTGGCCTCTGCCATCTCCTCGACGGGGCTGAGGATGGACGTGCCTCCTGCCGTGGGAAGGATGGGGTCCGTGGGAGGCCAGAGACCTGCGTGCCCGGCTGCAGCAGCACCGCCCGACCCTGCAGCCAGATCCCAACTGCTTCACAAATATTTACCTAGCTGGTTTTTAAACAAACCCGAAACGCCGGAGAGTTTAAAGTCCACGTCCCAAACAGCTCCTGTCTTGCTCTCGCCTGTCCCCGGGTCCCCAGCCGCCTGCCCGGGGAGCCTTGGGGCTCCTGCAGCCTGCCCCAACCCCCCGATTTTAAAGAAACTGCAGGCAGGCAGGCAGGCAGGCAGGCTCCTGCCTGGTCAGGCAGCCAGGCCAGCGGCAACACTTCTGCCTCTTATTTTATTAGGGACATTCAGGCTGGATGATGCCTGAACACGCAACTGGTGCATTTCAGAGGAGACCTCATGCTGATGAGCTTGCATATAGATTCACCGCAGAAAATAATTAGCCATAATTAAGGGCTTCTGGTTTATGGCTCCAACAATTGTTTAAACAGCAGAGCCCTGTTCAAATTAAGTTCAGGACTCGGCAGTAAATATTTCTTTACCATGATACAGTTTAGTTTCAAATTCCTGCTCCGAGAGCCAGCCTGGGCTGCTCACATCGGGGCCAGAGCTGCTTCTCCTGCGAGGAGGCACAGGAGCCGCGTGGCTGGACCCGGCCCCAGAAATCATGCTCTTTTGGAGCAAAAACCTGTTGGGGGTAAGAGAAGGGAAGGAGGAATGGCAGGAAAAAATTGCCGGGAGCTTGGAGAAGACAAGAGCGGATGAAGAGCAAGAAGGTGCCGCCGGCGGGTAGATGGCTCCGTGGCGTGACGTGGGCACCAAAGCCTGCAGCACAGCCGGATCGGCCGGTGTTTCGGCTCACCGAGTCGGAGGAGCAGTTTGAGGCTCTTCCACGTAGCATCTACCCACCGGGCCGGCCCCCACCCCACCTGCGGCGCTCCCTCCCTATGGACAACATATGGCATGTCTCACCTCATTAGAGACATAACTAGCAGAAATAATAAGCAAGTCTTAACACAAAATCTAAACTAATGCACTAGAACAAGCTCTTCAGCACCGAGGTTTTTCGGTATGCCCCCAAAACCCTGCTCCCAAAGCCAGCTGTGGTCCTGCAGCGTGCTCGTGCTCCACAGCACCAGCCTGGGCAATATCAACTGGGCAAAAGCAGAGTTAAAAGTGAAGATCAATATTCGTATCAAGGCAGCTTCTAAGGTTTCAGTTGGTTAAGTAGCCTTGAGATTTTGGCCATGAAGGGCGGTGCTGCTGGCATGGCCGTACGCTGCCCAGGGACACTCGGGTGTCATCTCTACAATTGCGATCTCCGGAGCAAGGAGCTGATGAGAGGGAGTCCTGCGTGGATGCAGGAACCACGCACGGGTGGAAACCTGCAAGCAACTCCACAACACGTATGCTGAAAGTTTACTTTTTTCTACTTTCTAATTAACACCAGCCCTCCGTTAGCACTGGCGAAGCAGGAACCCATCGGCATGCCACCGTCTACCACAAGGCACCACGCCACGATGCAGTCCCACCATGCCGTGATGCAGTCCCACCACACCGGACCAGGTAACGGACAAGAGAAGAGGAGCCCATATGATGGCCTGTGTGGGAACTCTGTCCCCAGCACGGTGGGGACATCGTGTGGGGATGCTGGCCCTCAGCCTGGGTAATTTCTCCTCTCCAAGGCAGGTCCTGAAGCCACCTCGGGGTCACCGCGTATGGCAAGCCCAGATGTTGCTGCAAATTAGTAAAACTCTTTCCACTGTTTTCTTCAAGGAAAAGGGATGTTTTCTCCCATTACCGCTTCCTCCAGCAGATGAAACCTCAGAAAGTCCTGGAAGCAAAACCCTGATGCTGCTCTGCCACCCA
Source organism: Harpia harpyja (assembly GCF_026419915.1). Classification (NCBI taxonomy): domain Eukaryota; kingdom Metazoa; phylum Chordata; class Aves; order Accipitriformes; family Accipitridae; genus Harpia; species Harpia harpyja. The sequence goes on from NC_068950.1 coordinate 40,155,193, forward strand.
AAAGGGCATCTTCATAAACATTTGGTGCCTCCCCAGGACAAGCCAGGAGCACCACCGGCTCCCACCAACGGCAGCGTTTTTCCGAGTATGATCTAGGAGCGCCGTGGGAAGCGCACAGGGAAAATGGCCGTATCATAAACCACCTCAACTTTATGACCTGAACGTTTTAAGATGTAGCAGGAGCCTTTGTACTGTGGCCATAACTGCAATATATCAGTTAGCCATCGCTTCCACCAAGATCTAGCACTCTAGATTTTGCAGCAAACGCTGACTTAAAGACCCATATCAAATACATTATGATACCACTGTTTCCCGTTACCCACGCTGATGATTCAATTAATTTAAAAACAGCAGTGAAATTTAATTTTGCCATTAACCCTGCAATCCCCAGCAACCGCCAGCTGGGAAGACGGCAGCCACCTGCCCAAGTTTGGATGGACCAAAGGGGTGGGAGGAGAGTGAAGGGACGAAAGATGAGGAAATACGGATGTGAGTGGATAAACAGGGCAAGGCAGGATCTTTTCTAATGCCTTTGCAGGGGTGGAAAGAGTAGGAAAGTTTGCAGGAGAGACGGGACAGGGAGCAGACAAGGGGTTGCAGAACAGCACCTGCAAAGGGCTTTATTCAAAACAGGCTCTTGTGGAAAAGGCTCGCTTTCCTCCTTCCGCTGGTGCAGCTCAAATTCATGTGGTCCCGCACAACTCCAAAGACAAACACGATGCGGAATGAAAAACACACCGGTGGCCACCCTCCGGAAGGGCAACCCCTGGAGCCTGCCCGGGTCTCGCCTCGGATCCATCAGTAGGGCCAAGGGTTAACAGGAACCGTCAAATGGAGCGCGAACTCCATAAAGGCAAGCTGTTCTTTCAGGGGGGTAAAAGGTTGCCCTTTAGAGATCTGCAGTGACGGTTTGCACGTAGGCTCAGGCCTCAGGTCAAGCGGGGCTCACCCATCGCTTCATCGGGCAGCCCCAGCTCACCGCAAAGGAACAGCACAGAAGGGACACAGCCGCCCGACAAGCTTTCCTCCCCGACACGTGGCCAGAGAAGAATAGTTAGCCCAAGCAGAGCTCTCCCATCTGCTTTTGTTTTCCAGTCTTCAGTCCCGGGCTCCGCTAAAGGCCCTGAAGTCACCGGGCATCTGTTCTCCTCCACCCATCGCAATCTGCCAGCCACCGCCGCTCTGACAGCCATCCATCACGCCGTAATACGCTGACCACGAGACCCAGTGGGACATCATTTTCAAGTCAAATGCAGCAGTTAGCATAAAATAAAGCATTGCCCTGGTTTGGTTTTTTTTTTTTTTTTTTTTTGACGATTCCGCAGCTGCAGCTAGGGACTCGGTATGCAACAAAAGTGAGGGGGGAAAAAAGGCACAGGAAAATGGCAATTCTACTCTTCTGAGTCATAACAATTATGACGTTGTGATAAGAAACGTTTTCTATGAATTTTTAAGTACCAGTAATCCTGTTTTGCAATTGTCCCCCGGGAACAAGGCGACAGATTGAATGGGGCTGACAGTTATTTCCATCCTGACGAACACGGCTCCGACGCGCCGTCTCCTCCCTCCAAACTTCCCAGCCCGGCGTTTGGCCCACCGCTCCAGCTCCGGTTTGTTTGGTGCAAGCGAAGCGGAGCTGGCTTGGCCATCGGTGCGACTGAGGAAATCCCCAATAACCCTGCAAAAACCACCCCGCTGGCCCCAAACCCCAAGCATGTACTTATTCGTGCGCCCATAAAGCAGGGCTGCCCTCCAACAGCATGCACAGGGAGGAAACGCACCCAATAAAGTCCCTTTTCCTTGCATGTGCAGCTATCCCCTTGAGAAACCTTCAGCTGTGAGCTACGAGGCAAGTCGAGCATCTTGGTCCTCCCCGGTCCAGTCACAGCAAACACCCTCGAGGGTCCCCAGAAGATGGGAATCAACAGGGAAGAGCATCCCTTGACGTTTCAGTATTTGAGACTCCAAAATTTCCATCACTACCCTAAAACCCTGCAGATTTATCTCAGTGACATTGAAACGGGCTGCGGGAGAAGGCGGCAGGGAAATGCACCTTTTTGTTAAAGTCTTTTAGACCGGGAATAAAACCAGTTCCTTTTACCTCTTTCGTAAAATGAGCACCGTCATCAGAATCAGTGCCGAGGAGCGAATTTGTTTTGCAGAGGATCAAATAAATAATGGATGACGAAGGAAAGCTGCCACGGCGAGACTGCTCAGGAGATGCTCTGCTCTACACAGCCTTTCCCGATATGCTCCTTCTTACAGCTCCTCACGCCAGCACCAGCTCCAGCCCCAGCGATGCTCCCCAAACCTGGGTACCAAGGGGTGCACCGGCCAAAGCGACACGCTCCAGGACATCGGTGCCTTACGGCTGTTGTCTTTGGCAGCCCCGTACGTTCGACGGGGACGTCTTTCAATTGCCGGCAGGCAAGGAGAGAAACGTGGGATGCACTCCTGCAAACCCAGGGTATTGCACGGGCCCCGGGATGCAAGCAGCCTGGCACAGAGCAGCATCCCCAGAGGGAAGCCCAGCTCACTGTCCTCAGCGCTGGCCATACTCAGCCACCAGCCTGTCAATAAGTCTCAAACCTTTCAATAATATGTTAAAAAAAAAGAAAAACTGAGTTTCTGCTTCCCTGCAAGCAGTCACCCCATGCCTCTCCCACTTCTGCCCTGGGATTACTCCATGCCACCATCCAGCAGGAGCGGGGACGATGACCCGCACCCACCTACGAGGGAAGCCCGGGCCTTCCAAGACCTGTATAGCCAGAAGACATTAAAACCAGCCTGTCAATTTAGATGCAAATTTATTTTAGATGCGACAGAGGGCTTACGAAAGAAGGTGCGCTGGGTGCTGTTTGCTTCTGCTAAGGCTGTTGTGATTTGGCTCCCAACGGTGTCGGATGGGTGTTGGGATGGGTGAGCTGGAGGGATGGGTGCCGGGATGCAGAGGCTTTCACCTCCGGATCAGTCCCTGGCTGAAACCCGGCTCCATAATGACCAAAAGCCCTTAGTCTGAAGGCTGTGCGAGCTGCTGCTGTCGGAGAGGTGCAAGCACAGAACCGTGCCCACCACCACTGCCTCCTCCACACCTCTTCCCGGCAATCCTCGGTATGATGCGGCTGAAACCGGCACCCTTTGTTTTCCTTCCCCAAGCCCGGGCAGCCCTCCTCCTCCTCCTCCTCCTCCTCCTCCTCCTCCTCCTCCTCCTCCTCCTCCTCCCAGTCCCCACCACCACCGCCACGGGGGCAGGCTGCAGCCCCGCAGGTCCCGGGGCGGCTTCTCAGAAAGCGTAACCGTTTCTGCAGAAAGTTTGGCAGCTCGGGCCAATGGCAGGAGATTCTTTAATCAACTCAAATTGCATTTTCTGCAGATAAGTCTCCCACTCTTAGCCGCCAAGAAAAAGCCAGCCGGACGGCAGCAAAAAAAAAAAAACCCAAACCAACACAGCCCCCCCCCCCCCCACGGAGGCTGCAAAGTCACCGCACAAGCTCGCGGGGTGATTATTTATAGCCTTCCCTCTGCAAAAGCCAAAAATAATTGTTCCAGCCCAATTACCGAATTTCTGAACGCTCGGCTCAGGGGTAGCCACCGAAGTGCCGCGCCTCGAGCCGCTCGCAATATACTGGGTTTGTGTGGCAAGGTTTTGGTAGCGGTGGGGGCTACAGGGGTGGCTTCTGTGAGAAGCTGCTAGAAGCTTCTCCCGTGTCCGATAAGAGCCAATGCCAGACGGCTCCAAGACAGACCCGCCGCCAGCCAAGGCCGAGCCCATCAGCGACAGTGGTAGTGCTTCTGCGATAACATATTTAAGAAGGGGAAAAATACTGCTGTGCTGCAGCGGAAAGTGGAGTGAGAACATGTAAGAGAAACAACCCTGCAGACAGCAAGGTCAGTGAAGAAGGAGGGGAGGAGGTGCTCCAGGAACTGGAGCAGAGATTCCCCTGCAGCCCGTGGGGAAGACCACGGTGAGGCAGGCTGTCCCCCTGCAGCCCAGGGAGGTCCACGGGGGAGCAGATCTCCACCTGCAGCCCGGGGATGCCCGAAGGAGGCTGTGACCCCGTGGGAAGGCCACGCTGGAGCAGGTTCCTGGCAGGACCTGCGGATCTATGGGGTGAGGAACCCACGGAGCAGGTTTTCTGGCAGGACTTGTGACTCCATGGGGGACCCACGCTGGAGCAGTCTGTGCCTGAAGGACTGCAGCCCGTGGGAAGGACCCACGCTGGAGAAGTTCGTGGAGGACTGTCTCCCGTGGGAGGGACCCCACGCTGGAGCAGTGGAAGAGTGTGAGGAGTCCTGCCCCTGAGGAGGATGGAGTTGCAGAGACAACATGTGATGAACTGACCCCAACTCCCACTCCCCATCCCCCTGCACCACTGGATGGGGAAGAGGTAGAGAATTTGGGAGTGAAGTTGTGCATGGAAAGAAGGCAGGGGTAGGAGTAAGGTGTTTTAAGATTTGGTTTTATTTCTCATTACTCTACTCTGATTTGATTGGTAACAAATAAAATTAATTTTTCCCCAAGTCGAGTCTGTTTTGCCCGTGACGGTAATTGGTGAGTGATCTCTCCCTGTCCTTATCTCGACCCACAAGCCTTTTGTTATATTTTCTCTCCCCTGTCCAGCTGAAGAGGGGGAGTGATAGAGCGGCTTTGGGGAGCACCTGGCATCCAGCCAGGGTCAACCCACCACACGCAATTAACACCCAGCGAGGTGGGATGGCTAACGGTGGTGGGCATCTCCGGAGAGCCGGGATGCCGTCAGCCCAGTGGCACTTCCCAGATGTCTGGTTTTGGTGAGGAGCATGTGTCTTACGATTGTAACCTCCACGGGGTTGAGGTGGGGCTCCAAAGAGGCTCCCTAAGAAACTGCTGGGCTCTAATGAGGTTTCACTGCAGCCTGTGCTGAACCCCAGAAATGCCTGTAAAGGTCTGACCATGCACAGCGGCTGGGAACACACATGGACAAACATTGAGTTGGGTTCCTTCCACCCTTTGCTGGAGCCCGGCGAGACCAAAAGCCTTCTGCAGCCCTCTGCTCAGATGCCTTCCCCAGCCATTTCAGCCTCCCTCGGCTTCCCATCCCTCCTTATGAGCCCTCTGGTTTTGTTTGGAGAGTGTTTTTCCTCCTCCCTCGGCTCAACCCACCTACGCCGCTCCGCTGCCTTTTCCATCGGCAGCGAAGGCAGGCGAAGAGGAGCGACCGTGTTTTGCATGGGAAGAGGGGGAAGCGCCAGGCGCCCGCTCCGAGTCCCCTACCTCTGCACACCTTCCCCAATATAAAAAAAATATTACATATATACACCAAAACCGCTGGTGGTGAACCCAAGCCAAGGGGCAATTCAGGGCGGTACAGCTGCTGTGCTTGCAGTCAAAACTGATCTCCGAGGTCGGGTATCACACATTTTGGGGATGTTCATCTCAAGAATTCCATAAAAGAACAACGCAACCACCCGCAGCCCAGCTTGAGCCCCCCCAGGCAGGTGGAGAGCCCCCGGCACCGCTGCTGAGGACAGGCAGCAACTACTGCTGCCTTCGGAGGGAGAAAGCCCAGGTTCCCTTTGCACCCTACTTCTGCGTCTGCTGGCTTGACCCATTGGGAGGTCTCAAAAAAATACCAAGTTTTGTTATAAGTAGGTAAAGCTGAGGGAAACCCAGCTGCTCCAGTGGTCCCTGCCGAAGAGCCAGCAGGAGCCCAGCTATGGAGGAACCTGTGTGGGAACCCAGAGACGCTGCCACAGCAAACCCACAAATAAGCACGTTTCTTTCTTTTTAGAGATAGCCTAAAATTATTGGGGAGGAAGTTTTCCTTTGGTTATCTCCTTTGGGAGGCCCAGATACATTGTGCTGAGCTGCTCTCACGACAGCGATCGCCTGGGGTCCCCACGAAATGCACCCTACGCTGCAGAACACCCAGTTACCAGCACATGCTTCCAACTCAGGCAGCCAGTGAAGCTGCAAACACCTAAAAAACTCCCCCAAACCTGCCCATTCCCTTCCACACGACTCATCCCACCCCACCACCATCTTCACCCCGGGGATGACCCGGGGAGCTCTTCCTCCCAGGTGCAGAGGAGGAGGCTGCAGACCCTCCTGGGGATCCACCTCCATGGGACGCCTCCGACCTGAACCAGCTGGGGCTCAAGCGTGCCAGCTTGGGCTTCAAACCTACCTTAGAGGACCACCGAGCCCCCAGCTGGGAGGTATACGGGGTGGGGGGACCCCATCTTTACCCCCAGCAAGCGCTGCCCCCCCCCCCCACGAGGCTGCGCCGGCTCCAGCCGCTCCCGCGATCCAAGCGGAGCAGATGGCACGCGCAACACTTACGGCTTCGCTTTCCAGCCGCCATCGCAGAGCTGCTTCTCAGCAGGGCGGAGGCGGGGGGGGGAGACGGCTTTTTTATTTTTTTTTTAATTTTTTTTTTATTTTCCCTGGGAATTTTGATTTTCGTTAAAAAAACATGTATAATCCTGCGCTTGAGACCTGGGAGCCCCTGGCAGGCAGAGCGCAGTGCTCTGCGGAAGGACGGTGCGTGCCGGCTCATCGGCAGTCTGTCTGTCCGTGCCTGTGGAACCCGCTGACCGCCCGAAATCCCTGTTGAGAGGGACAAATCCTGGAGAGCCTCGCAAAGCAGAGATGGGGGGGAAAAAAGGGATGAAGCGATCAAAAAAGGGGCTTTCTAGGGATTCTGCTGGCTCACCTGGATTTCTTCCTTTTTGATGGCTCATCCCCTGCTCACCGAGGGGCAGCTTCTGCCTCTGCCACCCCGGTGGGGCAGGCAGTGGGTTTGGAGAAGCGTGCCCTGAGCAGAGGAGACCTGGAAGGAAAGCCGAACCGTGTTTCGGCTCCCTGGGACATCAGTCCTCCTGTCTCCACCAACTAAGATGGAGCAAGGGAGATGCTGTCCCACCCAAGGCGATGACAGGCTCTGGGGGCATTCGCCAGCTTGGGGACCGGACCTGCCTGGGTCCGATGCCACGGCACAGCACGGTCCTCTTGTCCTACACCGACGGCTCAAACCAGGTTTTTAGCTTCCTGGTGGAAGCCAACACCTAGAATGAGGCTGGGAAACCATAAATCTGGGCATCGCAGACACCAGATTGCTTTCAGCAGCCGCGCTCTGCACAGAGCTCGGCGATAAGTAACAAAAAGTCTGCGCTTTGCGCCGCTGATTTCTTGTCTGGGGATGCATAAAACCTGGGAGATGACAGATCGGCACCTCAGTCCAAGAGCATCCCCGCGCTCGCTCTGCCGGAGAGGCGGATAAACAAAGGCAGCCCTCCCCGGTGTCCGCAGGCAGCTGCCACCGCTGTCGTGCAATAGCGAGAGGGGGAAAAAAAAAAAAAACAAAAAACCAAAAAAACAAAAGAGGTCTGCAGCACCAGGATCCACGGGAATGGGATGCTCCCGGCGCTATCCCGGCCCTTTTATTCTGTTGGTACCCACAGGGAGCTTGGCTCCGGCCCCTTGGACACCTCCCCTCCCCGGGGGTCTCCTTGCCCAGCCGCCACGGCTGGATGCCAAGGGCAGCGCCATACGGTGTAACCACTCGGCATGGCATGGCGAGGAGGAAAACGTCTCGTTTGGGCACAGAGAGCGGCTTGGCCATCCCAGCAAAATTGCTCAACGATGATTTGTACCAGGCTGTAGCAGTTTTGTGCCGACGGCTGCTGTCGGGTGTGATAGATGCCTGTCCGAATCCCACATGGGACGGTGCAGGCAGAAGAGCTTGAGAGCCCATCCGACGGCACCCAGAGATTCGGTGAGGTCAAATATTTGGCAGGGAAGTTTCTGATGCCGTTCCTTAATTTAGACAACCCCACCGCTGGCAAGGACTGGTGGGTGCTCACCGATGCTTCGCACTGGCTGGTCGTGACAGCAAGGGAAAAGGGAGAGTGCTGGGAAATGCTAACTTGAGGATGTTTCCAAGAAAAAAAAAAAAAAAAAAAAAAAAAAGAGAAGATGGCCATGGCTGCAGCACTGAAACACCCAGGTCTTGGTTCAATCCATACGTGGGCACGTGCTGGTTGTGCTCGGCTCGCCTCGTGAGCTCACAGCAGCCTAAAGCAGCCGGAATAACGGTGCCGCGCTCCTCCCAAACCCACCCTCCTTCCCCAAAAGGTTGGCTGGACCCCTGCATCCCATCTCCATCACCTTTTCCAACCACCGCAGCCCCGCGCTGCCCTATTCCTGCCCCATCAGTTTGTGGCTCAAGCCCCAGCTCCTCGCACAAGAGCCCCACCGCCGGGCTTCCCCCCAACAGAGCAGCACAGCCCCAAAATTTGGCTTTTGGAAGTGCCAACGAGAGCATCTCTAGCTCCCAGGGGCCGCACGGATTATTTCACCAGGCCACCGCGGCGAATCCTTCGCAAGGAGGGAAGGCAAGGCAAGAAACCATCTTTGCAACCCCAAAGTTGAATAATTATCACCTGGGCTGTGAGAAGCCCTCTCCTCCTCCCCAGGCACCAGCTCCCAGGACCCACCAGCACCCGCGGAGGGGACGGCAGCGCCGGCCCCCCCAATCCCCGGGGCTTTGCCGAGGAATGCCGGGGGCGGCGGTGGAGAGGGGGGGAGCAGCCGCGGCGCTGGGAAGGGAACCAGCTGGAGAGCTGCAGCCTCATGAAATAATGAAATGCCAAACCAACCCCTGCATCTTCCACAGTCTCTCAGGTCACCTACCAGATTAGGAGGCCTGTTGCTAAGGCAACCATATCTTGCAAGTGCTAGCTGAACTTCCCCATCGTTTTTAACCCTTTAAGGAGCAAAAAAAAAAAAAAAAAAAAAAAAGAAAAGAAATATATATATATAAAAAATAATAACAAAAGGGTAACGCCAATAATGCAACCCGTGGGAGACCAGCGGAGGCAAAGGGGGGGGCGGCTGGGAAAGGGAAATAAAAGAAAAGGCGCCCCAGCAGCCACCTCCCGCATGATGCACGCCGCGCTGGCTCCCTTCCAGGCGGCTAATAAAATTATTCGGCATCCGCGCACGCACGCGAGACCCAGCAAACTTTCGATGCGCCTGGCATGGCAGCCGGGGGGGGGGGGGAAGGCAACAAAAAGTCAGGTTATGCATATGAAATGGGGGCAAACAAAGCAAAAATGGAACTTTTTTTTTCTTTCTTTTTTTTTTTTTTTTTACTACAAGCCCTCACGGCCTCGCAGACACTGGCAAGCCCTGCCACCGCGGCAAGCAGCCGGCAGGCCGCGCCGCGCAGGAGGGGACAGATGGCCGGCGCTGCGCCCGGCAGCAACGTCGGGATGGAGGTGATGGGCGCCTGCGGCCACCCCACCAGTTTTGCTGCAAACCAAGGGCCAGGAGCATCCATGATGGGGATGCACGGCTTGTGCTCTGCGACGATAAAATAAAATAAAATAAAAATAAAAATAGCTCCCTCACCACCTAGGGATCACACTCCAGCGGGGTGATGGGGAGCACGGTCCCCCCACTCTGGGGGGATAAAACCCCATTTTGAAGGCACACAAGCAGGGAGCCCCAAATATTGCAGCTTGCTGGGATAACGGGAAGGCCTGTGAGCAATAGGAAAAAAAAAAAAAAGGAGCAAGGCAATGCACAGACAGCACAAGGAGAAAAAAAAAAAAAAAAAGGAGGGAGGGAGAAAGAGGCATGGAAACGAGGAGAAAATGTGGAGCGGCATAAATCAGGCGCGCGGGGGGAGCCAGGGAGGCACGGCAGCACGTGCTGTGTTCCAAGCGCGCGGGCAGCGCACGCGGCCGGCTTCTGCCTGGCAGGATTCGCACCGGGAAGCAAACCGGCCTCGTGCCCCAGGGAAAAGGGCTCCCACCTTCCCCCCCCACCCGGGGGTGCTAATTCGGTGTGGGGTATCAGCTCTGCCACCCAGCAAGCCATCGTTCCCCTGGTAAAATCTCTTTGGGAAAGAAAAAGCCTCCGCTGGCACCGGTGCAAAAGATACTCAAGGGCAAAAATTTAGGGGATTCCCCTTTTTTCCACACCACACCCCCCACTCAGGTCAAGGTGGGGACAGCAAGTGCGACAATTCCTGCTGAATTCCCCTCAAATGAGGGCAGCAAGATGGAAACTCGCTCCCAAAGCCACCTTCTTCCCACCAGCCTGCTCCAAAAATCGCAATAAAGAGAGGTGCGAGGGTCTGTGCAAACCCAGTCCCCGCTTTGCTCTGGGTTGCGGTGAGATGGGCTCGCGGCCGGGCCACCGCACCAAGGGGCTGCCGGCATTGCCGCCCGGCTCCGTCCTGCCCTCCGGCCTCGTCCCCACGCCGGCACCCCCGCACCTTGCCAACTAGCTGGCGGGAGAAACTTAATTAGCCATGTCCGTCAACCCCAAACATCTGTAACCAGCAAATTTACAACCAGAAATAAAGAGGAGTGACCTTCGCGGTGTTGAAAGACAGTTGGGTTCTTGTATTACAACGGCGGGGACAGGCAAAATTCATTATCTCTAATAGCCATCCTTATAACCAGATTAAACACAAAGGCAGGAATTCCGTATTCCCTGACGTGCCACCGTCCCCATCCCGAGCGGAGGGGAGCTCCCCTCTGCCACAGCACCGCTCGCACAAACCCCCATCGCTGCAAATTCAGTTGATGTTTATGCACGTGGCCATCTCCATCCCTCCTACCTGGCAAAAACGGTATCCCGGCTCGTCCCACCCCACCGGACCTGGGGACACCCAGCTGGCATCTCATCCCTCCTGGTCCTTCTCCAGGCAGCGCTGGGGAGATGCTCGGCTTCCCTGCGAGCATCCCGGGGGGGGGGTACCAGTGGCGAGCTCCCCCCAGCACCAGGGACACTGCGGTGGTACCCAGAGCCGGTGCTGCACATGTTTGCTCACAGGATGCAAGGGAAAAAACACCTGGTTTCCAGCACACAACCAAACAGAGCCCGACCCTCCAGAAATAATCATCGTCACATCTCAGTGCACGTACTTTCCCAAGCACGAGGGCTTTTGTCCTGAAGACGTAGCCAAGGCTTTCACCTCTGCAAGATGCACGTGGTGCCAATCACCGGCCGGGGAGCGAGAGCCTGTTATTTTCATCAGAGGATGTTCTCTGTGGGGACCTTCAGCTGCCAGCCAGGAGAAACAAGCCACTGGAGAAAACTCGAGCCTCCTAATGGCTTTTTCTTTACCATCCCAGCCCTGGCAGCAGCACGAGGGCAGCTCCTTCTCCAGAACATGAGCACCAGCGGGGCCAGCTGGTTTCTCCTGTGTTCAGCAGCAACAAGTCAAACTGCTTGGAAAACACTTAAGGTGGGGGGAGGAAGCTTCAAATGGACCAGGCGGACGGTGCTCCGCACTGGAGCAACAGTAAAAGTTAAAATTAATTAGCTGGCAGGATGACAAAGAAGCCATTGTGCAGCACGGTGGAGCAATCCAAGTACAAAGGCTTTATATAAGTCATGTTGAAAACTCCTTGATGACTGCAGGTAAGGACGGACAAGCTGTCAGGACGTGCCACGACACCCCAAAGGGCTCAGGGACAAGCAAGTAAATGTGCTTTTTAACGATGAAACAAGCCCTGGGAGTCCCAGCCTGGATCTTCTCTCCAGAAGAGACTGGCAAAGGCGTGAAGCACCTAGGCGTTACCGGTGCTGCGATGCCCAGGATAAAACAAAACCAGCCGTTTTGGGTTTTTCCCTGGAAAATCGCGCTCGAGCTGGGCTGCAGATGCCCACGTGCAACACGGACCAGCGTTTGCTTCCTTGTGAGCTCCCGCCTCCATCCCCAGCCATACCCCACCGAGCACACCCCCGCTGAAAGCCCAAGAGACGAGACCGAGCGTTCTGAAGCGTGGCTGCCCCTGCCTCAAACCAGACCCCAACGGGGTCTTACAAAACCAGACCTAAATCCCAGTTCACACCTTTCAGAGAAAGACCCCAACAGCCAAAGGGTCTCCATCACCAACAGGCAGACCCGCGTTCCGCTCCTCGGGGAGAAGCGGGCACCCTCCCAGAGCCGCCGGGGATGCAGGAGGAGGGCAAGGGGGGGCTGAAGCTGCAACGGAGAGTCACCCCAACGCTGCTACTGGCCATGACCCCCGCCACCTTCACCCCCCCACCCCACAGGCAGATGGGCGGTGGTGCGGAGGGAGGCCGGGTGTGATTTACACCCCACCAGCTGCACAGCTCTCCCGCAGAAAGGAGCGGAGGGGGAGTGAAACACCTCTCCCTCCTCCTCCTCGCTGCGAGCATCGCTCCCAGGCAGGGGGATGTGGGGGCTCAAGCAGCCCCTGCACCCCACAAGCTACCCTTATCCCAGTGGGGGTCCCCCAAAAACCAGGGACGAGCACCCATCGAGTGCCCGGCGGAGCAGGAGGGCAAGGAGGGTGCTCTGCCGGGCTTTGGCAGGGGAGCAGAGCCGAGCGCGACGCCGCAGCCTTATCTGCCCACCCCAAACCAGGGCACGCTGCGAGGAAGCGCCCTGCCCCCCTCCTCGGCGTGCGCTGCCTTTTTTTTCCACTTAAAAAACCCCAAAACAACAAACCAAGCTCCCAGCTCCTCCCCAGCCCAGAAGCTGAGCTGCAAGGTGCAGCTCAGGGCAGAGCTGGGCACCACTAGCTGCCCCTGGGGGTGATGCAGGGGCTTTTCCCTCCTTACAGTTACCAGAAATGAATAAATAAGCGATGCCAAAGCTTGGGACACCCTCGCAGCAAGCCTATTTTGGGAGGAAAGGGGAAGACAGCCAGCCGCTCGCCTTGGCAGGCACCCATCGGTGCTGGACCAGGCACCCCGGGTGCAACGGCAGCCGCACGGGTGGGAGCTGGGGCAGGAGAGGGATGCAGGAGAAAAACCAGCTCTGGGCCAGCATGCCTGCCAGGAATGCCATGGGATGCAGGCACCACAGCTGTGCCGGGCAGGTCGCGCTCACCAGCGAGTCAGAGCCGCTGCAGTGCATCCTCTGCTTCGGTCTGTAGCTAAAAAAATCCCATTTATAGGTGCGAGCTCAGCCCTGTGATGTAAGAAATCAGCCCAAATCCAGGGAAAACAGGAGGGAAAAACCCCCACCAGACCCTGTTTGAGGCAGGCAGGAGGGGCAGTGAGAGCTCATTTTCACTACAGAAAGCCGCTGCACCCCGGGAGGAGAGGCGCCAGATCAAATGTTCAAGGGTTGATGCAGAAACATTAAGAAAAAAAAAAATTAAAAAGAAAATGTTAGCTTAAGACACAGCTAGTGGTCTTCCTTTGGACTTTATCTGGAGGCCGCAGGCTGCGGTGGCGCTGCCTTGCACATGGACAGACAGACAGACCCCCCAGCCTCCCGCTTGGCCCGGGGAACAGAGAGGTGGAAATCACCTTGCTAAAAGCCACCGGTCGTGGTGATGATGGCCGTGGAGGAGGAAGAATAAGGCAGGTTGGAGAGCACTTGATGGCCGGGTGCGAAGTGCTGCTCTGCTGACCCAACCACGTACCAAATATATAGGCCCATGCACCTATATCTATCTATACCCATACTTATATCTTAATTGTCTATATTGCATAGATATAATTGCATATATACATACACACACACATATATTTTGCTTAATTCTGATGTTAGCAGCACTCATGCACACACCATTAAACTCAGGCAGGAGAGTGGGCATTTCTCCTCTTCTCAAAAAAAAAAAAAAAAAAAATTAAACGCACAAACCTGAGACAAAAGAAAAGGTGGCCTTACCGCAGGGGGAGCTGCACCCCATCCATGTCCAAACCTTACCCAAAGCTCCCCCCGGGTGCCCTTCTTGTCCCAGCCGGGGACAGGGGATGGCCATCACCACCACAGGACACGGGGACAGGCGTAGAGAGGTGGAGGGGGGTACGGGGGTGGGCAGCTGGGTCCCACCACACGTGGGAAGCGGCACCCACAAGCAGCCGCCTTGTATTTTGGAAATCCCCCCCTCTACTGCACAGCTGTAGCTTTGAACTCAGCTCCTGGCACTCATGGCCACGAGCAAGAGTTTTAAGAGAAAAAAAAAAAAAAAACCAAAAAACCCCAAACCGAGGCAGAGGCAAAGCATTTGTTTACTCGCAAAGAGCCGTTTTCGCTCCCCGCCAGCCCAGAGGAAAGCGCTGCTTCCGCCCCGCCGAGCCCCCCAGCCCCGGTGCGTGGGGGGGTTGTCTCCCCCCGGGGGTCTGCAGGGTCAGGACTCGGAGGGAGACGCTGCTGGGAAATAAAAGAGGGAACGTGCTCGTCACTGAGCAGAAGCCTCAGCGGGAGTTTCATAACCTGACCCGGGAGCGGGATGCTGGCGAGGCAGCCGTGTGATGCTCCTGGGGATACAGCCCGCTCCGTGGTCCCCACGGGCGGAGTGGGGCGGACCCCCGCCATCGGCCGGGCTGGGATGCACCGGGGGGGGACACGAGCTGCTCCAGGCGCTGCATCTCTCCCTCTGCCATCCCATCTGTTTATACGGCTCTCAAGGAAAAACAGGACCAAACGCCGCTGCGGCAGCTCCCCCAGCTCCTCGCCAGAGCACCCCCGGTCAGCGAGGGCTTCACGCGGCCGGGTGCCATTTAAGTGGTGCTGGCTCTGCCGGGGGGGGCACACACGGTGAAAGAGGAGAAAGAGCCGGAGCCCCTCGCCCGCTCCCCGTGACCGGCTCCGGCAGCTGTTTCCAATAGATCCAGGGACGGCTTTACAAGAGAAAAATAGGGAACAAAAGGTAGGAGAAAATCCAAGTTTCCAAGGTAAGGAAGGAAATGATCAGGAGAACAGGAAAGCCTCACTCGTACCCAATACACGGCGTCCTGACCTAACGAACCTCCTCGCTGCCCGCCGCAGCAGGATGGCGAGCCCCCCCGCGCCCCGTGCCGGACTGCCGGCCAGCCTCCCCGGCACGGCACGGCACGGCACGGCGGCCCCTCGCCCTCTTTGTTCCTCTGAAGGGACCCCAGAAAGCCGGGGAGGGCAGAGCTGCGAGCTTTGTGCTTGCCCAGAGCGGAGCATCTGCCGGGGGCGGCCGTTTCCCCCCCGCAGCCCACCGAGCCGGCGGCGGGTCCCCTCGCCGGCCTCACCGCGCTCGCCCACGTGGCCGCGGCGCCGCCGGGGCAAACAATGGGATGGCGCGGGCCGCCGCGCTTGCCACGCAAGGCCTTCCTCCTCCTCCTCCTCCTCCTCCCCGCTGTGGGCTTTGCCTGCCACCGGGAGCTGGCCCCTCTCGAGCACTGGGTGGGAGGAATTAAAAAAACCAAAAATAAATACAGAAAACGCACGGAAAAGAAAAGGCTCAAATCTGCCTCGTTGCTGCACTTCGGTTCGTGAAAGGCGAGGGCACGCTGACCCGCGCGCACCGAGATGGGCGATGGGGACGGCAGAGCGGGGACCTCCCTGGGCAGCACCCAGGCTCTCACCCCAGCACCCCGGGGTGCAGGGGGTCCCCGCCTGCAGCACAAACCCCCACCTGCCCTCCCATCCATCAGCCAGGATGGAAGAAATCCTCCCCTCTCCTCCCGTCCCACCCCCGGCTTTTCCGGAGAAACCCCTCCCAGATTGGAGCCGGAGAAACTTTGCATCTTCACACCATTTGTTGACATAAAATCCATCCCCTGCCTTACTTTTGCAGAGGCACTCGGCGAGGGGTGGAGCGGGGGGGAACGTCTGTTTCCATTTGAAACTGTCAAAATTAGCATTCAGTAATTAAAAATCACACCCTTTCTCTTAATAACCTAACCAGCATGATACAATCAGGTTGTGCCAACTCTTTAATCTAATTGACTAATTACAGATTTTAATTTAGTCAGTTACTGAACAACTGTTGACAATTTGTTTTCATTAGGGACAGAACAGGATAAATATTTAGGCTCCCCAGTCAAAGACTAAGACATAAGCTCTGGGCTCTGACCTCCGGTTTCGCGCCGGCGGCTTCTCCATCGGCATCACCCGTGGAAAGGTGCCTCTCTGAAACACCCCGGTCCCACCGTCGGGCAGCGGGAAGTGCGGCAGCAGAGGCTGCTCTGTCGTGACAGCCGATATTGTTTAAAATATAAAATTAAACTAATCCAGCTTTGCACGGTGCTCCAGTAGAAGCGGGGTTTAAGGGACGCTCAGGCTCGCAGGCGGGATGGGGATACCAGTACCCTAAACTGGGAGGGAAGGCTGAGTCCAGGACACTGCCGGGAGAGGGAATTTCTGTATTTTTTTTTTTTTTTTTTTTTTAAGTGATGTGGAGTTTTGCAGCTGCTCCTGGCAGCCCGCCACTCCCAAAGGAAACTCCTCTCTCTGGTTACCTACCGGGGAACCCTGTCCCTGCAGAGCAGAGCTGGACGGAGCCCAGACGGAGCGCAGTCCCACGCAGAGACGGGACGGAGCTGTGCGTGCCGCCGTCTGAGCCCCATGCCCGGGGCTCAGGCAATGCCCGTGGGGGCTCCCAGGGACCGCACAAAGCTGTTCCCAACCCCTGCCCCCGTGTTGCGCCAAACCTGCCCCAAAAACACCTGCTCTCCTACGCTTCTAACGCGCTGTCTGCAGAGGGCACGTTGCAGAAGCACTCGGGGACCACCACCACCCCTGCAGAAGCACTCATGGGCCACCACCATCCCGCTTGCTGGTCCCACACCCACCCCACGCAGCCGTGGGTGCTCGGAGCAAGAGTCTCACAGCCTTCGCTGGTCCTGGAGCAAGAAGACAGGCCGCCACAGGAGAGGTGACAGTCACACCGAACCCCTCATGCATGCAGAGCATCTCCTCCCAGGAGAGGTCCCACATGGCCATCTTGCCTGCCAAGGTGCCAATGCCACGAGGCGGCCACACGGACCCCGGGGAGCAGAAGATGCTGTGACAATGAGGAGATGCCCCCCTGCACCCCGGGGACGCCGGTCCCACAGCCAGCCGGGGCGTGATGGGCAGATCCAGCAGAAAAGGACCGTTTCCCACGCCTCGCCTCCAGAGCGTGGCTGGGAGGGCACTTACGAGTGGGGGGGGAAAAGCTGGGTTTGAGGTTCACACTCCAGTGCCTGGGTGACACCCCCAGCCCGTACTGCCAACAGGCAAAACCCTTCCAGCCCCTTGGGTTTCACCTGGTTCCCCACTGAGCAGTCTTGCATGCTAACACCAGCAAGCCTGGATGCTACGTCCCTCCATCTCCAGGGGCTTCAGAAACCCCCTCACCGAGATCTCAATCCAAGGGGAACTGTTTCAGACGGTGAGGAAAAAGGAGGAGCGCTGGTTGCCCTCAACCAGGATGGGAGGACACGAGCCCCAACCACACCATCTTTTCCCAGACCAACCGCCACCTTTCCAGCAGCAACCGCCCCTGCTGCAGCAGAGCATCCTTCCAGACCCAAGTTAGAAAGAAATGCAGCAGCTTTCCAAAGTTAAAAAAAAAAAAAAAAAAAAAAAATCAATACTTTGCGTTAATGGCAAGTTGAAGCCACCGCTCCATAGATCTTGCACTGCAAAGAAAACAGCATTTCAAATGTTCCCAAGTGTGGGTCCTTCTCAGGGGGGAGCTGGGGGCAGCAGAGGAGGGGAAGGATGAAGTCAAACTCTCAGGCAGCCAAAGGCTACCCTAATTTTTCTCTCCTGCACGTTGATGCTCCGAGCTGGCCGTGCAGGCAGAGCAATACCGCAAAAAGTATGTAGCAACAGTCAACTAGATTTAAGTTCATTTTCTGTAGCTCGAGGCCAAAATCGACTGAAGTGGTTCTGGTGATCAAGTTTTCTGCAATTCCCCTTTCTATGTATTACCTCTTTGACAGAAATTCACTGCGGTATTTAAACTGGCAGTCATCACCGCTAACTCAAATTGTATTGGCTTTCACGGCGTTGAAATGCTCAACTGCGACCAGCCATCGGCCAATTCCCAGATAACGCAGCGGCTGAAATCCCCTGTCATGCCGAGCGATCCCGTTGCAAGCTCGCCGACTCCGGCAGCACGCCGGAGCGCACCGCAATGCTGGTGCGCTTGCCGTGGGGCTCTGCCCAGCGGAGAAGCCCAAATCAACGGCTGTGGGTTGAGTTTTAGGAGTCGACGGGTGCTTCTGGTGCTGTTAACTTGGATAAACTCTTGATACAGGTGGGACAGGCTGACTAATAACCAATCTTCCAACCAGCACAACTCGTTAGTTGCGTTAACAGACTCGCAGCCGTGCCGGAGACGGAAGGAAAGAGAAGCGCGGCGTTCCTCCTGCCTGCACCAGGTGAATCCTGGCTCCCATCACCCCTCTCCCAACAAGCACCTTTCTACCAAGTCCCAGCAGCCTTTTGTCCCGGCTTCAGAGAAAAACGTCGGGGGAAAGGTAAAAAGCAATATTCCTCAGCTGCGGCAAGAGCCCATGGCTTTCAAGGGTGTCCCTGCCCCCAAAAAGAGCAGTGGGATTTCTCCTTTTTTCCCCCCTCACTAGAAAGAGTTTAATATTAAAAACTGGAGGGGGAAATTGGCAATTTGTCCTGCTGCTCCTAATAGTTTTCATATGGTTACGCTGGGAAACAAAGTGGAAAGGACACAGCAAGCAAATCCCACCGTTAGCACCCTGCTAACGAGGTGCACCGCTCCCCCTCCTGAAGATGTGTCTCCCGGGCGAGCACCCCTCCGATGCCGGCTACGGGAGGGCTGCGTGCCAAGCCCTGGCTGGCCCAGCACTGCCGCGCTGCTCCCGGAGCATCCCCCTGTTTCATCTTTAGAGTGGCACGGTAAATACATAGTCTTTGGGTAAATAAACACCATATTTCGGGCAAACACCGAGCTGGCTGCGCAGAGGTTGCCCATCGTTGGCCAAGTGTAAATATGATGCTCTACCAATCTAGGCCAAGGCTTATGTATCAGAGTATTTTTAACCACAACCACCGTATGAAGTGATTCATGACTCACTGGTCCAGCCCCATTGAGGGCTCGTACCCCATTTTAGCTGCCATGCACTGGCTGATGGGTTGTGGCGTTTGGTGCTTGATAAAAACCTGTATTCCGACTCCGGCACCCATCGGCGAGGCCAGCCACCATGCTCACTGGCACTGGCAGCCTGCCCCGGCGCAGAGGCTGGTGAGAAACAAGGCGCTATTCACACTCCCCCGGTTATCATTCGGTTCTTTGGTCAATATTTAAGTTTTGGCCGGGTAGGTCCCTCACCTTGTAAAGTACACGCTGTGCCGCGAAAACACCGCTCCTCAGAGAGGGACTGTGCCGTGAGCATCTGCCACCGGCCGTGCCGGGAGGGAGAAGCACAGCCCCTGCTTTGAGGCCAAAACTCGTCTGGAGAAACCAAACCAGTGCCACCAAGCCAAGGCACAGGGGAGCAAAAATCTTCTTACGAGTCTTCAAGGTAAAACCCAAAACATAAAGCTCTTGGGGCTGTTACCAAACTGCATTACACCAAGAATTAAAAACAATCAGGATTGTGTCTATTTACTGTAAGCTTAAAGCAAAGTGTATTAAAGAAGTTTATGCGAATCATCTAATGCACTCAGGCCTATTGTTAGAATTATTACCAAGCTAAAAAAAGATTAATTTCTCTAAATACACTAAATCCTCAGACACGATGAGGAAACTGCTGTGAACGGAGCATTACCACATCTTGGTTGCTAATGTCATCTTCACCCGCGGCTTTGCCGCCCAAAGATCTACCTTTGCCTTGCTCCCGATGAGCCTCCTGTCCCAACCGTGCTCCAGAAAAACCCAGAACTTGGCCCAAAACGCCCAGGGAGCGAGCAGCTGCCCGTGCCAAGCCGAGCACCGGTGGACGTGCCGCCGGTTGTCAGCTCTGACCCCTCGGTTCAGGAGTTCACCATCTTAATCCGACCCAGTAAAAACAAGCGATGCAGAGAGCGGCCACGGGGAGGGACGGACAGACGGACAACCCCCCACCTAGCAAATACCCAGACCTGCTTCCCCCACGCCCCAGCGAGATGAGCATCTTTCCCCCCCCCAGGCAGAGAGAAGAGGCAGCTCAGCAGCCAGCCCAGGCTCTCTGGCAGCCCGGCGCTGCCCGTGCCCCGGGGCGACCACTGTGGCCAGCGCCAGCGCCGGCATGCAGGAGCACCGCGGAGGTCCCCGAGACGCTCGCCAACAAACCCTCGCGCATCCCAACCCAGGCATGTCGAGGCAACGAGAAACTCGGGAAGGGAGGAAAAATGGTTTCCATACCATAGGCTCCCCGGAGCAGACAAAACCAGCTCCTGCTACAGGGTTTAAACTCACTTGACTGGGGTCCAAGCCCACAGCCAGGTGACTAATCCTTCGATGCAAATTCCTCCCGATGCTACAGATGCGGACGACGCGCGCGGGACAGGAGCGGGCAGCCCACCCATCGCCCACCGGAGCCGACACGCCACGCGCCCTCGCTAAGAGGTGTCTTTTTGGGAGGCACCTCGGCCTCGGCATCCTGCCCCAAAAGCATCATCCCTGGTTCACACTAACACCTCTGAAGAGAGCGACCCAAAACACCGATAGACGAGATGCACACCGTCAACCGACGGGGGTCTGCAACACCACCTTCAACGATCAAATACCTCTGCCTTGATCAAACACCTCTACCTTGCTGGTCTCAAGGGAGGACTCAGACAACCAAGGAAGCCCCCCAGCCTTGCCAAAGGCAAGGAGATACTCAGTGGGGTGTTCAACAGCGTTTTAAGGAATCCCCCCCTCCTCCCCACCGCCATCCAACCCCTGGCCACCCTTTGAGACGTCCTCAGCATGAAATATCTCACCATCGATCCTCTAGTAAACGCTTTGTTGTCCATTGCTATGCAAAACTGCTTAATTCTACCAGTAGCCTGAATGCCTTTAAGTGCTCGAGATAAGTATCTGAGCTAATTTACATAATTGCAACATTATGAAATACTGTTCAGTCAAATCAGAACATTGGTTAAAAAACCCATGCTTTTGCCAGTGGGTTACGTTGGCTCTCGGTGCGCCGGAGAAGCCGGAGCTCCCCAACGCTGTAATTACCGCGAGGATTAGAAACTTGTTACTCACGTAGTCATGAAAGGCTTTCGCTTCACTCGAATGTTCACAAGTGTCTCGCCTTTCGGGAGCTGCGCAGTAAAGGTCCCAAAACACGCTGCGTGGCGGAGAAAGTCGAGAGAAGAGCCAGTTACTCATCGGGCTCGTGCACCGATGGGGGGTCGGGGGGGTTGTCACCGGAGGCGAACAGCTTCCCACCCCGTCGGGCCCACGGCCGGGGAGGGGACCTCAGCCGGATCCGGCCGCGCATCCCAACTCGAAGCCGCTCGGACCCCTGGAAGCGCCCGACCCGGTGCCGCTGCCCCCAGGATGGGTGACGTTGGGTGTTTTAAGAGGCAAAAGCAGGCTTTCGGGGCTAACAACCGCACCGCTTCAGGGACATCTCCGACCCTCCCGGCCCCGCTACCACCACCTCGCCCTTACCTTCCCCCCGGGCACCCCCGTGGCCCCGCCACAACTCGGTCTCCCCAACCGGCCCCGCCGCCGCCCAGGGCTACCAGGCAAGGAGGCCCGCCGGCTCCCGCGGGGGGGGGGGGACGGGACGGGACGGACACGGACGATCGGGGACGACCGTGGGGGTGGCTCCGCCGTGCCTCGACGCCCTGCGGGGAGCGGGAGCGAGGAAGCCGGGGCGGTTTGGGGCTCGGCGCGCCGCTGCTGACTCACGCCGTCGCCGGGGTTTTACCCCGGGGGGGGGGGGGGGGCGCAGCGCTCCCCCGCGACACCCACCCCGGGGGCTGCCGGCTCCCACCCGCGACGCGGCAGCGTGGGGTGCTCCCACCCGCCCGGACGGTCGCGCGCGTGTGTGTGCGTGTCCGTGTCGTGTCCCCCCCCCCCCCCCCCCCGCACTTACCACCACCAGGAGTGCAGGAAGCCGGGGGGCTCGCCCAGCGTGATGTTCTTCTCCCACCGGATCTGCGGGCGAGAGGAAGGCGGGGGTGGAAGGGGGGGGGGGGGTGCCGGAGGAGGAGGAGGAGGGGGGGGTGGTGGGCACGAGTGGGCGTGGGCCCCCACGCGCGGCGACCCCCCGGCGCCGCCGCCGCCGCCCCGCGCAAGATGGAGGGCGGGCGTGCGTGCGGCGGCGCACAAAGGGCGCGGGGGGCGGCGGGGCTCACCTCGGACAGGAAGGTCTGCGCCGACTTCTGGGCGCCGACGTGCAGCAGGTACTCGTAGACGTACAGCGCCAGCCTGCAACAGCCGAGCGGCGGGTCGGGGCGGGGGGGGGGGGGGGGAGAAGGAGGAGCACCCCCCCTCCTCCCCGCCGCCGCCCCGCACAAAGCCGCCCCGCTTCCTTCCCTCCCCCCCCCCCCCCGCCTTCCTCCTCCTCCTCCCGCCGCCGCCGCGCTTACTTCTCCCGCGCCTGCCCGTCCGAGGGCACCGCCGAGCCCTTCCCTTTGGCGAACATGGTCCGCGCCGAGGAGGAGGGGGGCGGCCGCTGACCGCCGCCGCCGCCGCCGGGAGCCGCTCTGCCCGCCGCTGAGGGAGCGCCGGGGGCTGTCAGAGCGCCGGCCGCCGCCGCGCCCCCATCGCCCCGCGCTGCTCCTCCGCCGCCGCCGCCGCTCGCTGCGCCCGCCGCGCCGCTGGCCGCGCACCCGAACGTGGCCGCGCCGGGCACCGCCCCCCCCCCCCGCCGACGGGCGCTCGCCGCCGCCAATCACCGGCGAGGAAAGGCGGCGCCGACCCGCGCCACGCCTCCCTCCGGAGGCGGCGGGCGAGCCTCCCGCGGCGAGGAAGGAGGGAGGGGAAGGGGGGGGGGCGGCGCGACGCGCGGGTCCTAGCGTCCCACCGGCTCGGCCCGCAGGCGGCGAGGCTCCCCCAGCGCGCCGCCGCGCCGTGGCCCTTTAAGGCGCCGGGCCGAGGCGCGCAGCGCCCGCTGATTGGTCGGCGCCGCGGAGACCTCGGGAGGGGGGGGCCTTGAAACCGCCCGCCGGGCGGCTGAAGGGGAGGAGGAGGAGGGGGGAGAGAAGAAGCGCGTCGGTGCGCCCGGGCGGGCGCTGCCTCTGGCCGCGGCGCCGGGCGGGACCCGCCGGGGCCGGGACGGAGGCGGTGGGAGGCGGGGGCCGGTCCCGGCCCCCGCCTCCCACCGCCTCCGTCCCGGCCCCGGCGGGTCCCGCCCGGCGCCGCGTCCCCCGACCCCGCGCTGCGGGCGGTTACCTCAGGGCCCGGGCGGTCCTGGCTGTGAGGAGCCCTGAGGGGAGCTTGGGGCCGGCCTCCCCCGCCTCCGGCCAACTTCAGCGCCTCCAGTCACGGGGCGAGGCTTGCGGCGGGGCCTCGCTGCCTGTTTTGCTTCGCTGCCCTTTAAAAACAAGGCGGGGGGAAAGCCGAGCCCTTGGGGCTGGGTGGTGGTCTGGCCTGGATTTTGGGGGGGGGGTGTCCCTCAGAGCAGGCTGTGGGGAGCGCTTTTGCCTCTACTCCGGGGGTTTTCTGGAGGTTTGGGCAAAGCCGTGCTGCACCCCAGGGTGGGCTTTGCAACCCTCGCCCCACTGACAGAACGCAGGAGCCCACCAAACTAACCAGCGCTCCCGGCTTCTGGGGGCAGTTTCCACGGGAACAGATGTTGGAGCAGCACAAAAATAAGGGCTTTAAAGAGCTCTTCCCCCCACCACCACCCACCCCGGCCTCACCTCTACCTCCAGAATGACTCGCTGAACAAAAACCAGCGGGGACGGAGGCTGCGGGCTGGGTAGGGGTTGCGTGATGAGCTACCGATCGTTAAAATCGGGAGGTTACGCGCATCCGAGCCTCGTCCCGCCAAACACGCGGCCGAGCGTCGTCCTGCAAAACACCGAAGAGCCTGAGGAGTTTGAGCAGGGCCGTGTGCTCCCGGCGACCCTCCTGCGAGGGCAGGGAGGCTCGGGGCGGCTGCGTGGCGGAGGAGTAACCGCTGCGGGGTGGAGGAGTAACTCCTCCGGCAGCGGGTAGTGCTGCTGCACCCCGTGGGAATGTTCACGGCCATCGGGACCTGCCTGAGCAGGGCCAAACTCGCTTTAAAGCAAGGTTTAAAACAAGCGGTGGGGGGGGGGAATCTCTTTGCAATGCGGTAGGTCGGAAAGGATCAAAACTCGAAGGCATCCGAGATCTTCTCTTTGGAAGGAGAAAACCCGGCGCTTTGCGCAAGTTTTGCTTTGCAGGGCGGGGGGCCGGGGTGGTGGCGGAGAGGATGAGACAGGCGTTGGGGGCTCTGCTCCATGCACGCCTCTGCGGCAGAGGCCGGAGGGCCGGGCCAGGCAAATCCCAGACTTTGTGTCTCCTGAGCCTTCGCATCCCTCTGCTCCTCTGCTGCTCTGATGGGCTCAAAAATAACCGGGAGCCTCCCCCGG
The DNA here is from genome assembly GCF_026419915.1 of Harpia harpyja. Taxonomy (NCBI): domain Eukaryota; kingdom Metazoa; phylum Chordata; class Aves; order Accipitriformes; family Accipitridae; genus Harpia; species Harpia harpyja. Next base: position 40,179,381 of record NC_068950.1, read on the forward strand.
GACTGAGGCTATGGGATAAATTTGACCCTCCAGCAGCACGTGAGATGTTCACTAAATATCCCCGGTTAAAAATAATGCCCTCATATTCTGTACCTTCTGCGTGGAGGTGGAAAGCATTAATGCAACCGGCGTGATCGGTGCAGTGGCCTCGGCAGCAAAAGGGCCTCTCCGTGCCCAGAATTTCGTCCTGCCCCGCTGCTGTTCATCGGGAGCTAGTTTTCTTTTAACTCACTGATTTGCTGGGACAGGTGAGTAGACAAAACCCAGCCACCTCCTCTCCCTGACCCCAGGGGTCGTTTGGGACATGGAGCTAGCCCAGGGAAAACGCGATGGGAGCCGGGATCTCTGCCTCCTTAGGTGCCTTCAGCAGTCTGATTGCAGGTCTCCAGCCGGGAGGGGAGGACGTCTCCGAGATGCTCGGAGGAGAGAGCAGCCGGCGAGGGGGGGGCCGGGAAGCCGCCTCGGCTCTCCCTCCTCTCCTCCGGACCAGCTCCAGTTCTCAGCTGTTGCTAGGGGAGATGGAGAAGAGCAGTTGATGGAAAGCTTCCCGTAAGCGGCACCAAAAGAAAGTATCAATATTGCCATCCCAGGGTGGCAGAGCCCGACCTGCCAGCCACCAAATGCCGGCACAGCGAGGGTGCAAACTCCCGCCCTGTGTGAATTCACCAGGTACCAGCCCTGCCTTCGCATCTTCCGTGACCTGATGATTAGAGCAAATTATAAGCCGGTGCTTTGGACCAACTTAGCTAAAGATCAGAAAGGAGACTAATTTCATATCATCACCACCACAGAACGCAATTAAATGGCTCTGCAAAGTTTTAACACAAGTTGTGACAGGAAATTTAGGAAAAAAAGAAATCCCCACACCCGAAGCCAGCAGCTCTGTCTAGCCGAGTCACAGGAGGACGTACCAAGGCTACCGAGCGCTCCCAAGGCTTGGAGGGCAACCCGTGGGCTGCCTTACTCGGCCGGGCTTTCTCTTCGTCGGGAGTTTTTCTTGGGTTGCGGCAAGCAAGGCACCAGAATTCATTAAAAACCCCAAACCAAGAGCCCAGCTGGTTGTTTTAACCACCCGCCTGTGGATTTCTCCCAGCCGTCGGGGTGCCTCCCTTGCCGGGGCCGCATTGCGGGTACCCGACAGACCCTGCTCCGCCGAGCCCGAAGGCAAGAGAAGGTGCTGGGGGGGCAAAAGGCAGCGTCCCCCGGGCACGGCGAGGGGGAAGGCACCAACGCACCGGGCGCTGCCGGCGGCTCGGCCGGGCTGCTGTGGGATCCCCGTGGGCAGGCTCCCCGTGGGCAGGGATGCGCAGCAGGAAGGACAGGTTTGGGAGGGAGTAGCTGTGGGAAGAGTGGCCTCTCCACGTTGCATATTAATGCTCCGCGTGCTTTAATTGCGGTGGGACCTATCGCGCGGAGCCATTAGCATGTAATGCGGAGGAACACGTATTTTTGGGATGCCTGCCTGGCTCGCAGACTCTCAGCCACGGGGAGGGGGTGGGCCGTGGGATGCGGGGAGAGGTGTCTCGTCCCCCCCCCAGGGACGCCGCTGGAGTCGCAGCTCCTTCCTCGAGCCCCTGAATCATCCCCGCTGCCATCTGCTGCACCCTCGCTCTTCCCCGCAGATGTCCTTCTTCCTTCCCCAGAAGGAGATGAGAACCGAGGACGAGGTGCCAAACGCAACTTCAAACAGCATCTAATAAAACACGGGATTAATTTCTTCTGACTGGTGTTCAATGGCTCTGATTAAGCAGAGCAGGATTTAATTAGCTTGTTTGGACTGCCTCGAAACCTGTGCCAAAGGTGGGGGAGTCTCAGCGGCCGGGTCCCCCCCGGGCCCCGACCGTGAGCCGATGGGGGCCGGCGGGACCTTCTCCCCGTGGAGCAGAGTCCGCTGCCTGCCTCGCCAGGCCGGCAGCTCCTTCAGGATCCCCCGACCACCTTTTACCACCCGGGATGGGTGCCCTTGGCAGTGCTTATTCCCAGTGACACCCACGGGGCAGGCACGGGGGGGACGGGGAGGAGCAGGACAGGGGGTACTGGGGACACAGGCAGGTTGGTGACCCCACCAAGGGGACACCTCTGTCTTCCCAAACTGCGTCTCATCCTCTAAATCCCATGCCTCTCGGCATAAACCAAACTCGCCCGGCCACCAAGTCCTTGAATTTAAAGTAACCCTGATTTACTACCAGTTGCTGGCTCCTCTCCTCTCCCTCCGCCTGTCTCCTTTAACCCATTTCATTATCTATGCTAGCTTAGGCTTGTCTACGTGGGAACATCACGGTGAAGTTATTGCAAAATAGATGGGCTGTGAATGTAAAGTGTGGCAGCTATTCCCCAGCAGCTCCCTGCGTGGTGGCTCGGATTCCTTACCCGAAATACCTGCATTAACCTCGGCTGCAGGCGGGCACTGCAAAGCGCCGAGCAGAGGCACCCATGTGGGACACGGCTGGGACGCGATGCTGCATTCCCAGAGCTGGCACTCCTGGGATTTTAACTCTGCGGGTTCCCGTCGTTGCAGAGGAGACAGAGGCAGAAGGCTCGAAGGGAGAAGGTGCCAAAGATAACAGCCAGGGAGCAGGACTTCCCCGTCTGAGGAGCACGGACAACTTGTGAGCCCCAAACTTACGCTCCGGGATGTGGTTGGACTCCTGAGGAACTGGTCGGGCTGTGCAAAGGCAAAACCCAAAACATCAGACCCCGGTCATCCCATAGCCCTGACCAAGTGTCACCTCTGCCCACCTCCTGCCAGTGCCAGCCACTCCGGGTGACTCCGGTCCTCCTGGCCTCCCTTTCCCTTGCTGCTAGCCTGCATCTCCCTGCAAGGGACATTTTGCAATTAAATATCCCCTCCCCGAGCAAACCAGCACGCAGGAGCTGTGGTCCTGCCCCGTGCGGTGGCACGGCGATAACCCCCAGCCCGGCTCCTACTAGCGATGGTGGCATTTTCATGCTGGGCTGTCTGTGTCTGGCCGTGCTCGTTCCCTGCGGTTCCGGAGCAGGGCACTGGCATGGGGTGAGGATGCTGCAGGGGGGTTACATGTAAGTGCTGCCTGCAGGTCTCCTATGGCAATGGTAGAGCAGAGACCCTCCCGGGGGGTCCCAGCAGAGCTGTGTGTGCCTGCAGACCCTACAGACAATGCGACGGTGCCTGTCTTTGGGTTTCCTTCATCATCCCGCAGGGATGGCCTCCGAGCAGCGCTACCCGCCTCCCGCCATCAACCATTCTCAAGCGAAGGGTCGCAGCCTTGCCGGGGTAGCAGCGGTTGTCGACTGCCTGAGGAACCAGGCAGAAACCCTGATGCACCAAAGAAGTATCTGCAGTTTAACATCAGACGTTTCCTTACCCCCCTGCCCTCGGCGAGGAGGGGTTTAGGTGGGGAGCGGGCGCCCGGCTGGCGTGACGGGATCTAGATCCAGCTCTGCTGGGGCTGGTCTCGAGCCTCCTTGCTCTGCCGGGGCAGTGCCTTTGGGGCCTATCGCTCCCGTTTCTTCTCCAGGCTGAGTCCCTTATCTGTCACCTCTTCCATCTGTCCCTGCCTGATACGTGCCACCGGCAGTGCCCCGAGCCAGCCACCGCCGCCAGCGCCCTGCAACGGGCAGGAGCGTCTCTTCGGCTCCGCTTTCCCGGGATGCTTCGCGGAGCTGGCCGCAGGGTGACCTTGGGTTTCGGAGCAGATGTCCCTCCTGCTGCCACCGGCCTCACGGGTGCTCCCACACCAGGGTGGACGGGTGCCAGGTGCACGCATGGAGCTGTAAATCTGCTGCGAGCACAGTGGCAGTACGTGTATTTATTTTAGCAGCCTTATTTTAGGCAAAAAGCTGCTGCAGGGTGAGCTGTGGTCCGACGGACTCTGCTGCTCACGAGGGTTTCCTCTGCTGTTCCTGACAGCTTTTTGGGAGAAAGGGGGACCTCAGAAGCTGGAGGAGAGGCTTCCCAGGCAGCAGCCTGCCGTCAGAGCCAGCATCCTCCGGGACACTCGCCTCTGCAGCATCCTCCAGAGTTTCAAAACCAGCTCTTGCTGCTCAGAAGCCTGGCCCTGGCTCTGCTCGCACACCCGGCCGTGCACGGCCACCATGCTTCCCCACAGGCAGCGAGGGGACCTGGCCGACGCTCATCCATCCCGTTGGCTGCAGGATGCTGCACACATCGGGCTTGCCCCCAGGCCATGGACCACACGACCTTCCCCGCTCCCACGCTGCACGGAGCACCCCTTTTCCTAACTTAAAAAAAAAAAAAAAGGCTGTTCATTGAGCCCATGTTTTCCTGGCTTGCATCTTCACTTTGTCATACGGAAACGCTGTGACCGGCTCTCCCCTTCCGACCTTCGGGCAGGGAGCAGCTTCCCCCCGCCTGCTTTCACCTTTGCTGTTTTAAGCGCAGGCTCTTCCTTCTTCCTCTGAGCACTCATCGTTCGCGTCTAGCCTGCGCGACTTGCTGACCCAGCACTCCTGCCCGCTCCTCCATCCGTTTTGCCTCCACCCGTAACGCTCCTCCATAATCTTCCCTGGGAAGGACGTGCAGAGCGGGCTCACGGTGCCGCACCGGGGGCCGTGACTGCGCAGGGGTCCCCGTCCACCAGCCCGTGCACCGCCTGGGGCCCCGCACCTGGGTTTTCCTTGCTGCCCACCCCGGTACTTGGCCCAGACACCTCCAGGGATGTGGGAAACCCCGAATTATCTCATCGGGGGGCTGCCTGCAGGACAGCCATGCTCCTCTGCAATGCCCCCGCTGTGCCGGCCGGCTCGCTGGCCCCGGGGACCTTTGCTCTAAGCCAGGCTCAGCACTCAGGCTGTCGACAGCCTCCCTTCATCCTCGCCCTGGCTGCTGCCAGAGGAGCGGGGAGGAGGCAGGGGCTTGCGACCGCCTGCGACAACAGCCCAGAGGGCAACAGCAGCCCAGATGTGAACAACAGCCCAGATGTGAATAGCCCAGATGTGTACAACAGTCCAGGTGGGAACTATAGCCCAGCTCTGCCCATGCCGCAAGTCAAGGGATGCTTCGCGCAGGGGCCGCTGCCCCAATGCCTCCCTCTGCCCCAAAATCTCTCGTCCTGCTGCAAGCGCCGCTCGTGCCCGGGGCGCAGCCTCCGGGGCTCTTTGCCGTGCCCGCAGCGTGTCCCCGGCCACCGCCGTCGTCCCACCCGGCGAGAAACACGAGAGCCGTGGCACGAGACCCAGCCAAAGCCTCTCCTGTTTTGATCGGTGGAGGCGTGGGCTGCTAACCGCAGGGCCTCGTTAGCTTAATGAATGAATTTCAAAGCTGGGCCTTCGGATGAGTTTTGGGCATACAGCAAACTCTTTGGGAGTGCCAGCCTAGGACACAGTCTCGGTGTCTCTGAAAAGCCTCATCTTCTGGTTTCTGAGCGAAATAATAACCAAACCAGGAGATTCTCATAAAGGAAATCAGCAAAGACAACTACTTTTATATGTGCGCTTAAGTATTTAGGTCAGTATTTTTAGAATAAATAGCCGTGGGTTGGTTCCTATCTTTTCACTTCCATTTTTCACACTTCAGCTTCATTTTCCTGAATCTGGTTATACTGAAGCAGGAATTGGGTTTTTCAAAGCGCTCACACCTACCAGCGCGCTGACCTCGCTGGCTCCCGTTTCTCCACCGGCTCCTCTGGCCTTTTCTTCTCCCCTGAGCTATTAGCACAGTTGGGGGGGGAACCTGGCCCCCTCTGCCTTAAAGATTTCCCCGAGAGCGGGCGAGGGAAGGGAGGGACGGGCTGCGGGGTGGTCGGCTCTGCAAGGGGGTGGGGAGCTTTGCTGGTCTAAACTGGGAAGGGGGTGCACGTGGTGCATGGCCGTGGCCCACGACAGATGCATGTGGCTCCGTGCACGGCTCTAATCCTGCACCCAATGCCACCCAGTCCCTTCCCACACCAGGGAGAGCCCCGGCCGCGAGCTGGGCGTTGCACCCTGCAGCCTGCTATTAAAAGCAAACCATCTAGAAGAGTCCTTCGGAGTGAAAGCAGCTTTTAAGGGAAACATTGGCAGTCTCGTTTGGCTGCAACAGCGCCTGCTTTGCTAACGGCCTCCAAAATTAGAAGAGGCTTAGAAACTTAGGATGGATGTTACTGCAGCAGAGTGGGGAGGGGGGACGAGGGGGAGGCTCAAGCCTGCTCTGCCTCAGCTGTGCTTCCCCAGAAATCAGGATGCTGCTCCACAGCCCATCAATACAACCTTTATTTTTTTTTTGGGTGGGGGGGGGAAGATAAGATCACCGTGGGAATGGAGCACAGGGAGCAACACCCGGCCGGCGTAGAAATCACGGGCACGCACGTGCGGCTGGAAAAAGCGGCGATCTCCACTGTGCTAAACACGCTCCACGGGAGCGACGGAGATGTGCCAAAGCCTCTTCATGACTTAGCTCCTAATAAACGCGCTGCGAATGGGAAACAAGCCTTCGGCTTTCCCCAGTGTGGGCGAGCAGGGAGCTCACCCCAGCGATGCTCCATCCCTATGAGCTGGGGGAGGCCGGGGGGCACAGGGCACATCCCTGCCAGTCCCTGCGGCTGGGCTCCTGCCTGCCCTGCATCGCTCCTGGGGGAGTTTATCCCGAAATAAAGCCCTCCTCCTCCCCGGCTCAACAGCCGCTTCACCTCCGAGAGTTATTCACAGATAAACTCCATAAATTTGGGGGACAGCCATTTTATCACTCCTGGCAGCTCTGTGCATTGCCTGCCACAAGGTGAAGACAAGGGAGCTGGGAAGGGATGGAAAACCAGCTCCCCGGAGAGCCGGAGCATTGGAGCACCCCGCCAGGACCAGCTCCGCTCTGGGGCAGCCGGGGCCACGGACGGCCGAATCCTGCCCCGGCTCTCGCTGCCCGCCTGGGGTTTCTGAGGCTTTGTTAGATGCAGGGAGGCGCGAGAGCAGAAAACCTCCTCCTCTCTGCCTTGCCTCCATGGATGATTTATTTCGACACGCGACTCCAGCCTGTTTTGCTGCATCACTCCAGGCGTTTTATTGCCTCTGGCCTGGGCTGGCGACATCCCCGCACCCAGCCCCGGCTGCCCGGGAGCAGAAAGGAGCCCTCGGCCCCTGCCACCGGGGCTTGTGACGATACCAAAATGCTCCCAAGCCTGGGTGGTTAGGTGGCCTTTCCTGACCTCCTAGAGCCGCTCCCCTTCTCCCAGCCCCTTCCCTGAACCGTCGTCGGTCCATCGCTGCCTGCCGGTCCGTCGCTGCCCACCGGCTCCCGGCCGGGTGCCCATCGCTGGGGAGGACGCCTGTGCTTGTCAACGCGCTGCGACCATTCTGCTGGAATACCACCTGTAAAAATAAATACATTAAAAAAAATTCCATCCTTAATTTTGCCCCGCACTTACAAAGGCGCACGGGTCTATTCAGTAGCTAACGTTAAGCTCCAACGGCCCCGCGAGCTCCTGAAGCGACGTGGCCCTTACCCGCAGCCGGTGTGCGGGCAGCGTGTCGCTTTGGTCGGGCACCGCTGCCGTCCCGGCCGGGCACGGACCTGCGCGGGCTGCATTCCTGCACGGCACGCTGTGCCCCCAGCCTGCCTGCAGGACTGTCCTCCCACCAGGCACTGCTACCGCTGCTGGCAGTTTGGGTTTCGAATTTTAATTTTGACCGAACTATAGATTTTTTTCATTTCCAGGTTGCTTCCAGCCCGGTATTCCCTTCTCCCATGGGAAAGCCAAACCCCGGGATGTGATGACTGCTGGTGATGCTGGAGATGCCGATGGGGACGACGGGAGAGGGGTTCCCAGCAGACTGGGGCACCGCACGCTCCCTGTACCCCCCAAAACCCAACTCCTCCATTTCACAGCCTTCCTGGAGCGCAAAGCAGCTGTGGAAAGGAGCCGGATTTGGTGTCTAAAATTGCCCTATCTTCTAACGAGGCTTTTTTTTCCCCCCCCAGACCGGCTAGCAGGAAGAAACCCCTCCTCGGCTGGGCGAGATTTCCACACCTCAGTGGCGGTGGCGAGCGCTCTGCATGGCTCGCATTCAAATGAACTTGGCGCAGGCAAGCAGGCGGCGGCGGTGGGTGCTGCCACCCATCTCCTCTCCCACCCCGGCCCCTCGCCCCGGCGCTGCGCGGAACCGCCGATATTTTTCGGAAGGAGTCATTTGCCCGCCTCGGGGTTGGGGTTTCTGGGTCCCGCGGGAGCCGCGGCGTTCGGGTTTCCTGTTTACCCGCGCAGCTGTGCCGGCGGTTGGAGGGAGGTCGGCGCGCGTTAGCCGTGATGCCGAAACACCGCCGTTGCCGTAACCGGCTCTTTGGCCGGCGCCGAATTCGAGGCCTTCCCCGACGCCGGCTCCTCGGCTGCTGGCTTGCAAAAACCCAGCCAGCGAAAGGCTTTGGACGAAGGAAGCCAGTAGCAGCAATCTGCTGGTAGATGCTGTATGTGCATAATTAATTAAATTGCATAATTAATAACGCTGCATTATTTATAAAGGGCTGGGGGATGTCCCCATCGCAAGCAAGGGCCGAGCGCCACCCTGGCCCGGCAGCGGGGACGCGTGCGGGAAGCAGCAGAGGCGAAAGCCCTGCGCTGCCTGCACCCGAAGCCCCCACGGCCCCCCGGGGCACGGTCACGCGTGGGCTCGCACTCCCTTGGGTTACGCTGCTTCCCCCCCCCCCACCTCGCTGGGCTGGCGCCGGGGCCTGCTGGCGCGGGCAGCACAGGCAGAAGGGCGGGCAGGGAAGCCGGGCAGGGCGGGTACCACGAAAGTGGGGCTGCCGGGCCGTGTCCCGTCTCCCGTGGGCCGTGTCCCCCCCCCCTCCCTTCGCCGCCGCCACCTCCCCGGGGCCGCCCCCGCCCCCCCCCAGCGCGGCGCCGCTCGGGGCGGGGCGGGGCGCGGAAGGGGCCTCTTGAAACCGCCGCGCTCTGATTGGCGGAGCGCTCGCTCCGCCCCGCCCCCTCCTCCTTTCCCTCCCCCCCCTCCCTCCCTCCCTCCCTCCCCCCCCCCCCTCCTCCTCCTCCGTAGGGGCCCGGGGGTGCCGAAGGGCTCCGTCCCCCCGCGACCGCCCCCGCCCCCGGCCCTGGCCCCGTTCGGCGGGCGGGCCGCAGCCGCCGGAAGGCCGCGCCTGTGCGCCGGGGCGGGGCGGGGCGCTGCGCTGAGCCGGGGCGGCCGCGGGCACCGCGGGGGGGGGCGGGGGGGCGCAGCGCGGCTTGCGCGGCCGCTCGGAGCAACGGCGCCCCCTGGCGGCGCGCGGTGGCGCGGACGGCGCCGGTACCGCACGGACCCCCCCCCCCCGGGGTCCTGTGCCCCCCCCCCCCGGGGTCCTGTGTTCCCCCCCCCCGGGCGTGTCCCTGTCCCCATGTGCCCCCCCCCCGATGTCTTGTGCCCCTGTATCCCCCCCCCCGGGGGGCGTCCCTGTCGCCGTGCACCCCCGGTGTCCCGTGCCTGTGTACCCCCCCAGGATGTCCCATGGACCCCTGGGGTGTCCCTGTCCCCACGGCCCCCCAGGCCCGTCCCTGTCCTCATGTACCCCTTGGGTGCCCCTGTCCCCAGGCTCCCTGCCCTTGTGGGACCCCCAGGGCTGTCCCTGTCCTCATGGACACCCCCCCCCCCCCGGCAATCCCTGCCCACCCAGGCCACCAGCAGCAGGGCTGTTCCTTGGCACCTCCCAAACCTTCTCCAGAAGGTCCTGCTTCCCGCCGGCCTTTCCCCGCGAGCGCCGGGGAGCCCCCGGTGCACGCCATCGCGGCCGGACGCTGCGCTGGTGCCCCATGTCACGCGCCGTCCCGTTTGCCCACCAGCGTTCAAACAAAACCACGCTTGCTCTGGGCTTTAAGGTTTGAATTCAAACCAAAATAAACCCCACGGCGAGCCAGAGCCCGGCTTAGCCTAACAGCACACAGCCTCCCTCCTTCTCTCCGTCGCGGGGCAGGCGAGACGGCCTTAGGAAATTAAGTAAATACCAACGGAGGAGTCGAAAAATAGGTTACCTTGTAATTGAATTTTTTTTGCCTGCAGCTAAAGAAAAATTAGCCTTCCTGCTATCTTGTGCAGCCTGTGTGTTTGAGAACTTACCGGGGTGTGTAATAGCTGAAAGGGTGGCGTGACAGCTCCTTGGCCCAGCCTTTTCAACTGCCTTACTTCTGAGCTCCGCTTTTTTTTTTTTTCCCCCCTCTTTCCCCTGCCTTTAAGCTCCAAGTGCTGCCAGGGAAATCTAGAGCTTTGACAGCTCGGAAGAGCCAAGAACAGGACTCCTGGCAGAGCGATGTGGCCCCGATCCCGTGCCAGGAGCCGGGGCAGAGCCCCCCCTCTGAGGGAGACCCCAGCTCGCGGGGTGCCATCGCCCCGTCCCATCGCCCCATCCCATCGCCCCGTCCTACAAGTGGGTGCTGCTGCAGCTGCCGTGGGGTAGCAGAGGCCGTCGGGGCGGGAGGGTGGTTCAGGGCACAGCACCCCAAGTGCTGGTCCCCGAGCGGTGGGGGTGGCTGTCGTCCCCAGTTTGGGGGGATGTGGGACCCCCGGGCGGGCAGCGCGGCTGCGGCGTGGCTCTCGTCCCCGATGTTGCAGCAGTTCCTGATGCAGCAAGATGACATGAGGGGTTGATTTATGAAACTGGTACTTTAGTATCATTTTTTTCCCCCTTTTCCATAACGAGCCGTTTGCATAGCGGTGCCTGCCGTGCTGCCTTCCCTTCTTCCCATCGGTACCCAAGTTTTGGGGGGGAATTTCCCAGGGAGAAGAGACCTGCAGCCCAACCTTGGGTACCACACCATCATCCTGCTGAGGGGGATCCATGCTTGGCCCCCCCCCGGAGCTAGGGATGCCTCGAACACCAGCCTCTCACCCCTGCTACCCGCTCGGGGCTTGGGATCGCCTGCACAAACCCTCAGGTGATGGGTGCATCCCACGGTGGGGAGCGGGGTCCCTGCTAGGGGCACACGGAGCAGCCTGGGGCACCCCAAAAGCACCTCCAAGCTCCCAGCATCGTGGTTCCCCCCCCCCAGCAGCGAGTCAAGGACTGGGGGTGTCGCTCCCGGCTGCTCGGCTCGGTCTCCACCAGCCCCATCCCTGGTGCGGGTCTCAATTCCAGCTTCGTGGGGCTGCTGGGGTCAGCCAGGGCTGCACAGGTACCGCCTCGGCGCTCGCCAGCATCCCCTTAATAGCTGAGAAAAATCTACATTTCAGCAAAGATCTGTCTCGCGCCGCAGCCCCTTTCGCCCGCTGCTGAGCCCCTGAGCAATTTATCCTTCCAACTACTCCAAGAAGTGATGAAACCAATAGGTCACTTTTTTTTTTTTTTTGCTCAGCAGTAATTAATGGTTTAATTAACACTCATGACATCCAATTCCCATTGCTTTGCATGAGCAGCCTCCACTGCTGGGGCCTCTTTGCAAACTCTCCAGTAACTGGGGGTGGAAAGGGTTAGCCGGGGAGCCGGTGGGAGCTGCCGGCTGGAGGCCGCCCATCTGGCCACGATTTCTTCCGAAGCTGGAAACTTCTCCTCCTCCCGAGCAGCAGCGGCGTTTCCAACACGTTTCACAGCCTGCTTTGCTTTTGCACGGGCTTGTTTACAGTGCGGCGGCTTTTACGGCCGAGGGAAGAAACCGGGCGCCATGAGCGTGCACTACGCACGGCCCTCGTTATTTACTCTTAACGATTTTCCAGTATTTTAACACCAGTCCCCGAGAAATTGTAGCTGTCCCAAGGAGAATAGCTGCTTGTAACCGGTTGCTAATTACAAGTATGAATGTCAATTAATTCATTTAGCTAATTATCCACTCTCTGAGCATCACGCACCAAAGAACTGTAAAAGACAGGCATATGGCGATGGATCAGAAGGAAGACGCTGGCGCCTGCGTGCGCTCGCTGGGCGACCGGGGCCGGGAGCGCGCTTGCCGGCTGTGCCGGCGCGCCGGGGTGAAGGGATGCAGGCAACGTGAGAGCCGGGGAGATACGGCCACCGCAAGCCGTAATTACAGCATTATGCTAATTGGGCCTGGAAAACATCAACCCTCTCCTTGCAACTTTTGTTTGGAGGCTTGAGCGTGGGTCAAGCATCTGAAGTGTTTCTAATTGTGCTGTTCCCTCTGACTCAGAGGAGGGGGAAGAATCATTTTCCCTGCATGGAGCAAACCTCTTGATCATAATCTGGTTGCAGAAACAAACGGTCCTAAGGAGGGAGGGGGAGATCCCTGATCAGCCTCCAGGCTAAAGGTGGGGAGATCTGCTGGAGGATGCTTGTTACAGGAGCCTTACAGGGCACCTGGGCTGCTGCAAGCAGGTAGAAAACCATCTTGGTGAAAAAGCATCTTATTTGCTGCCCCCCCAAAAGAAAATCTTTTAAAGCAAATCTTCTTTTCTGAAAGGATCAGAGTTAATCGCATCTGGGTGTGCGGAGTTACCCGTAAGGCATGGAAGAGGTTGTGGGGGGGAGAGCAGAGCAGATGCCCCATCCCCGCTCTCGGAAAGCCGATGAAGAACTGCAGATTTTATACTAGCAGCTAAGCAGCGGACGCTCCGAGGGGTTAAAGTCCTCGGTCAAAGCGGGGCAACAATCTTCTGGAGGGAATCTCCATCACCGTGCTCGGATCAATCACCCCCTGCGGCGCTGCCTCCTCCATCCCCCAAAAGCTCCTAAACTTTGGTGGGCAAGCATCACCCCGGGCTGGGCCACCAGCTCCATCCCTGCCTGGCCCAGCCTTCGCAGAGGTACCCGGTTCTAGGGTTTTGAGAAGCATTTCCCCACGTCCAGCCTAAAATTTGGGTCGCTGAGGCCCCAACGCTGCAGGGGCAGCACCCACCCCATCAGATACTGGTGCTCGGTGCCTGCCACAAGCATTTACTCTGTTCCAGTGCTTCATTATTCTTATTTACCACAAAAAGTGAGGCCTTATTTCCTGTTGAATTTGTTTAATTATTTCACCGCTGGCTTTCCAACGGCAAAGCTTGCGCTGCCTGTGCCTGCGAGAAGCTTTGATCAAACTCTTGTACGTCAATTACCAAGATTCACTTATAAAAGCGCGTAAATTAAATACAAATAGAACAACATCTCCCCCAAACTCGATAGGCTGTATCATTAATGTGGTGACACGGCAATTTGCATTTTATTTCCTTGTTATAAAAAAAAAAAAAAAAGTTTTTTATTTTAAGCCCTGTTAGAAGTACTTCAAAGGCAGCAGGGCCAGGCAGCGGCTGCACGGATCGGAGCGGCTCCGGAGAATTTTGCGGAGGCTTTCCTGGCAGGCGAGCCCGGCGTCGGTGCCTGCGGTTCTGAGGAAAATAACAAATATTTTCAGGCGGGTTTAAGTGGCGGGAGAAGAGCCCGGTGCCGTCGGTACGGAGCGGGCTGGGGGAGCAGCCGGGCACCCCCCGTGCCCCTCGCTGGGGTGATGGGGGTAGAAGAAGGGGTGATGCGTGGGGCTGGGGAGGGAACCCAGGACCCCATCTCGGGGGCTGCTCGCTGGGGAGAGATGGAAGGAAACCGGCAGCACGCTGCTCCGCAGAGCCGTCGGCAGCGTGCCGGTGCTTTCCCCGGCTTGTTCCTGCAACGGAGCACCCGGAGCGAACCTCCGGAGCGCCGGCCATTTTCCAGGCAAGAGCAGATTGGCCAAGCGCTACCTTAAGAAAAGTTATGCGTGACTATATTTAAGGAAGCGGGAGGGGGTGTGCGCTGGCCCCGTCCCAGGGCCCTGTGCCAGCCCCGGCCTCGACGCCCGCGCCCGGTGCCGGCCGCGCGCGCAGGTGTCCGGACGCTTCTCCTCCGAGCCGGCCGTCGCCGCGTCGCTGCCTGCAAATGCTCAGCTTCTTCTGGCTGAGGTGAGGGTCACGGAGGGGCTGGGGGCAATGGGGACAAGGAGCTGGGGGGGGGAATGGACCCCAGGACTGGGTGAACAGGAGCCAGCGGCCGGCGTCGCTGCGGAGACTTCCACGCCCGGCACCGGAGCGGTGGCTTGTCGTGGCTTGCGTCGGCGCCGGGCGGCTCTGCCCGTGTCGGGGGGAATGTGGGGTGAAAGCCCCTTGTGCCCCCCCCGGCTCGCGCGGGTGATGCCCTCTTGCCCTCGCAGCCCAGGGTGACGTGGCGCCCGCCGGCTGCGGTGGGGACAGCGGGCGAGAGCCGGCAACATCAACCCCTGCCCGGGTCTTTCTGGGTGTGCCGGGAGGGATGCCGGGGGCGTTTGGCTTGAATCAGACTTTTTTCGCTTAAAAGTGGAGGGGCAGATATTTGGGAAGCACGGGCACAGGGCTGCCGGGAATGCCAGCGTCGTGGGAAGGGCAGAGGGATGCGCCGGGGCTGGCTGGGGCAGCATGGGTGGCCGGATGGCGTGGGTGGCGTGACACCGTGGTGGTCTCTGCCCAGGTGGTCTCAACTGCGGCGGTCTCGACCGTGGTGGTCGCGACCATGATGACCACCACGGTGGTCTCCACCCCGGTGGTCTCAACCATGGTGACCACCACGGTCGAGACCATGAGGGTGGAGACCGCTGCACCGTCATGGTCTCCGCTGTGGTGTTCTCCACCATGGTGGTCTCAGCCACGGTGGTCTTGACTGCGGCGATCTCCGCTATGGTGGTCTCCAACTTGGTGGGCACAACTGTGGTTGTCTCGACCGTGGTGGTCTTGATGCTACGGCGGTCTCCTCCCCGGCAAAACCATGGGCGGCAGGCCAAGGGTTCCTGGGCTGGGCGATGCTGTTGGGTGACCCCACACCGGTGAATTTTGGCCCTGGCGGTGTTTGCAGCTGTAACGGGGTGATACGCAGCTTCGCTCTCCCCCTGGGCTGGAGACAGCAGTGTCAGGGGACCTTTGTCCCCCGGGATGGTCCCTGGGGGCACTTTACCCCCGTGCCGGCAAACCGGCACCAGCCTTCCCGGGAGCCTCCTGAAAGCCGCAGAGAGCAGCCGGGCAGGGGCATGGATGGGGCTTGGGGCTGCAGGCACGGCCAGGGCTGGGGATGCTTCACCCAGCGTTGGACCGAGCGGTGTAGAGGGACGTGAAGGGGCTGGAGGCATCCCTGCTGCGCTCACCCTGAGCGAAGGTTTCCCATGGGTGGTGGATGTAAAACAGTCAGCCCCTTGTATGGGGAGTCATCTTTGCGGCCCCCCGCTGCCTTAGAGCCTCGGTTTGCACTTTCCTGGCCCCACGCCTTGCTTTGCTCCATGAAACCCTAGGGAAAGCATGACGTGTGGTCCCAAAAATACAACTCACAGGGTGCCCTGGCCTTTCTTCTGGGGTGACTGCCCTCCTGGGGTCCCACCGAGACCTGCCACAGGGAGCTGCCACATCTCTTCGCCGTGCCATGACCCGGTGACTCGGTCCCTCTCGTCCCAGCGGGGCCACCGTGCCGACAGCCCCGCACCCGAGCAAGCCCTGCGGGTCTTGTCCCGGGGACCCCGCTCCATCCCGGCGGGCACGGGGTGATGGACCTGAGCCGGGCTGGGCATCTCTGCCGCCGCTTGCCGGTGAGGGTCCCGCTGGACGAAACCTGCCCGTCCCATCCCTGGGAGCACCGGGGCTTTGCCGCTGCCGGCAGTGGGACTGGCGGGCCGGGTCTCGGGGGAAGGAGAGCCCTCGCTGCCCTGTCGAGATGGCAGAATTTCCCAAAGTAGGTCAGGTTAATTTTTTAACGCGTGCGGATTTGCTTGTTACCATGGATATTGCTCAATTATACACCAATAATCCCCCATGAGAACTTCATTGTCGCCACTTTCTTCCTCCCCATCTCCCTGCCTTTTTTCTTTAAATATTCCCAGGCAGGATTAAGGATGCGCCGAGGGGCTGAGGCAGGGGTAGGAGACCAGAGCCAGGCGAGGGAAAATGGGGCTTAGGCGTTTGGGAGGTGGCGGTGGGGCAGTGGGATTGCTCTGGAAGGCAGGCAGGGGCTGCTCGAGGTGTGGGGCTGCCCCGCTCTGCCCAGAACCCCCCACAGCCCAGTACCCGGGACCCCTACCCCGGCTTCACCCTCGTCCCTCCCTCCCATCTACTGCTTGGGGGTGGCTAAAGCGAACACCCCGCTTCCAGCGGGCTCAAGGATTTGGGGGAACAACCGCTCTCCTGCATCCCCGCCTGACAGCATCCTTAGGGCTGCGAGACCCGAGAGGGTTTTGTGACGGAGGATCCCCCGGGCTGGTGGTCCCCCAGTGCTTTTCCAAGAGGCCAGCACCCAATTCAGCAGCAGAGACCATCCCCGGAGCTTGTGGGTGCTTTGGTGCTGTGGGACACCCCCCCTGCCAGGATATAGGAGAGCAGTGGGGTGCCATGGGGTCCTTCTCCCCCAGTATTCCCAGAGCCATTGGGGTGTCTCCCCCCTCCGCGCTATCCCCCCAGTTTGCTCCGCGAGCTCCTTATGCCTTCGGCAGCGCAGGAAGCGAGCGTGGCAGGAGGCAAGAAAAATACTCTGCTGGAAGGGGTTTTTTTCTGATGCAAACTTTTTTTTTTTTTTTGGGTAGAAGTGGGTCACTCGAGGGGTGACAGAGTAAGAGCATCATCGCCTGGGTACTGCATCCCGTTGCCATGGTGACCTGAGGGCTGCATCAGTCAACAGCTTTAAAAATGTGACAGTTGAGTGAGGCTGAAGATTTTAATGAGGACAGACACTTGCTCGCTTAGTTTCGATAACTGAATACTCTATAAATACCCACCGGCTGAATGGTTCTGAGTCTCTGGACCGTGTTTGCAACGTGTGGCTGGGGCGCTCCCCTTCCCTGGGCAGACCCCTGCGCTCCAGGGTGGGAGCATGGGCTGGGGCCGTCTTGGAATTAGCGGGGGGGGGATAAATATAAAGCAGACGGCTCTTTTTTTACCCCCTCCTGCTAACCCAACCCGGGGGATAAGGTGACACGATTGCAGAGCCAGGAGCAGGTTTGGGTTTCCGAGGTACGGTCCAAGCCACGTGCCCTCCGGCGTTGGCTGCTGCGGCTGTGGGGTGCGAGGGGGCCGCCCCCGGCCACCGCCGCTGCCTTGTGCCTGCAATAAAGCAAACCTGGGGAGCAAACCCAGCTTCCTAAACAAGAGAGTAACTCTTGCACCGGGCTCTTGCGAGGGTGGGTGAGCCATAAGCAAGCTCCCAAGCCTCAATAGCAAGCCTGGAGCAGTCGTGGGGCTGGGGAAAGCAAAGCCCGGTGCTGCTGAGGCAGGGGTGGGAGGCTTTGAAAGTCTCAGCGGTGCCGCTTGCATCCACGGGTGCCCTGAGCACCCTCGTGTCCCGAACACAACGGGTGCGTGCCGTGCAATCCCCCAACGCTGGCTCCTGCGAAGGGCTGACAGCGCTGGAGGCGAATCTGCAGCTTTCGCTTTTTTGTCCCCGTGCCAAAATCGGCCGGTCCTGTGCCTCGGGGAAGGAGCTGCCGCCTCCGGCAGCCCGGTTGGACTCGCGTGGGAGCGGGATGTTTGCTGGGACAGCTGAGGACACCCCAAGGGCCCGTCGGTGTTGTGTTTAAAAGCAAACTGTAAATAGAAAGCCTCTTCCACTTCTTTTTGCGGCATCTCCCACGCTGACTTTCCTTGCGATGCCACCACCGTGTCCAGCCGGGACCCGGTCGCAGTGCATGTGGCCGGGGAGCCCCCGGGCACCCAAGGGCACCCAATGCCCTTGGGGGATGCCAGAGCTTCACAGGCAGAGGGGCCGGTGCAGGGTGCAGCGGCGTTGCCGGCGATAGGCGCTTCCCATTTGCTGCCCCCGGTACCACCCGCACGCCGTGCGAGTCCTGCCCGCTGCCAAAAATATGCTCTCGGCTGTCTTGTGACCGCGGCGGTGTCACCGCGCCGGCCGGGGAAGCTTCAAGACACGGCCCTCTGTCACATGTAGGAACATGGAAAGTATTGACACGGCGTCACCGGCCGAGGGATCGGCCGCGGCACCGCGCCCTGGGCTCGGTCCAGCACCCCAGAATAGCTGGAACTCTTTCCATCACAGCTGGCGAGCGCCGGCCCTGACCCCCAAGGAATGGCAGGCGCGAGCCCTGGGTCTGCCCTTCTCCGTTTCGGCCCCGGCAGCCCCCCCGATAGGTGCCGGCGAGGGGCCGGTGGCGTAGGGAGGGACGTCAGCGCCGGGCACGGGGACAAGGTGCGACAACCCGCCGCGCAGGCGGCTGCGGCAGACGGCGGCTCTGCGGCACCCACCACGCACGCTGCCTCGTCCCCGCCGGGGGAGAGCCACGGGTGTCCCGCACCACCGGCTCTGCCGGTCCCGCTGTAACCGGAGCCACTCTTCTCCTTTCCAGGTGTCTCTTAAAAATGGTCAAGGAGAATATTGTTGTCCCTGAAGAGATCTTGAGCTTCTGTTGCAATGGCCTCCAGGTACCCCCCTGTGCCGTGCAACTAACCCCGGGGTCCCTGTCGTGCTGGCAGCTACTAACCACGGCTGTGCCGGGAAGATGCAACCCGGTGCCGGGAGCCGCTCTCAGCCCTGCACCGGCTCCGGTTGCACCCGCTCCCCATGCATTCCCCATCAGCATCCCCGGCCTTTCGCTGGCTACCGCAGGGTCAGGGCTGTTCCCACAGGGTGCCGGCTTTTTCCCTAAAATTTAGAAATGGCAAGCGCCGGGAAAATGAGCTGCGAGAGCTCCGGCCAGGCTGGCTGCTCGCTTTGCAGCAGGCGGCTTTGGAGGTCTTTGCGTTGCTGGCTCGTACCCCAGAGCCTGCCGGCTTCCCGAAATAGCTCCGTGGTACTCGTGTAGGCACCTCGGCACGTTGGGAAACAGCCCGGGAGGTTCGCGAAGGGGTTTGGAGCCCGCTGGAGGGGCTCCAGCAGCCGGGGGTCCCTCTCACTGAGGGACGGGGGGGCCCTTTGCCGTAGGCTTGGCTTGCCGTGTTCACCACCGTCCCTGCTAAGCCGAGGTTTGTGCTGTTCCTGGGATGTCGTGTACCAGTAGCTATGGAAACAGAGGTTAGACCCGCTAGAGAAAAATGCTATTCTGAGAGGCGGTGAGCTCAGGGTAGTCGGGAAAGCTTCATTTTGGGCATAAAGCCATCTTTAAAAGAAGCCGGGCAAAGCAAAGGGCAAAGAAGCTGCTGCAACGGGGCTCTGGCAACAAGTGCTGTAAACGGGAGCCACAGTGGGAGCAGAAAGCGGAAGGAAGGGCTGTAACAAAGTCCAGACGGCTCCTCGTGTCTCCTCAATTACTCACCGGGCTAAGCGAGTTCACCCCTTGTGTAACACGGCTCACTTGACATCTAATCAGCTATTTTTTCTTGCCGGCACAGTCGCAATACCAGCCTCTCTCTCCCAACCCGCCTCCCGCCGGGGCGAGAGGCAGGAGCGGCTCCGTGCCCAGCAAACTGCAAAGCCAACAAGGAACACATTTGACTGCGCAAACAACCCCAAACTGAGGATGCTTTCCCCTCCCTCTGCTTGTACCAGACAGGAAAAACTGCTTTCGGTGTTTCCTTTGGTGGAGGGGGGTGTTGGTGGAAGGTGTGGAGCATCGCTGCGTGCCCAGCCCTGGGCACAAGACCTGGGAGCGCAAAACCGCCCTTTGCTGCGGCACCCTAAAAATGAAGCTGTCGGGGGAGCAAGCTTCCTTCCCAGAGAATTGGTCAACTTTGGGAGGGGGTTTTGCACGGTTTTGGGGAGGAAGCAGCTGGGTTGGGTGACAAACGGCCTGGAAACCCGCAGCGATCACCAACGGAGCTCTTTTCAGAGGGATTTTTTTCCTTTCGGCTCAGGGCGTCACGGCTTTGGCGATGGGTTGTGTGGGTTTTGGTGGTGCCCGGGGCCGTGCGGGACTGGGGGTCCCGCTGGCTCTGCGTGGGGAAAGGGGCTGCGTGGGTCATCGTTTTCTCAGGGGATTTTCCTCCCGTTTGGGTAAATGGAGCTTTCGTCCCCCACAGGGTTCGACCTCTCCGCCACGTGCCCGGGAGCCAGGGGAGCGGGAAGAGGCGCCGGGAGCCATGGCGAGCCCCTCGCCCACCGGCAACCCCACCGAGGTGCAGATGAGCCAACTGGTGCTGCCCTGCCACACCAACCACCGCGGCGAGCTCAGCACCGGCCAGCTGCTCAAGTGGATCGACACGGCCGCCTGCCTCTCCGGTAAGCCACCGTCTCCCACCGGAGCCATCGTCCTGCCGAGCCGGGAGGGAAGGGACCTGGCAGTGTCGCCAGGAGTTAGCTCATCGGCGGCGTGCCCGGCGGTCCAGTGCCGTCCCTTGGAGCTGACGCCAGCTGGGGACCCGCGTCATGCCATTTTGCTGAGTAATTAGAGAGTGAACGGGAGCAGGATGAGAGGGGGAGGGGACGTGCACTGCAGCACGCACGCTTGCTTGGGGACAGATCAAAATCGACGTCTGCTTCTTCCAAAATGCTGTCCTTTTCCTTGCCTGGTGCGCAGGGCACGGCGAGACCCGGCTGGTGATGTCCCCGGCATCCCGGCAGCGGTCAGAGAGCTCTGTCGGCTGGGGCTGAGCTCCTCCGCTCAGTGAGAAGCTCACCCTGCCAAGCGCTGAGCACGGGGAAAGGAAAACGGGTGCAATATTGCAGTTTGATGAGGTTCCCAGGGCAATTTTGCAGTTTGAGGTTCCCGGAGTCCCAAGGGAAAGCCAGACCGGCGGGGCAGCTTTAAAATATTTGCTGCGTACAGGGAGATGCTATCAGCTGTCGGTGCATCCCCGCAGCGGCTGAAAGCATCGAGGGAAGGCAAACAGCAGAGCAACACGCCTCCAGTTACAACATGCCGTCCAAACCCTTAAAACATCTGCAAACCCACTCTGCTATGAGGTGGAGAAACCCCAAACCCCACTCTCGTCCCCTGCAAATGCGGCAGATGGGCACGGGCAGGCAAAGGGACGCTAGCCAAGCTTTCACCGGTGTCACCAGCCCCGAGGCAGCGGCCGTGGGGCAGAAGAGCGTCCGTGCTCTTCGCACGCTCGGCGTGTTGCTGCAGGTTGCTGATGCAGTTTGTTTTTCCTTTCCAGCCGAGAGACACGCCGGCTGCCCATGCGTCACGGCTTCCATGGATGATATCTATTTTGAGCATACCATTAGGTAAATACTCCGCTTTCTAGCGGGGCATGCGCGGGGGAGGCAGATGGGTTTTTCCCCGTCTGCCGGGTGCAACGTGGACAGTGGGGCTGGAGCCAGGACAGGGAACAGCATGTTTAGGAGGGGAGGAGATGCGGTGGCAGTGCCAGGCTCGCAGGGCAGCCAGGGATTGAGGCTCCAGCTCCGCTGTAGGGCTGCGGACTGACTGTCTGCTCTGATTTATCTGCTCTCTGGTCGCCTGGGGAGCTCCTGCTGGGTCGGCTTCCCGGTATTTCCCCCGACCCCAGCTCCTCCCTGGCTTTGTTCAAGAAACAGCTCTGACTTAGTGCTCTGGAAAACTTAAATCTTGCAAATCGTGCCTCTGCAGCAGCCGCGTGGGTGGCTGGCGTGCGGCGGAGCTCACCCACCCACCAGGTGCTGAGGGGAGCGGGACCTCCCTGCACATCGCTTTGGGAGATGCACCAGGCTGGGCTTTGCCTGGCCAAAAATCCCCTCCCAAGCTTGTCCCGGCATCCCTTTGGGCACTGCCCCAGCAGAGGTGCCCACCCCGACGGGCACGGCCCCCGGACTGCCACGTCGCAGGGAACAACATAAGCATTCCCCCCAGGCGTAGGTCTTACGTACCCAAGGTGGTCTCCTCCCTTACCACCCCCGGTAAACCCAGGTGCTGCCACTCAGAGCCCCCATAACCCCCCGTGCGGGGGGATGCCTGTCCGCTCACCCCCTGGGTACCATCTCGGGGGGCTCGGCGGGCGTTTTGGTGCCGGGTTTTGGCACGCTTGCGAAGGTGCCCGCAGGGTCCGATGGCAGAGGTGCCTGCGTGCGGGCAGAGGGGTTTTTGGCACCCCCGTCCCCTGGGGACCTGCTGGCTGAAGGCTGGCCCGGCCAAGCAAGCCGTGCCGTATAGGATCCATGCAGCTCCCCACCATGCAGGTCTGCCCGCTGAGGACAGAGACCAGTGCGGGCACGCAGGGCTGGCATCGGGGTCCCAGGCCTTTGGCTGATTTGTTTGGTGCCAGGAATTCCGACTCGCCCTTGGGTTTCACCGTCATCCCCAGGAAACGTTAAACTCCCACTTTCTCCACCTCACGTCGGGTGTCACGGTGCTGGTGGGTCAGCAAGCCCCTGGCAGAGGCAGGGGTGGCACCGTCGGGGTCGATGCCCTGCGCCCAGCGGGCTCAGCGGGTGCCGTGCCCGGCACCGCGCAGCTCCAGCTCCTGGGGGAGCTTTGCCCGGGAAGCTTTTCCCCCGTGGGTTTCGGGAGTGGGAGGACGAACCCAAGCCCCGCTCCCGAGAGTTAAATCAAGCCCTGCAAGGCACTCGCCCCTCCGCGGGGGTGAGCCAGGCACCGCTCCAAGGGGTCAGGGAATTTGTGCCGCTCCTGGCTCGGATCCCGCTTGCTGTGGTCCAGCTTAATGCTCCGAGCAAGGGGCCTGGCAGGGATTTCCCACAGAGCTGTTTGTTTGAAGGCAGAGGAGCTTTGGGCGGCGTTGGCCGTCTGCTCTCCCCCTCGCCCGGGTGTTTGTGCTTTCTGCCGCCCTCCCACCGCGAGGGAGAGGCAGGGAGGAGCTGTAGGTGCTTGGGGGCTCAGGGGAGACCCCCAGAACGTCACTGACTTCAAAACTCACCGGCTGGCCATCAGATGGTCGCCATCCCTCAGCCCTGCCGCATAGAAGTGCAGCCTCCCTGGAGGATTGCACGTACCCTTGAGCCAGGGTTCGTGTGGATTTTATGGCACCGGCTTGTACTGTTTGATACAGAAAGAGAAGACAAAGTATTTTTGGGTCATACTATAGACAGCCGGGGCTGCCAACGCACCTGCCCGGACCCCTGCCTTTGCATGCCCCTCGCCACAAACCCAGCCGGAGCATCCGTGCGACCACTTCCATCGCCTCTAACCCTCTCCTCCATCTTGCTTTTTCTTTTCGCACCAGCCAGCCATATATAAACCCTCCTGGGCAGCGGGACGGGAGGAACGGTGTCTGGTACGGACGTTTGCAGCCCTAGAGCAGCCGGCCTAACGCAGTGCTGCCGTGAGTTGGGAGCATTAACCCCACTGACGTGGCATGGCCTGGGAGGTGCACGGAGGCTGCTCACGTAACCCTGCTAACATTTCAGCGTGCCGTGGCGGGCACGGGGTTGCCACTGGGCCCGGGGTCCGTGCCGGCGGCCGGCCGGAGGCACCGTCCCAGCCTCGTGCCGCTCCTGCTCCAGCCAGAGCCAACGTGCAAAGCCTGTCGAGTAGCTGAGAGGATTACGGTCGTTTGAAGCCAGAAGTTGTGGCAGGGGGCAAGGAGGAAGTTACGGT
The DNA here is from genome assembly GCF_026419915.1 of Harpia harpyja. Taxonomy (NCBI): domain Eukaryota; kingdom Metazoa; phylum Chordata; class Aves; order Accipitriformes; family Accipitridae; genus Harpia; species Harpia harpyja. The sequence goes on from NC_068950.1 coordinate 40,202,597, forward strand.
GCCGAAGCGCAAGCTGACTCTTCCTCAATTCTGGTTTTGAGCCCTCTGTGGTACAAACCTGTGGTGGCAGTTGTAGGGTGTGTTTTTACACTGAGTTTTTCTAGCACTGGTCTCTTTTAGGGGATGAGGAATACTCCTGAATTAATAATGCATTCGGTAAAGATTCTGTTGGTGTCACCAATAAGCTGCATTTGCTCATTTGGTCAGTACCAGTCTGAAGTAGGTTAGGCTGCAGAGCTGAAGCTGTCTGTGTGTTTACTCTGAAGCCTACTGAAGGCCCAGAGGCGAGCACCTGGACTCTGCGAACAGCAGTTGGCTGTCAGCAGATGTTTCATGTGAGATATGGTACAAAACGCCCCTGGCCAGATCCTGCCTCCTGCTGTCTCCCGCTGTCTCCCAGTGTCCCAAGGTGTCCATCGCTGGGAGGCCCTGGAGCGGAGGAGGAGGGATGGGAGCAGTCGAGGTGCTTGCAGCTTTGGGGCTGCTGCTGCTGCCGCCACCGGCCGAGGGCCTGTGAGGAGGCCCCACGGGTGCCCCTGTTGTGCAGGACAGCGCACGCGAGGCTGGAGGAGCCGTTTGCTCTGGCAGGAGCTTGCATGCCCGCATGGCGGGGGGTGCCAAGCAAACCTCGGGCACCTCTGCACCCCTCAGGTGTCCCGGCAGCACCCCAGACCTGGGGACCTGTTTGCGCGCAGCTGCTCGGGGGTGACATCTCACCGCCGGGCTGGACGCCCACGGGGTCCCACGGCTGGGGGTGGCTGTCCCCATGTCCTGCCGGCCATCCCAGCATGTCCCCACTGTCCCAGGCAGCTGCTACCGCAGCGGGCAGCGAGCCGTAACGCCGCAGCGGCTCGACGCGGAGATGCTCAGTGCTGGCGCACGTGCCGGCTAACCCACGATAACCCCCGCGCGCTTTCTCCTCTTTCTGTTTTTCAGCGTCGGGCAAGTTGTCAACATCAAAGCCAAAGTGAACCGAGCCTTTAACTCCAGCATGGAGGTTGGTGTGCCTCCCCCCGCCTTCACCCCCACCCCTGCCCCTATCCCCCCTCGCCGTGCACCCGTCCCCGCCAGCCATCTGCGCCCCGTCACCGCCGCGAAATACCCGAATCCTCCCGCGGTTCCCAGCTTTCATCCCGCGTGTCAATCCCCTCCCGCTGGGTCTGGCCGGGGTGGGGGTACTTGGTGGGATGCGGGTCCCCGGGGAGCAGAGCCGGCTCTCAGGGGTGCTGTGCCCTCTCCCAGGTGGGCATCCAGGTGAGCTACGAGGACCTGTGCAGCGGGAAGCATTGCAGCATCTGCAAGGCGTACGCCACTTTTGTGGCGCAGGGCCCCTCCGGCAGCAAGGTGAGCGGCGGCCGGCGGCCGCGGGGGTCTCGGTCGGCCCTTGAGCGGAGGCAGCGAGGAAACGGCCTCTCTGGGGAGAGACGAGCTGGGCTGGGTCCGGCTTGCCATCAGGGCACATGCTGGCACTTCGTGGCTACCTGCACGCTATCGGGTTGGTGATGCCTTACGCCGTGCCTGTGGGGGTGCACGGTGGGGCGCTGGGCTCTGGGCATGGAGGGCACCCACCCGCTGCTGCCGTCCTCTCCTCTGTGCCCGGAGTAATCCAGTCGTAGGAGCCATTTTCCCTCTGGCCCCTCCGTGAGCAGCTAGAATATAATCTAGAAGGAGCGCGGCTGGCTCCGACACACATACGGTGGGATGTATGGTTCTACAGGAGCGCATGCCGGCCCCCGAAGGAGCCCTGCCTTCTCCCGCAGCAGGATTGCACCCTGTCCGTGTCCCCTTTGCAGGTGAAACTGAAGCCGCTGACCCCGCAGACGGAGGAGGAGAAGATAGAGCACAGCATCGCCGCCGAGCGCCGCCGCATGCGGCTGGTCCACAAGGACACCCTCAAGGACCTCCTCACCCGCAGCCCCCGTGAAACCGGTACCGTGTCCCGCAGCCCGGGCTTCCAGTCCCAAAATAGCCCCGACACCCACCGGTGACATCCTCCTTCCTCGGTGGGATGCTGGGGAGGGGGAGAGTGGTAACGGCCATGGAGGTTTGGGAATGCCCTGGCCGTGGAGGGGGGGACCCCAAGCCGGGAGGTGTGGGAGGGTTGATGCGGCGGCCGCGGGGAGAGGAGGTAAGGGCTGGTGGGGTGCCGGGAGCGGGGATCCCACCGGCCGGCCGGCACGCTGAACCTTGTTCTCCCCCCGCGGCAGAGCTGGAGACGCGGGACGGCAGCGCGGCGGTGCCGGCGGAGAAGACGCGGGTGGAGAGCGTGGAGCTGGTGCTGCCCCCGCACGCCAACCATCAGGGCAACACCTTCGGTGGGCAGATCATGGCCTGGATGGAGAATGTGGCCACCATCGCAGCCAGGTGACCCGGCGGGGATTCGAGGGAGGGGGGGGACGGCGTGCCCGGAGGGGACACGCTGCCAGAGCAGCGTCCAGCGGGGGCGGACCACAGCCGGGTTGTGGGGACCCTCCAAAGGGATGGTCCCCAGCACATCACCCTTGGGCGATGCCGTACAGGGAGTCCCACGGGTGCGTGGAGCTGGAGGACCCCCGGGAAGGGTTCACGCTCACCCCAGTCTGCTTATTGTCCTTTCTCATGGCTGGTTTTGGCAGTTGAAATCCAGGGGTGACATTTTTGGGGGTCTCCTCGGCTCTGACTGGGTTGGGGAGGGGGCGTGGGGCCATGTCCGGGGGGGCTAACGCCTGTCCCCCCCCAGCCGACTGTGCCATGCCCACCCCACGCTGCGGGCCATCGAGATGTTCCACTTTCGGGGACCATCGCAAGTCGGGGACCGCCTGGTGCTCAAAGCCATCGTCAACAACGCCTTCAAAAACAGGTGGGTGCTGGTGGCGGGGGTCGGGGGGGGGGTCCCCATCCCACTCTCCCGGCGGCTCTCCGCACGCTCACCCCTTCTTCTCTCCCCTCTCCCCCTCAGCATGGAGGTGGGGGTCTGCGCCGAGGCGTACGGCCAGGAGATGTCCGTCAGCCGAAGGCACATCAACAGCGCGTTCATGACCTTCGTGGTGCTGGACCAGGAGGGCCAGCCCTGCACCCTGCCCATGGTGGCACCCGAACCGGGGGTAAGGATGGGCAGGGCTGGCTTCTCCCCGCCGCGGTGGCATGGGACCCCCGGGAATCCCACTCAGCCCTGAATGGCTCTTGGATTCACAGCAAAACAAATGCAGTTTTACGATGATGGAAATCAAATTGCTCGATAGCAAGTGAATTAAATTGATTGCTCGGTATAACTAATAATAAAATAAACCACTTGCCCGTGCAGAGATGGAGATGTATTAGCCATGCAAGGCTTAACAGAATATTGCCGGCAAGTTTGAGCTCATCTTTTCTCTAATTTAGGGGAAAGAATGCAAATCTTTTACATTGTTTTCACCTTTCAAAGCACCCTGATCCATCATTTGCTCAGATCCAAATATTTAAGAAAACCTGTCACGAGAGCACGGTGGCAAAGCAAACGCTCACATGTCTCGGGGTGCATTGTAGTAGGAGTGAGCAATGGCATTGCCTTCCCCTTGGCTGATCTGTGCCCACCTACCTGATTTTTTTTATGCCTTAAAACCAGGACTCTTCTCCCACCCTGCAGGAGAGCATCTCATGGCCAGAGCTGGGCTCCCTGAAACTGCTTTTCTACCTGCTTTGAAGCACTGCGCTATTGCTTTTTTTGAAATAAGCTGCTTTTTTTGGGTTTTTATTTCCTGGGAGGAGACATTTGCACATGCTAGGGGATGCGATTTGTGTTTCAGCGGCTGTTTGCAGGTCTGCAGCCGCAGCGAGGGTTTTTTCCTAATGTGCCAGTGCCTGTCGCTTGGTCACAGCATGGTGGCAATGCCGAAATAGCTCACAGTTAATCACTAACAACCACTGCCAGCGTAGCTGGGGCAGCAGCCGGCGAGCAGAGGCTTCACCTTCCAGCCCATCCCTGCTGAACATTTTGCCCGCTCCCAGAAAGATATCTGGCGGTTTTTTCCCCCCCCTTCCTTTTCCTATTAACCTGATGCACTTTTCTCATTTATCAGGATGGAGTGAGGAGGTACAGAGAAGCCAGCGCTAGGAAAAAAATTCGGCTGGACCGGTGAGCAGAAAAAGCAAGTGGGATGCGGGGATGGAGGAGGGAGGAGAGGGGGGGGCTCAGCACTGGGATACAGGGACAGTCTGTGGGTGGTTTGTGTCCCACCATAAGGGAAATTGTTCCTTTCCCGCAGAAAATACGTCGTCTCCTGCAAACAGACCGAGGTGCCGCTCTCCGTGCCCTGGGACCAAAGCAACAAGGTAGGGTGCTGCCCCGCGGGACTCGCCGCCTCCTGCCCCCCCCTTCCCGCCCCTGACGTGTTGCCCCTGCCCCAGGTTTATCTGAGCTACAACAACGTCTCTGCGCTGAAGACGCTCGTAGCCAAAGCCAACTGGGCACTCGCCAGGGAAAAGGAAAAGGTACGAAACCCTGCCCCTTCCCCCCCGCGCTGCTTCTCGCCCCCCCAAAGCGTGGGCAACCCGGGGGGGCTCGGCGGCGGTGATCGCGTCCCAGCGCTCGCCCTGTGCTCCCCAAGGTGCGGATGTACACGCTGGAGGAGGACAAGTTCCTCTCCTTCCGTATCGAGATGTCGGTCCGCATCGCCGCCGGCCGAGCCTTCTCCCTGCTCTCCGACCTGCGGCGCCGGCACGAGTGGGACAGCCACTACGCGTGAGTGCTGCGGGGCTTCCCAGGGACACCCAGCCCTCTCCAAAAATCACATCCCTAAATTTAAGGCTCATCACTGAACACCCCTTTGGGCTTTCCTGGGAGCGAGTGTGTTGGCCTGGAGCCATTATCGCTCCTAAAGACCTTTCACCATGTGGCCCTGTCCTGGCTCTGCCTGGGCTGATGGCTGCACTTTGCTGCAGAAAACATCTATTTTGGGTCCCCCAAAATATTTTGGGTCTGGTGGTGGGTTGTAAATGTGTAAGCCGCCTGACCTGGAGGCCACAGCAGGGTTTTTTTGACTGGTCCCCTCCCGCCTCGCAGGAGCGCCGAGCTCGTCCAGCAAGTAGATGATGACGACATGATCTACCACGTGGTGAGCCAGACGCTCAGCCACGAGAACAAGCCGCAGGACTTCGTCATCCTGGCGTCCCGACGGAAACCCTGCAGCAAGGGGTAACCCATCCCCGTCCCCGACCCCCCTGCTCCCTGCCAGCCGGGCTGCGCCGGCTCATCGGGCTCTCTCTCCTCCCCAGGGACCCCTACGTGGTGGCCTTTCGGTCGGTGACGCTGCCCACCCACCCCGCCAGCGCCAGCTTCACACGGGGGGAGACGCTCTGCTCTGGCTTCTGCATTTGGCCGGAGTCAGAGGAGACGAGCAAGGTGGGATGCTGCGGCCGTGTAGCGGGGCCGTGCCGCCCACGCTCCATCGGGGAGGCTCTTCCATCCCCACGTGCCCCTACTAACCATCTCCTGTGCCTCGCAGGTGGCTTACTACAACCAGGCTACACCGGGGTACCTCAACTACGTCACCACCAACGTGGCGGGACTGTCCTCCAACTTCTGCGCCACCTTCGAAGCCTGTGAGAAGTTCCTGCTGAAGAACAAGGAGGACCTGATCGTGCGGCTGCAGGATCTCTAGAGCCACGGCACCCCTGAAGACAGACGGACAGACAGATGAGGGGGCACCTTGGTGGTGGAAGGGGACACGGGATGGTGGCACCCAGACCCTGCCTCCCCTGGGGGCTTTGGCCCAAACGAGGTCCCAGGGGCTGGGCATCACTCTACTGTCTTGCCCCTTGCACTGATGTGTCATGTCTTTTCTTCTTCCTTTTTTTTTTTTTTTTTTTTTTAGAAATTTTATAAGCTGATGTACAGGACTTGGTTTTCTAGTTCACTTAATGCTACTTGAATCTTTATATGATCCAAAGTCTTCCTAACACTGATTTTTTTTTTTTTTTTACTATTTCTTTATGGGGGAAACTGGTTCCCTTCGATGCAGCAAAGGGAGAGAGGGGGCAGTGATGTGGGGAGGGTGCCGTATCCCTCCCCGGTGCAGATGCGGCCGGTGGAGCATCTCCCCCCGCAGCTGCCCGGTGCTGCTCCTCTTCCCAGGCGAGGCAGGCAAACAGCTCCTGCTCCCGCCGGGGTGAAATCCCACCTCACGGGGCTGTGGAAAGAAGGAGTGGCAATAAAAATGCATTAAAAGAAAAAAAAAACAAACCTGTATCTGCTCTGGGTGAGTGTCTGCTCCAGGGGTTTGCTGTGCGGCTGCCTGGCCGGCGAGCGTGGAGTGGGGGTCCCGCACCCGCAGCACACCCCGGGCAGGTGCCGTTTCCCTGGGCGAGCAGGGGGACGGGGCTGCTCAGGGTCGCCCACCCCGAGAGCTGCTGCCCAGGGCTCAGGCGGACGCGGGGGTCCTTTGAGGCAGGACTGTGTGCTGCAGGAAGGAGGGTGTCAGCCAGCGCTCCCCGCGAGTGGCTTTGGGGACCGCCCGGTGGCATTGCCACCACGGCAGGGGCGGCGCGGGCTGGTGCAGAGCCGTAAACCCCCGACTGCCTCAGCGGCGCCAAAAAAGCAAAGAAAAGACAAAGCCAAACCTTGTTTCCCTACGTCTGAGCAAGGCTGACGAGGACATGGCGAGTAGGTGCGGGCAGATGCTGAAACCCAGAGTCTCCAAGGCTTCGATACCCATCCCTAATTGCCCCCAGCACTAATGACCTGAGAAGTCCACAACAACAGAGGATGGGGTTAGGGCCATTTCAAAGAGCTCGCTGCCAACCTGCTTCTCCCGAAATGCAGCACGGGTGATGGTGGAAGTGCTACTCATCAGTCACACCCCAGGTGACGTCTGCCCTCAGCCACAGGCCAGTTTACAGCCACCTCCCAGGGTCACAGAGCCAGAGGTTTTCCGATGGCACTGAGGTTTCTGAAAGGCTTGCTGCCTGCTGGGAAGGGAACGAGGCCCAGGAGCCCCTGGGCACACAGAACTGCGGGGCACAGCAGGTTTATTGCGGTCCCGGGGCGGCAGCCGTGCCCTCGCCTTTTTTCTGCAGAGCTTAACCATGAGCAAGCGATGGTAATGGGTAAGATGAGGCTGTGGGGTACCAGAAATGAGCACAGGGTCTTTTGCAGGCACGCCAGGGTGTTTTCTCCCTCTCTGCAACACCCAGTCTCTAGAAAGGTGCTTTGCCACCCAAATTCCCCACCCGGTTTATAAGCAGAAGGAGCTGTCTGCCCCTCGCCCGTGGGCACCGGCCAGCAGCTCCCACTCCTGGAGCTGGCTGTGGCCATAAACTCCTAATCTCTGCCCTATCTCTGATCATAAACATCTCCGTGCAAGGCCTGGCACGGCGCTGCCCCGACCTCCCCCTGCTGCGCTATCGCTACAAGATAAAGCCGTCTCAAGCTGAACATGGTACAAAACATTCAATTTTTATAGAGCCCTCTTATCTCCCGAAACTCGGAGCAATCCTGCCTTTTTATCACCGGGATGTGAGCCATCCTTTCTACTTATCGTTAGAAATTGCTGCTGCTTGATTAGGTGGAGGGAATGATGTATTCGCCTGAACATTAAACTTTAACTGACCTCTCCCTCTCCTTAAGTATTGTGCTTTTTCCCTCTGCGAGGCCACGGTCAGCCCTCACCCCGGCCTGGCTGGGTCCCTGGGGGTGCGGGATGATGGAGCGGGAGCGACTCGGGGCCAATGGGAAATGGATGGGAGCACAACAGAGAGCTGCAAGGGTGTGAAGCATGTTGTGGTTTATGTGCAGGTGGGAAAAAATTGCAGTCCTGCAGCATCTTCTGCTGGAGGGAATGATGGGGGAATGGTAGACAGCAGGACTGGGCAGCTTGGAGCATCCCTGCAGCATCCATTTCCAACCGCCTCATCCCACAGCCAGCTCCCAGGGGAGGAAGGACCCGCCGGCGGGTGCATTGGAGCCTGTTGAGAGCAGCCTGCTCTTACCAGCCTTTCCCAGAGCCCTCCCATTTGCCCTCCCCAACAAACGACCCGGTCTAGGGCCAATTTAGCAATCAATCACTATTTTTCTTTTTCCCTTAAAAAAAAGAAATCCCTGCAGGGTGTTACCCTCTGCTCTGACAACCCTCCCAGCTGCGGCTTCTTTGCACAAAACCACCCAGCTGCCTTGCTGCTCTCGACTGCTAATTCCTGCACAGAGGCAAACAATTTGGAGAGGCAGAGCTGGGATCCCGGGAGCGGGAGGGCTCTGTGCCGGCTGCCCACAGCACCCGTCGCTGCTTTCCTGCACAGGATGATGGAGGGGACAAAGCCTCACCAAAGGACCACAGCTACCTTCCCCAGGCCCCTGCCATCGTGCAGTAAACAGGGCTGCGGGAGGATGGAGTGGGGAAGCATCCCAGAAATGCCAAGAAGCTTTTGGCAAAGCAAAGGCCATGAAGACAGCTGGGGATTTACAAGCCAGCACTCCAGGTGGGATCCGAGCGCCTTCTCCCATACGTGATGCTACCACCATGAGAAGGCTTCAAGGACCTGATTTTTATAGATGCCTAAATAAATACAGGCAATTGATACATAAAAACACAGCATATATTTATCTATTTTGCAGGGGTAGTGGGATGTAATTAGATGGCAGTGTCTCTCTCAAGGCTATCCCTGCTGTAATTCATGCCCTGAGGCGGCTGGCCAAGAGGAGGAGGAGGAGGAGGAATAAAGCAGGCGGCAGAATTGATGGTCTGCTCCCAGAAGCTTTGTTTTAATTAATTTCCAAAGTGCTCCTTCTAGCAGAGCAGGCAGCTCCTTCAAAGCCTCCTTCTCCCCACCACTGCCCATGCTCTCATGCTTGTGCCAGCACGGGGTCCGGGGCAGCGGGGTGAGCCCGGGAGCCAGCCCTGCTTCTATGAGCCCCCAGGCTTTTTGGTTAAAGTGTGCAGAAGCTGTTGCTGTTTTTAAACAGTGGGACTTCTCCCTGGCCAAGAGGCCTCTTTGATGGCCACAGTGTGGGCAGATGTATTTGTCAGGGCTTTTCCTTTTCCCCTTTTTATTGACTTTCTGCTTGTTCCTGCTGCCAGGGGTCAGACGGGGCTTTGGCTGGACTTTGCTGAAAGTCCACCCGAAATGGCTGGTTACCAGGTGCTGACGCAGTGCCCTGCCCCTAAGATATAAGGGGTTTGAAAATTGGGTTTGCAGCCCAGTCGGGTGCATGGTGGCAGGGCTGGGAAGCGGCTGAGGCTGTGTCAGCTCCAAAGCTCTTCCCAAAGCTTCCAAAGCTCTTCTTGTGAAGCTAAACTGCATTTGCTGGATCCAGCACGGTAACGGCAGTAACAGCAGCTAAATTTGGGGGTGGCTTGGCTGACTTGGAGGGACCCATCCCTGGCGAGGACACCATGCTGACCGACACAGAGCCCTCTAACACCATCAAACTGCTGCACCTGGTTTTCCTATCCACCTCCTGGGGAATGCAGATCTGGGTGACCTTCGTGTCTGGTAGGTCGCGGTCCGTACACACCGCTGTGGCTCTCTGCCCGGGGGGAGGCCCAGGGGAGGGGGGCTTTGCCCCAGGACCTACCCGCTCTCCCCCCTTGCAGGGTTCGTGATGGGCAGCTGCCTCCCTCGCCACACCTACGGCTTCATCCAGCGTGAGCTCTTCCCCTACTACTGCCACATCAGCTCCGCTTGTGCCTTCCTCAACCTGACTCTATTTGCCATGTACCACCCCAGCGAGCTGCTCAGCGACGAGCAAACGACCCAGGTAGCCTCCTGCTTTAAAACGTGAGCTGGCTGTAGCCCAAATCCCTTCCTCTGCGGGGTCCCGCTCCGCTTTGCTCCACTGAGGCTGGTTTGCAAATGACGACGAGGTCCACACATGGCTGTGGTTAAAAGAAACCGGTCAGCATCCAGATTGCAGTGAACCTTGCGTGCAAGAGGGGCTGGGGGAGAAATTTAATCCACCACGTGTGATGTTCACGGCAGGCTTTGCTCCCCTGCAGATCATCGTCTTCTTTGTTTGCGTCGCTGCTTCTGTGCTGAACACACAGTGGTTCGGGCAGGTCACCTCCGACATCGTGGCAGACATGCACCTCGTCGAGCGCAGCCACGGCCTCGGCCAGGAGGTCGGACTGTTTACCAGCAAGTCCTGCAGGCGGCTGCGTGCCTCCAACCCCAGCTACAGGCAGCTATCCCGGCAGCTCACCCTCTACCGCGCTCTGTCCTCCCTCTGCAACCTCTGCTGCGTCGCCTGTAACGGCTTGAGCTTGTACTACCTGGCTGCCCATCTCTCTGCCCTGTGAGAGCAGGACACCGCGAGGCGAAGGCTGGCTGGCCAGAACCAACGCTCTGGGAAAAGGGAGCCATCCCGCTGCCTCGTTGTAAAGTAACCCTAAGCTTTGGAGATTAAATTTCAGCATCCTCAGATGGAGATACTTTTAACTGTATTTGTGCATGGTGCAGAAATTTAGGAATAGCGAAACAGAAGTGCTTTCTTTAGAGCTGTCTGAATCCAGCCCTGGAGTGAGAAAAATCCTCCATGATCTAAGCAGGAGTGTTTATGGCTGAACAGCTTTTTAATGCCCCGTGCACTAGATGTGTCTAAAAGCGCAGTGTGTTTCTGCAATCACAGAGAGACTGCAGAAGAGAGAGAAATGAGAGATTTAGAATTACTTTTAATTAAATGCTGAAAGCTAATACAGAAGCGCAGGAGACCCTGTATGTTGGCTTTACCAGTTAGTGTCAAGAATAAGGTTGTTATGTTTGGGTTTAGAGTTACTGTTTGACATTCTCTTGTAGTATTTCATGAGGTGAGAAAAACTATTGTCTCGTTCATTAGGCAGAAGTCAGTCTACTTAAAATAGACATGTTTATTTCCAAGTTATAGAGGACAATCAGTCAGGTAGCAAAAGGGTCAGTAAAACACACCACTCTGAACAAAGAGCTCTGCTTTACTCTGGCCAGCAGCAGAGCCAAGCGGTGAAAAAAGAGCAGCTGCTTAATCCCAGGCAGGAATCTGACTGCATCCATCCCGCTGCAACAGGCAGGTATCTCCCCAGACCACTGCTGTTAAACCCCAGCAACCACAGCCCACCTCCAAAGAAATCGGTGATTTTTCACAGGTAAGTAAGTACATTCCCAGCTGGTGTTGCTTCAACTGCAGCCAGTGTTTGGCACTGCTTCAGGTTTATTTCAAAACCACATGCAGCCTATCATAGAGGAGACCTTCTGCAAGCCAGCTGGATTTCTTTTTAAACAAATAATCCCCTCTTGTAAGCCCTTCATTCTCCTATGCTGCTTTCCTGGAAGTTTCCTTGTGTGCCAAGATTATTTTTCCCCTGAAGTGTGCAAGGCATTTTTGTTCCAGCAGAAGTTTGCAGTCTGTAGCTGGGATAACAAACAGCAGCCTCTTGCACAGGTTTCCTCGTTTCGTTCTTGCTCATTATAGTCGATGCACCTTCTTGCCAGAGAAGTACTTCTTAGAGAAAGGAGAACGCTTTACAAATGCCAAAACCGTTGGAGTCCCAGCCTTTACAAAATACCTGCAAAGATTAAAAGGAGTCCTTTGGCTTCCTTGTAGCTGGCCAAGTGTCATGCAAAGTGAGTGACTTCCGCCCAGCTCAATAAAGACTGACCTCCCGAAGGCTGATAACAAGCTTTTTTGCTGATTAGCAGAGCCTCTCAGGGCCAAGGCTACACACATCTGAGTAGGAGTGTTTTATGAATCAACCCTTCTCCCAACAGCTACTTCTAATTAAAACAGCTGTTATTCTCCCTCTGGAAAGAGGTTTCTTTTGCAACTGCCCTTACAGGCTGAAATCTGAGGGCTTACGCATGCTGCTGAGTTTTATGGAGTGACAGTTCAGATACAGCCCGCAGCAGTGGACCTAGAGCTCTGCTCCCACTGTGACGGACCAAGCCACTAGCGCTGTGCAGCAGGCTTTCTCCAGCTAGCTACAAGATGGTGCAAGTTAACAGCACAGGCTTTACAATAACTTTTTGGCTTCACAAACAGCAAATTCTTCTCTCTAAATAACTGCACAACACTTTAAAGCCAGTTTCAGAGTCAAACTGTGCTGCATGCTGTGTTGGGGGCTGCTCACGCAGCATTATTAACAGTGAGAGCATTGTTAACCTTCAACATGCTCTCTTTATATGCTGCTGCTTTTTTTTTTTTTAAAGTAGTGCTGTGTAGATGGGATCTGAAACAGCCCTTTTGTGCTGCTGCTTGTGTGTAGCCCAACTCCCCTTCCCATCTCCATCCAGTTCTGGAAAGAGCTGTTCATTTTTTGGGGGAAAAAAAATATGTAAGTCGCTAAAGCCAGGCACAAAATCCATGTAGTCCCACTGCTTTACACCTTCAAGAGTTAGGACTATTAAATCAGAGAACAAACTGCACTTAAAGGCAAAGACGTAAAGCTCGTTCTTTTTGCCTTCGTGCTCTCTCTGGACGTGAACAGGACATGAACAGCCTCACCTTTCGTGCTGCAGCACTTGTAGCAACGTGTGTTCTGGGTTCAGCTCGTACATTTCTGTTCTTTCTTCATCTTCAAAATAGAGCTGAAAAAAATTCTGGAGGGTTATTAAATACCTAAGGTAGATGAATGCAAACTTCTAAGCTGTTGAAAGTCCAGTAACAGGACACCGTGTATCTGCTAGAGGTTTATTAAACTTCTGTAGCTTGAACCGACCATGCCAGATGCTAACTTCAGCAATGCAGAAACTGTTTTGTGTAAATTCCGAGTCTTCCCTGTATAAACCAGCTTAGCTTCTTATAGCAGTGGCAGCAGGAAGGCAAAATACACTGGGTGTTCCTGTGCTTTACAGAGAAGCAATCCAGATCTACAGGCTGCTTTTTAACAGGTAAATGCAGGAATGGTATGACCTAAACTGAGTAGGTTTAAAGATATTTGAACAAACCAGGGTAGATTTAAGAGATTTGAATCCAGCAACTGTGCCTTAGACTGTACATACACACAAAGCTATAATCCCAGTTTTTAACCTGTTAAAGTAGAGAGCCACTGTCCTTTTGGACATGTCTGCTCACTGCACTAAGGGCTGTGCTTTGCCTGGCACATGTGACACTGAAGCAGAAAATGAAAAATAAACATCTGTATCCTTCTATGTATAATTTCTGAAAAGTTCTCAAAACCTGCTGCAGCCACAACCAACTCACATCTCACCTTTGCTAAAGTCTTAATAGACACATATTGTCTTGATGGGATTAAGTGTTTAAGTACCTCCGGTTAGTTCTGAAAATAACCTATTTTTTTAATAATATTTTCTGATTTGTATTGAGCAACTTCACAACGCAGTTAAAAAAACAGGCAGCCTACCAGCTTGATGTTCTAAATCTTAATCATCGTTACAAAGATGGGAATCTAAGCAATAACTATAAATACCTTCTATCAAATACAACATTAAGTGGAAGACAAAAGAACTTTCATTTTCATTAATGAATTCTGTGTCCATGTCAGCACATCTGGAAAACGTTTGAGCTTCCAGATCCTTATTTCACATCTGCGTATGGTAAACAGGTAACAATGCCATTGCTTTCATACACTCAAAGCTGTGTAATTTTTCACTCCAGACAAACACTCACAACACAACAACCCTGAAATAGAAGGAATGTCAAACTCCTCACCTCAAGATTGCTGGGAAGGTATTTTCTTTCTAAATCCCAAGGAGGTAACTCAGCAAACATCACCATTAAATGATCAATAAACCTAAAAGCCAAGATACACTTGGTTAGCTTAGACAAAGTGTTCAGCTTTTGAATGATGGTAAAAATACATTAGCAAATTAGACAATTCTCGTGGTTTAACCCCAGCCAGCAACTAAGCACCACGCAGCCGCTCACTCACTCCCCCTTACCCAGTGGGATGGGGGAGACAATCAGAAAAAAAAGTAAAACTCGTGGGTTGAGATAAGAACGGTTTAATAGAACAGAAAAGAAGAAACTAATGATAACAATAATAAAGTGACAATAATAAAAGGATTGTAATATACAAGTGATGTGCAATGCAATTGCTCACCATCTGCCGACCGATGCCCAGTTAGTTCCCGAGCAGCGACTCTCCCCAGCCCCACTCCCCCCAGTTTATATACTGGGCATGACGTCACATGGTATGGAATACCCCTTTGGCCACTTGGGTCAGCTGCCCTGGCTGTGTCCCCTCCCAAATTCTTGTGCCCCTCCAGCCTTCTCGCTGGCTGGGCACGAGAAGCTGTAAAGTCCTTGACTTTAGACTAAACACTGCTGAGCAACAACTGAAAACACCAGTGTGTTATCAACATTCTTCTCATACCAAACTCAAAACATAGCACTATACCAGCTACTAGGAAGACAATTAACTCTATCCCAGCTGAAACCAGGACAACAATAGACTGGAAAGTAAGTTTAGATCACTAATAGTTTCTTCCCTTCAAACTCATCGCTTTCCCAATGAGACCAAGGCCCTTTTGTAACTCATGGTACTGGTTTCAAACTTGAGCAGTGCAACAACAAATTATTTTTAACTTTTCATTTTCACACTGAAAAGATGCCAAAATAAACACCCTGCATTTTGTCTAATATTGATTTTCCTTCTACGTGGTCCCACCAGCACCATGCTTCACCCGATCAGAGTGCTGGGAATACGCTTGTGTGTCAGAGGCTTGTTTATTTTGGTACTTCAGGAGTGTTGGTGGCCAATTTGTTCCAATAACCCATTTTCACTTTTTTTGCTCGTGAAATGGTGTAGTGAACACTACTGCATAAGAACCACATACTAATCTGCTTGCACTGCAATTTTAAGTCCTAAACTTATTGGTAGATCTGAGGAATACGTATCTCCCCACAAAGAAAAAGTTACAAAATCCAAGGTTATTTAACACTGCGAGATCAGAAACTGCAGTTAACATCAAGAAAGTGGAATTCCCACCTTGCCAGTCACTTGCTTATAGTCTGAAAGGTCTGTAGCACTTCAGTCAGGCCTGCTGTAAACCCTAAGGAAACTATGGGGCCACTGGTGGTTACGAGAGGTCCCTTTTGGAAACTTTTTTCTAAGTTTAATCCTCTTTCCAAGACTCACATATTTGGAGGGCTTCGAAACAGCACCTTAATGAACCTCTGAAATCCACGCATGGGATGGGTCACAGGTATTACTGGCCACTGGTCCAAGCTTGCACTGCAAGCCCCTTTAAGCACACTGGCTAGATATGACGTGTTTCTCTGCACCTTCATATTTTGGCTGTCGTAGATTTTGCCCCTCGTATTTTAAAGCTGCATTTGTAAATCATCGAATAATTTAGGTTGGAAAGGACCTTAGAAGGTCATCTACTGCAACCTCCTGCTCAAAAGCAGGGTCAGCTATGAGATTAGAAATCTGGAACTGCTTCATTAGCATGGCCGTGTTTCACTTGCTGTCTGTTATCATTTACTCAAACATCTCCTTTATGCAAGAATGCTGCTGACAGTGCATTTACCTGGAGTTCTCGTGAAAAGCCGCAATGAAGTCTGTTTGCTCGTGCTCAGGGTACAGAAAGAGGACAGGCCAGTTCAGGTTGCCATCAGCATCTAGGTGCACCTTTGCCCCCGTGGCATTGTCAGAGTGGAACCCATCTAAGGATATCTCAGCCAGGCCATCTGGTACTTCCTCTTCTTCATTTGAAGGCTCAAGAACCAGCTTGATATTTCTTTCCTGGACGGGAGGAAGGAAAAAAAAAAACTCAACCAAAAACCAAACAGGTATGGTGAGGAGAATAAGAGCAAAAAATTAGCCATCAGTAAAAGCACAAATTGTGTCATTCTTATTAATGAGTCAGCTCTTAAACATGCCATCAAAAGCCTTCCTACAGTATCAGACTCAGGTGACCGGTCTTCCCAGTAGAATTCAGAACCTCAGCCAGACACCCGGGTTCCTCATAAAATGGATGAGGAGAGGTGGGAATCCAGAGGAGCCCACATGCTGAGAGAAGAGCCTGAGAAAACGTGGGGAAAGGGATGCAGCTGAAATCCTGTTCTTTGGGACCAAGCAGGCATAACTTCAGGGTGCAACTACATGCACCCGCTCCTGAGAACATCCACTCTTTCAGAGAACTGAAGAAAACTCACTCTTTTCTTTGGAAAGACAACTGCAGAAGAGGAGATCCAATTTACGCAATAGTCCAAAATACTTTAACACAGCCCAAACGTGTGCCGAGGAAGGAGAGGATCCAGGATTGATTCTCTCCTCCACCCTCCTGGATGGTAATCTTCTACCCTTCCGCTGAAGTAATGCCTATCGGCAGCAAAGAAAGCAAGGTTCATTGGGCCAGTGTGATGCTACAGCCTGGCAGCCAGAGCTCTCTCTTGGATGCTCAGTCCATCTCCTAACACTGGGATGGTATTTTGTGTTAGTTGTTACCTGAAATATGGAAACCTGGGAGCTGGGGCTAGAGCCATGCAGATGAGGACAATCATGGTTTTAACTCAATTTTTTGGCTCTAGCCCTCAAAATCCTGTGTATGAGAATGACCTCTTAAAAAAACTCAAACCCAAAGCAAACCGCACAAAACCAAACCCCCTCACCGACCCACCTTTATTGCTGCAAGCAAAATTTCCTTTTGACACTGCTCTTTCTTCTTCATCACCTTTGCTTTCCTTGCATCCCGCTCCTCAGCCCGCTACATGTAAGAAAAAGTTGCACCATGGTCACGCACAGCAAGTCAGTGCCCATCACTGCTCTACCCTGCCAACGAGTGGAGAAATCAGTTCAGATCTCCAGAAGGGTTCCCTCCAGCTCTTTCCCCTACACATCTAAACAAGACACACTACGCGGAACCACCACTCGATTCTGTTTGGGGATGTTATACTACGCAGAAACTTGTATGGAGCACTCTTCAACCAAGGATCCCAAAGTGCTTCTTGACACAAAGTAGGCAACAAGCATTACAGATGCTAGACTGCCTTAATATTTACCTTTAATTTGTCAGCTTTAGCTCTCATTTCCACAAGCTTTTTCTCTTTTGAATCTATTCGCAAGCCCTCCTCACACCATGCTATTGCTTCAGAGAAATTCTTCAGCTCCATGTGACAGAGAGCTCCTGGAAGGATTAAGATTTTAAGTTTCTAGTATTGGAGTCAGTATACAACTACTACACAAAGTGGTGGTTATAAACACAGCATTAGCCCTAGTGCTTTCAAGAGGCATACACAGCAGCGCATGCTATTGTCTTGCAGGGTCATGTTCAATCGTAGACTCCCAGCAGGTCAGCTGAGAAGAAAATCTAAGATATTTCAGCAATTCTTGTATCATTTGCTCATCTAGTCACAGAAATCAGCAGAACGACGCTAGAAGTGTCTGCTACAAGCAAAATTTTATGATTATAATTAACATCAGTATTTGTCTCATAAGGAAAAAGAAAGTGGCCATTTCCATGGAGTGAGAAAGGCTGGGGAAAAAAAACAACCAAACCCCAAAAACTAGTATTGTGGGAAACAGCAAAAGTTATGTTGTGCTTTACAAAAACAGATCCAATGCCTGCCTCTTTGACAGATATAGAAGCTAAAGAGCAAAGAGGGAAAAGATAGCGTTTTGACTGAAAATCCCAAAACAAAACGCAGAGCTCTGTTTTGGGGAGAAGCAGCAATAAGAAAACAAGAGATCTGGTACAGTAACTGCTTTAATTTTCTGAAATGAATGCTGTCCTGAAACAAAGTATGAACGCGTGCTCACAGTAATTTGGGGTTTATAAACAGTGTTATTTAACACACAGAAACATGCAGCGAAACAAAGCAACATCCAACAACAAGTCTGTTCCAGGGCTTGTAACACTAAGAGCCTAATAAGTAAATACAAGGTGTGCAAAGCTGTTTTGAAATGATGTTCCTGGCGCTCCATGCGGTAACGCGTGCTTTAACTCTTACCTCTTATGACTGCTTTGAGATGGGTGGGCTTTAGCTTTTTTGCTTGGATGGCATCACTGAGCGCAGAACGGTAGTTACCTACAAAGCAAGCAAACCGGCTCAGAACCTTTCGTTTGCGTTTAAAACCCAGGCAGATCCCAAGGTGACAAAACAGCTCACGCGGAGACTCTACAACGCACCGTTTCTACCATCGCGGAGAGGCGAGCGGAGGAAGAAAGAGCACGCCAGGAGCAAGAAGGGAAAGGCCAGGGATCCACCAGACAGGTAAGAGCCCCCTTCCCAGCCCCGTCCGAGGCGGGACGGGGCACCTCTCCTTACCCAGGTAAAACTGCGCGGCTCCCCGGTTCGTGTGCAGCACGGCGTTCAGCTCGGGGTCCTCGCACTTCTTCTTCAGCCCCTCGGTGTAGGCGACGACAGCTCTCCTGTAGTCCCTCTCCCTGAAGTACTCGTTCCCTTCGTTTTTGTACATCCTGGCCAGCTCTGCCGGGGACGCAGGGGGACAGGGCCTGAGCGGGGGGCACGGCTCCCCCACCAGCACCCCGGGCCCTCTCCCCCGGCCGGGGCCGGAGGGACAGACGGACAGACAGGGACAGACCCCCCCCCCCCGCCCTCCTCAGCCCCGGCTGCCCACCTGCGGGACCCTGCTCCTCGTCGAAGAGGAGGGACTGCAGACAGGCCAGCTCGGGCTGCCGCGCCGCGTCGATCTCGGCCGGGCACCGCTTCATGAACATGGGGATGGCCTCCAGCTCCTGCGGGCGGACACACACGCACACCGTCCCTCAGCCCGGCGCGCCCCGGCTCCCCCCGGTCCCCTCCCCGCCTCACCTCCTCCCAGGTGTCGGGGTGGAAAGCACCCCGGTACCGCGGCCCGCCGCCGCCCGGCCCGGCCTCCGCCATGTTGCCGCTCCGGCCCGCCTCCCGCCTTCCTGCCCGCCTCCCGCCTTCCTTCCCGCCCGCCGACCGCCCCCTCAGGCCCGGCCCCGGCGGCCTCCGGCCCGCTTTCGGCTTCGGGGTTAGGTGGCGTCTCCCGCGGGGATGGCAGGCGGAGCTGACCCTGCCGGCGAGAGGGAGGTGAAGGCCCGGGGGAGCTCCTCGGGCCCGGGGGCTCACGGGGAGCGTGGGGCTGACGCAAAGCCCCTCAGGACCGCGGCGCCGCCGCCGCTGGCCACGGCTGCATCTCAGACCCGGGAGCTGCGGCATCGGGGCGAGGGGACTCCCTCCGAGGAGCTCTCCCCGTCCAGGGCAGGAGGCTCATGGGGCGACGGCACCAGTCAGGGATCCTCAGGGCAAGCCCCCACGCTGCAGCGGGCACGTACCGGCGGGACGTCACCGTCCTGCCGGACGGGGTTACTTACAGCCTATATACAACACGGCCCGGACGTTTCCATCCCCAGGCTTTGCAGGTCCCCAAATTTCATCTTTCCTTGTTTGTTTGTTTTTTTCTTTTGGCAAGGATTTTCTACCACTCCGAAGGCTGCATTCCCAAAACCACGCCATTACCACCCATGCCCGGCTGATGCAGGCGTCTCGCCAGCTGGACTGACCTGCAGGACTGGGGTGTGGATGCCCGACACCATTCTTCGCCTTAACTCCTGCAGATTTGCAGCACTATGGCATTTTCAAGGTGAACAAGGCTCTAGAGTTCACCATTTTGCTGTAATTAAGATTAACCTCCACCTTCATGGAACCTGGGTGCCTCCAAAGAGAAGACGCAAATGGAGGAAAGGCACCTTCCTTCCTCTCCTTAAAATCCCTCATTCTAAGAACTCAGCACCCGAAAATGGCGAGGGAAAGCCCTCCCGTCCTCCCTCCTGCGGCCTCAGCTGTTGCACGCACTTGACAGAGGCCGTGTCTGCCACGGGTGGGCAACGAGGGGCCGACCCCGGTGCTCCCACTGCAGCACGAGGCTACACGTGCTGGTAAAAGCAGCTCACGGGGGCCTGTAGCCAGATGGAGGAACACCCCCCACCCCACGGGGGAACACGGGCTGACCCCAGCTCAACCCCAGCACCCAGCACGGTTGCGAGACACCACGGCCAGCTCTGACGTGAGCTGGATTCGGCTCCGCTCACCCAGAGCCATCGCCGACAACCCGCACGTCCTTGGAAAGGAACTGGGGCTGTTCAGATAAACTCAGTGCAGCAAAGATGAGAGATTCAGAGACAGGGGGTTTAAGGGACTTGCACTTTACTCAGCAGCTCAATGACACCTTCCTTGGTGAGGAATAAAACCTCGCCGGCGTTCTGATTCCAGACCTCGAAGACCGGGGGGTCCTCGCAAACCCTTTTCCCGGCTATGACCACATAGGGATAACCCAGCTTGTTGGCATCCTTTAGCCTTTTGCCGATGGTCAGCTGCGTCCTGTCATCCAGGACCGAGTCGCCGGCGAGGTGGGGCAGCGCTTCGGCGAGGTCGTCGTACACCCGCTCCAGCAGCGTGACTCCCTCCTCCTCCTCCTTGCTGCCTCTCTTGGGGGGAATGAAGCAGAGCCGGTAGGGCGCGATGAGGCTCGGCCAACGGATGCTGTCCTCCGTAGAGAGCACCTCGATGGAGGCCGCCAGGATGCGAGTGATGCCCAGGCCGTAGCAACCCATTTCTGCCAGCTGGGGTTTGTTCTTGGGGGAGTAGAAGACGGCGTTGGAGACGGAGGAGTACTTGGTGCCCAGATAAAACGTGTGCCCCACTTCGATCCCTTTGGTCTGGGTGAGTTTTTCCCCACACGTGGGGCAAGACGTTCGCTCCCCGTTTAGCATTTCCACGTTGGCCGCGAAATGTCCGTCGGGGCACAGCAGCAGCCTGTCCTCGCCGACGTCTGCCGGGAGCTGGAACTCGTGGGACATGGTGCCGCCGATGCTGCCTGTGGCCGCCTGCACTTTGACGAAGGGAAGGCCCAGGCGGCCGAAGAGGCTGCGGTAGGCGTCGCACACCAGGTCGTAGGTCTGCCGAGCCGCCTCTTCGGAGGCGTCGAAGGTGTACATATCCTTCATGTAAAACTCCCGGCTGCGCAGCAAGCCGAAGCGGGGCTTGGGCTCATCCCGAAACTTCCTGGTCAACTGGTAGAGGCGCAGCGGGAGCTGCTTGTAGGACAGGTTGCTCTGAGCGGCCACCAGCTCCGTCACCGCCTCCTCGTGCGTGGGGGCCAGGCAGTAGGCCTTGCCGTGCCGGTCCGCCAGCCGGAAGAGCTCCGGCCCCATCCCGTCCCAGCGGCCGCTGGCACGCCACAGCTCTGCCGAGCTCAGGCTGGGCATGTTCAACTTCTGCCCCCCCACCGCCTGCATCTCCCCGTCCACCACCTTGACCAGCTTCTCCATGGCGCGGACGGCGGGCGGCAGGTAGTGGTAGCAGCCGGGGACGGAGGGGTAGACGAGCCCCCCTTGCAGCATCAGCTTCTGGCTCCGGCAGGCGGGCTCCCTGCCCCTGCCCTCCCACCCCGCCTCGTCGCCCGCCTGCAGGTTGAAGGGCTGGAAAAGCTGCGAGACCAGCAGCCGCTTCGCCCTGCCCGGGACGCCGTACCGGGGACCGCAGCCGTACAGCCGGCCGCTCCCCGCCGGCAGCCGCCATCTTCTCAGCAACCCCTTCATGGCGTCGAAGAGGCGGCGGCGGCGCGCGCCCCCGCCACACCCGCGCGCGCCCCCCACGTGCGCGCGGGCCCGCGCCCCCCGGCCCCGCGCCGCCAGAGACCCGCGGGCGCCCCGCCCCGCCCCGCCGCCACAACCAATGGGAACCACAGCCTCCTGTCACGTGGAGGATCTCACCGCCGGCCGGCCAGGAAGCCGGAAGTTGGTAGGGTCGGACCCGCGGGCGGAGGAGGTCGGGGCTCTCTGGTTCCGCCGGCGCGGCCGGGGGTCGGGCGCCACCTGGCGGGCGGGCGGCGCGGCCCGCAGCGGGAGTCCGCCGAGGGGTGACCGCGGGGGTCTGCGGCGTGACCTGCCCTCTCCCACCCGGCGTGGGCCGCGGCACCCCCGTGGTCGCACTCGGCTCCCGCGGCCGCATTGCCCGAAGGCGGCTGGGCGTCCTCGGGGAGGGGGGGGGCCCACAGGAGCTGAGGTGGGCCGGGCCGGGCCGGGGGGACACACCACCCACTCAGGCGTCCCCAAAACCCAAAGGCCCCGCCGCAAGGGCAGGAGCAGGGACCCCCCCCACCGCCTCCCAGCTCCGCCGACCGGAGCCGGAGGTCTGGGGGGGACCTCGGCAGGCAGCCGGCCTGCGGCGGGGGATGGCGGCGGGTGGCCCGCAGCGCCGGGCCAACAACAGGGCTAAGGCCGCAAGGGGTTTGTCTATTGCTTTCTTAATTAACAAGGTTGTAGAAAACTGTGGAGGACCTGAGAGCTCACGAGAGAGCCCGCCACGCTGCAGAGCCCGCTGCCACCCCGACGGCTCGGAGGGACGGCGGCGGCTCGTTCATCCTGCCCTTGGAAGAATCAGCCTTCTTCATCTCAGACAGCAGCTTCACCAGCTCCGTCCTCCCCCCCGGCCGATCGTGGCTTTGCAGAGCTGGATCACCTCCCACGCGCGGTTGCGGCAGACCACCCTCCGCTGCCGTGGGAATTTCTCCTCGGCTTTCTTAACCCACCGTTCCAGTGCCTGCATCAGCGTTTCTGTCTTCAGCTTCACCTGGCCAAAGAGCACGAACGGTGTCTCCAGGAGGCACCGCAAGTTCTCAGTGGAGCCCGCGTCATCCAGTTCGATGGCCCGCTTGAAGCACTCGATGGCGAGTGTTTCCTGGCTTTTAAGCGCAGGATTTGCCCCTGAAGAGCTGGAGTTCGGGTATGGCGTTGCCCAGGTCAGACTCCAGGGCTTTGCTCAAGAGTTTCATCCACCAGGACCAGCTCTTGCACGGCGTCCACCCTCATGTAGTGATGTCTCCTGGTGACTCTTCGCTCCCGTAAGCTCTCTGAATTCCCTCCCAGCTAAGGCTGATGTTAACCATAGCAACCCCTCCGTTCCCTGTTCCTGCCTTCAGCCCTGCTGCACCCCTCCGTCTCCCTCACACCTAACTGGAACCGAGCCCAACAGGAGGGAGAGGCGGCCGAGGGCCAGTCCCCTCAGTCTTTGTGGTCTATCTTTAGGGCTGAGAGTTAATGAGAACCTGGGGACGCTGCAAGGAGCTTGCCAGGATCTCAGGGGTATGGTGTGCCCACCTTCACCTGCCCCATGTCCAGGTTTGTCCTCAGGCACGGACAAACCTGAGGACCCTTTCAGGGTGATTTTTAGCATGCATGAGCTTCCTTCTGTCAGGCGCTGGGCCCTGTCCCATCTTGGTGCGTCCCAGATCTTGCAGATTTATCTTCACATGGATCTGGAGACCAGAGGAAACTCATGAGCTTGTGCCCAGTTGCAGGGTGGATGACAAAATGATACGAGTACAAACCACCAGTATGCATCAGGTCAGCTCCTTGGCCATGCCAGGCTACCCCAGAGAGCCAGGCCAGCTTGCCCAGCGCCAGCACCCCCGTCTCCAAAGTGTGACTCCAGGCTGGCTCATGGCTAGCAGTACCGGGAAAGGCAGTGCAAGCCCCTGAGATGTTGCTCATCCTGTTGACCTTGGCTGCAGATTTGGTTGCCGGTGATCATGGGGTCCTTGAAAGCAGCTAGCCCATCTGCTCCCCCTTCCAGGCTCAGTCTCAAGACTTGGGGGCAGCATGCCCTAACGTGTTCAGAGGTTGAACCGCTTGGCCATAGGAGTGTGCCTGAAGAAGGGCTGAGAAATCAAAAGCCTTTTTCTTATGTCATTTCAGCTCTCTCCAGTCCCATCTGGCAGACAGACATCGCCTGGCACCCAGTGACCACCTCCATACTGCACTTTTCAGCCTCCTGCCTCGAGCTCAGAGGAAGTTAAAACATCTCTGAGGAGCAGCTGTATGCACATATTAAAGTACTTCGCTAGAGGAGGATATTTCACTTCACTGAGCCTCATTTTATGAGGAGTTAAATAATCCTGTTTAAATAAGGAAGTAAGAATGAGTCCTTACTTTATTTAAAAATGGGATTTGAAGAAATCTTCATGATTCTTCTATAATGGGAAATACTCACTAATGTGCACTCCTGTTTACAGGGTACTGGAAATGGGCAAAGCCAAGGGATTAAAGAGTACGTTTTGATGCTCCTGAGTGATTTAGGAGCATTAAAGTCATTAAATAGTCGAGCCAGTTCTACCTGGTGACTCAGCATCCTGTGAAACGTTGCCCAGAGGGACCCGGGGAAGGCCTTTAGCAGCTCAGTGCGAGAGCCAGGATCTGGCCCAGATTTCCTGGCTGCCGGATAGCAACTTCACTCCCAGACCAGCCTTCACCAGTTTTGTCAGGCAATTACTTCTCCCTACGTGTTTCTCACCATAATTAAATGAGAAATGCAAAAGCTGTCTGGGAGAAGCGCCGTGGCTGTCTGGGAGGCTGGAGGAGGAGGAGAAGTCGCTGTGGGAAGGGGACCTGCCCAGCCCTTGGGCACCCAGCACGCTGTGCTGGCCCTGATGGGGACCTACCTGTGCCCAGGTGCGGTACACCTGCCAGTTGAAGTGCGGGTCCTGCAGGACCTCCAGTGCCATTTTGCATATCCCTTTGGCCATCTCCTGCTGGCCCAGGAGGTGGAAGATTTTTGCCGGGCGGTTCAGGATGGGAGGGTTGTCTTTTCACCATTTCTATCGCCTGTTCGAGCCACAGAAGTGAAACACATTTCCGTCAGTGACTTATTGCCTGCTGTGCTGATCAAAGGGACAAAAACATCTTGGATTGATTCGCCAGGGTGGTGTTTTAACTGGGAGGGTTTAAGGCTAGACAAGAGATGTGGTCTGTGGGGAAAGCTGATATCTCTTATTAAATGAACAGACAGGACTGAATGCGGGGCTAAGCTCGGGGGTTATGTGCCTGAAAGCCTGTCTGTGCTCCTTATTTTTTCCAGCTGTGCTGGGGGAATCTAATAAAGGTATGGCTGTCCCTGCAGCCTTTCAACGAACTGCTGGCCTGCTGCTTTGCCAGGGGCTGATTTATGCCATTGGGGCCGATTTATGCCATTGGGGCCAAACACGTGGCCTGGGAGGGGTGTGCTCTGTGCGTGGCAAGACCGAGGGTATCGGCTCCCGTCTGGGGCCTCCCTCTTTGCCCCAGGGGATTTCCAGGAGGAAAAGCACTGAGGATGGGGGGGGGAAGGTGAATGAAGGACCCGAATCAGTCCCTTGGCGCAGTGACACTGGGTATAGCACCGTTCGAGAGCAATCAAGGTGTTCAGTCTCAGAGAAGCCACAGTCCTGCATCCCCGTCAGGGTGGTGGAAAATGTTTCTTTCCTTTCCAGCAGCATCCCCAGGTAGCATCAGGGCAGGGCTAGGGAAGAGAAGTCAGGGCAGGTGAGAGGCCAAGTCATTCGGTGGCCGAACCTCTCTCCGTCCTGCAGAGTATTTGCAGTTTGGGCTTGGGGTCTCAGCACAGAGAGGCGGCACATCCCAGCTGACCCTGGACATGCTCTTACACAGCTTGTACGGTCCGTGAGCCCACAGCGCTGGCTCACACAGCTGGCTGACCAACTTTCTGGAGTACTTTCATTCCCTCTGGTGACATTACTGTAACCGCACGACTGCAGGGCAATGTTTTTATGTCCACTGAAGTGGTAGTTGCAGGGTTTGTCTTAAACTCACCCCTTGGGAAGTTGCTGGGGGATATAAAATTACTGCACATTCCCTGCGCCCTGGCAACTACCCAAGGCGCAGGCACTCCCAGGTAACCCTTGGGTGCTTTCAGGCAGCTCCTCCTGAGCAGACAACACTTTTGAAAATAAACAACACTGATAAGAATATAGTCATTAAATCAATCAGAAGAACACGTATCATCATCTGAGGTTCAGGGCTACCTTGGATGTAGGTACACACAGCATCCATCAGTGCTGGATGCATTACACCATGAGTTACAGGTGCGTAGGGACCAGAGGTGAGTTTCGCACATGTGGGTTTGGGGTCCCCCTCCTGCTGAAATAATCTGCTTCTCCTACCTCTGTAGTGAGTGTCGGAGGACTTGATGACTTGTCGGGGCAGCACCAGGGTCGTGTTGGAGGCAGGCAGCCTTTTCTGCTCCTTGCTGCCCTGGCTCAGCAGGATCCTGTCCAGCCTGCAATGGGAGTGGGCGGCACAGCTGGGCAGCAAACCCCAGCTGGGTAGCAAAACCCCACTTTCTGCACCAAACAGCAGCCCAGTGCCAGGGAACTGGCTTCCCCAGGCCTGGCTTGCTCTCATCTGAAATGCCACGGGCATTAAGGGGGCTGGCGAGCCTCCCCTACAGGGATCAGACACGGGTCTCCTTGCCCGGACCCGCCAGCGCTCACAGATGCAGCAAATATGGTGCCACAGAGGATACAACCACCAAGAGCATTATTTTATTGCCCAAAGTGGGATTGGCAGGTTGGGTAAGTGCTTTAAGAATATATTTTTTAGCAGCTTAGAGATAGTTTGTCCCTATGAAAGCCTGGTAACCAGTTGGCTCAAGCCCTGAATTATGTAGCTTTAGCCAGCTTGGGAGCCTCCGTTACAACCAGGATCCCTGCCTTGACCCTGCCGTCTGCTGGCCCTGTCTGGTCCCCGGAGGGGATGGGACGTTCCCTGGGGAACCAGGCTGCTGGGTGCCACGGTGACGGCTGCCATGGCAAGGGCTGCCACCCTCTCCGCAGCCCCCAGGGACCAGATCCGCCAGCGTGGGGCTGCAGGCACTCTCTGGGGACATGGGCAGCCAGGTGAGGCCACCAGCCAGGCTTGCCTGGATGTGTGTGGGGAGCCGGACTTACCAGTGTAGCCCTCCTAACCTCCCAAATTGCCTGTGCCTGCTGGGAAGCAGCTTCTTGCATGGGGACTTTTTTGCAGACGATGGTCCGGGACACTCAGCATCAGGCTGGGTGCGCCCCAGGGTGGAAGCGTGGGACGTGGGCTGCTCATGCTGGAGCTTGCTGACGCCTTCCCGATGCTCAGCAAACACAGCATGGAGAGTGCTCTGTGCAGATCCCTGTGTCCATCTCCCCTAATCACCTCTCTTCACCCGGCTGCAGAGCCACGGCTCGTGCTCTGGTCCCGGCGTTGCTGACGGCAGTGCTCTGGCTCTGCGTTGTAGGGAAAAGCATCAGCCTTTGGCTGGGCCGGAGCAGAGAAGGGCTCCCGGCTTACTCAGCTGCCCCATTTCCAGTTCAAGGAGATAATGAAGAGGCGCAAACGCCAGGTAAGAGCTGGGTTTGTCCGCCCTCCGTACACATTTGCCGGGGGCCATCGGCAGCGCAGCCCAGCCCTGTCCTTGCCCTCTCCGCTCTCCTCCTGCAGCAGGAAAGGCTGGGCCCAGGAACGTACAACATCAGGGACTTTCTGCAGGAGACGCGGCCCTCCAGTCTCCGGGGAATCTGCGACACCAGGGAGCAGCGGTTCAGAGATGCCCACAGGGTACGTCACACCCTGACACGGGGGAGATGCTGGGGAACGGTGCCCGCCGGCTGCGGGACTTGGCTTCGGGCTGATGTCTCCGGAGAACGAGCCCTTTGGAAGAGTTAGGAGCTACCGTGGGTGCCATCTCCTCCTGCTGGGCTGGGGACTGTCCCCCTCGCTGAAGCTGCCCACGACCACCCCACCTCTCCCGCAGGACTGCTTCCCCGGCCCCGGCACGTACGGACCCCGGGGCAACCCCTGCGCCTGCCTCGAGGAGAGGGACGAGCGTTCCGCCAGCACGCGAGGGCTGATGGACAGCAGGACGGCGAAGTGTGCCCCGCTGGCAGCCGTGGCAAGTCCTGCCCCTTGCCCTGGGGACACGCCGGTGGGGTGGCCCTCTCCCACCGCTGAGCGCGGCCCCTGCCGCCTTTCCCCCCGTACCTGCAGGGCAGCGGCCCCGGACCTGGCACCTACCGCCTGCGGAGCAGCATCGATGAGGGGCTGCGGCGGCGGGCGGGCGGCCTCGGCCCCTGCCAGCCCTTCTCGGGAGACAGGTCGAAGCTCGGCCGTGGTGGTCATCACGCCTTGGAGGTGCGTTGCCCCGGGGTCCCACAACCGGACAGGGTTTCTCATCGAGCCGTGGCGTTGCCAGCCCATTGCTATAAGGATGGAGAGCTGCCTTACACCAGCATCTGTCCCACTTGGATATTGCTCTTTGACTTCCCTCGGATGCTGGAAAAATATGCCCGCGCAGCAGCGTTTTGGGAGCGAGCGGGCTGCAGGCAGCATGCAGGAGAGCGGGCTGGTGCCCGTGAGCAGTGGCGGGGCTGAGCTCTCATGGCACGGGAGGGATGGGGCGGCACGAGAGACCACCGGCAGCTGAGCCTCTCGCGCCGCTCCCTTGTCCCGGCAGAGGAGAGGCACCGAGCTGAGCACTGGCACTGTCAAGGGTTTCCTGGACGAGCTGACGTTGAAGGAGAACAAGAAGAAAGGCTGCTTCAGCACCCTGCCGAGGAACCCGGGCTGCCCCACGGAGAGGATCTTCTGGGCCACACTCAGCCAGTGCCCGAGGGAGGCGGTCAGTGGGAGCACGAACATCGGCACCGGCTGGTGTTATCGGTATCTGCGGTGGTGCAGGGGGTGCCCGGGGTGGGGATGCATTAGGCCCTGGGGGGATGGATGGATGGATGGATGGATGGGTGGCTCTCTGACATCGTGCAGCTCTTTTTCCGAGCAAACTGAAGCGTAACAGGTTTCCTTCTGAGCAGTATGCGGTGGGGCCGGGCTCCTACAACCCAAAGCCCATTGAGAGATCAGTGTACTCAAGCCAACCCCCATTCTGGTCATCTGCCAAGAGATTCGACAGAAAGTCCTACCGCCTCTTTACTGGGAGTGAGGTGAGTGAACAGACATGGCAGTGAGAGAAGGGTGCAGGAACGGTCAGGCTCTGAGCCTCCTCCGTGCCCATCCCCAATCCATTACCAGCATCCCTGGGGGAGGATGAAACTCCTTTGAGCCAAAGTAAGGGTGGGCACTCCTCACCAGCTTCAGCCAGCTAAACGTTAGGTGCGTCCTCTGAACGGAGCAGCAGCCCAGCAGAAGTCCCGCATCAGGTGGCTGGCTGTGATAGAAGGGCAGACTGACCTCAGGAGTTGTTTTTCTCTCCCTGTTGATTATCAGTGAAACCTGGGCAACTTGGCCAGATACCCATCCTTTAGAGAGGAGATGAGTCCCTCTCTGGGTGCTGCCCTTCTTGCCCAGAACAGGTTGCTAAAGAATATATGGTGAATAAAGGCCCATGGCCCCTTGTCCTGCCAGATCAAGGGAAAGGTTCCGCTGTGTACAGCAGCACGCTGAGCACCCACCGCTTAGCACGTGCTGCCCGTAGGCAGGTGAGCTTGGCTGGCGCTGAGCAGAGGGGCAGGAGCTCAGCAGCGACCACGTTATCTCTGCCTGCAGCCCCGAGCCTTTGCCCTTTTCAAGGGATGCTCAGACAACCCTTCCCATTAGTTTTGCTCTGCATCAGCTGCAAGTGAGCAGATGCACTTCATAGATGAGGGCAGCTGGGTTTGAGTCCTTTTAGGTGCCAGGAGCTTCTTGTATCCTTCCCAGAAAGCCATATTCTGCTGCTTGAAAGTCGGTTTTTCCTCCAGCAGCATCAGCAGCACGTTGCAGAGCCAGTGCAGGTGGGAGCCTTTCTCTTAGTGCCCGTTCCTGGAGCTGTATTCATCTTGACAGCTTCCCCACAGAGAACCAGAACAAAGCCTAAAGGGCTCAAAGCAGACAAGGAAAGCTTTAGTCCAAAACAGTCCACCTTGGCCAGGGATGAGGAGCAGGCTTCCACGCGGCTTCTCGCCTTTATCCAGCTGAGTGGGGAACAGGTAACTTGAAAGAGGTCAAGGATGAAGATATCTTCGTAATTGCTGGGGAACTCGACAGATGACATTTCAGGGGGAAGGTTGTGACACGGCAGCCCTTCACTACAGCTAGCAGTAGGCGACTGGTGAGCGTGCTCGCGCCCGCAGACCTAATCGACTTCTTTGTGGACCACTGTGATGAGAAAGGGTAACAGGGTAACAACTGGGACCTCCCCGGTTAGCCAGGACTGCTGATAAATGATGGAAAGTGGCTTGGTGAGCATTTCTACCAGCTCCCTCTGCACTCACAATTGCTAGCCCTTGTTCTTGTGGGGGACTTCAATTTACCAGATGTCTGCTGGAAATATAATACAGCAGAGAGGAAACAGTCGCGGAGGTTCCTGGAACATGTGGAAGATAACTTCCTGACATAGCCGGTCAGCGAGCCAGCTAGGGAAGGTGCCCCGCTGGACCTGGTGTTCATGAACAGAGAAACACTTGTGGGTGATGTGATGGCTGGAGGCTGTCTTGGGCATAGCGATCACCAAATGATAGTTTTCGATTTTTGGGGAAGTAAGGAGGTGAGTCAGCAGAACTGCCACCTTGGACTTCCAAAGGGCAGATGTTGGCCTGTTTAGGAGCCTGGTTGACCAAGTCCCTTGGGAGGCAGTCCTGAAGGGCAAAGGAGTCCAGGAAGGCTCAACATTCTTCAAGAAGGACATCTTAAAGGCTCAGGAGCAGGCCGGCCCCATGTGCTGAAAGACGAGCCAGCAGGGAAGAAGACCGGCCTGGCTGAACAGAGAGCTTTGGCTGGAACTCAGGAAAAAAAGGAGAGTTTATGACCTTTGGAAGAAGGACAGGCAGCTCAGGATTGCTACAAGGATGTCGTGAGGTTATGCAGGGAGGAAATTAGAAGGGCCAAAGTCCAACTAGAACTTAATCTGGCTACTGCTGTAAAAGACAATAAAAATGTTTCTATAAATACATTAGCAACAAAAGGAGGGCTAAGGAGAATCTCCGTCCTTTATTGGATGCGGGGGGAAACACAGTGACAAAGGATGAGGAAAAGGCTGAGGTACTTAATGCCTTCTTTGCCTCAGCCTTTAATAGTAAGAGGAGTTGTTCTTGGGGTACCCAGCCCCCTGAGCTGGAAGACAGGGGTGGGGAGCAGAATGAAGCCCCCATAATCCAAGGGGAAATGGTTAGCGACCTGCTACACCACTTAGATACACACAGGTCTATGGGGCTGGATGCGATCCACCCAAGGGTGCTGAGGGAGCTGGTGGAAGTGCTCTCCAGGCAGCTTTCCATCATTTATCAGCAGTCCTGGCTAACTGGGGAGGTCCCAGTTGAGTGGAAATTAGCAAATGTGACGCCCATCTACAAGAAGGGCTGGAAGGAGGATCTGGGGAACTACAGGCCTGTCAGTCTGACCCTGGTGCCGGGGAAGGTTGTAGAGCAGATCATCTTGAGTACCATCACACAGCACGTACAGGACAACCAGGGGATCAGGCCCAGCCAGCATGGGTTTGTGAAAGGCAGGTCCTGCTTGACCAACCTGATCTCCTTCTATGGCCAGGTGAGCTGCTTAGTGGATGAGGGAAAGGCTGCGGATGTTGTTACCTAGACTTTAGTAAAGCCTTTGACACCGCTTCCCACAGCATTCTCCTGGACAAACTGGCTGCTCATGGCTTGGATGAGCATATGCTTTGCTGGGTAAAAAAACTGGCTGGACGGCCGGGCCCAAGGAATTGTGGTGAACGGAGTTAAATCCAGTTGGCGGCCGGTCACAAGTGGTGTTCCCCAGGGCTCGGTACTGGGGCCAGTTCTGTTTAATGTCTTTATCAATGATCTGGACGAGGGGATCGAGTGCGCTGGTGAGGCCGCACCTCAAATACTGTGTTCAGTTTTGGGCCCCTCACTACAAGAAAGACATTTTGGTGCTGGAGTGTGTCCAAGGAAGGGCAATGAATCTGGTGAAGGGTCTAGACCACAAGCCTTATGAGGAGCGGCTGAGGGAACTGGGGTTGCTTAGTCTGGAGAAAAGGAGGCTGCGGGGAGACCTTGTCCTACCTGAAAGGAGGTTGTAGCGAGGTGGATGTTGGTCTCTTCTCTCAAATAACAAGCAATAGGACAAGAGGAAATGGCCTCAAGTTGCAGCAGGGGAGATTTAGCTTGGATATTAGGAAAAATTTCTTCACCAAAAGGGTTATCAAGCATTGGAACAGGCTGCCCAGGGAAGTGGTTGAGTCACCATCCCTGGAGGTGTTTAAAAGACGTGTAGATGTGGTGCTTAGGGACATGGGTTACTGGTGGACTTGGCAGTGCTAGGTTAATGGTTGGACTTGATGATCTTAAAGGTCTTTTCCAACCTAAACGATTCTATGATTTTTTGCAACTGAAGGCCTGGCCACATGAAGGCAGTACCTGGTTTTGCCCCACTCACATCCCCCGTGCTGCCTCTGGATGGGGAAGCACATGAGACCTTGTCCTTCCAGAACCCTGTAGGTGTTGGTCGCTACGACATCACCGAGCATGAAAAATACCCTCAGAAGATGAAATACCAGTCCCTGTACCGGTGTGACGCGCAGCGGTACCTGAGCAACTTGAAGCAGGATGCCTACTTGCTGTAAGTCTGACAGACAAGGGGGCTGTAAGTGGTTTCACACTGGCTTACAGCAAAATCATCTTGAGCAGCTCCGGGGAGACTGCGTGCACGTTAACTGCCACTACAACTGATGTGAGATGGGATGATCGTGTAGTTAAAGCACTGGATCGGGACTGAGAAACGCTCACCAGCCCCACCGCAGGTTCCCTCTGTGGACAGGGAGGTTGGTATTGCTGCACCTCTCCCCTCCCAGGAAAGCGAGGAGACTTTTGTGCTTCCCCACGGCGTAGGGGTAGTGGGAGGGTTAAAGAACTGCTGGCTCTTGAGGCACTTCATGGTGCCACCACCGAGGTGGGCGGTGGTGTATCTTGTGAAATGCAATTTGGCTGCAGCGGAGGTGTAGGCAAGTAGTTTCCACCGAGTTCGAGGAGGCAGCCTGGGAAGCAACTGGGAGGTGGATGGATAATCAGGCTGTCTGGACTCATTCCCAGTGCCGGCACAGGGCTCAACGGCCCTGAACAAAAATCACCTTCTCAGGCTGTGCCTTGGTTTACCCATCTGAGGAAGGAAGATAACAAGGCTCACTTTTACCACAAAGGGCTTTGAAATTGCTAGCATGAAAACCCTCTGAAGCAGTTAGGAACTATACTAATGAGAGACCTCAGGATAGCCCTCCGCTCTCACCTTTGCTTGTGGCCAAGATTAGCAAACTGCTGCGGCGGCACTATGGGCTGACAGCTCTGCAAAGGTCTTTCTTGATCTCCAGAGAGTAGTTAGAAATCTGTCTTGGCTGAATATAACTCGGCAGCTTTCAGCGGGGCAGCCAGAAGTTAGCTATCCTATGATGGAGAAAGCATAATGAAATCTAGCTTTCAATATTTCCCAGCTTTGTTAATCTTGCAGTTCCAGTAGGAATAAAAAAAATCTGAACAGTGAGCAGGACTTGGAATTCAAACGCATCTCTCTGATCAAATAGCACTAGCTCCAAAATCACTTTTCAAGTTAAAGCTGTGCTTTTAAGGGAATAGCCAGCTTTTAAGAGCTCTGTTCACCTCTGTGCTCGTTAAGACTAATGAGATTAATCCAACCGATAATTTGAGCCCACGGAATTGCATCCTCTTTCCACAGTGAGCGGCTCAAGCCTGTTGCTAAAAAAACCTGGAGTGATACGATTTCTGCTTCACGCTGTCCAGATACCTCTGAAGAAATGTTTTCCAAACGTAAGATGGTGCTGGAAAGCCCAAATCAGTGAATAAATGGCAGACACGCCAGCGGATGAGATGGGGTAGATGAAAATACTTACAGCATGCTGGCGTGCAAGTTAAGAGACAGGAGACGACTTGTCTTGTTCTGTGGTAATAAAACACTTTTCCTTAGACAATTAACTTTTCTGTGGAGTAATTCAGTGTTTCCACCTTGGGCTTTATAGAAGTGACACACTTGAGAAGAGGATGCCAGATACGGCGTGTCCTCCGAAGGAAGGTCTGCTGGCACGCACAGCTCATTCAATATTGAACACTTCCTTTCAAGCAACGCTACCTAAAGAAGTTGCACGTACCTGTTATGAGCATGGTGGTGTTACCACAGCTGAATACCCCCAGGTCGACCAGTACAACTCAGTGGAGAGCTGGGTCTGAGAAAGCACTACTACAGCAAAGCAGAGTAGTTAGGCCTTCAGTAATTGCCTACGTACCTGTCCTGCGGCATCTTTAAAGTAGCTGCACGCAAGGATCTTCATCGCAAGCTGTAATGTACGGCTTCGCTTGAATTAACAATGCAAATGTTTATAAGCAGCTGGAGGGAATTAGGGTGAATTTAGCGTCATCATTTCAAATTTTGTAGGATATTAAAACCTAGAGGCAATGGGCAAAGTGAAACGGAGAGCTGTGTCAGTGGTAACAAAGGATGGCTGTAAAAATGTACTGGGAGTAGGGTGGTTCGCTTAGGAGTTAACCTTTATGAAGTCTCACACTATGGTTTAGACCAGACTGGAATAATTAAATCTAGGTGTAATTACATGTTAGTTGAGGCTGATTAGGTATGCTAATTAATCTGCAATTATCCTTTGGTGGGGGAGATAATTGAACACAGGTAAAACTGCAGTGATTTAAGGACGTAACGATTATTGTTCTAGAGAGGCAAGCAAAGGAGGAAGGTCTCTGAAGGAAAAATGCCTGAGCAGTGATGTGGGCGAGTGCAGGGTGCAGAGACGCTGCTGGGATAACAAGAGAGGATCGTGAAATGCAGCGTAAGTCAGGGCCACCACAGAATGTGATTAAAGGAATGCAGGGCTTTGGCACCTGAACTGCGGTTTCAGTGGGGCTGAGGCATTTGGCAGCCTGGATTTCAGGAGAAAGCCTGGGAGCTTCTCTCTGGGAAGAGAGCATTGGGAGAGGATGCACCAGCTGTGACCAAGGGAGGGGCAGGAATGCCTCTGACTAAGCCTACGGAGCTGCTGTGAAAGCATTTTTTCAAGGAAACCAAAGATGTGGATGTGAAACTCCTCAGGCTGAAGAGGGCACTGAATCTTCACCCTTGCTTCTGCGGCTGATCATTCGAACCAGGGATTAGTTTCATTAGTGTGAAGTGAGAAGAATGAAGTAGCTATCCATGTCAACAGCTGTAGCACCTAAATCCAAAATGGGCTTTTGTCCTCCTTGGACAAAATGTCATGGGAAAAGAATGAGGTGGGGGAAATCAGGATAATTGGCATCATGAGGCAATGCGGAGTTAGTGGGGCATAAGGGAAGGGTTAAGGCTCAGCTATAAGGTGTTTGTTTTGTACAGGTGTGTCTTGGGCCAGAGATAAGAGTAGACTTGCAGTCTTCAAAGACATTCCTTCAAAGCTGCTTGCAGCACTAGGGTCCTCATCTCCGAGCAGCCTCACAATGCCTCTGGTCTCTTACCTGGGCAGCAGCTTTTCTCAGTAATCGCTGACCATTTGTAGCAATACAATAAGCATGAGAAATGATAAGCAGAACGGTTGAAAAGTAAATAATCATTCATTAAAAGACACCACTTTGAACAGTATGCTGGCTAGATCTTTATTTTAAACAGCCCGTACAACCAAAAATTAAGAGCAACAGCAATTATGCATGTGCATGTGTGTGACTGATACAGTTACAGTACCCAATCACGACATACAAAGTTTGCCAATAAATTAAGAAGTGAAAAAACAAATACAGTGCATACCTAAAGATCATCAGTATAGAAGTGAGAGAAACACAGCCTAAGTAAAAGCATTTGCACATCCTCTAGCCGTTTTAACATTGCCCCTTAAAAGCTAACCCAAGCCATTCTTGCTCTGTGCAGGTTATCTTACAAGCACTGGGCTAAATCATAGCTTTGCGCCAGGGACAAGGAAACGGCTCTCGTGCCGCTTCCCTCACAGGGGCAGGAGGGCAGGTTACACCCCGAGAACCAGCGTTTGCCTTCCTGCGTACCCCGAAGCCTGGAACGGCGTAGCAGATGCTCCTGGATCACTGACACAGCTCCACCTCCTGTCCGGCTCCGTGGCTTGGGCAGCACTGCAGGCCCTCTGCATTGGCTGCGTCTCCCCTTGGCAGGCTGCCCCTGCTACCAGTCCCCTGCGGGGGATTTTAAGGGGTACCTTATTTGCACACAGCTTGCCCAGCATGCATCACTGAGTAACAGGCCAAGCTTATTCTTGTTACTGCTTTATCATTGGTTTCATCTGGACCATAAACATCCATCTATCAATAAATAAAATCATTGGTTTAGCACTCATAAAAATGACAACGCCTCCCACTGGTAACTGTTTAAAAAGTTCTTCATGTTACCCCCTATGCAAGCCTCAAGAAAATTACTTTCTTTTCCCTCGAGCTCACTAACGTTTCAAGTAACAATTTAGAGTACTGCTTGGACAAGACACGGGCTTGGTTCGGAACCGTGTTTCTGGCTATGGGGTCAAAACATTTCCACACTTCTACGCTACACTGTACGAAGCACGTGACTGTGCTGTTTTCACCAGTGAGCAGCAGAAGGGGAACTGAACAGTACTTGCTGTTGATTTCCTCTCCAGGTGACTGAAACAATCCTTTTACAAAGCCTATCAACCTAATCCAGCTAAAACGAAAAGTGAAAATGTCACTCGAGTCAGAACCAAAGCCTGCGTGTATCAAGATTCACAACAAGAGTTCTTCTTATCCAGAGCCACTTGCTCTAACAAACCTCGTGTAAATAAAGCCTTGACTTCCGTTTCCTACCGGCCAGAACAGAACGGTCTGAAAATAACCCACGTCTTCCTCCAACTGCGTATTTATAAGGCACTAAAATTAAGCAACAACCAAAACCCCCGCCAAAAAAAGCCCCAAAACAAAACCAAAAAAATCCAAATAAACTGACCCACAACAAGTAAAAACTGAAATTAAAACTTGGCTATATGAAATAGCAGCAATTTTTTCAGTAGTCTATGAAGCCAGAACATTGATATTTTGGGGCAAAAAACCAATGCACTGTTAGCCAATTACAAAATACCTAAAACCTACATCCACTTACACTTTATAATCAAAATCAGTACAAATCTGATAGGCACAAGTAAAAAGCATTTTCTTCACACCTCAATGCTCAGTTTTGAAACTGAGGCCACTGTTAGGGAGTTTAACTGCTCTGCTGAGATTATAGTACGGTACAACCCAAGCAGTATGGTACCACACAACATCATGCAGCGCTGTACAGCCGGAAGATTATGGTACCATCGCTAAGCTGTCCTACAGGTTACCAACTGGAGGCAAATGTTTTTAACATCATGATTAATTTGACAATGCGTTCAGCTTTGGCACCTATTTCTGAGCCCTCCCTACCATTTTCAAAAGTAATGTTAAATATAGCTATAGTATACAGCTGGTGTAACTCCAGTGTCTTCATCCTTTCCAATTATTTTTCTTATGCTTGGAAATAGGTGAATTCACCTATGTCACTACATTAGATACAAAGGCTAGCACTTAAGATTTCTTAAAAACAATCACTTTGAGTTTGGAAAATTGGTTTTAAAACATATGAAGAAATACTAAACATAAACTCATAAAGCAGGAATTCATACCTTTAAACATCAACAAGAATGAGCTTATTTGGAGAGCAATAAAGCTTTTTTTTTAAAGGATATACTGACTAACTATAGGTAAATTCATTTTTCCCTGATTGCTTGATTAGATCATCCAGGCTCAGTGCCTTGCAGCTTTGCAGATTTTGTCATACACTTCTGGAAAGGCATCCTTGCAATTCATTTGCTCCCTCAGCTTGTGGTATAACGAACCATCAAACATATCCCAGAACTCCTCACGTGTCATATAGCAATCTGCATACAGCATCTGGAAACTGGAGAGGGGAAAAATAAAAAAAATAGAGAGACAGAGATTCAATATTAATTGTGCCACAAGACTTGAAATAGATTATTAAAAAAAACCTTCAGGGCAAGCTATGAATAGCAAATATGAAACAAAAAAACCCATCAAAAATGCTTTTTAAAAACAAGCAGATATAATTGCTCACATGGATTACACTGGGACACTCAGCCAATTCTATTTTGTGGATTTAACATTACCATGATCTCTTTTCCAGGAGGAAATAACATGTAATGGTGAAAACAGCAGACTACCGCCACAGTCGTTTTGGTGAAGGGGAAGATGGGAAAAGAAAGCGATTGAAATAACTGTTGCTTTTAAAATACGGTTCAGAACACTTCTTTAGCCGTCAATGCATTCATACTTTCATTAGTTTTGCTACTTCAAAGAGAAAAGGAGAAGGACTAAAAAATGTCTATAAAACAGTGGTTCACGTTTAGGCATCCTAACCATCTGCAGTCAGATCTTCTGGCAACTTGTATTCTAGCAACCTGTGTTCACAGGAACACAAGTCTAGAGAGAACTTCAAAAGTTCCCCCAAATCAAGAGTCTGGCCCCTTGCACTGAAAACCACACATAACCTAAATTCTCCCTGACAAATACTTTTCTAACTGCTTTTGAAAGCCTCCTTTCCTTTTTCTCCCATTCAAAACCTTTTAATTCCAGCTTCAAAAAAAAGGAAGTATTTTTTCTGCATGCTTTCTTATGATCCATGGAGGTACAGTCATGGCGTCTTGTATTAGCCTGCGTTACCAAATGCATTCAAGGCAGATGTAGCAATACATTCTTTGGCTTTTTAAGGTTTCTTTGAACTGGACATTGAGAATATAACTGGGAAGGCAAAAGCCTGCCAAATCAGACCAGGCCGAGAAGATAAATTTATAGTGTAAATGAAGCACAGTGCAACAAAGGTCCATTTACAAAAATAAATGGAATCCTTATGTAGCTGTGGACTCTTCCTTACTTTCATACTGTGCGCTCTAAAGTGCAGCTAGCATCAGAGTACAGCAGTAAAACACAAACTATTACATAAAAGCTCTATTGTTGTGTGTGATTACGAAACTGTAAGATTAAGCATTTATCCATTGTTCGTTTCCCAGTGACAGGTAGAGAATAGACAAAACTTTGTTAGTAAAGAGCTTTAAATTAAAAGCTTAATTTCAAGTTAATTAAAAAAAGCTTAAAATTAACTTTCAGTTGCTTTGTTCTCTGGCAGATCACTTATTGCAGCTAAAAGTCATTTACACTCTCCAAATCATCTTGAAGCAGACTCACCACTGTTACTCAGCCACACGGGATATAATCACTGTTAGACTGAGAAGTAGGTCAAAATAGAAATGTGGATAAATTGTACTGATGGTGTAAAAATACTGTGTAGTTGTTGTTTTGTTCCTGAGAAACAAGCCTGTAACTGCTTCTCCACTGACACTACTACAGCAAATTAGGCTGGCATGAGTCTATGACAGATGGTGGGCACATATCTCACGCCTACTGCGGTCCTAGGTAATAACAGTTGGGGCAGGGAAAAGGAAGCTATGGAAGTACAAGTTATGAGGGAGGAAAGACTCCCACCACCGCACAGGGACTGCAGGGAAGAGTCAAGGCTGGCCTCCCTGTGCAACGACACACCAGCGCAAGGACGGGGCAGAGCTGCAGCATGACGCTGCAAGGACTGCAGGGAGCAGAACGGTCCCAAGGGCAGGCAGGGAAGCTGTCCAAACTTTAACAGCCTGTGGGATTCCTGGAAGGACTGCGGCCAACAGCTCTGAAACGACCTGAAACAAGTCAGCTCCAGTATGCAAGCTCAGCGGCTGCCTTCCCGAGGGCTGGGCTAAGCCAGCCTTGGTAAGAGCGGTCACTGACGCACGCTAACGCCACTTCTGGACAGCAACTTGTTTATGTACAGTCAGCACAGACCTGCTGAGGTCTTTCTGCACCTGGTTGCATGGATGTATTTTGTTGCAGCAGGGACTCTACTCCTACAGCAGCCTGGAGCTGAAAGAATGCACGGGCGACCTGAAGCTAGCCAGCTCCCAAATACGTTGCAAGAACTTCAGCCAGTGTGCTCATTTGTTTGGTTTTGCAATCAAATGATGGAAGTAAAATCATATTTAAAAATCATAATATCAGAATTAATTAATTAAAATCAGTTTCCAATTATTGTGGTTGTTAAATGATTGCAATATTAAAGTGCCATAGGATTAAATAACTGTGATTAAACCACATGGCAATATAAATTATATGGCATTATTACTATTCTAAGGAGTGGGATCCTTACCCATGCACGCTTCTTACAAACTTCTCCATTTGCCTCATTGAAGCCCTGGCCTCAAATTGTTTCCTTTTGGGCTCTCCATAAGCTCCTATATCCACGTAGAGCTCTGTTTCATCCCCTTTTGGGTGGACCATACCAGGATTATTGGGCAATATGAAAGGACATAACCAAAGAGGGTACACCTGCAGAGGTAAGAAAACACTTTATCACTTACTTTTAACAAAACAATCCTTTAAGCTATCTCCTAGTAAAGGTAACAAAATGAAGAGTTAAGAGGACTTCTTCCCAATTTGGGATCGAAACTTACACAGCTATTCCTTTCCAGTTCTCTTGCTGTGGTTCTTAGCTCCACTTTCTAATGACGATAACACAAATAGATCGAGATGCTCAGAATATGTGCAATGTCCTCCTAGAATTACATCTCCTCCCCCTTAAATATTTGAAATTAAAATAAAAAAAAAAAAAAAAAATCCCTGATCCCAAAGCAACAACTGAATACACTTTCTGAGTAAAAAGAGAATGAAGAGTTTTCTTTTCCAGGTCAGTCCAAAACTGAAATTTCCAAGTTTGTACTTTTTATAGTAACCAAAATAAATTCAGAAATAAAAGCAAGAAAGGGAAATTAATTCCCACAGTTGGGGTTTAGTGAGACCACCAGAGATTTCAGGTGAAAGAAAAATCAGTTCAAGTTTTATTAAGTGATGAAACCTTTTAGAAATATTTGCCTTCTACTAACATTTGAATCTCATGTTTTTATTCTTTTTTGAGAAAGCTGTGTTGATTTCTCCTGCCACCTTGCATCATAGACTCACAAAGCACAGTACTACCCAGGATACGATAATGACCTTTTACACAAATTACGCCTTGAGACCAACAGTCACAGCTCTTATTACACACAGTCCAAGATTCACTACATTTTAAAAACACGTGATCTTACATTAAGGTCAGCATGGAAGGTTTGGATAGATTTCTCAAGGCTCTTCATTGGCACCAACATGTCCTGTACAACGTGGTGTTGCTCGTACAGCTTTCGAATAGCTTCTCCTTGGGTGAGTTTTAACAAAGAGATTTTCGGAGGAACCATCCAGCCAAACAGGTAACGGAAAATGGGGTTATTGCCAAAAGGAATGATATCCTTTAAAGAAGAAAGAAAAAAGTTTGACTTAAGAACGTGTAAGTGAACCAAAAGACAATACTTCCGAATCCTCAGAGCAATATTAAGCCAGATTTTCAATAAATGTTACTTTTGCTAAA
Organism: Harpia harpyja; assembly: GCF_026419915.1. Classification (NCBI taxonomy): domain Eukaryota; kingdom Metazoa; phylum Chordata; class Aves; order Accipitriformes; family Accipitridae; genus Harpia; species Harpia harpyja. The sequence goes on from NC_068950.1 coordinate 40,243,673, forward strand.
CTACTATAATACAAATACGAACAAGTAAGAGAGGCCTGTACTGAACTTAGCTACACAGCCTTGCCCTAAGCCTCCTCTAGTTACAATGATTGATTTTCAGTCATATGAATCACAACACACTCAGCTCCAAATACGTTCAGAGAATGAAGTTCAGAGAACAGTAGGCTATTATCTTAAAACAGCTAAGGAAGGAGCACATAAGAAGCCAAACTTACACAACTCTTGCAAGAATAAACACATACAAGATCAGGTCTTAAAAAAATTGTAAAGCTGTAAATTTTTAAGTACTTCCTGCACAGCCAACTCCTGTTTAAAGTCTCCGGGAGCTGAAAGGATCCAGTATCTCACGCCAGAGATTCCAAATGTCACAATGGGAGTATTTCAGAATGCCAAATAAAGTTTTGCGTAAATGTACATCACAACGTATACTTTATGAAATTCAAATTAATGACCTTACTGTATAATTAGTGTCCTGATTTTAGGCAGGGCAAATTTTCAGCCATAATTTCACGTTCATGTTTTTTCCACTGTCTGCCTTTGGAAATCACTTAGTAGCTATAAAAGCTTACCACTGAAATACGTACTTAAGGTCTAAATTCAGAAAAGCACTAAAATGGAAATTAGGAGGTTATAACACCTTATATATAACGAAGTGCCTTTAGATTTATTTTGCCCAAACGCAGGACTTTTAAATTTGCCATAAACTTCACTGTTTTTCTCTGCCACGAAAGACAGAAGTGTGGCCAAGGGGAACAAGGTACATTGTACCTACACCGCGAAAGACTAGAGTACCTTCCTGCAGATGTTATTATTTAGTTTTGGAACTGGTCTTACTTGGAGCTCCCAGAAGATACTGCGTGTATGTCTATGGTAATAATGTCTTGAGGGAATGTATTCTACTCCAGTCCTGTCAGCTTTCAAATACTTCTCCACATGCTTAAAGAACCACGGCTTGTAGTAGTTGCCAATTCTGTTTATCTACAAGAAAACACGCGTTCATTAGCAAACACCAACACAGGTAACAGTTACACCTTACTAGACAACATTAAGTATGTCCCCAAATTCCGTTACAGTGAAGAATCAATGTTATACCCTCTGTGACAGTTTGAATGAGACTGTCACAAGAGATTTAGGGAGCCTTCACTTCTCCACATGCATGGCTCCTTCTTACCTTTCTTGCCATTAAGGTTTAATTTAAATCAGGCTTGCTAAGGCTTGCCTGTTACAAGCTGATTAAGAGACCATGAATGTGACAGAAATGGATACCTAAAATACTGATCTCTCAACCCATCATTAATCCAAAGTCTCATTACGGCAGAGGAGAAACATTTGGGTTGAGGGCTGCAGTGAACAGTTAGCATGTCCCTCCTGTAAATGTCCCTGATGTGTTTTACCAACATTAACTGTATTAAAAGCTTGCTGCGAAAAGCTTCCTCCTTAGGTACTGCAATGAAAAGGCTGTAGACAAAATTATTTGCTAGAATAATGAAATCAGTGGGTCATTTCTTATCAATTGAAGAGATTTCGAGTACAAGCTCTGTTGTAGTAGCAAAGAGCTGTAATTTAAGATATTCTGATGGACAGATCTAACTTTTAATCCCATGTTAAGAGATTGTTCCAATCTTATAATGATTCTGGCTTTACACTGGCATATTGTACAGCTTCAGTTAAACTTTGGGGGCATTTTTTTTTCTTTGTGAGTAACTTCCCTTTAGTTACCTTGCTTTGCTCAGCTTCATCAGTCAAGACTCCTGTCATGATGACTGCTTCTTCCAAAGAATACACAAGTCCTTCCACAAAACTATTCTCCTTTTTCTTAGATTCTTCAGCGAACTTTTCACAAATCTTCTGCAGTCCTCTCACAGGCTCATAATGTATTTTGACATATTTCTTGGCAGGAATCATTTTTATTTCTGCTGCAACCAGGAAACCCAGAGTACCACAAGACCAAGGCACTGCATAAAATAGGTCTGAATTTTCAGTCTGCAAAAAGTATGTCATACTAAATCATATATCCATACCGATAACTGTCAACCACATTGTAAATGATAGCAAAATAACATTTTGTCTTACTGGTGAACATCTCACAAGGCTTCCATCAGCAAGAACAAGTTCATAGGCCACACAGGTGTGTTGAAAAAGTCCATAGATATGGGATGAAGACTCAATGCCAGTTCCCATGATCAGGCCACCTTAACAAGAGAGCACATAACAAATCAGATGAGACACACTCCAAAATGGAGGTGGTTTATGAGAAGAAAACCTCACTTTTAAGCTCTGGGCATGACTTTTAAGACTATTTAAAAAAAAAAAAAAAAAAAAAGGAAGTGCTTATAACATAAATACCACAATAGAACATAAGGTACAACAGAGTATTTCCATAACCTTTAAAATAATGCAACATGTTACTGTATAAAAAGCTAATGAAAATGCAGCAAAATCAGTGAGTCTCTTGTCACCACAATGACCCTTACCTACTGTAAGATCATCAAGCTCTGGTACCACAGGAATAGTCCAGCCCATGGGATTCAGGTGTGCAGTCAACTGGCCCATGGTTACCAAAGGTTCCACACGAACAACCTAAAAAGCAAAAAAAACCCAATTCCCCCCAACAAGTGTAAATTAAGTGTTCAGCATTAACGATGACAAAATACGGCTAACTGGATTGTACTTCCATCTGTTATCAGAATTCAAAGACTTACTTTCCTAAGAGCACTACTAAAAATAGTTGAAACTGTTTAGTGATTCCTCCTCTGCCTCAACATCTTGTTGCTCAGTCCCCAAAACCATAAATCAATCTGGTCTTTTAGACTTCAGCACATAAAAGCTAAGCAATTCCATATGCTGGTTTTTTTGGATAGAATGATCCAAGCTCACATTGTAAAACCTGAAATTTGGTGGGTCTACTGCTACAAAAATCCTTTGTTCTTTATGGAATCTAATCTCGTCTTCAGCTACAAATACGGTAAAAAAGCTTTGTGATGAATTTGTTACCTGTCTTCCCTTGTCCACTTCCAGAATATCCATTAGGTTTATCATGATGTTCTTATGAGTCTTCTTATACTTCCCAACACGAAGCGATACAGTCAACCAGCCAGGCCGGCCAGTGCACATGTATCTTTTGCTGCCTTCATTTTTCCATTCCCGAACCTGCAAGAGGTAACAACTGAACTGATGCTGTAAGGCATACACGCCTTATATTGTCAATAATGTATACCAGAAACATTTTTCCCTCACTGTGAAAAAGCGTTCAGAAATGTTGTTACTCATCTACACGCATGTTACCTGCAAGTAACGAAGTCTGGATGTCTCTATGTTGAGTAGCGACGCTTTGGAAGTCTCTCTGCAGACCTCTGAACTTCTAAATAAAATATGACTAGAGGGGTCTATGTAGAGGAAGCATTTCTAATACCCCGTAGCTTTGGGGTTTTTTTGGAGATGGGATTCAGAAAACTAGAATGGAAGTTTTAAAAATCCACAGGAAAACCTATACTCAAAGGGAGGTATTATCACTGTCATAAATAATGTCAGTTCTGTGAAGTTTAATGAAACAATGCCTCCTCCTAAACACACCAAAAAATGGTCTGAGCCCGAAAATGAACAAGCAAAGACAGAAAAGTTGGGAGGGAAAATGTGTAAGCCATACACATGATCCACGAATTTTGCAAAGCCACAGTGGTTAACATTTGGGGAAAAAACATCAATTGTAGCATTTTCTTCAAAGCTCGACTGCTGCTACAGCTGGTGATAAAAAACCCAACCCCAAACCCTCAAAGAATAACTCCGTGCACATTAATACCCGTCTGAGCTGCAATGAACATGACAGGCAAGGAAGAGAACAGAAGTAGACGTGACAGAATTATCATAAATATTAGACAGCACAGAAACATTAAAGAAATCTGCATTTCAGAGTGGAAGAAAAGTTTCAGCTCCCCTTCAATCATCTCTTGGAACCAACAATGCCGAGAAGCTGGATGTAAGTGGTATTAAAGCACGGTATTAAGCCAACCATTCAAAGATTAACATTTTCACGTTACACCCGCGCACACACGTACGTGCCTGAGCCGTGTGAGGGTACAGAGAAATTCACAGCACGTCTCTAAGGATGTTACAATGACAGCGGCCGGACGGCCGCATCTGGACTTGCCAGCTGTTGACGCCGCAACTTCGCGAGAAGTTTCAGACGGGGGAAAAAAAAAAACCAAAACCCACAGGAGCAGAAACACCCGCTGGCTCTTAGTCGCTTCCTTTTTCCCGCTCCGGCTGCCGCAACCCGATTCGAGGCTGGATTTTGCCCCGGCTCCGGGAGAGGCGCCGGGGGAGGCGGGGGGGGGGGGGGGCTGGCCGCCAGGCCCCGTCCAGCGCCGGTGCACACCGCAGCGGGGAGGCAGGCTGGCAAGGAGCGGGACGGGGGACGAGCTCTCCCCCGGCCCGGGGCGGGGGGTGCGGGGGTCCGGCCGGGTCTCACCTGCGCCTGGATGTGGCGGACGCGCTGGGCGTGCTGCCGCGGGGCGCTGTGGAGGCGCCAGACGGCCCAGGCGCGCAGCTGGTAGTAGACGTCGAAGAGGATGGAGAGCGGCAGGAGGAAGAGGCAGACGAAGACCCAGCGGTGGTGCACCAGCACGGCCTCCAGCCCCCGGTGCCTCACCCACAGCAGCAGCAGCAGCAGCCCCGCGCCCAGCGACCACACCGGCGACATGGCGACCGCCGCCCGCACGCGCTCCCTCACGGCCGCCGGGACCCCTCCATACCGCTCGCGCGCTCGCCGCCCAGCCCCGCCCCGCCTCCCGCCCCCCCCGCGTCCCATTGGCCCTTGCCGGCCTCCGCCGTGAGGCGAGGGGAGGGGAGAGGCCAATGAGAGAGCTCCGGGGAGATCGGACCAGGCGCTGAGCCCGCCGATTGGCTGCGCGCGGCGGGCCCCGTTCTCCCCTCATCGCCTCGGCCGCCGGCCCCCGCCCGCGCCCGCTGCCCCGGCGTGGGCTGCACCTCGCCCCGTGGGGCGGCGGCGGGGCCGGGGGGAGCCCCGGCCGGGGCTGGTGGGGGGCCCGGGGCAGGGTCGGAGCCCCGGCCAGGGCTGGTGGGGGGCCCGGGGCAGGGTCGGAGCCCCGGCCAGGGCTGGGGACGGGTCGTGAGGCGGGGGACAGGGCGTGAGGCAGGGGCGGAGGGGGGGTGTGGGGCAGGGGACAGGGCCTGAGGCAGAGGACTTCCCGCCCAGTCAGGGCTGAGGGAGGTGTGAGGCTGGGGATCAGGCCCTTGGCAGCTCTGTGGTGGAGGTGCTGTTGTGGCCAGTGTCCTTCGGGCAAGGCGGTCACCCTGCTGCCTTTGGGCTGGGGGGCAGGAGCCAAACACCTCTGCGTGCCCCTCTTGGGCACCCTCATGGTGGTGTTTTAGGTACCAGCGAACCTGGCAATGCAGGTGTCTCCCACAGGAAGTCGAAAGTGCCCGTGCGGTCCGCTTTCTAGAAGGATGAAGGGAGATGTCCCCCTCCAAAACATGGCTTGCTCTCTAAAACCCTGGCAGAAAATTCCTCTACAACGTAACAGCGGGAGGGAAGATATGCAAAGTCCGTGAGGAAAATAAGGTGCCTTTTTTAAGCTAAAACCTGCTATGTCCCTCAAGATTGTGCTGTTTGAGAGGGCAGTGGCAGAGGTGCCCCGCAGGCAGTGACCGCCCCAGGAGATGCTGACGCAGCGCGGTGCTGTCAGGGACCCCGGAGTGGCAGAGACACCCTGCCGGGGAACCGCTGGGTTCAGAGAGGAACATGGTGCCAAGGTGTGTCCTGAGGGTGCTACCATGGTGATGTAGCATACTAACATGTCGGATGGTGCCTCTTCCTCTTTTGTCAGCAGGACAAATAGTCACCTTTGCCTTTAGCTGCCACAGGAGATACTTGGGAGCACCAGACTGGGAGCGATCGCTGCATCAAGGTTCAGAGCTCAGCTATGGCAAGCAGCCACACCTTGTAGTCTCCTTCAGACAACTCGGAGGCTTTGTTTTGAACCCTGTTCATTCTTTGTCCCACCGCTTTTATCAAAAGACTGGTCTGAAACTTCACAGCTCTGATATTTGGAAATGGTTTCCTGATTTCCAGCCTAAATTTATTCATGGCCCAATTACATTCATTGCACTTGTGCCTAGTCTGCCCACTAGCTCTTTTCCTTCTTACATCTGAGTTGATGTGGTCTGATTTTATTTACCAATTTGTCTGCTGACTGAAATTATACACAGAAAAGAAGTTTCCCATGCCCTAAAAGAGGTTGTTTTAACCTCTCTGAAGGAGCTAAATAATTATTCTTGATCTGAGTGGGATCAAGTGCAGGGCTTATTGGGTAACAGCATCATTTATTCATAAGGGGATATTTATATCTTAGTGTAAATACTGTTTCGAAATTGTTTTTATGAAGACCCATTGAAAAGTGTTTATAATGTTTTCCATGTTCTGCTCTTGTTTTTGTAAGGCCCTAGGCAGCAAGAAGGGAGCAGGTGAGCTCAAAAATTGCTATGTGAAACTGTGCTTTTTAAAAGAGGAGTGAATCACCATTAAAATTGTGGTGAAATCGCCTGTGTACCTAGCAATGCCAAGCATAGAAAATACAGGAATCAGAAGGGGATGAGGAAAGGGGAGATAGCTGTTTTAAAACCTGATGGTTTTCAATTTTAGTTATTTTAGGTGTGAGCAAAACATCATCCAACAATCTGTGTAGGCTTAGGAAAACATCACCTGCAAATCTGGTTTGAAAAGCTAAGATTCCCTTGGTATCTTTGTAAGACTAAAATCCCCGGTCTCTTCAATTAAATTATCATTTTAAGTGTGTTTAAGCTGTTAGTGCTTCTTAAAAAAGCAGTCCTCTTCCCTTCCTCTCCTCCCTCCTGCTCCTGCCATCCCATCCGCCCACTCATGCTGTTCTGGGCACACTGTGCAGTACAAATGCTTCTGCTGTCACTCAGTAAAACAGGTCGGGGAACTGATCTGACTGAAGAATTGAACTGGTTTTCAAATCAATTTTTTTTCTGCCTGGAGCAGCTCTCTCGTAGAGTTCACCCCACACATGCTTGTGTAGGTGGGATGCAGGGAGCAGAGCAGAGGCCTCTCATTGACCATGCAGGAGCCACCCATCTCCTTGGTGAGAGCCCATCACAGGTCACCCTGCCGATACTGTGCAGGACTCTGTTCATTACCAAGCAGGACTTGATAATAACTATGCAAAGGCTTTTGGACAAAGAAAGAATGAAAAGTTGCAGCTGTTTGTCTAAGGAGACAGCTAAAAGGGACATGATAATAAAGTACTGAGCATTCGAGCTGCAGACAAAAGTAGGCTGAAAACTTCTGTCTCCTTAAGAAAAGTATCAAGAGGCATTCAGTGGAACCAAAGAAAGGCATTGAAACGCATTAGAAAGCCCTTTTTTTCATGCAAGCTCTCATAGCCCTGGTACTGACTGCCACAGAGCTGCTGTTGAGTGGTACCAGGACGTCAAACGGACAGGCATTTTAATAGTAATAGTTATGAAAACTAATCAAGAATTTTGGGAAGGCTGCAAGCCTTCTTAATAAAGAAACCAGTCTACGGTTACTAGGGGTTAGGAGTACATTTCCCTAATCGCCTACCTTCAAGTTTCCTGCACGTTTGTTTGGCACAGAGCTTGTCCTGTCAGAAATGGGACGGGGTTTCAGAGGGTTTGAGGGAGGTGGTGTTCCAACTGCTGTGTGAGAAGCTCCCTCTACTGAGAAAACCAAAGTATATTCGGTCGCCTTGAAGGAAAAGCCTGTTGGGGAAGGTAGGCTGGAGTAGGGCTTTCTGTGGGACGCTGGCAGGTTGACATGTGTTGTTCTGGATATGGGCTGAACAAATCTTGAGAGCTTTCGTACATCCAGTAATTGAAGAAAAATGTCAAATTTCAGCTTGAGGGCTTTAAGGGGGAAAATACAGGGGAATATTATCAGCTGCTTTATGGACTGATGATGTCAGAACAACTGCCAGAATTTTCCAGAGGGATGACACATATGTACCTATTACCTCTGGAAAAAAAAGTCACTCTGTGGCACAGCAAGACTGGTCTGGGGAGTGCTCTGTGGTTTTCTGAGGCAAAGCAGGGCTGTACCGGGCAGGAGAAGCACATACCCCACCTAACGCCTGACAGCCGTGTGCTGGGATTGGGATGTGTTTCCAAGGAATGTGGGGAAGGGTGGCCAAACACTGCTTAACCCTTTTGATAGTGTAAATCTAAATGGAAGATAGCTGGTGTGAGGGTCCTACCTGTCTGGAGCAGGGGCTTAGGAACTGGCGTGGCTCCGTGTGACCTTTCACCGCCTGGATGCACATTTGCAAGGTCCAGGAGATTTCAAAAGACAGCAGAGACATTTATACTGATGCTTGATTCATGAAACCTGCATGCTGTACCTTAGAAAACCTTCTCTTTAGAGGGTGTATGGGAAGAATGTGGTTTACCTTATGTTGCTCAATTGCCTGGCTTCTAGATGGTGTTTTTTGAAAGGTATTTATCAATAGAATATCCATTATCTAGGACCCGCTTCTCAGGTTTCACAAATATTTCATGTGAGGGAGTAGAGATGCATGACGACTTGAGGAGGAGGAGGGCAGAGGGTTTAGTACAACAGCTGTAGCTGTGGTGGCTGCTGGGAAATCGATCAAAAAGGGACAGTGGGATTATAGTTACTTTAGAAACTGCCAGGTAACTCTCAGGGAAAGTGAAAGACCATCTGAAGAAGGCTTAGACCAGGATCTTTAGGATGATTAGGCTATTTTAGGTGTAGGCGGACCTAATCTAATGTGGAAGGATTTGTGATGGGGAAGGGTCTCCAGGTAGCTGTAGCCCAGCATGCTCAGCACACCTAGTCCTCAGGGTGACTTTGCTCTTTCTTCCTTGCCTTCCCCTTGTCCTCTCAAGGCTGCAGTCACGCTGTTTGCGCTGGGAAGGGCTTCACCAGGAGAAGGAATAACTGGTGCTGCAAGGCAAGACAAGGAACCAAGGATGCCTGGGCTGTAGCCTATGTGCTTGCATACTGGCTGTGTTGCGTGGTCCCACTCCTCCAGCAATGAGTTATTGTAGATGGCTGGTGGGACCCCAGTCATCGTCTTGGGAAGAAGCAGATGTAGGGTGTGAAGTGAAATCTGGAATATGAACGATGGCAGAATGGGTGCCATCCTTCGGTGGCCGTGCACTGCGTCAGGAGGCAAGGTCAGCTGCCGGTCAGCACGTTCGCAGAGCCGCTGAAAAAAAACCGTGCCGCAGAACGTGCGAGAGCTTTCGTGTATTCTCTCTGACGTGTATTAAATCCAGCTTTACAACTGCCTGTGAAAAGACGCACTGTCTGGGATTTATAAAAAGAATCACTTGTCAAAACAGAGAGCCGGGCTGGGAAAGGAATTCAGCCCTCCCTTCATTGTCACTGGGGCCAGTGTCCTCAGCAGCAAAAATGAAACGGCTGTGGCAAGGTAGCAGGCATGATGAGCTGGTTACTGAAGGACCTGGGGTTCCAGCACTGAAACCACAAACTGAGGGAGGCCGCCCTCCTCGTGGGTGAGCAGTGGAGGAGAGCGAGCTCATGGGCAACCATCAGTTAGCTTCATGGCTTCATGAGGCTCTCGGAGAGTGAGGTGGGGCAGCAGTTGGAGAAGCGGTGGTGGTCCCCCGTCTCCTTCCATCGGTGAGATCCTGGAGACACTGACTCTGCTGGGCATCAGAGAGGAGCTACAGTCACTGAAAGGCAATAAATATATTATTTCGGATATTCATGATATAATGGACACGTGTACCCGTGGCCTCCAAGGTGCTCAGGGTGAACTTTGTCATGAAGGCAGTTGTGAACCACAGCTGGTGATGAGCAACTCCAGGGCACCCTCTCCCATCACTTGCCTCTGGCCTCCTCTTGCCTGAAGTGGCAAATGCGGCGGGAACATGCAAAAAGCATTCGGGGCTAACGTGACAGTGAAGGCTTGCCAGTGTCACCAGAGGAAAACACTGGAAGTTATTTTTCTGTACAGGCCACATTTTTCTCCTGTTTTCAGCTCCCAGCAAATCTGTATGTGTGTTTAGCCTCCTGGTACCAGCTGTACTTGCGGGCCCTTTTCCACCAAATAAAGCTAAGACTTTCGCTGCCTTGGCCATCACCATTCTCTCCGTCTGGTGCTGTCACTCTGTCACCTGTCTGCTTTCATTTATTTCAACGTTTTAAAAATTTCATGGGCCCACTCCCAGATGATGTAAACTGATAAAACTCCAGGCCATGCTCCAAAAACATCAGTGTAACTGTAGGGTCTAGCCCTTTGGGTTTACTTACCTATGCCAAAGAAAAATAGAAAAGCTGTAAGCAAGGCAAAAAAGGAGAAGAACGGCTGAAAAAAAAAGTTTAAAATGTTGGTTATATAAGAGTTATATAGCTATTATAGTTACCTAGCTTATCCTTTTCATAAGCGAAGCAATCACAGCCAGATAAGTTAATAATTAAGGGTGACAAAAATATACCATTGTTCCAATAATAAGGAACTGTATTAGTCTTACTGAAGATAAATGGAGGCTTATTTAATACGGTTCAGCGCTATGCTGATAGACCACAAATGCTCCTTTTTCACTAGAAAGCTCAGTACAAAATCAGGTCAAAAGCCGATTGCCGGTATCTGTTAAGCCATTTTACTTCCCTCCGAGTCGCTCGCCTCCTTTCGATGGCAGATGTGCCTTGGTGGCAATCCACGTTGGGAAGCGACTCCCACGTGTATGGAGCTGAGCAGAAGGAAGCTGGAAGCTTTGAGAAGAGGTTCCTGCCCCTTTCTATCGAGAGCGACAAGATGTGCTCCCGCGTGTGGATCATCTCATGGAGATACAGAACAATTTCGGACTGAGGACTGAATAAATAGACCGGTCCTCACCCCTGCAAATAAGTGATTGGCAAAGGTGTCTGCACGGAAAGGTGACGAGGGTGTGATTGCTCATTCTCCTTTAATGCAAGAGATTCCTGTAAAATTCAGTTGGGCAGACTTGATTATAGCAATACCTAGTAAAACAAGACAGCAATTCCAGTACCTCCTGACACAATCAAAACCCAATTTTTTCATATCCCTAGCAAGCGCAGAAATGTGATGGCTGCAAAACTGTGCCGATGGGAAGCAGTGGCCTTTCTATACCCACACACAGAAATCCTGTGACTCCCAAAATAGATCTGAGAATGGGTAAATGCACAGATCCTGTCCCCAGCTCATGTTAAAACCTAGGCACACTTCTCAAGCCTCGTGTGCTGAGCTGGAGACTCACACAACTGCTTTCTGTCTCCTCCTGCTCTCTCCATCCTTGGCGAGGCCCATTTTTTTACAAAATGCTTAAGAAAAGCATTGGGAGATTAGCCAGCAATAAACCGTTGTCATCCCAGAGAGGTTAATTACCATTATCTTTAGTATCAGCCAAGAGCTCGTAATAAGCTCTGAACTTTTATTGCGCTGAGGTGTCCGTTCACATCCAGACTAATGCAGATTATAGGGCTGGGATGAGCTCTCCCTCATGCTGGAAGTGGCACAGCGAATCATTGAGGGAGGAGAGTTTCATCCCGCTGCGAGGCAAGGAGTCACCCACCAACCAGAGCTGACAGTTTTCTGGCACAGGAGTATTTACACTTCCAGGGAAGTGAAACTACACTCTTTCAAATAAGATGAGTAGCCAGACTAGCTCCTAGCTAAGGAAAGGAGAGGATACATTTTGGGGAGAAAGATTAACTCTCTGGGTCCTGGATGACTTCACAGGGAGATCGACCAGGGAAGCCTCTGTTCACCCGGATGGCAGGTGTCTCTCTCAGGGATGCTACTTACAGGTGCTTTCTCTGAGGTCCTGCCCCAGTCTGAGATGCTGGTGGCAAGTCATCTGGATATGGGAGATAGAGACCTTTTTTTCAGTCTGAAGGTAAGTAATTTAGGCAATGTCTTCCATCTGTTTGTTCACATGCATCTTTATAAACATCTGTTACTCATGTTCACATCCTTCTCTTTTTCCCAGGCCGGTATAGGGTCTGTTTTTCTCTGACACACTGAGGGAAGAGATAGGAGCAACCTGCTCCTGCACCTCCACAGGAGAAATCTTCTGCTACTGCTGTTTCTTTCAGGAGTAAATCAGGAGAACATGTTGGGAGTGGGTTCTCCACAGAGCCTCAAACTACAGTGCTAACCGTAGTGCGAGCCAAATTCACTGTTGAGGGAGCCACGGTACTACCCTTGGCTTCACTGGAGATGAGTGTTGATATCCTCAGTCAGCCTGGCTCTGACGCTTAATGCCATTATGGAGAAGTTGCAGCCCTTTATTTCCCAAACTCACCTCCTGTCATTTTTTGCAGAATTTCAAAATTGTCTCCAGTTACCTAGAAACTCGGGTAAGAAGATGTAAATGTTCCAGGTTAAAAGTGAGGCAAGGTGTGCAGGCAGAAAAAACAGCTTTTACTAGGCCAACAGATGACATTGCAGACAGGCTTTGAAGAAAGCAGACAACCTTTTGGGCACAGCAGTACAGCCAGAGCAACATCACTGCTGCTGGAAGGAAGACAGTGACATTTGCTGTTTGAAATGGGGACCACGCGGCATGAAGAAAAGAGAACCAAGCTAAACAACGTCTACCTCCGAAGCTGGTGTAAGTAGCAATGCACCTTTCCCACCACCTATAACCCTCAGACACCAGATGCTGCCCCAAATACTCTGACCTGCAGAAGGGCTTTTGTGCCTGAAAGTGTGTTTGTTTTTTTCCCAGCTATATATCCCTCTGACTAATAAAAGGTGCTCCCTCTCCTTTCAGCCATACCTTGCGTATCTCCTCAGACTGTCACGCTTCCAGCAAAAGTTTTGCAAGGTTTGCTGGCAGCATAATATCCCTCAGCAACCTCCCAGCACAGCACACCGATGTAAGCCAGCGCTTGTGGGCAGCCCAATGCCAAGCCAGGCGGTGAGATAATGCAGGGGTCACTGGGAAAGGAAACCAGCTGTGGAGCATCTGGGACGGGTGTGTGTTGGACACCGAGGGCTTCCTTGTGGCTCCACACATGGTGGCAACCGGAACAGCTAGATGGCTGCTCCGTCCTTTTTCTAAAAATCATAATTAATGCTGCTTTTAAACTTTTTTGCATTTCTGTGCTGGGAAAAAAAAATAAAAAAGCCCATTACCTACTCCTTGGAGACCACTGTAATAGCTGAGTGCAGTGGAGACACGAAGACTGCACAGGGTCTTGGGAATGTCAGGGTAACTGTAGTTCATCCCGCGTGTAACGCTGAGTTTGCTGGAAAGCAAATTTAGCCAGTTTTGTCTTTGATTATAAGTGCCTGCTACTTTTTTGAACATCAGCATCAAGGCATACACAGGCATCAAGGATACACAGGAGCTTCAGCCTCAGATATTCAACATGTGGAGTAAAGTTAACTGCTGCCGTGTTTCAGCAGCCAGTGCAGATCTTCGATAGCTCTCTCTGCTCAGGTGTGATAGATGCACTCACGACCGGCATCGAGCTTGACTGAGGAGCCTACAGGGCTGAAAAATCAATGTTTCTTCACCGTGAGCCAAATGGCAGCTCATGCTCTAGCAGAGCCACAACATCTGCAGCGTGTAAAACGCGCTGGGTGGTGGGTTACGCACGTGTTAGCACAACAGTTGTGCCTCTTCCCAGAGAAAGAAGCTCAGATCTGAAACGCACAGAGTGCATGGGGCCTCCCTAAGGCAAAAATCTCCAGGAGCTCAAGAAGAGTTTTGCCTGAATAAAGATTGAGCAGAGGCATCAGGATTTAACTCTTTCCTTCCCCCACCCCTTTTTAGGGGAATTTCAAATCCTTTGCAGATTTTGGTGGAAAGCTCCTAGGAAGCTTTTACTGTCCCCATTTGCAACACAGGAATTTCCCTTACAGGAAACCCACAGCTTTATCATGCCCATTTATCTACACAACAGCCTCAATGGGAGGTGGCACCCTGGTGCTCCTGTACTAACACAAGTCCCAAATGAAGACCAGAAGGAATTTGAGACCATTGCTCATCCATAAAGGTCTCTGTGGATGAGGGTATCAGTACTTCTCCCATTCCAGGACTTCCCACTGCAGCCATGTTCCTCAGCGTGGTGCAGCTTTACAAACGGCTGGTTAGGACACCGTTACGGTCAGGTTAGCATACGCTTAAGCTTTAAAACACTCAGAGGTTTTGGGTCCAGAGGCTTGCTAGATGACAGACATAGTACAGACACCACTTCAGAAACTGATATTAAACAAGTGATCGAGCTGAATGTAGTTTATACACCTCTTGCTCTTCTGTTATAATTCCAATCCAGTAAAAGCCATTGGAACTAAATAGTAAGATATATTCTGTACAAAATGGGCTTCTAGAGTCAATAAAGTCTCAGGGCAAAAACATAGCTGTCCACAGAAAGAGAACTTCTTGGTGAACACGGCCAAAACAAACAAGCACCACTTTGTGGTCATAGGGATGATCACCTTTCACGTCCAAATGCTAGGCTTTTCCTGCTGGAGAGCTGGAGAGCAAACCCTCCGGCTGCCCATATAGCAGAACCACCAAAGAGAGATCTATGGCCAGCTGCAGGTTCAACCCCAAATAAGTCTAAGGACACGGGTGAACATTGCATCATTTGAAGATGTAGGACAAATTTTCAATGCCTCGATTTACTGACTGGATTAGGTAGGAGTGCCTGAGCCAGTATATCAACTAAAGCAACAAATTAGGCATTTTAAGAAGATGATAATTAAGGCAAAGATAAACAGCAGGAGGTTTCTCCCTTGCTTTACCTGTGCCGGGTGCAGGAACTCCTTCCCATCTGCACATCCTCATGGCTGCCTGCTGCAGCCCCTTATCAGCTTGGCAGGCTGCACCCACCTCTGCCGTGCCCAATGGCCCGTGCTAAGGGGAACCAGGAGGTGTGCCAGCCCCTCGGGAATGGCTTCTCTATGGATGTAGGCAATGTGGGCACCTTAGGCTTGCAGAGGTGTGTCCCCTAAGGCCTCATCAGTGGCTCTTTAGTGGCTCCGTCACGGGTGGCAGCACCCTGCCGAGCGGTGCTCGCCGGGGACAGCCGGGCACGGGAAGGGCGGCCCGGGTGCCAAATCACCGATGGAGACCTGCGACCCAGCCCAGGGTGTCGACACTCCCGTCCCAGGTATGAGCAGGGAGCCTGGGCTCCTCTTCTCCGGACTTGGTGCCCTGGTGCAGCCAAATTCACTCTTGACTTGGTGCTCTGGTATCAACCACCTTGTCGTGATGGGGCAGAAAGCGCATGCATGTGCGCGCACACACACACGCAGAGGTATTGAAAAAGCTAACTTATTTAGCCTGATTATACAGTGAAATACACTATTTTACATGTGATTTGCTGCAGCAGCAAAATGCAGTGAACAGTGAATCAAAAAGCAGCACTTTTCCGTGCCAGCAGCGTTGATCAGGCACAGCATCCTTACCTGGGGGAGGCAATTACTGGAACAATCTCTCTTTCTCCGTTCCTCCTTTGTTCCTGTTCTTGCAGGGGCTGTAACTGTCTTTTATATCTTCTTGTTTTCTCCACTGCGGTTTCACCGTGCATGGGATGTTTTACCTATTTTGCACAGATATTCTGTCTTTATTCTGGAGAAGCCCTTTGCCCGTGCCCCGTGAAGTGTTGCAGCACCTTGTCCACCAGCAGGAAAGTTCTCAGAGAGGGAAAAGCCAAGGTGCTGCTAAGCAGACAGAGGTGCTGGCACTCAGCACGTACCTTGTTGTGAAATATTTGTCGTGGATTTGTGGCTGCCTGTAGGCCAGCTCTCAGGGGAAGACAGAAGATCCCAGCTGGTTATGGGGCTGGAGCAGCAAAGGGCAATGCTTTGGCACAGAGCCACCTCACTCTCTGCAGCCCTGTGCTAGGAAGAGCACCCAGGGCTGCATGCAAATGCTGCCTTGAAGTGCTTCAGAAGCCATTTGACAGTCAAATTCCCCTAAAATATAACATCTGAGCAAGTAATGAACAGAAGAAGATGCCTCATTGTCCTCTAATAGGGGAACTGGTGATTCACAGTGCCTGTGTCACTTACGGACGTTGATGTGAGCGCTCAGCACCGGTGTATCTGTGGCAGAGGAATCCAGATGTTCACTCCTGGCATCCCCAGGTCCAAACTCCATCCTGCCAAGGAGCGAGAACCACAGTGTTTGGAGGAGGTGTGGGTTTTGTTGTTGGGGATTTGCACCCTGGGGTTCAAGGCCCTTGCTGCATCCCAGCCCGGGGGGGGTGAGGCCATGCTGGAGTGCTGGCTTCGGGGACCCCTGCCCCATTCTCCTCTGTGATGGAGACCCAACCTGCTACAGGCCCAGCCCCGTGTCAATCAGGCCTCCTCGTGCCTTAGTTTACCGTTTGTAAAACTCCGCAGTGTCTGCAGGTAAAAGGGGCTGCACACCCACACATTTTCAGCTAGGCAGAGTGGCTACTAAGCATAGATGAAACAAATATGAATTCCACGACGGGGCTTTGCATCCGTCCCTGCAGCCTGTGCAGATAAACCCTGAGCTGTTTTTGAGCCAGCAAGGTGAGGAGCTGCGAGCGGCGTGGGAAGAGCAGCCCAGGGTTCAGCTACAGCGCAGATGTATCCATAGAAATGGCTTTGTCTGTCAGTGATGCTCAGCTGTAACTCAAGAGCAACGCAACGGATCTGTGAGGGTGCACAGCGATAGCACAGCACGGCACGACAGCTGTTGAGGAAATCTACCTCCACTTCTGTGATGCGGAATTGTGCGTGAATCCAGGTGCCGGTCATACGGGGCACCCTGAACCTCCGATCAGAGCACCCTCAGCTCGCTTAAGGTCCAGGTATCCTCGTGAGTGCTGCAGGGTGAAAAGATCCCGCTGGAACGGGGGAAAGGGGCAATACTGGCGTTCGACAGAGAGGTGAGGAGAACCGAAGTGGTCGCAAAGCAGGCTCCGGGCAGAGATCCCCTGTCTGTGCCGCAGCGTGGGTGTCCCACCCATAGGACAGCGGTGTCCCACCCGTGGGGTAACGGTGCCCACCGGGTAGACGTGTCCCGGCCACAGCGTACCTCCCGTGGGCTCTGCAGCCCGAAGCTCTCGCCGGGTCCCTGGTACGTCTGTTCCCTGCCTCCTGCGCCCCGGGGAGGGGGGGAACCGGGCTCAGTGCTACCCGTCCCTCATCCACCACCGCCGCACCGGGGACTCTTCCAGCCTTACCGACCCCCCCCAGCAAATCGCCTCCTTCGCGAGCATCACCCAGTGCGTGCGGGGGTGTGTGTTTCCTTCGCCTTTTTCTTTCTTTTTACCCCTTTTTTGGTTGGTTTGGGTTTTGGGTTCTTTTCCCCCTAACACCGAGGCGCAGGGCATCGCCGCGCCCCGACGGGACGGGAGTCCCGTTCCGAGAAGTCACCCGAACCATCCGCCGCCCCGACGAGGCGGCAGGGAACCGATGGGCGTCCGCTCCCCGCCCGCCCCGCCGCCCCCGCCCGCCCCCGGCCCCGCCCGCCCCGCGGGCCGGGCTCCACCGGAGCCGCCGCTCGGCCGGAGCGGGGCTGGCGGCGGCGGCGGGTGAGTACGGCGGAGGGTCCGGGGCGGTGGGGGGGGGGGGAAGGGGACGCGGATAACCCCCGGCTCGTCGCTTTGCCGGAGGGGAGAGGGGCGGCGGGGGGAACCGGCCACGGCGGGGAGGGGTCCCCCGGGGGTGGCTGGCACTTCTTTAGGGGGGGACGTCGGGTTTAGGCATCGCCGTCGGGGCTGGAGTTGCTGGGGGCACGGGGGAGGCTGGGGGGGGGTACATGAGCTCTCCGCGGGCTCCCCGCCATCTGAACCTGAGTTTGGGAGGCTGGTGACACCAGGGCTTCTGGGGCGCGCTTTCGAAAGCATCCCTATTACTAGGGTTCGGATGGGTACCGAAGCCCTCGCTACTCCTGCTAATACTACGAAGAGCAAATTCAGATGAAGGCAGGAAGGAATCTCCCGGATGACACGCTCGCGCTTCGGCGCGTCTCTCCCCGGCGTTCCTCTTGGCACGGCTGCGCGTGGTTAAAGGTCTCCGGCCCGCGCGGTGGAAGGACAGGCTGCGAGCGCCGTGGAGGGACGCGGGGTGCGGAGGTGGATTTCTGCTTGGTGGCGGTGGGAGAGATTCAAAACTCCTTTCGCTTCTTGTGTCGCTGGAAAAGAGTGTTTTTCTGAGTAATGCTTAGTAGACCCTATGAATCACCATCTGCATAACTTTATATGGGGGATGCTATTCTCAGCATCTTAATGGAACTATGTAAACTATTAACGTTCGTATCTGTTTGTACATGCAACGTGCAAATCTGTTCCCCCGGAAAGGCTATTTCGGAGCAGGTCAAAGGAGGAGACGGGGCAGAACAAGATGTCAGGGTGGCTCGGCGGGTGGAGGCGGGCGTTTGGGAGCCAGCAATTGCCACCTTCGGAGGGGCAGCCCCTCCGAGGAAACCCGTGCTGGAAATGCTCACCGGGAGACCTGATGGGCAGGATGCTGAGTGCTCCGGGAGCGGAGCCACGGGCCGGCTTGGGGAGCAGGGATTCGGGTCCTGCCCCGGCCTCACACCTCGCTTCCTGCCCCTGCTCCTTCAGCCTCTTCTTCCAGTGGTTGGTGCGCTGAGAAAAACATCGTGGGTCTTTTAAAGAGGCTCAAGAGAGCTGTGCCAGCCCGCGAGGGGTTTTGGCAAGGGGACGGTGTGATGGCAATGTCACCCAGCGCGGAGGAGCGGCCCCCGCACACGCGCTGCAGGAGCACGTGCCGGGTAGGCTGGAGGAGCTTTTAGCGTTTCAGCGCTGCGCTGGTTTTGTTAAGAGAGAAGAGTTTATTCTCTCGAGCTGTCAATCCGTCACCTCCCGGAGGCTCTCCGCCTTCCCTCCATGTCCGCCCCCACCTCGCTGCCACTGCTCCCAGATGTGCGCAGTGCCGGGGGCTGCAAAATTCCCTGTGCCCAGGCAGGGGAATCGCAGCATGTTCCAAACCTCACCAGGGGAATCACAGCATCTCCCAAACCTCACCAGGCTGACCCTCAAACGAGGAGAGTGTTGACTGCAGGAGCTGAGCATTTCAACTCTTGGTGCTGTTTCAATCCAGGCTTGCAGTTTGGAGCGATCTGTCATTTCCACGCAGTTGGATTGAGAGCTTTGCTGTAGGGGTTTTTGGGTTGTAGGGTTTTTTTCCAAATGATATTGGCTGAAAATTTTCCAGGAAAATGCGATGCTCTCAAAAGGAGCTGGATTCACGGGTCAGTAGGGTCCTTGCGTTCTCCTGAGCATCTACTGCTGCAAGGCAGCATGAGCCCAGCTTGTCGGCTGTGTCCTGCTCACGTTCGGTGGCAAGTTGGAGTTCGCTGATCCCTAATATCATCTAATAACATCTCTAACCAGTCTCTAACAGTCCTTTCTCCGTCTCAGCTCAGCCAAGCCCCTGCCATTCAGGAGGGAACATCTAAACACATCCCCTCATTATGGGGGGAAGCTCTGCCTCCTCTCAGCCCAGAAACACCAACTCCTTCCCAGCAGGTGACTGCGGCTGCTGGTGGGAACCAGCACCGGCCGCTGCCAGCCTGGGTGGCAATTTGGGGTCCTGGCCGTGGGATGAGAGCTGGAGCGTGTTGTCAGGGCTCCCAGTCCTGCAGCCTTCCTGCAGATTCCCTAAATCCCACTTCTCATTGGATTTCTTCATTAAATGTAGATTAGATCAGATGGCGTTTCTTTCGCTACGAAGTAATTTGGCTTTCCATTTAGTGGGCCCATCTGATAAATAATGGCTCGAAATAACGTAATTCCACCTGCCCTTGATCACACCGAGTCTGTGCTGGACTTCTGCTCCCTCCTTAGCTCTGGCTTGGCACTTCCAGATCTCAGGGTACAATTTAAATCCCCACTGTAGGAGGAGAGCCCTGCCTGGAGGAATGGAGACCAAAGCCACCAGATTATCTTCATTTTACTGACATACAGGCAAAGTGATGAAGGCAGAGGTGGGGGCTGAGCGTGGGTCACCCAGCTCTCCATCCACCTCTGTGCTTGAGCCCCATCTCCGTCCTGGCAGTCCCTCGGCGTGCAGGCTCTCCACCGGCACTGCCACCACGGGAAGCCCTCGCAGAGGGGTCACCCAAGACTGAATATGTAAAGGGTGCTGGTCCTTAATTCCCACGTGCTCCAAAGCTTTTTGTGCATCGAGAAGTGGGAGCTGAACCTGCATCTTCTTGCTGGGCAGCGAGCGAGGCCAGAGGGGACGTGGTGGGACCTCTCTGCCTCCCCGTTTGCTGGTGCTGTTTGGTTAGTTGGGGGCTGGGGATCCCCAAGCCCAGAGGCCAGATGCTTTTTGTTTGCTGGAGAAAGCAAGGGGGGAGCGAGAACCTTAGAGATCAGAAACCGTCTCCCCCTCCCCAAATTTTCTTGCGCTGGGGAAGGACGGTTGCTCTCAGTGTGTGACGTTTAGCTGAGAAGTGCCGCCCAGCAGGAACATGTGGCCCTGCCTCACCTCTTTGGTTGTCAAACCAACCCCAAAAGCACCCTGACAGGGACGGTGAAGGTGGTGGTAACACCTGTGGGATCGATCTTGCCGGGGAGCTGAGAAGGTGTGCGCCAGAGCTGACCCAGGGGAGCAAGATTTTGTGTGCCGGAGCTCATTTGGATAAAGATTGAGCAGACCCTTCCAGCGTCAGGGTATTTATCCCACTTCCAACATAAACTGAAGCCCCTCTCTACTTCTGGAACATCTCAAAATGGCACATCGTAGCTGGGTCAGTAAAAGCCTCACAGATCTCAGTGGTCAGTTGCCTCAGCCCCCCTGACCAGCATAGCAGAAACACCTACTTCAGCTGTAGGCCATACCCTCTCCAAGGGTTTAGCTTGCATCCAGGACATTCCTGACTTTTAACGGAGATACGGATGGCTTCCTGCTCCCATCCTTGCCCCGAGCTTGGTCGTGGCAGGGAGTGCAGCTATTGTGGGCTCCAGCAGTGACGGGAGAGCTCATTGGGGTCCCCGCTCACTCGGTGTCTCAGGAGCCATCCCTAGGTGATGTCCCCTGGGCTGCCAGCATCTGAGGTTTTTTATTCTCCCCTGAAATAGCAGCTCTGTGACTTTCAGAGATGGTGCTTGGCTCTTTTCCCTGAGAAAGCAAGAGGCAGCACGGCCCTGAATCTCCTGGGCTGCGGGCTTTCGAGCAGTGATGCCAGGCAGCTACTGTCACCGCAGGACTGATTTACCTCCAGTTTCAGAGGACAAAATATGTGCACTGATAATTCGGAAGTGATGACATCTTAAATTCATGTTCCTCTCCCTAACCTCTTCCATAAGCCTTGCTTTGATCAGAAACCCAGCTGGCGTTCCTCCGAGCTTGGGAGGAAGTCTGGAATAAAATCCAAAGACAAGAGCTATGCGAGTCCCCAGAGCCGCCTCCGTGGCTCTCCTGGCTGGGGTTTCCATCCTGCCTCCATGGGAGCGCTGCATTGTTTCTTGAAAATGAGGATCTTTTTACGAGGCTGTTGGGAAGTTTGTGGGTCCAAACTGGCGGCTGACTTTGCTCTGCCCAAGGGCTTCCCATCTGGGATGGTGGAAATGCCCTTTCTGATGGTCAATAATAAGTAGCTGAAGAGCGTGCAACCCCCAGAGAGGTCCTAGCTCAGTCGTTTTCTCCTCTGGCACGTCTTCTTCCGTGACCTTGTCCCTCTCAAACCCGGTCCCTTTCTTGTCTTGCAGGACGGGCGCTCTCTCATGCCTTGTCTCGCTCTTCTCCCCTCATAAAACCTCCTTCCGAAGGATGGCAGCTGCCTCTTTCCGCTACGGCGTGACCATCACCGGGGCTGTGCTGCTGGTGACGGGGACGCTGTGCTTTGCCTGGTGGAGCGACGGGGAGGTGGGCTCCTCGGCTGGCAGCGGGGCTCGCCTCCTGCCCCCCCGGGAAGCCGAGGCGGTTCCCAGCTCCTCCTCCTCCAGCGCCCTGCTCCGCTCCGTCAGCTTCTTCTGCTGCGGCATCGGCGGCATCCTCCTCCTCTTCGGCCTCCTCTGGTCCGTGAAAGCCAACGCCAGGGTGGTCTCCCGCCGCTACCAGTACCGTTTCCCCAGGGACCTGCAGTACTTCACCGCGGAGCCTCTGGAGAAGTGGAACTGCAGGTGGGTGCCACGTCCCCGCGCGGTGCTTGGGTGGGAAGAAGTCGAGGGTGGGTTTGACTGTCCCGGCACGGCCGTGTACCTAAGCCCGCTCTCAGGCTTGCTCGCTGGCGAGCTCAGATGAGCAGTAATGCCGCCGGCCGCTGCTCAGACCCCGTTCCGTGCCCTCCTCCTGCTCCCTGAGCAGATGCTCTTGCTCATTAGTGTCAACCTTCACCCAAGCCCCCGCAACCCGCCCGCCCTGCAGGCACCCTCCGTGCCCACGCTGGCTGCTCCCGTGGCCGGCTCAGCCGCAGACGGCTCTCCTTGCCCCGCGGGGCCATCACCGGCCGAGGCAGTCATCTCCTTAGCAGAGCCACCGAGCAGAAGACCGCATTGGTTTTCTGGCAGAGTGCCTGGATTTGGGGGGGGGGGGGGGGGGTCATCCAGACCTCCAGCTGTTGAAAAGTTTCCCCATGCCACAGGTCTGCAGTGCTCTGTAAGGACCAAGGGGTTTTATGCCATCTTGAATGGAAACAAAATCTATGTTAAAAGGGAATTAGAAGAAAAAAAGAAGGAAAATAATCCTTGGATTGGCATTAAGATGGGAGCGTAGGCAGTGGCTTCTACGAAGCCCATTTTGGGGTGTGGAAAGACCCCTCACCCTGCCCCAAACACCACTGCTGCTTGTCAGGTCCCCAGACTCTTCCTGTGAGAGCCTGAGATTCATTCCCACTTCTGGATTTAAAAGTTTTTTGATCAAAAGGGTTTTTTTTCCAGAGACTGCTGTAGAAGCTGAGCCAGCCAGCCCTTCCCAGTGCTGTTTTATGGGGTCACAGCAAAGATCTTGGCTCCAGCATAAATCGGGCTCTGGGGAAAAGCAGCACTAAAAGAAACTCTGAAGAACATAAAACCATAAAAATTCAGTCGGAGGGGGAGGCACGTTCCTGGTTCTCTGGGGGTTTCAGTGCCCATCCGAATATCTTGGGGGGAGATCATGAGCCGGTCTGGGTAGTCTGGGGGGGTTTCCTTCTCCTGTGGAGGGTTTTGGCGTGCGCCCCATGGGGAACGTTCCCTTCCCCGAACTCCCAGCTCCCACGCCGGATGGGAAGGCAGCGCCCTGGCACTGCTGGCACTGCGGCAGCTCCTCCAGTCCCAGCTGTGCTGGCATTCGCTCAGCAAAGCATCCTGCGCTGGGAGAAATCCCTCTCTCCGCATTTCCAAGGCAGCATCCCCTTGCAAGCTGAGGCTGTTTGGCAAAAGCCACGGTGCAGATGCTCGGGGCAGTAGGTCTGGGGCAGGGCACTGCCAAGTTTGGGATGGAGGCATCCCTGCGGAGCATCGCAGCTTTCCCTCTGGACCAGCTGTGCCCCTCCAACACCCGCAGCCTCCCAAAGCACACCGCGCTGAGTTTTCATCTGCAAAAGCAAGCGGAAGGCGCGTTGCTTTCAAAGCCTCCATATCTTTGGGGCTGCACTGTTTCATAGGGTGCTGAGTGGGGCCATGCACAGGGCAAAGGTTGGGCGGAGGTTTTCCCTGTACACAAGCCGTGTTTGCTCAGCAAAGCGCTGCTGGAAGTGGCTCCAGGCTTGGCCGGTGCATGGAGGGCTCAAGGGTGGGGTGCGACCGCATCGAACCGGGATGCCTGGCTCTTGCCTAACTGCTTACTCGGCTGCTGGCAGCCTCTGTGCTTCGGGGGATGACTTTGGGGTTAGGCAGATGATGAGGATGCTCTCCTGCCTGTGGGAAGCAGTGTGGGGCAGAATGGGGGGCAGATGTCTCGAGAGCCAGCACCTCTGCTGCTTTGCGGTCGTTCACACCTGCAGTTGTAGCCCTTAATGCCGGAGGCGGCAGTTCTTCGAGGCTGCCTTGCCAGGCTGCCCTTCCTCTTCCTGGGTGAGGGATTCATAAACTCAGCGGGAACTGGGTGACGTTGCCTTGTCGCAAGGTCTGATGGATGGTGCCCTTCCTCCTGCATGGCTCCCCACTTTCCTGGTGCCGGGAAGCGGCTGACATGGTCTTCCCTTGACCCTGGGCATGCAAAACCTGCCCACGTGCCATCCCCAGCACACACGTGTCCATCATGCTCAGGGATGCTCCAGCTGATGGGGTTGATGGGGTGCTGGGATGCTCTGGTTGATGGGTGCTGGGATGCTCCGGTTGATGGGGCACAGGGATGGCTCTGGTTGACGGGGCACAGGGATGCTCCAGCTGACAAGTGCTGGGGTGCTCCAGTTGTTGGGTGCTGGGATGCTCCCAGTTGACGGGGTGCGCTGCTGGGTTTCTTCTTCTTCCCTCGCAGCACTTGGGACGCCAGCGCCATCCCCACCTACGAAGAAGCCCTGACCTGCAGACCTGCCCACGGTGCCCCAGCCTACATCCAGCCCCCGGGGAGGAAGGAGGAGCTCACGCCGCCCCTGTACCGCTACCTGGAGGAGGACGAGAGCTGGCAGGGTGGCCGCCGGCGCAGCTCCTCCGACAGCGCCTTGTTCCGCCCCAGCCCGTCCTGGCTGGAGACCCAGCACCCTGGGGAGCCGCAGGCAACCCCTCCTCCCAGCTACGAAAACATCAGCGTCCGGGGGGTCTGAGCTGGCGGCGGCACGGGGCTGGGACTCTGCGGGTGGCTGCCCAGTCCCTCAGCTTTAAACCGAGCCCCTTCCTTTGCTGGGGTGAGAGGAGGGTGGGCAAGGAGGGGAAAGGGTCCGCCTGGCTTTCCGAGTGATCGGTCCGGGGCTGTCGGGGTTGCGGGTCCTGTGGGCGATGTGTTCGGAGCGTCGGGGGTAACTGGCATGTTTGAAAGCCTTCGTATTTTTAATAAAACCACTGCTGGTTGCAGATGCTTTGCATTCCCTGCTCTGACCCACCCTGGGGAACTCATATCAGGCCAGGGGCTGCCCACTCAAAGCAAGAGCTCTATAATAAAAACTGCAGCACAGAACGAGGGATCTGGCCAGAGGAAAACCAGCTCCGTGCCGTCCCGTTCGCTCCTCTGCCTTTTCAATGCCCCTTCCAGCCGTATCTCCATCCCTTCCACCTTGCTTTCCCCGCGTACTGACTTCCCACGCCTCACTTCATTTGGTTGAGAGATGTTCGGTGGCTTGCGCGTGCGTTCAGGGCATCCAAGCGCACTTGGCATTTCAGGCAGCATCCTATAAAAAGACACCCCGAGTGGCACAACCCCCTCCCTGCCCGCCACGGACGGGGTTGCAGCCTTGCCCAGAGGAAAGGCCAACTGCATCGGGAGCTGCTGCCGCCGGTTGCTCCATCCCACCAAAATAACGGTCTGCCCTGGGCCCCCTGCGGACCTGCGGAGTGGCTGCAGAGCCACAGCCAAATATAACATGTTGTTGATAATATAATAGGTTCTTTTTCATAAGCCAGATATATGTGCTCCCACACGGACAGGCAAGCAAGGGAACAAAACGAAGGCTAATTAAAGCCACCGCTACCGTCTGGCTGTCGAACGTGTGGTGGGAAGAGGACACCTTTTAACACCCCAGCTCCATCTTAAGCAAGCGCAGGGCACGCAGATACTCTGTCCTCACTCCCCTGGGTGGACCAGCCCTGCTCCATCCTTCCCTGGCTTTAGCCCCCCCTTCGCAGCCCGGTTGCTGCCCCACCGAGGTAGCCCCACCGGTGGTACCCCGGCACCCAGCCGGAGCGAGGTGGGGGCTATTCCCAACCCACTGGCCTCCAAAAAACCCCGGAGCGCTCCCTCCTTCCCTGCTGCAGCTCCACAGCCCTTGAAAACACCCTGCGTCCTGGCATCCCCCTTATTTGGGGCTCTGCCAGCTCCGATTTATGGCCAAGTCCAGCTCCAGCCCCCAGGGCTGGGAAAGTCCCGTCGGGATAAGCCGCTCTCCGAGTCCCCGTCTCTGCTGACGTACCCCCTTCTCCCTCCCCGTCCCTTCCCCAGGCGTGGGCTCCGGCCACGCGTGCCTGCAGGGAAGGTTACCCGGACACGTGCCGGGCGGCTTCACTGGAGTGTGAACGGCGGGTCGGTGTTTGCATTCATTACAAACCCGTTAAAAACTGGCTGGCTCAGCCCTGGGCAGGACCAGGCTCAACGTGCAGCTGATCCTCAGCCCCTGGCAGCCTCCGGAGAAAGAAACCACTCCTTGCCTTACCCCGGAGGTGTGCTCAGTGGGCAGCGGCCGCAGGTAAAAGGGCTTCCCGGCATCTCTCCTCCCCTGCCTCTCCTACCTGGTGCCCATGGCCGAGGAGAAGACCTTTCGTTACGGGTTCATCATGCTGGGTTTTTTCCTGGTGATGACGGGGATGTTCATCATGAGCGTGGAAAAGCCCCAGATCTACATCACCTTCTGCGCCCTGGGTGTCCTGCTCGTAGCCGTGGGCATCACCTGGAGCATGTGCCAGTGCTACCCGAAGGTAGGGTCCATCCTGCCGCTGTGCACCTCGGGGGGGCTCGAGGGCTCAGCCGGGTTTGGGGGGCTTCGGCTGCTGTGGATGTGTAGCCTCGGGCTGTGCCTCGGTTTCCCCATCTGTGGGGTGGGGTAGCGGCAGATCACGGGGCAAAGCCGGCTGGGGTGGTCCGGAGGGAGAAGTACTGGTTTGGGAGGCTCGTGCCCTGCTACACCTCCCCACTGATGCCTGCAGGATGCGGCCCCGTTCCCTCATCCCCCTTTACCTCCCTGAGCCTGGGGCTTTGCTGTCAAGCAGGCAGCGGGGAATAAGCCCGAGGAATTAAACTTGTGCTTGTCTCTCCCATGCAACCCCCTCCCCAAACCAG
This sequence comes from Harpia harpyja, assembly GCF_026419915.1. NCBI lineage: Eukaryota > Metazoa > Chordata > Aves > Accipitriformes > Accipitridae > Harpia > Harpia harpyja. Next base: position 40,270,498 of record NC_068950.1, read on the forward strand.
CCCCTTCCCTGCACCCACAGGGGCCGGGGGCTCGGTGGGCTCCCAGGACTTCAAAGAAGGGGCCGTTGTGGCCATGGAGGTGGGCAGGGGCCTGGCAGCCCCCCCGAGCACAGCCCTCACCTCCCAGTCTCCTTGGCAGAGGGCACTGCCGGTGCGACAGGGCGGCCACGCGTCCCTGCCCCGGGAAACGGAGCTGGCAGAAAAGGCTTTTTTCCAAGGAGAGGGAGGCTGTGGCGTGGATCTGGGCACTGCAGGATGGCCGTCAACAGCTTGGCTGCGCCCCGAAATGTGGGGTGGTGCGTGGGACCCCAGGACCCGGGAGCTGCTGGGACCCCCAGGACCAGCCAGGTCCCCTGGGACCGGGGTGAGGCTGACCCCAGCTCCCCCCAAAGCTGAGCTCAGCCCTGGTGAGGAGGGAGATGTGGCTTTGTCACCGTGCTGGGGGCTCAAGGATGGGGCACCCTCGGTGTTGTACCTGGCCACCGACCTCCCCCGTGGGCCCTGGGACCCCCCCGGGCTCAGGGACACGCATGACCCCGCTGGGGACAAGGTGCTGAGAGTGGGGTGCGCTGGGTTCATTCAATCCCTTACCTATTTCCCCCTAAAAACCCATTTCCAAGCAAGACATCCAACTATGCTAAGACCAAAACCCCAGCTGAAGGAACGCCCCAGCTATTTTACCAGTAACAAGGGCCGAGGGTCCCCACGATGACCAGCGCAGCCCCCCCGGGCTCTGCATTTCTTTTCCTCCCAGATAACGTTCATCCCTGTGGACCCCGAGGCCGAGCGGTTCCTGGACCACAAACCCATCGTGCTGCCGGAGAGGGACACCCGGTAGGTCCAAGCGGCCGTTTCTCCTTTTGGTGGGTGTTTTCATCTGTACACACGGTTATCTGCGTGCCCCCGGGGACAAGGGCAGCGCCTGAGCACACTGGCACCGGGGACATCTCCACCTATTGCAGCAAAAAATGACAAGCAGGGGCCGGGGTGGGGGAGGCAAGGGCTGGCTGAGCCCCCCCAGGGCCGGAGCCGGAGCGATGCTGGAGGGTGCAAAGCATCCAGCTGTGTTCCCGCAGGCATCCCCCCTGCAAGGACCCGCTGGCGTGGGCAGTGATGTGACCTCTAAAGCACCTGATGGAGTCCTGCGTGCGTGTCCCCGAGCATCTCCCGGCTCCGTGGGGGTCCGGGTCCGGCTCAGCACCCCGTTCCTCCTTCACCCCCAGCTTGCAGGCACCCTGCCCCAACCAAGAGGCTACCAGCACCTACGAGAAAAGCCCACTGTCCTACGAGCAGATCCAGAGGCAGGCGGTGGGCTCGGACCCGCTCCCACCCACGGCCCAGCCCAGACCCCGCAGCTGCTCCCAGCCGGCGGTGCAGGCGAAAGCAGAGATCCACTGGGAGCTGGGGGGTGCTGGGGACCCCCCCCGAGAACCAGCGCCTCGGCTGGAAACGGCGGCAGGCAGCTGGTACGTGATGCCCGTGAGGTCGGGTTGGTACCGGTGGGATGCGGGGTGAAACCGGGTGGGGGTCAGACCCCCGGTGTGGGGGGTAGTGGGAGAGGAGGCAGAGCACTGACCCCCCAGACACCCAGCCCTGCTGGAGTCCGGACAGCGTGTCAGCTCGTGGGGTCTCCCAGTACCAAATTATTTACCAGGGTGAAATGAGGAGGAAATCTGGATCGCCTTGGTTGCAATTTACATTTTGCTTTTATTTCATTTTATAAATATAAACAATGTCCCTCACCAGAATAAATCCCAAGTTCCTGGTCAGACTTTGGTAGAAATGAGACGCTCAGTACGTGTCCCTCAAACCAGATGCCACGTATGATGCCCGTGCGTTGGTTTGGGAGGTCCTAAAAGTGCTTTGCAGGTGACGGGGGGGTCACCGTGCAGCCTTGAGGCATAGGACTCGGGCACCCCCTCTGCCAAAATGCAGCTACAGCTGGGACGGGGCACCCTGCTTTCCCCTGGGATGCAGGCACAGCGTGCGAGGGCAGCCGCTGCTTCGTCCCACGGGCAGGAGAGGGAACCTGGCAGGCAAGTTATCCCCATAAATGCAGGCACCAGGGGCTGAGATAGGGCCCTCCCGGCGCTCCCCAACCACCCAGCAAGGGGACTGGGGATGCTGGGACGCTGGCTGAGCAACGCCGAGCCCAGCGCCGTGGCCAGCAGCCACCAGCTGCAGGGAAAATCCCAGCTCCAGCCGAGCCGTGTTTAGCGTAAGCCCTGCGCTGCCCGTCGCCCCTCAGCCCTCCCTGTTCCCGCAGCCCCCCCCAGCCAGCCGCAGGGGACGCACCGCTGGCATCCCTCCTGGAGGACATGGACACGCCGTCGCTGGAAGGCTCTGTGCCCGGCAGCCCCGTGCCACGGGGCCGAACTCCCCCACCATCTGCCACCCGCTCTGGCTGTACCCCGACCAGCTCCCCGGTGGGGGGACAGCAACCCGGTTCCCCCCACAAAGGTGCTGGGGAGGAGGGTGACCTTTATTATGGGCTCCAAGAGGGGTCGGATGCTCTGCTCGAGGATAGCGACCGCCTTTTTGAGCCTGAAAACTGATTTCCCGGAGAGAATGGCCTCTTGGCATGGACTCGTCTCGTGGAGGGGATGCAAACGTCACAGACTGGGAGAAAGGGGCTGGGGCTGACCCCCAAAAGTGCAGCACTGGCAGAACGGAGGAGCCCCCAGGCTCCTGCCAAGCCCCCGTGCCACGCTGCGCCCCTCGCGCCCACCCAGCTGCACGGGTGGCTGCCACCCCGCAAAACCCGAGGGGACCGCCACCACCTCCCCAATTTCTGCAGCAGAGGGGACAAGGTCCCCCTCGCTGGAGCCCTTTGGGTGGGCGCAGATAAGCACGAATGCTGGGCTGGGCAGGATCCAGGCTAACTAATGTCTTTAGGAAGGGAAAAGATTAGCTTTGCTGCTTGAAACAGGATCAGCGTTTAGGCGGGTAAAGATGTATTCACCCCGGGTAGGCTTTACGCGGCGGGGATATCCGCAAAGCCTTTTTCCCCCTTATCAAAGCTCCCCCCCGGAATTAAAATTAGATCCTGAGACTCCTGCAGCAGGCAGCCTTCACGTCTCCAGGTTGGGAGAGGGGGGTGACGGCGGGGGACAGACCGTGCTGTCCCCCAACTCCTGCACGAGGACCAGCGTCCAGCGCCAGCGGGGGCAGAGGGAGGAGGACTCGGCTGAGCTGAAACCCCGGCGATGGCAGTGGCTTCCCCAGGGCCGCTCGAGGTGGTGGCTTTGGGCAACATTTTCTCTCTCCGCTGGGTCGGCGTCAACAGCCGCAGCGCCGCGGGTGGCTTTGCGTGCCGGTGCCCGCCGTCCCCACACTCCCTCCGAATAATAAGCGCTCGTTTCAAGTCACGTTGATGGAACTAAGCCTGGTTTGTCACCACGACGGGGGCGACGCAGCGGCTTTCCGCAGCCTGTTTGCAACGCGCAGGGACGGCAGCGCCGGCGGGATCTGCGACCTCCGCCTGCCCTTCAGCTGCTCGGGGCCGCGGGGATCCGTGTGGCTGAGCCTCCCCGGGGCGGCAGCCGGGTTTGGATCAAAGCATCAGCAGATCCAACAGTATGGGGATGCCGAGTCCCTCACCCTGTTTTGGGAAAGCTGGGCTGGATGCTGCGTGTGCCCGGCACGGCCCCATGAGGCTTGGGAGCACGTATCGGCTGGCAGAGCGGCTCTTCAGCAAATTTATGGGGGTTGACAAGCCCAAAAGCGGGGGGGAAGCTGTCCTCTGGCACCCGAGGGGGATGGAGCGTGGGAGCCCTGGAAACGACGCTCCCCACGCTCCCCTGCCGCCCGGGGAGCGCTTTGCTGGTTCAGTCCTGCGTGGTGCAAGAAATGGCTCTACCCGGGGGCTTCATGCCCCCGTGACACCCGTCCAGGCGTTACCGCGCCCTTTGGTCACCTTCGCGTCACCGCAGCAGCAAGGGGAAAAGGGCAGGCAGCGCCCCGCGCGCTCGGGGTGTTTATGGGCGACGGTGCCGTTGGGAGGGTGGGGAACGAAGGTGTTTGCTAAATATTGCCGGCAGGATTGCGAGCGGTCGGCCAAGGGGAAGCGTTACCCAACTGTTTACGCTTGCTCGAGTCCTGCCCGTTGTCCTTCCCGGCGTGGGGGGAGCGTGGTGGCTGTGGGGACACCCTTCGGGCACGATTCCGGAGGGTGCCCAGGGCGGGACGTCGCTTTACGTCGCCGGCTCGTATTGAGCGTAGGAGCCTTGTAGACACCCGAAAGCTTTTGCCCATCTCACGTCCTGGCGCTCGCTACCACTTTTGGCAAAAGAAACTTAATTTTCAAAAGCATTTGCCTTGGGCAGGGACAGAGGAGAGGGCTGAGATGGGGCCTGGAGTCCTCCGTGTGTGTCCCCCCCCGGAGCCCTTTTGTGCAGCTGGATTTGGGTGCCCACAGGCGGGAGGACCCCGGGGAACAGAGGTTGCCTCAGCCAAAAGGTTCAGCTCTCCCCGCGCCGGCTAAAGTTAAACATTTGTGAGAAACGGGACATTCCTGCATGAAATTAAGAGTTCTGCAAAGCCCCGGGCCCCGGGGCGGGGCGGGGCGGGGCGGGGCGGGGGGGGAAGGGGGCGTGTCGCGCCGCGTGGCCTTGGCGGCGCGCGGGGGAGCGCGGGAACAGCGCACCAGTGGTGTAGTGGTATCATGCAAGATTCCCATTCTTGCGACCCGGGTTCGATTCCCGGCTGGTGCAAGTCCAAAGCTCGTCTGTGGTTTCGAAAGAAATCCTACTCGTATCGAGCTGCCCCCAAAATGTGGGGTGGGGAGGGGCTTTGCTTTTTTGCCCCGAGGCCTGTCGCTGTGTCGGGATGCGGGGTGGGGGGGTACCTCGGTCCAGCAGCACCCCGGAGCTCCGTGGCTCCGCCAGCGCTGGAAGGCAGCAGGGGATTTGGGGACCTTTTCCCCCTTGTTGGGGTCTTCTCTGTTGTCTTCTCTGCTCTCTCCTTCCTCCCCCCTAAAAAGGGGACCCCCCCCTTTACACAGACACAGCCGGAGGGGACCGCTGCTCTCAGCAGCAGCAGGAATTGCTGCTAGAAGCTCCCCTGTGAGCCAGGATGGGAAACGGATCTCTTCCCTACGAGCTTCAAGTTTTTGGCTATTCCTGAATATTTTTTTTCATTAAAAACAGAATCTTTCTGCGGATACCCACTCCTCCCAGCAAGCTCCGGGGCTGGCTGTCTTGTCTCTCCCACACTCCCTGCACAGGCTTTGGGGTCGGGTATCCACTCCAAGACCTCCCCGTGTTGCTCGGCACATGTCGGGGGGCTAGAGGCTTCGCCACCCCCTCCTCTGTGGGCTCTCTCCATCCTTCCCTTGGTAGACAGCTCATCCTCCATGTGAAAAGGAAGCGAAGGACTCTGCAGGGCAGAGGGAGCCTGTCCCCCCTCGAGAACGGGGTCCCCCCGTGCCCCGGCTGTCCCGAAGGTGTCCTGAAGCATCAGCTCCATGTTGCAGGAGGATTCAGCGGGGCCTGATTAAGCTGAGCTGAAAATTAGGAGCGAGACTTGTCCCCATGAGGAGCCTGTCGGAGGCTGGACTCTGGTGATGTCAGCTTGCCGTGGGGGCCGGTGTATGTCCCCCCTAGTTGCCCAAAGCAGAGTGCAGTCACCCACTCGAGGTCTCGTTAAAAGTAAAAATATAGAAATCCCTATAAAACATACACATGGTTATAAACCGTACATCCATGTAAACCATAGGAGCTCCCAGGAGCTTATAAATAGCCTGTAAAAACAAATCCCTATTTCCCTCAGAAGCAGGGAGGAGGGAAGGGGTTTGCCGCAGGTCCCCGGGGATGTGGGAGCAGCGTGGGAGCCCGGCGGAGGGAAAGCAGCGGGGGGGACCCGCGGGAAAGCACCCACCGCATCCCCGAAAAATAACGTTCGCGACGTGTGACGGCTCTGTAAAAAATGCCTCAACGGGATTAGAGGCTTTCATGGAAATTTATCTCTGAAGTAAGCCAGTAAGAGACACGTAAAAGCTTTCAGCCCGTTCCGCAAATAGTCCTTGAGCGTCTGCCTTTTGCTTGCCAGACCTCCCAGCCACGCACGGGGACTCGTGGGGGAATTCCGACCTCGCCCCCCCCCCCCCCCCCCCCCGCGACGTGAGGTTGCCGACCCACCTCCCCTCGCCCTTTCCCGGTCCCGTTAATGGTTAACCCACCCGGGTGGGCCGATGGGGCCGGCGGCGGTGGCGTGATCCCCGCCCCGCCGCGCCGGGCAAAGCCGCAGCCGCGGGTCCGCTCCGGCTCCGCTCCGGCTCCGCTCCGGCTCCTCCGCTCGTCCTCAGCGGCTTCTCCGCGCTCCGGGCTGCGCCGTGCCGGTGGAGGGAGGAGGAGGAGGAGGAGGAGGAGGAGAGGAGGGGGAGGTTCGGGGGCCCAGAGCATCTCCGTGCTCCCCGTCGGGGTTGTTGGGGGGGTCCGGGCGGGCATGGCCCCGCGGGCGCTGGTGCTGGTGCTGGCGCTGGTGCTGGCGCGGGCGGCGGCGGAGCTGGCGGAGGAGCTGATGCTGGCTCTGGGGGAGGCCGAGGAGGAGGAGGCAGCCGCCCTCGGGGCCGTCCCCTCGGGGCACGCCGCCTTCCAGCGTGCCGCTAAGGTGAGGAGCGTGGGGTGGTGGGGGCGACCGACCGCGCCTGTGTCTGTCCGTGTGTGTCCCCAAACCCCAACCCCATCCCAAACCCAAACCCCAACCCCAACCGCATCCCAAACCCAAATCCCCACCCAAACCCCAACCCCAAACCAACCCCAAACCCAAATCCCAACCCAAACCCCAACCCCAATGCCAACCCAAATCCCAACCCAAACCCAAATCCCAACCCAAACCCCAACCCCAAACCAAACCCAAACCCAAATCCCAACCCAAACCCCAACCCCAAACCAACCCCAAACCCAAATCCCAACCCAAACCCCAACCCCAATGCCAACCCAAATCCCAACCCAAACCCAAATCCCAACCCCAAACCAACCCCAAACCCAAATCCCAACCCAAATCCCAACCCAAACCCCAACCCCAAACCAAATCCAAACCCAAATCCCAACCCCAACCCAAACCAAACCCAAACCCAAATCCCAACCCCATCCCAAACCCAAATCCCAACCCAAACCCCAACCCCAACCCCATCCCAACCCCAACCCAAACCCAAGGCCGGGTCTTGTGTCCCCGCAGGCGTCGTGGCGGCTGCCCGGGCGCTACGTGGTGGTGCTGCGGGCAGGTGGTGGCCAAGCCGAGGTGCGAGGCACGGCGCGGCGGCTGCAGGCCCGGGCTGCTCGGCGGGGATACCTGACCGAACTGCTGCACGTCTTCCACCTCCTGCCCGCCTTCCTGGTGAAGATGAGCAGCGATGTCCTGGACACGGTACGTGGGGCGGAGGACGGGTCCCGTGGGTGCGAGTCGCGGTGGCCGGGCAGCAGCTGGGGTGGGCACTGGGGGGGGAGCGGGTGGCACCCCCAGCCTCGGCGGGGAACGGGAGCTTTGCCACCACCACGCCGGGCGCTGCACCTCGTCCCCGCAGGCGCTGAAGCTGCCGCACGTGGAGTACGTCGAGGAGGACGCTTACGTCTTTGCCCAGAGCATCCCCTGGAACTTGGGCAGGATTGTGCCGCCGCAGCCCAGCTCGGGCGCCTACAGCCCTCCCAGTAAGCGCTGGGGAGTGGGGGGAGGACCACGGGTGTTCAGGGAAGGGTCAGTGACCCCGTCCCCTCTCCTGATCTCGAGGGGATGGGGATATCCCCCTGCCCCATGGTGCTGCGGGTCTGCAGCTGCGTTTTGGGAGCATCCCAGGTGGCCCGGGCTGACCGCGGCACTGGTTGCCTTTCTCCCCGGCTGCGTCCCTGGTAGATAAAGGTGACCTGGTGGAGATTTACCTGCTGGACACCAGCGTGCAGAGCACCCATCGGGAGATCGAGGGCAGGGTGCTCGTGACCGACTTCGAGAGCGTCCCCGAGGAGGATGGCACCCGCTTCCACAGGCAGGTGAGCCCCGAGGTGCCGCATGTTGCAGCCTGGCAAGAGCATCCCCCTGCACCCACCACACCCTGGCCAGGCTCGTGGGGCTTCCCAGGACAAGAGGGACACTTGGCTCGCGGCAAAATGCCGGGCAGGACACGCAGCAGCGGGAGCTGTAGTCCTGCGGGATGTTGGGACCCTCAACGTGTTCTATTTGGAGCTGTGGCTGAGCGGGGCAGGGCTCCTTTCTGGGGAAAGCTGTCTGTGGGGGGCATGGGTGCGTGTCAAGGTGTCGTTGCAAGAGGGAGTCGAGGTCCACCCTGCGCCCAGGTCCGGGACAGCTGCCTGCACCCTGTGGTGGGTGCTAGTGCTGCCTTGCATGGCTTTTATCGCTGCTTGCGTAGAGGAGCCCACTGCTAGCGCAGCCCCGGGGAAGGCTGCCTGCATCCCCTGTCCTTTCTTGCCAGCTTTTCTCCTTCTGCACGGGATGATTTTTTTTATCTTCCTCCCATCCCAAAAATATTTTTAAAGATTTATTCTGCAGTGGGATTTAGCTGCTGCAAAGCCCAAGGGGTGGGGAGGACGCTGTGGGCTTGTAAACCTGCTTTGATGCAATGGGCCGGGGCGTAAAACGGTGGTGCCCACGCCAGGCCAGCAAGTGTGACAGCCATGGGACCCACATGGCCGGGGTGCTGAGCGGACGTGACGCTGGCGTGGCCACGGGCGCCAACATCCGCAGCCTCCGCGTGCTGAACTGCCAGGGGAAGGGCACCGTCAGCGGGACCCTCATCGGTGAGTCGACCCAAGGCCCGGAGAGGAGCACGTTCCCTCCCGGAGCCCCCCCGCCTCGTCCTCCTCCTGCGATAGTTTCCTGTCCCTCATCTCGTCCCTTCCAGGTCTGGAGTTTATCAAGGCGACGCTGGAGGCTCAGCCCCACGCGCCGCTGGTGGTCCTGCTGCCCTTCGCCGGCGCCTACAGCCGTGCGCTCAACGCCGGCTGTCGGCGGATGGCGCGGATGGGGGCGGTGATGGTCGCGGCTGCCGGTAACTACAAGGACGATGCTTGCCTGTATTCACCAGCGTCCGAGCCGGAGGTACGGGCTGGGGGGGGGGAGTTGTTTCCCTGAGGCGTGGGGACATGCGGGGACACGCGGGGACACGCTGCCACCTCCCCAGGCTCATCCGCTCCAGCGCCAAGTCAGCCGAGTGGGCTGGGGCTGCGCATCCCATCCCGCCCACGTCCCCCTCCGTCACCGCCCTGGCAGGTCATCACGGTCGGCGCCACCAACAGCGAGGACCAGCCCGCCTCCATCGGCACCCTGGGCACCAACTTCGGCCGCTGCGTGGATCTGTTCGCCCCGGGGGACGACATCATCGGCGCCTCCAGCGACTGCAGCACGTGCTTCACGGCGCAGAGCGGGACGTCGCAGGCGGCCGCCCACGTGGCAGGCGAGCCAGGCTCCGGGGTGGCAGGCAGGGCTGGCCCTCCGCTTGCTGGTGCTGGGGACGTTTTTGCGTGCCACGGTTTTGGCACGTTTGGCTCATTTGGGTGCTGCAGCCCGCACAGAGCTCCCGCATCCCGTGCGTGCGCGTGATGGGCTGCAGTGATTCCCCTCGTGTCTCTCCGGACTTGCGTTGCTCACGGGAGTCACGCGCGGCCCCCAGTTCTCACCGCGGTCCCCCGGTCTCTCGGCAGGCATCGCCGCCATGCTGCTCAGCGCCGAGCCCCAGCTGAGCCTCGCCGAGCTCCGGCAGCACCTCCTGCGCTTCGCCACCAAGAATGTCATGGACATGGTCTGGTTCCCCGAGGAGCAGCGGCTCCAGACGCCCAACAGCGTGGCCGGGCTGCCCGCCCGGCTGGGCGCAGGTAAAGACCTCGGCTGCCTGCTGGGTGCCCAGCAGAGCTCTGCCCTTACTGGGAAAAGAAGTGCCTGGGTGGAAAGCACAGCGCGTCGGCAAGGCACGTTCCTCCCCGAGCTGCGCCGGGGACGGCTGAGCCCAAGCGCGGCTGTTTGCACGCGGAGGGTAGCGGGGGAGACCCGCCAGCCCTCGTTGGCGGCCGGCTCCGTGCCGTGGGCTCTGGGTGCTGCTGTGGGTGCCCACCCCACCGCCGATGCCATCTGCCCCGTTGCAGATGAGCGGCTGTACTGCCGCTCGGTGTGGTCGGCGCGCTCGGGGCTCACCCGGCACGCCACGGCCGTGGCTCGCTGCGCCGGTGCCGAGGAGATGCTCAGCTGCTCCAGCTTCTCCCGCAGCGGCAGGCGGCTGGGGGAGCACATGGAGGTGAGCAGAGCACGCGGAGATGGAAGTACCCCTGCCCCTGGGGTGCCCGCTGGCCTCGGATGGGCGTCCCCAGGCCCTCGAGCACCCCCGGTGACACTGTGCTGCCCCGGCCGCAGGACAAGGACGGACAGAAGCAGTGCGTGGCCCACAACGCTTTCCGCGGCCGGGGCGTCTACGCCATCGCCAGGTGCTGTACGTGGCCCAGGGCCGAGTGCCGGATCAACGCCAGCTCCCCGACGGCCGAGGGGGCCGGCTGCTCCCCGCAGGACCACGTGCTGACCGGTAACGCCCGACACGGCGGGTTACAGACCCTCGAGCCAACGCGCTGATGGGCCGAGGGCGTTTCTTCCAGAAAAACTCCGAGACCCGGGGGGGGTAAAAGGGCGGGCGCGCGCGCTGAGCTGCCGGGGAAGGGGGAGACGTGCTGTGTGCGCATGGAGGCAGGGAAGGCTGAGCGGGGACGTCCCTCAGTGCCTGCGTGTGCCCTGGGACGCTGCCGCGGCCACCCCGTGCGGACAGCCCCTCTCCCCTCGGCAGGTTGCAGTTTCCACTCCCCCGCCGCGGCGCTGGGTGACGGCGGCAGACCCGTCGCGGGGCCGGGGAGCTGGCCCGGCCGCTGCGCCGGCGGGACGGAGGTGATGGCGCACGCCTCGTGCTGTCCCGCCGCCGGCCTCGAGTGCCGGGTGAAGGAGCGCGCGTCCCCGGGCTCTGCGGAGAAGGTAGGGACGGCGCACGCTCCTCCGCCGTGGGGTTGTCCTCGCCTCTGCTTGTCCCTCTGCCACCCTGATGGGGGGGGGTCTGGTTGGCTTCGGCATCTCATCGCGGCCGTCCCAACCCCAGCCTTTACTGGCGTCCCCAGTTGCCCACCTGTAATGGGACACCCCTCTCCCCGCCCCGAGCTGGGGTCCAGCGGCTCAGCGTGACATCGGTCACATCGTCCTGAGCCCCGGGGACCGTCGGGGATGGGCAGCCCCCTGCCCCTTTGCTGCCCCGCGGAGGGTGACCTCTTCTCCCCCGTTAGGTGACGGTGTCCTGCGACGACGGCTGGACGCTGACGGGCTGTAACGCCCGTTCCCAGAGCCCCGGCACCATGGGAGCCTACGCCGTGGACGATACCTGCGTGGCAGCCAGCGTCCCGGGCAGCAGCGTGGCCGCAGCCATCGCCATTTGCTGCCGGAGCCGGCAGTAGGGACGGGCCGAGCCGGAGACGCGGCCGCCCCGGCCTGGCGTGCCCGGCACGGCAGGGATGGGTGCCTTGCTGGACCGCCGCGTCGCCGGCTCGGCACCTTCGCGGGGCTGAGCCGCCGCTCCCGGCACGGTCCACGCTCCGACACGCGGCTGCCGACTATCTCCGCGCTTGGGCTGCCGCGATGGTGCGGTACAAGCTCATCGCGCTCTCGTATCGCAGCGGGGCCGAGACCCAGAGGGCTCTGCAAGAACTCTCGGAGCAGCCGGAGCACTGCCCCATCACAGGAGTTATCCCGGCATCCTGTCCCTGCCGCGCGCCGGGTCTTTCTATAAATACGCCGACTGTAATGAGCCGTCTCGAGGCTGTTTGTTCGTGTTGTCACCCAGCATATGACAAAACCACCAGCTTTTAAAAAAAAAAACATCGTGGTGAGGATTGCTCCTTTCTTTTCCTGGTTAGTTGCTCATTAGATGTCAGCTAATGCCGCTTAGCACCTGGAAAATCATAGTTTAGCCATTTTTGGGCAGTTTCATAATTGTTTACTCATGTACCTAGGAGACTTCTTTTTAGTCAAGTGTAAGGGCTGTACTTTAAACAGTCTGCTTGTTTAATTAGATTTTAATCTGCATTGCTACAGTCAGCTACTGCTTTGTTAGTGTTTTTTCTGTTGTTAAGTCAAAGTTAATGATCTGCTGGTGTTATGCATTGCTTTAAGTTTCCCTTTCAGGTCTTCCCAAGACACATAGAACTGGCTGTAATTCCTTTTTAAAAAAAAACAAACAACAAACTGTGAAAGAAGAAAAAGCTTTCATAGTACCTTGGTTTTTACATTTGTACCTTAAATATTTATTTGGAATTTTATAAATAAACATTTTATAAAAGTCTTTTTAAAATAAAATTCATAGACCAGTGCTCAGTAGATACGATCCATCGTCTGGCTTCGTGTACATCCCCACGGGGAACCAGTCTGGAAGGGGGAGCTGGCACCCGTCCAGCAGGGATGCTGCTCCCCCAAACGAGCTCTGCTTCGTTAGTGAGCCAGCCACAGGCCACCACGTCCAGGAGGTGCCCCTGGACGACCGCTGGCATCCTCAGAGGACAGCGTGGGCACCCTCTCCTTGCCCACAGCCGGCCTGAGCTCCGGGACCGGCACAGACACCGAGTCTTGTTGTCCCATGCACATGCGAGAACAGAAGTTTGTTTTTAAAACAGTGGTGTAAGACAAGAGCTTCCAGTTATGGAAACAAAGCATCACCCAGCTTTGGGGAACGTGCCCTTGTGCTTTTTGTTGCTGGTGCTAATCACGCTGGGCTTCACTCGATAAGCGTTGAAGCCCCAGAAAGAAGACAAAGCATAGATCCTTAGAGACGCACAGCAGCAGAGAAAGGCTGAGAAGTACCAGAAGCCACCAAAGCCATATCTCACTTTTTTCTGGGTGATTAGCAGCCTCGCGGTACTACAGTATATAATTTGTGTTACCTGAGGACAGATGAAAAAATAAAGCTTGATACCACAGCACAAGGTTAGCCTGTCAAACCTCAGCTATTCTGGGTTGGGTGTTTTTCCCTATCAAAAAGCCCCTTGCAGATCTGTTACTCCAGCTTTAATTGGCAAGAGAAGACAGAGAGCCAGTAGGAAGCACCACTTTGAAAGGTTTAAACTATTTCTAACTTGTTACCCTAAAGATGGCAAAAGCCCAACCCTGATCTAAACATGTAGTTACATAACATGTATATAAATTACAGCCCGTAATTTTACCAGCTATAATCTGAATTTTGCACAAAGAGTGGGAAAAGAAAAAGGGATGTTAGCCTAAGAGTTCGTGAACAGCTTCCACACGCTGGTAATTTTTCAGCTGTAACCTCTCAGAACACGCATCAGGTATTTCACCTCTGCTGACGTCCCTGCAAGAAGGGAAGATCCTGCTGCCTGCTCCCCCGCCGGCTCCCAGCAGAAGGTGTGAGCACGTTCCATGCACAATAAGCCAGATACAGCTTTCACGGCTTAGTTCAAGCATGTGTAAGCCTGGTGGAAGGAAACTATTAAAAGAAGATTAGCCCTTGCTTAGTATCTTGTCTGTGGGTAGACAGAAAAGCCCCTCTCATTCAGGAGAAAGCAGTGTTGATCCCAGGTACGCTGCGGACAGTCCCGCCATCACACTGTTTGCAACACCCCGTCCCCGCTCCCAGGACTGGCACTGCCAGTGGAGAGCACAGGCTGGGTCACGCTTGAAATGTAAAAGTCTTTGTCCTTAGAGCGGAGGACAAAGACAGCCGTCGGGGGGGCAGAACAGGGACCGCAGCCCTGGTTGTAGCTCCTCGTTCTGCTTACAAAGGCAGCAGACAGGTGAGCAGGGGAATACCAGCTCCGTGGCACTGCTACGCGTCCAGCTTTCTGCACCTCGCACCAACAGAAAAGGCAGTATTAACTCAACTCCAGATCGCCTGCAAATCTTGCTATCTGACATATAAAAGCCGGTCTAATCCATGACTGCAAGCGTAGCCAGGGTAAATCATTCTGCTAAGAAGGTCAGGAGAAGAAACTGCACACAGATACAAATCTGACAGTGCGTGAGAACATGCCCTGGCATAAGGATATACAGCAGCGTAGCTCCAGGGGCCATTCAGCTGCTTTGATTTACCCTGGACAGGAGCCAAAATGGCAATCAGGGCAACCTCTCAGAGCTTATCATCTGCAGGACTGGCCTAAGAAGTTTCGAGATAAGAGGATCAACAAGACAACAGCGTAGCAGTGTATGTGCAGTCTAAAGATTACACTAGTTTTCTGTGAAAGGAATAACTTTATTCCATTGACCAGGAATCCCAAGACTGTTCATCAAGACTGCCTATTTTTCCAGTGCCAAATGTCTACGTATTAATCGGACAATATCTTCCCGAATGCTCACAGGCAGGCTGCGGCTGCTCTTCACTGAACATTTTGTAAGCTGTATAAAAACATTTTCATCCAAAAAGATTGGCAGTAAAAATTACAACATAGAAATGCATCACAATTTACACAAAAACTAGTTTTGTTGAACTCTATTTTCCAAAAAATAATCTTCAGCAGGTTCAAATGACAGCAGCTGGAAACGAAAAATAATTGACCAAGTATCATCTTATTGCAAATTATAACCACTGACTTTGTACAAGCGTGAGCACAACCATGAAAAAGTTTGTATTGGTTTCAAGTATACAGTGGTGATGAGCCATCCTGATGCAATTCTCTTATCAATGCTTCTCTGGGCCTGCAGTAATCGAGGACATCGTTTCCATAGGAAATAACAGGAACCTGAAGCGACAAGTGGTGCCAACCCACAGGAACATTACCAGCTTCTTCCATCACCATCACCGCTGTGTACTGACTTCTTGTGATGATTTATGACCCATTAACAAAGTATCAGGGATGGGGGAAGGAAGAAGGGGTATCCGTAAGAAATGGTTTATTCAAAATTAATTTAGAACATCACATTTAAAATGTCCCAGCACATTATCAGAAACATTTATAAAATGCTAACTCTGCCATGTGTCTATGAAGACATTGTTTGGAAAAGAAAGTGAAAGATTCACTACAATGCCACCCTTACTTCTTCGCACGCGCAATTTATGACAACGGCTCTCTTAACCCGCAATAAGTTATAAAGCTGTACAGCTGAAATCAGATCAGATGTTTACTTCCAACAGTGAAATGACTGGTTAATTTCAATATTAGTGCACAACAGTGAAAAGCTGTCTGCTGCTTCTTGTTTCAGCAACAGTATGTAAAAAGAAAAAAAAGGCACTTTTTGGCTGGTTGTGCCTTTAACTTGGCAAATTTATCTATTCTGGAGGTACCCAGGCACTCCTTAAGATGTCCCCCATTTCTGTGCATGTTTGTTATATAATTTCTTTTAAAGTAAGGCAGAATCCATAAATAAAGGCAAAAAGCAGTGCAGAAAATGTGACAAACGCAAAATGTACAAAAGGTGAGGAGTTGGTTGGCACAACAGAAGCTAGTATCCAGAGCCAGAAATCACTGAACTGCACTTGACATGGAAAACAAAACTGTGCTCCAATCTTATGAGCAAATCAAAAGAGCTGTGATATTTTAAACGTTGCCTGGTCAAGTGAAAATACAAACAAAGCCAAATCATTCTTTCCCCGTGTTAAAATTGCTATAAAATCTGCACAACAGTGTCCCAACTCACTCAAGGAATTATTCATCATATACAACCAATACCAACTTTCTCAGTAATTTCAAAGCATAAGCAAGTGATTGCAGATCACATGATTGAGACTATGATTTATTCAATATGTCTCCAAAGGTTAAAAAAAATTTAATGAGTAAAACTGCAACAGAATTCCATCTTAAAGTGCTTTTTTTCTTTTAAACTACTCATTAACTTTTTTTTTTTAATCCACCAACATCCTTTAATAATGAACACTCGCATACCTAGAGAACAAAGCTTTTCTTTTATTGCCCTTCCCAATTGTCTGTGGTTTTTCAAAGGGTATCAGAGAAGATGACCCATTCCAGAGCTCCTTGACTGAACCATTCTGTAAGGAATCACTCACTCTCCTTACAGAGCCATCTTGCCAATCCTTCTCATAAAGAGCTTTACAAATTAGCAGGGAGACATATTAAATACAGAAGTCCTTATGTAAACCCATTCTTTAACTAATATTTTACAATGAAATGTAAGTCATCACACATCTTTACAGAAATTTGAATATTCCTATTCAATATTATCAGAAAGATTAAAAATTTGCCCTCCATACATAAGGGCAATCTGTTGTTTTTTTTTCCTGTATAAAAACCAAAAGAATTTTTTTGCAGCATCACAGAAAAGCAACAGTTTTACATTCACTCATTTAATGTTCACATAAAAATTCAACCACTAGCGTTTGTGTATTTGATAAAATCTTCTTGACAAACTGTTTTCGGTGTCCAGACTGTCACAAGCTACTGCAGGTGGAAATGCAGTTTTCTAGAGCATTTATTGATCTGAAGCCTTTGTGGCTAAAAAATGCTTTTAGCTTTCAGGGAAACAATCTCCTCCAGCATTGCCTCCAATCCTATAAAGCCACTTCTCTTCCAGACTCTTCTAACGGCATAAGCAACGGGACTCCAGTTTCAGTAGGTACCAGGCATTAAATGTTTGAGTTGATCTGTTCTTGTGTTCACAGGTATCCTCTACGGGTCAACATCATCAAGGTCACTTTTAGGCTCACCAATCATCATAGGAGACTCTGAGCCCTTTCAATACACAGAAGGGATGGGGAGAGAAAGATACGGCATGTTACTTTTGTAAGGTGCACAATTATCGTGTCTACGCTCAGTGATGGTTCTGACCCGAGACCCAGGATCAAGCTGTCTAACAAAGCAACACAACAGAAGATAAACATGCCTTTAATTTTATTGTTACCTGCTGCAGATGTCTCTCTCCGTTCTCGTTGGCTGGACTACTTTCTGACCCGTTACTGCTTCCAGACTGATCTTTCTCATTCAGCAAGGCTGTGGCATAGGCCAGCGTGTCCTGAATTGGAAACAGTCCAAGAGAGTGTCAGTGGCCATGGCAATACCTTTATTTATTTATTTATTTTTTAAAGTTGATTCTGAAACAATATAGCCACTGTAGTGAGAGAGCTGAGTCACCACAGGTAATTGTGTGGTATTGACTAATATCATTCAAGGGTTAGTTTCTTTCAGGAACAGCCACAGGGTCTGGGCTTCTAAAGGAAGAATGGTCTTAAGTGTACTGGCATACACTAAAGTTGCCAAAACCAAAGATGCTAACTGAAAAGCAAAAAAGGAAATAAAAGAAGTTTAACATCGTCTCCCAAGACTGACACATACCTGTGCTGAAATAGTGCGCTGGAAGGTTTTTGCAGTTGAAGTTTCGTTGGACACATTACTCTGTGGAGCCCAATAATGTTCAGACATCTGCACAAAAAGCCAAGAAAGCCATAAAATTGCCATATGAGTTTTACATGTGTAAAAAGCCTCATCCCCTTGTGATGGTAGGTGAACAAGCTTCCTGAATCCTTTGGCAATGAGCTGGAGATCTGGGGCACAGACAAGCATGCACTTTTAATGCAGCCAGAACAGTTAGAGGGGCTATTGCCCCTCAGCTGAAAACTAGAAACCAATTCCCTTTATTTGGTAACTGTATATGCGTGCAAGTTACTGGATGCCGGCTGAAGAGTGTTGGATTCAGGGTTTACATGAGCCAGTACAAAGTAAAAATGGGTACAGCAGGACTATCAGACCTGTCAGTTCGCTGTGTTTTGAGAGCAGAGTAGCAATAAGTTCTGCCAGCTGCATCCCACTAATTCTGCTCCCAGTGTACAGTACAATACTAGTTTATGCATCCGACATCTGCCTGGCAGCAGCTGTCAGTACAGAAAGGCAGCCTGGAGCTGGGATACTATCCTGTTTGTACACGTGGTGCTGGGAGATCAAGCGTGGCCCTGCTCGACTGTAGGCAAACCTGGGCCAATTCCACTGAGCTTTACGTTTCCATAGTGTCCTTGAGTATTTATTAAAGATGCATTGGCCAACCTACGTTTAGAGGGAAGAACAAAAACTACACATGTGGGAGGAAAAAGCTGTATCTGTCAACAGCTATGTTTTGTGCAAAGCTGCAAAGATTCTGTAAGGAATCCACTCATTTATGCATTGTCTCGCATCAACACACAGGCAAAGGAAAACTGCTTTTTAAAAAAAGTGAAACCTTCTAACATGAATACAGTGGCACTGAAAAATTCCCACATGGCAAGGAATAATCATTACGACTATTCACACTTGGTTTTATTCACTGTACACGCATCTATGCCTGAAACACGTGGGAGCCTACTGAAGTTCTTGCATGCAGCAGATTTAGCTGCATCCAAACTGTCCTTGTAAAAAAAAAAAAAAAAAAAAAAAAAAAAAAAAAAAAGAAGTAGTTTGTATTTTGTCTTTAGAGTCATCTCAGAGAGCCACATAGAGGATGCAGATTTCATAACTCCCATCGTAAACTAAGTGACAGTTTCTCTGTAAAGTTACAGCCAAATTACCTTTTTCTGTAGCCACTGCACAGCCCAACTCCAGTGGTGGGAATTCTCCTTGAAATAATCTTTTGCAGTAGGGCACCTTGGAAATTGAAATTATATTCATTAGTCATGAACAAAGCATTCTGGCAAACTTTAAAAAAAAAAAAAATCTCCAAAGACTTCTCTCTTTGTGCTGCTGCCCTCTGTATGCACTGTTATCACTGCAAACTACGACTTAAACTGTACAGCCCTGTTGTTAACTGAATTAGCAAGAGCAATAATGCCTAGTAAAGTTTACACAAAGTAGTCTACTACACAGATTCATATATTTCAGAACTATGCTTTATTGGGACATATGCCAAGTTCTAAACAAAGAGAATTTAGGAATCCTAATATTTCAAAAATCTGGGACAGTTTCCTTACATTTATCTTGGTCTTAATGCTAGGCTCCTGCTCTACAGAATGTAGCTGACCTTTGCCTTTATAAACAGCAATTATCAGTTGTTATATGAGAAATCCATCTCAGGTACTAATCAGTAAAGATTTCACTTCATACTGACACATGTACTACCAAGACCTTTGAGCACCACTTATATCACGGTAACAAACGATAAAGCTGATCAAAAGTAGAAAGAGTAGCAGCCTAGTCAGAGGGGTTTAAGGTAGGGATGAGGTTAAACTCCAAAACTCCTATTACTCACTTCTGCGCCAAAGTAACAAGGAACTTGACACACTGGTAACAACGGCTGCTGTCCACATGGTTGCTGTGGTGCATCAACGCTGTGGGGAGAAACACACAGATTAAAAACCACAATTCAGATTTCTGTGTACCGGCCAGCCTGAAAACATAAAGATGAAGCTAAAATTTTAACTTAGGTGGTAGAAGTTATTTCTACAGATGTTATTAGCATGAGTGTTTGTGTTAAACACACTGCTGTACTGCTGGCAGTTTTGAGTACTTCCACAACTCTATTGGATTAAAAATAGATCAAAGTGAAAATGCAGTAATTCTTTCAAATGTGGTACCTGAATTTTAAACAGTCCTCTCCTAATGCAGTTATTCTTCTCCTATAATCCATTCTATGTTAGATAATTGCTATGGTTACATCTATCCGAAGGAAAAAAAAAACACCTGTTTGAAACCCCCATAAATGGACCAGATGACCAGCTTCCACCTGGATCAAAATTTGCAAATCTAGAAGAATGTTTAAAGCTTCTTCACACAAACAAGCACAGCAGAATTCAGCAGCCATGCCTCCTCTTCTATGGGAGACTTGGGAAAAACCCCAGGCCATTCCTACCAGGAAATTTTCTATACCGTGAATTCCCACATCTTTTAACAAAATTTGTTGACTGAGGAGAAGCACAAATATTTCCATGGAGCTGCCACAATCAGATTTGCCACTCAAAAGTTGCTCTGTCCACAGCAGTCAGTGAAGAACACTGTGGTGAAACCTCCAAAGTTGGCAAGTAACTGCTAGGGAACTGCATGTTGCCAGTTTTTCTACTGTCGAAACACAGCAGACAATAAAATTACAGCAAATTATGCACAAACGCCCTATGGAGGACCACAGAAAACTATTATTTGCTGATTTCATTTCTTGGAGTAAAACTAGTCAATATGACAGATAGCTCATGGTCCACATGCAGTGAGACTGGATGCTGTTCGGTGCTGTTGCAAGGAAACTCCAAGATAAAACCGCAACTTTCACTCCCCAAACTCACAGCTGTTCTTGAAGCCTTCAACATAAAAATCCAATTGAATAACTGCACCTCTCCTCCGTAGAGGAAAAAAGGTCACATATTGCCCAAGTTACAGAACAGAATTGGTCCAACTGGGACCAATTTACCCAGAAATAAAATAACCACTTAGCTATTCTCTTACACTGCTGCATATTATCCTCTCTTCTATCAGTTATACATGGAAACTACTAAACAGAAGAGCACTGAAGTATAAGATAGAAATAAAGAACAACGCTAAATATTCCTTCTCACTAAAACAGAATCCAAAACAATTTAAGGTAAAAGCCACAATCTGAAGCAGCTCCTCATCCAAACAGCTACGAAAGACATGCTCAAGCTGCACTAACTCATCGGAGGTGCTCTTTGAGCAGCATGTGGCTACCCCACATTTCTCTTGCACACAAAGCCTCTTCTGATTCATATGAAATAAGCTCTCATCACTTCTGAGACTTTTCTGTTGCTTTTGAATGCTTTAGTAACTTCACTTCAGTGAAGTTTCTGTATCAGCAGGAGAGACAACACTTTGTATGAGCAGCAACAAATGGGAGCCACCTGTCAGATTATGAGGCTATCCCTGCAGTTAGTAGTATTAGCATCCTTCCATGCTGAACCAGTTTCTTTTTAGGGCAATCAGGATGCTGACAAAACAAAAAGATTGGTGATTTCTTGAGATACGTAGGAAATAAAAATTAATTTTTAAGGTTACAAGATTCATAGAGCTACTCTTATGTTAATCCAAGGTGCTTTTTTTTTTCTTCGTATTATGTATACACCATGATCTGCTTCTTATTTAAAAAAGTTAGGTCTCTTGTCAACCTCTTGGTTAAGGTTCCTTAATGTCGCTTTTTAAGTACGTAAGTACCACTCTTCTCTGGGTTCACTGACTGCTGTTGTTGGAGATAATTCATTTTTGCCAGTTAAATTCCTTTCCAGTTTGCTGTTACTGTAATATTCTAATGCTTATTTTGGATTTTCTTAGAGCATTTTTGGGGTGGTGGTGGCTAAATCAAATGTGTCGAGTTGTTTTCCTTGAGAATTAAAACAGTTTAGAAGGATTAGAAACTAGGAGATGATAGGAACCATCATCAACATAAGGGTCAGTAGGAGACAGGAGTGTTCACCCACTGGCTTACTTGCCTATTAATCCATTTTCAGTTTCAAAGGCAAATTTGATGCGTTCTACTTGTAATGGGTCTTCAATAACCTGTTAGAAAAGAAAAAGATCAACTTAAGTTGTGTGTGATACCTGTATCTATTCTACGGAATGGTTTTAACCACCTCAACATGAAAACCAAATAAGACTTGTGAAGTTTCACATATCATCAGATTATCAAGACAGCAATCTAAGAAGTAATACAAACTCCAAACCGAAGGATTAAAAGCTATATGGATGTTGAAATTACTGATGCAGTCCTGACTTTTTTCATTATGCATTGATGCAAAATCTATCCTGTACAAGTCTTTACCCTTCACCTACCAGTATCTCATGGAGTAACTGGAATATATTTTTCAGTTCATGAGGTGGAGCAGTTTCCAGCTGAGTCTGCACATAAGAAACACAAAGTTACTTAGACAGTAAAATATGTTGATGACACAAAGAATTACAAGACAGCTTTACAGATTTTTGAAAATTTGTTGTTTTAAACAGTAAAAGCCTAAAAAAACCCCAAACCCACCAACGCCCCTGCCAAATCCAACAAACTGTGCTGATTGTTCTGCAGATCCCAGTGCCATTATAACCCACAACACAGAGTGTGACCAAAGCCTAAAAGAAACACTTAATGCAAAAAGCTTATCTTGATTATCTCCCTACCTTGATGAAGTGTAGCACAGTAAAGGAAAAGTGCTCATTACAAAAGCAGCAGTACACCACCATCTCAATGAGAACCGACAGAGATCCAGTTAGCTCTCGTAACGCATACATCACCTAATGGAAAAGTGCAAACAATTTCAGATGCAGCCATGCAATTATTTTAAAGTAAGTTTGTAACAGAATGCTAGTCTTTTTCAGGAAGGATACAGCTTTTTCTCCCAGCACCTGCATGGCCCAGCGAGCTGAACCCCTGCCCTCATAGCACTCCATTCAGCTCCTGCTGCCCACCTCCAAGGGTCTGGTCAAGTGTGATCCATTAAGTCAGAGCAATTCAAGTTAGCACCTCCAGCTGACATGGTAACTGACTGCATGGGCACTTGGAAAATGTGTTCAGCTGCATTTGCTAACTTCATAAACTCTCAAACCAGAGCCCTACATTTAGGGATATACTAGAACAAGAAGGGGTCAAGAAGAAACCAAAGGTGCTTTCTTGTTTAGGCTCAAAATAATAACCACATACTCCCCAGCTGGCTACTTTTTAATATTCACTGTTTTTCATGTAAGGATACTTCCAAGAAATCACATCAGACCAGCTTTTAGGTTCAAGCAGGGCAGAATTTAGAACAGATACCTCCATTAAGTAGGGTTTTCCCTCAGACAGGAATAACAAGGCTTCCACTTCTTCATGGAGTGTCAAAAGTGGACCTGAAGCGGTGATGCTTAGAGGTGGACGCTGCTTAAAGAGACCAGGAGCTATAATAGCAAATACAAAAACAATCCACTAATAAATTAGTTTGTTCTATATGCCTTGAAGACACTGCTGCTCATTTGGCACCATCTAATCTCTAATGACGTTCATCTCAACTAGCTTATAGCTTGTATGGTACCACTCCAAACAACAATCTCTTGCACAGCGAAGTGTCATTTACTTTGGTGACAACATAGGCAAACGAACTGCAAGAAGTCAAAGCAATATGTTCATATTTCCTATCAGGACTTTGAGCTTTAGTTTCAGTCCCAATCACTGTTGCACATTCATCGTATTCAGAACGTTTATCATTCTTCTTTTGCTTTATGATTTTTGACTGCCTCTAACTCCAGAAACTTTTAACCCTAGACAGAAATCAAGTTATTCTTTTAAAAAGACAGCTTTAACTTCCTCCTTCAGGAAACTGAGGATGTCAACTTATTCCTTTATTATCTTTATTTGGATATTTCTGCCTCTTGTAAGAACTATCTAGGAGCGTATTTCATTGCTTGTTATTCAGTAGCTCAGTCTAAATACTCCCCGCTTCAGATTAGCAAAAGGCATAACAAGTCTAAGCAAAATACAGCCTGTTAGGCTGCAAGTCTGCTCCAGCCAACAATGACACAGCTTGATTCGTTCACATGAGGAAAGACCTTTTAGGCATATGGGGGAGGGGGGAAGGCACAATAATGTTAACATCAAGATTCCTCCCCACCCTGCCGAGTGCCTGTAATACTATCTGTTTGCCACAGCCTCTTGGTACGTTTACAGCAAAATAAAAAGTAATAAAATGTATGCTAACCATTACTGCCTTAAATTCAAAGTTACTGTATTTTCCTCACTGATATTAAGTTAATTCCAGTCAAAGTAACTGAAATACAAAGTCACCAAAAGGCAAAACCACAATTCTTACCAACATTTCTTTGTGAGGAGACGTCAGAGTGCAAAACAAGTAGTGCTACAGTATTGTGAAGATATCCAAACTCACGTGCTTGTGCTGAACTCCACCTGCGATTCTGCTTGAGCCAAAGGAGAGATGTAATTAACTTTTGATTGGTTGATTTAGTCAAGTTCTGTTAAGTGAAAACAAAGCAATGCCCTTAACAGTCCACTACCATGTTCTAACACTTTGAAGTTGGTGAAAATTTTGTTATTAGCAAACCTATGATGCTCACTTCTGCCAAAACAGCTATTTCCATGCTAACTACTCATAGGTAGATTAAGATTTGCATGAAGTTTACAGAATAATCCAAGGATTAGTCTATCCTGCCACAGCAAAAGTATTTATCCTTAATTAAGCATCACAAAAAACACGGGGATGGACAAACTACAGCATAACACGTACTACTTAAACTTTACCTGATTACTTTGCCGGTTGGGGCCAAGGAGAAAGCTGATCATGTGCCTCAAAGCAGAGTGTCTGAGAAGAAGACTGCTAGCCCTTATACCCTGCTGTTTAGACAACAACAAAAAGTTACATTCCCGTGCAGGTAAAGAATTAGTGCTCTAGGGAACAAAAGTAAAATGCATAGGCTAAAAACTGCATTTTCCACTCTAAAAAAAAGAAAAAAAATCACACAGATCAATAGGGTACACCTCTAAAATGCTGTCTCATTATATAGAGCACATTATATAAACCAGACCAGAATCAGCATATGCAAAATAGATGTCATTAAAAAAAATAAAAACAAAGAAGAAAAAAAAGAAGAAAAAAGAATAGGCGAATAGAGATAAAACAAACTAGGGTGAACAGCCCAGTCCAGTCAGTTATTCTGCTTCCTAGAGGACAAAAATCCTGAACACTGGATTTTCTTTTTTTATTTTTATATTTATTTTTATTTTTAAGAACAGCCAAGAACAACTCCCCAAAACAGAAATGCAAAATGGAAATGACATCTTCAATTGGTATACTTTGCTGGTATATTTTTGTGTGATTTTATCCTAATCCAGTGTTCAAAGCCATTTACTTAAAAAAACCAAACAAACCAACCAACCAAAAAAACCACCCCCCAAAAACCCAAGTACTCGAATAAAAGTTCTGGAAGAGTTTCACTGTACTGCTTAAACTTTCTATGAATATGGTTGACTAGCTGCTTTACTATTGTCCTTTAAACTTAAAATGGCATGAAAAAACAATGGTTTCTTACCTTCTGTACAAAGTTATTGAATAGCAAAAAGTACTGAGCACAGTTTTTACAGTTTTCAGGTACATCTTTATCCAGTAGAGCAAGTAGCACCTCCAATAATTGATGTAGACTTTTTAACTGTGAAAAAAATATTAATTTGAATGTAAAGAGTTGTCTACTGCTTAAAAAACAAAAGTGTTTCACGTATCAGTTAAGGTACGGTTAACAAAATCATATGTGTGCTCAGATGTGATGAATATCAATAGCCAACAATAGCATTGCAGCCTTTCCATTTTTAACTCTTCTGAATGAATGCTGCATATATTAAACAGGAAAGTAATGAAAGCATTGGCATGTAGGTAACTTGATCCAAGAGGTGGAACTCAGCAGTTACATAAGTTTGCAATATTTTTAAAGCAATTCAAATTACTCCTCAGACTGATGTTCAAATGTGCCAGTCATTACAGTAATGCAAAACAAACTAGATTAGAAGTAAACTGTCACTCAAGGTCTCATGTTAGCAGACTATCACACTCAGCTATACAAAAAGCAACGTTAGTGTTTAGTTTGCATGAAAGCACACTAAGGGTATACACACTGGTATATAATGTATTACATCTCAGTTAACAGATAGCAACTAACAGCCAAGAGGAAGTAACCAAAAATTATCAAACTACATTGTAAATGTTCATCTCTCTACTACTGTGTTCAGCTTGTAGGACCTCATAGCAATCTTTCCTTAGAGCTCTAAATATGACAAATTTTCTTAACAGAAGCCTATACAACAGTAGTGCTTTCTATCCATGACACTGGATGAAAAACAATAGATAGATCCCAGAAACTGGATAGAAAAAACATTCTATCGCATCAAATATTAAAATTTCATGTAAAAAAAAAATTACTTCAGACTAAACAAGACTTGGACATTTAGAAGTGTCCAAGCCCCCACTGACAACCTACAGGAACATGCCAGATCACAGGTAACACTTCCATTTGAGTTCTCTTAATACAAATGATTTGGTTCAGGTATCCCAAGGGAAATAGGTAAATCTCAAACATTCTACAAATGACTCCTTTTCACAAATTTCCTGCTGGGTTTTCCTTGAATATTAAGATCAGCAAAATGTAACAAAGCTGCACTTCCCAAACTTACTTGCCAAGATTTTCCAATAGAAAATTAAACCTTTAACAATAACCATACTTATGGTCTCTCTCTGGAACAAGATAACTCAGTTACTACTGCTACAGGCTTCTGACTGAGTGAGGAAGGAGAATCAGTTAAAAATTTAGCTGATTTCTGGAATCAGAAAGAGATAATAAATCTTAAGAAAACACTCTTTCCAAGCTATTAAAAGAATATGTGATACCAGTTTATAAGACAAGATTAAATCATACAGAATTGTTTGTAAGTAATACTTTGAACTTAAATTCTGAGAATTACAGCAGCATGGTACCTCCTAGGGTAGGAACAGACAAGCATTAACCTATTCAAGAAATGAAGAGCTACAAGCATCATCAAGACAAGAGCCTTTCACCTTGTCATTTACAAATCATACAGCATTGTCTGCAAACACAGCAAGAACCATTAGGTAGAGACAACCAACAGGATCATTGGTGATGAGGTGACACTAACCTTCTCCTGATAAAGCAAGGCACTGTCGAGGGTTTTTTCAAGAATAGTGGCTACAGCAACTCGCACCTCTCTTACACTGCATTCCAGGAGGAAAGTCCTGGAAGATAAAAGGTGAAGCTGCAAAGAGAACTGGAATCAACGTGTACACACGGTTACTATGATTAAGCGTGGTGTTTATTATTTTAAAAAGGGTAACTGTCCAGACACTTCCTGTCTTGTATTTCTGTGGATAAGCTTTTAACTTATTTTCCTGCACTCCTGCTTGTCACTAGTAAGGCCTATAATATTTTATATTATTAATTCAAGTAACAAAAAAGCTAAAACTAAAAGCTATCATAGGATCCTGTCTTTCAATGCAACTTCAAAGACAGAATTTTCTTTACATTGACACACCTAAGTGTGTCAGATCTCCAATAATTTGTCTTAGGTGTTTTCAAAACACCTATTAGCTGATCTTGAGCTTGGCGGGAAAAATTCTCTCCAGTTTATCTGTGATCTTTGTCAGCTAAGTATTTAACTTACCTTACCCCAAACACTTCCACCACGTTCTCCTTTCCCACCACTTGCAGAAGTGACTAGACATGAAGTTAAACACATTCCAAGACACTCCACTGAATTAAACAACTGCATCCTCCTCCACGTACACTGCATTATTTTATTAGATTTTCAGAATTACTCAGAAAGCTGCACAATCAGAGAAAATACTAGAAATAAAAACCTAAGTGATTATCTAGAGTGTCTATTTAAAGAATGTGTACAGTCAACTCTTTGGGAATACATCAGTACAGGCCAGATGATGTTATTAGGAAGCTTTATCCATACATGAGACACAAAACACCTAGGACAGAATTCCCAGTACTTACTTTACAAGCTCCCGCCCCTCTGGCCCGACAAAATATTCAACCAGCCACTGACAAGCATCAATGCTTTTGGAGAGCAGTGCATCTATGGTGGCAATCCATTCTTCTGTATCAGCCCTTTAACAAAACAGGGACAACTGTCAGTAATGAAAGAGAAAAAACACCTCCAAAACCTAAGCCATGTTTCTTGTTTGCCAAATAGAAAGAATTTTTACTTTAATTGAACCTTTAGATGGCTTGTCCTGGTTTCAGCTGGGATAGAGTTAACTGTCTTCCTAGTAGCTGGTACAGTGCTATGTTTAGAGTTCAGAGCGAAGAATGTTGATAACACTGATGTTTTCAGTTGTTGCTCAGTAGTGTTTAGACTAAAGTCAAGGATTTTTCAGCTTCTCATGCCCAGCCAGTGAGAAAGCTGGAGGGGCACAAGAAGTTGGCACAGGACACAGCCAGGGCACCTGACCCAAACTGGCCAACGGTGTATTCCATACCATGGGACGTCCCATCCAGTATAGGAACGGGGAAGTGGGGGGCAGGGATTCGCCGCTCGGGGACTGGCTGGGTGTCGGTCGGCGGGTGGTGAGCAATTGCACTGCGCATCATTTGTACATTCCAATCCTTTCATTATTGCTGTTGTCATTTTATTAGTGTTATCATTATCATTATTAGTTTCTTCTTTTCTGTTCTATTAAACCATTCTTATCTCAACCCACGGGTTTTGCTTCTTTTCCCGATTTTCTCCCCCATCCCACTGGGTGGGGGGGAGTGAGTGAGCGGCTGCGTGGTGTTTAGTTGCTGGCTGGGGTTAAACCACGACATGGCTTAAGACAAAAACACTGAGAGAAGTATTTGGGAACAGCTTGCTGCCTTTAAATCCATGAAAGCCTTTCCATGCCCAATCCACTACCACTGAAACAACAGACAGCTGGGAGAGGCAGCAAACTGTCAGGTTATACATGACCCTCCTTCCTCTCTCACGTTTCTTTAAGATGGGATTCCAATGCAAAGCAGAAATGTATTGCTACTCCTGTGAATGTCTATGATACCCGCAGTATTTCAAGGAGCTGTAGGTATGACAAGCACGAAAACCTCAGAATATGTTGTTAAAGTACCCAGAACAAGGCCTTACCTGAGTTTCTTCTTGGTTCGGAGATAGGTTTGGAAGAGGAATTGGACTGCCAGCTGTAAGCTCACCTTTGCCATGCATGGATAATAAGGATGCTTCACCTTGGTCTGAAAGAAACGTCAAATTTACTTCAGAGCAGAAGTATGCTTGCAGCATATATGCTGTCTCTTAAACACATCAACATGTTCAAGGAATTTACTTCATTTGGAAAAAAATAAACCAAAGCATTTTTCTGTGCAAAAACAGTCTCCAGTGCTGACTATGCTAGTTAACAAATACGCTAAAACAGGACCAAACTTGCTCTAAGGCCCACTAGATCTGTGGATTTGATAAATTTAATAAATGCTGGTTTGTTTATTACTCCCTTTACTTAAAAACTTAATTAGTGAACTGTATTTCCAATGAGTCTATCAACTTCAAGGTGACTAACACCAACTTTTGGATCTTCCATATAGAGAGGAATTTCTGTCCCTCTAGAGCTCAGTTTGTATAATCAAAAAAAGGTGTGTGTTATTTCATAAATTTTACTATGGCATAATGATGTTTCTCCCACTACTAGAACAGGAGGCTGGAGTCTGCTTTGAGACAGATGTTATCAGTGTGAAAAATTATTGGAAACAATGAATTGCTCAGCTGGAAAAGCAAAATCATGTCAACCCTTCTCTTCCAGTTTTCCTGCTTCTGACCCAAATAGCTTCTGTGGCTATTTCTACACAACATATTCTGAATACTCTAAGATTAAAATCTAGGTACTTACAGCATTCAGTGAAGCTAATGACAGAACAAAACTGAAGTAGTCACTACTGTATACATCTCTGTTCTTCATAAATTTCAAGTTTTCATCTCTCACCATCTGTAAAAGGCGGCAAAGAAAATTAAAACATTGTCAAAGTACATTTCTCTATCTGAAACTGCACCTTTTATGTAAATATGCATGGTGGTTAAAAACCAGTTTCAGACCTATTCTGTTCATACTCTGAATCACTACTTCAGGGGAGAGGAAAATATATATAGGACACTTAGAAGACGTGTATAATACCAGTGATTTTCTTTGAAGGATATTACAAAACACAAGACAACAGATGAGGGACTTAATCATTTGGCCATTAAGGGAAAAGAAAAAGGAAAAAGTTGCTGACAAGTTCTGTTTTTTGCTTGCTTTTAATAAAAAAGCCAAGAGAACATCCTTCAAACCCGAAAGGCTTGCTTAGCAAATTTACATGCACAGAGGAAGGAGCCATGGTATAATTACAAGCTGCAGCCACAGTAACGTAGTTAAATGTCAAGCCCCTCTTTTTTTAAATGAGATTTTGCTGAAAGACTTCCATAAATTTGAGCCAAGTTCTGCTTATTGTAATAACGTGACCCTGGATACAAGAATGCCTGAAGTGACTATTAATGCCCTGATACAACCCATGTGGAGGGCCATACATAGCCTGCATAGTTTATTCTTACTGTGTATGTAACGTAGGCTCTCTTGCACATGTGCAGATCAGCAGGATGGTGTGTGTTCAGAAGGTCAAATATATGCAAGATTGTACCCTCTCCTGCATGGACCAGAGCTGCAGGCCTGCAGACTGAGACCTTCCTCTTACTGGTTCTACCATCCTCTCACTGCGCTGCCAATGCCATCACACCTCCATTTTCAGTCCTGACTTGCAAAGTTGCTTTCAACATCCATGTTTTCCCCTTTGAGATCATATTCAGTATTACATAAGCTAACACACATGAACAGAATGGAAGCTGGTTTTGGTTTCTCTTACATGTCCTCCCCTTTCTACATTCTTGTGAACTTGAGGATGACTGTAATTTGCCATTGTCTCCATTACTCCTCAAGTGTACTTCAAATGAAGCATCTTCTCTGCTCTTACCTCTCCCTGCTTGCACGCTGACGGCTGCCATATCATTCTGCTGCCAGAATGATGGGTCAATTTTGTGAGAAGGGACAGCAAAACTTAAAATAATGTACCACTGAACAGCTTGTTAATAACTTTATGTCAGAATCCAGAATTACTTTCTAGCTTTGCTTTCAAGAAGGGAATTACTTCAAGGCCACCTTCAAAGTTACTGTGTTCCTCTTACTACGTGCTTAAATTTCGTATGAGTAGGATTTAGTTGCCACTTTCAGAGTGCTCTACCTGATATATCCGCACCGGCATTTTCTCTACAAAAAGTCCCTTTTTTTCTCCTTTTCGAACCAGCTTAGTCAAGATGGAGAGGCGGTCACTGTTGGGCCTATGGGGTCGAGGTGATGACTGGGGTGAAATTTCTGGGGAGGATGGAGCAGATCTGAAATATATACAAGCTCAAGGTGAATAATGAAATCCTATGACAAATCTACAGTTCAAGTTTAAAATACCAGTACAGTCAGTATAATCTTAAGGCAAATATAGATGACAGTCTAAATACTTCTTGAGGCTGTCAATCAGCTTGAACTTCTTACTGTGATAGTGACAGCAGCACGAAAGACGAAATTATAAAAGCAATAAAAGACTATTCATTAAGCAGCTTACAAAACAACACAACAGAAGGGTCAGTATACTCCTTTGTTGAACAGGAATTATTAATTTTTTAGTTCTGGAGATAAAGTCTAGATATCAACATAAGAGAAAC
Organism: Harpia harpyja; assembly: GCF_026419915.1. Classification (NCBI taxonomy): domain Eukaryota; kingdom Metazoa; phylum Chordata; class Aves; order Accipitriformes; family Accipitridae; genus Harpia; species Harpia harpyja. The sequence goes on from NC_068950.1 coordinate 40,301,596, forward strand.
CTTTACAGACACAAGAGGAACTTACAATGAGAGGTCCTCAGCTTCTTGACGCACAACACTCACTCGACTTTTCTTTGGTAAGACCGGAGAGTTCTGATCAGACACTCTCTGATAAAACAGCATATAGGCATTCCAGTAGCGCCGACGCACATCAGGGTAAGGGTTAGCTGATGGGAGAAAAGGCATTCAATGAAGGCCTTTGAAAGTTTAGTACCTTTTTCATTCCTATAGGGGAAGTGAAACTGGGTGTGCAAGTGATATATGCTGTGGCAGTATGAAGTAATTTGTCAGATCAAAACATCAGTCTATGTTAGTGAATAATGAAAACCTGAATTCTAAAATATTTTTGCAAAAAGCATATGTATTTTAAAAAGATAATTGTCAGAATTATTAAATAAGTGAATATTGGTGGATATGCATTTGGAATTAATTCCTTAAGCATTGAAAAGTTTAACTATATGATGCCACACCATGTTCTATGCACAGACATTTTCACTAGCCTAAAATAAGGCCTGTTTTGTGTTTGGTTTTTTTTGTTTGTTTTTTTTTTTTTTAAACTATTTTAACAAGGCGCCATTTTACTTTTGAATCTCCTCTGCTACCAAGTCTACAAAGTGCTGAACAACAGTGAATATGGTTCATTTAATATTAGGCTGTACACAAGCTGTTATGTCCTTCAGTAAACAGAAGACTTTAGGGAAAAAAACTGCTTCAGAAGGATTATTAGACCAAGTAACACAAGTATAGTGGACTGAGCTCTACCTCTACTGAGAACCAGTATGAAATATAAAGCTACTGTAAATCACTCTGTACTTCTGCTTACATTGATCATAGACTTTAGGTCTATACTCTCCACCAAAACATTCATATTCCAAGGTTTCATCAATTAAATCAAATTCTTCAACAACGGTGTCATTAAATTTATACCACTTTCCTTTTCCACATCCCCTGTGATCAAAACAGAATAGAAACACAACAGAAACAAAGTTAGTTGCTTGTCTAGTAAAAAACCAGACCACCCCGAATACTCTAGAAATGACAACCCTGAACTCACATTTGATTTGGCAGTAAATAGAAAGCTTAGTTCAATCAATGTCAAAGTTACTTTTAAAAAAAATAAGCTTGATTAAAAATGAGAAGCACACCACTTGCAACTAAGTGTCATAGGAAGCCCTCAAACTGCAATACAAGGTACGTAAGAATTGCTGAGACCTTTATAATATAGTGTCCCATATTACTGTGTTACTGTCTTAACACTCACAACATTGGGTGTTAAGAAAGGGAAGAGTGCTTCCAATAGAGCTCTGAATGGCTCACTATACCTTCCCAAAACAAGTAGCCTTTAGACCGCTCTCAAACCCTCCACGCAAATCTTCTTGGCCGTTACCTCCTGTCCTTTATAAAGGAGTAGTAGTGCCCTGCGTGTGCCTGGCCACTGTGAACAATCACACCAACAAGCTCATAGTTTTCTGTAGGTGCAACTTTCTTCCTTGGGGAGCCTCCGCCTCCCTGATCTGTGTTTCTACCATTGTCCCCCACTTCCGAAGATGAGTCCTGGCGAGCCATCCCTGACACAGTGTAAGGTTCCATGTTCAGCATCCAGGGAAACTGTTTGAAGAGATATTTCAGATTAACTGAGAGATTATATTGTGCACATGCTTAGTGTAATTTTATGAGAATTGTATTAATACTTCCCACATTGGGAACACCAAAGGAAAACATGGTGCTTCAACTTTTTATCCTTCTGACACAGAAGTTAAATAAAATGTCTTTATGGAGGTTTTTGCTCTTGCTCTCTGAAAGGACCCCGAGAATGTTACAGACAAGGAAAGCTCTAAGGAAAAATACTTATTTTCTGTAGCATGATCATGTTGTAAGTGTACCATGCGCTCAAAATCCCTGTATCAAAATGTGGGGAAAAGCAGGAAGAATGGAAGTCCACTCCATGAGGCAGCAGGGACACCCCCCCCCGAAAAGTTTTCTTACCCTTATTTGTTCATCATATTTAATAGAACGTCCACTCTCCCAGTCAAAGCCAAATCTCATCAGGTGAATCACCAACAGGCTAGGTAAGACCTTAATGCATGTGCGCTTCACTGTAGTTCTCTTAAAAAGAAAAAAAGAATATCACCTCTATCTATATACCTCAAGCATTCCGTAGTATTCTTATATAGATGCACAATTCCGCCCGTCTTGAACTGATGTACAATACAGCCACAGGAGGCAGGATGACCATAAGATGACTATAGTATGTACAGATAGGGTACTATTACAGGTATTACAGTTTGTGCAGTGGGCTGGTATGTTACAGAACATTTTACCGTCCTGTCATCTCTTTAAATGTTCAGTCTACAATACAAGTTACAGGGAACGAAGAATGCTATCTGCATGGGTTTGTGGATTTAACCTTTTGATTACGTCTTCAACGTAGTGAGTAAGCAGTATCTAAGCATGGCTTCTATGACCATGTAATGCTTAAGAAAATATCAAGCTACAGCTGAATCTTCTTTCACATACATTAAGAACCAATACCTTTTCTTTGCACTTTTCACAGTAGTATGCATTGCTTCCTTCCAGAACTTCTCCTCTAACAAACTGATCCAATGATATTTCCAGACTTTGACATGAAGTCACACCTAGGTTGAGAGCCATGAAGGCTTCCTCGCGTTCATACCTAAATTCAAGAAGAAAAATAGTCAGGGCATTGACAGAGTAGAACCCATCAACTTGCATTAACAAGACACATGCTTAGGAAAGAATATTGCCTTTGCCCCATACCTATCAACAGCTGTGATGCTCACAAAGGTGTATATGTCTACCTTCTTGTGCTATTTTGACCTGCATATTTTAATAGTTACGGGAACACTTAACTTGGTAACTAATGCACTAAATCAAATGTTACCTGTGAGGACAGTCCTTGCAGATCTTCTGATCAGAGAAGATTCCTTGAAAAGTATTCTTAAATATTTGGTCTCTTCCTATTTTCTGTTGGAGATGTAAAGTTAGACAACAGTTAGATATGTTGCGGAGTGAAAGACCAATAAAGCAACAGGAATTTTAAACTTCTGAATACTACGTAGATTATAAAATAAGCCGAATGGCTCTCTGCCTTCTTTTCTGAAGAACAAAGGAGAAAGACAGAAAAGGTACCAAGGATAAAAACAAGGAAAGAAATCCCCGAGGTTTTTACCTTGAGGTATTCATCCATTTGATCTATAAGACTGGTGAAGAACTCATAAGCATCCTGTTGCTCTCTAACATAAAGTTCCTTATTCCACATCTTGAAAATCTATATAAAGTATAAATATATATAAAAAGGTGGTTGTTCCATATACATATCACTAAAGAAAGTGATTTTTTTTAAGAAATCTGTTATTTTTACATATTTTGACTTTTTGAAGTAGAACTTACTTTATCTCCAGAAATTCTGCAATGAGAAGAGGCTGAATAAATGATCACTTGTTAAGTAGGAAAGCTATATATTCTAAACAAAAAGACTTAATACCTTCCAAAAGTTCTCAGGTACATAATACTGTAGCTTGCTTTCCATCAAATGACCAAAAAGAGATTGAACTTGATAGAACACATTGTCATCTGGATTGTCTGTATCATCATCAATGGAAAGCAAGGCCTGGAAGGAAACAAATAACCTCATTAAATTGGTTCTTGGCAAAATTATTACTGTAAGTTGTCATGACACATAGCACGACAACTTATAATACATATATTTATTGTGTGTATATATTTATGCACACACACATACATACACAGTTTTATTAGTTATTTATTTTTTAAACAATTCATTTACAAATGGTGCTAAGATGAACTTGCAGCTCAGGTGACAGTAATTCCAAAAAGAGGACTTTACTGGATGTTGAACCAATTACCTCTGGGAGACCAGGCTGCATATATAGCTGCTGGAAGACGGCATTCATGTAACAAGTAGCACCACCATTCTTCAGTCCCACAAATCCTGAAATGGAGCGACTATCCACTGGTGGAAGATACTAGAATGACAGACATTTTTTGACCCAGTAAGTTATAAAAAGCATGAGACTCCAACAGCATACTATAGCTTTTATAATCACCTTTATATGAGCTGTTAAGAGCAATTTAATGGAAAACCAGGAATATAAATTCTGAAAGATGGCAAGAGTGCTATATTTGGTCATTTAGATACTTAAGACTTTGCACAAAACTGTTAAAAATGGCCTAAAATGTATCTAAATAAAATTGGTGATATTTAGGAAATACTTCTTTCTTATCCAGATAATAACTGACAAAGAATCACTGGAGTATTGCTTCTGAGGAAAATCAAATGGGTCTGCATTTAGTCTTATCTGTTTTTTGTCACTTTAAATTGAAGACCATGGAAATTTCATGAATGGAGCAGTTAAGTAGATCATACACAGTACTCCAAACCACAATAATACAAATCAAAAAAGGCTTCTTGCTTACATCGAACTCCTTGGTAAGTGCAGGGTCACACTGGTGATGCATAGAAAGCAGCTCTTTTGTAATAAGCTGGAGATTGGAAGGTGAGCTGTCAGCCAGCATTACTAACACTTCATAAGCAGCTAATCGGCTATCTGCTGTACTGCACCTAAAAAGAAAACCACATTTGCAATCTATTTTGTAGATGACTTAATTATTTCTAACTCCAGAAAGCCACATTACTCAGAACAAGTGACAATTAATGTTCAAAAGGAACACTTTAAATGATAAAACTCTCCTGAGAGACCGCACGGTGCTATTTTTTTTCCTTCTTGGGGAAGGGAAATGGGGAAGAATTGAATCATAAGAGCAGCACCAGGAACACTCCTTTAAATAAGCCTCCCTTCCTGACATGGAGTCACCTGTTGTTACCTTTCAGTAGCAATGAAAAGTAGGTACCCTAAAAAGAAGACACAGAATTGGTTGTGCATCTCAGGACAGACAGATGCTCTCCATCACTGTAACACTGATGGAGACATAATAACTTATTTACAGGGAGTCAAGCTTTGAAAGAGCTAGACCAAATAACTTACTTGCTACAAGAGATGACCTTAGACCTAAGCTGCACTATACCAGTACAAAACACTTCTACTTAGCTCTTTTCAGTGGATCATCAAACATACTAGCCCTTTCTTCTAAAGGCCAAAGAAAAGGCTTTACTTAGATTAAACAAACAAAAGAGCACGCTTGAGATGAAAAGCAATGGAGCAAAGCTGGAGTAAAACACTAAAGTGTAGCAAGTCCCGTTCAGTTCAGGGGTTGCTAAATGCTCCACTAGAACCTTCTTTAGGGTTTGTGGAAAGGCAGAGTTGATGTGCCCAATCCCACTCTAACACCAATTAGTCAGCAATCCACCTGCAGCAGCACAAAACTCCACATGTGCTCATTTGCCCACCCCTTCGGTTACTGTATGGCAGTAATAGAAGGCAGGCATGACAGGAAGAGAAAGCCCTCTTTTTCCCCCATTTGATATATTCTGGGCTATTATCACCTATCTTAGGTGCAAGGAGACTTGCTCAGCATTAGCTTTTTACAAAACGTATTTGTTTTGAAAAGAAAATAGTGCAACTTTTGAGATTCTCATTTACAAGGGGCTTGGAAAGTTAAATTCCTGTTCATGCTCCAATTTAGCCAACTTCCCAGGCGATGATGAGCTACAGGAGTACTCTTTGGACTCATGAAATCAGTTGTACTTGCAGTTCATCATTGACCTAACAAATAAAGCACAGACTCTGGAAGTACAGAAAAGCAAAGATTTTGGGTCACACAAAACCTTACAAAAATGCTATCTGGACACTTATGTAGGAAATGTAGAGAACTGGAGAACTTGGTATTAAATCCTAGCATCTGTAGGCCCAGCGTGACATTTGCATTCATGAGATCTAGGACAAAACCCAACATAAACAAAAAGAAAATGAGTTTTACTTTGGATGAAAGTCTTGCTGACTGATTGCAGCACTGCCTGCTGGAGAATGGCTATTCAGAATAATCCTGGATGCTCGGAAAAGGAAATCATCCAACAATGGCTTTATCAAAGATGAACCTGTAACACAGTAATCCACATCTACTGTTAAATACTTACATCATCACTGCAAATGTCAAAAGGTGTTCCATAGCAGCAAAATTACTTGATAGCACCATATCAACAAAAAACATATCCAAATATTTTATCAAATGTCAAAGGTACAACAAAGGTACTGCCAAAATTACTTATAGCTCTGTATCACTTCTACCAATGTATTATTATGTCTTCACAGATCTTGTCTACAGATCAAGTCATCTGTTAGTGCTGTGTAGAATTCACACTAGTCAAGTCACTTTAGAGCAAAAAGGAATACTTACCAACCATTTCCTTCTCTGCCCCACATAGTGAAAGGAGAGTCTTGATGAGCCTCAAGTGTCCTGCTAACAGGATGTTATCAGCTTCACTAGTCTCACACTCAGCTGTGCGGTTGGGTTCAAAATTGTCTAGCCAGGTGATCTCATCTTCTAACATGGCAGCTGGGCTTATCTTTAGCTGTTCCATTTCTGATGCTGCAAGAGAAAAAGAAAACCCAGAAAAATTAACAGCTCTACAAACATAGAATATAAATACAAAGAATTTCAGTCTGGTAATGGTCTCGTTTCTCCCACAACGTGTACAAAGTATACCTTCCACAAAGGAACTCAAGGAATGAGCTGCCTTGCTGTTACCGAACGCCAAGAACAGTCCATGCCAGGCATTAACACAGGACAGCCAGCACACTGGCAGGTCACATCGAGTTCATGGTGTAGTAACCCCTCCGTGAAGGCAATTCTACAGAAGGAAGACATGCTTGGAAGCTGCAATCAGAATGACATGTGTGCCTGTACATACTTACATGTGAGGTCATCCAGTAACTGACATCTCAGGTCAAAATATTCTGTACACTGGGACAAAAGTCTGAAACAGGTACAAATAGAAGAAAGGTTTAATTTAAAATTTAATTTAAAATCAGAAACTTTTTTCTAAGCAGTTGCCTTTAAGGCCTGTGTGCTCTGTTCATCTAATCCAAAATAGCATAGCTATCTAGATATGCTTCCGGATGCACACGCTGCAGCTTTAAAACAAATTCCTTCCCAACGGCTACTTCTGAATGTTATGAATAACATTTAATCCTGCTTTCTTCCTTCACCTCATAATAATTTTAATTATCAGATGACAATAACACAACAACATGTTTTAACTTCTCCATTACTCCTCTATTCAGATTCCTCTAGAAATTGCTGTTTAAAGTTACTGTTAAATTCAACAACCTTTGGCCAGTCAGGGACAAGTTAACAGGACTGACACCTACAGTCTTTACAGGTGTAATGGGCAACATAAGCAACAAGAAATCAGGTGAAGTCATGGGTTCAGACACCACTGAAAAGGCTGGAGCCTTTAGGATGGGTATCTGATCTGGATCTGTGCAATACTATCACTGTCAAATAAATTCAATGTTACTGTCGCACATCCCATCGCCTCTGTCTCATGCAGGATTCCAGCCAGGTTCTGACTGCCATGACCACATCCTATAAAGAGCAGGCCTATTTAGCAATTACCACCTCCCAAATGGGAAGTCAAATAAGCTGAACTATAAGAGTTCACAGAGGAAGAGTTGTACCTTGAGAATTCAGTTTTACTTCCCTTCAATTTACATACTCCCAAAACTATGTGGGGCGTGACAGGGATGTCTACTTTTGACAGACTTGCAAAAAAATGTGATAGATTGGCTTCCTCAATAAACACACATCTGACTTACCTCTGGTTGATTCCTCTCATGATGCTGGTTGGTGACCAAAGAGGCAGCTGGGCACCAAGAACAACACTCAGGAGAAACTGGTTTGGCTTTTGAACATCTGGGTGAGCTGATGTGTCTGTCTGACTAAGGGTGTACAACTGGTCACATGCAACACGACGAATCTGAAACAGTGTCACTGTCAAACACTAGCAGTTGCTCAAAGGTTGCAAACAATACACTTCTGTTTTGTTAGAAATCTAACAGAAAAAACAGACATTGAAAAGCTTGTGTAAACCAGACTATGAGCTCTGCACCTGCCAGCCAGGGTTTCTCTATTTATAGGGATTTAGCAATCCCCTTTCATCCCTAAGCTAAAAGCTCTGATGCTTTATTAAACACAGATTATAAATTCAGATAAGGGGGAAAAGATGCAATGACTTCATGCAAAATATATGACATGCAATGAAATGAAGTAAGTGTGACTTGAAAATCCCTAGGTTTCAGAATATCCAGAATAATCTTAAATCAGAAAGAATGAATTTTAGGAGGGTTCTGACAGTTGGAAGAATTTTTCAAAAGTTCAGAAGAGTCCATTAAATCTTACCCAAATCTTTTGAGATGAAAGGTACTTAGAACTTTCCCTAAAGTACTAGTTTTACAGAATTTGTCTCACCAAAATGAGAGTATTTTCTTTAGACTAGCCACAGCACAGTCCTGTGCGCCTCATGGATTAAACAAGCCTAAAGAATGTAGTACTTCAGCATTTTCTATCAACACATCACTAGATACTGGAATTACTAACAATTATACAAAGATTATTCATCCGAATACAAAAAACTGTGGGAATATTTGTAATGAACAATTTTATCTTCAGACCCTATTAAATGATCAAAGTGTACCCATTTCAGAAATATAATATTTAACAAGTTTTCAGAGAAAGACTCTCACCTCAGCACTTGGTGATCCAAGCAGTATGTCAATGATGAAATCAGCAACACAAGGCAAATTGTAAAAAGATCCTAGAACAGAAGAGTACCCGGCTATCTTTTTTAAAATAATAATTTAAAATCAGTTACAGTCTTGCATTAAAATACCACAGGACCTAGAGGACATCCCTCTGACAACACTGAAAAGCAGTAATGGCTATTTGCATATTTCCCCATCTCCTTCCCTCACCAGAGACTGGCAACACAATATAACAGTGTTTTCCTTCGCCTTCCACCACCACGAATGTTTACATTTCCTGTACACAAAGGTTCAAGTAGTAAACACTAGCTATGCAAACAGCAGCACTTACAAAATTACACACTTCAAAGCCAGTGCAAATATTTATATACTGGCAGTAAGTCAGCTTTCCCAAAACATTTCACTAAGGCATAGCACTACATGCCTTGTTTCATGCCACCTGTTCTTCAGTCCTGGAAAAAAAACCCCTGTATTTTTTAATGAAATTTTGTGTTTTTAACTTGAGCTGTTTCAGCTTAGAAAGCTAGAAGTTTCTCATGATTTTTTTTTTGTACTCTGTCTCCAGAAGCCTTCCCCCACCTTACTTATATTCCAAATAGCGAGTAATCCAATTCTATTTCATACCTAGCTGCTGACTGCGTAGCTGAAGGCAGGTTACTAGAAGAGACAAGGCTTCTCCAGCGATCAGAGCATCTTTGGTGGATACAGACTGCTGTCTCACACATATACCAGCATGCAGTGCAGTTGGCTCTCCTTCGCTTCCTGAACTGCAATTACTTCCTGCATTAAGAAATGAAAAAGTGCTGTAATCCATTACATTTTTTGAGATGTTTTCAGCTTCTGGTCAGTTCTCTGCAATTTAAAAAACTTCTCCAAATGCCACGTCTCCAAAGGTGGAGCATTTCGCTCAGATTTGTGTAATTCAATCACATAATATCCTGAGTTGGAAGGGACCCAAGAGAATCATCAAGTCAAACTCCAGTGAATTCAGCTTCAAGCTTCAGAAGTGTTCAATTAAGAATAAACCAAATCCTTTCTTTAGACTGGTTTTGAGGCACAGTTAACCTACCTGAGCTGCTAAGTCTGTTTCGAATCCCAGCAGGAAATAAAGTGTTGCTCTCTTTTATTGGCTGACTACTTCCCACGAGGTCCAGTCGTCCTGCAGCAGCAGCCCAAGAGAGTCGCATGAAGCAAGCCACTGTGGAAGTGAAGTCATTCACCTCCATAGTCTGAAGGAACAAGAAACAGCAGTTACTTCTGTGATATTCAATGGCCTTTGTTAATCACAGGGATAAGAGGAATGTATTTTCTGGATCATATTAAATTGACATTTGGATTTGTTTTCCTCTGTCTTCTCTAAGCAGGCTCAAGGACACAAGAGTCTTTTTGTTCCCAAGGAGAGATTAGTATCACTCCTTTTATAGGAAGTAGTTACTTTTTAAATTCTCCACTAGGGTAGATACCCTTTTCACCTATCTGGAGTTAGGCATACTGATTTCAATCATATCGATCCATTTGGGAAGCACTGCACAAGAACCTAACATAGCATACTCGTTACATTAACTATGAAGTTTCTTTCAACTGGACTCAACTTTCAAATGGGCTGAGTTCTTGTCCAATTAGATTGTTTTTGTGAATAGCCAGTCTCAGATTAATTACACTGACGTGCCTATAAAGGAGAAAATAGCATTTTCTTAAAGTATTGAAAATAAAACTTTCCTTTTTCCCCAGGGTACCATCACGCAAATTTAATTTTTAATGAGGTATTTGAAACAAAAAACTTGCCCAAAATTTGTAATTCAGAGAAACATGGACTATAAGCCACAAGTTCAAGCAGGAACCTTCTCCTTTCTACTCACAGAAAATTAACTCTAAGATCTTATTCTTGTTAAGTGACTGAAAATAAGTCACAAGTAAGATTTCTGTGTAGATCTATTTCTGGTAAGCACTTTTGGGGTACTGCTTCCCTTTGTACTGCAAAAATAATTTCTGACACTATGTTAAAATTCAGTTCAGTATTGGGAAGACGGGCTGATGGTCAGGATTTTCAGATGCTTTTAAATGGAGCCTGGGCAAGAACCTGTATAAAAGGTAGACTTTTGATTAAAAATCCAGGAGTTATACAGCTGTCGCTGGAGACGACACTGCTACATCACCATAAATCATCAAACACTTCCTTACTTGTATGGCAACTCTTGCTGCTGGTATGATTTCTTCTACCCTAATGGAGGATCTATCAGACACAGAGAGCTGTCGGTAGGATGACTTCTCAGGTGTTCCACAAATGGACATCTGCCTACTTGCTTGTCGGCTGACATTACGGAAGGGGCGTGAGGACAATGCTTCTACCCCATCTTTAATGAAATCCTCATCCAGTAAGGTAGGCATTGTCTGGCCAACAAGCAAGAACCTACATTCACAGAGCAAAAACGTCAGGCTTATTTTTGAATGTTCACCGCAAATGAATAAAACAGAACTCAAAGTACCAATTAGTCTTAAATATTACAAGCCATACTCTAAAAGCCAAGAAAGCAGCACTTTCTCTAATGAAAGGCAATTACATACCTTGCAAGTTGCAGGCAGATGGAATAGACTCCCTGTCTTGTTTCATAGTCTACTTCTGATGGGATAGAATCTCTCTGCATCACATTCACCACCAAACTTAAAAACAAATCAGTAAGACAGACTCCGTTTGAAAGTATTTTACATTAGGAGAGCACTGCAACTAATTTATCCCTCCCTCCTCCTGTTCAGTCAGCTGAATGCCAGCTAAAACTGCCAAACTGGCATCTTTGGAGACTAACATCCCCATTTTCCCCTCCTACACCTACCAACGGAAGTTTTCTGTTCCTGCTGGAAAATGCTTCAGGATCTATGGGGTGGGGGTGAGGTGGATAGAATTAACTAAGAGCAATATATACTTCATAAATCTGACACATGCACAAGCAGTATTGCCAGGTCTTCCAAACCACTCACACTGTGCCTCAACTCTTATCTGAAGCGTCTGAATTTTGGAGACTGTAAAATTTAGTTTGGTTCCCACTGCATCATCTATGCTTTGACTGCTTAAAATGTCCACTGGTATCTATGCAGGACATACTGTAATGTACATACTTGCAAATCTGAACTGAAACACTTAAATGCTAACTATCCAAATATCCACTGCCTTAGTAAAAGTTACACTTCGCAAGCTTATCTGTGTCTAACTTTATTTTGGGGTTTAACAGCAGGTACTCTGTTACATTACTATGGTAGCTACAGTAGCTTTTCAGACATTGGATAACGAAAAACCAGCTTTGGGTGGATTTTTTTTCTCTGAAAAAGAAGCTGACAGGTTTACTAGTGTGCTACAGTGTAGAAATCAGAAACCATGCAGAACTGCTAACTAAATGAAGTGTTATAAATTGAGTCAAGATTTTGAAATCTAACCTCAAACCTCCTGCTCTGAGGAAGTTTTCACAGAAAGATTTGGCACAATTTCTTGCCATTTCATCATCTGCAGTTGGCATCAGCTTGGAGCTCAGTACCTAAAATAAATGAATAAACAAACATGCATACACTGCCCCTGCCCCTTAGTATTCTTTATCTGCTGAAGGTTAAAAGTATAACAGAAAAAAACCCCACTAAAAATGAAGCAATTAACACCACACTTATGTGAAGCTGTAGCCAGTAAAGAGAAATCACATTAACAACTATGACTATTACAGGTATTTATTCTGTATCAAAGGGTGGTTTTTTTCTCATTGCAGTTTACTTGTTAAGGGAAAGGATAAAGTACATACTCTAGCACATGAAATGTTGTCTTCAGGCTCAGCTGGTGCTCCTTGAGAGCCCAAATCCTCCTTCTTTCTAGATTTTCAGTTGAGAGTATTCCATAAAACACCCCTCAGATGGCTTACTTATTGATTCATGCCTTCTGAAACATAACCTTATTGCTTTTTTTTTTTTTTTTTTTAATAAGATGGTCCAGGTAATTCTATGGGCCTTATGAACATCACCACTGTATCATCCCTCCTGTTTTAAGTCAGCACTAAACTTCACAGAATGCAATTACGCTCAGAAACATGGCGATAAGGAAGTCTGTGGTCTCTGTGGGTCAGATCTCATATACATTTATAATCAATTTCACTTCATTTTACATAAAGAAAAAACAAACCAACCCCCCCCCCCCCAAAAAAACCAAACCCAAAACCCAGCCCCTCCCAAAACCCCAGAAAACCCCCAGAAGTTATTTACTTTCTTGAAAAGTCTTTGGCATGTACAGCCAACAATGCTGGATGTGGGAAACAAAATGCATCTTTTCCAGGTTCACAGGTCAGAAGAATGGTTTACAGAGTTCCAGGCATGAAATCTTATCACAACACTGCATGATATAACCCTGAACATCTGCAACATTTAATTTTCATCTCTTTCATAAGCTCTGCAAATTTTCTGTGCACATTTTTTCAGAAAGCAGTTCAGACTGGTTCCTATATTTTCAACAGATCACCAGTTGAGGGGATACAAAAGCATATAATTCTTTTCCTGACAGAGATCCTCTTCCAGTTGGCTTGACTGGACTTGAGGAACAAGTCCACTCATATAATCTACACATCTAATTCAATTTACTACTTCTCATCCCTTGCCAGAAAAGCACACAATTTATTACTTGCTTTTATCATTTTCTCTGGCATGGAAGCAGCAGATAACTGTATCGTTCTACTGTAACCTGCCAATTAAACAAGATACCTTTACTGTGATATGCTAAACCATTTTCTTTCAGTTGCAGAACTTGTCAACATATTTCAAAGGTATCATCAAATACCTTTCATTCCAGCTGTACAGAAAAGGGGGGAATCCTAACACTGCAGTGCGATGACAATGTAGGAAGACGAAGAGCTAACATTAGACTGCAGAAACCCAGAGGAAAGCAAGTACAAGAAAATTCCTACGGTAATCTTGGCACACACCAGGAATGAAAGAGAATAACTTTGTCCACTGTTTTCAAAGCTGCTGGCAACCGCTCCTCCAACTTCAAGTTGTTCAAACCGTATTTCTAATGGCTCCTTATAAACAGTGGGACCTGCGAGTAGAACTAGAAACTGCCCAGCTTCCTAGAGTGTGCAGATTTCAGTGTCCTAACAACGACACCAGCTGCACTCTCCTATACTCTTTAAAATCCATGCACTGAGCAGTTGGAAAGAACCTTTTTACAGGGTCCAATCCAGTGTTTTGGCTAAAGAACTTACTCAGGAGAATACTTAGGGGTAAAAAAATTCTATGTATTCCACTCACTTTACATCCACAGCTAAAACAGGCCAGAAGCTTCTGGGTAAAAGCCCTGCACATTTGGATAGTGAAAATTCTTCACAGCTGAACGCTTCTCAAAAATATTCCTCCTTAGCCTCGACAGAATATGGTAGACTTATATAGAAGGGAAGTTAGCATTCTTTTTCTTTCAAATTGAATCGAGCAAAACCAAACTAAACAACAGCTCCCATTAATTTTTTTAAAGAGCCAAATTTTTTTATATATATACTAAAAATCCCATATTCGGAGTTTCTGGAGATTCAAGCAGGAATTTTACCTAAACAGTAAGGACTTTGATGTTTCTTTGCTCTTCTCCACTTCAGAATACTCCTTCCACCTTGCAAATCACAAAAAGAGGGGCCTGGCTTCACAGTGAAGTCTCTAAAGGGGAACTACTTACCCCTTTTGTTCTGTGTAGAATTTATCACATACATAAAAGCAGACTATCACATGACAATTACATTTTGAAAAGTGACCCTATCATGGTGGACTCCTGCCCAAGAAACTTAGAACTACTTAAACCTTAGTGCTCAGAAACACAAGTTGAAAGAAGTACATTTGTTTTCTTACCTCTAAATTGTAGAGCACTCTGAAGGTGGACATGCCTGGAGCAAAAGATCTGAAAAGACTTTCTAGTATTGAACTAGCACTGGGCTGATGTTGGTGTTTTGAAGATAAGGATGGTGATTTCGAAGACTGAGAACTTGATTCTGATAGCAGTGTTTTCTAGCAGGAAAAAGCCACAAAAGCAGTATTTTGAGGCTACTGCATTTTGTTGTAATTGGCAATACATTTCCTATAATCCCTGTAATGACCCTCCCGCCTCCAGCTGCTTGGAAATAAGTCAATAATCCTTAACATGAGCATTATTTTGCAGTAGAGTTTCAAACCCTTCACAGATTATAATCTGACAGGGAATTTAAGAAACCCGGTAGTAAAATCCTTTTCGTTAAGCTCACCAAGATTAGTTATTGTTTATTCCATACCTTCCTTCCCAGGGAATCAAGCTGATCAAGAGCCTCCTGAATAGCTGGGTCAGTGGGAATCAAGAGCAGGAGTTTCCTCACTCGCAGTGTTATCCTGAAAAGTTATCAGAAGTTACTTGCGCAAAATAGGGCTCAGCCACACTGTGGCCTGGTGGATGCCTACGCGCTGCAAAATAAGTAGCTATTCAAACTTTGCAGTGTGAGCATTTCTTCAATATTTAATAACCATTTAGTTTGCTTACCTTGGCTCCTCTAGATTTGCAAGCTGGTAAAGCATATCAAACACATTACACACGAGAGCCATGACTACTCCAGGGAGGGATTTCTCCTGAGAATTAAGCAGAAATACAAAGGTCTTTTTCTCCTCTCTCTGTTGCAAGTAATTTAAGAGAGCTCTTCACTGAAGCAACTGACCCAGATGCCAACCCGGCACGCAGAAATCTCTAGACCGAGACAACACTTGAATTTTCACATTACCCCATCTCCCTTTTAACAATCAATTTTTGAAGTCAACTGTTAGTTAGGGATGGCATACAAAGCAGACCAGGAGTCATCTGAACATGCTAGTTGATGCTTCTTAGTTTATTTTCATATTGCAGCTTTATTAATAGTGGAAATCTGGAAATCTCAAAACGAAATCATATGGGTGTTGTTTGTTTAAAAGACCATGTAGAGATTAGTAAACACCAAGCAGGCTACAAAAGGTGACATAATACAGATTATAAAGTCTAATCTGCATGCATAAGGCAATCATGTATTTAAATGGTTTGATTCAATTGCAGCTTGAAAGCAAAACCAGACCACTAAAGACAGGATACTCAAGCTGATGTGAACAGCTTCTGTCTCATCTTACTGTACCTCTTCCACCCCAGCTGGGTCTCCCCCAACTATCCCCCCATGCAGGAAAAATCTGAGGGAAGGTTTCAGGCTATTACACTGTACCTGTTCCATTGCATAGGATGAACTAAATACACTGCTGCTGTTGGTGGAACTGGTTGAGGAATCTGCAGAGCTCCCTGATGGAGTCCCGCTTCCTGATGTTTTTACTGTAAGGACTTGTTCATCAGAGAAGCCCAGTTGGTGGAGTAGTTTCTGATCTTTGTTTACGGTTAGCTGCAAGAAAATATTTATCATTTAGTTCTGGAAAAGAGACTTAATTTCAGAAAGAATAAGAATTCTTTGTAGTTAACATACCAGGCTGTCATTGGCAAATATCTGTATATTATCCACAGGCGAATTCAACATCTTTGCTATCTTCCACCTGACGCTCCCTACAGTTTCATTGCTATGAGCCTGTAAAATTAAACGACAATGGTTCAGTAAGTCTGCTCAAGCAGTAAATTCCAAGAGAAAAAAAGAAAATCTTCCATTAAGATCTTCCTGCTCCCCTGCATAGGGTGGTAAAGCTATTGTTCACAAGAGACTGACAGGGTAGGACAGCAGTAGAAACGCTCCATCACTGACAGTAAGCAAACAACAACTTCTTCCCACCCCAGAATGATGATCAAAATACATTTCGTCTACAGGTACGTCCATTACAGTAGCCTTAGACACACTTTTAACATTTTCAAACAGAGTTTTCAAGTTGACCGGAGTCCTTAAAACCAGCTTACTCTGTTCAGTCCAGGCGTCAAAAAACCCAAGAGTAGCTACGTGATCAACACTGCATGACACACATAACCTATGCACACATACCTCTATGGTGAAGGTATCTTTGGTAGACTCGTATGTAACATTAAGCGTTAAAAGATGTCCGTGGAAAGAGGCACCATGAGGTAGAATAGTTCTGGGAACGGAGTAAAGGTCCTACAGGAAGGGAAGGATGACAGTAAATACCACCTTTGAAAACAAAGACATCTCTATGATGGTATGTAACAAAGTTACTAGTGTTACATAGGTTTAAATAACTTTTACTAATTTTAATAATATTGGAAGTTGTGTTCTTAGCCTTGCTTACTAAGAAATTACATATCTTACCTCTATTGTTATCACATAACGCTCTGCCAACAGCAGCAGTCTCTCAATTATTACAAGTTTAGTTGACCTAGAGATAAACGTTGAAAACAAGAGTAACTTGTCTCAGAGATTAATTTTCAATGCCAATGGGTAACCACCACAAATTAGATGTTTTTAAATATAACTCCTTAGAGTTAATTCAGTTGAAATTAACTAGGAAAACAGGCCAAGAAGCCTGCATTATACTGCTTGAGATGTAGCCAGCTTCAGAAGAAGCTTCATGTTTCTAAAGGTACACCCCGCGCTCATATTTAAGCTGCACACATTTAGGTATGTGTAAGTTAAGCTAGAGGATGAAAACCCATCCTTTTCTCTCCCAATTAAAAAAAAAAACCCCAAACGCAAACCAAACCCCACTGCCCCAGAAATATTACATGACTAACAGGCTGGTAATAGTTTGTGGATTTTTCTGTGGCTTTTTGTGTTTCTCTCTTTTTTTTTTTTTTTTGTTTTGTTTGGTTTGGTTTTGGTTTTGGTGGTTTGGAGTGGGGGGTGTTGGGTTTCTCTGTTTGGTTGTTGTTGGGGTTTTTTGTTTGTTTATAACACAGGTTTTTCAAAGTCTCTTTGGAACTCAAATTGCATTGTAATTGGTATATTCAACTGAGAAACCACCAGAATATACAACTACCAATACTGAGAATTTTAATTAGCACTCAAAATCATGTGGAAAGCAGCTGGGAACAAACGTCTACTGTCATATTTATTCTTTTAAAGGCAGGCCTACCTGTAAGGAGACTGAACTGATGTTGCTACCGTAGGCATAGCAGTTGCTGTAAGCATTTTTGTAGCTCTTGTAACAGCATGTGTTAATGTTGGACCACCAAGTGCAGAGCTGGCTGCCTAGAATACAAAGCAGAGCATAAGTGCTAGTTTACAAGGACAATTAGTACGTCCTGGAGAGCTAAGAGGACAAGAAATATTTGTGGAAAGAGATTTTTTCTTTAAATAGAATTATCGTAACCGATTATTCTAATTCTAGGATACAAAATTGAAAAGGATGTAGGTACAGGAACAATTAAATTTGCCCTTTACCTCTAATCGCGTGTAGCAATCAGCAATGAATTTCTTGTGCAGTGATACTGAATCCTAAAGATAAAATACACAAATTAATTAGAACTTAAACCAAAATCATGGGAATCACTCAAACTGACAGAACACAACAAATTACACATTTTAACATGCAGAGCATCAAGGCTCTATGAATGTCAAAGCATTTTCATGTACAAATATATGCCTACCTTTTTCAATCTAGGAGTTAGATTAATATAGCTGTAATTTATTATCAACTGGATAGCTTCATTGGCAATTTCTTCATCAGGTGACTCCATTGCAATCTTCCAAATGAAATCCATTCCTATTAATTCCAGTTTTTCTACACTCTACACAAGAGAGAACAATAAAACATGACTGGACTTCTTACACAATAGTGAGTGGAACCACAGGAACAAAACAGTTTTGCATCTGCTGGAAAAGCATATTTTGACTGAACCTTAAAAATTTTCTTTTCCAATACACTGCCAAGCTTTGGCACAGTGCAAAGTGAAATCAATAGCTGCAGATTTGTATAGTTATGCTAGAAAAAAAAAAAAATTTGTTTACAGGTGGATAAACAAGTTCCAAAGAACACTCTCAGTCAAGCCAACCGAGAAATTAAAAACTTCAAAAGCACAGAGAAATTTAATCGGGAATGGAATTTGTTTCACAAAGGTCAACATGGTAACTAACCACATAATAAACCATCACAAAACCTACTATGATACTTGGCAAAAAATTATGCATTTGAAGTTAACTCTCTGTGATAAAGATCTAAAATGCCTATGGAAAACTACTTAACATATAACCATTACTTTAACAAAAACACTGAAGGATCATAGAATTAAAAGTTATTGTAGGTTAGAATTTTAATATTATAAGCCTAAATGTCTTGTAAAGAAGAAGAAAAAAAAAAAAAGGAATATTTCCCTGCTAGGGAGAATCAAAAAATGTACACTAGAATTCATGGTTATTAATAAAGAAGTAGCCCACTCACTCCTCCTGCAAAGCTTTAGAAGCTACATACCAGCTTCCAGCTACCGATTGCTGAATTTTAACTGTCATAATTCTGGACTTTTAGCTTCAGAATTTAACAATGTTAAAGCTAGAAGGATGATCTGCATATTAAATACAAACAGGACCATGTCAAACAGCCACTAAAGAATCCTTGCCTTGTCTCATCTCCCATCCCCAAGATGCCACAGGTAGTATATAAGAATGTACTTGCCAGAACACTCACCAATTGAGTTCCTTGCCTCTTTAGTCGATGGTCACACAGGTTCACATTTTCAAAGAAAGTCTTAAATAAACTAAAACCTGAAAGTGAAAAAAAGGTGCAAGCTTTTTATTCAGGTCAGGCTAAGTTTCTATGCTTTTTTTAAAAAATGAAGATATCAAATACAGGAGACGACCTTTTCCCTCTACAACTATTAAAACTCAAAATGATAGGAAAAGACCACTTTATTATATTGATTTACGGAACTGTTTGGATATTTATTCTGAAGGCTTAGGAAGCAGATTTCTGATATGTATTTCAGAAACAAATCTGTTGACCAAAGCCATTTTCTTACCATTCATAGTAATTTCATATGACTCCAGTTTAAGAATTTTCTCTTTGAAGAGCTGTTGCTGTACATCACTCTCTAGATCATGCTGTCCTTTTGTAAACCACTCAAAGCACATCTGTGAATGAAAGGCAGATGTATTTTTACCCCATTGTCACGGCAAATAGTTTTATATAGCATTGGCAAACTATGTCAGATACTGTAGTAACTGATCTTACAGAAGTTTTATCTACAGCAAGAGGTTCAAAATCTAATGTCCTAGTAACCTCACATATTATACCGGCTGTATTGCAGCATTAGGGTACTGTACTTTCATAGTTATCTTTCACCCAAATAATGCTGAATATCTCTTTTATGACTCCACAAACTTGCACCAACCCCTTTTGAAACCAGCATCCATAAACCTGCAACTAATCTCCTGGCCAACATTCCTCCTTCAGTCAAGTTTAATGTTAAAAGAGCATCCTAGTCATAAATGAACATGTAACAGTGGCTCCATTAGCTTACACAAAGCTTATAAATGCCTTATGAGTTTGTGTTTGCTACTTAATGTTTCACATGTCTCAACAAACACACATGCTATTCATAATCCATTAAGATTCACTCTGCAACCACAGACACCAACTTTTCAAGTTTTTCTTACCTCTCGATCTAACTCACAAACATCCTGGCCAGTTACAAGGCATTCCCAGATCTCCCTGGCACGATTCCAACCCAAATAAAGGGTGGCTTCTTGCAGAAAAAATGCCAAAAATTTTAGATGTGCCTCCAAATACTGAGAAAGAGGAAACAAAAACTCAAGCTTAAGACTTTTCTTTCTGAAGCAAGAACTCTGAGCATTCTTTTTATTCTTTGCAAACTTAGTTGTCAAATAACAGTACACTTTGCAAAGCTTGGAAAGCAGAAATTGTTTCTGCAGTGAGATTTATTTCTATTTTACACAATTTTTAACATTACTTCTTTTTGATTACCTTTCTGAAAAGAAACATTAAAGTCCCCTTGGATTTGCTATTACTTTCCTGATATTGATATTATTTGACACTAGTTATTAAGTCACGAATAGTGTGGAAAAAATAATTATCAAAACCTCAGCAACAAACTGTTACAAGCTATCTGTATGTGTGGCTTCCATGTCCTAACTAGTAAATCTGTTTCAGGTTTCAAGAGCTTCACACCAAATTCAAAGGTATAGTCTCTACAAGGGTAGTTGAACTGAAGCTGGTGGAGAAGCTGAAGATGCACAAGCTTGGAGACAGGAGGTCCTGGGGTGGAGAGATCTAGCTCTCAACCAGTTAAAGACTTTGCCAAGAAACTTGTAGATTGTGATCTTTGCCCACCCTTGCTCTATAATATAGTAACAAGGCTACAACAAGCCCTAATAGGTAAGTGTCAGAACTATAAATAAAAACTAGTGTAATTATTCACCAGAGAGAACACACATACCAGTGAATTCCAAAAATGAAACATTACCTAATCTTATGCAACTTGGTCAGTAATACACTACATGTTTTCAAAAACCTAAGGTAGTAAGAAATTCAGGGTTCAGTACCTCCCGGTAAGTGTATCGGCCATCCACTAACGTTGCTCCAACAAGCCCTCCTGGACCCGCCACAGATGCAGCCAAACGGTGGCATGATATTAAGCTTCCTGTCACCAACTTCACTATTTCAAAGTTTTTCTTTAGATCTTGAATAATGCTCTTGGCAAAAAAAAACAAACAAAAAAACCCCCAAAACAAAAACCAAAAAACCAAAAAAACCCACAAAACATTGAGAGAAGAGATTTTTAAGAAAATACATGAACAGGCACATGCACACAACAGTCTGCTCTTCTACAGACATCTGTCTCTTATCAGGAGGAGTAACATTCCCCCCTCACCAGTCAGCTGTATCCCTTCCAAGCATCCAAAGCCCCCTGACATTAGCGTTTTCAGCATGTGCTGAAATACATGTGCTGCAGATTGCAAACAAAGTCCCACACCTCCACTCAGCCACTGTATAACACATGTGACTTGCTGGTATTTTAGTCTGTTTTCCAAGAGTCAATGTCAATTCAATTACAAAGCAGCTGGTCTAAACATTAGCCATTGTTCATTTCTTAACAGAGCCTGTTAATTATTCTACAAAAAGCTGAGAATAAAATAAATTAGTCCCGACACAGCAAACAGATTTACACGTACATATACATGCACACACAAATGGACAGCACACAACACAGCATCTCTACTTGAACAATTTGTTTATGCTACATCACTAAAGTACTTGTCAAAATGTTTTTTAGTATTTTATTTCCTCACTTCTAAATTCAAACTTCCATGTTCTACAGAAGCAGAGCCACACAGATGTAACAAAGGCTTCAAAAATCATCTCAGCATATATTCTTACCTTGTCTTGTTTTTGGTAAGTTTGCTTAATAAATGAACGCGTGATTTCATGGAGTTGACGTAATGCTGGCACCACCCACACAAATTGAGGATTATTGTGCTGGGATGACTAGTAGTAGGAAAGGTAAAAAAAATTACACATGTGTACATGCTCAACAACTGATTAAGTTTCCTCTTAGACTCCTAGAAGCCTAACAACCTCTATTAATGCTGCTGTTTCAAAACAACAGCTACTAGCTCTGAAGGCTTCAGTTACTTGTTCCTGGTTCCTTTCCAAACACACACAAGGTGCCCTTCACTTTCTACAAGAAGTCCTTTGACACACACATATGCCATTTTGCTATCCTTATTATTAAGCCCAAAGTACCACCTCCTTGCTAGAGAGCATGCAAATTAAGTAGACAAAAAGAACTCAGTTGCACCAGGGAGAGATGATAACCACCACCTTTCCTCAATTATGGGAGATGAAGCAGGCCTGTTAGGGCATAAAAGGGCAAATCCAGTCAAATGTTATTTATTGCTGAAGCAAGAATAATAGAAGAAAGAACCTGAAATACTACTGAGGGTTAAGAGATGAGAAGAAATTTCTGATTGGTGCTGCGAGGAGCCCTCTGATAGGAAGCAAAGGATACTTAAGCTGCATTTTGAAAGAGATCCTACAAAGAATAACCCTCCTACCTCATTGTTAGAACTGCTCATCACTTTTCTGGGAGGCTTCATTTTCTGTAAAGTTTGACCACACAAACCAGTACTGAGGTTGCTTGTTCAGAAAAGTGATGTCTGGTTTAAATACTGACAACAACCAATACCACCTACACACTTAGAGAGATTAAAGTAACCTGCCCATAACAGAAAACTCTCCACTGAAGACTCCCTCATGTATTTGAGAATGCTGCCTTAATATTACATTCCCTCCCAGTTTATGTCTTCATTTCCCGTAATGAAGGGAAGTAAGAAAATTAGGTATTTTTAGAAGTCTGCTGTATGGTTACCCCAATCCCTTCTAGCCTACAATTATAGCTTTCCACTAGTGTTTCCCACTGCAGCACCCTTGTAAAGGTCCTTGCTAGAACGTAATTAAAAAGAATGCAAGAATAGGAAAGCACAAGAGAAGATCCGAAAGAAAAAACTGCAAGTTTTACAGACATTGAGAATTCAAAGTTTGCAATCTGTATTCATAAACACACACACAAATAGTGTGACTGATATTGAGAAGCAACATACTATGCCTCCTAAACAACTAATATCCTCTACAGATGCTGCAACACAGACAAAATCTAATTTATCATGAAAGAAATGAATGAAAAAAGTACAAGCCTTTTTCTTTATTTACAGTGTACTTCAGACAAAAAAAAAAAAAAATAGACAGGAGCATTCCTGCAGACCTCAAGAAAAACCGCCTGCTATGTGAACAGTGCAGGATAGAATATATGCAGTCTTTTAAGCCATGCACATCTCTGCTGCTGCCAGGAAACATCTTAGCACAGGCAGCTGCAGGAATGGCTTCTTTATGTTAGATGAAAAGAGTTTAAGTATTTTATTAAAATACAAAACTACTATGATTTAAATATCAATTTGCATTTTGAGACTTAATGGTCATGCCAGAACACATGCTTAACTCAAAGAAAACTAATCTAGGCTTTCACATGAAAGGGACAGTTAAAATACTGACATACCTTTATAGTGGTTCCATTTGCAAATTCTAACCTTGGGCCCATCCTGGTAGTTTCCCATAAACTGATCACTCCTTGTGCTGAAAATTTGCTTAAAACAAAGGCAAGAGACTTACTATGAGTCTCATGGTCAACAAACTGGCTCACACAAAGCCTACCCCTCTCATGGACTCCCCAAGGTAAGAACTTACAGATGGGACACGCAATTTGTGCATCTTGAAAGAAAGGGCAACATCAAGGCTAGATAACATTACATTTTGGAAAAGATAAAATAATAAACCAACCCTCTTAATATCCTCTATGCATTTGATGATGTAATTTCTTTTCACTGCCTCTTTCACTGCATAGGCATCACTGAGGATTGTCAGATGTTCCTCCAAGGCCTGCTGAATAAGACTACATGGTAAAGTTGGAAGATGAGCCAGCTCCCAAAGTACCTCCAGAACCTAGAGGAAGAAGTACAAGATCAGTCAGGACCTAGGAAGTACAGAGACTAGCAACCCTACATTCAATAAAGAAAAAAACCAAATCAAAAACATTCACATGCCTTTCCAGTGGTTGTCTCCACCCGTGCTTCTCGACCAATGCGCCCTATCAGGCTCAACAGCTTCTGTCGCACTCTATCACTCTCTGTCTCCCAGCTCTGCATAGCAAAGAAATAACATTCACTATTAAAGCAGCAAGCACTGTCAGTCTGTTAAGTCTCAAGCGTACACAACAATATAATTTACAATTATGTTACTGCAGGAAAATCAAAAACCAAACAAGTATGTTTCCACCACACATATTTCCTTATTTTTGTTACTGGGAGTTACAGTACTAATGTGCCCAACTCTTTTTCAAATATAAACTGTAAGTGACTAAATATAATAATAACATCTCACTTTAAGTACCTTAGCACTGTCTATATAACATACTTAAAATCTAAGTCAATTAGCAAAACAGTAACATACCAGGCTTTTGGGTTAACAAACAAAAAAAAAATCAGTATTAAAAGTGGTTTTTTTATAGCCAATGTTATATTTATATATTTATGTAGGAAATATAAACATATTCAAGGCATTTGCCTTTTGGTATGCTGGATGCACAAGTATGTCTCATCAATTCTCTTCCTAAGGAATGTAAATTCATGTGAAAACTTACCTTTTGGATTAGAACAAATAAATGATTCAGCTGATCAGAGCTAAACTTCACAGCAGCTGCAGCAATAATGGTATGTATGTTTTCAATCACAGTGGACGATTGTCCCGACTGAAAAGAGGAGGAAAAACATGAGAATGTAGGTCTCCCAAATGAGATAGAGAAAAATCTTAATGTAAGCATTATCCTACTATTCATACTAATGAGAAAGAATAACAGCTTTTGATATGTTAGAAACACAAGGTAAGAATAACTGTCTCTGCTCCTCGTTTCACTGGCAGAGGTGTCTTTGGAAGTAATTCTAAAGCAGGAAAGAACAAATTAGTCTGCCATTATTACAGCAGCTTCAAGATGCTGCAGTGCCTCATACCGCTGTAGGGTGTGGTGCCAGCAATACAAACATCACCATTTTTATTGCTTGGTTAAGTTCATGTGTGGGGTGCTCCATCTCTGACACTCTTTAAGGCTTTACTCAAAAGTAAGCAATACAAAATCTCCTCCCACACTGATGGGAGCACCATGGTAACAACAGCCAGAAGAGGGAAGGAAGTATTGCATTTTATTAAAGAATAGAAGTGAGTGAGCTAGAATCATACTTCAGCTCTACTAAGCATGCAAGACTTGCTACCATGCCCGCACATACTGCGCATCTGACAGCATCCAATGAGGTTAGTCTAAAACTTCAACATTTGGACAGAGAAGAAAACCATTTCCTGCAGCGGAAGATTACATTTCTGGTCAAAATTTCCACATGTCATTTGCATTAATCAGTCAAGCCACCTTTCCTACACAGCGATAAGCTGAATATACATAAAGTGAATGTGAAAAGATGACTTGTCAGTCAATTATATGTATGTACAGGAAGTTAAATGGGAATTCATACAGTTTGAGCCCACTGTCTTTAAAGTCACACTATGAGCTGCATTCAAATTTACACCTCCAGCCATGAAAATTAATAGCCTTAGGCATGGTCTTTGGTCTAGACAAACACTTTATCACCTATTTCAGGCTGACAACCTCTTATTCCAAGTCAAATATTTTTGCAGCCCCTTAACACTTGTTGCAAAGAACTGAACTTCAGCATAAGAATTAACAGCTGTGTTACAAGAAATTGCCAGAACACTTGATTTTAAATGGTAAAGAAAGAAGCAGAAGAAAGCCTTTGCATTAATTATACTGTTAAGATCTCAACACCTCCACTTTGCAATAAAAAGATGCATATATTATAAACAAACAAATCCCACCGTTAGAATGTTTGCTTTTGTAAGGCAGTCTAAAAGCACCTGCCTGGTCTTGGTTGCTTACCTGAATTCTCCAAATTTTAGTGAGCTCGTCTAAAGATAACTTACTGCCCAGCAGTTCAATAATTCCCTTTATACGATCACAGTATTGCGCTTGGTCTATATTACCTATGAAACAAAGGCAACTAAATTAATATATTTAAACCAGTATTAAATACATTAAATGCATAAGAATAAACAAGTTCTTTTAAAAGAAGGGAGACAAAGCTATCTTCATTTGAAAGTTCTTTCTCTACTGTTACAGACAAACCTATGAGTCCAAAGAAAAAGAACAAGGCTCTTTCCATTTTTTATTTTACTTCATACATCTGATAGCAATTCACACCTATAGAACGTTACTACTTGGATAAACCCCCCCTATTTTCTCTCTTTTCTAGAGGCTAACAATATACAAAGATAAACTGAGAGTAAAAACCCCACGTACAGCAGAAGACAGCTGCACAGATGTCAAATAGAGGACTAGATAATAGTTGCAGAATTTGCAGGGTTTTCCTTACTCTATTTTGACAATGACAAAAATCTTGAACTCCTTTGTTAATAGTCCTATTAAAATGTATTTAAAGGGACAGATGGAATTTTTAAATTTAAGACATTCAAAGCGCATGCCAAAAGTCTTTGTGAAAGTGCTTACCTTCTAGAGCAATTGACAGAACAGAATTTTCTACTAGCCAGTTTAGTAATCGGTCTGTATCTATTGCATTCTTCACTGACTTGGATACAGTGCTGTCTTCTATTAATTTTGTTACCTAGAAATTGCAAAATGTGAGATTCTAACAATGATTCCCACATGAATTATATAGGGACACAATGAAATCTATTCGAAAGGCTTACTACAAAGCTTAAGTGTGAATCCTGAAGTATTTTGAGCACGGGAGGTGTTTGGGGTTTTTCTGTTTGGTTGGCTGGTGTGGTTCGGGTTTTTTTTGCGTTTTGTGTTTGTTTGTATTTGTTTTTTAATAAGCTGTTTAAAGGCAAATTCCTAACCAGAAACACCTCCTTGTCATCAGTCTCTTGATACAGTAGATTCTTATTCTCAGTCTGACACAGAAAAGCTGGCCTGTGCTGCCAGGTATATTTCTACAGATATACCAGAAGTAGGTTATCTCAGGCTTCTGCTTGTTACACACAAATCAGTGTCCTATTTTTTATCCAACATAGAACCGATACAGGCTCCTCACTCTAGCGAGTAAGAGTACATTTCTGCTAAAGCCTTCAAAAGCCACACTTCCGTAACTTCACCAAGGACACACAGCCTTTATGATTAAGAACCAAACAGCAATGAGGTTTAACATCTCAATTTTCCCATAAATAAAGAAGCAAAAAGCACAAAAGAGGGGCTCTAAAACACCTTACAATGTCTGCATACTAAAAAAATGCATTTTTTTTGGACACTTAAATTGTGCGAGTTCTGGAAGGAAGAGATGAATGAACAACTCTATTTAAACCACAACTCCCATCAAAAATGAACTGTTTTCTTCTACTTAGATGTAAGATTCTAGCACGAAGAGCCCTGGTCCATAAACTCCAGCTCCTAGGTGCTACTACAGTGTCCATGTACAACCGTAATAAAAAACATAGTTACACAGTGTAATGACCAGGTATAACTGGACTGGGACACCAGTCCAGGATTAAGTCTCATTTGGGTTTTTTTGCCCTTTTCTCTTAATGAGAGGAGGAGAGAAACGGGATATCCCATAGGATGCTCTGAATTATCAGGGTTATCTCAGAGTGAATATTCAATGAATAGCATAGATCATTGCTTATAAATCAATCTGAAATTGCAGTTCTTGGAAAAGGTTCAAACTATGGCTAGTTGTAGTCTAACTGAAAGGTCACAGTCTTTGCAGTGGCTACTAATGTTACAAACAACTCCTGTCATTAACTTGTTTCGGTATTTATTACGAACTGAGCTTTTGCTAAGGCAACATAATTTGTCAGGAAATATTGTGCCACCTCTTTTTTTAAGGTTGTGGTTTCGATGGCTTATTAACAACCCATCCCACCTACACACATGCACATGTGCGCGTGCACGCGCACACACACACACAAAAAGCAAACCTACTTCTTTGAGGGAATTCATTTTTGCACTGAAGTGAGGAGATTTTAACATGCGCAATAGAATGTCCAGGCGTAAGTCATCTACCGCAGTTACCAAATCAGGTTGGAAGCGCATACACAGCAGTTTGATACCAGACAAGAGCTCAGGGATACTGACTAGTCTCTGTTTAAAACAACAACAACAACAAAAAAAGACAAATAGAGGCATTGCTATTTTTGCTATTTTGTTTCAGACTTCAATGATTCACAAAGAGTAGGTTTAGTGACCCAATACAGACTGTTTAATCTATGAAATGCAGTACCATGTACATCTGAAAGTATTACTTGTACACTAGAAGTTTTAAAACAAAACCTTTGGTTAAAGTGGACTCTCTTGCTACAGATTTGGAACACTAAATCACTCCTCTGTAGTTATGCACACTTTCCAGTTTACAATTAACAATTTAAGTCTAAGTAAAAAATCAACACTCAAAAAATCTTATAGAACTGAATGCCAAATTCAGGGTAATACAGGAAGTAGTTACAAGTTACACGGACATTTTATCAACAGTTACCAAATTCTCAGAAGCAAACAGCTAACGCAACAATCATATGCATACAAATTATAAGAATTTAACAGACTGCAAGACAGTAAGCATCTTCAAGTCAGTTAGAGAAGTGAGCATTCAGCACATTGCAGAAGGGTACCAACAAGAACGTATTTGATAGCAACACCAGCAAAGTATTTTAAAAATGGTCATAACATCAGATATCTACTGAAAAGGGTATTGAATGGAATTGGGCAAATATATTTTGTTCTATGTCATTCAGTCAGAATTCATAACAGGCTGTATTTTTGCCAGTGAAAATAAAGCTATTGTTCTAGTCTACATTGCCAGCATTTCCAAGACACGCTGTAAGTTCTTCCTAAATAATTAATATATAAAAAATTACCTTGTCTTTCAAGTCCTTTTCTTCTACATTCTGTACATATTTAATCATTTTATGAATGACTGGGTCCAGCATGGGCTAAACAACATGAGAAAAGGCATGACAATCATTTTATGTTTCCTGAAATCAATTACATTACTCAGAAGATCTGGCTGCAGCAAAATGAAATACATAGCTGAAAACCCACAATTACCTTAGACATAAAGCAATACCTACAACATACATAAAACTATCCTGCTAGGTATGTCCAGAAAAAAGCAATTAGAGTAAGAAGCCATTTCAGACCACCATAATACAGGTTTGCAAAAAAAAGACAGACCGACCAACCAACCTTTCAAAATACATCAGTTATTAGATGCATGTGCCCTTCTGACTCCCTGTGGCTTCTAAACTACCTCCTCTTCAAATAAAGACTTAAAAAAATCAATAGCTTCTGTTAGTGAGTGCAGGTGTGAAGCCTGCAGTACATTTGCATGTACAAATATATCATGGTAAATTTTTTCCTGTACCACAATTTTTCCAGTGTAAACTCTCATATCCATGGGCTTGATCTCAGCCAGAAAGTTAAACTTAACCCAAAATCCATCCATCGGGCTAGATTCTTTTCCCACATGCTTGACACTGAAGAAGCTTACTAATGGCAGTGGCAAAGCTTCTCACTGTTGCAGATGTCGATACGTGACTACAGATCCCTGTGCCTAGAAAATTAATCTGAGCATTGTCTGAGCCCTCTATCCATCACCCTCAGAATGCTCAAAATGGTTCTTGCACTTTATGCAACGCGAGTTTTGAAGGCTTTTCAAATTAGTCACCAGTTTCACACCAACACAGCTGTAATCTAATTTTCAGTCCTTTGATAACTCATAACAAAGGCTTTTTACCTGTACTACAGAAGAGTTAAGATATTCTGCACAAACTCCAAATGGTTGAACTAATGCAGAGATTGCCTGAAAGAAATACAGCAAGTATTTAGGTGCATGTATAAGAGATCTTTTCAGAGCTAGTGGTCTATACCTTAAGAGGCAAATGAAGGTGAAAAAGTATTATTTATCTCATACGATAATTTCCAGTCATTTGCTACAAATTGATTTTGGTGTGCAAGTACTTTGCAACAACACATGGTTCAGGAAAGAGATTTACTCTACAGCGTACAGTATGTGTTATATATTTTTGCCTGAAACAAAAAATGCCTTCCCAGTTTTCACTAATCTTGGTCCTCTCATCATTCTGTTCAGTCTTCTCTGTCTGATCTTGTTTCAGTCACAGATACAAACAGACAGAAAGGGACAAATCACATTTTGGTTGCTCTCTACAGCAACGAGAAGTGTGAATGCAAAGCTTAAGGTTAAAGCCAGATGGCAAATTTCTTTCCCAAAGCATTAAGTGGGAGAAAGCTTTTGTAAATGTGTCATATACATGTCAAGATCTCTTCAATGAATGATCTTCAAGTGATATCTATTATGGAGAAATTAAATGCATAGAGGCATTTGTTTGCTAATAAATAATATCAAGAATTGTGAAATTGAGTGTGCACCACTACAATCAAAGGCCTAAATTAAGTGACACTGACCCAGACTTCCTTCCTAAGCAAGCAGTTATTAATCATTAAAGTCAAAGTTTCTATTGCAGGATCAGGATTTAAATCCGAGTTTTCCTATTGTTCTGTCATGCTCACATATGAACCTATCTCTTTATAAAAAGCAGCAAATATCAATATCCCAAGAAAAGAAGTTTAATTCTCTCCAAATGGCATTTCACTGAAAGCAGACTGATTTTATACTGGGGGACAAGATTCTAAATGACATTGTTTTCCCTTAGCCTCCTTGTTCTTCAAAGCTTTAAAGATTCTGAAGTCTCCTGAATATAGGTTAGGAAGCTAAAACTAAACAAATTAGGCTTTGTCACCAAAAATAGTTTAGCACTGTTGAACCAGTCAGTTTTTAGACACAGCTCTTGAAAAGTTGCTTAGGATTAGACAGTGTCTGTCTTCCTAAGGATTTTTTTTTCCTTAAACAATGATTTCTATAATAAATGACAGCAGTCAACTCACTTGCAGCTAAATGCAGCTACAGCTGAAGTAAACAGAAAACCAGGAATGTACTGGTGAATAGACAGTGAAACTAGATTGACTGATGTCTAATAGGAAGACTGAATGTTAGCCAGAAAGGTACACTAACCCTTCCTCTTTTCTGTGAAGTCTCAAAAGCTCTTTAGTTAGGATTCTTATGCACTACCTCATTTGACCTCCAGTCTGACAGCACTTCTCCAGGGCTCTGTGGGAGTGTTGTTCCGGTACCAAAGCAAAGGTAAGACCACTGCCAAAAGGGATGCTACTGGTTCTACATGAAGTATGTAATGGAAAGGGAGAAGTCTCATGACAGAAGACGAACTTACCCCAAGTTCAATATCTTCTGAATTGAGTTTGGACTGAATTGCTGAAAAACCACCCAACTCTGCAAACTGAAATAGAATAATCAGTATTATGCTAGTGAACTACAGTATTTTATGTTTTAAATAAGCTATTATAGGAAATACTCCATTGACAGTTCCTGGGATGCCAACAATATCCTTTACCATGGCACATCACATTCAACATAAGCTTTATGTTTTCACGGAAGTTCAGGGGCACACTGGGGAATGCAATGCAACTATACCTGATACCAGTTAAACATCAAGCTAGAAACACTGTCTTGGGCAAAAATGGTTATAGGGAAGAAAGCTAGACCACATACAGCAACAGCTGACCGGCCTGGCACGTTTGACTGGGAAACAGCACCGCAGCCTAAGCTGAGCTCCTGACTTCCTCTAATCATAGCTATCACGTTAGGGTAAAGGTGCTCAAGGGAGAAGGCAGCAACTCAAAAAGACATATGTAGCAAGGCCCCTTCCCTATATATAGGCAGGATCAAAATCTTAAACTTTTTTTTTGTGGTAGTCAGAAAAGTAAAGAGTGGAAAAACAAGTCTGGAGGGGGAGAAGAAATTATCTCTGAAGACCAATGAATTCAAGTGACAAATAACAATTCTGCTTGCTTTACAGTTACTTACTCTGTTTACCAGATCCACCAGCCACCCATGAGGTTCCTTGAACAATTAAAACATTAACAAATTAGTAGCTGCAACATTAATGCTACACATTTGTCTTCTGAAACAGAGATTTGGACAGACACATTCAGCCTATTAACCCACACCTCAAATGCATGCACTATTATTTCAAAGAAAACAGCAATGTGTTTGTAACAGCTCCTTTAATAAGTGTGTAACTGGAGCTCTGGTTGGTTCTCATTAGCATCATCCTTTTTTGGACTCCGCTTGACATCACTGACCACGTGCTGTGGCAACAGTACACGCTGTGGCTGCTGACTCACAAGCAACTGTATTTATAGCACATTAGCAGTGTGAAACATTACTAAAGAGCCCTTCCCAAACCAGCAGATGTAGAATTTTCTTTCTACGGCCACAAACTTGTTTCCTGAAGGAGAGATCAACTCCACTGATGCTTTTTTAGACCCCACTCATCTGGAACAACTGTGACAAGACAGTGCAAACCTCAAAAACTGCCTCCTTGCCAGTGTGTCTTACTTGAAGATACCCTATCCTTGGCTGTCAGAAAAGCATGAATTCTCTGCTAGAACTGTACACTTTGAGTTATCCTGGTCATTTCACACTCAACAGCCAAACAGATGTCAGTCCTTAGCTACAACAGATCTACCCATCTGACTGTGGTGCTACTTTAGCCATGAAAGTACACCAATTTCTAAATCCAGCCTCTAATAGAGAGCTGGGATAATTTGAGAGGACAAATTCATTTATACAGACCAACATGTACTGAAGATCTATTTGCTGTAATTCTTGGTGACACATTTAAGCTTTCTTGTGTTATAAATACTTACTAATCAAACAATCTTTTCTGAAACAAACACATCTACCCTAAAAATAGCTTTTAGGGCATGGCTATGCTCACCTTCTGAAAAGTGGATATGGGCGAGACAGCATGCATGTTCCCCTCCCCGAAGACTTCTGCCCAGTTTCTCTGGCATACCTTCATTCGATTCTTGAAATGATATTCATTGTCGGGGTTAAATGCCTTGAAAGAAAAGCCCATGGCAATGAACAGCGTGGGTTATGCCAGTCTCAAAACTTATCTTGATAATAATTGACTTTTTCAGTTGAGCATTTTCCTGGTTGACAGTTAAAGATCTAGCAAAAAATAAAGTTTAACAGAAGACCCCTGCTCCTGCCTCTCAGTTCTCACTGTAGAAAGCATTCTGAAGCTTCCGTTCTGTACAGACAATATCCAATACCCATGTGAGCCAGATAGCCACAAAAGGGGGAAATGAACTCAAAGTATCAGTTTTAAAAAATAAACAGTGAAATGACAGCAGATGTGGTATCAGTTTTAAAAAATAAACACTGAAGTGACAGCAGATGTGGTGTGTTGGTTTGTTTTTTTTTTTTAAACACACTAGTTTTCAGAAGTTTTGAACAGCACTCGCGCCTTAGGTATTGCATACTGGATGTTAAAAATCTGCAGCAAGCAATGGCTGCAGATTGTAAGACAATACACCACAACTTAAATAGTTAGAAAAAGCATCAGCAGCATTAATATGAAATGCCAAATACCCAAATATTAGAAACTGCATCAGAGAGTCAAATACCATTGTAAGTACACTGAGCAGGCCCACAGGAATAGGATCTTGTTTTACTCTTTCTGCAACCAGGTCCACTAGCAGCATAAGCATGTTGTATATTCCTTCATGGATTTCAGTTCCCCATTTGTGAACAGCACTGGATGTCAACAGCTAAAAAAAAAAAAAAAAATTTTTTTTAAAGTTTGAGCACAATCACACAACAGGAAAAATTTATCAACCCTTGAGACTGTTTTCAGGCCAAATGTTTCCTTAGAGTGTACTAATCACTGTCTGGTGTGTTTTTCAGATGCTCTTCCTGCACTAATGGCTTAAGAGTTAATTAAATTTGTAATTTTATTGAAGAACACCTTAAATCACAGTTTATGACAGAAAATAAAATGTATCAAAGCAAACTGTTTTCCATTTCCATGCATTAGTAAAGACTGTAACCTTTGCAAAGAACAACTAATATGAAACTAATTTGTTTGCAGATTGAACACACAACTATTAAGTCTTCAAGTAGGCGTGCCACAAAGCTGCACTGATTCAGCTGTAATAACCATTTACCAATTCACACTTTGAGCAGTTTCCATTGGAAAACAAAGAATATGCACCATGAAGAGAGAGGTATTTAATTCTGCTTTCCCACCTACTGAAATATGTTCTTTAAATCTGGTCTAATCTGGTTGTTTAGAAAGGACATTGAGCTTCCATCTGCAAACTTCATCTAATTTCTGCTAGCTGTGTCTGAACATAAGCAGTTAAAAAGCTTACTACTTTAAATACAATTACTTTTTGTACCATTAATAGAGTTTCTTGCAAATATTTCAGCAAATTGTAATTCAGCACACTCTGAACTTAGATTTCTACAGACTACCCTTCTGGAGGAGCAATCTACACCGTTCAGTTAATATGCAAAAAATACCAAGTGATTTAAAAGCATTATATGTAAGGTTATTACTCTAATAGCCAAATGGAAAAAGATTTTTTTCCCTTAAATTTCTATTTTCCTTAAGTATACTTATATCCTCAGTATTTTAAGATTAGGACTGAGTAACTTTTTAAAAGGTGTAAATATGTTTTTATACATATGGTCAAAAACTGGGCAAGAAATTTAGGCATTATCAAAAATGGATGGAATAGTGGGAAGTAGAGAAAATTCACAATGACCCAG
The DNA here is from genome assembly GCF_026419915.1 of Harpia harpyja. Lineage (NCBI taxonomy): Eukaryota > Metazoa > Chordata > Aves > Accipitriformes > Accipitridae > Harpia > Harpia harpyja. The sequence continues at coordinate 40,336,475 of NC_068950.1, forward strand.
AGAAGAACAGCCACAGAGGCATATTAGGCATTAAGCACTGAGGGGAAAGACAAATTATAAACATATCATGAAGAGTTAAGAAAGAATTTAGCAATCCTCCAAAGAAGGAGCAGAAAGAATAGAGTTAAAGGAAATCTGATTCTGAACTTGCCACTAATGGCTGTATCCAAAGATCTTTAAACCTGTCTGTAGGCTTCACTAATTACTATAGAGCTCTTCATTTAAGGACAGGGGAGGCGGGGGAGCAGAATTGGCCAGAGTTGCAGAACTGGGACTTTGTATGATTTTAAATTTAACTCTATGTATGATTTTAATCTAGGAAAATAATCTGAGTATGCTTTTAATCTAAAAACACACTCACCAGTTACCACAGTTTCTGAAGTCTGGATTACAAAACACTATTTCTGCCATGAAGAACACAAAGAAACATTGAATGGGTCTACTGTACCCTACTTACCTTTTTAAATGCTTCAGGCATGCATCTGTCCATAAATCTCTTGCAATTCTCATCAGAATCAGAAAGACCTTTACAGAAAGGAGAGTGCTTTTTTAAAGTATTTGAAAAAAAATACTTTTTAAGATTACCTCAGGGACCTCATTGCAAGTTTTTGGGAACACCAACCAAACCCAGCAGTAATAAGTGTGCTACTGTTCATTCATAACTAGCATGTTTTTCAGCCACAAAAAAGTGCGAGTCAAGAGAACTTGCCTTTTAGAAATAAGAAGTTTCCCAATGTTCCATCTTTTACAACTTCTTCAAGCTTTATTAGCACCATAAGTATTTCTCCCTTCAAGGTTTACAATTTATACTAACTTCAGATCATTGCTGATGCTTCACAGCCTCCAACCAAAATCAACTCTAAGTACAGCCTTTTAACAGAGGTTAGAAACAAAGAAGCAAACCAGAACCACCTAACAACTTCGATTCTTCCAACACATTATAACATCCCTTTAGTCTGCCATCAGGCATGATGGAAAAACTATCTTGCACTCTCATTCTATATCAGTTGTTCGGCATGATGCCTCCATAACACTCTTAAGCCCAGCCAAAGTACTGAAAACAGAAAAGTCAAATTCAGGTCTAATGCACTATAAGCATTTCACTAGGGAAAAACAACCAGTTACACAAGTGTGGTACAGCATGGATTTAGATGACAGCTTGTTTTTACGAATGGAAAATAACCAGCACAATGAAAAAAAGAGTCAGTAATTCAGCTCTGAAAAACAGTAATTCCTACAACCATTAGAACATAAAGAAACATGTGCTCCACTTTTTAAAAAAGCTTAAGCAAACAAATTACTTTAGAGAAAAAAAAAAAGAGAGACCGACATTCTTTTTACAGCATTGGGTAGAATAGTTCACTGTTAACCACTTTCACAGAGATGTGATCATTCTGCAGGGTGCTAAGTAAACAACTGCAAGATTAACACGAAAGACATAACTGCCCACCATACTGCTATGAAATCCTTTGAACAGATAATCTTTATACGTGTAGAAAGAGAACTTACCTAGTCTTGCTAAGTAGGTGGATGCAATTAGGCATTTGCCTAAAGACTCTTCCCGCTTATAGGGTATGGACCAGTGATCTGTTAAAACTCTGCTCTCCAGTTCATACAAGTTAGTTGTTGGAAACTCAATACCTTCACCAGAGCAATTCCCATTTTCATCATTTTTCTGTGAATAAAAAGGAAGTTCAAGTGAAACAATTTTTCTCTCTCTCTCTTCTAGACTCTTTAAAGGATTTAGTAGCTTCAGAAAAAGCGGCTGTGCTTGTAACAAGCATGTCAAATTCTCAACAACCCTGAGGCTGCTTGTGTTTTTCAAAGTAGAACTTAATACTTCAACTTGAATTGAAGGGATTACATACCTTTATGTATTTCCTGTAGGTGATAACTACTATATTTACATAACTAATTGCTAACTAATTGCCTATTTAAGTGGAAAATCTTGTTCCTTAGCATATCAGATCCTAGAGCCAAGTGATAAGTACTTCCAGTCCCTGTGAGACTGTAGAGAACAAACCTTGATCTTCATAGATCTGCATATTAATCCTCTGTTCAACAACTGCTGTCCAATATGGAATAGTTTATTCTAAGGTAGGCCAATTTCATCACCCTCTCTCCCCATCACATTAGGAAACACAAGACACTAATCCAGTACATCAGGACTATTTTTTTTTTTTTTTTACTAATTATCTAAAGGAAAATTTACATCTCAAATATAGTTGTCCAGCAAGGAAACTACAATTGTCCTTCTCCTGAAGTCAAAATGAGTTACTGGAAAATGTTCTGGAAGGCAAACAGGGAAAAAGCAAGCAGGTGTCTGCAGCTAAGCTTTACAGGTCTCCTTGCTAGTGCTGCTCAACAGCAGCTATTTCTGCTTACAGGCAGAACACAGAATTAGTCCCATGTTCTTTGCTAAGTGCCATATGAGGTAACTGCCTCAGTAGTGCCAAAGGAAAGAGTAGACAAGTCACTCATTTATTTTCTTTTGTTTCTTTTTTAACCTCCCATAGATGCTAGCTACCCAATGTGTCAAAGGGTTCACACGGAGTAACTTTCCCTGCCTTCGCAAGAGCAGACAACCCAAGCAGGAGAAAGGACAGAATGTCTGGATCAGGCCTGGCAGCAACCAGGAGCAACTATCACAGACAGAGGAAAACGCAAGTGCAGTGATGAGAGAGAAGCCAGGGACACGTAGGGAGGAAGGACAAGTGGGAAACACACTCAAGAGTGAAAAAAAGACAGTGTCAGGAAGGTGAACAGAACAAACAGAAAGGAATAAACCAAAAGAAAGAACTGAACTCAGGACATGGTATACAAAGAATGAAATCAATGTACGCAGACAAGTGGGCTGCCAGCTCTCTCACTGCACTTGCTATTTGCATGATTAGACCTGTTTATTAAAAAGTAAATGTGTCATATTCACTTTCATAATGAGTCAAAAATATTAAGCCAAGGAAACAGCAATTGTATAGAGCTTAGCCTTTAAAGTTAATTGGTGCAGGTGATAGCACACAGTGGCTGGACTTACTAACAGGTTCTGGAGAGCAGCAGTAAAATTTATAGGAACGGAACACAAAATAGTGCTCAGAAAAAAAAAATGTGTCAGTGTTTGGGAAGTAAGGTGCCACCTTTCCCCAAGCCTCTACTAAACATTTAGCCCTAAGTTTGTCATTATGGGAAGTTGTACTTTAACAGACCTGAATATCAACTTCTGAAACTGTAGTCATCTGATCTAGTACCGTGCATGGATGGCTGAAGTAATTCACATCTAGCAAATCATGCCCTATTTAAATACTTCAAGTTTTGGAGAAGAGATGTTTGAAGGTCTAAATGATAAGATACTAAAAGCATTTAAATGCAAAAAGTTTTCCAGAAAATACCCTGTTGTATTGATTAAACAAACAACAGTTAAATTTACAGCTTTTGTAAAGGACACCCATCCAGAACACAAAACCATTTTCTGTAGAAAATAAATGTGCAGCTATAAAGAAAGCCCTTACAGTAACAGTACAGGATACAATGATTAGTGTAATAAAGGTAGACTGAGTATAATATAAAGACCCAATTGCTAGGTGTTGAGCAATTTCAGTTCAGCCTAGACTTGTAGCAAAGGAAAGCAACATTTCAACAAATGATGACAGTAACTGAGCTACGGTTGCTCCATTCCCCGGAGGGGTGTCCACGTTAAATAAAACTAGTATTAGCAATGAATAGTTTAAGAGTTGCAGTCTAATAGCAGCACAGACCTTCAACTGTTTCTGAAAAACTCCACCTGTTCTGCTTCCCCATCTGCATCTAAGCAATGTTGCTCTTTATCTACCTCTTACCACACAAGTGATTGTCAGTGTCCGTAACAATGGAAATTCATAAGGAAAGAGTGAAATAACACATTCTTCACCATACATTCAGCTCCCACAAATAAGGGCATTATCATAAATCACGCTAAGGACACATCTGCCCTATTTCTGGATTGAGTCTACCAACAATGTAGTGAAAGGTGGTTTTTTTACACAAGAAATAACAATGAGTGCAGTACTGGGAATACTGCCCTAATAACAATGGGAACTATTTGCATTGAAGGAGCACACCTTCGGCACATTCCACTAATTAGAGACAACAAGTCTTCTTGCTTGTCAGTTTTCTGCTACTAAATCCCTGCTCAGAAAGTATCAGGTTTAATTATTTATTAATTTTAGAACGTATCACATACAAGTAGCTTCACAGCTACTGTGAAAAATGCAACAATCTCAAATAAATGCCCAGGTAGTTTAAAACTCAAATTCTACTTCAAACCATTAATAAATTCAATACCCTACATTTCTTGGAGATTACTGCTATGTTCAGTTCACATTACTGCAGACTTGAGTCTTGTTTCTTACAACATATCTAGTGTGACTAACAGCCTCTTTAAAGACTTATTGCTGCTTTTCATAACTAGTGTCCCTCTGTACAAGAAAACCCCCCAACTGTTCACCATCCAACTTTTAAATCGATTTGTGTACTGCTCTTTAAAGTGAGGGATTTATTAACAGCAGCTAACAGCTGCTGTAGCAAGGTGTGATGTCAGCTCAGCTCTTGGACAATTTTTATGTTGGCTCAGTAACCAACACAGGCTGAAGATCTTACTTGCTCTGTTGACATTTACAAATGCAACACATCACAGCTCTGAACGGGTAGCCACAATTAACACTTCGTAACTCAGGAGCTAGGAGTCACTACAGACTCTACTGACATGGGTCCACAAGTGAAATAAAAGGTGTTAAAGAAAGAGTATGCTATACATGAAAGTAAATAGTATACGAGGCCATGTCAGCCTCCCAAAAAGTGGTTTTCTGGGTCTCTTTTTTGGGGAATTACATACTTTAAAAAAAAAAAAAAAATAGAAACTCCCTCCCTCTCTTCAAATATATGACTTAAGAATAGCGTCTGCCAGCTGATGATGACCTAAATCAGGACTATGCAATTCTGGCTGAACAGATTTAATACTGGACTGGCACCTGACACAGTAAGGATTTGTAGGAATATTCTCTAGCAACAGAATAGTAAAAAGCAAAGAAACTATTCCTGGCAGCCAACGGGTCATCCAAAGATAAAACAGTTTAAAAGTCTGCAAGAATCATGTTTTCCGAGACAGAAAATCATGGTGCACATCACATATCCTGTGACTATTCTCCATTCTGCAGCCGAAATCTTGAGACCAAAAAAAAACATTTGCTGCCAAACCTTTAACATCATTTTCCATGCCTTCCAATATATCTCTTATTACACAAAAGTCCTGAAGATCCCCCCATTCTAACAGCATTACTTGACACTCTTGGCTTATTTTCAAGGTGTGAAAATGCAGTTATGTCCAAACATACAAACACAGGCTCCCAAGAGAAATATCTTCACATGAACAGTTTTGAGCACTGATTCAAGATTCTAACTCTGGGGACCTGGCACCTCCCGGAGTTGTTTGCTAGGCTAAATAAACAAAAATTTTTAAATATCTGATCAATAAAGCATTGCTTAAGTCTGCAGTATAAAACCTTCCATGGAAGATTAACACAGAACAAAGATTAGCCCTCACACAAAAAGTGAAATATGAATTAACTTTAATTGCCAAAAGGTCACAGTTCAAAGCTTCAAAATGTATTCCTGCAGTATTCAGCTAATTAACTCGTCAAACACTGTTTAACTAAAGCCACTGACATTTACCATACTGGTCACTTTACATAAAATAACAAGGAGTTTAATAAAGTGTTTTGATGCTAATTGGCAGCCTTAGTAATGAAATTAGTCAAATTATAATTTAAATTTGTTAATTTGATTTTGATAGAAGGCTAGCAACAGAATTTATTATCACCAGAGCTAAGTCACCTTATGTGCTCTTGAATCTAGTATAACTTACAAACCAGAACCCCGAAGTCATGTTTCTTTCAACAAGCAACAGGATCAGACTTTCTAAGATACCAGCAGACCAAGCAGCTGCCTTCACCCTCATGCCTCTCTAATAAGTGATTTTCACAAAATGACCACCATTTTGTAGCCAAGAAAACAGATTTTTCGATGCTTCACTGTACTGTCAAAAAAAAAAAAAAAAGAAACTGTATTTTGTTACTATGTACCTACAAACAGGACCAAATTTAATTGTTCTGAAGTAATGAAAAAAATGCTTAAAGCCAGAATTAGAAACCAAAAATTCTAAGTCCACCTTTCAGTTTTTATCACAGATATACTAAGCAATAACAAGGTGTCCTGGTTTCAGCTGGGATAGAGTTAACTGTCTTCCTAGTAGCTGGTACAGTGCTATGTTTTGAGTTCAGTATGCGAAGAATGTTGATAACACACTGATGTTTTCAGTTGTTGCTCAGTAGTGTTTAGGCTAAAGTCAAGGATTTTTCAGCTTCTCATGCCCAGCCAGCGAGAAAGCTGGAGGGGCACAAGAAGTTGGCACAGGACACAGCCAGGGCACCTGACCCAAACTGGCCAACGGTGTATTCCATACCATGGGACGTCCCATTTAGTATAGGAACTGGGAAGTGGGGGCGGGGGAATCGCCCCTGGGGGACTGGCTGGGTGTCGGTCGGCGGGTGGTGAGCAATTGCACTGCGCATCATTTGTACATTCCAATCCTTTCATTATTGCTGTTGTCATTTTATTAGTGTTATCATTATCATTATTAGTTTCTTCTTTTTTTCTGTTCTATTAAACCGTTCTTATCTCAACCCACGGGTTTTGCTGCTTTTCCTGATTTTCTCCCCCATCCCACTGGGTGGGGGGGAGTGAGTGAGCGGCTGCGTGGTGTTTAGTTGCTGGCTGGGGTTAAACCATGACACAAGGAAATCAATTTTCAATGCTTTGGCTTCCCCAGCTGTAAAGTGTCAACAGTGATACCTCCCTCTGCCACAGCATGCTGACGCACCATTCACTAGTGTTTGCAAAGTAGTGCAAGATGCTCAGGTGGAGGCAAGGTGAGAGACATACATCAAATACCCATAAAAACAGAGCATTTCTCTGCTCTCTGATCTACTATGCCATCAATTTGTGGGAGAAGCTATGAATCCTGAAGTCATGACTTGAGAGTCCCTCTATCTGCCAGACTACTGACTAAAGCAGCTTTTACTTTCACACCTGGATGTCAATTCTGTTTTCCTTTAATTAACCCCTAAAAGGAGGATATTCTGTTACCTAGAACTGAATCACAGGGGTAACAACTAAAAGACTTTCAAATAAATCAAAGCTACCACCTTGCACTTGCACTTGAACACACTAAGCATGAGTTATTGAATGTTTAAAAAAAAATGCTACATTTTCATACCTGTAATCTACTTGTTTTTTAAAAACTTGTGCTCCAGGAGCTTAAAGAACTTCTCTAAACCCAGGTTAAGTGGCAGATGTGGGAACAAAAATTGAAGAGTATTTCCCAGTGGCCTCTTCTTGCCATCAGATCAAACTCATTCAACCGACATTGCTAAGAGCAAACTTGGTATCCTTTTAAGAATATGACAATACTAGTAAGCCTCAGAAAATGGTGTCATATATGGAATTTCCACATTATGTTTCTTATTTGGCAATGAGAAAACCCACTGTGATTTCCTAAATGTTTTAACGATGAACAGACATTTATTTTCGAAGTACAGTAACAGTTTTTAACTGCTGTAAGTCCTAAACTGATACAGCATCTTGCCCTTGCATTTTCATCCACAGGAAAATACCTGTATGCAAAATTTCTGAGTACAGCAATAGATAGGAATGCTTATTTTTATTTATGTTCTCCTAAGAGAAAGTAAACTTGTTGGGGAGATATATGGATGTTTTGGTTTATTCTTTTTGCATAGAAATTAAGCTCTTTAGTTCAAATTTTTACAATGCACTACTTTACATAAGCAAATGAAATCTTGTCATAAGAAAAAATAATAGTATTTCATCATGTTAATATAAGGGAATGATACCAGTCTATCACTAAAGGAAAATAAATCCTATGTTACAGACTCCACCTAACTGAAGCTGGACTCTCACCTCACCATAAAGACATCCTAAGAAAATTCTGATTTATTTAGTGAATGTTCTCACAGAAAGTTTTGGACATTGACCTTAACTGACAGTACAAGTACACTATCAAGAATGCATGGTTAGACTAAACCCTTCTTAGCAGTTGTAAGGGATGATAACAAATCAACGACAATAACTCCTACCTCCTCCCCGCCCCCCCCCCCCCCCATCTCTTACAACAAAGAACTGTTTAAGACTGGGAATAAGAACACAATATGAATTTGAAAAATAAAAATAAATTCAGCAAAGCTAGAAATTAACTAGGATTTTCTAAAAACATTGCTTGTACTGGCCTCCCTGATTTCCAAGGTGATGGTGTGATGTTACTAAGCAATATTCCCCAATGTACTTACCTAGTTGTTCAGAGATAAGCACAGTACTAAGCATTACAGCAAAACAAAATAATTGAGGCTCTGTAAAAATCACATTTGAATGAAAAGATCCATTTAACTCAAAAAAAAAAAGGAATACCTTAGCCCTGTTATATTACTATTACCATAGTATACAGTGAAATCTGAGGCAGACAGATTCATTACAACCACTTTTGGCAATGTATTTCAAAGTTTGATAACTAGTTGTAGGTGAGGGAGAGGTCATGGAAAGCACTGTTAAGAATGCCATTCATAAGGAACCAAGGAAAACACACTTATCGTGCATGTGCTTTCAGTATTGCCTGTGGATATATTTAAAAAACTTACTCCATTAGCGTAACTACAAACAGCCAGACTGAGTTGATACCATTATTTCTCCCAACCCTTGACTTTTCATAAGCACAAAACCCCATGCTCACTTCCAAATAACTCAAAGTTACTTTGTGTGGTATCAGATAAACATTGTGCTTTAATACAATAAAACAATGAATCACAAATGCTTAGCATTTCAGTACTTAAAATTAAGTCAATACTTCTATTTTCCGTTGCCAAAACACCAGGCATTAATAAAGAAGTCCTGCAGAAACACTAGATTAAGTACTTATAATAACATTTTAGTGACCAAAGGTCAGGCTCTGGAAGGGAGAATTAATTCAATAACACTGCTAAACACTCATCTGTAATTCTGTTCTATGGATGCATACTGATGTGTAGTGAGACAGAAACTAGAACTGACAAAGAGTTTGAAATCAAGTTCTACAATGTATAATTACAAAATTGTGATTAACTAGTACGAGAAATCTTTAAATGCCTCTCAAGACTGCTCTGCTGGGCATCAGAACAAGAGAAGCCAGAACTGCTGTAAAGGAGTGAGCAGGAAGATCAAGTAGCAAGAAACATTGAGCACATTGGCTTCTTTTAATTAATTTTAATTTGGCCCATGAAGCGTAACTGAAACATACATACCGAAGACTATTCCTATGGCAGCGCAAATACACATTTTTTTCAAAATAAGAGCTTACAAAAGAAACAGGCACTTCCTTTCCATCTTTGCCCTCCTCATACAAAGAGCTACTGTTCCTTAATCCAAAAGCAATCCAAATGATTTGCTGGAATTAACTTCTAACACTGGCTAATTTGTTTTTATTCTCCTTCTTCCTCAGTATTTCACTTCCTTATTAAACAGCTGCCACAGAATAGCACTGTAAACTGGGAAGACGACCAGAAAACGCCTCCAGAGAACATTATATCAAAGACACTTCCTGCCCAGCTGAGAAGTTGGCTATACAGAGTTGTCTCCTACCTCCACTGACCCCACAAGCATCACCTTCACTGATGAACAAGTAATTACAAAGCACTAGTCTCAATCTGAAGATTACTCTGACAATCACATTACATGATAATGAGTTTATAAATTATTCAAAACAAAGCTTACATTTAAAATTAACCAACTGCACCTCTCAGTATTACCCCTATTTTCCCTAACTTCATGTAGCATTGTTAATAGTCTGTGTTAGATCAAGAATGAAAATCAGGGGATTTTCTTTCAAAACCCAAGAAAGCACGAACGTAACCAGAATCTAAATAGAGGTTCTACACCAGGGCCACTAATTTTTGAAAACAGTGATGCCGAAAACCAGGAGTGCTAAAATACTAATTCCACTTGACATTCTGATGGCATCCAGCCAGGGATTCAATGCCAGAATCCACCAGAGAACTTTATTTGATTGCTTAATTGTTTCACAAGGCCAATTCCTAGACAAGCCACACTGTAAAACTTCCACATGAGAATGTCAGAAATATTCACTTTTGCAAAGCTCGACACTACTTACAAAACAGGATACCGACTTTAAATTTATAAAATTGTACTGTGAAATTCATCTCATTAGCTTGAAGGCTAAATACCTTTTTGGTCTTTAAATAAATACAGCTCCTTCCATTCAGGGATCAAAGAACTTCACAAGCCTAACATCCGTGGCACTCCTAATAAAGCACAGACCATTATCCTCATTTTACACACTAAAAGCTAAAACAGAAGTTAAGTTTCACACCCACCGTGACGCAGCGCTTCTGTGGCAGAACTGCTTTCAGTACTGAGCTCTAATGATGAGGAGAGATAGGATTTTGAACACAATAGTTCTGCAGCATGACTAGTGAGAATGTTCCTGGCACTGTTACTCACTACAGTCACTGGCCTGTTTCTTCTACACCCCCCTCCCCTTCTCTTGAAATCAAACAGCACCTCTAAAAGCAATCTTGGACAAGTTTTATTATAAATCTTATCTAGTAAAATCTGGCATATATGAGCTTTTGGTCCAGTTCAACTAAAAAAAAAAAAAAAAATCAAAAGAGCACATGCTAAAGGAGGCAGGAATAGCTAGAAGGTAATATAATCCGTTCATATAATCCGTTCATGACAATTTACCCAAAAGGTCATAGTAATGACTCTCAGAAGCTGTTTAAAAACAAATAAAGATTGTTTTAGTAAAGGTTATACAAACCATCATTATATGTTCAATATTTTTAGTGTAAGTGCGTTCCTACCCCTTACTGCAGTTTTGGGTTCTCTGGTCACAATCCCCGCATTCGTTTGGCCTGCTCTTCTCCATCCCATTCCCCCCAACTCATGAAAGTCAGCACTGTGGCACTCATGGCAATTCATGGACACACTGACAGACACTGTCCTCACGTTCATTCATAGTCCTATTTTAAACTATAAGGATTTAGCAGCAGTTCATAAAACAGCTTATCTGTCAGTCATATGTAAAGATGAGCATACCCGCCCCTGCACCCCGCAAAGAATCACACCATAAAAATCTGCCTAAGGAATAAACACAGAAATCCCAGATTCATGCCAAAACGCACTTAGATTTTCTTCAGGCAACAGACATAAACATGTAAGTTATATCAAACAGGCAAAGTTACCTCTTGTAAAAGCTGGTGATCTCAACCTATCAAAGTGGTTTGGCACTACACAGGGCAAAACTTCAAACCAGCTGTAAACCTAAAGTTGAACTTCCTGGTATTTCAGGAAGACTGCACAAACGAGTGTGAAGCCCCCTTTGTGTTTCCAAGTCTGTCTGGCCTTTTTCTTTTAATGAGTTAAGTACGGTCATGCTAACAGCATCAACGCCAGAGGCACAGCTCAGCTATTAACTTAAAACTGAATCGACTGTACTTTTGGAAGACATTAACCTGCTGAAACTGAAGTTTCAGCCCTTGTGAAAATGAATTTATGTCTGTCTTCATCTCAAGTCTCACATATAAAGCACAGAGCGCGTGTCGGGCCAGCTCATGGCAGCTGTCTTGCTTCTGGGCCAGTTATTCCAAGTTCAGGCTTCTGTAACACTTCCAGACACCCCTGAAGACCAGCAGTCTCCACCACTGAAAGAGGATTCACACTGGTTTTACTATCTTATCTAAAGACGACATGTTTTTACTAGTATGATATGTATCTGGTTGCTATGCTCTTCGCAAAGAAAACCAACAGACAAGCCTTTCTTTGATCAACGTGCTTGCTGAACAGAACAGATTCTAACATTATGTAATAGAAAACAACTAAGCACATGCAAACATAATGGATTCATTACCGATTAGGGAAAACGTAAAGTGTTTAATCATTCATAAATCTATTCTCATATGCATTGTAAACCGTACTCAGCCAAAAAAAGAATGTAAATACAAAGCACAGACCTGTTACACACACGTCTCGGAGAATGACTAAAGCTTTCTTCGTATTTTTAAATTAAAAAAAAATCTAAGCCTAACTTTTGTTCATGAAGAAGATTACTACACAGGAAATTTTTATTTAGGGGAACATTTGTAATAATTGTTCTCTTTTGATTTACATGTGCAAGTACATTGCTGATATATAAAATCCAAAAATCAAACCAAAAAATCTAACACACCACTACCTCCCCACTAAATAAAAGTTAAAACTGGTATCACGATGAGAAGGAGGAATACACACTCTAAGAGCTGCTAGAAAGAGAGATGATACAGAGAGGAAGAAAACCAGAAACAACATCTGAATTGCCACAAGCTAGCATGGGGTATAATATGTTGCAACATAATGTATATGACTACAATGAATAATACAGCTATTTGTGCAATGGCTTTCTGTACAGCTTCATATGCCATAAGCTTGCACTGAATGGAAAACTACTTATGGATTAACCACCTAAATAATAGCTGTAGTTTATTACATGTAGTTCTAAATTACATTTGAAGAATAAAAAGAACAAGAACGGCTCATATATATTTTTTTCCCCCTTTTATAAAATATACGTCAAAAGCTGCTAGGTTGTACTGCAGTATTTGACAAGTAAGTACAGGCAACAATCCCAAGTCTTAAAGATTTTTACAGGTATAACTCTTATATTACAAAAATACTGTTTTGCATACATGTGCAGGAGTTGACAGATGTTCATATGAAAATGAATCCAACTACTAAATTGAGGCCTGAATTATGTGAACTTTCATGTAGCAAGATACTTCAATCCTTCTGAAATGCCTGCTTTGTGGATTTGCAGTCATTTGCCTATATTGAAACATTTTGGTTTCCCTCCTGCGGGTTAACAAGAACATAAGTCAAAGCAAACAAGAACATGAGTAGCAAAGGAAACTGAAGTGTAAGTTTGATCAGACATACAAGCTGAAATAATACTGGGAAAAAATCCTTAGTCAGAGTTGTCAGTTTCATTTGTAATAGGAACAGAAGGGGGGGAAAAGTGCTTCTCTGAAGTTGACAGTGACAGCTTCTCTTGAAACATCACACTGACAACCCAGATTGTCCCAACCATAACTATATCTGGTAGGAAAATCCACCCTCTCGATGGCTATAGAGACCTGAATGCGAACAAGCAGAACTCTCCTTCACTCCCAACCCTTCAAAGCAAAGGTTAGAAACCAGTTCTCTATTGCCTCAATCAGTAAAGTTAACCAGCGACTCCTCTTCCGCACAGCACACACAGCATCCCACAGATCACCTTACTCCACAAGCATACATCATCAGATTATATGAGCTAAGGATTTAACCCAGTTAATTCAGTGAACAGGATCACGTATCTTTATTCTGCAAGACTGGACTTCAGTATACTGAGGCTATGGGTACAGATGATCCGTGCAAGCGTAGCTATGTACAAGAAGATATGTGCGTGTATTCTTCATATATACGTATTTATAGATACATACACACATATACACAGAAAGATACCACTTCTGGTGCAGGAAATCCTCAGGACACTGTTCACTGAAGCCTGGGAGGGTACCTGAGTTTCCCTGGTTTTATTCACATGCTTAGGCATCTGCTATTGACCATTTCTTGAGACAGAGACTAGGCAAGGTGGCTCTTTGGTACCGCACAGCAGAGCTGTTCTTCTGTTCTCATCCCCATGGGTTCCATAGTCTGGACACCACTAATTGTCTCTTTTCATACGAGCACTCTGGGAAGTTTAGGAAAAAAGAGCTGGAGGAGGAGGAGAGGGCTTTACAGGTAAGGGCTACAAGACTGTTCCAGGCAGCAGGGAAAGCAGCAGGAGCGCATCTGCTGGCTGAGGAGTTCTGAGTTCTGGAAGAGGATGGAAGAGAAAAAGGCAGACAAGGAGGAAGGGGAGAAAAGGCTGGCATTCTCCAGCACTTCTACTTCAGGTCCGCTTTAGAACACAGCTATAATTTAAGTTATGAGCTAAAGCCTCCGTTTTGAAAATATCTGAACTCACTGCATTCCTATTTCAGAATTTATGCTTAGCTCACGCAAATAAAACCGTATGCAAAATAACACCCAGACTGCACTTTCCCTCGCATTGTGCAAACAGTTAAAAAAAATTAGACAGTCATTAGTCACTCAGATTATGCAAGAAGGCACACGGGGGGTGGAGGGGGGAGGAAAAAAAAAAAAAAAAAAGTCCTACGGTAGCCACACATTCCTAGAATGCCAAGGAAAAGCCTGGGCGCTCTTCACCTTGCGGCGATCGCAGCCACGGCGCGCACTCCCCGGCACCGCACGGCAGCAAGGCGTGGGGGGGTGGGCGGGCGGCGGGAAGGGAAGCCCCCGGCACACCGCCCCGGCCCCCGGGGCGACGGGGCCGCCCCCTTCCCCGCGGGGAGCTCCCCCCGGGGCACCCTCCCGCGGGACCCACGCCCCGGGGCCACGCCTGCCCGCCGGCACGGAGGCTCCCGGGGAGCTTCCACTCGCCCCGCGGGGAGGCCGGCGCTGACAGGAGGCCGGCCCCGGGGCAGGCCGCAGCTCACCTCGGTCTCCACCACTTCGTGGTAGGCGGGCGGCGGGTCGAAGCCGCCCCCGCCGCCGCCTCCGCCGCCGCCGCCGTCCCCGTCGCCGCCGCGGGGGCCCTGGCCGCCGGCGGGGGAGCCGTGCCCGCCCGGCGGGCCCTGCCCGCTCTCCATGGGCTCGTAGCCGCCGTAGTGGAGGCCGGGCCGCTCGTTGGTGAGCAGCGCCACGGCCTCGTTGATGTCGTTCTTGGCCAGGCGCAGGGCCTTGCGGATGGCGGCCGCGTCCGAGAAGCCCATGCAGAGCAGCGTGGTCATGTGCTGCTCCTCCTCGCTCTCCATGGCCGACGCCGCGCCGCGCCGCCCCGGGCCCAACCGGGCCGGGCCGGGCCGGACCGGGCCGGGCCGGGGGAGGAGGGGGCCGCGAACCGAGGGGCGCCGGGCTCAGGCGCTGCCCGCCCCGCGCGCCGCCATGTTGACGGGAGCGCCTCTCCCCTCAGCCGCCGCCGCGGCGGCCGCCCCCGCCCCCCCGCGCGCGCCCTCGCTCGCGCCCTCACACACACACACACGCTCGCTCGCTCGCTCGCACCCCCTCCACCCCGCCCTCAGCCCGGAAGCGGGCAGCCGAAGCCCGGCTGGGGAGCGCACGCCGAGCCCGCGTCACGTGAAGGGGGGAAGGGAGGGAGGGAGGCGCGGCGCGGGCATGAATGGACCGGCAGGGGAGGAAGGCGAGGGAGAGGCCGTCGCCACAGCAACGGGAGCGGGCGGGCGTGGCCGGCCAGGGTCACGTGAGGGGGGAGCGGCGTTGCCGAGGGGACGGGACCCCGGCCGGAGGGTGGGGCCTGGCGGTGCCTCAGCGGCCGGGCCGGCCCCGCGCGGGAGAGCCCGCCTAGCGGGAGCCGGGCTGCCGGGTGTAGGCTGCCCGGCCGGCCCCCTGCCCGCTGCCGGTAGTTCCTCCTTTAGTTACGGCTTTTTACTAGTGAATAAGTCCGGCGGGGGCCCGGCCTGCGGGGCGGTGACTGGGCTTTCACAGCGAAACACGACAGGCCCGGGGGGCGAGGGGGGTGCTGGGGAGGGCGGGAAGGCGGGCGGGGGCTGGCGCCGCCGGTGGGTCTCTGTGGGCGAGGAGCGAGAGGGTCGGGCAGGTGTCCTCTGAGGTGATGGGGGTCGGGTTTGATGCGAAACGAAGTCCTGGCCCCTGCCAGAAGCTCCTGCCCTGCCCGCGCTTGTGGGTGGCAGCTGGGCAGCGAGTCCTGGGATGGAGGAGGTGTTCTGGGCCTGCCCGAGTGGAGGATGTGGTTCACAGGAGTACACCACACCGAGAGGTTACTGTCAGACCGCAGGCTGAGCGCTGCCGTCGCTGCCAGCTTCCAGCTTATTTCTCTGTAGAAACGTGTTCTTTAAGCACATCATATAGCGAACGGAGATGCAAATCCATACAAAATGAAGCAGAGTGCAATCAGATAGCAAAAAAAAAAAAAAAAATCTAAGAGTTGCTAGTGCCCAAAGCAGAAAATAAGTTGTATATATTTCTTAAATGCTCTTAGTGAGCTCTGGTACTGCATAAAAGTCAGTAGATCTGGGTCTCCTGGCAATCTCCCAGGCAAAATTTATCACCTCGTTTTAACAATGTCTTTTCTATGTCCAGAGAAGAGGAGGAAGGAGGAAAGAGATAAAAGATTTGTCAAGATCAGGGCTGATATCTGCATATACACATTTGTCTGTGGAGGCTCGTGTTTTCTGGCAAGCTATTTTGTGTTAACAGTGGCTGACATCACTGAAAGCACTGGGGTTGGGAATCTAGAAACGGATGTCTGAAGTCTTGGATACAAATCACAATCAGCGTAAAGGAAACTTGCAAGTGTAGGGGACACCAAGAGGATTTAGGTGTCTAACTTACACGAACTTTCGGAGCGAAGTGTCTGTCTCTGCCCTTGAGTTTGTCTGTAGAAAGATGACAAACTGATCGATCCGTCTGTTGGACTGGCAAGGTTTCAGGTTAATTTTTAGATTGCAGTATGCCACCAGTGGTCTCATATTCCTTATATGCTGACCCAAAAGGTAATCACGACTGCTTCATCTTGCTCATTCACCTCTGATTTTTTTTTTTTTTTCTGTAGGCTGACATTTAGTGGAATGGAGGTAACATACATATGACTCTGAACTTCAGCTTCTGGATCTAAGGAAGGTCTTTCATTCATGCTGATCTCCAGTTGTAAAGAAACTGTTATGGCTCAAGCTTGGCAGGCTTCAGAAAAATTCCAGCACTTGAATACATCAATTAGTATGCTGAATATTGACTCACTGCTTGCTCACGTGACCAACATTTAAATTACACTTTCTCATTTTTTAAGCATATTATAAATAATATTTAATCCTCACAACCTGATGAAGTCAGTCGGCATCATTTTCCCCTACTAATGGAAGAAAAGTTTGTAGGAAAAAGTAAGATATTTTATTAGATGTCATTACTGCTTTCAGGTTTATTTCAAGGAAGTGCTCCTATAAATTTGCACTGAGCTAACTAATGAAAACATACCAAAAGTAATGGAGGAACTGATTGTAATGCCAGGTGACTAAGAAAGAAGAGAATGCTTTACCGTTAAGTTACCTGTGCTCTATAGTTCAGCTGTCCTGAAGGAAGTTTGAAGGGAATTTGAATTTACCAATATGTAAGGGTAACACTTGGACACAGCAGCTCAACATAACTGACAGTGAGGTGTACTGGTCCCCAAATTAGTTTTTACAGACTTCACTGACAGCATCTCCCTTGAGACTGCTTAAAGGACAAGATTGTACGTTCCAGCTTAGTGAAGGAATGGGTGCATCTTTTTCTAGAAATGATTTAGCCTGGAAGTCCCAGTTTGCAAATGTTTTTCATGCATTGTCACTTCAAGAAAAGTTGCAGGGAGAAGCTCAGCAAACTTGTCTAACTGAGAACAAGAAAAGCAGCGAGTGAGTCTTTCCTTCTGGGGCACCAGGAGGTGCAAGGAGACAAGGGAAGGAAAGAAATTGAAGTGGGGAACTAATTTCCTCAAGATCTGCCTTCGGCTAACTTGGAGTTTGTGCCTCTGTAGTTGCCAGTTTGATATGACACGTTTCCTAGTTATTTGATCGCGTTACTTTATGGAAGGTAGTTACTTTCTAAAGAATGCATCATATGTGTATCCTGAAGCATGTCTGGACACGAGGAACCCCTATGTTACAGAAAAGAGACATTTTGGAACAGAAACAACTGTTTTGGTAAGTGGTCATGCTGTGACATTGAACCTGACTTTTTGGGTTGACTATGGTGTTGCCAGGTAGCCTAAAAATAGAGTTTGATGGAGAATTGCCATCACTTCAGCAGAGATGTTACAGTAGGAGTGTTTGGTTAATTTGTCTTTTTAACTGAAAATGCTTTTATGCTTTTCTTCATGAGCCTGTTTTAAAGCCAGTCCTGTGTTTACAGCTTTCTCACTATTTAAACAGCGAATGCAGCGTTTTCCCTCAAAGAGAAACAGCCGTATTGTTCTGGTGGAACATACACATGCAGCCAAACTAAAAGGTGACTCTCTGGCTTGTTGAACTTGGAGGTTTCCCTTTTTGTTTACAGCTCTTGGGGAATTCCAACCAAAATCTCAGATGTAATTGGAAGACATGCTTTGCCACCCTGATTTTGTTTCCCTCTTTGTTGTACCTTCCCAGCCACAATTGTTACATATATACTTAGAGACTTTGATAGAAGGGAATGTAAAGTTTATTATGTTGCAACCAAATCTTTAATTTCATGTACATGTTTTACTCAGGATAAAAGAGTGTCTTTCTCATATTTTGTTAGAAGTACCATAGGAATATATTACCAAGGGAAGCTTAGTATGAGCTAAAACTTACTGTTCATAAATCTTTTATAAATAATGACTAAATATGGGAAATCAGGACAAAATTTAATTACAGGGCTCCACCACTATATGGTACCTAAGCACAGAAGGAGTTGTATGAAAACTGGAGTTACAGTAGCTAGAAGAAATCCCTCTGCAGTTGTTGCATGAATGAGGAGGGTGTGTGAGCCTGTATGAAACCCAGCTCCTTCATTTGGAAGGGAAGAACACTCTTTTTCTCACTGGTGTTAATGGTTTGGGATTAGGCACCTGATATAGATGGATCTCAGGATTATAAGAAGAGGTTTCTATCCTATCTGCCAGATGAACAGAAACACTCTCCACAGGCTGCAGGGTAAATGCTTTTCTGTAGACTTGTATTAGATTAACAGAAGAGGCAGGAAAGCAAATGGTATTCTCTTGCAGGAAATCTCATCAACCAATGGAGACAAAAAGGTAACTTGCTGGTAAGAGGTGTCTTGTCCCTGTACCCCTAGACATACCATGCACTGACAGGAGGAACGTGTTTACAAAGGTTTCCCTAATCTTGTGGTTTGGATGGGCAAGACACTTCTTGCTTTTCAGTATAGCTGCCTGTTGGGGCAAAGGAACTCTTTACTACCTGAAGAAAGAGTATCTGAGATATTGCAGAACCCAGCTTTTTATAGTATTGCAAAGAATTAATTTAGGTTTTCTGGAATGACTTTATCTTTCCTTCCTTCCTTCCTTTTATTCCTTGTCCCACCCAGTCTCTTCCAGTTTCCTGCTTCTGCTTTATTTATAGCTAAATGTAATAGGTGGGTTTTAAGGAAGTGCCTCGGGGACCAGATAGTGCAAATCCTCCTGAATTATTGAAAATCACATTTCTTGTACATAGATATTGATGAATGGTGTTTGGTTGCCTTTAGCAGAGGGGTTAAAAGCATTTGTATAGCAAAGAACTACGTAAACCCCCTGAAAAGTGCGGTTGCAATGGACAGATAACAAAGTAGATGCACAGATGGATTTGACTCCTCAGGGAGCTGTGCAGCTTCACAAAACCCAAAGACTTTAGCAGACACAAGAAGTGTGTGAGTCTATTCACGACCACCAGCTGACAGATTCATGCAGTATACTTTTAGACTTTGTCTACGCTAGGAATTTTTGCTGCCTTCACAGCTTTTGGCCAGCTAGAAAGGAGATTTGTGCTGGGGTAACCGCCAAGGCAAAGCCTGCTGTCAGCAGTGATTTGCAAAGAGGCAGTTTACCTTGGTTTCAAGCTGGGACTCATGTACACTAGTAATCATAATTAAAATATTTAGCTTTAATACAGTGCTTTTAAGATGGGTATCTAACAAGCCTTATAGGGGGATGGAGGGGTATCATTAGCTCCTCAACATGTATTAATTTTTACAACAGCTACAAACCATAGTGGGGCTGAAAGGGAAAGAAGAAAGGTGAACAGATCTTGTGGTGTTGATGTGCATCCTCCAGCAAGTCTGTCCCCGTTGTTATTCTAGCATCTAAAGGGAACAGGAGCTGAACCATGACTGCTTTTTCTGCAGCAGAAGCTGAGTACCCGCTGGTCTCCCAAATACAAAAATGAAGTTTCATACTGTTTCCCTTGAATGGAAGCAGCATGATGTGAGCGTGAAAAGAGTGGAACAGTATGTTAAGGGAAACACGACTGAAAGGAGAGAACAGCTGACCCCAGGGGCCGAGCAGATCTGCCCCCTCTGCTTCACTGTATGGGTTTGTTTTCAGCTCTTCAACTCAGACCGTCTTGTGGCTCTCACAACACATCTCCACAGCTGTGGGCTGGAAAATGAAACAATTGCAAGGAGGTTGTTCATTCTTCCTGAAACAAGCTTCACAAGCTGTGGAAAATGAAAGCTAAGGGTGAACTTTAAAACAAGCTGAAAGCACTAAGATGCAGAAATGCAGAGTGAAGCCATTCAATAGAGTCAGATTTGGAACAGAGCCCTGAAAAAACCTGCAGTTATGACTAATCCATTTTTCGTGTGTGTGGTTGTAGGTAAAATCACTTCTTTTAAAGATCATTTCTCTCCCTGTGTTGGTTACAGTTCTTTACTGTCATTTTAGATAAATGATGTGTTGACATGTGAGTTCAGAATCAGATGAACTGCAATGACAGAATTATTTCTGATGGTGGAGTGGCCCTGGCTGAGCTGCTGATGAAGGGGAGAAACAATACAAACAGGATATTCAGTGTCAAGCTGCAGGGGCACCCTGAGAGACCCACCCAGAGGCAAGCACTTGAATGCTCACTCTATCCTTCAGCCAAGTTAGCTGAGGAAACTTGATGTAATAGCAGACTGTAGAGCTCAGTTTGTGCAGGACCGAACTCATGCAGTGACATTTTAGAAGCAAAATAATCTGAAATGGAAACTTCTGGTGTTCTTGTTACGCTGAACAAGTCTGTGAGGCACCATGCAGTTTTACAGGGTAGCCTTTGGGTGCTTTTATTTTGTTCTCAAATAGTCCTAGCCTTGCTTGCTGATCCCTTCTCAGGAATCCCTCCGTTCTTGTGATATAGAGCCACTGATGTTAACACACTGCTGTAAGGAGGGGAGATGTGGTATGACACTCTGCATTTGAGTGTCATGGCTGTTGTGATACCAATCCAACGTTTACAGACTTTGCAGTCTTATAATCAGTAGAGCTGTGGATAGCAGTATGAATTCAATGCAAGCAAGCAAGAGACTGTGGAGGGGAACAGCATGGGAGACTCTATTTAGGCAGGTAGGAAACAGTACAGTGAATCCAACGCTGATGGGATATGCTCGACTTACAGACTACATCAGTCTAGCTAAGGGCAGTGCAGCATGGCGACAGTGCTTGTAGTAACACGCAGTACTCTGAGGGTGAAGGCTGTTTTCTGTAGTGCGTGTGTATCTGATATCCAGGAACAAAAGCAGTTGGCGTTTCCCTGGTGTAGGCTGAAATGTGGTGCAATGTGATAGAACAACAGGGAACTCCTTGCTGGCTTTTTGCCCTGTGCAGATTCCTTTTGAATTAGGTTTTGACCTTTAAAGCAAGACCTGCTTCTTCAGTTTCTCATTGTCTAAATTCTGCATTGAAGCTTGAGAAACAAGTCTGTGAAGCTGGAGAATTTTTTAAGCTCTAATTATTGAAACACAGACTAGGTAGGAAGGAGTCTGCTGAGGGAGAGAATCACCAAATGGAAACTGCTTTACAGATCTGGTGCCTTTTATTTTTTGTTTTACTCTGTTCCACAGCAACACAGGCCTGTGTGGTGCTGGGCTTAAATCAGCACAAAAACCTGATTTATATTAAAGACTGGTCCACAACTCCTCTCCTGCTTTTAAGAGGCACCTCTACCTCCTGATCAAAACACCACCTTGTTTGTCCTCAGTGACATGGAAACCTGAAGTTTTGTTCCTGCTGCCAGGGTTTTGTACTGGAGCACTGCAGCTGCTTGGCACCAGCAGCCCCATGCAGGAGTTCAGGGGTAGAAGAGGTGAAAACCACTATCCTGACTAAAAATCTGGAGGTATTTAGGCAGAGGGACTGTGATGGAAGAACCTCTTTCATTTCTGAACTTCTTTAATGTTACCATTGCTTTAGTTGTATTTGCACAGGATTTCTCCATTTCTCATTCGGGCAGATTCTGTCATTTCATGCAGATTATTAAGTGCAGACTGAAGGGCAGCTGAAACTGAAACTCAGCTCTGGGTAGGAGGCAGCAGCCATTCTGTGCCAGAGGAAGGCCTCAGTGCTGTGCGTAGGGATCTGCAGGTGGGACTACAGGGGAGGTGGAAGCATGTGATTATTTTTTGTTCAAACACAAGGCTTAAGTTTGCAGAAATACCAAGAGGTTCTTCAAGGCTGTGAGAGCCTGAAGCCTTGGATTTCTCCTGCCTCATCTGCCTGCTGGCACGCACAGCCATGTTGTCCCTTTTACAATGCATTTGATCTGTCAGTGACTCATTTGAAGGCTATCTTCACCAGCAAAGTGCTTCAGGGCTGAGTCGCACCCATGTATCAGCTCTGTTACTGTACCCTGATATCAGCTACTCCTTTCACTCCTAGGGTGCTCCCAGCCTTTGATCTGTTACCATACTGCAGCAACAATATCCCTTTTAATGCTGCATTACATTATGCAAGGCCATCATCACTCCACAAATGCTGCAGTCTCTGCTGCCTGTGTGCTGCTCTTACAAGTACATCCATACTTTTTCTCTAAAGCATGAAATAAACTCTTGTTCTCCTCAATCCCCAAATAATCATAGTGGAAATCACTTTACTACAAGATGGCAAATTCTGTCATACACTACATGGGGGTATAATGATATGGTGAATTCTTCCCTCCCTTCTCCCTGTTGCATTTGTCTGGCTGCTGCTTTTAAAAAACTATGAGGCAGGGGCTGGTTCTACGGGCTCTGACTGGTCTGTCAATCCTAGTGTTACTGAGCAGTGATGAATCCTGTCCTGCAGCAGGAAGTGCCCTTTTGCTGGCCAGGCTGGATCTTGTTTAATTTGAGGTTGATTCTGCCAAAGCTAGAATTCCACCTCACTGGAAAGAAAGGTGCTCTGTGTGCAGCAGGACTGAAAACATTTTCTGTGTTTTACGGTTTTTTTACAGTGACAAATGGGCAAAAGCAGAGACAACACAATAATTTAAAACTTTCTTGCTTAAAATCAGCTAAATTCCTAGTAGTGTTGGAAGCAAGACCAGTAGCAGCATCTGAGTTGGTTCTGCTGGAGATGGAGTTGGTGCTTATCAGATGACCTAGCAAACCCTTCCTGACTTGTAGGATTTGGGGCAGGAACTCTGGTGTAGGAAACACATGCCTTCTCACAGCCTACAGAGCAGTCAGGTCCTGCTGTTGTGCTGCAGATCAGTGATGAAACTTGTTTCATCTGTACACTCAAGGGTGGGCCTTGGCTGGGCTATGGGGTGGAGGACGTGTTTGCTGCACTAGGTCATGCAATACAGGGAAGGCTGTGGCTACCTAGGTGTTTGTTTCCTGATGGGGTCTGGCCAAGTATCTGCAACACATCCCTAAAACTGGGCGCCCTGACCACAGTATGCTGATCCTAACGTGATTTAATAGTGATGAATCACTCTCCTTCCACTGGCCAGGTTGGGCTTGTTTTATTTATGCCTTAAACCCCCTCCTCTCTCCCACACTGCGATCTGTGCAAAACTGCTTGGCAAGTTAAAAGCTCTGCCTGGTGTGTGGGCAGGAGAAGGGCCACAGCCTGGTGCGGAGAACATGTAAGATGTGGTCCAGGCTTGTGGGGAGAATGAGGCGGGGACCAGAGGTGCCAGTCCTGTGCTCAGTTCATATGACTTGCCCAGCCTACTTCACAGATTGATAACTACTGATCCTTGACTATGTTTCAGGGCTGGCCTACAGTCACTAATTGTCAGTGTCCTGGGGCTTCTTCCAGGTTTTAATTGTCCCTATTAGTATGATGGATGCTGGAAATAAGGACGCATTGGCGAAGGGTGGTAGTGTTTTCGCTGCTGCTGTTGTTGTTGCTGGAGCTGCCATTAAAGCTGCTTACTGGCATTTGCCCTCCCGTGAAATGTGTGGGTGAGCTATTTATAAATGTGCAGAGAGATCCTACATCTCCAGCTTGTGCTAAAGTAATCCCCACCAGGAGGAGAGAATCTGTCCAGGACTGCAAAGGAAGTTAGTGGCAGAGCTGAAAATAATCCACTTCTTCTGAGCCTCAGTGTTGTCTTTACGATGGGGTGGATTTATGGAGGCAGGAGCAGGAGTGGAAAAGCAGCATACTGTTTCCCCATTAGCTCTCTGTTTTACAGCATGATTTCCCATCTTCAGGGTGAAGAGAGGCACTTTTTCTGCTGCACAGCCCCCTCTCCTGTCTTCCCCTCCCTCTACACAGCAGATGCATGCAGCTCTGTCCTGGGCTGCATTCAGCCTCAGTCTTAGCTTGCTTTTACTCTTCCCGTCTGGAGTGGATTCAGCCTGGTGTGCAGAGGGGAATGGCTCTTTTCCTGGAGCAGTCCAGTCCCAGGCACACAGGAGTTAGTCTCTGTACTTCTCAAGTATTCTTCTGAAAGTAGATAGAGCAATTTGCTTTCATTATTCCTCTCCTGTAAGGTGCAGATTACCTCACTCTTTAAAGCATGCAGTTTCTTGAACAGCAGGATTAATATAGCTGGATTTCTAGTGTATCTGATTGTCTTTTACCTTTCCACATGTGGATTTGCTAATGACTAATAACAGGCAAGCTTCTCAGCCTTGTCCTCAGTGGGAACATGATTCTTCCGCCTGATTCCCAGTTTTTACAAAACTGAGGGAAATTATCTACCTTTGAGGCCTGCACCTCAGTGTCCAGCTTTGTTAGGGCTGACCACAGGACTCAAGTAGGATTAGACAGACACAGATGCACCCCAAATGGATAGCATGAACCCAGCTGCCACAAGAAACAAGGCTAATGCTATGTGGTTGCAGTGAGAAAATCAGACTCTTGCTTGCTTTCCCTGCGAGCTCCTGGCATGCTGGCTGTATCTGCAGGACACACTGCCCTCTCTTGGTCCTAGGTGGGCTCTGGATCTGGGCTGAGCAACCTGCCCTTCCTGAGTGTCCGGGTGGCCAAGGGACGATTGCTGGAGCCTTGTGGGGGAATCTGATATGTGCTGTGATTTATGAAGTCGGTCAGTTACAGACTTTGTAGGTGATTCCAACATCCCCTCCACGACCTCACTGTTTTTTTCTTGTAAATGAGAGTTTTAGGTAAATGTTGGAAAATCATAATTATGATATAAACGTTTCAGAGAATTTACACTTCCAGATGTCATGGAGTTGTGGGAGCAATCTGGGAACAGAAACTTGTTTGAAAGAGACATCTCTGACTTCATCTGAGTGGTACCCTTTGGGGTTATGCTAGCTCAGAGCCTGTCCCTGGCTGCTGCTGGAGTGATTTAGTGTGAAGCTGAGCACTGGACTGCTCAATACAGGTATTTTAACAAGTGGGATGTAATGGTTTCACATTGGCACATTTCTGCTACGTGTTGTGCTTGTTCCTGCCCTTGTGTGGGTTATTTTGTACTGGCAGTGTCTGACATTGTGTTTAACCTTTTTTATGTCCTGGAGAACCTCATTAATCTGCATTATCTCCTTTTGGATTACTGAAAATTCATGTTACAGCAAGATGGGGGTGGGGCTAGGAAAAGTTAGCTGTTTTTCAGAGCGATTGTGTTCTTTTGTTTTGTCTTTTGTCAAAATAATTGTTGTCAGCAAGAAAACCCAATGTGACTTGGAAATGTATGTACTCACTGCGCGTACTCTTGAAGGAGCAGCAGATAGAAATAGGCAGTGCTTGGGTCACAGCGCCCCAGAACAGTGAGTGTCCTGGAGCTGCACAAGTTGATGGGTATCTCCACTTTCATCTAAATGCACATGGAGCCACAGAGATAGTTCTAAAAAAGAAAAAGATACTGCGATCCCAAATGTCTCACCTCTCTTACCTGTCTTACTCAAGGAGTCACCTCCCCTCACTGTGCACCTCCCGTGTGGATTGCAAATCTCCCCGTGTGCCTGTAGCTCTGTTTCTCCACCATCCCAGTACTGCCTGCGCTGCGCTGTCACTGTCTGGCTCCCCACAGCTGGGAAGTCCCCGGGGACTATGCCCACATCGTGAGTCAAACCCTAGGCAAAGTCAAAGTCTAAACACCTACACAGGGAGTGGGAGAGCTGGGTTTTCTGCGTCTTAGGGGAGTTCATACACAAGTCTCAGAGACTGCCCAAAACCACAAGCTGCTGGGGAAGGCTTGGGCAGGCTGAGGGAGGGCTTGGGGCACTCTTGCTGGGAAACAGAGGGGTAGCGTGGGGCAGCGTGGGGCAAAGTTACCCACGTGAGAAAGCCTCATGTGCTCGGACAGGAGCAGCAGGCTCTAGGCTCTGCTCTCAGCACACTTTTGCTAAGATCCTGAGGAGACGCCTCTGTTTTAGGAACCCACTGTCCTGGGGCACAGGACACTTGCTGAGCACTCTGCCAGGCTGGTACTCTTTCTTATGCTTTTAAAAGGAAAAAATTGCTTCTGATCCACAGTATCCCACAGCAGGGAGTGCCTACCCTTGAAGAGCATTCCCAGCTCTGGATGTAAAGAAGCCTGGCAGCACATAGTGTTCAGAGGAAGAGGCATCCAGAGTGATGGCTCTGCTTGCTTGCCTTTGCCAGTTCCCACTCCAAGAAATATATTTTTTATGCCTAATGCTTACTAGGGGGGCTGAGGCACCTCATTTGGGTTTCTGAATCCTGGGGGGGGGGGGCTGTAGGTGCAGAGATACATTGGGTTAACATGGAACTGGTTACCTGACCAGCTCTTGCTGTCCTGTGACAGCTAAAACACAGCTTTAGCATATGCTGGCTAACAGAGCTTGGCTGACATCTGCCCCCATAATGCTGGGGAGCATGGGTCAGCCACAGTCCCAAAGCGCTGAGGTTTCTTTGCACTGCTCAGACTGACGACGTCTGGCATGTGGGTTTGGTGAGCAGGAGAGAAGCCCCATGCTCACTTGACCTTGCCTTTTCCTCTGGCAGCCCATGGGTTTCCTCAAGCCATGGGCTACACCTGGCAGCCGTGGCCTGTGGACCACCAGAAGTCAGATTATGGTGGAAGGAGTTGGGGTGCCAGGAAGGGGTATCTTTCAATGAAAAAAATTCAGCACAGATTTGCCATCATGGGAAGAAATGGCTTCTGTCTCACTGGATCTCCCCTCCCTCTGCTTCTCCATCCCTCCTTTAAGGCGGGTATATGCATCACCTCTGTGGTTTCTGAGGTTTGTGACATCTTTTTGGGGAGTCTGCCATGCAGTGACTGCTCACGTGTGTCAGTGGTCTGCTGGCTATGTTGCGATTTCCTTACTCCGGTGCCAGTAAGAAACCAGCCATCTGAAAGTGGAAAGTTCCTGCCTTAATGCCCAGCCTCACTTCTTTCCGTGGCCTTGCAAACTCACTGCTAGCAGTAAGCTGCTCTGTGCTGGTACTGTCTGGCTGGGCTAGCTTGAGGGAAAGGCACGCTCCAGGCCTAACTGAGTTCACTCCAAATCTCCACTTGGTATTTTTATAGTGATTTACACCTTTCTGAGGTTGGGCCTTTGAACCAGAGTTTTCTTTAAAACCAAGATGAAAAGGGAGAGCTGGAAAAACAGCCAAGGGATTTTTTTTTTTTTTTTTTTCCAATTGCAACAAGTGAGGTTTTGAAGACAGCCTCGGATTCCTGCTGGCCAGCTGCATGAAGGACATCGTACATGTGGCAGCCTCCTTGCTGAGTGATTAGCTTGTGCAGGTCTGGCTGTCGGTGACCAGCTTGGGCGAGTCCGCAGGTAGCCACGGGGAAGTCCAGAGCGGGAGCATGTGCCTTCATGTAGATTATTTGTTTTGCAGTTCTCACGCTTCAGCTTGACCAAAACCATACCCTGACCTTATAGCTACAGGCAAGATCAAAATGACTTAGCAACTGTTATTTATCCACTTACATTAGTCACTCATGTAATTAGGAGATAGAGAGACATGCATTTTACGCTGGCCGTGGGTGACCGGGCGGGAGCCCTGCCACCGCGGCAGGCTTTAGCTGCTGCCACCAGAGGACACTGTTGGATAGTCTATAGACCCCTCCCGGCCTGGCAGCCAGCGTTTCCCTTTCTGGTTTGTCTCAGCTTGATCATCCCCCACTCCCAGCCTCGGCCTCCCCCCCTCCACCACCCTCTGCTAAGGTCGCTGGCCTTGGCACTCCTTGCTCTGGCACTGGTTTCTTTAGAGCTGTTCCCTGCAACCCCGGCTATTTGTTTTCCTCCGGCAATTTTATCGCCCAAGATCACTGTGCTGCAGTATCTTAGGTTTCGGTCTGTCTCTTCTCCCCAGAGGCAGGTAGCCAGTACGCCAGCTTGCTGGGAGCGTGTCAAGGACCTGCATGGAGCTGTAGGACTTGGCATGCTCGGGACCAAGAGACATAAGCCAGATGCAACCTGCCCTGAAGTTTGGAAGCGCTCGGGGTAGAGGTTTGGGTTTGGGCCTGTTTGAGAGATTAAGTTCAGTCTGGGTTCAGTCCACTACAGTTCCCCATGTTAAAAAAATGTCTGATAATTCTATTCCCTGTAATAAGATTGAAGTGTAAGAGTCATTGATTTTGAAGTTAGTGCCTTGATGGTTTGTGCAATAAGACAGACATGTCATTACTTGCTTGAAATAAAAAAAAAAAGTTGTCAGGTTACTTTTTCAGAGGGAAGGAGGCATTCCTTAAGGAGCCTGAACAGGTGGGCATGTGAGTGATGTGGGTTCCTGCAGGTTTCCTTCTGAGAAAGGCAAGCTGAATTACTTCTGTGTGAAAAGGGCCTCCTCTCAGGCCTGATCGCTGAGCCTGGGCTTG
The DNA here is from genome assembly GCF_026419915.1 of Harpia harpyja. Lineage (NCBI taxonomy): Eukaryota > Metazoa > Chordata > Aves > Accipitriformes > Accipitridae > Harpia > Harpia harpyja. The sequence goes on from NC_068950.1 coordinate 40,365,346, forward strand.
AGGCGAGGCAGAGAGGCAGTGTCCATTGCTGCCTGTGAGAAGTTCCTCTTGGCACCCCACCCCGGGGGAGGCAGCTTGGCTGTGCTGGCTCTCCCATGGGCAGCCTTGGGGATGGGGGAGTGGAGAACCAACTGTGAGCCTTGTCTGGGGACTGTCGCTCATGGTGGCAAAAATTGATTTTGCTCCTCACAAAGAGAGGGCTTCCTTTGGTCCAAACTCAAATGGACAAAATCACTCTTGACTGATTCTCTGTGGTTAAAGCCATGGTTTGCACTTTCCCCGGGGCCTGCTTCAGTACTGGCTGCCCTCAGTTGCAACTTCTCAAGACTTTGGGAGTCACTTAGCAAAGTGATGGAGAATTGGACCCTGCCCCAGGCAACACACAGACATTTTGCAGGGCCTTGTTCTGAATGTAAAACTGCTTTGTCTGTGGAAAGTTTTGGGATGATTACCATTTTTGGGGGGGGGAAGCTCCTCTGTTTTAGGATCCTCCATGGCATGAGGTATGTTCTGATTTGCAACATTGCCTGGAGATCAGAACGGAGTTGTTACCATCTACTGTTATGTCTTTCACTGCTAACAAACACACAGATTTAGAGGAAATACGGATCTGTATCTCTGTTCATGTCATTTAGCATAACTGCCTTGAATTCAAAGAGTTTAGTCCAACTGAGAATCTGGTCCATCTTGTACACACAGGGTTTTGTTTTATGTAATGGTGTTTCTGCAAACATCTTTGCCAAATCCTAATAGTGCACCAGAGAGAAAGTTCACGCTTGTGCTTTGGTGAGAACTAGCGTGCCGAAGAACTCCATGCATTGTGCTTAGACCAAGAAACAGGGCTTCAAACACCACTGTGATGGGGAAAGATTTTTAGCTGGCAGTTTCCTTTCTGTTCAGGAGAAGAAGTGCCTGCAACAGTTAATGTAGGAGAATTTAGCTGGTCTGCTCATGAGCTTTTTTATATTTGAAGTGTTTAAGAAAGGGGATGGTGGTTTTAGAAGTGAAGAGTAAAAATGGTCTGGCAGTTAAGTGATGTTTAAGGATGAATGTAGTGTAGGCAGCGTTCCCTTGTAATATGTCAGGAGGCGGGAGGCAGCAGTCTGTATTAATTATGCTTACGGTTAGCAGCCAGTGCCTGTACTTCAGCCGGGACTAACTGTGCTGATTATGATTGATTGGAATTCCAGAGAAGACTCAAACTCAGTGTGTATTCTCAAAGGGGTGGGTAAGTATGCTGAGATGATAATAATAATTCATTAAAGTTTTATATTCTTTATGGTGCTTTGTCCCCTGTGATGGTAGAAGCATTTCTGTAATCCAGAGCGTGTTGGAATATTCCTGGAACATTTCTTTCCTAAAGAGTATTCTCATTCAGAAGACTGCTTCAACTCACTGGGAATGAAACTGTTCTGCAGAGCCCCAGATTTCATGTGCATGTGGCAGCCTGGGAACTGATGGAAAGAAAAGGAAGGTGCTGAAACTCATAGGAGAAAACTCCCTGCTCCCCTCCATCCCATGTTGCTTCCTGAAGTGGTTGAGGAGTTTGGCAGGGCCTCCTGGTTCTCACAGAGACACTAAAGGGTCTTCATGTCACCGAGGTTTAGGCCATGTGTTGGAAAGGTAGTTTCCTCCTGTAGTTGAAGAAGAGAGTCTGACATGAGAATGGGGGTTGACATTTCACTGCTATGTCACACCCAGAGAACAAATGGGATCTGTGGCAAGAGTGGATGTGCTTTCATTTTTGTTGGTTTACCCAGAGCAGATGAGATGGTTTTATCCTCTTTCTTTGGCTGCAGGGAGACAGCAAAGTCCTGATCTAACATAGAGCCTGCAACAGCAAAAAGTAAACCTGTGAATTTTTTTTTGGCTCATCACTTTTGCATTGTGTAGCTCTGGCTTCTTTGACCCAGTATTAGGAGTCCTAGAGTTCGGTTTAGTATTTCAGGGTACAAGGGCTTGGACTGCTCCTATTTTGAATCCTTTTCTATGAAGTCTCTTTTTTTCCCACTGGCTCTTTGATTGGCTACATTGCTGAGTAGAGCATGAAAATTGGGAGTCAGAAGTGGTCTGAATACACTCTCCCAACCCTGCCCCTGCAGCCTCTCTGGTATAGCAGGGTAAACCAGGAGCAAGGGTGGGGTTTTGCCAGTGGAAAGCTGGGATCTGAATCTAGTTTTTAGATCCGCTGATTTCAGTGGATTTCCTTATGGCCTGAATCACCCCTTTATCCTTGTTGGATCATATACCTGCTAATAGGTCTGGTCTGTTGATAAACTCTGAAGGGTCTTTTTGGAGTTAGCAACCATGCTGTAGGGGACAGACACCCCACACCCCTTTTTTAAGGAATGCTTTTTGTCTGAATTTATCCCTTGCAAATATCTTTGTAAACATGAACAGCATATACAGAAGGAGAGGCCAGGGCCTCATGGCTGGGGTCTGGTGCAGAGGAGCAGGAGGACACCAGTGATCTGCTTTCATGGAGCGAGCATGTGGAAGGCACTCGCTCTTGTGCCTCAGTTTCTCCCTTTGCAAACAGGGGGGCTTGGTAACAACTGCCTTGCAAGATGACTCCCACAGTGTGGCATTGGCGTCTCTCTGTAACACGGGGCCCCAGCAGAACAGCTCTTGCAGTAAGATATGATTTAAATTATTTAGGGTGTTGTCATGTGATCAGAACTGATTGAGTTCCTGTGGCTTAACAAGTTGCCATCTGTTATCATCCCCATTATGAATTATGCATCAGCTTAAATCAAGGCTTAAACCAAAGGAGTTCAAGCAAAGGCCTCACCCCAATGATACCATAAAACTGTCTTTATGGCTGTTAGTACTGGATCCAAAACACTGCAGCCACACAAGAGAGCATGCTGGTCCAGTACAAGCTCTCTCTGCTGGTTCAGATCATCTTGGCAGATTCCCTTAGTAGTGGCAGGCTTTATGCTGGGCCAGGTGTTGTCTGCCCTCCTGGTCTAAACTCATAAAACTGGTGAAAACTCCATTGCCTGTGTCCTGGCTAAATAGACAGAAATGAGACTCTAGGCCCACACCAGGGTCCCAACAGGGTCCGAGGGATCTGAGGCTGAAGAAGGCACAGCGACCACATGCTGAATTGCTGGCTAATTCGATGGGAGGCTTTGCGAAACTGTTGGCTCTGGAAGTGCTATGAGCCCTACTGTAAAATCTGACAGTATATATGTATGGTGGTGTCAAAGTGGCCATCTGCAGTAAAACACTTCAAGCCCAGCTCAGACATTCATCAGAGTCCTCTGGCCTGGAAGCGTTGTGGCCAGAAAGGAGGGTCCGCCAGACCTTTCCCATTTCTCAAGCTGATCTGCAGTGTGTCAGCTAGTCAGTGCACTTTCCCTGTGAAGGAGAGGTGTCTCAAGCAGCTCCAGCTATGTGTATGGGCTACATCCCTCTTAGGCCAAAGTGCTGTTGCTCCTTCATAGCTCAGGAAACTCCTGCTGGCCAAGCTGTGAAGTCTTTCCCTTTTGGTTGTATAGCTTATATCAGATCTGCGGCGGCAAAATCAATTAGGGTCTGCTGTCCTTCCAAGGGTTCAATTCCCTGATGTCCCATCATCTCTCAAGTCACGTTTACAGGCCAGGCTTTCTCTGCCTGCAATACACCAACACAAGGTAGGCAGCTTGGCAGCCCAGGGTGATTGGGGCAGGCTTGGCTCTTACTGCAGCTCTGGGGTTGGCTGAATTTATACATGTTTGCTAGGCAGCAGATTGGGTCAGCGACCTTGTTCTGATGCAGAGGCAGGCCGTTTATTACCGTCCATTTGAGATCAGAGCCTATAAAATAAACATTTCTCTCTGTGGGAACAGGCAGCAGAGATTACTGTAGCTAAATCAAGACTTACTTGGTGAGTGTGCGTAGCAGGGAACACAGAAAATTCATGGCATCCACAGAAGCCAAGTGCTTTCACACAGATTGCGTGGCTGTCCTGAGGAGGACCACTGGGATCTGTGAGCCAAACAGGATGGATAGGCAGGGAATGAATGTCTCCTGACATCAGCAGTGGTTGCAATGATAATTCCTGTTTGAATTTTGGGTCATAAATCTATTTGTGGCTGCAAGGACACTTCCAGTGGCTCCAGCTTTATCCCAGTGTTCCCAGCTTTTTTTTTACAGCAGGAGGGTACTTGTTCCATCAGCTGGCACAAAGGCCGACTCTATGGCTCCCGGCTTCTGCCCTTGCATATCTGAGGGCAAAATCCTTTGAATTCAGAGGGAGTTACTCACACAATGTCCCTGCTAGAAACAGAACTACGTCCCTCCTCTTTAAAGCAGGGCCAGATTCTCTGTCTTCAGCTTGATGTGCAAAGCTCTTCCCCCGGGAGAGAGCCAGCCTGCTTTTTCTCCCAAATTCACAAGTGTCCATACCCCTTGCAGTTTTACACAGGGCTGAACAGTCTCTTCAACCAAGACAGGAATTCAGAGTCTTTCTTAATGTCTTTTGGAAAGCGGGAAGTGGACAGGAAAGCAATAGTGCCACCATTAAGATTTGTGTAAAGTGCGCTGGTCATATTGGAGATCTTCTCTCACATTTTGTCCCGATGACTTTGCAGTCTGAAGGTGCAGAAAAAGAATGGTGAAGCCCTGGATGCTGGGGCCATACTGGATCAGGAAGGAAGGAAGAAGAAGGCAAAGGAGAAGGAGCTGGGATTTAGTGTGGACCACCAGGATGGGAGAGAAGTGAGACAAATTCTTGAACTAAGTCTTAAATTGCTCCAAACCACAGGGTATTGTGCTTGGGGGAGAGGCAGGGAGGGAATAGTTATGCAATTTCATCCTCAATCATGCAAAGGCAAATTATTGGACAAAGGGATTGTATTAGATATATTGCAGTTGGAGCCTAGTAGAGCATTTGATACAGGGTCTTACAAGATCTTGCCCTCCCTCCAAAATTGTTTGGCTTGTCTTGGGTAGGAATCAGTCATGTGGATTAGTAAAAACTGACAATGATACACTGCTCTGATCATGAAGATTTTCGACCAATGTGACTGATGAAAGTTTTTGATTCATCTGTTTTACTGAGGGCTCCTCCTGCGCATTAGAAAAGCAGTAAAGAGCATTTTAATGACAGTTTTAGGTGCGATATTTTGCAAACATTACTGTGTACTTTGTACATGAAGCATGGCAGAAACCAGGAAGTTTGGTAATTTTGGTGGGATAAAAATAATGAAAGCAATGGAATGTTAGAGGAGAAAAAGAAGTTTTTCTACCTGAGAAAAACATCTGAAACCAAATTCTTTAGGAAGGAGGAACCCTGAAAGCTTCAATGTGAGAGACAGCAAAGTGAGCAGTGTGTAGTTTGGGCTTGCATACTTGGGTGCGTGTGATAGACTTAACAACAAGGTAACTGAAGTCAGCTTATTGGGCCAGACTGTAAACCGGGGTAAGCAGCATAGCTCCATGGAAATCTATAGAGATTTGGCAGTTTATCCCTGCTGAAGATATAGTTGGGGTAGAATTTACTGCCAAGAAACTACCAATCAACTGGATTGAAATCAGAGCTGAAAGTAAGAGGGATGAGTTAAATGAATCTTCCCCCCACATATTAAAGAAGAAAGTCTGCTTACCCCAGGCCAGAGGAGGATGGAGAGACTGTACAGGAGCCTGCCAAAATCGCAGAGGTGTGGGAGTATTACTGAGCAGTATGGGAGGACTTGGCACACTTGCAAGGAAATGGAGTATGGCACTAAAGCCCATCCCTTGGGAGCAAGACTGCTGGCTGGGAGGCAGCCTTGATGACCAAATCAGTCTTCCTACCTCGTGTAATTGGACTCTGTGGATTATGGCTAAGATTTCACTATAGGCAGGTCATGAGATTTTACCCAACAGTCCCACAGAAGGAGTTACTCTGCCCTGTAGTCGACGTGAATATTGTCTAGCCCAACCAATTGTGGCTCAGTAGGAGATTTTCTTTCAGAAAGCTGCCCACTCACAATCCGAGGAGTCCAATTAAGGTGACTTTACCATTAATGCATAGCCCATGCTCAGCTCCTATCCTTGGAAAAATGCATGCATGCAGGTCATTTACATACTGTGGCCAGTTCAGGAAGGAACCCATGTGCCTCAATAGTGTGTTTCTCCATCCACCCTGCATCCAATAAAGCTCTGGCCACCTGGCTGGAGAATAAGAATACTTTGTTTAATGTTCTCGCTGCTCCGGGTGAGCTTCCACCTGCATCATCTGCAACACTGTAAAACACAGTCAGCATTGTGAGAATGGAAGGGCTAAACCTGAAACGATCCTGCACCACTGCGCTTGGCTTGCTGGTTCTGGGACTGGAGAAGGATGAAGGGTTTCCTCATCTGCTTTCCACGGTTGGTATCAAATGCTGCCTGGGCCCTTCTCAATAGCCACAAACGAGGAAATTGCAACTTACTGCTACTCTTCAGTACATTTTGCTTGAGGTATGGCTTTTTATATTGCTTTATGTGGCATTTGGCGGTTTAGTCTTTTGGAGCATCTGCTGATAGCAGTGTGAAGCAGTGACTTAGGCATTAGAGCATTTAAAATGATGGCTAGTCAAAGGATGTACAAAGCTGGTCAGACTATAACCTTTGCATTATAGGCAGTAATGCTAATATGAGATGCTTTCAGTGTGAAAGCCATTCAGCTGAAATCTTCTGATCCAAGCAATTGGTAGTTCTTGGGATGGTCTTATACTGCAGCTTTGAACTTCTGTACTCATGGTATTACCTACCATATATTGAATTTTAGCTACAGCTAGTTGTCCTGTGGGCCCATCTTACATGAACTGCAGGAGCTGAGTTCACATGGTGGAAAGCAGAGTTCTGTTCTTCCTCTCTTCAGCTCCACTCCTTGTAGTGACATCATTCCTGGGTTACACCAGATTTGGGCTTGCTATCTTTTGCTTTGATAGTAGATCAGTTTGAAGAGGAATGACTGATCACTGCCCAATCCATTTCAGGAGAGAACTGGGTAGTCAAATGGTTACTTTTTAAAAATATACTTAGTATTTTAAAAAAATCCTTATATCTTCATTTGCTCCTGTCTTTGTGATTTCATTCCATAAAAATAGCTCTGGGATTGTTAAAGGGTGTTCTTTTAGATAGTAGAGTACAGCAGAAAAGGCAGCATGCCTTAAGCAAGAAGTAAGCAGCTAGGTTTCAAACACTCACTGAACTTGGTCCTTCAGGCAACTCTTTAAGAGTTTTGCACCAAGAGAAAAGGAGAGAAGAAAGGAGAAGGTGGAAGGGAGTGTTTATACTGAAATCTTTATTTACTTCCGAAAGCCTAGAGCAAAGCATCAAAACGCAGAGTGCCTCATACAAGCCAAGACAGGGAATAGAATTTCCATTTTATTCCAGATGAGAAGTAGGTCTTGTTATAAAGGGTTTGGGTGACAAAGGTAAACATACTTTAAATTTCTGCTCCAATCTATTTTTAATTATTCATGTGTAGATTCTTTTGTAGGGTTAACAAGGAATTTGCCAGAAGCCAGCCCACAAAGGCTTGAGTTGTAGTTTTCCAGCAGACATCCTGAAAAAAACACTGTCACAGGCAATCAGCATCCTTGGGGAGGTGGCCTGTTAGCAGGGTGTTTACTAATTGGGATCATTCTGCAGCAGATAATTGTTTGTGACACCCACGCTGATTGGACCCACAATATCTTCCCATCCTGCAAATGGTCCGTGACAGTTTTGATGAATTTGAAGTTTGGAGTCTGAGTAAATCTACGGAAGGAAAAAAATGCTTCCACTGGAAAATATGTGTAGAAGAGCAGAGCTCTGCCCTGGGTCAGCCTCCAAGAATGGAGCCACATGAGCACACAGAAAGAGAGGCCTCTCGGTGGGTCTTGTCAGACATTCTATTTTTTCCTCTTACATTTAATTAAGAGACTGGGGGAGGACCAGCCATGCCAAATTAAAAATGGGAGAGATGGTTTAGCTCGCACAGAACAGGGATGTCCTAACCAAGGACTTTTGGGCTTACTGGGAAACTGCAGATTTATTGAAATATCCCTGGAATGAGTTCAGGTGCGGGTCAGGCCTTCTTGCTGGCAGACATTAGTGAAAGTGATGCAGATGTCCCCAGCAGACAGGCAGTTCTCTGAGCTTGGGAGCAGTATGTAAGGGTTGCAAGCATCATTTTGCAGAGGAGCTGTAGAGAATTTTTTGTTTCTGGGGGCTGGACTGAAATGTATTTTACATTTTTGCTACATTTGACTGCTACATTAATATGTGCTAGAATTAAAAATTCTAAAAAAATTCTACAAAAAAAAGCTTCTTTGTAAGGCAACAGTTTGGAGCACCTGGTACCAGATAAGTGCTGTCACAGCCAAACAAAGTGAAGCACTCAACAAGTCCCAAATTACACTCTTTTCTCAACTGGGTCAGCATTTCAGCATTTTTTTTTTTCTTTCTCTGGAGCAATAACTTCATCCTGGCAGATTTCAGGTCTAATAAGTCATCATGTGTCCACAGCACTTTATTGCCAGACGGAGTATCACAGAACTGTAAGAGCATTCTTGCCCAGTCCCCTGCTCAAAGCTTATTTGTCCTTCTGGCCCAAGCATAAATTGTATAGCCAGAATAAGCACCATATTGCGTATTTTCACTCATTTGACAGAAATGTGGTTGTTATGCTTTGTCTGGTTTGCATCTGTACTGCACCAAGGTGAGCTGGAGATGTGGCAGGTTTAGTCTTTGCAGTTAAGAGATTCTGTAAGCTCCATGCAAGTGCGTAGTGTTTGCCAGATTTCAGACTGAGGATGAAGTTGCAGGGCTGATTTCAGGCCATGGATCAATGATAGGATATTCTGGGCTTCCCTGCTCCTAAAAGGTCCTAAGTGGTCAATATTTTTTCTATACATATTTCAGGAAGACTCTAGCAAAATTAGTATTGGCCATATATCAGGCCTAAGAATCACTGCTACAATTCCCATATCCACTGTCTGGACCTTTTGATTGGGAAGTAAAGAATTAAAGAAGCATTACTCTGTAATAAGCTCAGCAAGCCAGGAAAGTTATTAGTGCTGTTATGATAAACCTATATTCATGTCCTGGAATCATAGGGCTAGTAATGGCTAAAGCATAGGAGACAAGGATTCAAAGGTGTCCCGAGGCAACAGAGTTCATATTCCTGCTCAGAACAAAGGTCAGTCATCCTCCTGAGCCAGAAACTATTTCTGGAGACAGAGGTCTCCTTCTGTAATAGCTGTGCTCCATTCCACAAGCAAATGAAGTTCCAGATGCAACTTGGCATGGAAAATTATGAGAAGCCATCTAGATCTGAGCTTTGGAAAAAGGGAACTCTTTATATCATCTCTCATTTCTTCCAGATCCTCCCTGCCCAGCCCAGTGAGAAGCGTCCCTTCCATGAAAGGCCAACTCACTGGACATTTTAATAATGGTCGTTGTAGAATTAACCATAGCAAGCTGAGTGGTGGTGTATGATACAATTGCAAATCCCTCCTCCCAGTGGTCTTATCAAACTGCAAACCGTTCTCTGAAGATCTGGCTGGATACTGAAGAATGATCTCAATAAACTCATCACCTTGGGGCCTGTGATTGCACTGCATACATTCAGTACTAATTGACTGAGTTAGATGGTGGGAGAGAAGCCAGTGTCCTGTCTTTGAGGCAAAGCTGAAGGTGCTTCTCAGGAGATCAAAATCGTAACATAGAGTAAAAGTGTCAGGGCACTGAATAGTGTAGCTTCATCATTTATGCAGAACTGTTGTTCAATTCTATACAGAATCACTAACGTAATGAGAACACCTAGCACAGCAGAAGGCTGGATGAATGAATGAAAACACACAGGACTTGCAGAAGGAGATCCATTGTCACAGAAAGGCAGGTAGCGCATAGCAGATCCTGGCCATTTGACACTCTATATTTAAGATTTCTCCAGGGAAACCCTCTAATTAAAAAAGAACTATATTCCCTAAAATAAAATTTTCAAGTATTTCTCAGCACCATTGTTAGTCTTCTGTTATGTTGTAGTAAAGTCAGAAGACTTGCCCAAAGCCATACAGAGAATGAAAAAGTCCTGCCGGGAAGTGTCCAGGTGCATTTCACAGTTGGCCCTTTTATGTAATGAATGGGGTTAATTAACTGTTTCTAAAAATATGTTAAACCTTCCCCCAGTAGTAAAAGCCAGGATACTCTTCTGGTCATGCAGCATTCCACTGAAGCCAGCAGGATCATACAGGAGTGGTGTGGTCCAGCTTTCTGGCTCCTATCAGAGAATTATGACTTAAATGGGATCAAGGACTCAGTCTTTGAGTCGGAGCACTGGTTACAAGAGATGATCATTTTTATGACTCTTACCAGGGGCAACCTGTCTCCTCAAACCCAGCATCCTGCACATTAGCTTAACTCATAATCTTCTGGAGCTCTAGCAGATTCACAGGAAGGGGTGGACCTGGAAGGATTCCTGGAGGCTGTCAAATAAGTATCCAGCATTTCAATTGCAATGAGCTCCAGTGCATCTTCTTTAAATCTGTTTCAAGTTGTTTTTTCGGGGTCAGTGGAACACAGTATAAATCCCGTCTCACTCAAGTCCTTCAGGCAGAGAATTTGGGGAATACATATGGAAATACTTTTGCCTGGTGTTCTCTACTCTGCACCCCTCCCAAACAGAACATACATTTGTGTTGTAGTATAAAAGGGAAAAAACTCTGAGCCTGGAGTAATGTATACAATTCAATAATACATGAAATTCAAAGCCACACATTAATCACATTCATGTTTAACTTTCAGATTTAAAACCCTGCAGGTTGGCTGGCCTTTGTTCTGCTAAGGGGAAGGGGGCATTCCAGCCTCTCCGTGTAGAGTTCAAAAGCTGCCTTGGGTAACAAGTGCAATTGGCTTTATGGGCCTCATTGTATTCTCCCTTCGGGGCACAGTGAGAAGCTACTGCACAGGCTGGCCCCTTATCAAGCAGTTCAAAGGACGAAAAGTTTGGATAGCAAAGGTTTGGCAGGTCACTGCAAGGGGGTCCTTGCAGGTTCAGGAGGCCGAGACTGGAAAAGTGATGATGCTGCAAGTAGCAGCATTGGCAGGTCTGGGCAGTAGGAGCAAGTTATACAACAACCTCTCCTTTTCCCCCTGCCACCATCCTGTTTCCAAGCCTCTTGTTTTCATTAGTGTTAGCTCATTTGGAGATTTTTGTGAACAACATTTCATGTTGGAGTGCGTGTCTCTGATGTGCCCTTGTGTGTTGGATTATTATTAACTGTTCTTGGTGGTTATCTTTGTCCAGGATTCACTCACTCATTTGAGTACTGCAGCTTCCTTGCTTCTGGCTGTTCAGACCCCCATTCTCCCCTCCTCTTGCAGTCTACTCAAAATGCTGTTGCAGTATGCCTTTATCCCACCCTTTTCCCAGCCACCCTGGCTTTCCAGGGCTCCACACAGGCAAATTAAGCCACAGGGAGCAAAGATTATTCTGCTGCCCTTTAGCAGCCTGCTGCCATAGGAGCCTGCCTACTTGCCAATATCTACACTGGCCTTAGTTACAAACACCAGTGGTGTGCTGCGGCTAACCAGAGAATAAATTTATTCACAGTAGCTGATTTGCATCAGGGTTGTAGTCCTGGGTGATCCAATTATAGCAAGATCTGGCAGTAGTGATGGTTTTTGCTGTGGCTGCAGATATATTGGAAATAACTTCAGGTGGACCAGCTTGGGGGCTGGTAGCAGTCCAGCTGTAGTATTGTGGAGGTTAAGAAGGTAGCAAAATCCTCACCAGAAACCTGGTAAAGGACAATTAATCTGCAATATTTTGGCCATCAGGTAGTTAAAGTGCATCCACAGGTCTGTAATGACATGTCCTCCAGCTTCCAAATCCCAGCGTGTCATCCCAGGTAAGACCTGAACTTAAGATGTTCTGTCTGAATGGGGGAGATGCAATGAGCATCCCAAGAGTGCTTGTAAACATCCCAGAAAACAGGATATGGAACAGACTTTTTAGAAGTAAACACACCAGGTGACTCAGTGAGACTACCCGTCACCAGCAAATTAGCCTGAACTTTGAAGTTAAATGGTCTAAATTCCAGAGAGTCCAAAGGTTTTACACAGTGGAGCGAAATGCCAAATTCTGCAGGCATATCAGAGGTATAGTGTTGGATTAAGATCTGTATATATAATGATGACCTCTTGCTGGTGGGTCATCCAAGGACATTTTCTGAGCTAAACTTAGCTTCTGATGGTGCAAATCATTAATAGCCATCAAAGTGGTGGAAGGGTTTGATCCTGTGAGGTCCTTTCCAAAACCTAAGCAGGAGAATAAAGAGGTCTTTTAACGGGGTAGAATTCAAATGCCTGTTAAGATCAAGTGGTAAATTCATCACTCTCACTTGCAAAATTGTGGGCTGACAAACTGAGCCCACCGCCCAACGAGAAAGACAGCATGGCCTGAAAGACTTTCATATAGAATACAAATATAGAGGTGCAGCAGAGGGCATAATTTTCCTGTGCTGTCAGTTGGAGAGAGGATATTTTATGCAACAACACTGAATTTAACTTGCAGTTATAAAGTATATACTGTTCTTGTAGGGCCACAGTGGGGTTTTAATGAAGCAAATGGCAAAACTCCCACTGACAGGGTTTGGCCCTCAGCAACTTCAGGTCCGGAAGTTATTGTTATGTATTATATGTAGAAAGAAGGAAGTTTCCAACCTATCAAGCTTTGGTACAAACAACTTTTCCTATTTATGTCAAAAGGATGAAGTGTATCCTATAAGCAGCATGCAAGAATTTCCAAAAGGCTGGATTATTGAATAATACCTTGGAGTTTTAGTGAGAGATCACTCAAATGACTTTCCAAACTTACTCCCTATGCTTCTGCACTCTCCAAATATATGGCAAAACGTGGAGCAGGCTTTCCAAAGGCATTAAGCACCCCGCCCACATTTTAAGGACTGTGTTAACTTGAAATCAATATAAATCCAGGTGTCTAACTTAGACAATCCCTGGTGTTTCATAGTTGAAGGTTGCCATAAAGAGCAGTGTTAGTTAGGACATAGTGAAAGATCTCAGGGAAGTTCTGTTGATTTAAAAAGGAACAGGACTCAACTCAGCTTCTGATCTAAAGGGTTTGACACACAAGCATCTGTCAGCTGCCCAGTAATAACTTGCTGTTGGTATATTCTGACCCTGTGACAATCCACAATAAATGGAAAATAATTAGATTTAGTGTTTTTCTCTTTAACTCGTGGGAAAGCTACCCCATATTTGAAAAAAAAGGTCCCCCAGGGATATGAGCATGCATGTAGACTGAGAGAAGCTGGTGTGTGGTAGTTTGTGGCATTGCAGTCACTCATTTCTGCGCAAGAGCTCGGTGATACAGCAATTTCCATTTTTTCTAATTTGTCTTGTCTTTGCTGCTGCTTCCTTTCAATTCCCATTTTCCCTAACACACAGGAGGAGAGATTTCTGTCATGGCATTCATAGGCCAATACTGAAATTGTAAGTTTGATGCCCATATACCATTTCTTCTTTCTGTTTTCCTGACTGATAGAGATAAGCTGTATCCCATTGCCTTAAGGGAACAAGACCTAAGGTGGTGGTTTGCTGCTGGTTCTCTCAGCTTAGAATAACACGATGCAAACTGCAACTTTTGTTTACATCTGTAAGGGTTAGATGGATGCTCACTGAACCACTGGAGGCTCCTGGCCTTTAAGGTGGGTTATAGCTGGAAGATGTCTTTATGATCAGCGAAACCGATCCAACTTCTGAAAACCTGGCAGGCACCCTCTGGTTCAGACTGTGGAAAACATTCATGCACAAATGATGGGAATGTCCAGTTCTTTCATATCTCTTTTGTTTATATCATTTATTCATGTAAGGAAGGTGTCAAGTTTGAAGCGACATCTGTGCAAACAAAATCACATTTCTGATGTTGCGGAAGCTGTGGTGGCTCCTGAGCAAGCTCAGGATGGATAAAGTATTTCTAGAAGCCTGGGAAGAGCAGAGGTGGCAGGAATGCCTACGGAGAGAAAGGACTGCATCTCCCTGCCTCTGGTGCTGGACATTGGAGTACCTACTAAATCTTCCAGTAAGTGGAGTGGGATCTGCTGGTGGTGCTGTACATGTCTTTTATCTCTCACAAAGCCTAGTTAGGTGTCAGAGGTTCTCTGTGGAGACCCACCAGCCTGGTGAGATCCACAGCAAGCTCACATGGCAGGGTGTCCTGAATGGAGTTGTATTCAGGGTGGCTGAAGACACCATCCATTGTGAGCATCAGCTCTCTATACTGGCAGTAACTAGATACTGGATGAAAAGACAGCAGGAGCTGGCACATTTGGTTCAAAGTTTATAATTAGTGGACCGTGAAGAGGAGTACAGTTCCCATCACACAAGGGGAAAACTCAGAAAAGAACATTTTTTTAGTCCAAAGTGTGGGAAAATGAAGCTCCTATGACATTCTAGAGAGGAAAAACCAGTGGCTCTTTGCTTTACAGGAAGACAGAGGTGACGTATACCTTCTAGAAAGCTGTGTAGGCCTTACTTGTGTCAGGCTTAGCTCCCTGATTTCATGACAGTGCTCTGGCAGAGCAGAAGATTGGTTCCAATACCCCGAATTGTTAAAAATATAGTTAGGAATACTCTTTGAGAGAGCCTGAATTTAATGTGAGGCAACAGGTTATATCTAAAAGGAGTTTTTCTTAGAAAGTAGTGTCTGATGAAAGACTTGCAGTCTCTGTTCAGTTCATATGGTGGCAAAAAAATATTTTAGCCACACTGCAGGCAGCCAGATAGTTCGTAAAAAGATTCAGTAACTTAACATGATCTTACTTGTATAGAACTTGCTGTTCTTTGATCCATCTAACTCAATCCAGGAGGGCTTTAAAAGGAGAGAAATAAAGTGTTTCTAATTAAAAATTTGAAAAAAGTTTTCAAGAAAAAAACACAGCAGAAGAACATCAATTGTAGAATTATTTAATTTTAAAAGTTTCCTAATTCTCCCCATGTTTTGACATGAAAGGTGGATCTGTGGCCAGCTTGTTAAGCGGAATCGCTTGGCTACTGGCCCACACACATGGGTAGCAAGCCAATTTCTGCCCTACCTCCTCACTGCACTGCTGATGTGCTGCAGCGTGGCAGGAGGAGACAGATGGACATGAGCAGGAACACTGCGAAATTGGCAGAGTCAGCAGTTGATTGGATGCCATTTTTACAGCTGTTGGATGTTTGAATTTGGGAAAGGAAAGTCAACTCATGATTTTAAGACAAGGATAATTTCAGTCCTTTAGTGCCTCAAAAGGGGAGTGACCAGGAGCGACAAAGTCTTTGAGATTTTGCAACTTGTGAGCACGCTTCTCCTTGTCAACTTCTTAAGGTGACAAATTAGGAGAAAGGCTTTTTTTGTTGTTACATCTTTGGGGGAAAAGCATGTACAATATTTCTTAAGTAGGTTTAGGTCAGGGCAAAACTTATTTGATCTCGAGTTTCACTGCAATTTCGATCATTCTCTCTGGCATCTGGTGCCCATTTATAAGGTACAAAATAAGGAATCACTTAAAAGCATGCGCAAGCAAATGTGAAATTTGTGCTAAAACAATGCACTTGGGGATTTTAATACAATAATTGACCCCTTCCTTGTTTGTCTGTCTAATGCTCACTTTGTTCTCTCTAGATCTCACAAGATATTGAATTTACTGGCTAGAGAAGGGCTGCAGACTAGAGAAAACAGAAAAATTTGCTGAGAAAGCAGAAGAAGTGGTTAGTGGAAAAATCTTGTTTTCTCTGGGCAAATAGTACTTACTCTCCTTGTGATCAACACCAGATACTCCCCAGCAATGGTTTCTTGTTTTTCCACCCTGAAAGAGTCCTTCTAACGAGAACTGTTGTGTTTTACTGGTTTTACAGATTTGATAAAAAATTCAGAGTGCCATACAATCCATTTGAGATAACAGCAGATCAGTACTGAAAACCTTCCACCTCACAAATTCCCAGCCACCAAAGAGATTTACAGACAGTGGTGACAGCCCTAAGCTCTCTTGCTCTTGTTCTGCACATTTGTCATGCTGGAGAGTTTATTTTTTGCAGGTAGATCTTAAATTTGTAATGGAAAAGAAAGCTGGTGAGTGTTTTGTGGCTGGCAGGCTGGGAGAGAGAAACAACGTACATCTGACTTCTGGGTGAATTGTTGTGCTCAGTACAAAACAAATGGTCAGTACTGCAAACCCCCTGTGCTTCTCTTTGACATGGATACTGTGAAACCTGCATACTGCCACCATGGTTTGAAGTGCTTGTTCTTTGGACCAGGGTATGCAACTTTTTCTGGAAACTAAGAATTTAGAGTGCTCCCTATGTGTCTGGTCCCATGCCTCAGTGCCGGCAGAGAGCGGCTGGTAGACTTCACTGATCTGTTCTGAAACTGGAAATGGGGGCAAGACCACAGTTTCAGTGGCATCTTTTCAGTGGTGTCTCCTTGTCTGCCTCTGTTGCTTATGTCCAGTCATCCCAGACTCTTCCAGCCAAATCTCCGTGTTCTGGCTGAGACTACTTCAATCAATGAATGCAACGATTTCAGTATTTCATATTCTAGCTCTTGGACTAACGCTTAGGTCTCCGGCCTCTGATTTAGTTCCTTGCTTCTCAAATGCCAAGCAGCTATTTGGATCCCGTAACCAGGCTTTCCTTATGCTGGCAGAACAAGTTACCAGCATGGCCTCGTTCCTATCAGTAGGCACGCTTTATGTAACCTCTTTGTTTCTCAGCTTGTTAGTTTTACCTGTCCCCAGGAGCAAGTGTTCAGCAGAGGAAGGACTGCACAGCCGGGCCCCGATGCAGGACATCCATTTGTCTCACTTGGAAATCCCGAGTTTTGAGGTCTGATAATTAAGTGTTTCATTAAGCCTGATGCTGCGGTGGAGCCTGGAAAAGTATGTGCCGTGTGTTAGAGCACTTTCACATGCCGGAGCGCAGGCCTCTCTGCTAGAAACAGCCACTGGGGGAGAGTTGCGGCTGCTGTGTCGGATAAAATCTTTGTCTGAAAGGATCCAGCGGGTCTCCGAGCGAGGGAGAGGTGCAGCTGACGGCAGCATGTCCCAGCGACAGGCTGAGCTGCGCACACACTGCACCACCTGCGGCCTCTTCCCCAGGAACCTCCCAGGCGGAAGCAGAACGGGCCGAGAAGACACGAGCTGTCCTTGGGGGGGCAGGAGACAGAGGAGGATATTGAGGAGGGCCAGAAAGTCCTGGGGAGCTGGAAGACTGTCAGAAGGGAAAGACATGACTGGAAGGGTCCCAAAGACATTACATGTGGGGAGGAGATTTTCTCTGCATCTTTAGATGAACTGGAAGGCATTTGAGCACGGCTGGTTCCCTGTCAGCTCCTTATCACCATATTCAGGCATCTTTCCAGAGCCTATCAGGAGAAAGAGGTTTCTCAATGAATCATTCGCACTAAGTAGTTTTGCTGCAGACGCCATAGGTGCAAAGCATTCTTTGGTCCTGTGGTTTGATGCAGCAATACTGATCTACATCACATCTCCACTCAATATCATTTTTGTCCTGAGAGAGACGCTGCTCATCACGATCAAAACAGTCTTGTTTTAGAAAGAACAAAATAAGAATTAAATGGCAAACAGTTCCAGTAAAGGGAGTTAAATCTTAGAAAACACTTACGCTCCCAGAGTATCTCACTGCTGTCAGGTTGTGCTGTAGTCAGTCATGTCAGCATTGCATTGGCTAGTCTGATTTTCCCAAGTGCCATCTGGGTTTATGGGTTGTACCTGTACAGGAAAGAAAAACCTTGTATGATGCTGAGAACTCCCTGTTTAGGTGGCTGTGCATGGACAGATGATATATACAGTTGTAGTTAGACAAAGGGTATTCTGCAGTTGGAAGAAAACACTGTGTAGCTTTTCTTTTACACCAGTGGGAATGACCTGTGGTCTCTGCTTTTCTATTCAGTCTGCTGTTTATTACTCACAAACAATGGAAATAGCTCACATTTAAAGCGTTTGCTCATCTTAAAACCAAGACTCAATCAAAAAGGAACTCTTTGAAAGAAGTTTTCAGCAATAATTTACTTCACTATAATATGAACAAGCTTGAACTGAAACTTTTATGACCTATGACTTGTCAGATTTTTCTTCACAGACCTTACCCTTTAGCACATTTTTCATGATAAAACAAGCCAATCTGTTTATTATTTTCAATTTAAAAAAGTAAAAAGGTATTGCATCCTCATGAAAATTGCTTCACTGTTGGGCTGTTTGAGTGGTCACTGTAATATATCATTGTTTGATCTGGCAGAACCATCTATTTATAAGCTAGTATGTGTCAAACTATTTTTTTGGCAAAACTGGGAAGACACCTGGTTTAGTTTAGATTCCTCGCTATGTAATTCCAAACATCGCTCAGTCCTCTTGGATTGAAAACGCAGGCTAGGATCCAGACTTAAGAGTGCTGCTGTCATTCACAAGATGCTCAAGGGCCTCTGCTCTCAAGGTTCATGAGATCATAAATTCTTTTTTAATTTTTCTTTTTTCATAGTTCAAGTCTAGGCACAAACCCAAAGTAGGGTACATATTAAATGTAAGTGAGGCGCAGTTGGTCCTGTTCATTGTTTCAGAGAGTTGTCTGTGTTGACCAACAGAGGTAGCAGCAAGGCAGTTAATGAAAGTTTGCTGATGAGGTCAAGAGGAGTGGGTCACCTTTGCAGAGCTGTCATAAAACTTGGGAAGACAGAACAGCCCTGGGCCATGTTTTGGAATACGAATTAGAAACACTGTATTTCTGTAGTTAAGTAAGTTTAAGGGAGCTGATGATTGACTTGCTGTTGAAAGGCACTATTCAATAGCAGTGCAATAATGCCTTTACAGAGGTGTCTTTGTAGTTTACTAGTTCCCTCTTGTTAGAGGTGATATACGACATACTGTACTAGTACTATATTTTAATACAGTTCCCCTTTTGAGTCAGCTATTAGGTAAGATTCAGGATGTACTTGTCACTATTGCTTGGTTGTAAAGTTCAAGAGCCTATATTGATGGATTCATACTGATTTCAACTATAATTGTTTACAGATCTCATAATGGGCACTGGGCTCATCACTGTCAAGTGATTGGTATGATGAGAGTTGTAGTATGCAATACTGTGTGCATGTTCAGCACTTACATAAATGTAGTAGTAAAGATGAGAAAGAAGACAAGGTGAGAGCGAGAGAGAGAGTAGGGTGAGATAGTCAAAAGAAAAGTAAAAAGAACCTGACCATATGCTGTGTTCCTGGCTAAACCAGTGAACCTGGTCCTTTCTGTCCAATAACATCATACCATTGCATCATTATTGTGTTCAGCCTTTAGCAGGTTTTGTTTTTCCTCTGTGGTGGATCTTCTCTCTTCTAACCGAGAAGGAGCCCTTTGCAAGGAGCTCGCCAGTTGTCTAAATAGGCTCCAGCCCCTCTTGATTATTTTCTCTTCATCCTCCTGGTGAGGGAGATAGGTGGTCTGGAAAACAGAGTCCAAGTGAAATGGTTCATGCCCAGAGCAGCTAAGCAAAACTATGCTTTGAGGCCAACTTATTTTTCATAATTTATCTTGTAATGTAAGCCAATGCAGTAGTTTAAGACAAATTTATTTTAAGCCTTAAAGGCCAAAGGACTTGTATATTTAACCACAGGCTAAGTTTGACTTAAGTACACTGAAGTCAGCAATGACTGTTACCTCAGTGACCTCCTATCTCCTACTAGGCAAAGTCCTTCTGTTTCTACAGCCTGTGTTTAGACACTTCTCAGTAATACAACCTTGACAGTGCTTTGGGAAGAAGAAATGGAGCTTGATTGTGAGTGAATGAGTGGTTATTAGTGGCAGCTGAACACTTATCAACATGGTGAGCAACACTGTGTTGCCGTTTCTAACGTATGTTAAGTACTCAGTTGTGCACTGAGTGAAGAGTTAGGCACCCAAAACCAACGTTGACATCAGCCATCTTGCTAAGAGGGCTGTGAAAGGCTGCCAAGAGAAATATCAAAGAGAAAAGGGTGTCTGAAATATTTCCCCTCACGTTACTTCAGGTTACTCAAAGTACCTGCAGGCTGGATTCAGCCCACTTTATGAGATCGTGCTTCAGTCTGGTGCATGATGGTGCTGTGTTGCTCCGTTGGACAGGCTTTCTGTTAAAATGCAGCCAGGTGGGGTCACAGTAGGGACAGCCCTCTCTATAACAGAGCTCAAGTTACAACACTTGGCGAAGTGGAAGAGGTATGCTTTAGACCTTCTTTAGCTCGGAGGGTTTCCGATCCACCTTTTTCCATTTCATACTGGAAGATAACTTGGGATGAGGGAAGGGGATTCTCCAGCTTTCCTGTTGAAGTTGCCGGGGCCAGAGGGAGCATTACTTTAGTCACAGAAGATATTCCCTTGCTTTCCAGTGGCTCCTGTTCTTAAAACTCTGTACATATTTCACTGGGTGGCTCCTTTAATGCAAAATTCAGAAACTGTGTAGTTACATGGGGTTTTTGTCTTACCTTCTTGGATTCTGATATCTGAAATCCATTCAGCTTGCACTGTAGGTACTCAAGTGGTTTGCGGGTTCTGGCCCTAAATATTTCTTCTGCTCAAAATATGAAGTGTCACCTTCCTACTGATGGAGCATCTTCTTTGATAAGGCCATTCGTTTTCTTAGTTGTCTAATACCAATTCCAGGCTATTTACATGAATGGAAGTTACATGGATATGCATGACAAATACCTTCATTTAAAACCAGGCAGTAACTGTGCCAGCCCAGTCTCTTATGGTTTCTGGGTCTGAAAAGGTAGATAAGAACCTAGAGAAGGTAAAAGAAAACACTATTATCAGGAGTCAGTGAAGGGGCTACATTTTCTGCTTTTGCATTAGAGATTCTTTCCTGTAACTCTTGCAGAAGCAGTGGGACAGACTATCCCCCACTATATCATTTCTTTGAGCATATATTGGGTTTGAGTTGTTATCCAGTGAGAGAAAGCAGGATATTGTGGATTGGAAACATTTCATACTGACTCCGTGTGGACTGAGCATTCAATCCTGGAGACAGTGAGACATTTTCATTTTTGTTTTTCCTATGCTAGTAGATCACTCTAGAAGAAGCACTTTCCAGCTTCTTAAAAAATAAGAAAAAATGTGAACATCTTTCACAGCTTTTAAATGTAATATTCAGTTTTTAAACTGTTCTATCTCCGTGTCCAGAGCCTGGGACAACTGCAGTCTTTAGTAGATTAACATTCTTTAATAAATGTGAACACCTTGAGCTATTTTTCAGACCGTTACCAGCCTGTCCTTGAAGGATGTGAACAACCTTCAGCTTCCTGTAAGGGATGGCATTTTATTTCTTGTTTTGCCAGTTTTCAAGATCCCAAGATCTTTTATTATCTGAACCTTGGGTTTTTGAAACACTGTGTCACCTTTACTACTGCAGGGCTTTGTTGAAAACTTACTACTTTTTGGACACAATGTGCCAGCACTTACCCAACAGTTAGAGAGTAGAGATTCATAGTAATAGGAATATGACTCAAAAGTACTTGCATCAGGCTTAAGAATGTCTTTTTACCCTGCAGTCAATTACACATCTTTGTTCTGCTCCCTTAATACTTCTCACTTCTCTGCTTTCTATTATACTTATTTATTACAACCAATGAGCTCAGTCTTTTAAATTTGTCGTTAATATCATAAGGGTAAAGAGGATGCAGGCTGTTGGAACAACTAAATTATTTTGTCTTCCATAGGCAATATGGAGTCTCAACATGGGATCCTTGCTGCTCTTGAATGCTTCTTAGCTGAGCCCTGACAATGAACACTACTTTCAGTTCTGTACATATCATAGTAAAAAGTATGGCCTGCTCCAGTGATGGAGGCATAGATTTGTTTTATGACTATGTTACACAAAACACCACAAGCTAGTAGATTCTGATTTTTATTTGGTGGTAATCTTGATCAATAGCAGCTAAATCATTTACAGAAGAAAAATAAATGGGAAGAAAATTTCACATTTATATTCCAGCTGTGCAAAGGGATCTTGGGTTTTCCCCCATCCTCTCCTCCCAGAGCTTGTCAGCAGTAGGAATTCATAGTAATAAAAGCCAGACTTATTTCCAATGCAGGTGTTTCTAGAGTGATTGTAATCTTTCTGATTAACTGCATCTGCAAGAGATCTCATCATTACAAGCAAAGCAGAAGTTATGAAGGAAGGTGCCCCTAAAGCAGTGAACTGGCAATTAAAATAATATTATAGGCTCTGAGACATGAGATTGCATGGGGAGTTTGGAAATACGGTAAAGATAGGTCTGAAGATGTCATTATGCCACCAAAATCTTTGAAGCCCACAGCAGCGTAATGGACTGGCAAAGGAGTCCAATGTGATTAGGTAGTGCTGAAATCCAGCTTTTGGAGATTAAGCTGCATTACTAAGATCAGGGGCCCTTATCAAACTTAGTCCCAGCAGACTGCCCTAAGTCATCTGCCCTAAGTCATCAAGGAAATGGCTGCAGAAAAGTAAAGTGCTGATCTTGTGAAAATAGCATTTTACTGCTTGTGAAAGTCCCTAGGATGACAGCCTTCGAGACGGGGGTCTAGCTTCATCACACAGAGCAGGAACATAAGGTTTGGTACATACAAACTGAGTGGTCTCACGCTGTATTTGGAACAACAAGATTTAACTGAGAGGGAAATTGATTAACAGTTGCTAATCAAGGCCACATTTTCTTTTAGCCTCTCAGTTGGGGCATGTGAAACATTTGCAAATGGTTGTCATTCCAAGCTGAAGTTTTAGTGAGAGCAGGATAAATTTACACATGTAAAATGTATATGCCATAACTTGCCTAGAGGTTTTCATAGTCTTTGTGGCCACAGTCAGAGTAGAGCTGTCACCAAAGGGTGGCACTGTGAGAGGTGAAGTGGACCTCAGCTTCCCGATGGCAACACTATCCCCTTCTGCTCACCCTTGCTGCTGCTGGCAGATCTTATTCCAGATCTTGCTTGCTTGCTTGGGAGAGAGTTTTCTTTCCCCTAATGCTCATCACTACTCTGAGCCCTCCAGTTTTAACAGGATATTGTCCCTACAGCAACATTTTGAGGTGAGAAGTTACTTCCATACAATCATCAGATGCAAAAATAGGTGATTATCCAGGACATGTGTCAGGATTTGAACCCTCGACTGCCAGTCCAAAACCCTGGTTTTGAGATAATCCATCCTGCATCCTGCTTTGTGGTGTGAAACCAGCTGACACATGGATGTGTGGCATAAACAATTAAACTGTCCATTCTCAACCAGAGGCATGACAGTTCTTTGGTTTTCCCATCACTGCTTGTAGAGAGACAAATGAAAGGAATACTTTGGTGTCATACAGCCATGACCTAAAGTCAAAAGGCTGTCTAAGTTGTTACTGGAGGAGATCCAGTTGTAGAAAGAAAAATTCTTGCCAAATCAGCTAGAGAAAGTTGACTGAAATATGTTTGAACAGACAGATTGTTCAGCCATCTATGCAGCTGGCTCAACAGAGGAAACAGTTATTCCTAGGTAATTGGAAGCAACTATGTGTATATAAGTATAAAAAAATTATAAAAATATATATTGGACAATCTTTCTGGTTGTCACCATTTCTCTCAGTGAGAAGTCTGAAATCCAAGGGTAGTAGGGGGAGAACTCAAACCTAGAAATTCATTGTCGGTACCCTCCCACCCCACCTCCCCCAATAATCCCCTATTTCGTCATAGGAGTATGTGGCTCTGGAAATTGCTAAGCACTTGTTCTGTGCAGTGGGAGACAGTGTTTCACATACACTAACCAGCTGTCCCTGTTCTGTCCTGCCTTAACAAGCCATACCAGATTTCCTTTGCTTCATCATATATTGTGAAACATGGAAAGCCATTTGGTTTATTCAACCTGGATGCTAAATCCACAGATGGAGTTTCATCAACAGCTAAATATCAATGCAGAACCATGGCATGTACATGTTAGCAAAACATTTCAAATGCCCCATTCTGCATAAATTTGCATCCTGGGACTTGGCAGCAGCACCAAATTTTGTATTTGTTTTGGGATACCACAAGGAGAAAAGCTGTTCCCTTCGAAGCACTTACCCTTCCCTGTCAACCTGTCTCTGTTGGGCTAACAGCAGGACACAGCTGCTCAGGACCTGGCTTTTCTAGTGGTAACTGAAGGGTTAAACTGAGCCCCAAGCACTTGTTCTTCCAGCATACCCTGCACTCCTCACTCTCCAGGATTTATGGTCATCTAGTCACATGTTAAAAAGATTATTGGAAAAATATGTAAATGAAAGTTAATAAGTGTAGCAGAGTGGTGTAAAAGCAAACTTATTAGCTACAGGATGCAAGGCTCTGCACATGCTACGTTTCTGTTGCTGGAAACATCATCAAAGAGCTTTCCAAGGCTGCAAGGCCCAGATGGCTTTTACATCTTTATGCACCAGCCCTGAGCCAAAGCTGAATTCACAGGTGAAGTTGACACCACAGCACATGGGGAGGTGCCTGGGTTGCATGTCTATCCCTCACCCAGGCTGCAGTTCTGGCTCCCAGGAGAAGTGGAGGTCTCCTCAGAAAAGTGGTTTTGGGGAGAACTTTGCTAAAAATAATAATAATAAAAAAAAAATGGTGCAAAGGACAGCTTTGCTTCTGCATTGGGAATTTAATGAGGCTCTGGCCTTTAGGCTGAAAATACACATCACAGCTATTCCCTTTTTGGGCCCATTGGAGCTTTTCCCCCTCTAGCGGCTACATGTCTTTTTGCCAGCAGCCCACAGGGCAGTGCTTTAACCTTGTTCTTTTCTCCCATTGCTGGCAAAGAAGTTTGAGACTTAAATAGCAAAACACCAGTGCCACAAAACATGTCTGCTTTCAGCACCCACATGTCTTATGGCTAGGATTTCTGTGGCAGCTAGTGGAAGTGGCAACCAGTCTGGGCAGCAGGTCATCGAGTAGAAAGAGTAGAACCCCATTTCCCCCAGGGTATCTGCCTTCCCTGTTGGAAGCTCTGCTCTCCTGAGAGTACAATCCTTCTACCGCGTAACTGACAGAGAGATTTCACACACTCAGTGCCCCAGGGGTAGAACCAGAACCAGGTCTGTGGGTATACTCAAGTTTTCAGGAAAAGGTCTAGATTGCAAAATTTGGGAATTAATACTATTTAAGTATCAAACAGCTAGGTATACTTGAATTATACTCTGCAGAGCCCCTCTTGAATTCCGTAACAGAGGCTGTCAGCATACCAGGCTGGATCCCATTCTGTAGCCTAGAGATGTACCCAGCATGCCCACTAAGTTCCCTGTCTGTAACGGCATTTGGTCTCTGATTGCCCAAACAACACGGATCCCTTTTGCATCACGAGCAGAGCGTTTGGGGCTGCTGCAACAGTCAGCTTTGCACTGCTCTGTTTGCTGGGAAGACAATGCAGCACGCCAGCCGGCCTCGTGCCCGGATCCACGCTGTGCGCGAGCGGGCCAGGGATTCTGCCATACACATTTGTCCACTTGATCAGGAACCAGATGGGCATATTCAAGTCACCTTAAATCTGGTCTTTGGAAGCCTCAAACTGAGACAGCCTTTAAAAAAATAAGCCCTCAATCAATAACAACAAAACCAGCATGTGACTAAAAGCTGGAACGAGGCACTGCCAGGATTTCTCTTGGCAACCCGTCATTCTAAGAATCTGCTTCTTGCCACACTTGTGCAAGGCACATTATTGAACATTTCCTGACTATTTGCCCAGGATGCTATAAATGCTGTCCAAATAGCAGGGTCTCGCCTGCCGCTTTGATACATCTGGCTAAATTGCATTAAGCAGCACGCCAGAGGCTGATGGGAGTCCCCACAGGACGTGCTCCGTCTGTCAGGCTCTCCAAAGAGCCTGGGTGATGAATGATAGTGCTAACATTAAACAGCCTGCCTGTGATGTTTTTCAAGTGTCCCTCCCCAACAGCTCGCCTGCTGCCCTGTATTCTAGGAGATAATGCAGCACAACAGAACATTACCTCATTAAGAAAGCTAGCTCTAATTAAAAACAGACAGGGCATCACCTCCCTTATGTTAGCTTGAAGGGTCCACCCTGCCATTTAAATTCCTCTTTGGAAGATTAATATCCATACACATTGCAAAAGGTGACGTTCTTAGAAGTAGTCAGTTCAGAGCAAATGTTAGACGTGATGAAAGTGAGCGTCAACAATAAAAATTGTAATCACAGGGCCTTCAGATGTTCATGCCATACTCCGGAGGGGTTATGTATATGTGAGGTGTGTGTATGAGAGACATCTCTCCATCCCTAGCTTAGAAGAAATGGAGAGACATGATTTTGTCCAAACCCCATGTTAGTACCATCCAGACGCATTGTTTAGGCCCAGGTTCTGTATCACTACAATATACCTGTCTGTACCCAAAGAAACAGCATACCAGCTGAGAAATATCAAGAACAATTCACATGATACCCATGGCAGAGCCTTCTACAAACATCCTGTCACATCAACTCCTCTGTTCCTCCCATCACTCTGAGTTTCAGGATAAAGAAAGGCCAGGTAAGAGGTGGATTTGGCTGGCCCCTGAATGGATGGAAAGGAAAGGGGAAAATGAATCATATCCATGAACTCACAGCTCAGTTTTCATGGCACTCAGGTTTTTCTTCCCTGACGA
The DNA here is from genome assembly GCF_026419915.1 of Harpia harpyja. Taxonomy (NCBI): domain Eukaryota; kingdom Metazoa; phylum Chordata; class Aves; order Accipitriformes; family Accipitridae; genus Harpia; species Harpia harpyja. Next base: position 40,391,955 of record NC_068950.1, read on the forward strand.
CTCTCTGGTTTATTTTAAACCAAAGGTTTTAAGTTCAAAAATGACTTAACTTGGAATAATTTGAAGCAAGCCAGTAGCATCACTTAAGTCAGTACTTATTTTGCCTTTTATTCCTATAGAACATTTGGCACTGAGCATTGCTGTGATTTGTGCAGAATTCCCATTGCAAGAGCAGCCTGACACAATGGAAGCACTTTTTACTTCAGGATTTTACTGCCACCACCTGACTGACAAATCTAAGAAGACCCACAGGCGATAAGCACTGCCTGTGACAGCAGCACAGGCTGCAGCGAGCCCATTCCATGCTGCCCCTCAAGTATGCCAATACAAGCAGTTGTGTTGTCAGCTGGCAAAACAAAATCTCTTTTTTTCATGTGGATCAGTTTCCTGGGATGGTTTGTCACCCTGCCACCCCCAGCAGTGGTACTGGCCTAAGTCTGGCAGGTGAGGAAAAAAAATAATCAACCACCCCAGAAGCAGCAATAAGTATAACCTGCATCTAATCTGGGGGGCACTGTTTTCAGCAGGGCAGTGGAAGGAGGATAACTTTCCTATAGTCTTGGCTGTTCACCTCTAACCTCAGAGCACCAGAGCCCACTGCTTTCCCTTCCAGAGCCCCCAAGTTCAACCTCTATTATTGATGGCCAGCCTAGGAGCCCCTTGTTTGAATAGTCTGTTCAGTTCACATTAAACTGGTCAGTAGCCGATATAAGAGTATCTATAGATTCACATTACTTTCAGGGAGCCCAGAGGTCCAGAAGTGTTATGGTTATATCCAATATGCATACAGCTGACAATAGCCTATTTTAAGAATATGTACTAATCTTATCAGGTGCCATCTGCCTGACTGAATGAGAGTTTCCCAGTTGCTCAAATCACAATTATCGGAAGTTACGATGATCTGTGTACTAAACAGACTTTTTTTTTTTTTCATTGATAAGATGATCCTTGAAGCTATTAAAAGCTGGCTTAGCTGCCCACTATACTGGAAACCTTTATAACACAAAAGATGCATTTTAAGTTGTCAAGCATCATGTAAACAGTCAAATGCAGTTGTCTCTGGGTGGAAAAGCTAAAGATGTTTGTCTGGGGAAAGGAGGCATGACAAAAAAAGATGTGTGTTGAAATATCTATAGATACAGCCTAGACTTTTTAGTTCACAGTGCATCATTTCGGTACAGACTTTTACTGAGCCGCCTTCCATATCCCTCTCCCATTTTGGACATCTTTGAAGCAGCTCCTCCAGAAGAGTTAACTAGACTTTGTCTGTGACCTGAAGAAACGGCTGTCTGAAATGCAGATAGCATGGGCAATAATTTCAGGTCATGGTGCTGCCTGCACTTTGTGAAGAGTGCTAAACAAAAAACATATACTTGGTCAGGGTGGGACCACATTGCTGCTTAATTAGCTGGTCTCTTGGACAAAACATCTAGAACCACTCGGTATAATCTGTAATTTCATCACACATTTAGTGGAAACAGGTATCCTGGAAGAAGAAGGCTACTCATCTGCTGTGCATGTCTCTCCCCTAACAAATGTTTGGCTCAGAACCTAAGCAAGGGAATTGAGATTTAAAACTGAAACACTAGGCTTAATGCTCACCTTAATGTGCATGTAGGGACATGAGAATGGATTTTGTGGGGAAGAGCCAATTTGGATCCTTGCCCAAATCTTAGTCCCCAGTATCAAGGCTCAGGAATGATCAGGTGCAATCAAAAAAAAAAAAAAAAGATGGTTTCTTTTTTCTATGTTCCCCAATTTCTGGTTCCTGCTAGTGTTCAAAGTGAGATTGTCAAGTACTCCAAGAACATCTGTTTTCTAGCAAGACCCAAAGTATCAGGAAAATGTGGAAGTGTACCAAGAAAACCTGTTATCAGATCATCAGTCTAGTTATAGAAGGTCAGCTGGAGAGGGCAGAAAGCCTTAGCAAAGCTGGCAGACTTTTGAGGTGCTTCTGTCAGTAGTTACAGCACAATTTCTCTGGGTTCCCAGAACCATAACTGACCTTACAGCTCCACATGGACTCCTACCCCTCCATTTATGGTGGTGTTCAGACTTGCAGACAAATTCTTTTAATTCATTAAGCATTCTCCCTGTTGTGAGTGTGATCCAGAACTCTTCATGATGCTTTAAAGCGTCACAGGTTTAAAAAACAAAACAAACCCAGGCAATAAATGACTTTTTCAGTTTGCTTTTGAATAATCTGCAATAGTCATAAAATCAAATAGGAAATAATAAAATTCAGTATTCACACATGTTAATAACAAAGTGGAAATGGCTTTTAAAAACTCTCAACCTCAGTCTGTGCTGCATCCTTGGTAGTTCCTTAAGGGATCCCTTAAGGGATATAAGTGGCAAAAGTTCTAGTAGAGCAGGGAGCAGAGTAGACTTCTCTACTTCAGTGGTAAGACCCACACCTCCATCCTAAAACTGACTAGTTCCATATTCTCACCCTCATATGCACACAAGGAGATAACTACAAATTAAACTGCTTGCAGCTGTGGAAATTGCTAAAGGAGAGGGTAGAACTTGCTGATTTCAGAATGTTCAAGCAGATCAGTTTATTTGACACTGCAAGTACCACATGTTACACATCTGTCCCTCAGAAATACGTGCATCGAGTTTCCAAATTCACCTTGGGTTACTAGTAAGCTGTTGCTCTTCTTTTCCATTCTGCCCATCATAACTTTTGTAGCCATGATATGGCAATTCTTAAAACATCCTACTTTCTTCCTTTCTGGAACTAGGTCATCTTCCACCATTCTACTGTTTTATGTGCCAAAATTTGATCAAAGCTTTTGATCGAGACATTGTTTCTTCTTTGCTTCATCAGTTCCTCTAGTAAAGTCATTTTTTTTTCTCAGTAACTTAATACAGTACCAAAGAACATTCCTTCAATGTACCATTTTCCAAGCTGATTGCTTGCAACTCTGCTCAGTTACTGCTACACTTGCCCCAGAGCACTTATAGCATAAGAAGTCTGTAACTCCTGAATTCTGACTCTGTTTAGATCTAGTGTAATGGATTGATGGATTGGATCATTTGACTGTTCTCCCCTCAAGGAAGGCTGGCATGTGGTTCTGCATATATGGCACACTTAAAGGTTGTGGAGTCTTTTACAGTTAACCCAGACCCTACTTTCATTTTCAGGGAACTGTGCGGTAGTAGACCCCATAAACTGTCCCAGCACTGTACAATGGATTTGCAATCTCAAAATAGCTTTCAGAAGGGCCGGGGCAGCTACAGCTCATGAGTACCTCACCTGCAGATTACCTTCCTGCTGAAGATCACATTACAAGATCGTCTTGTCAGAGTAGTTTTCAAGAAGCTTGCATAGTGTCTTAGCATGTCCTTGCTGTGCACAAGGGGGTGTGATAAGAAGTAGAAGGATGAAACAAAGCAAATGTTGGCTGACAAATGTTGCCTGACAGCAGGACAAGCAGGATGCACTACCGTACAAAGAGGGATCTAGCAAGTCATGGCAGGTGGTAGGTCATCTTATTTAGATCTGTCCTGACAAATGCAGACGTTGGGTATATCTGCCTTCCTAATGCACTAGGAGACAGTGTTTTTATAGCCCTGGTTACTTCACTCATCGAGGTAATTGGTTTCAGCTGAAAACAGCTATACTCCCTCATGCCTGCCTCTTGGCAGACCAAGTAGACACCTGCACTAACTAACCAGTGCCTTTTTTTTTTTTTTTAAATGCTTCTGTTAATACATTAGGCTGCTAAGCAAGATCCAAACTTTTAGGAATTCTGTATTAGCAAGACATCCAGAAGTTCTGTTTCTCTGTAAATGAGTAAACTCTCACCTGAGCCTCTGGCACCTCAGGGCAGTGCTTGGCATGTTTGATGGGAGCTTATGAACACCCATGCTTTGGCCTGCAACACTGCATGAAGATGTGTCAGTTGCTTCAGGGTTGCCTGCATCTGACAGGCAAACTCCTGTACTTCTACATTACATTAATGCAGAAACCGCTTCACCCTGCTTAAGAAGGCTTTTTTGAAGGTAGTCAGATATTTGCATTAACTTCTTCTACTGCAAGCTGAGGCCTTTAAAGAACATAAGACTTGCAAACAGAGCTGAGCAGAGAATGTTTCTTGCATTCTCTAAAAACTGGGAATCTCAAGCTTTTTCCCTGTTGAGAGTCATTAAAAAACCAGAAACAGCTCACAATAGACTAAACTTATTCCCCTGGGATGTGGTACAGCCCATCTTCCATCCTGGCCAGGCCTCCCTCAGGATATTCTGAGTTGTCTTGGCATTAAGTAACAGATGCATTTCTGAAGAGTTTTAACTGAGACATTTTCCAGCAGAAGGCATGTCAAAATGGTCCTAACCAGACCTTACGATACAGTCAATCAGTCATACGTTTTGGGAGGTTCAATGGTTAATTCCAGCTTCTAGTTCTGTTGCAGGCAGGATTTGACACAGCTGGGACTGGTTAAATAAGAAACTTGAGACTTGCAATGACACTGTTGCAGGCCTAAACATTAGCCTGAGCTAATAACAACAGATCTCTCTCCTCTCAGCACCAAAGGTAACAATCAAAATAGTCTTGGATGTGTCTTGCTCGGTTGCAGATCCAGGATGTTTCAGGCTGTACTGCACAAATCCCCTAGCACAGACTCAGTTGTGATCTTTACCTGCAGCAAGCAAACGGGGCACACTCTTGACCTCAGTTTCTCACTGACGCTTAGACTCCCTATTTTAACGCTAACCTTTCAACTCCCACAATCCCCTTCCAAAGGGGACTCTAATTCCCCACAAGCCCTCCAGAACATAAACACAACACTAACCTTCAGATACAAGAATTTATTTGCCTAAGAAAGCTTTTCCAGAGAATGAACTAGTTCCTGACCGTAGAATTAGAGTTTAGCCATATAAACTCACTTTGGGGTCTGTAGTACAGGATATGAACATGAATGAAACATTAAAAATATGAGTTGAGAATAAAAGCTCTCCCTAAATCTCCCTTATTGTATAAGCTGCTATGAATTAAAGCCCTTTCAGGCTGATTTTTAGTCATCAACATAATTATTTAGGAACATTTTCCAGACCAGTGTTTTTTACAAGTATTTTAACAACCTGCAAATCAGGAAACTGTAAATCAGAGAAATGAACTGAAATCAGCAGTCACAAGGCAGGAGGCCCCTGGCTTAGACTGTGACAGCATGCCGTGAACAGCGACAGCTCTGTTCCCTAGCTTGCAAGCGCTGGGAATGACTGCTAGAGATAGGCCCGAGCTAAAAGCCACCGGAGCCTGGGGCTCGACAAGGTTGAGAGAGAGCGACTCCAGTGCTGTGAGCCAGAACACACTCGAATCCTATTCTTGCTGTGAAAGATGGGGCATAGCAACACCCCGGGGCTGGATTCTCTCCTTCCTCCTCTCCAAGCAGGACAAACCTAGAACCAAAAGCCCTTTGCAAGCATCTTCTTTCTTTCCCCGGAATGAATCAGTTCCACTTCACTTTCATATGACGAACTTGATGTAATAGGTTTATAAGCCTTAGGAAGAGCAAAGCTTAAGTTTAGTGCCAAAAAAATATAGCTGTATGCTTTCTAGAGGTGCACTCCATCAGCCTGGGTCAGCCTTACCTCAAAGCAGAATACAGAACCCTATTTCATGGTGTAAGTATGGCGTTAGTTTCCCTGGAAAGGTTTTTTTTGTAGCCAGCTGAGACAGTTTATTCACAAGTATTGAACACTGAAAAACCCTAATTCAGCCTTTGCAAATATGGTTAAGTGGCAGCCCTTGGATTCAGTGGTCAGCAATCTGTTTGAAAGGCAGATGTTTAATCTTTGATAAAGGATGATGTGCCAGAAATCAAAATCACTTCTGTCCCATGCTTAATGACATGGCAGAAAAGTTAAATCAGTGGAGTCCCTGCTCTGTTCTGTGTGGGAGTGAAGTGTCACGATTAATGGCTTTCCTAGGAGCAAGTGACGGCATATAAAAGGTTGAAGGCGAAATCTCACATTCCAGGCCTCTAAAATCTTCTACCATTGAGAACATGACAATTACTCTTGACTAAAAGATGTCACAGCTCTGAGATCTCTGCTCCAAGACATTCAATACTTCTCACAACCAAAGCATGGATTTTCAAAGCCATTTGTGCAGATACACAGGTACCTGGAGTTAGGGCCTTGTACCTTAAAATATACTACCATCTCTTGAGATCGTGTCTCCAGCTTTTGGGGCTTTAGTTGCATCTGTAGAGAAACTAGAGACTGCTTTGGCCAAGCCGGAGAGGTGGCCAAAGAGCCACCTTAGAGTTTCAGAAAGTTAGTGAAGCATGTTTAGGGTATGACAACAATCAGCATGTTAGCTGTGCCTGGAGAAACACATTAAGATTTGCTACAGGCGTTTTAACTAATGAGGAAAGAAGTGGCGTGCCTTCATGCATCCAAGGAGTTTACTAAAGCAGGACAAGCGAGGCACCCACAGATCTCTGCAAAGGTGCAAGATACAGAGAACTAGCAGTTCCCTAGGAAGAAAAGGTACCTGCAGTTGCAGTACCTCCCCCGGGCTGGATTTCTAACCTTTCTTATGAGACAGAAACTATCCATGAATGACGTCTAAAATCACTAAGGAAATATAAAATTTTACAATGAAATGTATAGGTCTAGCAAGATTTGAGAAGATTGCTTTTTCACAAGCTCACAGCCCTCCAGTGTCCCAAATACAACACAGATCTCATCCTGTGAGAAGAGTGGGAAAGCATATTAAACCTCAGGCCTAGTCTTCATTCTTGCAAGTATAGGGATTCATTCACATGGTGGCCTATCTGAATGTAGTCATCTAGTAGTTCATCAGGTATTGTTCAGGATAGTCTTACCAGGACAATCTACAGCAAAGCTTTAGTTACTGAAAAGTCTCTATAAAGATGGGGTACAACTAAAAGAACTTAAGCAAAAATAAACAATAGCAAAATAAAATTCCTATATTTAATTTCCTTCTTAGCTAGTACTTACCCAAGACATCAAAAAGTCCTCCCCTCTGCCCCCTCAAAAAAAAAAAAAAAAATTAAATTTAAGCCCTGCGGAGCCACTTACATAGCCAGATTCCTGAGGCTACATTGGTGATTACTTATGCTTGGCGGTAACCACACCCAGGGGATGTATAAAAGGTGAGTTCCAGGAGCTTCTTTCTTATAAAAGGACTGAGGTGGGGGAAAAGGATGAGAGGAAGATGAATAGGCTGTATAAGTCTTATTCGTTTCTGAATAATAATGTTTCTTATATGAGTCTGAGAAGAGTCTTTCTATTGTTTCTGAGATGCTTTGTGTTTTTTTTTTTTTCTTGTTCTATCTCCAGAGTTTCCCCTAGGCTTTGCAAGTTTCTGTTTTAGGACAGAGTAGGCTAGTGTTCTCTAAAGTGAAGTGGTGGCTCTCCTTGCTAAGCTTCCTTCCATAAGGAAAATGCAGCGGGGTTACCAGGAGGGCTGGCAGCAATTTCTTAAACAGTCTTTTGAAAGTTAAAAAAAAATAAAAATCATAGCAAATAACACACACAAAGATATTCAGTACTCCCATCTCCTTGTACAGGCTGTCAGAAATGCTGGCAGCTGCTGCAAGGAGCTGAAAAAATCATCATTATACTCTAGGCAGCTTGAAATCAAATAATACGTGCACACAAAAGGTTTTCATTTTGGAGCTATTGTGCCTGGCCTGTTTTGGAGGAGGGGAAAAAGAGACCTATTGTCTCTTAAAAAGCAAAATAGTGGCCTGGTTTTAGTTCTGCAGGAATGGAGTGATCTGTGTGCTATTAGCTGACAGTAAAGACAACCTCTTTGCAGAGCTTGCTCACTGCTCGACTTCGTTTGCAACTGGTAACTGCCAAATCCCCACAGGGTAAGAGGCCTTGCACTCCAGCTGTTGGAGAATTAATATCCCCCACTGCTCAGCATGATAGGAGAGTAATAAAAACATCATTTCTAATAGGAAAATGATGCTTGCAGAAGCAAATGGTGACTGGCTGGCTTAACAGAGAGGGGGCTTTGGGAAGGACAAAGCCATCCTTAGCAAGCTTGTGGATGAAACCTTGAAGAGAACAAGAAGTGTCCCAGAATCCCTCAGATCTAGGCAGATAGTGAAACTTTACAGGCATTTGTAACTGCTGTCTAAAGTCCTGTTAAACCTTTAATAGGCCCTACAATTCTTTATGAAAAAGATGTTTAGGAGCTTTCTAGAAGAAAAATACTCCTATTTTCAAGGAATTACTGCAACTTTTCTCAGAGCCTCCCTTTTGTTCCTGACTTGACTTTTCTAAACAAAAACAACTATTAAAGAAAACAACTGGTTGTGGGCACAAAGTGTCCACAGTATTTGAGTTCTGTCCTTGTCAAGGACTTAACACTGATCACAACTGTGAATACAGAGCAGTTGAATGACACTTTTATAAGTCATTTTTTCATTATACAATCTTGCTCAGGCGCTCTTAAAAATATATGGGAGATATTGTACCAACACCGTAAACTTCATAATTATTTCATTATGGCCTATCTTGCTCAAGCCTGTTCGTAGGAACTCTCTTCAGATTCCAAAGAAATTGATTTGTAAGGGGAAAAATTTCCCGAGAAGGGAGAAAATCTGAGTTTGTTGCATGCGCTTGGTACAAAAGTTGGAGGTGCTAATTCTAAAGCGATCTCTCTCCAGCTGCCTCATGCACTGAGCTGGTCTCCAGGAGTTGCTCAAGATCCATATGTTTCATCACTTAGGCTTTGGAATAACAACACACGCGGTAGGCTTCTTTACCCTTATCTATCCAGGAAGTCCCTTTGCAGAGAATTGCTCTTGGCAGGGAAAGTGTCAGCATTGTTCATGCCGATGAGATCACTGTGAATTAACCATTGGCTTTGGTGGTATCCCATGCTGCCTTTTTCCAAGAGAGAGGAGAAATGTGCCCGCTGCCATTTCTATTGTTTTTATACAAATAGGTTAGATAATAATTCTGCATTGATATCTTGATGAAAAGAAAGGAAGTATTCAAGGGGCCTTACTGAGTCTTTTCTAGGTGAAATACATAATTGAAAATCCTTCTTCTTGAGCTTTTCCACAAGCTAACAAACTCAGAGAACTTCACATTTAAAGTGTTTTGGAGATTTTGAATGCACTTTCCTCCTGCAGTAAGTACTGCCTTCTCAAACCTCATTAACTAGGAGGTGCCACTGACTAATAACAGAAGTGATTCAAACTAGTTTGTGAGTCTCTTTGCTTGGATGCATTTAGTGCCAAAAGCACATTTAACATCTTAAAAAGATATTCCCTTCCCCCCCCCCGCCCTTAAATAATCTCAGCAGTACATAGATATTGATCTAATAATTAGGGAACAAAGATATTAATCCCGCCTATCTGTGTTCAGCTGGTTTTAATGAAGAATCTTAAGCATAGTTTCAGGAACAGTTTGGACTCCCTAAATGTGTAAGCATGTGGTGTCTCTCTCCAAACAAGGTTCACAGAAGCTGTCTCATTTGAAGCACCAGGACAGCAAAAAAATAATAATCCTGTAAAGAAAAGGAAATAAACTAGGATTTTATATTTTTTTCATTGGTCAAAACATGATCATACTAAGAAAATGGACAGGCTGAAAACTAATGTTTTGAACTTCTCAATGCCAGGATAGAACGTCTTTCTCTGAAACTGTAGAAATTTGTCCTTTGAAACAGAAACAACTACTTCAGCAATGAGCATTAAAGGATCTATTATGATACTGAAATGAACTGGTCTGCTTCCATTCAGCTGAGCACAATGGTATAGGCATGCACTAGTTGTTCATTGTAATGTTGTTTCTAAACCCGGATTCATGTATAAAGTGGTCTGAAACATCCCCCTCTCTTCCTTCTGGGATACTGATGAAGAGCTGTGCCTTTTTCACTTAGGGAGAATAAAGGAATCTTGGTGTATTTCTGACATCTAAGGAGAATGATGCGAAAATATCTTTGGATCAAGCTTGTCACTTACTTTCTTCAGACTGTTTCATATTCAAAAGTTTTGTGAATCTTGGATCAAACATTGCATTTCAGACTCTAAGTTGGCTTTCATAAACACTCAGCATCAAAATCCTTAAAGATGGATTACAGATCTCATACCCAGGCAACTGTAAGGTACCTTCCCTGATGTTCTGAAAGGATGACTGCAAGAACAATGTTGCTAGTAGAGATGGGGCCAGAAGTGTTTCTTAAATCAGATATTTTGAAGGATAAAGGACAAATAAAGCTCAGTTAAATGCTGGAAAAAAACCTCAAACAAACAAACCCCCAAACAGTTGGTGCTATGGATAGAGAACCTACAGAGAGAGGACTGGAATTTGGAAGCATGGAACTTCTGAGTTGATGTGGCCAGAAGGCCTCCAAATTATGTGAAATGAGTAAGGCTCATACATAGGCTTGATTGTTTGAAAAATGAGTATCTCCAGTTTATTTTTATAATACAGGAAAGGAACATCAAGTCAAAGGACTGGACCTCCATAGTATCCTGTCATTGCAGAAAACCACAGTGCATAATTCTCTCCAGAAACATACTGAGTTGTGAAGACTAAAAGGCAAGAAATGGGTAAAGTCTTTGTAATGAGTGACAGCATTCAGAAGTTCTTGCTTTTCAAGCTATCAGTGAATGTCTTTTTTTCAGAACAGAAGGATAACATACATTTTGTTTTGATCATAATGATTTATATGAACTTACATTAGAAGCACATGATGAAGTTAAAAGTGCATTCTATGTGGCATTCAAAAGAATTCTGAATGATCTTCTAATGTCATTAAATACTACAGAGATAAGTTAGTTTTGCAATATCGAACAGTTATGAAGAGCACTAGAACATTTGTAAGCTTAAATAGAGCTGATATCAGTCAGTCTGACACTATATTTATTTATTCAAAGGACAGAGTTCTATCCAGAGAGTCTTCAGACTGTTGCTCAGTGTATTACCTCAAAGCAGCAATGCTGAGAAAGACCTAACACAATAAAATGCATGAGCCCATGAGACAAGACAAAATAGTTGACATATCTAGAAAACCCAGGTATTGCTGATAGTAGCTGAGAGGAGGTTTGAGGTTTTAGAAACTTGTTGATAGTGAATGAGAGATTTTTTAGAAACATAGAGAGGAAACTTGCAGCTGAAACTTTATGTATAGAAGCTGAGAGGGCTATTGCAGAGACAATTATTTGTCTTCAGAATAAGAAGCCACCTTATGCTGAGAATTACAATAAAGCTGAAAGACGAGTTAAATGACACAGCAGATAATAAAACACAGTAGAGATGACAGAAGAGAAGAAAAGTATTAATAATGTGAATGCATTTTACAAGAATATCCATGTGTGGAGGAGTGAGTGAGCATGATTAAGGATGAAAGTGGAAATTATAGTGTAACTATAAAAAGATAGAGAAAATACTGTGATCTCTTTAATAGTGAGGTGGAAAAAAGAGATACTGGCTATAATCCAGACAGCTCAGCTGTTTTGTAGAAATACCACATTTTGAGGAGCTTTGAGAGACAATTACAATTCTCAGGACCAATAAAGCACCAGGGGCAGATAGTGTTCCTGCTGCATTATTGAAAACAGGAGGGCCTACACGAACTCAAAGACTTTAGAAACTGATTTGGTTTGGAAGCTTGAATAAATTCCAAGTGAATATGCCCAATTCTGAAAAAGGGAGAAACCAGAATGGAAGAAATGTTGCAGCATTTTCCCTTCTCCGTACAGGCTATTACATCCCATGTGCTTTATAAAAAAAATGTTTTTCACAGAGTGGAGAGACTTGATCCATTAGATGCTCAAGAGAGGGCAGGAATGTGATCAGGATATATACATACCTCTTGTGTGTGTGTACATATGTTTGCTCTGTAGCTTTTAGGGAGGTTTAAGAAAGCTTGTGTATTTGTCACAAATTGACTTTCAGCAGAAAAATGATCTGGATAGCTTGAAAAAAGTATTAGAAAGGTGCAAATGTGAACTGGTTGAAATGGCAAAGGTTACACATTCTGCTCTATTTGACCTCAATGAAGGATTAAGCTAGAGAGATGCTTAAGTATAATTCCTGATACTTTTAATGGGACCGTGTAGGGATTAATAAACTCATTGTGAAATTGTCAGAATGGTGTGAATTTAAATGGTTTACATTCTCTCTTTGACCACACCAGTGAGTTAACTATCATGAGAGAGAAGAAATATAGCTCAAAAGAGAGTTGGAGACTAGAAGGTACTGCAAATTAAAAAACCAAACTCCAAACAGTGCTTAAATTTGAAGAAAATAAACCCCAGTTGTTAGCTTAAGATCATCTTGGGAAAGCTTCTCTGGGAGTCAATAAATACACTAGATTATGTTGATGTTAAATGGTTTGAACACCTTAGAGGAAACTAAGGCTTGTTAAAAGCGAGAATGATGTTACTTTTTCTGCAGGTAACTCTTACGTCCAAAATAGTGAGAGAGACCAAGCTGCAGAGATCCAAGTTGTTGGACCTCTTCTTAGATGGAAGAATGACCACTAAATAACTTGAACAAAGCCCTGAGATAGATTTTTGGAGAATGTAAGGGAAAATGTGTGGAGAAGATTTAATAAAGATGAGCATGAAGTCTATAAAGAGCCTAATATAGTAAAGGTAATGAAATCCCTAGCCATTTTGTTGGCAGAGCCTACATTCAGGATGATGGAAGACAGAACAGCTGAACATTTCTTGGAAGGCTGTTCTCATGGTATTTGACCTGGGTGCTGATCAAAGAGACAGCTATTACTGAGCATGACCGAGGGCCCTTAATGTGAATTAGTAGCAATGGAGAAAAAATGTCCTCGACAGTCTTAGCAAATTATGAAAAGAGCCAGGGATTTTGGGAGTCTGTAGAGCTAGTAAATAAGTAACTAGCACTGCATTAAAAGCTGGATATCATAACAGTGTTTCTGTAATAGCAGATATGATGCAGTAAAAGCACTCTGAGGATTTTGCATGGAGCAGGTTGGAGGGTAGATCTGACCCAATTATTATGTATCAATGGAGATATGAAAATCAAGGCCAATATACTTCGGAGGATTTTAAAAAATTAGAGCTAACTAACAACTGTGAGAGAAAGCAGTTTGGCTGGAAGTCTGGGCAGTGATTATTGGAAGGGTTCTGATGGCTGCAGTTTTGGTTTTCATGTGAATTCTTAGATAAAAAGTGTCCCTGCTGTAGATAAGGAGCTGTACATGCATGAGACTTGGATAATTCTAATATGACTGGCCTTAATCTGTTTCTTCACTTACTTTTGCATTCTAACCTTCTCAACTGCTAGCACAATATTTTTATGACTTGGACCTACTCTTTATGGTGTTCACTTGTAGGAGCAGTTCTGTCCTTAGCTCGCCTGAAAATAGCTGTTCTGGGATATGAGCCAAAGTTCTCTGAAGCTCATGGAAAGACTTGTGGATGAGGCTCTGTCATACAGCTGGTTCTCAGGACCAAAGATTTTCATGATTCTCTGCCAGGTTCAAACTCTAGATGTTGACCTAGTTCAGTAGAACTGACCCCTTTATATTTTTCAGTTCTTAAAACTTTTTATTCTACACTGACATGTAGTCAAGTCAACATTAAGTCATCACTTGGTGTTCTGAGAATATGTGTGATTACATCTTTTGGGAGCTGATATGTGGACATTTCCCAACTCCAGAAATATTTTGGTTTAAATTCCTTGATGTTCTGTGATTGTAGGTCAGTCTTCCTTCCTAGTATCCTTGCTTGACAAAAAAAAATCATCATATATGTGTATGTATTTATGTATATATGTACATATACAAACATTTTCATATGTATGTGTATGCACGTATATGTATATGCACATATATATATATATGCACACAAGTCTCAGTTCATTACGTTGTGATCTCCCTTTCAGCTCACCCTGGCCCTTTGCTTATTCTCTGTCACAGTCCCTCTTGCAATGGCTTTTCAACTCAGAATTTTTCTCTGCATCCCACTTCCTCTTTAGAGATTTAAAGGACAAGCTGTTCTTCCTCCAGTGGCTTTTGTTCCCATGACTCTTTCTCAGACTTTTGCATTAGCCATTAGTATCCTGTTGCCCCTGATAGCTCATTGAACTTGGTCTTGAGTCAATGGTCTTGTTTTGAACCGATTAGAAAAGATTTCCTTTTCTTTATCAAAGCTAAACAAAAACAAGGAAATTAAATTAAATAAAAAACTATGTTTAAATAACAGTGGGGTTGTGACATGAGGCAGGAAGCTCAAAGATAAGGCTGATGATCTGCCCAGAACTTCGACATGGAGAGGCACTGTTGTAGGAATGAAGGCCAGAATGTCAGCCATCATATAGCATTTTTGTGGGGTTTAATCAGTTGTCTATCAGAGCAGTGATTGTCTGGAGTAAGTAAGAAAATAGCATCTATCGGCTGGTCTGGGAGGAAGGGGACATGTAATCTTCCATTGTGCTTAGCACCATCGCTCTCTGCAGGCTGAGATCTGAATGCAGTTGAGTATAGCATATGCACTGTGGACAAAGATGCAGGAACCGCAGTGACAAGATTTAAAAGCGCCTCTAAATGACTGTCCTCACAGTTTCACTCATTTGCGAATTGATGAGATAATGTCTGTTGGGCATTTCAGGCTACTTCTAGGGTAAGAAACATTGCTAGACTGGGCATCTTTTGCTGACGTTGCTCAACAGCTTTATTGCTAATCCTTTTCAGATACTTTTAAAGCCTTGTACAGGGACAGAGGGAAAGCATCAGTTTATTCTATCCTTCCCTTAGTTTCCTTGACAAAAACTAAAAATTGTGTCTGCACTTGATGTTAAAGGAGTTGGATTATTGCTATGGTTGAAAACCTCATGTCAGTAACTTGAGTATATCTATTGTAGATTACTTCAGATTAGAAACTAAAGAGTTATGAAGTGACCATTCATCCTGAAGCTTATGGAAATTGTTCACATTTCCCCTCCATGCTGTTGTCTGCTAATTTGTGTCTGACAGGTTGATAGAGAAGTAGTTGAATGTGATGGCTTTAAGTATACTGAACTGCCCTGTAGTTTCACTTGCTACAATCTCTGTCCTGAGAAGAAGCTATGATGCTCACATGCTCACCAGCAGACTGAGAGCCAAGTTCAGAGTTGAGGAAGGCCAGAAGAAAACTGTTCTCTCTGCTAGCAAATCCTTGGGCTTAGAAACACTGGGGGGAAAAAGTGAGTCATGCACAGTAAGAACTGCAGGTCTTTTGACTTCCAGCTACTTTTCTAAGGCAAATGGTAAATCTTCCTTTTTAAACCCTGAGCAGAGTGGCAGGGCTCGGCCCTGCAAGCGCTGACAATGCCTGAAGATAACCCCGCTTGGAGCTCTAAAATCATCCTGTGCAAAGCAGGTGGTGTCAGGAACTAGAGGGTCTTTGCCCTTGTTATCTGTGGCTGTTATCAGGTGAAGCCACTTCCAGAAGGATGGATACTATGAAAGAATACATACCAGTGACCCTTAAATTATAAAAATGCCTAAAGCTTGGGACCACCTGGAAGATGATAGGAGAGAAACAGAGATGACTGATGACTTTCTCCTTTTTTTTGTTCTGGTTGCTGTTGTCACTCCAAATGCCAACCCTTCCTGCTCCATCTTAGCATTAGTTTAGCAGCACGGATGGTTTCCTTTGCCTGTGGCAATTTAGGGCTCATCCACCTGGAAACACCTGCCACAATGCATGTGAGAATTCATCTCGGCAGGAAGGAATACCAGTTACTTTGCCTTAATGATTGATAGAGTCCCTGTAATTATAGTTACACAAGCTGATACCCTGTGTGCTTCTCTCTCCTATCCCCAATGGGGATACATCCTGTGTGTTTGTATTTGCAGTTTTTCCCTCTCACTGGAACAGAGGAGAGAGTTGTTAAAAACCCAGTTTGATTCACTCTTCTTCCTGTACAAACCACTATCTTCTCCTTTATGGTATTTGTTCACAGAAGATCTTTTGAAGCTGAAGGAGAGATGTGCTTTTTAGAAGATAGGGCCACCTTGTTTTTCTTTGCTTAGCTGTTTCCCCCAACTCCAATCCTGGAAGAGGGATCCCTGATCTCTCTCCCTGATCCTTTTTCTGCCAGTATCAGATTTTCTTTGCATGACTTGAAACTCCCTCATGCTATGCTGCTTTGAGTTTTTATTCTGTTTTGGGCACTCAATGCAAAGAAGGGACCAACCATGCAAAGAGGGGACCAACAGCAGAACCACCCAATGGAGAAGTGGACATGACTGACCCAAGCAGCAAGCACACTCCTTCCTCTGTCACAGGCAAAAAAAAAGAAAGAAAAGGGAATCACGTGGGAAGTATCCCAGAGCAAAAGCAGTGAGTATTTATGAATTAGATTCTCCAGAATACTCTTGCTGTGAGGTGGTGACCAAAAAAGCTCTTTAAACAGCAGTGTCATGTGACGAGCCCAGAGCCTGAGACTGTTCCCCATTTGGTTTTCGTTATTTAATAGAAGTTAGATTGACAGAAAGTTCTTTAATGAAAGGCCTTAAGAAAGAACATATTGTTGATCTGGAAAAGCTGATAAACAACTGGCAGCCATGCATGGTATTTTCATGCTAAACCAAGATAAAACGATTCCCTCCCCTTTCTTCCCCATGCCCCCTTGTTTCTTTTTGGGATAATGTGAACATATGTTTTGTCCCCATGAAGGGGACGTGATTTTGATCAAGGCTTTGGCATGTCCAGCGAGCCTAAAGCAATTTTTGTGTTTGCAAATAACAAAAATGATCATTTTAAGATTGGCAGCTTCCCACCCTCGCATGGAACAAACCACCTCACAGCTTTTACTGTGACACACAGGCTGGCGGCTGGTTTCCCAGTGAGCCAGAGGGAGTCTGCATAGCACTGCTGAAACCTGATCATCTCCTCAAAATGAGTTTTGTAACCAAAGCAATGGCTCACTTCCTCAACTGGTGGCTTCAGTCAGATCCGGGGGGCTCTAATGCTTTACACCAAGTAATAATTAGCCTGCCATGGCCTGTGTGACATGTGAAAATGTCTGTACCAGTACCTAAAGACTCATCACTGAGTTTCTGTATTTCCAATTAAAAGAAATAAACATGTAGTAAGCAAATATTCACTGTTGAGTTCTAAATGCATATTATTGCACTGTGCTGTTTGTCAGGCCTTGTTCTGGTGCATGTTGCTTATGATCTGCCCATGCATTTGTTACATTTTCCTCTGTAAGAGCGTTTAGGATATTTCATCAATCACGCATGCAGTTCCTTTGTTGTCTTTTGAAAGAGTGATGTGGTTTAATTTATAAGAACCATGTTGAGAACATGTTTCCTTTTAAAAAGTGAAACCTCTTCTTACCAGTACTTCATCTGGAGCTGGCAGGGGCAGAAAACAACTTTAGCTGGTCTTAAGGACTTTTCTTTGCTCCAGCAAGCTTATCAGTTCTTCATGTAGCCAGCCAAGGCAGTCTTCATAGAATCATAGAATCATAGAATCATTTCGGTTGGAAAAGACCTTCAAGATCATCAAGTCCAACCATTAACCATGCCCCCTAAACCATGCCCTGGAGTACCCTATCCACTCGCTTTTTGAATACCTCCAGGGATGGTGACTCAACCACTTCCCTGGGCAGCCCATTCCAATGTTTGACAACCCTCTCAGTAAAAAAATTTTTCCTAATATCTAACCTAAATCTCCCTTGCCTCAACTTGAGGCCATTTCCTCTTGTCCTATCTCCAGACACCTGACAGAAGAGACCAACACCCTCCTCACTACAACCCCCTTTCAGGTAGTTGTAGAGAGCGATAAGGTCTCCCCTCAGCCTCCTCTTTTCTAGACTGAACAACCCCAGATCCCTCAGCCGCTCCTCATAAGACTTGTGCTCCAGGCCCCTCACCAACTTGGTTGCCCTTCTCTGGACACGCTCAAGCAGCTCAATGTCTTTCCTGTAGTGAGGGGCCCAAAACTGAACACAGGACTCGAGGTGCAGCCTCACCAGTGCCGAGTACAGGGGAACAACCACCTCCCTGCTCCTGCTGGCCACACTGTTCCTGATACAGGCCAGGATGCCGTTGGCCTTCTTGGCCACCTGGGCACACTGCTGGCTCATATTCAGCCGGCTGTCAACCAGCACGCCCAGGTCTTTCTCTGCCGGGCAGCTTTCCAGCCACTCTTCCCCAAGCCTGTAGCGCTGCATGGGGTTGCCGTGACCGAAGTGCAGGACCCGGCACTTGGCCGTGTTAAACTTCATACAATTGGCCTCAGTCCATCGATCCAGCCTGTCCAGATCTCTTTGTAGAGCCTCCCTACCCTCAAGCAGATCGACCCTGCCTCCCAACTTGGTGTCGTCTGCAAACTTGCTGAGGGTGCACTCAATCCCCTCATCCAAATCATCAATAAAGATATTAAACAGAACAGGGCCCAACACCGAGCCCTGGGGAACACCACTCGTGACCCGCCGCCAGCTGGATTTCACCCCATTCACCACGACCCTCTGGGCTTGGCCATCCAGCCAGTTTTTCATCCAGTGAATAGTGCACTTATCCAGGCCACAAGATGCCAGCTTCTCCAGGAGTATGCCATGAGAGACAGTATCAAAGGCCTTGCTGAAGTCTAGGAAAATAACATCGACAGCCTTTCCCTCATGAAGGGGTCTGTAAAGTAATTAGGTTACTGTACGTGGATGCCACAAACTGTAAGCAACTCAGACAAAGTCCAGGTCTAAACATTTGGTTGGAAATTTTCCACCATGCAGAGATGGAAAGGAGCATTTCAGTGATCTAGAACATGCTCGAAGATACTCAAGATGATTTTAAGGAAGATGTGAAGGAATTCCAGTATTAATGCATCATCCCCACATGGTCTCGGGGTGCCTGCCCGTATGTATTGTGGGGGCAGTTTTGTTGTGCTTTAAGCCTCAGACAACTTATTCTAGTCTGTTACTTTGCAGCATCGAGGGGTCAACCCCCAGGATCTTCTCAGTCAGGCCTATTGCCATCATCTCACTGCACGTGCTACCCTCCCATCACGAAACTAGTTACCCAGCCTGTCATATTCTTTCATGCCCTTTTCCATGCCCAGCATCAAGGGACATGAACCGCTCATGAGACTGGGAAGCTCCACACCTCAATTGTAAGTCTAGATCACTGTGTAACACAATGGCAAATAGCTGGTCTGTGAAATCTCAAGCAAATCTTACTGACATCATAGTTTTTGAATTCCAGATCTGCATGCATGGTACCTGTTTGGTGAGTGGATTGTAAAGAATGGCTTATAGGGAAATTATTGATTAAGAAATGAACAAAAAACCCCAGGTGCCTTCCCAAGCAATGATTGTGAAGCTTCTCTGATTGTCCCTCTACCTTGACTGATATTTCAATCCAGAACTTCATGGAGATTTGGGCAGAACAGAAATAGAAAAGAAAAGGTGCTGTGAATGCCATGTGTCTTGGCACATGGCTTTTGATATTGGCACTAAGACTGGGAGGCTGTGGCTCACATCAGTGTAGCTACATGAGCTCATGTCTGTGTTGTTCACATGCTCCCACTTTCCAGTGAAACAGGAGAGGGTGGGTTGGCATCACATGAAGAAGCTTTTTTGTCTCTTTCAAATGTCAGCTTTCCCCCTGGAGACTTGTTAAGCACAAAATGACAGTGTCCCCAGGTCATGCATTACTCAGCAGCAACATGAGGCCCCCAGATGTGCTGTGGCTCCAGTTCACAGGATGTTCTTTGTCCAGGGACATTGTTCCAGTTTTTGTGTTTTTTTGTTTTGTTTTGTTTTAATGCATCTGGGCAGAAAAGGCAGGAGCCAATGTACTGATTTGACTTGAACTTGAGGAATCATTCTCAAAGACAAAGATCCTCCCATTTCCCATTCTATCTTCAGCTGTTGAGAAGAATAGGGTTTTTCCCCTTCATACGGTCATTAAAGATATGGTCCTGCACTGTTGTCCTTCATGCCTGGAGTGTGCGTAGAAGTCAGGATGTATTCCATAACCTAAGTATTCATTGGTGTCTTCTCAGGCTATAGCTGATCCTTAGAGAGCAAATGAGTTACACCAGACCAAATATGTAAAAGCTAAAGTCGCCCTCCATTCTGACAATATCATAGCGATTTCCCATGTTGAGATGGCTTTAAGTTGTCACAGTTTGCAAACTGAGTAAGTGAGGCTGAGATGTGACAGTTTTGCAAAGATCTTCTTTCACTTCAATTTGAAATTGTTGTAGTATATGGACATGTTTAGGGATTGCAAGAAGGATCACCGTGTTTTGTAATAATTGTAGATTTAAAAACTGAGTTTTCTTCTGGTTGTACATGTGTGAAAGGCTGCTCCACTTAAAGATTTATGAGGCATGAGAGCCCACAAAGGGGTGTTTGTAGTCCATCCAAAACTTCTTATAAAGCAGTTTAGTTGCCCAGTTCTGAGTCTTCACTATGAGTTCATATGCCTAGGGTGCTCTACAACTTCATACACAATAGTGTATGCCCATTTAACTCAATTGATTTCAACAGAGCTTGGTTGTTTTTCCCCACGCCAGCACATCCTTACAGCATAAGCTTTTTTTGCTGTTGCATAAATATAAAATAATGAAGTAAAGCCTAGGAATATGCCAGAGAAAGCACAGTGTGCCTCATATGAACGCAAGATGTCAGCTGTCTTTATGGAAAAAGGAAGTTGTATTTGGCCCAGTTAAAGGTACTCTGTTAAGAGACATATGAAGGATGTTGCAGAATTACTCGGGGATACTATTGACAGTAAGAAGAGAAATTGATGTCTTCTATAAATGGAACTTTTCTATGAGAGAATGAATCCTGAATTCCTAAAGACCTATGAATTGCTTAGGACTCACTGGGAAGTACCCTCAGTGTTACCATCAGCTAGTGGGAATCACTGGCTTCATGTGTAACAGGTTAGTAGTGTGGTCCATATGTCTGTCAACAAATGAATACTCTAGAATGCGAGTAGTTGTTACTGTGTGAGCATCCTTGCAGAACACATCTTTCTGCAGAGGTCTTCAGTTGTAGGTAGATTTTTATAGGCCCTTCTTCCGATGTAGGTGCTATTGTATTGCCTGATTTGGGGGCTCTCTGTAGGCATCTCTCGTCACTCCTGCTGATGAGCTTTTGAGACCCTCAAGCATTTGTCTGTGTTGATGATGATATGGAGTCTCAATAACTGTCTGTGGGCAAGAAGAGCGGTAAAGTTGCTTGTTTTGTGGAAAATGTTATAGGACCGGGAAGGAGAGCCAAATGTAAGCGGAAAGGACTCAGAATACAGTTAAGTTTTCCAAGAATTTTAATAGCTTTAAAAAATTATTATTTTTTAAAGATATAATAGTAGAATATTTTTAGGAAATGTTTTTAGGAGTTTGATAAAATGAGGACAGGAAGGCACTAAAGCTGGAAAGAAAAGGGTCATTTGAGCCAAAAAACATACTAAAATGGAGTGTGTTTCTGTAACAGCTAATAGAGCCAGCAGAGTGTTTTTATCCTTTGGTAGAGGGAGACATGGTGAGATCTTGTCTAATAAAGGTCACTAATTTGGATAAAAATAAACCATTAAGGGTGCTACAGTCAGTAGAACCAGTCTGTTTATGAAACCTCATTGCAATGTTGACCCAATGAACAACTGCAGTGTTCAGCTACTCCATCATCATCAGGCTTCAATGTCCCAACATTTGAAAATGTTCAGCTATCTCAGTGTTCTTGACTGGGTGACAGGCCTGACTTGTGTAAGGAGAAATCTAGAACACTTTTGAAAATCCTGTAAGAAAAACCAAATTTTTTTCTAGACATGGGTTCATAAGGAACGAGGGCTGGGGATCACGTCTTTGTCTACCATAGAATCCATTTTATCTCTATAGAATGGTATTGAAAGACAACTTTCCTCTCTCTTTACCCATCCCAGATTTGGGGATTAACACCCAGAGCTAGAGTTAGGAAATAAAATGGACTCTTCCCTGTTAAAATTAATTATTACAATAAAAAAATCATTAGCTTCTCTACTCTTTTGTATCTGGTCATTAACTGATCAAAGTAGTATGGTATTGTCACAGAATTAATGATTGCTCTTTCAGAATGTCCAGTCTGAATTGAATTACTGTGCTAGAAGAACCCATGGTTTTGAGTTCTTTTATTATTATCCAAATTCATCTCTCCCAGCCCTGCAGCATCAGATCCTTTGAACTATGAAATGTTCAGTTGGACACAAACTGCTGAATTTTTCCCACCATTTTTATCAGGTTGATTCATGACACATATCCAAGAGGGTGGTAGTAACTGCCATCTGATGTACCTGACATAGGGATCTCCAAAAGGAAATTGCAGTGAAGTAGGAATTCTGTCCTGTCTTGTCTTCTATTTTCCCTTTCAGGGCATATGAAGGCTACAGGAGCACAGTCTGTATTAGATAGGGGACATTAATCAAGATTTTCTCTTGGAGAAACTGGCAGAAAGAACTCTGCACAAACTGATCAAATAAATCCCAGAAGCTGCTGGTGTAGCCCCTAGGAACATTAAAATGGATGTCCTCCACATGAAAGATGGGTAAAACAGAAGGGGCTGGCTCCCTTTTTTATAATGGGTGTAATTCTGAATTGAGCCTCTCTTTGAATTTAACCACTATTAGGGTATGCTTGGGTTTTTTTAAACTTATTCACTAAATTTTATTTTCATCCTTGTGGATGCTAGATTGGTGTCATGGGAGCCTGCTGTAGGTCTAGCTGTAGGTCCATGATTTCAGTGCTCCTAGAATTGGATTAGGGATGGAAATTGAGAGTCAAGGATGAAAAACAGTGGAATTCAGTATCTTTCTGAGCCTGAGCTCTGGTACTGGTGAAGTCATACACGAAATTTCTATGAAATAACTCCTCTGTGAGTATTGGATATGCAAAGAAACTCTGACGGTACATACCATGAGAAGCAGATTCGAGCCTCCTCAGGCCTGTGTAGACACTGAAGTTTAGTCTGAAATCTATGCTGGTATTTTTTTTAAACCCTCTCCAAAACCTACAGGAAAAGTTAGGTATTTTAACAAATATTTTAAAACATTTTAAAGGGAAGAAAAGAGCTTATAATTAACATCTCTCTCAATCTCCTGTTTTTTCTTTTAATTTAAAAACATCTGGACTCCAGTGTTGACAGATAAACTCCTTAATCTCTTTACTTATGCTAAATGTGCTCTCCAAGTTACATATTTCACTTCTAATTTAGTGGCATCTGAAGGGTGTGTGTGGGGGAAGTGAGCCAAAGGCTGAAATATTTGCAAGAGAATTGCTGCAGTGACTTTATTGTTGGAAACACACCTGAACAACAGATGCCCACAGACCAACCTCCTTTTGGCTACCTATATCTGTCTTGGCAGCTGGTGGTGGGTGAAGTCTTCACTCACAGAAATCAGGCTACAAGCAGGCTGAGCATGCAAGGACCGGTTGTGTCTAACATTGTCGAAGGTACTGAATCCCTGACCGATGGGTTTTCCTCATGTCTGCTCTCCTCCTGAGCCTACCGAGGGCTGGTTTAAAAGCTTTATAACTAGTAGTATGTTCAGTTCATGGTCCTTCTATAGATTCCTGTGCAAAACTAATGCTGTATGGACAATTCCTTGCTGGCTTTCAGTGAACTTGAGCTGCTGTGGATGAACCCAAAGCAGCTCCATTCTCATGGGAATCACTTGTAATGTTGCCAGGAAAAGCGAAGTGTTTAGTGGCAGTCACTTTTCAAGGGTTTGTGAAAGGCCATTTGGCATATGACACTATTAGTATCTGAGGTTTAATGGAAGGTTGGATGACAATAATCTGGCACATAATTGCATTTAGAGCTGTGAAATCCAAGATTACTTGCTAAATATAAGCCTGTTTTCTGAAATGTTTCTGCTATGAGAAGCAAGCAGTGTGCCGTGTTAGGAACCTCCTGCATCTCTTAAGATGGATTTTGTTTAGTCATGTTTGCTTTGTGGCAATCGGCTGTCAAAGGTGACTTTGTCCATAGTAAATCGGCTTTCTCATTTAAATAGAGAAAGGCACATAAAGACCTGATTATGCTGTGAAATGTAACGGACACACCTCAGTCCTATTGGTAAGGGTTTGGGTCTCCTTACCACTTCTGGAGTTTTTTTCTTTAAAGCACCATCTCCTGGAATCAAGTGATTCTGCGGTGCTTTTGGCTTTTGGAAGTAAAAGTTTGTTGTTCTCAAAGTTACAGGAAAATACTTTAAAATACAAGCCCTGTGAGTCATATAAAACAAAAGGCAAGAATTAAGAATATGGTGGTTATTGTTTCTGGTTGGTCTGTAAACTGAATGATTTCCTTGGGAGCTGTAGGACAAAGTGTCCTGACTCTTGAGTGCTTGGAGTTTCCAAGGCTGAGGAAGCAAGGCCTCATGCTGTGGGGGAATAGCAAAAGCCTGTGCCTTGGAGAGGCATGGTAGAGAATGAAGATTGTCAAGACACCTGCACTGACATTTTTAAGGCAATCATCTCAATTTTCACTGTTCTGTCCCACACTTCATAAATGAATAATTGCAAGACATTTTATAGAGTCTTCATTTCTACTTCAAGTCAGATGCTATGTCAGTAAGAAATGGTGACTAGAACTGAGCAAATAGGAAAAAATCCTTATGGATATTATTTCAAATTCCAAAATGAATTTGGTTGGCCTAAGTTCAAAAGCCTCGCATGTTAGCTTTGTGGAAACACTTGGGTGCCAGCGTTTTACTAGCAAATAAGGACTTTAAAACTCAAAGACTTCAGTGAGTCATTGGAAGTAAATTTGGTAATTTGGACTATCTAAGTCAAATTTTGCGCTGTGTTAAGCCACCACATTCATTCAGGTGGCAGCATCATGAACCCGAGCTCTTTGCATTTCCCTCAGAGAATAGTTGAATGTTAGTCAGTAAACAGTCTCTGGCATTTAGAGGAAAAAGACTCAGAATTCTCTAATTTGAAGCAGTGGAAGTTTCAGATAGTGAAGCCATTCCAGGAAACAGTGAGCTACTGTGTTTGTAACATTTATAATTTAAAAGGATTAAGAAGTGTACTGCTGATGCATCTAAAGCTGTTACCAACGAGCTGACAGTGAGAATGTTAGAGAAGCTACAGGCAGTTCTTGTTTTTCATAGAAAATTTATGTGTGCAAACATATATCTCTTGCTGGTATCCATGCAGCTAAGATGTGAAGAACAAAGCCCTGCTCATCGAAAGGCACCCTTCTCAAATACTTAGGTCTGGATGGCAGCAGATTCAGTAGGGAAGTTGAAAGTTCTGACAACTCCAGGTTTATCAAGCAACTAACACTTAATCCATGCCAGCTGCCTGTGGTTTCCTTCCTACCACTGCCAAACCAATACTAAATATGGGTTTCATATTAGAAATAAATCTTTTAGTATATTACAACATGGTCTTGTTTCTTGAAGTATGCGAAAGGGTGAGGAATCAGACTAAACTTTGAGCATTGTGGGCAGTTTTCTTTCAGAGTAAAATACTGTTTTTCTGAATTTGGGCCTTTCTTATAGTTATTTGTTACCAGCCATGACTTAACAGGCCATAAACTGGGGGGGGGGAGAAGAAGACTGGAGTAGGGTCTGGTATAGTGATAAGGATGTGTATGGAAGGGAGGGAGAAAACATGAGTAGCAGGTATGTAATGATTAGATATGTAGAAATTTGCTGATGTAGTGGATAAACAAGGGTGGTTGTTGAGAATTGAGACCATACTCAAGAAGTACCCTCCCCAATCTCATTGCTTTCACTTCATGCTGACCTGTGTGCCAGGTGGCCTAAGGAGAAAGTTTTCTCCCTCTACGTGAAAAGTTTTCTCCCTTGCTGTCTTGGGCTGAGCTGAGCTGACTATAGAGAGTCCAGAGCTGAGCACTCTTCCCAAACCATGCAGCTCCATGCTGTCCAGGAGGGACAAACAGACATGAGGTGAAGAGTAGGAAAGGGTGAGAACTGTGAGTGTGTGATCAGGAGAGCTGCTTCACTCTGGGCTTGTCGGTTATCTGAACTATTGCGCTGCCCTTTGAGCAAGGAGACAGAGTTTTCATTTGTAATTTCAGAAACAACACCACCTGCATTCAGAAGGGGTGGACCTGACACAGGATCTCTATGATGGCACACGGGTGGAGCGGGAGAGCTGCGGAGACCATTGCCTTTTGTAAATCTTTCTATAAAGCAGTGTAACTACACGTTACATAATTGTTGTGAGCAATCCTGGTGTTTACGTGATCCATTACGAAGTTTTTTGGCAAATGCCCACCTGCCACAGCTCAGCCAACGTAACCAGCCAAATTCTGATCTCACATCCCCACATCCCCACCGAAACGGCTGTGGATTTATATGGATCTGAATGAGGTCAGGACCTGGCCCGGGATCCGCAGGAATGGTCAAAGTTGGTGTGTGGAGCTGCACACAAATCCCTGCCTCTATGCTGGTCATGCAGGCTGTGAATCCTTTTAAGACTGCATTGCCATAAGTTTTAGGTTGATCTAGCAATTAAAAAATATTATTTCTAGTTGTCAAAACAGAAAAAAGTACAAGAAATATGGATTTCACATCCTTGCACAGAGCTTCTGGCAGCTAGTATTCTTTCTGCACTTGTAATGACAAATAATATTAACCTTAGCCATTTTGCTTGGCACTTGGGATTGTGTTTTTTACACTCATTATTCCTCCCAGAACAGGGAACAGTTTGTAATCACTGCTTCAGTTTTTTACCAGCCTAATGTCCAAAAACAAGGCTAAAGCCAAGGATTAGATGCTTTTTTGCATGGGAACAAAAGCCACATCAGTCACAGGATCCTCCAGATCATAATCCACCTTGCTTCGGAAGATAGTAGAAAATATCTCTGTTCTCTCACAAAAATGGCCTGTATTGTGAGCCCATGCAGATTTCAACACCAGGGTTTTTGGTCAGCCAAGCACTATCTTAGGTTTTCTTCAAAACTGACTTCTCTTATGATACTTCTTTTCTTCACATCTGACCATCCAAATTTTGGTCCCCAGAATTTGTTTTGCTAAGGGCTTGAAAACAAATAAGAAAAGGGAAGTGGAACAGAACAGAAAAGAGTAGTTCCTGAGTTCAGGATCTGCCTGAGTGTGATATCAGTGAGACTACAAAGGTTTTAAAAGTAGGTCAGGGAGGTGGTCATATTATGACAGTGATAGAAGACAGACTATGTTGCCTGCTACTATGTCATTTGTCACCTTCCCGAGAGGTCTGAAGTGGCCTTTCTATCTCAAAGCTCTTAGTGTGTCCTTTTCCACAGATGCAACCAGACACATCAATGTTGGTTCATCTTTTAGATGTGATCCTTCATGAACTCAGTGGGCAGGTAGGCATGCAGCACTCGAGGGGACCTCCTTGGTCGTTGGGTCCATTCTCTGCATACTGCAGGATAAACAGCCATGCTCTACAATTTCATTCATAAATTCATCAAGCTGAACTCAGTGTGCACAGTCAAATGATATCCTGTGTTTTCAGAGCAGGGTGGTCTTTTTAGTTTTTGGAAGAATACTCCAGAGAGCTTTTTAACAAAATGGATGTGATATAAGCAATTACTACATTGAATATTTCATTGCTAGACTTGTAAATATGCAAACCCATCTGGCTGGACCATATTTTAAGAGAGTATGGATGCTAGCTTATGTTATTACAAGGAATGGGAACATTATGATGGGCCGTAAATTAAACAGTGAGATCCTGCACAAAGAACTTTCCTTCCCCATCACGTTGTAGGCGATCTCTAGGAATACTTCTTAGTACACCAAGTAGAAAATAATACAAATGCTAAACCTTGAAAACCCTCACTGAAACTGACCTAGCTATCACCCCCCAGCTATCCGATTTTGCAATAAAGCAGAAGGTAATAAAATGCCATGGAGCTGTTCAGGGTGCAGGGAAATCTCCCATGTACCACAGATATTTACTGAACAACCTTAATATCTTGAATCAAAACAAATGGGGCAGCTTTATCAGTAGACTTTCTCTGCTTTTCTAATCCTGTTTCTCATGCATGCTCATTGTAATAATCCAGGCTGGATGTTGTCCAGGCAGCTGGTGGATGTTGTCATTCTTCCATTGACTTGACAATGGAGGTGCGGGCCAAGAGTGAGAACCTGGAAGAATAATTGCCTTGACCACAGAGGGGTGGGAAAAGGCATCGCTGGCAGTTTTGGAAGTGGTAATTACTAAGAGTCATGCAAAATCCTCTCAATCTCTTTCTGGATGATTGGAAGGATTCAGCTCTGCATGCCATCACTGGGTTTTTTTGGCTTGGAGGGGTATTTGGAGGTTCATTCATTACTTGTTATAATCCCTCCCAGTTCAGCTGTGCTGAAAGTGAAATATTTACATTAGAAATAACATCATCACTGCCAATAACTGAACTGCCCATTGTAGAATCTGTGAGGGAAATGAAGTCTTTATAGTGCACTTTGCTATGCCATTCTCTGATCACTCAGATTTTGCTCCCTTGATACTATAATGAATGTGTGACCTTCAAAATAAACTAAGAGCACAGCCAGCTTTTTACTATATAGAATTAGATTTTCAAATACTTTCCCTTTGAACTACCTACCACTTGTATCTGTGACCAGTTTTTGGGCCTTCTTGGCTAGGTCTGGTCTCTTCAGACTTTGTCTTACTCTCTGCAGATTTATATTGCCCTGTTAACACGATTCGAGTCCAAACACTACATCACAACTGTGGGCTTTTGGGCAGTTCTCCAGCGGTGTGTTGAAGCTTTCTCTTTTGCCTTGCTTTTAATAATTCTATTATATGTGGACAGAGCTGCTGCTGCTTTTAATGCATGTCTTGTTGAAGCTTTGCAGGCTCCTTCAGATTTACACAGGACTCTGTTATAAAAGGAGAAACTAAATCTCTTATCCATTCCACTCCCAAATCTGTGTGTTTCTCTTATTTCCAAACACTTCATTTAGAAAGCTGGCTGGAGAAGCCTGAGCTAATGCCACGTGCCTCATGCAGTTCAGTTGTTTAGTCCAGGCAAGCTTTGCTTTTGTAAACTTTTTTAGAGATATAGAATTAAATGTGAAACATGAGTCAAACAGTTTTTGGATGTGTTTAACTTGGAACACTTTGTAGTTGAGATGTCCTGATTCAATACAAGAGAATGTACTTTTTTGCCCTCAAACAGCTTTGTAAGATGGCTATCAACTGGATAGATATGTACTTACTCATCTTGCTCCCGATTCATTTGCTTTGGTTACTCCATCTCCAGCAAGGCAAACCAAGAAACTTTGCCAAAGAAACTCACGTTTCTGTTTCTGTGATTTCAAGATGAAAAGACAGCCCAGATCTGCAGGAAATATTCCCATCCTTGAAAGAGTTTAGAACAGGCAGGCACAGAATCTGCTTTGGGCTACCACTGTAGCGGAAATGCTTTATGCAGACCAGGTATGAGCAAATGGTTAGGTAATGCTTTATGCATATCCATGTTGTGAAACTTATCTAATCCATAAACCTGTAGGCAAAGCCCAACCCTGTTTAATATCTGAAGGGCCACCTGGGGATTTGAAAGACCCTTTGGTCCAGGTTTGAGTAATTCTCTACCCTGATTCTTTCACCTCAAGGGTCTCTTTGTACCAGACTACTCACATTGATACTCCAGTGTCTGTTATACTGTTTTGCATCCCTGTTGATAAATGCTGCCTTTTTACCCCTCTGGCTTCATCTGAATGACCTTAAGTTTACTCTTTCACTGCCAGGCCTGCCTTGCAGACCTGAATACATGCAGCACGTGAACATCAACAGAGTTTGCACGTCGCTTCTGGTCAACCCTGCTGAGTATTTAGGGCAAGGGGACATCCTGACTTCTGGGGAGGTTGATCTAGGGAAAACTTTTGTTTCACCAATTGGTATCCAGTTTGAGGAAAAGAGGCTGTCGATGGAGATCAGACCATGGCATGCAAAAGCAATTCCTGGCTTCATTTGGTTTCCAGAGACGCTCAGGCTCCTTTTGGTGGCAGGCAAAACAGACCTCCCCTACTCACTCTCCGGCATGATTTTTTCATTTTTGTGTGTGGGTGCGCCTGTTTCCTAGCTGAGCTCTCCACCTGCAGCTTCAGCCCGTGGCCTGTTTAACCCTCTGTTTTGTGGGCTGAGGGCACTTCTGTGGTTGATCGCTTTGCACCAGCCGGGTACTAGAGCAGGTATCCACAGGAGTCTGCATGCTGGGCTTTCCACAGCTCTGTCAAAGAGCACATTACACCCCTCCTGACAAATTGTCTTGTAATGGTTCCCCCCCCCGATGTCTGGAGCTTGTCTGTGCTGGATCAGACAATGGTGCCAATCACTGGCCGTGTCCTCGCGTTAAAGAGCTTTGCACTACATGTAAACATTGCTTATCAGTGACTTCCTGTCTTGCGAGCACGGCACGAAGAATTAGTTTTGGCATGGAAAAAAATAATGGTAATCTACAGCTGCCGTATCTGTCCTGTATCAAGGTCAGAGCATTCCTGACCCAAGCTCTGGCTTGGGTGGCTTGGAGCTCTGTGTGTGCTAGATGGTTTAAAGGTTTTCTGCAACAAAAAGCTATTCAAAACTCTGAATGAAAACACAGAAAAAGCAGGGCATGGTCTGTTATCCTAAGTCAGCTCGTGGAAACTTGTTGCCAATTGAGCCAATATTTTCCACTCATCCGAGATAGTAATGGAGGTCAATGTTAATTTATTACCTCAGCTGGCCTAAAATGTCACCAGTGGTTGTTTATATCAGCTATGCACCTCATGCAGCTACAAGTTGTAGCCTTGGCTGCTTGACAGTGCAAAACCAAGAGGGACTCTGTCTGAAGTCATGTTTTATTCAGTTACCTCTGGCCAGATTCGTTCTGTTACCCTTGCACGGTCATGTTATTTGTAACAGTTGGCCAAAGATGTGCCCATGTACATCAGGAATGACTCAGAAAGCCACAGTGGAAGTGGGAGGATTAGCAGAGACCCGGTGTCTCCACCAGGAGAAAAGAAGTTGTGTCAGTATGAATGGCTCTGTGTTAGTTATCCCCAGGTGCTGGGTCCCCTCGCAAACATTTAAGGCCTTATCTGGGGTCTGCACTGTCTGTGTGAAAGAACAGTGCTAATCTGATCAGCTTTGGCAAGTTATTAAGTCAGACCTCTTGTCATAATCCAGACTTGTAGTTCCATAGTCACTTGGCTCTCAATAAACTAGTCTTTTCTGTGGGAACAGAGTTTATGTGCAAAAGATCCAATTAAAGCCTTTTTTTAAAAAAAAATACCCCAAACCTGTAATTGGTTGTTACAGTAAATTATTGAAATTCAGGTTTCAGCCTAAAAGCAAGCTTAAGAACATTACCTTTTGGAATTCATATTTCTTCTCCCACTGGCAAACATACAGATCCCACTCCCTCAGCTCTGGACCCAGACATGTTTTCTACTCATTTCTGGAGCCATAGACACACTCCAGACTCTGAGCATGCAGTGTTTGTTCTACCCTGGAAATCTTCAGAGATGAACAAAAGTGAAATCTATGGTTCCTCCAGATTTTGTCAAAGTTTGGATTTATGTACAGGCAGAAGAGCTGGAATTTTACTCTTGCAATTGGGTCCTGGTCTGCTTTTGACCTATCTATGTTTTGGAAACAGATCTAAAATTGAGGCAAGCAGAAACAAGAAATTCTACATGTTGGACTTCCCTGAAGATGTTGTTTGGGATAGAGAGGTTCACTTGTTCACTTGAAAGAAGTCCAACGTGTTTCCTGCTTAAAAATTCCGCACTCCTCAAGGAAGAGCCTGGCTTAGTTACTTCCAGATATATATATTTTTTTTTTTTTTGAAATTTGATATTTGGATGTATGGGAGCAGAATGTTCATTTCAGCTCAGAGAGCTCAAGGTGTTTGCCGCTGTTCCTATTGTTACTCCACTAAGTTCTATCTCTTCATGATTCTTTCGCATCATACCGCTGAGTTTTGACCCCCTGTGACTGGTATGCAAGACCATTGCTTTGCATTTGTGACCATCACTCCCCAAAATTCAGTTCTTTGCTTTTAACATCCCTTTAATCTCCTGTAGTTTATTTCCACGTTCATTTTAATATCTTTCTTGGTTGCTCTAGGTTTAATCCCTTCAAAGTTCTTTCTTTCTTTCTTCGTTTTTCCTGTTATGAGTGATACATCAGTTTGTGATCAGCAGATGAGCAGATCAAGCCATCATCAGACCAGCCTATGGTTCTAGATTTGTCATGTGCCTTCGCTATGGAAAATAATGAACTGCTGAGCAAGCTGCTGAAGGGATTAATGGTTGTTTATCAGATCAGTCTCAGCCAGTGGTTATGAAGGGATGTTTTTCTAACCTTCTGCTACCTGGGGTTGGAGTTCTGCAGGGGTCACTGACGGGGTGTTTGTCAGCCATCATGTTTATCATCCAAGGTTTTTCAAAACAGTGTGAGAACCTCCGTCATCAGAGAGTTACAATAGTATGTTTCTCACTCTCATCTGCTGGCATCTATGGTATGAGCAAGACAGGGCATCATGGGGGGGGAGGGAGTGTTCTCTTGCAATATTTGCTGTCTTAGTCTTGTGTGGTCTTTGCCAATGTGTGTTTATTTCCCTTTTGATATCTGATGTGGTTTAATTCTCCAATCAGGGGAATGTCTGGCTGTCTGAAAGTGTTACCTTTTCACCTGTATTAAGTCAGAGAAAAGAACAGAGAGAAAGTTAAGTTGAGATGGAACCAGAAGTTTTGACTCCACTACCTTTGCTTTGTTCAGTGATTCTGAAATTCTTTAATGAATTCTTCCAACATAGGGAGAAAGAAGAGATGAAGCTTAAATTTATGCACACAGAGACAAGCATAGGTATGATAGTTAAGTCATATAGTCTTTTACGGGCCTCTCCTGTTTGTTGGCTAGGATATTGATTGCAGCCTTATTTTCCTAGATTGCAGCCTTATTTTCCTAGAGACCCCATTGCTCATAGACATGTGTGCTATGGAGGGAAATGAAAGGCACTTTCCTATGCAGAGAGAGAAGGGTTGATCCAGTTTATACTGGGTATATAAGCTGAGAACTCAATGTCAGAGGGGAGAATCAGTCCTCCACGATCTTCTGAGGCAGCCCTTACAAGACCATGGGATGCTTCCTTTGGAATTTTTAAAGGGTGGGTAATCATGTTTCAAGTAGAAAGAGCATCCCTCTCTCATTAGAACTGTAGTATGAATAGTCAGTCCAAATCATGACCCTATTTCTTTTTCTGCGTTTTTTTGGGTGTAGAAGGGGAAATCATGGGAGAAAGCCAGAACCAGAATAGTTACCTCCTGCATCATGTGGTGACCTAGAACAAAGCTCAAGATGTTGTATGAACTCAGGAAATTTCAGGTCAGGATGGTAGTGCTCCATCTTTGTCCTTCCTCTTCATTACAGATTTATCTGCTACCTTTAATTACAGTAACAGTCAGAATAACATTTTCTTGGTGACAGCATATTTTTCTCCTTTTTTGCTTTCACTTCTTTCCCCCATGTATCTAGACAAACACAACTTGCAACCACAACCATAGGGAGCAAGCGAAGATGTAAAACACAGCTGATTGAATGGTGGCTGTGCGTGGATATCCATCGATTTGTCTCAGAGCCCTGTGTCCACACTTGTACTCTAAGATCAGGCCATGTAGAAATCCATCCATTTGCCTAAAACTGTACCTGTCTGGCTAATGCTTGGGACATGGGTGCAAAATGAAGGCATGTATGGCTTCTGAGAAGGAAGACTGTATCTGGGACTGACAAGTGGTCTAGTGGTAAACTGACCCAAATTCAAAGTGGAGCAAACCCCACATTTTCCTTCGACTATACTGCTAGTATTGAAGTGTGGTCTGTCTGTGCTGTGGTAGTCTTACTGGAGGTAAGGAACTCACCTTACTGGTGAGGAACTGGGGAAGAAGGGAACTGTAAACCCATTTGGTTCAGATAATCTGTTACATGAACTCTGTTGTTGAGAAGAAGGAAAAAAACATAAAATATTTATTTAGAAAGTGCAGCTTGTTCCTGTTTGTGACGAAGCAAATTAAGAAGATTGAGCCTTGTGGAGATATTTTTGAATGGAGGAGGGGAGAACCCTATAATCATGAAAGCCTGTGAAATGGGATTATTTTTTCATAAGAAAAAGAGCCCATTAAGAAATTTTAATGTACAAGCCACACAGTACCATAATATTGACCTCTCTGCTCTCAGCCTGTTCAGCTCTCCTTCTCCTGCAGAGCTTTCTACCTGAGTGTCCATAGCTCTCCTCCCACGGAGCCTCCTCCCTTTACCTCTCTTCTCTCCTTCGCCTTTCCTCCATTTGGGGTATAAGGGAAATGAGGTGAGAGGTCCTCCTTAAAAATCCAGCTCCCTGTGACCTCCCACAAGACCGAGGCAGGCTCTCAACTCAGGTTGCAAAAGAGGCAGCTGTCACCTCAAGCAGTGGGAAGGGATCAGCAGGTAGGTGCCAGGCATGATGGGCTGGACCTCTGCGCCAACAAGAGAGGTCCAAGTCAACCCAAAAGTTTGTTGAAAACCTGTGATGGACCAACCAAAATCCTTGAGTTTACAGCAGGAAATGCTAGCTAAAAATTTATGGTCTCGTTGGTACAGGAAAGTAGAGTTTGACAGGCAAAGTGTTTCCTTTGGTCTTAAAAGCTCTGAAGCTCTTCCCTTACTGGGGGAGAGTTAGCCTGAAGTAATATAAAAATGTTAACTACAGGGGTTTTCAGAGGCGCTTAAAAGAATTAGGATCTTAACTGTCAAATAACCCATCATATCTATTGCAGGAAAATGCTGTTGAACGATTTATTTTCTAGCTGCTAAGTTTCACTCTTACACTGCTGGGAGGGGTTAACATTTTTATGCTGGATTAAGGTGTTGCATACCAGAGAAGAAATGTATGGGACTCATTCTTGGGAAATGTACTCCTCTGTGCCCTACAAATGAGTCAATTCATTTAGATTGAAAGTGCATAGGTGTCCTTTGGTGACATACAACCACCATGAAACTCAGCAGAAACATGGGATTGCAAGAAGTAAATGTCATATTGAGTAATTACCACTGAAAGAGACGGCTCTGTTTTTAACCTAGTCATGGAAATTGATGGTGTGGTATGGAATGGGGAAGAGGGCATTTCATGAGATATTCCCATAATAGTTTTGGGTTGGGGTGGCCTTTCATAGGAGCTGTTTTAACCAATTCCTTCATCCCCACAAACATTACGTAAGAGCCATTGGCAAAACTAACACACACACACGCTTCTTGTACAAAGGACTAAAAAACCAGCCCAGATGTTTACAAAGCAACCACAAAAGACCGGAAGAAAAACAAACATACAGAGACGTTTTAAATGCAGAGCAACCAACAAACACAGGAAAAAAATATCCATGTTTCTGGCAGTAGCTTTTGAACATAATGAAACCATTTGGGGCAGCCCTCCTTTAAACTGCCCCATGGCAGTTTTGAATTATCAGTTATGTTTTCATTCATCACTTAAGGTCAAAGACTTCATCTTTTAGTATAGGTCTACCCTTCTCTAAAAAGGCAGATGGAAGATGTAAGGCAGATCTTCATCTATTTCTCGATGATTAGTCCTAATTGGTTTACCCTGCTTTCCCCTACTTCCCTTTTTCTGACAGAAGCTCTACAGCAAGGACATAAAAGAGGGTACTCTTGTCTCACTTTTCTTCCTCTTTGAGCAAACTGGCACTGCTTGTGCTTCCCAGTCAGCCTGCAAGCTACCTAGGGACATGAGCGGTCCGGACTTTGCAGGTCCAAAAGTGCATTTGACCACTGTGCAAATTGCTATATGTCCACTTCCTTCAGGCTGATGTTTTGGGCCCTTTTCTGGGGACTCCTCAGTGGTTTGGAATGTGAGAGGAGATCTGACTGGAAACACTTTCCTCCCAGGTTGAAATGCCTTTCTGTGACAACGATGCAAGAAAGGGGACGGTTATCTGAACAACACAGGCTCTTGCAGAGCTGGTCCTGAGAGTATGTATTGCATTGCAGTGAGGAGTTCGGTTTCTGCACCAACTTCTTGGTCTTCTTTGACCAAAGCCACTACCCTCGTGATTTTTAGGTCAGAAACAAGAGCTTTTTTCTAGGAGGTATTTCGCTTGTCTCCTTTGTTTGCTAAGCGAGAATAGCTTGGAAATATATTGCATTTGGACAGATGCTTGAATTCGTACTCCTAAAATGCAGCTTACGTTTTCCAGATGGCTTAATAACAAAGCTGATTTAATATTCTTTGCACATATATAAAAGTATTAAAGGGTCTCACAAATTCATGTGCCTAGGTGAGGTGGTCCTGAACCCAGGACTACCAAATACAAGGCTCATTTGGATCTATATGCGAACTTCACAAATTTGACCTGTTGCTAATTAATGTATCCATTAGCTTATAGTGAAGGTACCAGAAACAGTGCTGCTTTTTGTTGAAGAAGACTGTGTACTTTATTCCTAAGCACTACAAAACACTGTAAAAGCTGTTTACTTTGGCTTCTGGTGTCCTGAATTTGCTGAAGAAGGTCATGGCTTTTGTCCTCCTCTACCTACAAGGCAAAATGCCTGAAAAGAAGAGGAAAAATGCTCCTTTCAGGCTGGAATGTTGAGGTTGCAATTTATCGTATGGGACTTGAAAGAGGAATTTTCAGTTCCAACTTGTTTGAAGAGGAATGGGCTGGTGAAAGAATTTAAGGGCACTTCTGAAATGCAAAATGTTGCCTGCCTATGGAGTGGCCCAGAAAGGAAACATCCGTGAGGATCTATGGCTCAGATATTCCACACTGCCTGGACAGAATAATGAAACACTTCTCTTGAGATTTACGAGCCTGGAAAATAGACTGCAGACTTCCATCAAGGCCTGAAAATACTGCAGACTGCAGTCGGAGTCTCTAGTACATCTCTTTTTATATAAGCAATACAGGGTGGGAGTATTGGGAAGGAATCAGAGATGAAGTGTAAATGCAAACGCAGAAAATAAATATATTCTTTACTGTCATGAGACTCCCAAGCTGCAATTGTGAAAGAGGTTTTATCTTTCTAGTGCAAATTCCTTGTTCCTTTTTTTTGTTTTTATAACTAAATACTACCTCCAACTTCCTACCATTACACTGCAAGGCGAGGTGTGGTGGGGGAAGCATGAATTCTCTTGGGAGCTTCTCTCTCTTTAGCAAATGCACAGGCAATGGAGTTAGTGAGTTCAGACTGCTTCACTTTCCTCCGTGAAGGCCAGGGGCTGTCAGGAGCATACTGTGAACGCTGTTTTATCACCTAATGTCAATGCTGATCCATCCCTTTCTGTCGAGTAAAGGATGAGCGAGGCAGTGACTTGTGCACTTCAGGATAATGCCATTTTGTATTAGAGAGTGGAAATCACAGAATCCTAGAAAGCAGGATCTCAAGGTTATCCAGACCGTCTCTGCCCCAAAGCAATGTCAGCTCTTAGAGGTGTGTGATGGTTGTTACTCTGTCCTGTTCCTGAAAAATTGCAGTGCTTGAGATTCCCACCCCCAGTTTGCGCTAACTGCACAGCTGAACTTTTTCCTTGGCTGTAATGCCAATCTCTCTTGCTGCAAGTGTTTTCTATCAAATGCATGTCATAAACCGTGAAGTAGATAATGTTGCTTGGCAGTCACATCTGCTGGTGGTATTGTTGGTGTTATTATTTTATCACTGCTATGTTTTTTAAATGTTCAACCTACAGGTTTGAGAGTGATTTTGGATGTGAGAAAATATTTGTTGCGTGATTAGATGCACCAACTCAAGGAATGAAATCTCACCCACCAGTCCCAGATCTCAGTTCTAGGAGCAGGGACCAAACCCTCCTGTGTACACACTTAAAGAAGGACAAGTTTGTGCTGTCATCTCTCAGCCACCTTTCTTAGTGCCAGACTCTTAGTAGAGCTTTAGAGGACCAGCTCTGAGCTGTGCTGAAAGCCCAGCTAGCAATTTGGGTGTCACAGTGTGGAGCTGAACTCCTTCAAAAATCTAGTGCTGAACTCTGCTATAAAAAGAACTTACTCTGCAAGGTTTCCCCAAATGCACCCCAGAAGAGCTTACAGTCTGAGCAAAGAAAATACATCAGTCCTGATCTATACCTGTACAGCTGAACAGGACCTGGAATAAAACAGGAAAGAGTGTGCAAAAACCGTGAAGGGCAGTGCACGCTTAGCACCATAATTCTCATAAGGTTAGAGATGAGCCTTTTTTTTTTCATTCATTGTTTTCCTAAGACCTACAGAGGAAAAGAAATAGATTTCAGTGGCTGTTTGGAAGAACTGCATGTTAAGGGCAAGGATCGCTCCATAGGCAATCCCTGTCTCTTACTCATCACGTCAGTACGTTGTTGTCAACCTAATGCAAGCTGTTTCTCTATGGCTCTGCATTCCTGATAGGAACTGACTGTACAAACTCACTGCGTATGTGGCTTGACAGGTGATTTCCTAGTAAGGCGCCATGTGCAAGGACAGCCCCAGTTGCATTCGCAAGGAACTTTTTTGCGGGTAGAGAATTAGAACAAGTGCCTTGTGTGTGATGATTGATACTGCCAGGCGGACAATAATTATGATTTACACATGATTTCTTTATTCTTGAGGGGAAATCCCAGTTGCCAAGTATGTTAACGATGTATGTAATGGTGTGTTAACGGACACCATTAGTTTGCTGGACAAAACTGAGACCTCTGCCAAAGCAAACCTTCTCCAATGGTATGTTTTATGGATCAGCAGATTCTGAAAATGCTTCAGAGTGGAACTGAATTGTGGGGCACATGCTTCAGGAATGGCTAACAGTTTCCTAACCACAAGTTTAAAGGTATCTGTTAGTAATTAAATGCACTCGAGCATTTTGTTAATTTCAGCATCGTACAATTTCTCTATGAGGTGCAATAATTGCAGTCCGGAAATAGTTTGTTTTAACATTATGACTAGATTAGTACAGAAAGTAGTCCCAGCTTGTAGCAGCTCATGTTAACTTCCGTCACCAGTACCAAGTGGCTTGTCCGTGCTCAGGAATGCGCTCGTAGCCCAAGGCGTGCGGGGAGCTGTACCTCCCCAGATCCTCTCCGGCGCCAACAGGACCCGGTGCCGAGGTCGTGCGAGGTTCATGGGAGATGACCCCGATGCACTAGCAGCCGCAGTGAGGGGTCTGGCAGACCCTCTGGCTCAGGGTGATTTCTGAGTGCCGAGGAGGCTCTTGGTTCAGCTGCTTTTGGAAACACTGACGGCAAGAGTTGGTCTGCAGGAGCAGCTGAAAAACTCACGCACAGAGGGAGTCAGGGTGGCTCAGCACGTTTTTAAGGTTTGTCAAGGTCGGGGCCAGTGCGGCAGGCCTTGGGCTGTACCTGAGCAGAGTTAAAAATGCTCGTGGATACAGGTGCACATTCTCAGTGGGAGCTGCCTCCAGCTTGGCAAGAGGAATTCGTCCTGTGAAGGCATGTGGTATCACATACTCCCAACCTGCAGTGCTTTCCCTAAGAAAGGTTGATCTCAGTTTCCAGTTTGAGTTCTTCTGTATAATCCATGATTCACAGAAAAATTTGTGGACTGGGACTTTTCTATTTCCAGCAAAACCGGTTTAATTCAAATTGTGGGGACTTCTGCAGTATCAGACGTGTCGGACAGCAGAGGACAGTAACACCCTGGAAGTGTTGTGCCATAGTATTTGCCCCAGGGTTTGGCTCAATGGACAGATGTGAACTTCCAGCAATCTCAGAAACCTCCAAAGCACTTTTTGTAAAAACCAAACCATGTGACTCATTTACTCCAGAGCAGAACTTCTAGGCTCTCCCTGTACTTCCTTCTGTTCAGCCGTTCAGCATCGATGTACTCAATAAAGCTCATTAAAGCAGTTTATTGCCTCAGTTATGAACCTTCATGTATTAATACAAGAATTTTGGAGCACAAATATGGATTAAATAAGTGGCTGACAAGGCTAGAGTGATCCAGCAGTGATGCTGGTTCTTCGTTTGAAAGGTTTCCATTCATCTCAGACATGATAGTCTAATCTTTGACCAAGACAAGAGTTTTACCTGGATAGTTTCCAGTCATGTTAATGGGAGCTGTGAAAACCCTGTGCATATCAGCAGCAGAAGTGGCCCCTTTTTCAAAGGGAATGGTTTTGGTTGTTTCTTAGTGCATTACAATAACCAGCCACCAGACTTAATTGCTTTTTGTACCACTTTCCCTCCCCTCCTCATATCTTTATCTCTTCATGCCATAAAAATACTGCATTTTAAAATGAAATCGAGGAGACAGAAAACAGAAGAGATGTTTTGCATAAAAGAAGGAACATGTGTTAGGAATAAAGACTCAAAATGGGCAAACATATTGAAGACATACATGCCTTCCCTCTCCCCCTTTTGCACCCTCGCAGGCAAGCAGGCGTGAAGCTGCTCTCCTGTCTTGCCTCGCTGGGAGGGGGCTTGGTTACGCCTGCAAAATCAACCGTCCATCGTCCCAAGAGAGGGGTCAGGCGGGCTTGGAGCAAAGTGGGAAGTTTTTCCACCTTGGGCTGTTTTGTGTGGATGTGAGCATGTTCTGGTACTTTTATTGGAGCAGAACACACTGTTGGCACAGGCAGGTGAAATTCCTCTGGCAGAGCCGGAGATGACCCTGGATGGTTTTATAGGGAGTGAATTGTTCTCATTGCTCCTGGGAAGGACAGAGAGGCCTGGGTTAATCACGTTCATCCTCCGTGGTGATCCTGCTTAGGACATTCAGTGTTTGCTTGTACTATAATCAGGCGTGGGTCAATTTTAAGTGAACTACAGTTGGCACGGGTAATCCAGCATGGATTACACAACTTTCCCATGAAAATCTTCAGGTGACTCACTTACTTACAAAAACCTTCATACTGCTGCTGACTTCTCCCCTCACCTGAGCTGGGGTCTCAAGCTGTTGTGGCCGTCCTGCAGTGATGCCAGGGTGGGCAGAGCTGAAGAATGAAGGGCTTTCAGGGAGTCTGACTCCACCTGGGCCTGCTCTTTCTCTTCTTCTTTGCCAGGAAAAATAAAAATATATTCCCTCTACCAAATCCTTAAAAGGGGGGAGAAACTACAGAAATATTTTAAGTACTTGTTTTTCCTAAGGGGAAAAAAATGCAATGTGGTTTCGTTCTAGCCATGCAAATATTTATGTGAGCAAGAGAAAAGCAAGATCAGAGAGAAAAACTGGGTTTTGTTGGGACACAGGTTTTGGTGCCAGAGACGTGGACTTACTCGTGGCTCTGCCAGGGATTGCCTGTGTAACCTTGAACCAGTCACGTTCACCTCTGTGCTCACAGCTGCCCATCTGCTAGAGCTGATGAGAACCCCCTTTTTTTTTGTATTAGCTGTATGGGGCTGGGACAGCTTCAGGGTAAAAAGGAGCTTTTCAACTCAACAGGAACATGTAAGCGCTTAGGCAATGTAGTAATAGTGGAAAATTATGGCAATTGGAGCCAGGGAGGGTACCTTCAAAATTTGTACAGTACCGTGCACACTGTGCTTGATTTGCTGGAGTCTTCGAAGTGCTACTGTAATGCAAACAATGGTCTGCATTCAGTAAGTGGCTCCTCAAATTTCCTGTGGATATCCCCAGCAAATCTGTATTTAAATAAGCAATAGTTTCTTAATCCTGGACTGCAAGTTGCTGGGGCAATTTGTTCT
Source organism: Harpia harpyja (assembly GCF_026419915.1). Classification (NCBI taxonomy): domain Eukaryota; kingdom Metazoa; phylum Chordata; class Aves; order Accipitriformes; family Accipitridae; genus Harpia; species Harpia harpyja. Next base: position 40,433,547 of record NC_068950.1, read on the forward strand.
CAAGGTGAATGCTGAGGTTAGGGAGATGTTGAGATGTATAAAAGAAGTTTGCCATCCAAATTGTTTCCATCTGTTTTCATTATGCCCCACTCCTGCAGAATAAACCAAACATTTTAGCTTTCAGCTATTTCCTTCTGAACTCTGTAAAGCTACCTGTTCTCAAAAGCATTATTTGGTATCTTTAAGTGCTTTAGTCTGATGTTTTTACAGTTGTATTCAGCCAGTCAAGAAAACCGCCTCTAAATAGATAGGAAAAGCAGCTGAAAAAAAATGGAAAAGCGGTTTGATTAAATGAAAAAATCCGTTCAGTTTGAATTATTCAAAGCATAAAAATATTTTGGTAATACATTTTGGATATGCTAGAATTTCTTGACAGTTGTGTAGTTTTGCATTATCTTTTTTTCCACTTTTCTCCTGCCAAAATTGCCAGGGCCGCAGAATTTAGTAAACCATATATGAGCTCATGCCCAGTTTCCTCCATATTTCTTGTCATATCTAACTGGACACTTCAGCCCAAATGACCCGGATCAAGGCTAAAACCTATGTTGCTGGCGCTGTGGGTGACATGTCCACCCCCAGTCCTAGCAGAAATGGGTAAAAATTTGAAATCTTTGTTTTTACTTCTTCTGCTAAGATAAACGTCAGTCTCAAAGGAACCAACATTTTGCTAAGTATTTTCATGTAGAGGAGTGGTGGAGAGGCAAATTATGTCAAAAGTGTTTTAAAGAAATTTTTTTACTTTTGCTCCAAAACCCAAAGCAATTAAGTGTCTGCAGCAATCATCCTGTACCTTCCTCAGATCTTAAAGACTAGAAAGGATCAGATCTTTTCTCCAGAAAGACATCTCTGTGGTAATTGAAAATATTTCTTCCCAGAAGTGAAAATATATTATGCCCTTTCTTTCTAGTTAACCTATTTGTGTTTAGCTCTGAAGAGTGATTTTTATATGCTAGGTGCCCAGTTGCCCAGATGTGTACGTTACCTTAAAAGAGAAGTAATTGGGTTTTAGCCAAAAAGACAGGAGAAAGGTTAGGAATGTGCAACACAGTTTCTCATAACTTTGGAGGAGGCAGATGTTTCTCTTCTGGTTCCAACCTTCATTTTCTTTGCATGAAGAACGAGTTCTTTAAAACCAAATAAATATCCCTTTGAGAAGAGCGTGGTTCCCACTGTTACTCTTTACATTAACTCTTTTGTAGCTAAGGTAGAGCTTAGCTTGTTGATTTTTATTGCAAAAATGGAATGAAAGAGAGACTACAGTGTAATTTTTTTCTAGAAATGGCTTCAATTATTATGCTGAAGAACTGGTAAAAAGAGTAACAACAGCAACAACAAAACCTCTGACAACTGACACAATATGGATTCTCGTTACTCATTCTAGGTAGTGTAAATATGACTAAAAATACTTTTTTCTTGCAATTAAGATTTCATTTAAACATTCATAATTGCAAACATAAGCAGCACATATTTAACATTTATAAAGATAGCAGAGAGCACAATTGTATCAGTAACTGACAGCAGACTTCTACTGAGGCAGGCAGAGAGGAAAGGCAAGTAAAGGTTGTTATTCATGGTAAAAGTGCACAGGATGGATGTCGCCTGTCCCTGACTGAAATGTCTCATCTGTGCATGTAGGTCATACCCTATGTGTCTTGGTGATGGAGACAGTAGGATGCCATTCATCTCCTCGGGCACTGGGACCAAAATGGCAGGTAGGCTTAGAAAAGTCTACAGCATAGAGAAAAAGTGGAAAATATCTAATTTCAGGTTAATATCCTCCCTCTGGGGATGCTCCTGAGACTAACGCAGCTAATTCCATGCTCCGCAGCCGCTGTTTCCCAGGGAAAAGGACTGAAATGTTTACCAGGGCAGAAAGCCTGGCAGGGGAGAGTATCTGTGTGTGGCTGGGAATGGACACTCTGAGATCTCTAGGGCCTACTGAAGCAAGGCCAGAGGCTGGGGGTCACTGATAAGGTAACCTTGGCCATAGTTTGGATTTAGTCATTTGTCTTCATAGAGTCTGACTGATGGGAAATGCGGACAAAAGCCTTTGTGAAGCTCTGCTTGCCATATGTAGCTGTACAAGGCTACTGGGGAGGCTGGCCTGTTTACCCACCAGGTCTGCGAGAGGCATTTGGTTCCTAAGTTTATAAATCAACATGGTGACCCCTTTCCAGAGGATGGGGGAATGGCTGAGGAATTACAGAAACCACTGTCTGAAGTGTTTGTGTGTTTAGCCATGACAGGATCAATGAACTCCACCGTCTTCCTCTCAACCCTGCTCCGTGCTGAGTGCTGGGCAATAAGGACTTTCAGAAGTCCCCACAGGGAAATTTTGGGAGGGAAGAGAAATGTGAAAAGCAGAGACAGGTAAAAAGTGCCAAGGAGGGGTGAGACAACAGTTGCCTCTAAGGAAGCCTGTTGTAGTCAGCAGAGCAGAACTAGTGTGCTGAAAGATGTGACATTCCTTGCATGTACTGACTCGTGATGGGAATTTGGGCTAGCCAAAGCAAGATCTACTGGTGTAATAGTCAAGGGACAAAGTGTATGTGGAGCCGAGACTTAAACCCCATCATCCAAGCAAGACCAGACTTGAGTGGTTTAGCCACCGGCTGCCCTACCCAGGGAGAGCTTTATGGGTTGTGAGACCCTTCCCAAGAAATCTGTGCTGGGTTGAGATTAAGATGGAGGGTAAAACTGGAGTTTTTTCCAGAGGAGAAAGAGGGCTTTTCACATTTAAAAATCACAGGTAGCTCTTTGGGGCTGCCCATGATTTATTGTTTCCACATTGTGTGAGTGGAGGGCTCTCAGCCCACCCACACGCAACCTTTCTTTCCTATAACAAACAGAAGAACACAAAACATATGAGTGAGTCCCACATGTTTGTACGCAGCTGACTTCTTCCTCACCTCTGTGATCGGTACTGTCCGTCTCCTTCTGAGCTCCATTATCAGCTGAAGGAGCATTTGGTAGCAAAGTACTGAGTCCACTGGGACATCTGGGGACATTTATGTGTCCTTGCAGAGTTGTGTGGCATAATGAGACAAAGCGGTTCAGTTCCCCATCCAAATGTAACTTTATCTTATCTCTTCTTCTTATAGAAGGGGTTTTCATGCTGGTTGTAGTTCTGGAGGTTTTAGGGTGGACATTTACAATATTTTTCCCTGGCCTCTCACTTTTCCTTCTAGACTGTCCTAAAGGCCCAGTATTTTATACCTTTGGCAAGATCCTAGCAGTTGGATCCCTGCTGATCAAGGGGAACCTGAAGCTCAGTTGCCCCATTCTGCTCAGTGTCAGTCTTTTGCATCTGGGGCTTTCATGTATTCTCACCTGAACTTCTGGCATGCTCTAGCTGCATGCAAACAGAGGTGTACTGCCAATTCTGGATGATATTTTTCTTTGACCCACTTGAGAGTGAAAAACCTGTTTTCTGTTTGGAGCTCAGAGAGCCCAGCCCAGCCATTTCCTTGCTACGGGTTTTGGAATGGAGCACCATTTACATCCTTCCAAGCACTCTGAAGGCATCTGAGTTCACATCTGACAAATTGGTACAGATAGATCTGCCTGTTCCTGCCTGCATTCTGCCTGCATAGGGCCAAGGATCCTGGCCAGATCCAGTGCTGTGTAAAAGGGTGGATTAGAGCACACATGATTTCACCCTACCAAGGTATGCGGCTTCTGGCCTGAAGCTGCTCTGCGTCTGTAGAATAGACATCATCAGGCCTATGCTAGTTTACATGTGTCCTAAGTAAAGCCAATTTGGAGTCCTTATACTCCAGTATATGGGGATGGTCGGCCTGTTCCTCACATAATTAGCAATAAGCCAGGCACAAAGTTTGGGTTCCTGCTCCAGTTGTCTTGAAGACAATTTTCTACGCACAAAGTCGCACTGCTCTAGCAGAAGAGAGAGGATGGTTACATCTGAGATTTTTGCATATGGATGCGCCTGTGTCTGCTTAAACCTGGATAATATCTGGCAGAAAGCACTAATCCTGTATAGCCAGTGTGAAGTATCTATGCATGTGTTAAACCAGAGTTTGCATTAGCTTACCCAGGGAGGTTTTCCAAGTGCTTTGTAAGGTAACTGGTGCAATAGAGCTATGCAGGAAAGCTGAAAAGGTGCCTTGTTATGGGTTTGTTTTACACACTGAGTCTTTCCAGATAACATATTTCTAAGGCCCAGTGCAATATCCTGAAATGCCTTACGTGACCTCTTCTGAAAAAGGGGAGGTGGTCTGGTTTCTCAGAGCTGCTATTGAGAGACAGTACTGTATAATCTTACCATCAAAAGCTCTCCATCTTCTGTTATATTGCCATCATATATATTTGATGCTGTTGTGAGGCAGTGACAACTTCCATTTTCCTTCAGACCCCAGGAAAATTTCTGTGGAATTTAGCAGAACATCTGACAAACCTTTGGGTGTTGCCACAACCTAACTAAAAATGGGCATCCTCCCTGCTCTGACAGCAAGGAGGAACTTTTCAAGTATTTTCTAGAAGTCATTTCTATACAACTCCACCAATTTAGTTCAGTTTCATCCTAAAGCATATTTCTATTAAAAGAGTACTGCCCATGCTGAAAGGTACAGGGTGTTCTGGAATTGGAGGAAGTTCTTTAGCATATAAATATCTTATTAAACCTTAGCACACATCTTTTAGCAGGCAAAAAGTCCATGCCCCAAGATCTGAAAAAGCATTCTGTTGTAGGGGGAAGGATATTATATTCAATAAATCATATGGAACTATTTATCAGCAATCACTTCTTTAACTTTTCCACAGTCTTCAGTTTCAAAGCACATTTTGAAGTGACTGAAGTTTGTACAGAGCAGTTTATTTAAAAAATTATTTTAGGAAAATTACCTCAGGGTTGATTGTGTATTTATGAAGGGTTTCTCTTTTCTTTTTTTTTAAATATTAACATAATGTAAGAAAATGGCTTTATTAAGAACAGTGGAAAAATGTGTAGAGAAACAGAAAAGATTTTGTGGCAGACAGTCTGCAATGGGAAAAGTTTTGCTTGTCATGCAGTCACAAACGACAAAGTTGGTGGAAAGACCCTGATTTCAATGGACTTTGGATTAGGCTCTTTACCAGTGTGGGGTTGTTCACTGCAGAACCTTGAGTTGTTTCTGGTTATGTCTACATCCTCCTCAGTGAATGTATTTGGATTTCTCAATTTTTCTCTCCTGCTATTATCAGTGATTATTTTTATTAACCTCATTTACCTACCTCATACTCCTTGCTTGCTGCCTTCCCCTTAACTTGAATCCCATCCTGATCTTCAGTTAAAAATGAAGCAGAAATGCTCAGGATTCAAACAAACAAATGGTTTTTACCCTGCAACAATTGTTGCATGATCTCTTGCAAATCCACATCATTGGCCACGTCTTTGTGATCCTGACATTGTTCATTCCTGGAACAATTATGGTCTGCTGCAGTTTAATTATGGTGTCTTTCAGTACACAACACAGCATGGTGCTTATAGTGATGACTTAGTGATTTTCTAAATCATGAAATAAATCTGATTTTGAGTATTTGGTATGTGGTTTACAATCAACTGGATTATGACTTTTCCCAGTGCAGTCAGTCTTTTTATGGTGAGCCCACAGGTTGGAGTAGAACTAGCTTTTTGCTGTAGATTGTTGTGGGCTTTATGCTTTTTTTTTTTTTTTTAAATGAAACTGTGTTTTCCAGATACTCAGCATCTGTCTGAGCCATGCTGGTACTCCATGGGCTTAGCTTGGGGCCTCCAGAGGTGAGCTCAAGTGTGAAGTCTGTATGAGCTGTACTGGCGGGGGCCATGTTCCTGGAAGGTAGGCTTCATGTCGTGGCCTCAGCAAAGTGCTGTATGAAGCCTGCTGATTGCCCTTGGGGCTGGGAAGGGAGCAGGGAAGAGGTGTCTGCTCAGGTCAGTGCAGATGCAGGGCTGGAGGTGCAAGTAGGAGCCCTGGACATGCTGGGATGTCAAGGTGCTGTTTGGATTCTATGTAGACAAACAGGGGCCTTTCCCAGGCATCCACAACTAATGAAAGGGAAATTGTTTGCAGTGACTTGGAATGGATTAAGTAGACAAAATATGAATGTTTGAATAAAGAGGTAGCCACAGCTCTTGTGTAGACAGTAAACAATGGTTTATTGACAGTAAACTCTTGCTCTTATGGTAAAATGTCTTAAAACACTTATTTCCTGAAAGGCTCAGGCAGGGTGTCTTTGGTCATCACACATGTTTTGTACTTTATCTCAAATCAAAACATCCTGATTTCCAGTCTCTGGAACACATTACTTGTCCATGCTTCCCCTGTTTGAATAAAAGGTGGCAATCCCGGCTGTGTACTCATCAAGGCTGTTTTAGGTAACATCTATGAGTTAAGAAAATGCTGCAGATAGATGAGACCCTAGGATTTGTGCAGCAGAAGACATTTTTGGACTGGGCTTGACAAAAGGGAGTGGTGCTGTTGGATAGCTCTTCTTAGTCCCCTTCTACTTAGACTTTGATGTGGTTGCTGTGAAGGAATAGAGTGTTTTATCTCTCAAGCAAGAGCCTCCAGTCTCTAATATGGCCTAGTTAAGCTTCCATGGCTTGAAGAGCTTCCCTGAGGGTTTCCATTGTGTCACACCACTGCAAAGGAGAGCCAGCCTGAGACCCTTCACAGCTGGCCTGTCCGGGTGTGCTGCGGTTATTCACCTCTGTGTCAGCTTGGTGAGTACAGAAGGGTCGCCTGGTGGGCGACAGTGTGCTACGGGTTGGTGTTGAACCACCAAAATCTTCTGAGATCGAGTCTTTGCTCTGGTCTAGAAACTGCTGCTGAGGTTCAAGAAGGCCACTGTTGGCTCAAATGAGTCCTGATGATAAGTGTTCGGTCTGTCTGTTACCTTCCATGACCCCCAAAGTTTAAAATAAAAACCTCAAACAAGCCTCAAGTCCAGCTAATATACTGGATAGAGGGGACTGGTCAGAATTCTGCAAGACAGAGCATCAGCTGATATCCACTGACTCCTCAGTACAGCTACAACAGTTAGCCCCATCTAGGACTGTAGCTGTGTGCCATCTTCTCAAAGGCACGTCTCATCTGCATCTTTCTCAGGCAAGCTGCAGGAGATCTCAGGGCAATAGCTACCAAAAATAGATGGACAAGATTCTTCCTCTGTTCATATTTTATGATGGGTCCAGTAGCAGATCTCAGAGTTGCAATAAGTGGACAAGGACTTCTTGGGAGGATAATTTACCTGCCTCATCATTGGTATCTGGGGAAAGGATAAGGGAACTCAGGTTAAATCTGGGGCTAAATGAGCAATGGCAGCAACCGTGATTGCCTCATACGTCAAATATTCTCTTTTTTTCCCCTGCAGTACATGGAACTAAATTTCTTTTCTAGATGGTCTGTTAATAGATGTAAATCCATTCCCCACACAATAGGGTGGGGTATCTGTAACTAGAGTGTTTGTTTAGGGTCATTTGGTCCTGAGGTGATGCTGAGGCATCTTGTTCTGGCTGAAGATGAGCTCACTGACGAGGTTGCTGGCTCCCAGCCACATCCACCTGATCTCCACCCGATGTCTACCTGCCCCAGCCTCAAGCATGCGCATGTAGCTGCATAGGTACTCGCTCTCTACTCTGATACATCAAAATGAGTCAGAAAAAATCATTCTACTAGAAGTAGTTAAGGATCTGGTTGTTTTGACAGTATTGGCTTTAAGAGTGATTGCACAATCAGTTGTGCTGGCAGGTCTGATGGGAGGGCAGAGAAGTAACCAGGCATTTACTGAGAATAAACCCAGGCAAACAGAAGCCACTTGATTCTACCCATGCAAAGACAGATGTGTGAAGGAGACAGACATGGCTGTGAGCACACTGGATGCTTCCCGGAGTGGGTGACAATTGCTCCGTGGTACCCAGCCATGCACTGACTCCTGTGGCCTGTGCACAGGTAGCACATCCATCTTCCATGGCACAGCAAAATGACCTAAATTACTTCCCCTGGGCTGCAAAGGTGTGCACATCAGCCCTTCTTGCAGTAAGGGTCATTCAGGGCAACGTGCTCATCTGTGAGGCAGCGCCAGGCAGCTCCAACACAGGTGCTGTGCAGGTGCTCCGTGGAGTGACGGAGCTTGACTCTGAGCCCATTTGTTAGGAGGAGAGCACAGGACTGAGGTGGGGAGCTGGAGGGCTGGACTGGGCTGGCAAAAAGTGGTGTGCAATGGGAAAGGCAGCTGGAAGGGACCAGAGAGTGGGGGCTGCCTCGGCTCTTCCTCTAGAAATGAATCCCTTCATCGAAGCCTTGTTGTGGTCCTGAATAGCCCAAAGCCTCGACTGGTCCCTTCAAAAGTCTTTCTTGCAACCCTCAGCATTCAAAGGACTCAAATCTGTGATACGTCCAGATTTCTTTTTCCAGTGAGGGACTTGCTGTGACCTTCTCTCTTGGGCCCTGGCCTCCGGAGGTGAAGATTGCTGAGCACTATGTCAGCTGTATCCGAAGTGGTTTTTGTTTAACAGTCTCTGCTGCTGTTTATATTTTCTAATGTGCTGCGGCTGGCGTTTGTTGCCATTAAAACTTCATTTGTTTGGAGGATCTTTTCAACAAACTGAAATCCAATAAATCATGAGTAAAATATTTATTATTTCAACTGGATAAAAAGGGGAGGGGGGAGTGGACAAATTTGTATTCCTTCAGCAGCATGTTAAATGGGAGACCACGGGGGTGAGTTAGTGACAGGACTTTGTCCCCAGAAGAACAATTAGTTGGCTGGACCAGACCAGTTGAGTGACAGCTTCAAATTTGCAAGCAGAAGTGGTGCAGAAATACTCTGAGTACTCCAGCTTTATCCTGTCTACCCATGTAATCACATCCCCAGATGATGGTAGTGAGCTCAGGTCTTCTGGATTAAAACTGTCAAAAATACAAGCCTCTAATGCCTGAGTTAGAAATCCTGGGTTAATAAACTGGTCCCACTTATGTTGGTGGCAAAGCTGCTATTGTCTGAGGTCAGGATTTCACTCCAGGTCTGTTTTAGTTCACAGACAGTAGCAGACTCCAAACTCTTCATCCTGCTGTAGGGTACGTTACACTAGCTTGTGGTAGGACAAATGACATGGAGATCTGGAGCGGGATGTGGAAAATGTCATCACAAGCATCATTACATTAGAGCTGTGTGGCTTTATTTATTTGTTGAATAGTGAACTCAATTAAAAATAGTGTGGGATTTAAGGCTGTTCATGTACTTTTGCGTTCAGCCAGTGGCTTTGGCTGAAAATGCAGAGGGAAATACGGGAAAGTCAGTCTGATTTCAGCATTTCAAATACAGAATTCATTGCCTATTCACTTGGAAATGATGTTTAGTTTTTAATGTGACCTTTTTTTCAGTGCCAGAAACACAAAAAAATTTTGCTTTTGGACTGACCTGAACAAGAATAATTCTGAAATCTGTCGATGGGACTAAGGCAAAATCTCTGCATTGTCCAGTTAAGCTCTGAGAACAGGTGTGAAGTGTGGATCCAAACAATTAGGACATGTAGGAGGCTCCATAAGAAACTCGATGCATATATCTAGTATTTCTATGGAGAACTGGTATATATGTATAACTATGACAGAATCTGTCTTTTCAGCAAGGAAGATACCTTTCTGCACCTGTAAACCAGGCCCTGGCTTTAAGCAGCTCCAAAATATTCATACAAAGATTTGGCCTCTAAGTTTTACATTAAATCCAATTCCCTCATCCTGCATGATAGTTTCGACCCCACAGAGTCCCCAAAGCCATCGACTTCACTATTAAGGCCTCTAGATGCTACTATAATACCATAAAAATGTAGGATCCTAGATAAAATAAGTTAGTGTCCCATCTGTCAAAAACAGGACGTGCGGCAACCCTTCCCAGTGAGTCATCTGTTCAGAATTCTCAAGTCTTTGAGACCTCTGCACTCACCAGGGAGCTCTGACATTTACCAATGTTATCTTTCTTATTTCAGTTTTGGCACCTTCTTCCTTTCCTCAGAGACCGTACTGGGCAAAAAACACATGAAATGAGCAGCAGACATCATCTGTCATTTTTCTGAAAGGTTACTGGGCTTGAGTATGTTGTTTGGCCACAGATGGTGGTAACTTTACCAGAAAAACAAAAAACCCACCCCATACAGTGAAGGAATTGTTAACTGGGCAGACTTTTACATGAAGGCTCCATTTGCTGAAAGGGAAGAGTAATCCTTATTCATACTGACTTTTGGGATGACTAAACGCTCAAGAAGCAGATTAAAAAATGTTACGAAATGCTTTTCTTACTATCATTTACTGTGAATCAGCAATAAGGTAGCCACCCCATTGGCAGCATTCCCACTGAGGTCAATGGAGCCAGGATTTCACCCCTGGAAGTCCTACTCTGCAGGAGGGGCTCTCCGTCAGTCTGTCCATCCGTTTTCACTTCTGTGAGCAGTTGTGAGTCTACTTACAGTGTTTCATAACACAGGAACAAAGGGGTTATTCAATGAAAATGAAGGAGGGAGAGATTTAAAGCAGATGAGAGTAAATACTTGCTGCACAATAATGTCAACACCTGGCTTTTTATCGTCAGTAGACGTCAAAGTACTTTACAAGAGTGGTCAGTACCAGTATCTCTGTTTAACAGAGATGAAGAAAGATAACACTACCTGTTCAAGGTCACCAAGCAGACAATGCCAGAGTCAGAGTGGAAAATATCCTCCTACACTATGCAGTGGCTTCTGGTTAAAATCAGATTACTTTTATGCTGCAGAGCTCATTGCTCCAGGTCAGCATGACACCAAGGATTCAGTGGCCTGGGCTGTTTATGTGGAGAACAAGCACATGGCACTGCGAAGATGTAAAAAAGAATTCAGGTCAGACAGCAGCTCCTGTTTCTGTACTGATCTGTCTGATGCCAGAGAACAGGAGACTCTTTGGCTGGATGACATGTTTCTTTTTAATGATAATGCAGAGTACAGAGCTGGCTTCTGGCAGACAGGGTTTTCTTGAAAACCCTGCTGACTGTCCCAAGTACTTGGTGGTCCATGTAGAAAAGGGAGCTGTCATTTTGGAATCTACCCTGTCCAAGGTGAGCAAAGGTGGTGTTGGTTGTCACCAGAGATATTCCCACATAAGGGTGAAAAATGACCCAGTTTTCCTGGAGTTATTCAGGAGTGGGCAATGGACTGAGGCCTAAGCTAAGCATTCTTGTGAGGCTTCAGGGTTTACACAAAAAATCAGGCAGGACTCATGGATCCTTGCCCCTCCACACCAGGTCTGAAGCTGTCTTTTCAGATGCATTCCAGGAGGCTTTTCCCAAACCCATAGTGAGTGCAGTTGGCTCAGCTGAAGGTGCGAGGCTTGTCCGCCCTTTCAGAGAACGCATCCTCCCGTACCCGTGGATAGTCACACAGTGAGAGTGAAGTATGTTCTCCGTCTGAACTACTGGCCCTCCTTTTACCTCTCTTCAAGAAGCGTGAGCCCCCAGAAGCCCATTAACCCTTTCCAGACTCACATGGGTTTGCACATGTGCTTTTTAGTGGCATAATTCTTGGCAAGAGAGGCAACCTTAATATTGGTATTGGACCTATGTGCATGTCTGTTGTTCATCATGTGTAAATTAAATGGACTACCCTGAATTGGAGAGAGAGAAACTAATGATTGCCATATTGTTTCCAGCAGTTGTCAGGCAAAAGAAGCTGTTTGAACTTTCCCCCAAAGACGCTTCTGCCTCTTGCAGTGATTTTAAAATCTTGGGTTTCTACCCTTTTCAAGGTGATTAATTTTGTAATGATGCCTTTGCTACCTTCCCCTCCCCAGGAGAGTGGGCAAGCAGGGGGAGGGAGGTAGGACAGGGAGAAGGAACTTTTCAAAACTAATCCCCTGTGCAGCAGTAAAAGGCGTGATAGCTGCTTCTCTTCCTCTTTCCTCTAGTTGCCAGCAAATTCCCATGTGCTTTCAGATATTTCATTATGTTTTGTTTTCAATTCCTCTTCAATGTACATATTGACATGTTTCTTTCCCTCTATTTCTGTCCTCCTTTACCCAGTAAAATGATCCCACTGGGAAGCCGAAGGTCTAGATAGAAGGTGGAAAGAAGGAAGGAAAGCATCTTTCCTCATTACTGGGAGCAGACTGATTGATAGTGTGTGACTCTGAGGCAAAGACCCTCTCTGGAGTGGAGATTGTAGCCTCATTCTTAGCATAAGGACAGGCAAGAGATTGGAATTAAGAATGGGGACTGCATTTGGAACGTATGACTAATTGTGGTGCTTGTCTGGCCCTCTTCCCAAAAATCAGGAGAGAAATGCTGTAGCAGGCATTGTTTTCATCCTACAGGATATTTCAAGTGCTGTGCTTTGTGACTAAGGAAAAGACTGCATCCCGCTACAGCTGGCAATTAGACCAGACTGTGACCAGAGCTGACCTTCTTAATAAATATTGCTTGTGAAATCTGTACCCGGGTGTATCTTGCTCCACAACCTTGAAATGGACAGTAGGAAAAAGCAGCAGAAAAAATGAGAAAAATCCTCACGTTGTTTGGATTGTCAGTAATAAATCAGAGTGGAAAAGGCCTTCCTTGTTGGCAGGGTGATCCCATCATATTGATATAAGAAAGAAATTTTTTACAGTAAGAAAAATCAATCACTAGGATAATCAATCAAACCTCCCCAGGGATGTTGTAGAGTACCCATCCCTGGAGCTTTCAAGGTGCTATTGGACAGGGGTGCTAGATAATCTCTTCTAGGCTCCCTTTCCCATGAAAGGTTGGACCAGATGATCTTAGAGGTCCCTTCCAACCTGGGCTATTCTGTGATTGTATGATCATCAACATGTTGGTTGGCTGGGTGTGTAACATTTTCTAATCAGAGGTGGTCAACCACTGTCCTTCAGTTCTTGCCACAAGTGAATCTGTGCTGTTTGCATGTCATTCCTCTATTATCTATTTTCGTTACAATCTTACCTTGCAGTTTCAGGGTAGCTGGGAGTCCCCTTAAGATTATCTACCTGGCTGCTATCTGCTAGACTTTTCTCTGAGCTATCTCATTTGATCAAAGATGGGGCAGTGGAACCCGCAATGAGTAGAAAACCTGCATTCCTGCATGAGAACGGACTGTGTAAGTTCACCTTCTGAAGGACTTTCCCTCTGAACAATAGTCTGGCTCAGCCTGGTGGCTCCCTGGAGTGGGGCAAAGGACAGCAAATACGGAGATCTGAACTGTACCTCCAGTGCTGCTGTATTCTGTACCTCAGCTTAACCACATGTAGAACTTGGGTCTGTGGATCACTCTGTTGTCTTCAGTCTGATAATCCAGAATACACTGCTAGAAGTTCCTAGGACAGTTTGGTTCAAAATAGAAAATTAGAAACTAACCCACCACCAGCCCCCTTTGATTTGATGTGAATCAGATTACCAATGGGAGGGTGCTTTAGTTTGCTCAGTATGGAAAGCATTCTCAGGGTAGAAATGTTGGAGGACAGGATCATGAAAGCTGAGACAAGATGTAAGGGTGTCATAAACACAGAGGCCAAAGTGGAAGAGAATAGAGAGCTGGCCAAGAAAACGTCATCAGTGATCCTTGTGAACACTGTTTTGTTGGAATGGGGAGAATGGAAATCAGCTTGGAGAGGATCCAGGATGCTGGAAACAGGGAATACACCTGCTGTGCTTATCTTGTCCTTAACCACAGATGAATCCAGTTCCTCCAGAAGCTTCTGAAATAAAGTAGGTCCCAGAAGACCTACCACTGTGAACATTTCAGCAAGGACCTTTGTTCTTTAAATTGCAGAGAATTTTGATACCTAACACAGGAGATAAGTCAGCTGCCTTAGTGGGTTTTCAGATTTTTTGCTATCATTATTTGATTCTGCTAATATGCGTTGTAAAGATAAAACAGGCCACATCTCAAAAACTGGGAATTCAAGTGGAGGCAAAGATGGCAGGGAGAGCTGACAAGCATTGTGGGAAGAACCAGATCCAGGGAAAAAGTGAACAAAACTGATGGCAACTATAATATGGTCTGATAGCTTAGGCAGGTAAAGCGTGCGCTTGGAAGGGATCGTGAATTTCCTGGCTTCACAGGAGACTGTGAAGACAACATCACTCAAAGCCTTCTCTCCTCCACGATGCAATTTCCTCCCCATTCTACTGATGGATCCTTTTCTGCTGTGTATAATTTTCTTTCAACCAACTCAGCAAAAGTACTGAAAACTGGCAAGGCAGCTCAGAACAGTAAGAAATCCTATACAAATTCTTTCTTCCTTCACAAGTTTTTGAGACATACTGTAACAGAAGATCACAGATAAAAATGGCATTTTCTGTCAAAGACAATAAAATATTTCCACAGCTGACCAACGGTAGTGCATTTGCCCTGGCAGGTCCTGAAACCAACATTTTAATAGTTCTCTCCAGAGAACCAATTATCTTAAATACTGGCATAGCTAGTGTGATAACCTTGACTTGCTTGCTGTTAATGAAAGAAGGGCTTGAATGAAAGCAATGTGTTGGATCATTCATCTCAACGGCTATATGGTACAAACCTCCTGTTACTTAACAAAATACCCAGACCTTCTGTGTATGAGTCCTTATTTACCCCTGCAGACAACACAGACCCTCAAAAGACTCTGATAAATTTCAGTGGGAATTGGCTGTAACAGGTTGAGTTCCTGAAATCATTCCTTAGGGTAATTCTCCCCTGAATGCATGCCCAGCAGGCATATCTGCTTTATCAACCCTAACTAGTCTTGGGATCTTCTGGGCAATGGAGCCATTGTTATTCCACACTCCCGTGTGGGCCTGGGCATTTGGTCTTCGGCCGTGTCGCAAGTGCAGACCTTGAATTTAGGTTTGGCTTTTAGGGTATGTTTAGGTGAATTTGGGCTGTGGCTCATTCCCCATTTCAGATTTGCCTACTGTGTGCATTGCTTAGTTTTGTAGAGAAACTGCTAAGATGGGTATGAAAACCAGGCTCCGGTATGGTACTCTTAGAAGGGGTGGCAGGGCGAGACTCAAAATGTCTTTAGAAGAGAATTGAATTCTTTCAAACGGGACAGATCTAGCATAGGCAGACAAGAATGTCAACAGGTGTCCTGAAACTAGCTGTTCCTTAGCCTAAGATGGTTGATTTGAGCCTGAACTGGAGCAGTGAAGAGAAAAAAGTGCATGCCTCGTGCAAAAGACTGCTCTACAGTCCTGCTGTGAACACAGCCTTCTCTACACAGTCAATAATTAATGTGTTAGCTGATGCTGTGAAAAGCTTGCCACTTCAGAGATCATCCATTCTCCTCAGTAAATGTCTTTATAGCGTTATGTGCCTCTGAGAGTAGAAACAATGGTCATTTTGCTTTCATAGATGAGGAAGGCTATAGTGCAGAGTCATGGACAGATGATTGCTTTGAGAACAGCTCTGCTGGCTGAAGTACCACGCTTTTAGCTCTTTTGAGGGAGTAATAATTTGAATTCCCTTCTGAGTACTGTAAACAACTGTGGTTCGATGTAACCTTGCTAAGTGAGTCAGTCACATGTAACTACAATGGATGCGGCACTCTAAAATCAATAAGGCTCCTTGTAGCGTGGGGTCCCTTTTACCGCTTCGCACTGTGGGCAGGTTGCTTACTGGCAAATATCGCTGACCTCCCGAAAGCTTTGAACAGACGCAGTTCTACTGCCGTCTCTCCATTGGGCATCAGTGGGGCAATTTGTAGAGGGAGCCTGTGGCTTCTCAACAGGAATCCATACAGCAGCTGTAGGGTCTCTCTCCTGGCCTTGTGTAAGGCCTAACTCATGTTTGGAATAGTGCGTCATCATGAGCTCATCTGAAATAATTTCAGGTTGTCCTTGCTTCCGTGGAAGATTGGATTAGATGACCTCCAGGGGTCTCTCCCGACCTACATTTTTCTGTGATTCCAGGAGTGAACGGTAGCAAGCTCAGGACCTCTGCAGCACAGGCTACTTTTATTTCTACCTAACGTGAATAGGCACATTGTGTGGATACCCAAAGGTCCTGACAGACAAGCCCTGGCAGTGATCTGAGCTTTTACTGTCCTCAGCTATCAGCCAGTGTCTCTGACAGAGGATATCATGCTTGTAGCAGTAGGAGGAAAGATGTGAACTGAAGCAGCTGAGGATGCCCAAATTGTTTGTTCCTACAAGCTGTGTGTCATGGACCAGTCATGTTTTAGACCATGGCAGCCAATTGCTCAGATAATGGGAGACAGAACTCTAACTTTACGCAGCCAAGCTTGGAAAATGAAGCCAAAGTGACTTGAGCTTGACTTGAATGTGGAGAAGGGATGCTGCAATTCTCCATACCGTCTGAATGCTAAACAAAGCACGACATGGCCCAGAACCCAAATGCTTACACAGCCTCCCACCTCTGAATATTAGCTTTGCATTGGCTTTGATTTTTATTGCATATTTGTCCACAGCAGCTGTCAGAAAGCTTAAATGCTAGAATTACTGCTGTAATAAATCTGTCCTTCCAAACCCTTGCTATGGTTCTACCCATTGGGAGTTTATGTAACATACTGAGTGGTACTAAAAAGTATGCAGAGAGAACATTTTGCTTCCTGGA
This sequence comes from Harpia harpyja, assembly GCF_026419915.1. NCBI lineage: Eukaryota > Metazoa > Chordata > Aves > Accipitriformes > Accipitridae > Harpia > Harpia harpyja. The sequence goes on from NC_068950.1 coordinate 40,450,093, forward strand.
GATTTCAGCTTGGTTTGACAGCTCAGTGCTGACTCACTGTCAGGACCTGGGTTTATGCCTTGGTGTTGCTCTGTAGTAAAGCTGTGAGGACTGCTTACCATCCTAGGTGACTTTTTTCCCTGGCAGTGCAAATGCCATGGCATTCAGCCAGAGGCCAGCTTAGGGTGAAGGCTGCTTTCCTGTGCCAGCAGGTGAAGAAGCAGAGAACACCCCAAAGTGGTCTCAAAATGCTATAGCAAGATGAAGATTTCTTTTAGTGCTATTTTTATCCAATACTCTAATTTTATCTAGTTTTCTTACATAACTTTCAGAGTTACAGCTGAATAAACTTCCAGGGAAGAGAAATTTTTCTAATAGAGCTCTAACTTTCTCCAGATTGATTCTCTGAAATCATCCACAAAAGGCTTCCAAAGCACGTATGCAGCATAGGCCCTTTGTCTATTGAGGAAAGGGTAGAAGGATATCCAAGCCCCATAACAATTGAGTTTGTCCCTCATTCTGGAGATGGCAAAAAGAAATTATTTTGTTTGGGTTGTTTCTGGCAAGAAAATGCAGTTTATTGATAGTGATGCAGTAGTTTCCAGGTAGGTTTAGTTAGATGGGGTTAGCACACCCGAAGCACTTCTGCACCCATCCTCCCAGGACTACCCCACCTGCACTCCTGGCCTGACCCTGCTCCCCCTGCCCACATCTCCTTGAGCTCTGAGCACATGGGCAGCGAGTGGAGGTGCAATGTGGCTCCGTCTGCCTCCCCTCCAGTCAGTTCAAGCTCTAGCAGTGGGAAGAAGGGCGATCTGGTTCTACTGCCTGCCCCAAGCTGATGGCTGCCCCAGGCAGCTGCCTACTCTGCCTGCGCCTGGAGGAGACCTTTGGTATTGTGAGGGTTAGGGTGTAGCTAAAGTTAACTGTGTTCTGGCTCTTCTTTGTTGTTCAGGGGCCGTGTGAGGCAGATCACGAGTTAGCAAAATGTTGAGGATTTTCTAATGCTCTCTAGGGACCAGGTGGGTCCCTGGCTGCTGCAGGATATGGCCTGAGAAAGGCTACCTTTTCTTTTCCCAATTCCCTTTTCGTGTTTACATCTGCAGGAAGAAAATCACTAGAATCCAGGCCAGATGTCTTCTCCAGCCCCTCCCTGCATCTAAATGGCAAATGTTCACTGCGGCATCCTAGAAAAGCCAGTCTGCTGACCAGCCAAGAGTGAGGGATGGGGAAAACAAGGGCTTGAAGAAATGTGAACAAAGCTAGAACAAATGTAACTTTAAACAGGAAAAATGGCTGGAAAGGCAATGCACCTGCAGCCCTGCAACTCTTTTTTTTGCAAAATGGAGAGGAAACTGGGGTGGTGGTATTTGCAAGAAATTTTGTTGGTCAATTTTTTTTTAATAATTGAGAAAAATTGTTAACAGAAATATAAAGCAAAATCACAAGACTCATGAATTAGAATGTTTTCTAGCTGTCTGTCTTTCCCCAAAACGCAGGCTACCCTTGATGGTAGTTTAGGGGCTGTCTTAAGGCATAAATTTGACTAACGTACTTGAATAATTAATGGCCAGATGCAAAGCCCAGTGAAGCCAGTGGAAGGTTTTCCACTGGCTTCTTTAGATTTTGGATGACTGTTAACTACACAGACAAAATAACACGCAAGAGTAATCAACATTTGCCCCTTCTTGGAAACGCATCAGCCCAAAGGGGCTGTGGTCATGTATTTGTTATTGCATCTGACTCTGACACCCATAAGGAAAGCACAGATCATCAGAACGCGATGCGGCAACGTTTGAGATCTTGGATGTGGAATTGTTTATTGAACAGTGACAGACTGCAACACATCGCTTTTAATAATGATAAGGAAAGGTTTATGCAAGCACACATCTGCACTTGGCTGGCTACAAAGCGCGTTAATAATGTCATGTTCCTGATTAGCCATAAATTTCTCCGAAGCGCTTGCTGAAATAGGAGCGCCCATGGTGACTGATTTTTGCTGCATAGCTTGTATTGTTACCACTGCTCCAAACTTGGTGTGCAGCAATGAAATATAGCCCTGTAGAATTGTGGGTCCTTTTTCTTCTACACTGTTTCTGTTACACAGTTTCACTGTGTTGGTGCTGCTTGTACTCTGCCAAGAATTACGATTTTTTGGTCCCTATTAAAGCTAAGTGGGTCAGATATGTTTTTCTACAATCTTCGGATCTGATGATCTGTGCAATACAGGTCATTGTCCAACAGCCCCGTCAGTGACAGGTATTACAGCTGAGAACGGTAGGTGCTAGCAGGTGCAAACGTGTGCCAATGTGGAGCTGGAGGTGCTGGAGAGCATATTGTAAAGACACGCCAACGGCGCGTGAACTGGCTTGCCTGTGGACAAACTGTCTCTAGCCTGGTGCTGCGCCTGAACAAGCAATCCCTTCCCCGAGCCATGCTGCACAGGGTTAACCTGGTCAAGCTCCATCTGGATGGGGCCATGCGATTTTGCTCGGACACTGTGTTCCCGTTCGCAAAGCCCTGGGTCTTCCTTGCTCTGTCATGACCTCCAACATCTCTGGCTATTGAAGTAGACTAACAATATTTAGGACTTTGGCAGCAAACAAAGGCAGGATTTTCTCACTGTTGCTGGGCTGGGTCTCCCAGTAGTTGTAATGGAGATTTCGATAGCTCTTGTGACATATAATCCAAAGAGGGTTTTCTGTGTAATGTATCTCTCTGAAGACCAGCAGTGATTTCCTCAGGGTGAGAGATAACAAAGGCTTCTTGCACTGTGAAAGCCTTCTTCTAAAATTAGAAGCAGGGCACTGGTATTAGATCTCGCCCTAGGAATGTAATTGCAAAATACATATAGCTGTTCCCTGGTGTGTCTTTATATCTAGATTATTTCATTATTCACCAGTTTTTTCATGGTCAATAGTCTCCTGTTACCTCCCAGATTTTGTAGGATGCCTAAAAAATGACCAGGTCTTGAGACAGAAGGAAATGGGGAGCAAACAGCAGTGAGGGCCGAGAGTACTGTTTTCTTCCATAAAGTATGTCTACTTGCCCTGAATGCAGGGATAATAGCTAGTCTGACATAACAATAGTATAAGCTGGCTTTCTGCCTTTTCCAGAGTTAACTTTGGATCTCAGATATGAATCCTGCACAGTGAAAAGAGGAAATCATCAGTTCTGTCCGAATGTGCTATATCGTTTATTGAAGCTCACCTGATAAAGCTACATACAGCTTATTCTAACTTTGGTCTTTGGTATCCGAGGAGAATCCCCCAAAGAGTCCTTCTGGCTGGGAAATGCAGCATGAGCAGAACCTGCTACCACGTCGGAGGGGGGAATTGAGGTACCAGGACACTGATTATTTGGAAGCAAGGGGTAAACTCCCATGTTGTATGTCAGCAATGTTATTCTTGCAAAAGGCTCAGGAAACAGCCAGTGGTATGTGCAGCCTCTTCTGCATTTGAAAGAAAAAGTTAGAGCTCCTCTGTATGAATTAGAACAGTCAGAGCGAAACTATCAGCTAAATCTGAGAACGAACCGAGGATCAGAGAGAGTCCCCCCACGGCTCCCGTTCAGCAGCTCTGTATATTATTTTAAAGGATCCTTATGCAAGAATTATGTTGCATTCTGAAAGAGGAGATTGTTTTACTTACTTGATGTGGGAAGGTCCTCAAATTACAGCCCTTCCTGCTTATATTATTACATTCTAGGGTTCATCCTGCTGCAGTTACCCTGTGCTGTATGGGAAGCAGGATCCATGGCAGAGAAATCCACAGCCAAAGCCTGTTGTTACAACAGAAGTCTCTTGCCAGAGAGCCTGAGCTATTTCAGACTTCTCATTACAGCTGAATGCAATTAATAGCTACTCGGTTGTGCTCTGGAAAAAGTCTGTGGGAGACAGGTCGGAGTGTCCTGGAGCACAAAGTCACTGTGTAGCTCCAGAGCAGGTACAGCATTGAATGGAGGCCACGGTGACAGGGGATGGCTCCAAACTAACATTGGACAAAACACTGGTATCTGCATTCTGCCTAGAAGACTGAGTTTTGGCTTATTCCTCTGTCACAAAGTGATCTACTTTCCAGGGAGATGAAGGGGAAAGAGGTAAATTTTATCCAGGAAGTGGAATGACCCCAACCAAAACCATGACTGTAATCTTGACCAAGATGAAACATTTGTGTCCTGAAATTCCCATTCAAGGGTCTTCTAGTCCTGATTGCACATGTCCCTATTCCCACCAGTGGCCAGGCTCCCCAGGTGAACTCCCAGCCATTCATGTCACTGGTGCATCACCCTATTCACTGGTAGGGGAGAGCACAGAACGTTATGGGAAATGTAGTCCACCACACTCCTCATCCACTGAGAAAATAGGGGTGTGATGGAGAGTTGCATCTTCTACGAGGCATGAATGACACTTGGGCTTTGAAACATTTTAGTTTCACCTCAAAAAATTGTTATTTTGAGGAGAAGAAGAAGGAGTTTCTGACCCACTTTCTAACCTGCTGTAGTTGAACGCTAAGGTTCATCATCTCAGCAAGGAATGGAAGGGGTCACACAGGCATAACATCTCAGCTCTATGGTTGTCCAAGAAATAACAGATAAAAATTATTTCTAAGGAACCTAGTTGAGAGCAGTCTTGAGAAAGCATTTTATGGAGAATAAGGTCAGAGCTTTGCAAATCTCCTGGGATTGTCTCCTGTTCCTGAGGAGCACGGAAAAAGCCTGGTGGTCCTTGGCTGAGGAACAGAGGAGGTGGGTGCTTCAAGTCTCAAGTCTGGTTTGAAGTTGGCTGGTGGCATCCTTCAGTGGATAGGGGCTTTTGCCTGCCTGCTCTGACAAAGATTGCAGTCCGCTTTGCTGCACAAACAAAAAGTTAGGCCGTGTGTGGAAATTAAAACATAGTAAAGCAGAATCAAACTTTTTGAAGCAGCCAACTCAAGTCAAAGATGCAGCTCTTAGGCCTGGTTGCAGATCCTGATAAGGGACATGTGCCTGAAGCCTGGCACCCTCTGGCTTTGGCTGCAGAGTTGTTTCTTTGCTGCGTATATGGCATTTCTCAGGCTGCGGTCTGGGCAGGCCATGCTATATTTAAATACATTTTGCTAGTGAGGGACTAAAGGGCCTCCAGAGTTGTAACTTCCTAAGGGCTGTTCTGCAGATTCCTTCCTCCTTTCTTTTTTTTGTTTTCCTTTAAAGGAAACTCTCAATCTTCTTAGGAAATAATCCTTTGTTTATGTCGTGAAAAAACCTGTGCTCTCCTGGCCGGGAGCGTGGAAGAGCCAATAGGAAGAAGTGCCACTTGTGCTTTTTGATACAACCAAGCATGTCTTAAATAAACACTTGTTTATTTTTCTACCTTTCTGTTGAATTGCAACGTTGCCAACATAGAAGGTAAAAGTATTCAGTTCAAAGAAGGCGACTGTAAGTGTAGGCTGACATCCTGTCGTAAATATAGAACTGGCCTCATGACAATGCCCTGCTCAGAAACAATGGGAGCAGGGCTGGGAGAAAGAAATTTGTGAATTAACACAGCTGAGGCAAATGATTAACAGCTGATGGAGGAAAAGAGCTGTGGGCAAGGCTGCCTGCCCTCAGGGGTGCTTCTGAGCTGGCCTTTGCCCCCTTCACAGAACTGTGCAATGTCTCTGCCTTGCTCTCATGCCATCAGTGATGCCACCCCGGGGATACCAAGGACATGGGAGACCCTTCTGTGTCAAACCACAGAACAGATTTCCCTCTCCCCTCACTCAGGTTGGGGCAGAGCAGTAGCTTTCCTCTGCTTGTGCCTCCATCCTGCCTTGCCAACGGGACATTCAGCCTTGGAGCGAGGGCAAGTTTCTGCCCTGGCCAGTACTTAGATGAGCACTTGCGGTGTTTGGGGTTTGCACCAGCAGGGACCAGCACTGCGGAAGCTGCAGCCAGACTGAATCTCTGCTCTCGGGAAAACCCTGCACAAAATCCCTGTGGGCCAGGTGATACCCGCCCTCCATCATGTTGCACTGGAATGGGCAGTGGAGATCCGTTTCCACAAGCTGGATGAGAGCCCCAGACACTGCCAAGACAGAAATGAGAAGGTTCATCTCAATTGGGCTTTGCCTTGAGGAAATGGAGTCCCAGGCTGATTAGGAACCTTACTGATACTTTTTGTGATACTTGAGAAAACCCGTTATGACTTAATAAGAACCAGTCTGTGGCTGTCAGTTTTTCTTGGCTCTGGCTGGGGACTTGGCATAAGTCACCAGCTCCTGTCCCCACCAAGGAGGAGCAGACTGGGAGAAGAGAGGAGCCACATGCATCTATACCTGATCTTCACATTTACGAGACGCTTGTGGGGACTTCATGACCTTTTGGGAACTGATGGCTGAAGTGGATGTACTCCCATGCATCAAGGAAAAATTTTCAGTTTGGTGAATCCCTTGTATAAACTGTATTGAGTTTTAAAAATCTGCAGAGAGAAGCCTAGTTTAGCTTAGCTTCATACTTGTTTTTCTTTGATTAACTACAGTTTTTTTGTGACTGTCATGTGGAAGATGCTGGCTTGCACTGAGACTGCAGTACTCACTTCACTTGTGTCCTAAGCCACCTTTAGCTCCTGGGCTGAGCCAGCAGACCAGCATTCACAGTGATAGCAAGTGACTGTCACTAGTTTATCTTATCTATGACACAGAGTATGGCATCCAAGAGTTGAAGCACTGGGTTTTCTTCTTTTCTTTTTCTGTGCAGCACAGGGTGTGCCCCATTTGACCTAAATATTTGTGAAGTTACATCCTTGGGACAGGCTGACAAAAGGTTATAAACTCATTTGTTTTCATCTTTTCCTAAGTCGGGCAGGCTGCAGCGAGGCATGACATCTGTCTCACATGGGGTCCCTCACACCTTCCTCTGACGCATCTGGTGCTGGCCACCATCTGAGACAGGATATTGGGCTAGACGAGACATGGACCTGATCCACACTAACAATTCCTGCTTTCTTACCCCGGGAGGCTACGGCTGCTGCCATCTCATCGCCTTCTGTAGGCACTGGCCCGTGGGCTCTGGAGGTACCATTTGGGTTAAGAAGCAAATAGTGTCACAGGAGATCAGGTGTCAGTTCTGTGTTAGAGGGGCTCTGTATACTCTTGGGTTTGATCCTCGGTTTAGTGAACCACTGTGAATCAGCACAGTGCTGTAGGGGTCAGGATTTTCCCACTGATGTCAATGCCACTAAGTTGCTTTGTACCTGAACCACTAGCTATGCTCATCTTTGGAGGAAGATGGGAAAGAGTAAGTTTTGAATGTTAGTGGAAGGAAACCAGGCAGTTTAATCCCAGAGGTGAAGTGTGTGTACATAACACCACCAGTTTTTGCCATATCCCCAGCATTGTTTAACAACGGCTGCATTTAATTATGGTTGTGGCACTGTTATTTCTTTTAGGAACCAAGAGGAGTGAGGTGCAGTCTCAGTATTTAAGCGTAAGACAGAGTGGAAGGGATTTTTCCACTCCACTCTTGACTTCGACATTGGTCAAATTCCCAGCCACTTCAAGAGCCTTTCCTAATGTGGGTGCCAGCTGTGCCCACATCTGGGCTCCCCCAGGTGCGAGGCTGGTCTTGGCTATGCAAGATGCTTGTGCATGTAGCAGTCCCAGGTGCCATGTGAGGAACATTGCTGTGTCTCAAGCCAGTGCTACATTACAGAGCCATGGACTTGGGCAGAAAACAGCTAGTGTCTTGTTTTTCACAGTGTATTTTAGTTTTTAGGCTGCAGCATCTTTGTGCTCAGCTATAATTGTGCACCACTCCCTAGCATACTTAGAGAGCTCACTCATGCTGCCCTATCAGGCAATCTCTCTTCTCAAAAAGCTGAACAAATCTGCAGCCAAGTGTTTCAGAGCCAGTGCACAGTTTCCATTAAACATCCTGGCTGTGCTGGACTTTCGAGTGCCTGTTCTGAAACAGCATGTTCCCCTGGTTTGTATGCTATCAGTGGGCAGAGGTTTGGGGGGACTTTGGGGTGCATGTCTACAGACCTGTCAGCTGGTGGGTGGAAGAAAGACATCCCAAAGTATTCTCAGGAGTGACAGGTGAGTTATTGCAGGAGTCAGTGCAGCCCAGAAGCAGAAACGTGCAGGGTACGAGGCTGGTACCACCTGTGCTAAAGCTGGTGATTTGCAATGTGTAACCAGCAGTGTTGTAAGCCTGATCCCGCTGTTTGCGTATGCTCTGTTATCAGAGCCTCTCAAATGTTTTCCGTCAGCTAATCCTTAACCCTTTGCAGATACAGACCAACCCTGTGTTGGAACCAAGAGCCAGATCAGAAATAAATTCTTCCTATTCTTTCTTTGGAGGCTTCTTGCAATGAGTGCTCCCCACACCACTGAAAAACATGTGGAAATTATTTGGAAAGAAGCAACAACCAACAGCCCTATCTTCTCACCCAGGGGATATTTACAAAGACAAGGACAAAGTATCTGTGGAACAAAGCAATTTGAAAAAGCCTGTAGGAGAGGCTCAGAATCCAAAATTAAAGGTGACTTTCTTTGAAAATTGACTAAGTGATTCAGTGGCATAAGTGCCATTTGAAAAAATGAGCAGGCCTCCTGGAGCATACTAGACAAAGATGTTCAGGTGCCTGTATATTTTAGTGTCCCTAAGCAGGTCAAAGAGAGTTGAGTGCTTGATGGGTGTAGAGGCCTTTCCCTGTCTAACATAAAGACTCACTGAAAAACTACATGGATATAAGGTTTCTGAGTTCTTGCCCAAGTGTTTGACCACTCTCAGGGCAAAATTCTTTTTCCTTGTAACTGATCCGAATCTCCCTTGCTGCAACTTGTCTTTTCGCTGTGCATCTTTGAGACGCCGGCTTTCATCTTCTCTGTTACCATTTGTTATGTACTGGAAGCTGTGATTCCCCATCACTGTCTCTGCCCCAGCCTGAACAAGTCCAGTTCTCTCCTCTCATGCCCTGTGCTTTGGGCCCCAGACCGTCTTGATGGGCAAAGCCAGGCTCACTGGCTCACTCCCCTTAGTCAGTGTTGTGTCCTGGGGATCCCAAAGCTGGATGCAGTATCCAGACTTGGGTTCACAAGTGCTGAATACAGGGGAAGAACCATTTCCTTCAACCTGCTGGTTATGCTCTTGATGTTGCAGCCCAGTACAGAGTTGTATTTCGTCCCTGGAAGGGCACATTGCTGACTGAAGCTCAGCTTGTTGCAATGTAATAAATACCCTTCTCTTCCACTGGCAGGCAGATCCACAAAATGTCCCTGACTGACCTCTCACAAGTCTATATAGGCAACAGGTCCAGATAAGGACTTGAGCAATCCTGTCTAGCTTCTATTTTTTGTACAGTTCCACCTTGCATCCACTTTCTGATTGACTCTGTCCACCAAAGCCTTGCTTTAAGTGTTTGCAAGCTCACAGCAAAAGCAGCAGCAAAAGCAGAAATGTGTCTGCTCCATGAAATTACTTTCCCAGGATCTTCTGTTCCCTGAACACTGGTTCAGGTTTCTGGGCAATACAAAGTTTGGGAGAGGTTTCAAGGGAAACAGTGTCCTTCACATGTAGTCTTATTTCACTGATCGCAGAAGACAGACTGTTCTTGACCACTTTGATTCCTGTTACTCACTCTAGTTGCAAATGAATAAACAGGAATGCAGCTAGAGCAAGAAGTGAACAGGCTAGAAAAACTCTTGTATAAAAAAGCATTCCACCCCAAAGAACCTGCATATTGATAACTGCTTGAAAAATATATTATTTGTTTTGCCTGGGGGGGTTGGAAAGCTGAATTGCTAGGAGGAAAAGAAGAGTCAATGGGGACTGCCAAAGCCTTATTGTTATGTCCTGAGTCTACAGCCAGATCCCCAGCTGCTGAGCACCAGTGCAACTCCATTGACTAACTGGAGACAATGTCCTGGGGTCCAGCAATATATGGAGGGCAGAAGCACAGCTAGATATTTTGCTCTGTGTTCAGGAGTGTCCTTTCTGGGTTGCCCCAAGGCCATTCATGTCATTCGTTCTGCTTCTGCCCAGCTGCTCTGTCCTAATTCTGTGCCTGGGCTACACAAGACTCTTCCTTTGCTCTTTGGCCTCAGCCCTGTGCATGCTTCCAGCTGTGCTCTACTACCACATCTGGCGGTACTGCAAATGGAAGTCCCACCACCCATCCCCACCAACACCATGGAGCCCACGGTCCCATCAGGGCCACGCTGTGACCTCAAATCACCTATGCCAGCAGGAGGGTGAGGTGCGTATGAGCCAACCAGGTGTCTCTTGGCCTAAGCCCTGAACTTTTGCACCATGCTGAGGGGAAGGTGGATAATTTGGGGGTTGTGAGAAGCCTGAGAATATAGCAGCATTCCTGTATCCAGACTAGGTGGGGCAGCGACAAGGGGATATTAGCTCTCCCTAGCAGTCAGTGTCTGAAACTTCCTTGTATTGTTTGTCCAATGCTAAGAGTTTCCCCCCAACACTAAAAATAGCTTTTTGTTTGTAAGTTCACTTTGCATTCAAGCTTCCTCTCTTGGTTTTCTCAAGAGGTTCCTTGATATCTTTAAATTTGCTTTAACCACAGGAACAAAAGGCAGCAAAAGTCTCCCTGTGTGAAGATGGGGAGGTTTTTACCTCAGAAAGGGAAAGGGGGAGGCAGTTTTTAATATCTTTTTATATTTAGTGCAGGTTTGACTGGTGAGAGCAAGCAAGCATCATGTTCAGCCTTTATTCCGTTTACCCGGTAAGAGCAGAAAGGGAATGCATTGTCCTTCTGGGATCCCAGGGAATAGTTGGCAGTGATACCATAGAGCGAAAAAATGTTGTTCTCAAAAATACTCAAGCAACCACCAAGCAACAGTAATCACTATGCCTCTCAGCTCTAGCCCTTGGCAGCTGTTATCTGGACCAGATGTTGTCTTAAGTAAAAGGGAGATGCTGTTTTCTGGGGCAGAGGCACATATATTTTTTTCTGACATCATTGCTCAGTTGATTTCTTTTAAAAATAATGCCTTGTAGGATGTTAATAAATAGCTGTTTATTTTGACAGCAGTGTCAAGAGCATGCTAGTGTGTTATTGTTTGTACTGTGGACACTTAAGACATATAAAGGGAGTTTGTGTTGCTGGTTCCAGGGAAGCAGGAGGGTTTTGCTAGTGGTGGACCCGGTCCAGAGAATGTGCATTACATATGGGTGTTTATATCTTCCTCTGTCTGTAAGAGTTCATTTGGTTGATGAAAGATTGTTTGCTAGCGCTCTAGGAACTGGCAGGATGGTATTTATACCATTGTCAATCCTGATAAAAGTTTCAGATGTTACAAAAGCTCTTAGCTTAGATTAGAAAAAAAGAATTAATTAAATCTAAATTTCTTCTAAATTTGTGTTTAAAAGTGATCTGCCTTGCGGGCCTTTGAATCTGGACTGATCTACCCGGTTTCTGTTGTAGTGAATCTGATTTGAAACTAGGCAATTTTGCACTAGATCCCAGTCTAATCACAGCAGTGTGGAGCTTGATGTGGCATGGAAAACCAAACGGTACATCGGGTAAGGCAGCTCATGCAGTAGTTGCTGTTGGTATACAGCAACGTAGATGTGTCTGATAACTCATGCTTCCTGCAGGTAGATCCCAAAACTCAAATCCTGGGTGTAAGTGTAAAATCACAGGCCTAGAAAAGCCCTCCTAAAAAGTCACCTCCTCCTTCTCTCAGCTGCGGAGCTACGCTAGACCAGCTCTACCCACATCAGTCCTGGCTCAGAGTTGGTGATGGAGACACTGCAGCCTATCCAGGCTGTCTGATGCAGTCCTGTACTACCCTCACTGCCTAGGAAGTTTCCTCCAAGGTACAACCACAGCCTTTCTGGCTTCAGTTTACTTCTTATTGAAACTACAGTGGATGGGATGATACTGCAGCATGAGTACTCAGGTCTTCTGGAAATATTACGCCTCTTCTGACTGCCTTTAGCTAGCAAATAGTGCAGCGCAACCACTTCTAGGGTGCAACACTTTTTCAGTATCCATAATATACACAGGAAGGGAAATTAGATCTGTGAAACCAAGCCCTTTATTAATAAAAAAAAAAGTCCTGAAGGTATGTGAATACCAGTTCCTTGGTGAAGGAATGTATTCTCAAAATGACACGCCTGCTGGAGCATGGTTGAATCATCTTCAGCTCTCTGAGGATACACCCCAAAGATACCATGCGTTACAGCAATAGGAAAGGTTGCATTTCTTTGCCTTTGTAACATATTATGCATTGAAACAATACTTCCTCTGGAAAGGTCATGGCACCGAGTCATGCAGCAAGCCTTATCAACAAGTAGGCATATTATATATGAAATGTTAGCGCTCATATGTGTGAGAATGTTTCTTAAGACAGCATCTGAATTTATGTAGTGTTAGTAATAGGTGGATACATTTTCCGCTAGCAACAACTATAATAAAATCAGATTGCAACTGAAACGAAATGCTAAATTGAATCATAAAAATAAAATAAAAATGAAGTGCTGGTGGACTCCCATCTAAATCAGATTCAATTAAAGAAACTGTTGAGGCCAAAATTACGCTTGAAGCAATAGTGAAGGACAGGCCCATAATGTCATCTCTGAGTCAACATTCAAATGAATTACTAGCCCTTGGAGGGAACAAATTCCCCCTGAGTTCATACAAAGGAACGGCCTTTTCAGCTGGTGTTTCTGAATTATTCTGCCTGTCTACATGGACAGTCTCAGGTTATTTTGGGCTGTTTGGGGCCAGTGCGAGGCTGTGGATGGGGAGGGTGTGCAGCAGTGCCTGCTGAGATCCCTCGAGTCCTTTCAGCACTGGGTGCTCTGCTCAATTCCAGGACAAAGCCCAGCACAGCAGGGTGGGAATAGAGGTTTTCTGCTTCAGATAATCACAAAAAAAAAAGGGTGCTGAGAGCAAATGATCTTTAGTCCATCTGGCACATGTGGCTTAGGGATGGGGTATCTTTGCACTGGGTGCTGTTCCCACTGAACACGTTTTTGCTTGGGCTCCTACCAGTGCCTCGAAATGAGTGATCTCTCTAGCTTCCACAGGAGCAGTGTCTTAACGAATAAATGTTTTAAAACATTAATTTTTATTCAGGTGGGAATCTGCCAGGATTTTTTCTTTATGCTCTGATTTGGCATTTTCTTGCAGTTGTAGTTATGTAAAATGTCTCGTCAGGAATTTTCTGACTGGGTTTTTGTAATCAGAAAATGGTAATCTAGGATAACCTCTCTGTGTTTGCATGTACGAAGGTCAGTTCAGTAAATCTCCCAGTCCTGAAAATGTTTCCAAGTGGTTTCAAAAATGGAAAGCATGAGATATGGATGTTCTTTTACAGTTTTATCTTGCTTTGCTGTTGTCTGTAGCATTAAAACCAGAACGAACATTTCAGTTGATCCATGCCATTTCCCCTCCTGAGATGATCCCGTTGCAAGGATTTTGAAGCTCTGATTTTCCATTCCATCCCAGAGCAGTAAAGCACTCCCCTGACTCTGGTCTTATGTAAGTACAAAGATTTACTGGAGCTTTCTGACAACTCAATCTGAGTTCCAGTTAGGTGGAGGAAGCCCTTACTGTAGGGATGTCTCAGCTGGCTACATTGCCATTTACCACTGTATTTTTCCTGCATTTCTGGTTGTCAGAGTCAGAGCAGTTCTGCACCCTTTCAGACATTTTTTACCCCTGGAATAGAGTGGTGGCCCCTCTTTCCAGTAGAAAACCCACCGTTTTCCTTTTAACCAGACTCTTTGTCATAAAGCCTAAAACTGGTTTTGATGGACCTAATCTGGTGGGAGGCCATGGGAGCAAAACCAGGGAAAAAAAAAAAAAAGCTAAAATGTGATGTACTGGGGTATCCTGCTTTTACCTGTCCCATGAAATCTTCAACAACTGCTCAGTTACCGGAGAACAAAAACAGTTATACAAAAAATAGCAGAGCACTTACAAATAACCGTGGAGTTTAAGGGGATGGGTAGAAGGGAAGTGAACGGAGGGAGATTAAACCATCCATGAAAAAGACTGCTAACCTAGACATGTTTGAATGAAGCCAGACATTTCCTTGGAGGCAGGTTTTTTCCAGAGAGCCACAACTCCTCTGTGTAACCTGAGTGACAGATGTCAGTTGAAGTGACTGTTTCCTCTTGAGGAAATTGTTTACTTTCTGTAAACGCCTGGGTATGTTCATCCCTGCTCTGTATGCCAGCACATGCCAAGGATTAAAGCAGTGGATGATGCAAAGACTTTCCGGGCAGAAATCATTCCCTGTCTCCATGGAGCACATACACTATCCCGGGTGATGGTACAGCTTGCCACAAAGCAGTCAGCAACTCTGCGTGCACATTCAGGCTCAACCCAAGAGGAAAAACATCACTGTTGGACTCGTATTTTGCAAAGGGAACTCAGTGTTGGGAGATTTCTGGGTTGCATCTGCACCCTGTCAAAGTCGGTGGCCACGAGGTCAAACACATCTGCGTGTGCTGATGCCCGTGCTGCGGTCCCAGAGCTCTCTGCGGAGGGGGAAGGACACCACTGCGTTATCCAGCAGTGCTAACGATTCAGGTCATACGGGCCATCCCAGGGAAGAAAGATGAACTTGCATTTTTCTCCAGTGATGATGGTGATGTCATGATATGGTAAACAAAGTATTTCATCTTTTCTCCTTTTCTTTGTTTGGTTCCAGGAGCTAGTCAGGATTTTCTGCCAGAAAGCTGACTTTTCTCCTGGCTGAGGCTTGAGGGCCCATCAATGCTGAAACATTGCTGGAATGTTCTGTCCTGCAGACACAAGGGAATAGAAACCTCTCCGGAGGAGGAAACACTAGCCCAAGAGCTACAGGCTTTGTTTCTGTACCTGTCACAGTTATTTATTATTTCAGGCAACTTTTGAATTTATATAGTGCTCCTGAAAAGTGGTGCTGAGCCCTGAACGAGTAGATGAACAGACTCTCAGCACCTCACTGTTCATTTTGGCCAGCAAATGGAAAGCACCGTGATGGAGCGGAAGGTATAGCATCCGAAATTACTGGGTCATGTAGCAACAGCTAGTGATGCTTTTAACTCCCGCTGGTACAACTTTGAGAGCAGCTGTTTTGGGGGCTGAATGTAAAGGCAGTTTGTTTGCAATTAGTTTTTGTTGACTTTGTCAAAATGCCTTGTCCAAACAAAACCATGTGTGAGTATGTGCATGCACACACAGTGCTTACACACATGTGCACACATGCTCACACACACACACACGCATATTCTGGCATTAGCCCACTCCAAAATACACTTCTTCCTCTCAGTTTGGTACAACACTTTTGCTCCCCAAGTATCCTGCTTTGGTTTGTGTACCATGGTCCTTCTCTCTCCTGTCACTGCCTGACCCTCACAAAGGCTGTATTTTCAGAGTACTCTTCCCACCAGTAATACAAACGTCAGAAGAGCTGGGACGAGGTCCAGCCTGGTGCCCTCTGCTCCTGCTGCACACCCTCTCCTGGCTGTGCTCCCTCGCTGCTTCCTCCTCCTCGCTGCTTCCTCCTCCTCGCTCTCCGCTTGCTGCCGATTCTTCAGGATAAAGTGACTTAGCAGAGAACAGCAGAGAGCAAGGCTGACTCAGTCGCAGCCGTCAGTGCTCAGGAAAGGGCTCAGACTTCTTGGAACCTCCATGTAGTATCCTCTAACTATGCCTAATATGGCCTTGAACTTACTTCTTGGTTTTATGGAAACTGTGTGTGGCATTAGGCTCGGTGAAGCAGGAGGCTCAGGACAACAGGGGAATTAGTTGTGGGTCAGATGTGTGTACAAAGAATGGATTTGGACCCATGGGACTTCTGCACTGCAGGGTTGCAGAGGCATCGAGACCCATAAATGCTCTGGGAAATATTCCCAGTGTGGGTCTCCGTCCCATCTACAGAGCCAGCCTTTTTCTGTCTTCCCAGCAGTTCCCAGTTACAGGGGGCATTTTTAAGCAGGGGATCAAGCATAGAAATACCGGTGCCGTAGGGCTTCTTGCGAGGTTGTGAGGTGCAGGAGCAGTCCAGGAGTTGCTGAGGGATGAATCCCAAATATGTGCACATTTCCTCACTGTGTTTGCTGGCAGCCGGGGATGCGCTGCTATCCATCAGGGAGGTGTGAGAACACCAGAAACCAGCCCGTCTTCTCAGTCAGATGATTTTGAGTTGGGGAATCTTGTTTTCATAAAATTCTCTGAAACTGGCCCCTGACAAGTGCAGTATGGCCAAGAAAACTGTGTCTACTCGCACATCTTCACGTCTTCTGCTTCTGAATGTGGAACAGGCATGTTAAAGGTGGGGGTTTTGGTCAAAGCCTCTGTGTGTTTGTGCTTAGGGTGGAGAAGCTGAAGCTGATTATACCTCACAGCATTTTTTCATGTTATATAGCTGCAAAATAGCAAAAAGAAATGTATTTCTCTGTCAAGTATATATGACAGCACTAATTCATCCTTGGGTACCTCCTCAGTCTTGTGCCGGGTCAGTGGCTGGATTTTTGTGGTCAAATTCAGACCAGCTCCAAACACATAGCTTGGATAGAAGAAGTTAATTTAACTTGCTGTCCTGCAGCTAGACAAGTGATTTGTCCACATCCTAATTCCCCTAGGTAGGTCCTAACTCCCTTCAGGCCTTTCGCATTGCCCAGCCTGCCATGTGTGGGGTTTTGCCTGCTGCCTGCTCTGTCTGGCAGGGGCAGGAGACAGCAAACGGCGCTGTTGGACCATCGCTGTGTTTCTTCTGACCGTGCGAGTGATGGGCAATGATGTGATAGCTGGCACACAGACCACAACCCTCTCCCCTTGAGGACTTGTGATAAATGGCCTGAGATAAATGTCACCAGATCTATAGGGCCCACTCTGCTGAAAAGCAACAGTCTATTGTACGATAGAAGAAGCTGTGTAGTTAAGAAAGGAGAGCTATTTTCTTGGAATGAAGTCATATTGAAGTAACTCTTCCCTTTCAATAATTTTAAATTCTGTAACAGAAAACTTAAGTAGAAAAGTCAAGGGGAGTGAGAACAACCTCTAGAAGATATTTTGAAAAGTCAAGGGGAGTGAGAACAACCTCTGGAAGATATTTTGAAAAGTCAAGGGGAGTGAGAACAACCTCTAGAAGATATTTTGAGTGGGTTGGGCCTTTCACATTCAAGCTGAAATTCAAACCAGGGTGGGAAGTCCAAAAAACTCAGACTGAAAAAAACCCTGGAATTTATTAATCAAAGCCATTTTTTTTTTCAGGAAAAACAGAGTTAAAAATATTAAGCTGTATTGAATAAGAGCCTCTCAGTCAGCCAAAAGCATGAAATGAACCTTGTGATGCTATTTGAAGTATGTAGGTGGCATGTGTAGACACTTCTATTTACCTTTCCACTCTAGTGAGTTTATAAAACAATTAAGAGGTGTGCTAGAAATAATGAGATGAAACATGGTCAATGGATAAAAAAGTTGAAATTGTTTAAAAAAGAAAAGAAAAGGAAAAATATGTAAGCAAAGTAATGGGTCCCTGTTGAAAGCTGATGGAAGCTCCATCATTTGGATCATTTGAAACCAGGCTGCACACTTCACTAAAAAATATGCTAAGGGAAACAGCTGTAGGTTTGTTCCCCCAGGGAGGGGCAAGACGACCTAATATATCTTCTTAATTTCATTTCTAATTTCTATGCTTCAAATCATGTGGACAAACCTTGAAATATAACCTACAGTCTGCTGATTCCTTCCTTTCTTCCTGTCTAGAGAGACATGTTGAGTTGAAGGCAATTGCCCAACATTTTTGACTATTATTTTTAGCCTGGTTTCCTAAGGAAATGAAGCTTATGTGAACATAGTGTCACCATGTCTGCCTGCCAGTCCCTTCTCTTTCCTCTTCCCCCAGGAAGTTCTTGGCCAAATTTCAACAAAACTTAGGATAGGGCTGAGGACTAAAAAGATATTACAGTTCTTCAAGATTTAAGGGTAGAGGAAGCTGTAGGGAGAGGGAAGTGCATGGAGCATCATTAGACAGAGACTGCATGGAAGGTTAACCTGGATTTGGCATCTGAAAGTTCACAGTGAGCTCAGCCCAGGGGCACAAGCCCCAGGAAACTGGTGGTCTTCCAGCAAGGCAGGTCCACAGGTCAGCTCAGATGTTGGCAGAGATGGGGCTATGTTGGGACCATTAGGTCAGAGTAACTGCAACGGCAGCTTCTCGCTGGTCACAGCCCCGCAGCCGCTTTTGCGTGGCTGCCTCTGCTGTGCTAATGCTTTCCTTCCCGTTTTTATTGTCTCTCTGGGGCGTGCTGGGGTGAACCGCTGACAACGGGGCTCTGCCACACGGCCTTCAGGCCAGAAAGCAGTCCTTCTTGGTTCTCACAGGAGGGCTTTTTCCCCTAACTCCTCCTTTGAAGTCCCCTCGCCCCACGCCCGAGGAAGCTGATGTCATCGGAGGATGGGAGGCTGTGGCTGCTCTCGGCCAGTTCCCACCTTCGGAGGAAGGAAATTCCTTGGGGCAGTGCTGTTTATCTGTTGGCCCCCAGAGAGCCGGACCGAGAAATGATGTGGCTTTCTAAAAGCCGCGGATTTTAGATTCCTCCCTCACCTCCCCACGCTCGCTGCGCTTTCATTGTGCAGGTGGCTGCCTGGGGACAGCTCATTGATTGCAATGTCAGAAAGCTGAAGCCTGGCGCCTTAATTACTTTTACACCTTGCTTGTGGAATTCGCTCCACAGAAACACAAAGCCTCATGCAAGCTAGTTTCTGTGGATTGATTAAGGAAGAAAAGCCCAACACCCTCCCCACCCCCCCGGGATTAGTGAGGGCAGCGAGCCAATGCAGCTCTGCAAGAAGGAAAAGGTGGGACTTGCTGCTCCAGAGGATGCGAAGGAAGGGGCCCTGGCCACAGCCTTGAAGCCCTGTTAAACAGAGCTCTGAAATCGCCTGATGTGTTGGAAAGGAGTGTAGTGGTCAGAGCAGGAGGGATGGAGAGGGTCTCAGACCGTCCTACCTGAGGATACTTACAGGTTACTTACACAAGGCTGCAGAAGAGGGCAGGGGAGAGGAACGCATCTTGCCCCAACAGGTGCCCATTTGCAGCGAGTGGTAGTATATACCTGGCGTGGGGTTGTTCAGATTAACTTTCCCTTTAAGATAGCTCTGGCTCTGGCTCTGGCTCTGGCTCTGTTGCAGTCAGCCACATGATTCCAGCAGGTGGAAGCCAGCCTGTGAGAGTACATTAGGCTCACATTAGGCAAACATTCGGCTCAGTAGCAGTGGGTGGGAAAGGTGAATCACATAGCCTGAGTATGTCCAGTGTACCTTGTCTGCAGCTTCCAAGTAAAACCAGAGAGACCCTGTTTTGACCCTAGGTTAAAAGAAGCACTTTCTGTCATCACATCCCCAGAGCATGGTGTAGCTATGACCTTGGGTAGCCATCTCACAACCTGCTGTGCCCACAACAGGCAGGACCAAAACCCTTGAGGTCCAACTATAAACCCCCCACATGAAGCAGAAGCTTGCCACTGATGTGGGTAGTGGGCCATGCCAGAAGCCCAGGAATGACTGCGTGTTATCACAGAGCGACCCTCTGGCTGGGGATCGTCTCCGACAAGAAACTCACTTTGCAGCCGAGAGGGCGCGTGTCAGGCAGGAATGCGCTGTCTGATGGGCCAGCCTCTGGCTCAGAACAGCCAGAGCTTTCCCCCTCACCAGACTGTGTCTCGGCGTCCTTTTAGATATTTAATAGCTTGATCCTTCTTTTAGCCTTCCTCTGTCCCAGGTAAAGACTTCAGAGAATTCAGCATTAGGTCTCTCCTCTCCAGCAGGAGGAATGTGCTGACAAACAGATATCGCCGGACTGGCAACCTACAGTGGAAACACAGTTATTCGAGCCAAGAAGTTTCTTTTGCTGGTGTAGTTTATTGGAGCTACCCAAACAAAATTAGCTATACTAGAAAGAAAAAAAAAATAATCCTTCCTTTTGTAGCACTGCATCCATACCAGGGCTTTTTGTTGGTGTAGCTCTCTCTCTTGTAGGGATGATGTATTTGTTTTTTCACACTCCTAGCTGACATAATTAGGCTTGCAAAACTTCCTTGTGTAGACTAGCCCTAACAGAAAAAGGGTCAGCTTGCTTCAGGAGCACTTCCATGCATCAGTGAGAACTGCTGTTGTCTTGAGGTAGTACATTACATGTGTTTTCCACCATTGTAAAAGATTTCCCACAGTGCAGAGAAAAAAGCAGTCCTAAAAGCTCTATTTTGTCTAGTCATTTCTGTTGATCCATTATACCTTGTGGGGGGTGTGTGTATAGACCTTGTTCACAAATTGTCATAGCATAGCGATTTGGGCGTCGGTGAAACAAGTATGTGGAATTTATTGATTCCCGATGATTGTGCTTGTTTCAATCTGTTGGAGATGCTGTGTAAAAAAATCAGGACTAATTTGTTGTTCTAAGAAGCATTGAATCAATGTGTTTAAATTATATGCTGCTGTTCATCCTGAGCAGGTTGTACAACTAGGGATTTTTAGTCCTTTTGCTGAAGTGCAAATACTGCTGAGGAGAAGCGAAGTAGTGGCTGGTGAAGACATGTAATGGTTCACATCAGCAAGGGAAAAATAGCTACGTCTGGGACCGGTGTGTTTGGGAAAGGGGTTGTCACTTCGTGTAAGGGGCAAAAAGTACTGCAGGAGAATGCCATTAATGGTGACAAGCAGACATGATCCTAGGGTGAAAAGCCAGCATATAAACTGCAGTATTTCTGGTCTGTGGATAAAGAGACTGTTCTTTCCGTGAAAGGTGTCAAGAAGTCACATTCCCTGTAAGCTGGAGCCCTGGTTGGGTGTCCTTTACCCTGTTGCATGATTTGAGATGAGGTTTTCTGGCCAGTGAAAATGGCTGGCTCCAGTCAGAGCCCTCCAACTATCTCACAAGATGGCCCAGGTCATCATTCCCATCCCTTCATCCCTCTTTTCCTTTTGTGTGACCAAGCAGCCCCGTGAAGGCCACCAGCGAGGGCTCTGAGGACCACCACTGGCACTCCATGGTGAGCAGCGTCAAGCCTAGAAGCTATTGCCTGGCTTTGAAGCTGAGTGGTCAGCCTTTGTATACTGAGATAGAGAGATTATTTAGATAATGTGCTACTGGATGGAAAAAGTTTATCTCCCCCTCCGCAGACATAGTTTCAGACTAACTAAATTATGCTCAGCATGGGTATTTGGGCTCAGTTCTGCAATATAGCATTGCACCCTGAGGAATGGTGCCTCCCAGTTTGTTGTGATATTAATCTTGGAAGCAAAACAAAATCCTTTACAAAAGATCAATTTAGTGCATCTCCTTTGTCTTGGCAGAAGACAAATTGGAGCTGCAACATCTGTTTTTCTGAAGGGATAGTACTTTTCCACTCTTGGTTTTCTCTGGCAGCTGCGCGCTGCCTGAAAGGCTGAAGTCAAGTACTTGTCAGTGGTACCTCTGACACTGAGCAGGATAATGGGCCTTAGAGATGAGCTTAATATTTCAAAGCACTGGGCAGATTTTAATTATCTTTGCCATTATTGCCCTTAGCCCACCAACGAGTGTGGATAAGCCACGGGGAGAAATACCGAATCATGCAAACACTTTCATTTAGCAGAAAAAAGCATTGTTAGAAGTAGGGGCTGAAAGAAGAATCCCAAAAAATTCAAATGGGAAATGAAACTTGAATGTTCAATAGGGATGGGAATTAATCACAGGGGGGAAAATACCAAGGGAAGTGCTGGCTTTTCTCCATCTCTTGATGTTTCAGATGAAGATAAGTTGTTCTTCTGTAAGAGATGGAGAGATATATATTGGTCAAACATAAGCAATTGGCCTCGATTCAGGCACAACTGAGTGAAATTAAAGGTTTTTTTGATATAGAGAAGCCAGACCAGACTCTTCTTTGTAGAGCTTTAAGCTCTATAAATCCATGATGTTAACTATTTTCTCTACTTTATCTAAGGAAAAACCCAAACTGGCAGGTGATACAAGTTGCCCAAGGCCATATAAGAAATTAATGGCAGCATCAGGAATATAACTCAAGATTTCCTGGCTTTCTGCCCGGTTCTCTAGTTGTGCAGCCCTGCAAGATGCTGATGCTACAGGGGAGAGGCTGAACCACTCACTGTCCGCTCCTCCCCACTGCGGCCAGCTGCCGGGCCCCTGCTCAGGCAGCCTGTGCCCCTTGCTTGGTGCTGCCACCGTGGCCCAGCACCTGAATGCGAATTTTCCACCAGCATTCGGGCACTGGGTGTGCTTGTGCAGCTGCCTTGGCTCTGAAGGCTGGAGCATGGACCTCAGATTCTTCTTTGTGCTGGGCAGCATAGGCAGACCTTGTCCTCCCCACTGGGTCACTGCCCAGCGTCCTTGGGACACTCCTATGTTTGCCTACAGGAATTGCAGAAACAGGCAAAGGTCACAGCCAGGATGAGGGGCTGCTGCTGGGGAAAGTGAAAGGGTGAAGGAAGGTCTCCCCATGCAGGTTCAGATATGGCCAAACTGGCGTCACGATGCAAAAAAGGAAGAAGGGGCTGAGAGCTGCAGTGGTAAGAGCCCTGACCGTGTGTGAGCAAATGGGTTGAGTATATCCTTAAAAATACATCCTGCTGAATCCCATTAAACACACTCTTCATGCTACACAGGGGCTAAGGGCTTAGCTGAACCAAGGCTTGCGTAAATGGAGGGCTGTGCATCATTAAAGATATTATTTTTAAAAAGCCACCTATAATAGAATAGATAAGATCAGCTATTTCCTCAGTATATCTAGAAATAAAATATTTTTTTCCAAGAGAAATAAAATTCCAAACATAAGAAAATCCACCAGGAAACAGTGTATCAGGAAATTAGACAGACAGGGTATTTTTGTGCTTGTGAGCTGATTTGACCCATTAATAGCAATTTGCCAGCCCAAATGCATCTTGGTGCTGTCAGGCCTGGTAACTCTCGTGCAGTGATGCAACTGCCAGAAAGATGCATAGTTGGGATGAGTGGGGAGGACTGGACCCCATTAGGGACCAGCAAAAGGTAAGCTGTGCCCAAGGTTTGCCTGTGTTTGGGCTTCAATTCAGCGTGGCCATCTGATTTAGCTGCTGTGCCGGCTGGGAAGTGACTACCATGTTTTAATCCTGGGTTGGAAACGTTTCAGCAGTAAATGATGTAAATGTTGACTGTGGTTTTTCACTAGGATATCTGATACACAGCCGGCCTTGCAAACATTTAGCTCTCTTTATACCATCGAAAAGCTATGGGCACAAGCTCATGTCTTTTTACGGAAGTTATTCATGCATATGTGAGAGTAGGTCTTACCTTAATGTATTACCTTTGGATTTTTTACCTTGAAAGTAATGTAAGATGTTATCAGATGGATCTCATCTCCTGTGTTGTGCTGGGACTGTGTTCGTATAAATAAGGCAGCTTTTCTGTCCTGCTGGGGTGAGAGCCAATCCCAAATCCAAACAGGAATTTATATCTTTTTAAAATGGTTATATCAAGTCATGAACCTTTGAATAGGGCCCTTCAAAGATTTCTTTCAAGCACTTTCTTTGAAATGCAATTCTCCCCTTCCCTTTTTCCTTGAAGTTTCTATTCCAAGGTACCTCTAATCTTCAGCAGTTGATAAGAGCAGTCACAGGGGAATTGCTGGAGGGGATCTCCCGGCACACAGGCACCTGTGAGAGCTGCAGGTGTGACAACCCAGAGTCCCACTCAGGGCTGTAAAGTCCTCATCTGTCCCCCTTGCACAAAGGTGAGAAAAAGGCTTGCAGCCCTTAACTGGCTAAGGCAGGCTCCTGGCGCTCTCTCCTGCTCACTCATCTCTATTGTCCGCCCCCAAACATTCGAATTCCTGGTGGAGGCTCCCAGATCATGACGTTTTAGTAAGAGATATTTGAGGATTTTCTTGTTCTTTGTAGGATTCTTTAGGTGTGGAGGAGACTCCCTAGGTACTTGGCTGAATGATGGAGAAGGTGAGGAGAGGTGTCGGGGGCTAGTATGTGGTGGTGGAGGGGCTCAGCATTGCAAACTGGGCAGGAGGGAGGGCAGACGGGGGATGCGAGGTCCGGAAGAGCCTGCTTGAACATGATCCTACTCCCTTACGCTTTTAATGAATTCTGTCTAACCCATTAGCTAACTGCTACGAGAAACTAGACCTGTGGAAGTGGAGGATTACTGATTCTTTGGGTTAATCCTGCAGATCCATGGAGATGTGTCTCCATGGCACTGCTGAGCTGCAGTGTCCCAGACTGGAAGAGGGCAGCATATCCTCACGGGTCAGGAAATGCTGTCTTGGCCTGGAAGCTGCAAAATAAAATTGCACAAAGAAGCTATTGAAGGCCCCTGTTTCTCAATCCTTTCGGAGAAAAAGCGACAGCTTTCTGTAAGCCAGTTATTCAGCAAGAGGGTGGTCGGGCTTTTTTTTGCTTTTTTAATTTAAAAATCAGGCAGAAAAAGCCAGTGAGATACTGCCTGAAACTGCTGCAATGAAAACAGGGAGCTGGTTGCTTGTGGTGTGCTGTATTCACTCTGCAGCCTCTGTCAAGTCATTTTTCTTCTCCCTCCCATCCCTACTTGTAGTAACAAACCAGGCTCGAAGGGGAAGACGTAAAATCCTTTTATAAAATAATGAAACAGACACAACACTGTGACATGGATATGGTGAAATTCCAGCAGACATGGAGAGAGGAGGGCTACATGGCTGTGAACCTACCCAACCCCATGGTGGGAATGGTACCACGGAAATCTGTGCCTACCCAGGGACCACGGGATGGAGAACCAAAAACTTCAGTGCTGGGGCATCGCTTTCTTGGCAGCCTCCTGCAGCCGTAGCCCATGAAAAGTGGTGACAGGGATTGTCTCCTGCAGCTGAATGGTGCCATGCTATGATGGCTCCAGCACCACAGGCTCCAGCCTGTTGTGCCCATCACTGTCTTCTGCTCCCTTCAGCATTCTGAGAGACAGCGCTCTCAGCCGCAGCAGTAATATATTCTGAGTTAAAACCCCTCCATCGTTCTGATGGAAGTTCCCTGGCTCGAATTCCCCATATTTTCACTGATGTGCGGTGGGGTGAGGCCTCCAAGAAGGGTTCAGAGAGACACAGCAGAAATCCACAGATTGGGGCCAGCTAGGGCATGAGAAGGCAGATAGCTCTGAAATGGGTCCTGCTGCTGGAAAACTCACAACTTGGAGCTATTGCCTTTCTAAGTGGAAAACTATTCATTCAAGCAATAAATTAATGGACCTGATAGAAGAGATTGTCTGTCACTGCTGGCAATGAAATGTAAATGGGAATATAAGTGGCATCAGCGGGGCAAGGGCAGCCTTCCAAATCTAGACCTGAACTTCTCAGGTTCAAGAAAGAGGCTTTACTCCACTTGTATTTGAAAAATAAAACAAGCATTGGCTTGTCTAGAAGGATGCTGTTCATTTCATCTGCAAGCAAATGCTTTCCTAAGGAAAAAGTGGATTTTGCCACCTCAGGAAAGGGAAAAGACCTTCTGATTATGGATATCCCCAGAGGAATGCTGTGAGCACTTGCTGCACTTTTCCTTGTGTCCCAGGCAATAGTTCTTGCAGGTGGCCACAGGACCAGGCACACCGAGCAAGGGGAGCGGGGCATTGCTCGAGTGGCACACTGCTACGGGCAGTGAAGGAGAGGGAGGTATGGGGGTACCTGCAGTCAGCCCTACTGCATCCTGCCAAAGGGACCCCTCTTGTTTTAGGGAGCAGGGTGCTGAAATCGCACCAACGGCTTTGGTGGTGAAAAGTAAAGGAAAAATGACAGAGAGGTCATGTGTCATTTTTATGTTGATGCTGTCACTGTAAGTTGGATTTCTATTTGTTGATTGTTTATAAATTAAACTAGTCTTTTTCTAATTTTTCTCAAATCAGGGTTTGCCAAACAGCTTGAAAAATGGCATGAACTTGTCTGATCTTGATTGTTTCTGTGTGAATCCACTGGAGCTCTTGTTCGCTTGTTGGATGTCTGGAGACAAAAGAAAAGGAGTGGCTTGAAGTGTGGGGAAGTCACATTTCCCATTCTTGGGTGCCACTGAAGCTTGAAATGAATTGTATTATTTTATGACAAAATAGCTTATTATCCTTTACCCATCCCAAGCCACGCTCCACACTTCCCCAGTTCTTGGCAGAATAACCAGACATGTCATGGGCCAAATAAGGGTCAAAGCATTACCTTTTCTTTCAAACAACATTGCCTCGACCCTGTTGTGTTCAGTGTTTTCATTTATTGCTCTTGAAGCTGAAACACATTCCAGATGTGATTTGCAAGGGCTCCTGCAAGGTCACAGCCAAGTCGAGGTGCTCTGGCTGGCCTGCGGTGACCCCAAGGTGTCCTAGGGTGGGGGGTCCTGCTCCCTGCTGCCGGCCTGGGCTGGGGGGCTGTCGCTGCAGATAAATCCTGACTTCTCCTTCGCTGAGAGGGGCTTCTCCGTCTTCTTGGGAGAGAGGAATGTGGGGGTTTGCAGGCACCTCTGCCATCACCTGATTCATTTCTTGATGAGTGTGCTGAAGGCAGAGGGTGGACAAAAGGTGCCTGTCCCCGGAACAGCACAAGAAGGGAAGTTTGTGCCTTGGGGAAGGGACAGCAGACAAGATAAATGAGGTCTGCAATCCTGAGGGGAAGCATTTACGAACCATAGCAAGGTTCTTGTATTGTATTCCTGTGTGGGATTTTTTTTCTTAGATGAATGAAAAAAAGTAAAGAAAGAAATTACTTCCTCGATGATATCATTCACCTCTCAATCCTTTAAGCTCACCAGACCTAAGTAACGACACTGGTGTCTATTAAAAATAAATGGCTGTTTTTTCTGCTACTGTTCCCTCAGGACAAATTCAGGCTTAAAGCATTAAGACAACATAAATTCCCTTCTTCAATGTGAGCATACTAATAGCCTGATTTTCAAAGGTCCAAGTGCAAACAGGAGCGGGTACCATGGAAAACCCAGCTGCAAATTCCTACTCCTAGAAACACTTACGCAGATGTCATTTCAGCCAGGCTCCCGGAGTGCACAGAGCTGTCACATCCCTGACTGTTTGTGGGACTGAGGTTTAATCCCTCAACAGCAGCTTTAAGGGTAATGCATATTTTAGCTGTGTTAACTGCTCGAGCTGCTGGGCGGATAAGCAGGGTCCTCTGCTGCAGGTTGAAGTTTCTGAGACCTGCCTAATTAGGCTTTCCTGCCCACACTTGTCAGGTAGGGCAGAGATGCACTGAGCTGTGCAGGTAGTCAGCCTCTTCTCAGAGGACCTGCCAGAGAAACTATTTCCGTAGCTCTGGTATCCAAACAATGGAACAGGTTTGTAGGAGAACCAAGCACACTGTGGTTAGTTAGGTACTTAAGATAACTTGAAGGATTTTTTCTTCCAAGAATTTGTCCACTTGCCTTTTGAACCCATGTAAACTTATTTTTTCCTACAACATCCTGTAGCAAGGCATCCCACCGCTTCCCTACATGCTGTGTGCTGAGCTGTCTCTGTTTGATCTGAATCTGCCACATGGAAGTCCCCTATGATATCACTGTTTTCATACTGGAAGATGGTCATAAGTTTCCAAGTTTTGGGCTAGATGATAACAAAATCTGGGGTAAATTCTGCACACTTGAGTCATAGCTGGAGATTTTTTTCTGATGGTCATGCTGCATCATCAGCTTGGTGAGCTGCATAGAGGAATCCATTAGTAACTTCTGTGACCTAGCAGTGTTCATACTCCCCAACACAGTTTTCATTTCTTCAGTCTCACAGCAATCTGCAGCTGAAAAAAACCTACAGTCCAAGAAGTAGCTCTGGTTGCTCTGAGTAACCCATCTCCAGAGTCCAGGGTCAGGAGAACATCTTACCATAGCCAGTGACTGCAGACAAATCCTATCCAAATATCTGGCCATCCCAATCTGTTTTTTCTCTTTTACCTATGAATCGTGTCTTCATTCCCATGCAACTGCCTTTTTCTTCTCTTTTTCCAAACCGGTCCTGACTTGGGTGCATTGAAATGGCACACAGAAATATAGCACTGCTGGTATTGGAGGAGGTTCCCCAGAGGATTCCCCTAGCAGTCTAGCAATGGTCAGCAATGCGGCCACAGCTGAGGACCGTGGGCTCCTCCTTGGGAGACTCCTGGGCTTTGCTAGCAGTGAGACACTGCTGGGTTTTAACCTCCCGGGTCTTTTCCATCTCTGGCTCACCTCTCGCCTACCCCCTCAGGATTGCTCCCTGCAGCACATTTGCGAGTTCCCTGCACAGTTAAGGGTTGAAATGACCCAAGTGATTGGGAGCGGGGAACTGCCGCGGCCTCTCAGGAGTGAAATATGGCTTTGTGTCTGCAAAGAGGTTAAAGCTGCTCCCCAGCAAGAGCAACGGAAGGAAATGCCCTGTAGCTAAGTTTCATTTTGGTATACAGTATGAGAACATGTGCAACCCATTACAATAAAGCTCTTGCTGGAAAATGCCTAACCTATGCACTGTAAAACCTAATTAAGGGATTCCTTAAAAAACAAAGTTACCAACCAGTATCAAGGAGTGGATAATGAGAGGCTGCTTTGTGTAATCCAACCCTTTATCTTTAGGCCTTCGGGGTGTCCATGGCCAGGGTCTGTCCCCTCATTGTTGCTGAGGCCTTTATTGTAATAGCAGGCCCCTCCGGCGTAAGAACAATTCAACCATCTCTTGTAAAGTTGACCGGCTCCACTTAGGTTTCCTAACGGATGCAGCTGCCAGTTCCTCAGACAGATCAGCTCGCTGTGACCTTGGGGATGGGGTTTCTGCAAGCATTGGAGGGACAGCGTGCAGGAATCTGTGTCCAGCCCAACCAGGCACTGAAGGCAGCGCCCAGCGTACAGGTGATATACCCAGGCTCGGAAGACGATGGAGAAACCATCACTTCCAAGGGGGGTTTCCCTACCAGAGGGGAGGAGGACAGGGAGAAATGGGAATGCTGGAGGTTGTCTTTCTCTGAGACGTCCCCCAAGCCCAGAGCCTGCTGCCTGCTACTTTGCCAGCTGACGTTAGCTTCCCCAGCATGGGTGGAAAGGATGCAAGGCCCTTCCTCAACACCTGCAAGGGTGTTGCAGCTCCCAGGGGACATCAGCTCTCAGGACCACGCTGGAACGGCAGTCTGGCCCTGAGCAGTTTCCCAGTTTA
This sequence comes from Harpia harpyja, assembly GCF_026419915.1. Taxonomy (NCBI): domain Eukaryota; kingdom Metazoa; phylum Chordata; class Aves; order Accipitriformes; family Accipitridae; genus Harpia; species Harpia harpyja. Next base: position 40,479,165 of record NC_068950.1, read on the forward strand.
GCAGGCAATAGCTGTGCAGACCCCTTCCATGACATGCAGAGCACGTGCACCATCCCTGCATAGTCATGCGGAAACTATTGTTCACAGTAACTACACTTCTCCAAATGTGTAAACCAAATTACCTTTCCCCTGCTGATGCATGGGTGCTTGGTGTCATCAAGTCTCCATTTTTTTTTGGTCTTTTTTTTTTTTGGTGGGGCCAGCCCCAGTGCAATAACCATCTAATTCCCGTGTGTCCTCATATGGACAGACTCCATGCAGGCAGCTCTCAGCTCCTCACCTTGTCCCTCTATGCGGCTCTTCAGAGCCTCTGAGCGACTCCCTTCCTCCTTCACAAGCCAGAGAAAGCCACATAGAGGAATCTGGTGTTTTGGTATATGGTCTAACACATCCTCAAGCCCCATCTGAAGTAGACAGGTGAGGTCTACTAAGCTGGAACTTGCTTGGGACTTTATGAGTGGACATATGCCAGAGACTTGTTGCAGGCAGTGAACAAGGGCAGGTTTTTTTGCAGGCCAGGTAACCCGCGAACACTCTTCTTGCCATTAAGCTCACAACATTATAAAAAGTGTTTCCTGTCATGGTCATGGCCATTAATGAAGGGTCAAAACTAGAAGCTCCCCGTCTGTATGTAGACAATACCAACAGGAGCAGAGGTCGAGCCCTCTGCTATCACTGTCTGCATCTCCCCCCTCCAGCCCAGCAGCTGAGCCTGAGAGCTAAGCTGAGTTTTACAATATCTGTAATTAGTCATTTTTATGGTGTGCTCATTTGCAATATTCTAGGTAAGGATCTGTCAGTGTTTCCATTATATACCCTTCTGTTTCCAGGGGTTTATAACCAGGCTATAAAAACACACTTTGGGGCAAAGCTTGCCACATAAATTCTCAGCAGAGAACCTATTTTTGTTTTGATTTTGTTTTGTTTTGCTCTGTCACTTACAAATATGACTTTTAAATGCGTGGTAAATATAGAAAAATTCAGGTGGCTTCTTCAAGCATGTGTTTAACCAGGTTTCAGTTTAGCAGAGGCGTATTGCAAAGGGGATTAATTTCTGTGGCTTTTGGGTAGCCTAAAAATGAGAAGTTTACTGTAATTGAACTGAAAGACTATCTGTAAACTAGCATCTGGATTTAGAGCTCTATTCACCACACAAGCCGTGCTGGAATCGCTGACTCTTTATAACTGCTAGAGGGCAGTTACATTGCTCTGCGTTCAGCTCTGATAGTGCATATACAGACTCAAATCCAAAGGCTATATCCAATGCTCAATTTTTATACCTACACATCCAAGGAAGGAGTAAATTTTAGATGACATTAGGATTGAAACGGAAGGCTTGGTAGATAAATAGAAGAATGGAGTTTCAGTGGGGATTTTGCGTGGATGAGGGTTTGACCATGTTAAAGTGCCTGCAGGGCTAATGATCTTCACTCATTTTTAGTGTGATTGGAAACAAAAATTCATGTCGATGTTTAAGGTTTCCTGTAAAAAACAGGATATGGCACACTGCTGTTATTCTGTAAGAAATTCAGTGCAAGGAGTTTTATGACATAAAAGCATTAAATTGTACCCGTCAGGCAACATAAGCAATTCTCTCACTCGGTGGTAGCACTGCCTTATAAAAAGCTTTCTCTGCTTCCAGCAATTAGAGGTGGATGAGCTGCAGCATCTGGCCGCTTGTCACCATGCTGGTGGTGTGCTGAAAGTCACCCTGGCACATCCAGCCAAGTGACAGGAGAGAAATCTCCTTTCGGGGCCGCTCTCCTGCTACCAGAGACTCCTCGCAGGGGAGACACCAGAGGACTAATTGTCTTCAGGGACTCAAGATCAGTTAAGAACATTTTCTGTGTATAAAAGGCCAAGTTTTGCAACCCTTTCCCTACATAAAATACAAAGTACTGATTTATCTCCCTCAAGAGCAAGGGCTACAAAATCTGCTCCTCATCTTCTTTTGATGATTTTGCGGTATGTTTCTCTGATCCTCAGTCTGATCCTTTTAATTTCAAAAGCTTTAATCAAAACCTCTTAACAATACATTCACTTACTGGTTTTGCGGTTTACATTTAATTCTGATTGATTTTTTAAAAGGATGGTTGCATTAAGATGCTACGGCTTCTGTTTGAGTGATTCATTAATATATGCCTGGGATGGCACAACCCCAGTCAGACTGAAGCTTTGTGTTGACAGACCACTAAAATAATACCCTGTGTGTGACTTCCCAGGGAGTAAATAGAGCTTTTACCAGTGAGACCTTAAACCCCTATAGTATCATGCAAACGTGCTCAGTTAAGGCCTGGAAACTCATAGGTATAACACAGAGCCATGTGTCATATGGGGCTGTCGAACACTTGCTCAGTGTGTTTCTGCTGACAGCTTCGCGGTGGAGTTTGGGTTCCCTTCGTCTGGGCCGAAGCGACATATCAATTTGTACGGGTGTGCAATTAAACGGGGGCAAGCTACTGCCAGATGAATTAAAATAATAGGATCTGGTTTTCAGGTTTAATGACGGGATTAGTGAGGGAGAACCACTTTTGCAGGAATGCTGCCTTGTCAGATGGAGGAGCGCGGCTGCATGTGATTGCATTTAACTGGGCTTTACTAGAGGCAGTTGGCTGGTGTCTCAGAGAGTTGGTCTGCTTGCTGCCCTGAATATAAAAAATGTTGAGTAACTGCCTTATTTTTATTAACTGAAATACAGATCTGATTGCAAAAGTCTGAACAATGCAAAAGATCAACAGATTATGCAGTTTAAAATCACAGCTTCTTCCTTTCACCGGGGCTCTACAGAGTCATAGCATCTTGACAAACATATGAGTCAATTGAAACTGTATTATCTTTCCAAAATTGACTTTTGGCATTAGTTTCTCTAGAATCAAAAATATTATTCATTTCCTCCAAGCTCCTCTCTTAAGCATCTTTGCCAAGAGTCATGGCTAGCATGGAGAAGAAAGTAGGTTTACTTAGGAAAAAAAAAATGCCTTTGTCTTGGTTAATCTAAGTGCAACATTTTGATGACAAAGGAGGGGTTAGCCTGTGTCCAAATTAATGGCACATGTTATCATGGAAATGAAACAGGTGGTAAACAATTTTTAAACGGGATAATAAAAATGGTCATGAAAGTTTAATTTCTTTCAGCCTCATAATGATAGGAGAGGCTCTTTCAGGAACTGCAGGAGAGAATTTAGGGACTAGGTGTATGTGAGCTAACATAACTAGGTGCAGGTTTCTGCAGGGGCACATGCAAAATTGCAGGTGCCTGCCTGCAACCTAGTGCATGTGCTGCACCAGGTGTGTGCTCAGGTGCGAGGGTTTGTCCTGCAGATCACTCACGGGGAGTTAGGGGAGCCGCTGAGTTGAGAGACAGGGATTAAAGTATGCAGAGAGGTGGTAACGCTCCCCGAATGTGGCTGCTGGTGCACTGGGGGGTCACAAGTAATAAAGTTGTGAAGGACTAGATTTGTGCACCTGTGATATGAACCAGCATAGGGCCATATTTCAGTCTTTGATACTAACGGAGGCTGGTGATAGCAGTGAGAGGCTGTATGCTCAAAGCTAAGACGTTTGTGCCTTTCATTTTCCTGCCCATCCCAGATAGCGGCGTGTCCTACATGGGGAGCCCTGTGTGCCAGAGATGCGGGGGAAGAGCCACGATAGGGTGCACAAAGACATCTTTTCTTCCATTTACAGAAGAACTTTGTGGTGTGGTGTACCGATATAACAAAATAACTGTCACTCATGGTGCAACTGTTGTCTTTACAGAAACACTCAGCTGTGGCCTTTTATCTCAGTTGGCTGGCTCTGGGGCTCTTCACAACTCTTGCAAAGCAGAGTGCTATTTAAATCTGTCTCTAGGATAATGAGGGAGGAGGAGTAGTTCATACTAAAGGTTTTCTAGTGACTTTGGAAGAGAAGAAACCCTTGAGTTACTCAGGAGAGTTTCATTTTGCATTTTCTTTCTGTCTTTTGATCCAGATACTACAGGTGTCTCAGCACCTTCACACCTTCCTACACTAGGGCTGCTTGGGCAAGTGAACACTGCCGCAAGATGCTCCGGTCATTAAAAAACCATAGTGTTCATGAGGAACTGTCTGTTTCTGCCAAACGTAAGGATTTTTTTTTAAAAGAAAAAGCTCTTTTCTTAAAAAAATTCTTTTACTTTGAAGAGAGATCTGAACACTTTTTACAACAGGGTTAGAAACTTGAGGCGAGGAGGCATTCCCTTGCAGCCATAGCTGAAGGACAATTTTAAAAAAACATTTCTGAATAGATGTTTTTCTTTTCCAAATGCATTACTGCTATAAGTTCGTGTGAGAAAGGATTTGGCTGGCTTGGAGTGGGACAGATTTGGAAACTGTCTTCTCCAGGTGACCACTTTGAAGCCTCTTAAAAGTTCTGTAAAATGAGCCCATCTCAGCCCAAATCCCAGAATACCTTTGTCCACATCAGAAGAAAGTGATCAAAATCAGTGCTCTTGCTGGCTGTCCCTAAAGAAAAGTCCCAGATTAAACGAGCCATGAAAACTGAGCTCTTTTGCCATGCTTCATCCAGCCAAGCATTGCACCGTATTTTTTAGCAAAGCACTGGGGAAGTTTGTTCAGGGTATATACGGAGTGCTTACATCTTCATAACTGTCCAGCCAGGCCCTTTTGGGGGGGCTAAACTCTCTATATGGAAGAAAATAATTCCCTCCTGTACTATACCTAATGCCGTGGACCTGAAAGATTGAGGGAGCATTGCACGCTGGAAGAAAATAAAAGGATGAAAAAGCTCTGAAAAGGCGTTTGTGTAGGATCTTCTCAGGTATTTCTGTCTTCATCACATATATTCATGACTTGTCACTGCAAAATTATTCATCATACCCCTGCTAAAATACTGCTCTGCTTCAGATTCCCTTTTCCCCAAAGGAGTTTTCATCTCTTTTCAGCTCAATTACTTGAATTAGTATTCAGATAATATATCTATTAACTAGAATGGGCTTGCTTTCTTCTCCATCACTTCTAACAAAGTTCACTGCTGGTCCTTTGATAGACCAACTTGCTGTGTTAGTGAAGTTTAAGGAAGCCTGAACTTCATTGCTAAGCTCGGATAGGGGAACACAGATTCAAAGGAGCCAGCTGACTACATTTTGGATCCTCTTTCTTCCTAAAACATGAAATAGCTTTCAGCTGAGGCTGCCCTGCTTCACTGACTGGAACCACTCTAGAAGAAGCACTAACACACAGCTGCACCCTCCAGCGGCACCTCTCTCTGTGCTCAGGTGCACCTTGTCTGGCCATACAGGTTAGCCCAATTAGCAGGCCTTGCAGACCAGAGAGCTGTCAGGTGGCTGATGGGAGAGCTTCAGGTGTAATAAAAAAATTAGTCTGGGGAAACATCATGCCGGCACTGGTTTCCATGAAAAAGTTCTTCTGAGGCTTTGGGAGAGGCAGCGGGAAGCCTTCCCCCGGCCGTCGGGTCCGGGAGGTGAGAACTGATGTCCTGTTTTCTCGGTGACAGGCGGGACGCTTAAGAGAAGCGCCGGGTAGCACCAGGCAGCTGGAACGGCAATCGCGTGCTCCTGGTAGGAGTGAGACAATAAAACTTCCTCCCGTCTCCCAGGCTCCGCAGCTTTCTGATGTCAACAACAGCAGCAGGAGGCTTCAGGCACGTTCCCGGCAGCTGATCATATTTATCAAGTTCATGTTCCTTGCCTTTTTTTTTTTTTTTTTCTTTTTCCTTAAATATCAAGGTCTGGGAGCGACAAGATGGCCACATTCCAACTCCGGCCCCTTTGAGCATAGAGAAATGTGCGCTGGGGGCTGGAGCAGGGACATGCTTTCTCCATGTGAGCCAAAGAACAAACAGCAGAGCCCTCCACGGGGACTGATTGTTGACATGTTTATGATGATGAAGTGGGGTAGAGCTCTCAAAAGGGGGATGCTAGAAATGAAGAAGTAAAGTGTGGCACTGCTGAGGGCCTATATAATGCTAAATATTGTAGGAAACTGCAGTTTCTTCCTATTTGTGACCGCTTCGCCGAGCAGTTAGAAAAGTCCCTTCCCAGCCGTACATCACGAGTTCCCCATTCGGAGCTGGAGCTGTAACAACAACAACAACAACCCAGCAGGCGCCAGGAGTACGGAGCGATCGGGCTGAAGTTACAGGGATTCTCGCCATGATTTATAGCCCTGCTCGAAAAGTGTGAAAGATATGACGCTATGTGCCTGGAAATCCTACCCAGAGGACAGCTTACAAATGCTAAGTGGGTATTGGAATACCCCAGCCAACTGGGGCTTGCCATTTCACTTGGGGTCACGGGCAAAAGCACTTCATCTTCCTCTGCGTGTGCACATGTGTGTCCGTGCCGTGGGACAGTCCCTGGATCTGCTGCCCAAGGTCAAACCTCCTACCTGGCATTTGAAGGATGAGGGAACCGGGTTAAATTCTCCCTCATGGTGATGCACATTCTTCTGTCTGCAGCAGTCCCAACGGGCCACTCTTCATGGCTAGCTCTGTGGGCCATGCTTCCCCTGGGACCAAGCTGTTGCAGAGTACATAGCTTTGGTGGGAGCATCCATGCACATCACGCTGCCCGGCACCGGAGCCCTCAGTGCTGGCTCCTCGTTGCGGAGCTAATCAGGCTCTGGGTGCTTGTTTCAGTCTGCTGGTCTCCACCTTGCACCATGCAAGGTCTCCAGCTGAAATGTCTGCAGGGGAGTAGCAGCTCTCCCTGATTTCCAGTTACACCCCTTGGGACTGTGAAATGGGAGATCAGCACAGCTTCAGCCAGGGAAAGTGAACCTGTCCATAGCCAGGTCTGGCCAGAGATGGTCAGCTGAGACAGTGTCCAAGTTATGATGGCTCTAAGAGTTCTGGATTAGTCTTGCCTTGTGTTTGGTCAACTCAAATGGTGAGAAGGGGAAAATTTAGGTCTATTTGCTCTTGCCTGTGTAGACATGAGTTTAGAAAAGCAACTTCTCCAAGAAACTCCAATTCCTTCTGTTGGGTTACCCACAAGCTGAGCAGATCTAACCGGTGCATAAGCTCTGACCCTCAGCCTGCTCAGCACTGCAATAGCTGCTTGAAAGCAAAACCGAAATGCATGTTCACAGGCCATGTTTTGCAGGATCACTGGAGCTGTTATCTTTCATGAATCCTGCTGGCTGACTTTGAGCACACCTTGTCTGTGGGCAGAACAGCTTTCACCCCGAAGAAAAAAAAGAAAACATCTTTTTCAGACAATATTTCAGTGTCTTAACCTGCTGTGGGTTTCCCTCTGGGCCTCTTGAATGTATGAGGTGGGAGCTGATGGCTTTGCCTCGGTCTGAATTCTGCTGCTACTGTGCTGGGGGTTGTGTGTCCCTTGCTGGGATGATAGGCTTTGGGCAGGCGCTTTTGCTCCCAAAGATAAGCTGGTGTTTGTTTTTTTTTTCCAGAAAACTTGTTTCTGGGCTTTTTCTCCCTAGCAGAAAATTTATCTTCTCAACGATTAAATGGAATTGTCTGTGGGAAAGGGATTGTTGGGAGAGGTGGTGGTGTTTCTCAGAATAACCACTACAGGAGGACTTGTAATTTTAGTGCATCACAGGGTGATGCATTTTCCCCAGAAAGCAGAATAAGCTTTGGTATTTTATCTTTATTGTAGCATGGTAGCACCTGTATTTCTGTATCTCTCTTTTGGTCCACCGAGGTGTTATTCTTCATTGATAAGAGCATGTTTGCCTTGCTAGAAGCCACTGTGTTTGCATTACCACTTCCTATCTACCAGCTTCTGGCCCCACTGCAGGGATCCTGATTTTCCCATCTCTGGCTTCTTTCATCTCTTGAATATTCCTGAGCTATATTTACTCGAGGCTCAACCTCATGTCCCAACCCCTTATCTTATATCAGGAACCGTCACGTTGTGTCATTTCAGTCCAGCTCTCTTTCCAGACTTGTGCATGGGAAGCACCACCTGAAAAGCTGTTACAAGCTCACCGTTTTGTTTTCCTCCTTTCCTGTGCTTTTCACAGCATCTCCAGTTTTATGATCCTCTGTGAACTATAGCATTTCTCCTAGATCTTTTATGTTGATGTTAGGGGATTTAGACCTGGATTATTTCAGTGGTTCCTTTGCCTTTTAAGAAACATGACTGCTGAGAACTCTGCACCCTCTGTTTATAGTCCTGTCAAGCTGAAATCCTCCCATACCTTCCTGTATGAATGAATTTTTCAGCTGTATTTCCATGCCGTTGAAGGCCCTCTCTGCGTCCCGGAGGTACACAAGTGTCATTTGCCACGTGTCCAACATCGCGCAAGAGTGCGATGCAAGGGGGAACGCGGACCTCCCACGGGGCGGCAAAGGGTGTTTTGGCATATCTGTGTATCAGGCCAGGAGTCTGGAAATCCAGGAGAAGTGGGGCTGCAGGATGCTTGGCTGGCTTTGTTTTCTCTGAACCCGCTGGTGCTGGCGGCTCCATGCTACTCTCTGCATGTTTTACATTTCATACCTGATTTGCTAGAAGAAAGTCACCAAACAGAAAATCTGACAAACAAACCACAGAGAACATCTGATCTGATCAGAAAATACGTAAGCCTGTTAGTGAATGTAGGCACGGCAAGGGCTAGCATTAATGGAGAACATATTTGTTATTAAATCCCATCCACGTAAACCAATCTGAAACAGATGTGAATGTTAGTGATATTAATAAGTGGGCAAACTCCAGGGATCCTGAAGGTACTGCTGCACGGGGGGAGAAGGGGCAAAGACACATCTTTGCTATCAGATGGGTTTTAATAAGGAAGGACTGTATTTTTACCTTGCTTTGCTTTCCTTGTTGGGACTGAAAAATGCAGCATGTGGAATATGGAGAGAGGGGTGTCGGATTAGAGCGAGGACAGCTGCCTTTGGGAAGGGAAGGATGTCGGCTGGCAGTAGAGCTGGGCTGAAAGAATACCAGGTTCTCTGCCCCTCCGTCTGAGTGCAGCTGGGCTATGATGGAACAGTCCCAAACAGTCCTGTTGTGGCCAGTAGGGTGAAAGGCTAAAGTGTGCCCAGGAAAGATTGAGTTGCAGAGAAGTGAGAGGTATTGCTTGGGTGAAAAAAGGGGTTTGAGAGCAATTTTGCTCTATCAAATTTGATAAGATTTTTCACTACTTGCAGATTTCCAGTCCTTTCTCTAAAGCAGGAGGTGTCTAGACCTTTGCAAGACAAGATTGCTAGGATTTTTTTGTATTGCAAGCCGCTGTATTTTCTCTAGCCATCTTCCCTGAAACAGCTGAACCTTTTTTTGGCTGATGGCTAAAAAAAAGAAGGCATAACAAAAAATTCAGCTCAAGGCAGACACTTGGCATGGAAAATTGCAGCCCAAGTGGTTTAAGTTTAATAAAGTTATTAGCAATTGAAAACAGGGCTTTATAATTGGAAATGTTTGGCAAGCTTATTAATAGGTTGTGCTACCAGCCCTGCCTCTTAGATGTGTGCATGTACAGGGATGTGCATACACGCGACACGAAGACATGCATTTGTGTTAAGATGCTTCCGGCTGGGAACATGCACCAATGCAATGGCACACCGACATCCCGTGCTTCCAAGACACCACTTTTTATTCACCTCTTTCTTCTCAACCTTAATTCTTCAAATTTTGGTTGTCCTTCCTCCTCCAGTTGTAATTAAAACCAGACTGCAAATGCTTCTTGTCCTCACTGGAACAAAACACTGACTCTTCTCATGCTCTGAGAATTATTATTAAGAGGAGAATTCACAATGGCTTTGGGGTGGCACAAAGCCAACTTCCAGGGTGCTGGGAAAGTAGCACAGATGCTTCGTACCTCTACTTTCTTCTTGCGCATTGCAGTGGGAGTGGGGTTGGCTCGTTTTCAGTCTCTGTGCATGTGCTTGTGGCCCTTTGCACGACTCCATCTCATCGAGTGGAGATGGCAGCTTTTGGGTCACTCACCTGACCGGACAGCACCTACCTGGGGTAAGAAGTGTCCTTGCTGGGCTGAGTCGGCCAGCCTGTCCGCTGTTGGCCTTCGTTAGGGCTCTCTGTGGTGTTTGCTGCTGCTCCATCAGGCGTCCCAGTAAAGTTTAAACTCTCCATTACCACAAGCCCCACTGCAGCCAGGAAACGACGTCAAGTGGAGTCATCATATTGTTTGAATTACACCAATATGAAAATACATGAAAGCCACAGGGAGCCAGCATTTTCCCCTCTATATAAAATGGGGTTATGACCATATTAAAAAACACAACAAAACCTACCAACTTTTAACAGGAGATGGTGGAACAGAGGGCTTAAGTGATGCCGAAAAAAACAAGCATGAAAATAATTACATTTGAAATAAGGCCCTGCTCTTTCTTCTGCTCAGCCTCGTTATGACCCCTGCTCCTGTCCCCTCTACACCTCCACTGCGCTTCATTTTGGAGAGGGGAGAAGAGCAGCTTTGGGCTGGGGCTGCTGAGTGGATGCTGGTGGGATTGACAGGCAGGGGAGGGAGGCACAGGGCTCAGCGCTGCAAGGCATGGCAGCTGGCTAGATCTTTTTTGTCATTGTGCATTTGTCATCAGCTGATGTTGGTCTTAAAGACCTGGCTAAAGGCTGCGTAAAATCTCAAGTCTGAACAGTGCCAGTTTTGGGGGTCTTTGTACCTGGTTTCAACCCAAATATGTTGAGGTCTCTTTTTGCACAGGATCTGGGTGAGCCATCCCAAGGGCTGGTGGCTGGAGGTGCCTGGGTGTGGGTGGGTGCTTGGTGTCTCCCCGGGGTGCACTGAATAGCCCTGCTCTATTCAGAAAACATCTTTGCCTTGACCCAGCAAGTTGTGATCCTTCACAAAATGAAAGCAAACCTGGGGTTCAGGTAGCAAAAAAGTGGCTAGAAAGGAGATTATTCTCCAGTCCTCCAGGTGTTTACAAAGGAGAGAACATCACCATTTTACCAAACTCTCTTGTAAGCTGCAGAGCCATTTCTCTGACAAAAAAGGGGAACATTCCCAAAACAGCACAGAGCAGGTCTCTGGCACTTTACACCTGGGCAGCACAAACCCTCTTTCTTTCCCCTGGTAGCAGCATAAAGCAGTGGGACAAAAGAGAAGCTTTCATCCTGCTCTGTGAGACTGTCGGACCCTGGGCCATGCTGTAGGAGACCATCCCTGCCCTGGTGAACTACCAGTAGGGCCAGCTGAGGCCAAGGGGAAGAAGGCTTGATTGCCTTCCTACTTTACAAGTGAAGAGGAAGCCGGGATATCCTGATGTTCATGTCTTCTCTCAGGACCACAAAAGGTGCCACTGCAAGGCTGGACTTCACCATCCTCAGCATGCCAGTGAGCAAAGTTCACTGGAGGACAAGCATCGTGTCCTTCTCGAACACTTTGCTAGTTCTCTATTGACTTCCAGTTAGATTTCATTGTTGGTAAATCTGAACTGACTCATGCTTTCAGATGCTGCCGAAATCCCCTGAGAATCTTCCTACTTCTTCTTCAGAAGCAGAGCAGCTTGTGCACTGAGACTCGTACTGGATATTAATCATCTGTTTTTAACTCTGTTCGCAAGGCTCCGATACGCTCACAGCTCTGGATCTAAGGCAAACAAGCCCTACTGAAAACCAAAGTGGAGCCTTCATCCCTTTCAGGCTTCTTGTTTGTTTCAGTGTTATGAATGGTGTTTGCACTCTTTTTAATCATCTCAGCTCAAGGAGTTTGAGTCCTTTGCTGTTAGTAATTTTGATATATTGCTACCATGTACACACCAAAAGTATTTCTACTTTCTTACCTCCACATATGTATGCAGTCAGGAACAATTACAAGTGTCAATCGTGTCTGCTTGCTAGCTTGCTTTTTTTTCCCTGTTGGTCGTGCTGTAAATCATTTTCACATTTACAACATTAAGAAGGCGCTCTGAGCAATCATTCTTGTGGTCAACAAACTGTTACTGCTTCTCAAGTGTCATGGGTCACTACTTAATTACTGGATTTCACTCCCAGTTAAAACCATTAATCTTGTCTCCACTACCTTTCTCTGGGCCTCTCAGTCCAGTATGTTTTATGTTAGGCACATACGACTCAAAGTGCTGAGTTTTTTCACAGCAGCAAAGGTTCTGTAGCTGGGATTTCTGGGCTTGATAAGCAAAATCATCCAACAGAGGCTTTCTTTGGACTGAGTCGCTATAAGCTGAGCCTTTTTGCAGAGAGCTGGATTTTTCAAACAAACAGATGCAGAGATACCAAATACAGCAAAAAAAGTAATAGGGGAGTTCAGCAGTAGTGCTGAGCTTGCACTGAGTGATGCCACCTCAGCTGTGGGAATTCCCCAAGCTACATCCCACTGGAAGATTATCGCTGCGTCCTGCACGCTCGGCAGCTGCTCTCAGCCGCTGCCTGAGACCAGGATGGGTATGAGCACAACAAGGAAAGGCAGGGTAGCCCGGGAAAGCAGACATTAATTTATGAGTCTTAAAGGTTCATCAGGAGTTGAACTTGCCTGTGAAAGATTACACATGCCTTTAAGAGGGTTGGCTTCTGCTCTCATTTACTCTGCCCTCGAGCAGGGTGGAAACACACAGCTTGTGTAGATGGCAGGGCAGCATCTGACTCCTCCCCATCTGTTACTTGCATTGATGGGAATTCATAGGTGTTATATTAGACAGAGAAAGGCTCCCCTGTTGTTCCTTACATGAAATTGCAGCAAAAACATATTTAGAATTATAAGCAGAAAAATGGAACATAAGGGCTACAGAATTCTAACAAAGCTTGTTTCATAGGCCACATCCATAGTGCGTTCATACAAAATGCCACGTGAATCGCACTTAATTTACTACAGAATATATTTTGCTATTTCAGCAAAAAAAAAAGAAGAAAAAAAAAAAGCCTGTGGAGGACAAGAGCTTTGCTGCATGTTAGCTGTAAAAGTTCCACAAATGTGGAATCTATTAAAACTATTATTTGTTTATGATGTGAAAGTGATTAGTCTGTTCCAAAAACAAAAACATGAAAACTCTAAGTGCTGGGACTTTTCAGGAGAATAGCCACTGATTCTTGATTATAATAATTTATATAATATGACTCTTTTTCTATTATAATTACTGTAGTACTTAGTTGCCTTAACCAAAGTCAGGGTCCTCTTGCACTTTCATCTAGAAAACACATTCCCTGCCCTGCTGAGCTGCTTCTAAGCAGATGAGAGCTGAATGATTCCCCAGTTTTGAAGATGGGGAACTGAGATAAAGAGTCAGCATTACTCGCCCAAGGTCACGGTGATGGGGTTGCGCAGCAGCTCAGGTACCTCAGCTCAGCTTTTACCTGGAGCCACGTGGCTGTGCTGATGAAGTCGGAACATTTCAGCGCGAGCACAGGGACATCCATGTGGCCCCAATTACAGACCCAGGATCTCGGTTTTACTTCCTGGACTGGATACAGTAACAGGATGCTGGGATATTTAGGCTGCATTCACTGCAGGGGATGTTTGTTCTTTAAAAGCAGAAAAAAAGACTGTTGACCTCTAAGATGTCAAATCATGGAAAGATGGGGATTTGGACTTGTTCTGTATGTAGAAACCTCACCTAAATTGGGCTTCTTACCACCTCCTTTCACGACGCTGATCACTTTTGATTTTAACGTCTTGCTAGTGTTAATGTACTCCATGGCTTTTGGGGGGGACCTTATGTTCGCTGTCACCCTCCCTTACTGATGCTCACCTGGCTGTTTGGACAGCTTCATGAACCTGCCTGCTTGCAGACACAGAGCCTCAGCATGTTCCCTGTTGTTGGTACCTCTCATGAACCGTTTGCAGGGCCTTTTAGAAGCCAGGTCTGCAACGCCTCCCGCTTCCCAGCCTGCTCATCCTTCCCACGTGCTGCATGTCCTACCCCAGAGCTGCTTCTCACCTTTGAAGCGTGGGGCATTTCTAACAGACAGACGATATACAGCTAATGCCTGGGTGCAGGTGACCATGCAAATGCCATCAGTGAAAGCTCTTATCAGTGGGGACCTTCACTGGTGGGCTGATGATCAAAACAAGTATCTTTAAGTTTAGCAGTCTGTTGGAGGTTTTGCCTCATTATTCCCAGTCAGAGCATGAAGCTCTTCAAGGTGTTCTGGCCTATGTACTTTAAGCCCATCGTTTCGTTTAAACCACATTTGATTTGGGGTACGAAAATTCATCAGCCATCTTGCATTACCCAGGAGGAGCAATTGTGGCTGACTACTGTTTCCTCTGTCTCAGTAACTTGCCTGCTCATTTTAATGTATTTGTCATTACGGGTGTTGGACTCAAGAAGTACAATATTCAGTTGGTCTCACCCTGAGAGGGAGGCCTTTCCTCTCTTATGGAGGTCTGTTTTGGAGAAGAGACAACAAAGCAAGGGCAAAACACTTCATTTTGGGAAATTTTAGTATTTAAATTAGATTGGGTACTGAACTGTTGCAAAGTAGTTAGCAGGCCAGGCCCATACTATCTTAGAGAATGAAATCCCATAAACGTTCACTAACTGTGCAAGCTCCATCCTGAAATCAGTTAAGGGCTGTTCGCCTGTGTGTTCATTGTGCAAGGCTGTCACTGAACCTTCTAATTTACAGCCCAAATTTCCTCTCAGCCCATTCATATCCCCAAGCTCCAGTGCTGGTTTTTAGCTATTCACTCTTCTCCTTTCCTGTCACTGGAGAAGTGTGAAGATTGCAGCCAAGGGGTGTCTTCGCTCTCATCGTAAGTAGGCCATCCTCTTCTGGTTTCTGCTCCTGAAAGTGCTTCCCTCTTCTGCTAATCCCAGAATCCTTCCTTTCATATGTTGCCCTGTGAATTTACCTTCCTTATGTACAACTGGACACAACACTCCAGTACAATAGTGTTATCACTTCCCTCTGTCTACTGGAAGTGTTATTCAGTGCTCCCAGGTCTTTCCACTTCAGTCGGGTTACAGTGATATGTTGCCTCACACCTTGCACCACAAATTTCTGTGCATTTTCTGTGACTCCTTATCTCAAGATCATCCAGTTAGTGTTAACCTTCTTGTTCTCCTCTGTTTAGGGTATCTCTGAAATTGGGTTCATCAGCAAGTTTCATTAGCACATTCCTTACATTATGTGCCATAGTCATTAATGAGAATACCCGGCAAGATTCCCAAGACCTGACATTGAAGAACTCCATGAGTAATTCCCTTCAGTTGAAGAATTTCCTTTTCACATAATGTGTTTCCTTTCATACAAATCAACACTTTATGTACTTTTCAGATCTTGTACAAATTCCTATTTTTTCCTGTAAAGAGCCATTTTCCTTGTGGCCCTGTATGACATACCTTACTGAAGTCCAGATCAATTGGATGCACTGTATGTCCTCTAGGAAATCTCTAGCAAAGAAGCCAGATGAAATTAATATCTGTCTTTGGCAAATCCCAACGTTGTACTCTATCCCAGTTCCCATATATACTTATGTCTTTCATTACTCTTTCCTTCGACTGCTGTTTTAAAGCCTTGTGTGCTATTGAAAATGGTTAATGGCAACTGATTTTACCTGCTGCTTTAAAGCAAGCTATTTAAAATCTTTGTCCAAAAGTGAATCTTGGTGTCTAGGATGCAGCCGACGCTTTCTGGAGTGGAGTTTGCAAGCTGGTCGGAGAGCAGGTTACCTGCCTCGTTAGATCCTGTCCACAGCGAGGAGAACCAGCAGGTTTCCAAAGGCATCTGGACATTGCAAAGTCAGGTCCTAGCATTCAGAGTGGGATCTTGGGTGACAGAAGGAGTTAGAAAAGCTGTCATTCACCCCAGTGGTTCTCAGTCAAAGCACGTATGGGTCACGTTTCTCTGTGGCACACTGTGCCCAGATGGGGAAGGGAGGAATTTTATTTCTCCCTTTCCCCACTTGCCCATCATATGAGAAGAAATTGGAGTTCGTTTATGCATTCAGTCCCTAAATTACTGTTTTTAAAATGGATGTTGAGTGGATGTGAAAAGGGGAAATTTATTGTTGTGCTTTTTCTCCTGCTTGGAAACGCAAGTTTTGGCTTGTATCTACATCTATATTCATACAAACTCAGGCACATACATACAGTTTTATATAAAACATGTGAAACACCTGCCTGAGTTTGAAATGAAAGAAATGGGTAGTTTGTCCAATCTGAAAAATACCAGCCAAAAGAGAGGAGGGGGGGATAACATGGGTAAAGAATAAAAAGAGTCTAAATAAACTTGTCAGAAAAGGGAATCTGGCAGGTGCAAACCTGAATGCAACAGAAGGGAAATGGGAACGTATACGGAGTGTGGCAACAGGAGGATAATTAATAGATCCAACAGGAAGGTGTGGGCTTGATCTGGGAAAGTAAGCAAGGAGAAGAGAAGAGAGAAATTCAGCTCTTTACTAAGAGAAGAAAATGCTTCCCAAAGAGTCTGGCATGGAAAGAGGCCTGGAACGGAAGAGAATCTGGATCTCCAAGTAAAGGAATGTATGAGATGAGTCAAGAGGGAGAGAGAGATTTAAGGAAGAGGAAGATTTACTTCTATATCACACATGGGAGAAGAGATAGCAAAAGAAGTTCCTAATATCTTGGGAGATTTCAGGCTAACAGGAAGAAATTTCCTTGATTTAAATAAGGGATCTAAATGTAAAGTGGTTTTTTACCTTGCCCATAGAGAGATCTTTCTTTACTGCTTTTTGCTAGAATTTTCTGTAAAAAGGAGTGGGTGACTGGTCCTACTGGTAATGTGGGTCCTGGACACCAGTACACCTGGGTGGGTGTCTCCTTCTCCCCCCAGCCAAGGATCTGTCTGCCCCATTAGCCTTACAAAGACGCTGATGCTGACCTGCTACTAATTTCAGGGGAGGCAGATTCAAGGACCTAACACCTAGACTGACTTGGCTCTCAAGGCATGCGTGGGACCATCTCCTGGGCACCATCAGCCAGGGTTTTTATATAGGTGGAAGTGTAATGATTTTAGTGTAGACATGCTCTAGAAATACTTAACATGGAAAGGAAAGTGGCGTTTCTTAAGGATGACGTGAGCTGGTGGTTGGAAGCAGTAAAGCTCTACTTAGAACACCCACATTCATGTCTGGATCTACTCAAAGAAACCCAAATCCCCCCTAGGTTGGGTTGGTGAAGCAGAGGGTTCCTGAGCAACTGGAAAACAGCTCTTGGGTCCCCTCCCCAGCCCTTGCCAGCTTTATCCTCCATTACAGGTATTAATCAGTCTTCCTGCACGGCACTGTGCACATAATTTACCCCGGTTTTCTACCACATACAGCATGTAGTTAAATTCCACCCAGATCCGTATATCATAACACAGTTCATATGAGGGTAAAAGATGCACAGTGCTATTTACCATATAGCCTCTGTGTGAGGTTTCTGTGGTAGACCCAAAATGCAGCCACAGGGACCAGGCCCTTAAAGCATTACTCATTTTTCTCTCTGCTCTTCATTTTGCTGTCATGGGGTTTATTGAAGCAGGGCTGATGCAGTGACCAATGCTGAACGTACCATGCATACATGGTATCCTAATTTTTTACATTTTAGTTCAGCTGTGCCCATTCGGGGTTAACTTTCTGCTAATATCCAAGTGCTAATTTTACTGCTCTGGAAGACTGAGGAATGTTAATTTCAATGTCACGTAGCTACACTTGGAAACCAAATTTAAAAGCTGATGGGGCGAGTATGTAGTTTGAAAGTAACTTGGCAGCTTCCCCAAACAAGGCCAAACCCAAACACAACATGGATACTTTGACTGGTCACAACTACATGACAAAACTCTGGATGCAAAGGGCAAAATCGCACGTGTTGCATTCAGACAGATCTTCATGAACATAGCATGAGTGGGAAGAAAGGTGAAAGGAGGCCCATAAATCACATGTTGTGCAGTACTCACTCAGCAGAGGAAAGTGAATGCTCGTTTTGGGGCTTAGCCTGCAGATCAAAGCAAGGCAACCATGCCTTTCATCTCCCCTGCCTGTGGGAGGGCTGCTGGGACTGGGTTTGCAAAGCTGCACCTAGGGAGAAGCCTGGTAGAGTCTTTAGCTGAGGGCTGAGTTTGGCAGATCTCGGAAAAGCCCACAGCGAAGGGCTGGGTTGACCCATGACATTACTTGTACCTGTCTTCCCCTATGGCCGGCTCCTTTGATTCTCCCTTAATCTGTACTTAACCTCCCTGGGGACCTGACGTGAGGAAGCACCGGGGTAAGAGTGGCTGCGCTTCTAACCTGACAGCATCGGCTGGGGTTAGATGGGAGGGTAATGCTGCATTCACACAGGGGTGACAGTGAAAACTGGCTTTTCCGCTCAGTCTCCTCCAAGCTTGTGTTATAAAGACACGGAGAGGGCAGTTGAGCCAGACCTTAGCACGTGGGAAACTGCAAGACTCGAATTCAGCCTTCCCCTGGGGACAGACATCCCCCTTGACCTTGGGTAGGGTGCCTCATCCTGTTCCATGCCTCAGTTTCCCCCAAGTGAAATGAGACAACGATCTTGTCTCCTGGCGCTTTTGACCAATGGGGGCTGGATGTGGTCACAAGTATTTTAACAAATGGATGGTACTATGTTTTCTTCCCATTATTTTAATCCAGAAAGATTTCCATTTCCCTTCTAGCTTGTCAAACTTGTGGAGTTAGCCATGGCAGCATAAACAGTCACTGAAAAGGAAGTTTCTAGTCAAAATAAGACAGATTGACTTTTTTTTTTTCCCTTTAAAAATGAATATCTTAAACTGACAATGTTGTCTGCGGGTGGCAGATCTCTTAGGCGAAGCTGGAGATGTGGCTTGCCTTGGCCTCTGGTGTTTGGCAGGCAGAGAAGTGTCCTTCAGCACATCTAAGCTGCCCAGATCTTTGTTTTGGATGTGTCTTGTGTCTTCAAGTAGAAGTAGCGAGTGGTGTCAGACTGGGAGAGCCTGAAGATGCATCACAGCAAGGAGTGTCATATCCTCCGAGCGGCTCCAGTCTCCCAGCCGTGGGGAGGGAGCTTGGCTGCCATGTCCCCCCTCGCCTCCTTTGCAGGAGCACAAAATGCAGGATTTAGGAAAACTGAAAAGGGCGGTGAAAAGCCTGTCCCTCGGTGCAGTTCTGCAGCATCAGACTGAATGAATGATGTGTGTCCATGTCTGTGGTGCATTTGTGGGACTGAAGCAGGTTCCCTGGGGTGTGTCCATTTTGTTCCAAACAGTTCATAAATCTAGTAATTACTAACAAAGGATGTTCTGTTAAATGTAAATAATATCTGAAATATAATCTCTATAAATGTGGTTCATTTAGCCATTAATTTTATAGATTGTTGAAGTAATTAACAGTGCATAAAGAGGACTTCCTCCAGTGCAAGTGTGATCTTTGGCTGAATAGACCTTTGTAGTGATCTCTAAGACAGCGTCGCAGACTGGAACTGAATTTCATCTTGCCTTTATTTCCTTATTTTAGTATTTTAAAGTGTTTCTAAAATGATTTTTTTTTAATGTGCTGGCCTTTAGTAGTTTAACTTGTTTGCTTTTGTGGGTCAGTATAAATCATACTGAAATTCATAAATTAGAGTCCTTCTCAAGGTAAATTATTTAAATACTCAAATATATGAACAAACACTGTCTTACACAGAAAGGCTGTCACGTTATCTATAGCTAGACAGAATCTGCAGCATGATCAGGGTATGTTTTGAGGTGATTTCCACTTCATTTGCTTTTTTCTCTCTCTTCAAACACACCTTTTTACTTTGGTTCTCTGCACGCCCAGTCAGTAGCTAAAAGCAGTTTAGCACTGCAGCAGAAATGAAGATCTCTGTTTATTCTTGCCGTCTAAAAGTTATATTCTCCCAGTGGGAAATCGGCCAAAGAACAGAACATCCTCTCCTACATTGCTGCTGCTGTTTGATCTCTCTCCTTCACCTGTAGGCTCTCCTACCACTTGTATTTACACAGACCTTTTGCAATTTCATGTCTGCAGATGAAAACTCCTTCTGCCTTTCTTCTTAGAGATTTTGGTCCTTCTACTGCCAAGAAAAAGTGTTGCTTTGAGAGTGTGGGAAAGATGACGACTACAGAAAAGGCAACACAAGCAAACAGCGTAATGCAGCCACTTCACTGGGCACAACCTTGCTCTCCCCGATGGCTTAGGGAGAAAGAGATGCTCCAAACAGGCCATAAGCATAACAGATAGGCAGAACCGGTGACTTGATTGTTTTTCCCTCCTGTTGATGGAGGAATAAGGACAAAGGACAAAGTTGGACTCATGGTTCTCCTCTCTCACAACAACATGAACCCCCCAAAAGACAGAGCAGCCTCTAGCTGTGGATTTTACATGGCCATTACTGGATTTTCTTGCAGTGCAGATGTTGCTGCTTTCATGTGTCCATCCAAGAAACACACATTTAATACCAATCAATGAGACAAGGAATTGTGTGGGTAAATCTACATATCAGAGCTGTCACTTGATTTTGCTGGAAGAGTCTAAAAAGAGTAAAAACCCCAGCTCCCCCTGCCATTAATGGTGGATTGTCTGTTAGGATAAGCTCTTTTCATCTACCCCATTTGGTTTCCTTTTGCAAAGAGTTCTTCAGAAACACAACAGATTTTCAGATATGCTTTTCTCCTCATTAACCTTATTCAAATAAATTTGCATCCTTTAGTTCCCAAGATGTCCTTGCAGTGTCAACATCTGTTTTGGTAAAGTTTTGTTTAATAGGTAGCTAGAGCTCAAAGCCTTTGCTGTCATAATATCCTTGCCCTTAAAGAAATTAAGGGGTGCCCATTTGGCAGTTATTACAACAACTCTTCCTTCCTCGTGTGAAGGAAATGATACCTTATTTCTCTCATTAGAGTAAAATATAACCCTTTTAATGCGTTGGTGTATCATTGCATAAATTATGAGGACTTCTCTCTGTTTATAAGGAATGCAGACTTTTCAAAACTGGAGTGCGGAGACACAGGGCTGCGAAAATAAAAAGCAGATGTCTTTCTCCCTCTCTCTCAGGAGGTTAAAGCTTATCAGGGTATTTTAACTCTTGAGGTCCTGTGATAGGCAACATCTATTGAACAGAGGGAACTGGAACTCTCAGGTGCAAGATGGGGCATTCAGTTAATCCTGGTTTGCTCTCAGGATTTATCACGGGGCGAAACGAAGTGTGACAAATATGGAAGGGAAGTTTTGCTATTGTTGGGTTTTCTTTCATGTAAATGAAGGGAAAAGGTGGCCTATAAATACCTATCTGGCTGTATTATTGGCCCTTCTGAAGCCCTCATGGCAGACGTTCTCGTGGAGTTGCTTGCTGAATTTGCTTATCAATGTGAAGTATATTTGCCCCTCTGCAATCATCACTGTGTGGTTTTTGTATTTCACCCACTGCATCTAAGCAAGTAGCAGGAGTCTCTCCATGTGAGTGTTGAAACACTTGGGGTAGCACAGGGAGGCCAAACATGGAAAGATAAAAATCAAACCAATCTTTATCTTACTCATAACCTCTGTGCAGAGGAGCAGGTGACACAAAGCCATCTGTGCCATGTTTGGGGACCTCCTGGGCAGGGGCAATCCTAACATGTTGCCTTAAGTACCATTTCCAGATGGCTGGAAGCATTGGAAATACACCTGCAGCCTGAGCCCTCGCCGAGGATGTAGTGGCTGAAAAGGGTAGTGATTTCACCATGAGACAGTGAACTTAAGGCATGGATATGCCTCTTCAAGGGCTGTGGGGTGTTTGTGGAAGAAGAGCGGTATTTAAAAAAAATCCACAGAAAACAGATATTTGTCATGAATTATTGATTTAAACAAAGTGTGAGAGCCAGGCAGATGACTCTAAAATGTGTGGCTGGCCTGTACTTCGTGGTATTACCACAGTGGTTTATAGTGTTTGGAGGGAGAGTTATGACGCAGAACAAATGAGATAAAAAGCTTGTTTAAGTGTAATTAAATGGGTCTAAAAGCTGCCCATTTTATGGGAAGGAGCTGCAGGCATGGTGCCAAGCTGTAGCATGCTGTATGGTTCACCAGCTTGTCATATCCATATGGGCTGATTCAGAAGAATCTGTTTAAAAGTCATCCAAACAATTTATGGACGTTCTCATCACCGGGCCTAAGTGCACGAAGGGAAGATACACCCAACGAGGTCATAAAATAGTATCAGGATCTTCTGCTTTTAAAGACAGCAGTTCAGATGTTCAAAATTGTCATCCACTGACATCACCCCAGTAACCATTAGCACTGGTGGGGTGGTCGTTGCCTTGACATTTCCATATGGAGTAGTATTTGTCGGCAGCCAGCTTAAACGAGAAAGGATCACTGAGGCTGGACACTCATGCGAGGCAAGTCACGTTGCCGATGGATCAGATATCCTTGCAATGAAAATGCTCCTTCAGCCAACAAGTTTCTTCTTTGATGGTTTATCCCAGGGAATTGAGCTGGTCAGAAATGTTCCCATGAAACATTGTTCCTTGAGCCTGGCTTATTTTGCTGGAACCGTGCTAAGCACAGTTGACTTTCCCCATGCCTGAGGAAGAGAGCTTGAGGAAACCCACCTGTACTCCTGGCAGATCTCTTCCAGGACAGGAGAAACATAGTGTGTACAAGTCTCTGGCTCCCGAGCGGATGCACCTGGTGGATTTGCCCGAAGGCCAGGGGTGCTGGGAGCTCTGCAGCTGCCCGCTGAAGCTGACAAGCTTTGACGTGCGTTTCACTGGGAGGCTGCAGCAGGGTCTGGGGAGCTTCTGGCTTCCTGGAAATTGCTCTCTTCAAAAAACTGAAAAAAGTTTCTGTTCAATTTGGATCAAAACCAAATTTTGTATATATATATATATATATATTTAAAACCCTACATTTTCAAGGCACTGGAAACACTGCTTTTCAGCCAGCTCTACTTGATAGTTTTATAGGGCTTTGCCATAATAAAAGTGAAGTGAGACGAAACAGAAAAGCCCTGCTTAGTAACAACAGGGGGTGGGGGAGTGGGAAGGGAGGCCTTAACCAGAGACAGGCTTGCTGGGTGACTGTTCTGCCAGCAGAGCACAAAAAACATGTGCCAGAAGCATGATCAAAATCACGTGGGTGCAAGGCTTTGCATCTCACTGCCCCGCAGTCCAGAACAAATCAAGGTGCCTCTTTGGAAAGTGGGGTGCTCTGTCCTGAACGGTCACTGGTGTCTTTGGCCAGGCGAACACTGGATTATTTCTCAGGCATATCTGAACAGATGCTTTTAGCCTCTTATGGCTGTCTTCCCACATATGGAGCTTTGCTTTGTCACCAGACCCTGCCAAAGATCCAGTCCTCCTTTTGACAACAAAGAACTGTTTTTATTTACCATGAAAGCTGGTCTGGCCTTGGTTCTCAGTTTTGTAAATTATTCATCTCGTGTCAGTAGTAGTGGAGCTCCTCTCACATGTTAATAAGTTTCCTTCCAGCAAACTATCAAGTCCAGGGGTTTTCTGGGAGGGGGATAAAGGGAGGAGTAGTAAAGCAGAAGGGACTTAATAACTCACTGTCTTCATTAACATTAACCAGCCAGGTGACCATCTCCCCCTTAGATAATGTCCCATCCACCCCTTGCATTGGGAGTAGCTATGTCCTGTCCTGTTTCTGTATGGGGGACTGAGCGATAGATTAGCAGTTAGAGCCAGGATCTGTCCTGACATGCTTTTGCCTCCTTGCTTCCTAACTCAATTCTCTCCTCAGTGGAGGTACCTGTCTGAATCACACAATTACAGAAAAATTGGTTGGAGGGGATGTCTCAGTTGGATCAGGACTATCATCAAAACTAGGTCAGATCAGCCATGGCTTGAAAACAACCATGGATGCAGATGCAACATCATCTCTAGATAACCTTTTCCAGACCTGCTACCTTGTTAAGTGAAAAGTTTTTGTAACGTTCAAACTTAGCTTCCCATATTGCAATTTGTGTTGCACCTTTTATTAACTTTCTCTCCTTACCTGGAAGCGTTTGGCTCCATTACCTTTGTCACCCTCCTTCATGTGGTTGTAGGTGGCTGTTAGATTCCCTCTTAGCCTCCTCTTCACCAGGCTGTACAAGTCCAGCTCCTTTACCCTGTCTTTTTTTCCCAGCTGGCAATGAACTGCTGAATCATTGATTGCCACGCTTTGAGTCCAGCTGTCCAGCCCATTTCCAACCCATACAATGATCTGTTTGTTCAGTCCATACTTACTCAGCTTACAAAAGAGATTACCATGGGAAATAGTGTCAAAAGCCTTACTAAAAGCAAAGTGTATTACAGCACTGCTCTCACCTTGTCTATATAGCCAGTCATTTCATCACATAAGGCAATCAGATTGGTCAAGTGTGGTCTGCCCAAGGTAGATCTGTGTTGACTATTCCCTATTTATCTTCTAGTTCTTCCCGTGTGTGGAAATGGACTCCAGAGGATGTGCTCCATGGTCCTCCCAGAGATGAAGAGAAACCGGCTGTCAGAGATCCTTCTCTCACCTTTCTTACAGATGGGTGTAACATCAGTCTTTTCCTGGTCATTAAGGACTTTCCCCAATCACTGTGATCCTTTGCAGGTAATAAACAGTGGTCTCACAGTCACATCATCAAGCTCCTCCAGTACCCTGAGGTGAAAACCGTCCATCTCCATGGGTTTGAATATTTGCACCTGCCCTGTGTTGTCTCTAACTTGTTGCTCCTCCACTCTTGGCTGTCCCTGTCTTTCCTGAGCAATTCTGATTTGTGCAGAGGTCTAAGAGGAAGATTTACTGGTGAAGACAGAGGGCAAAAAGGTGTTTAGTACTTTAGCCTTTTTCAAACTGAAAGTGGTTGTCTGTCTTCCCCACAAATGACAGTTTTTTCAGTGACCTTATCCCATTTGAACTGCAAGTAATGGGACTGCAGGGTAACATGTTGTAATCATTCAGGGATGAGTATGAGACAGGGATTTACTTTGCTCAGTATCTGAGTTCCGGCAGATCAGTCTCATATAATGTGAATCTTTGCACAACATAAGAGCCTGTGTAAGGTCCTTTCAAAGACACAACTCCCCAACTGTGTATGTATATTACATTCACCAAGAATGTTGTAAAATTGTTTCCTCTAAGACTAAAGTCCAAGGGAGGATGAATTCTCTATGCAACTTGGATATGCTTGTATCTCCTCTTATTTTCATGGATATTCTGGGTAGTAAATCCCTTATCTCCAGCTATGTGAACAGTTTACTAAAAATCTGTCAGTAGCATCCGTGCCCATCTTGCTAATCTGGAATGCCAACATGCCTCCAAACCCTAAAAAATGCTTAACCATCTGTATCTCAGTACTAAAAATGCAATGCAATTTAACTCAAAAATTGTGAAGTGTCTGCACTTCGTCCATGTAAACTTTATTTGCAGGGCAATCTTTAGACATAGGAAGAAACCCATCTCCAGAAGGAAAACATTAGCGATGGGTGCAGTTGTGAAGGGTGGGAGACGAGGTTGTGACTGAATGGGGCCTTGGAGGTCAGGTGGTTATCGGAACAAGCTGAGCTTGAAAAACCAAGCGAGACAACTCGGAACAAATAGGTCTGTGGCATTTAGGCACTATATTAAATAGGATTTGTGGTACTTGCTGCTTCAAGCTGTGCCAAGAATAGCATGAGTAGCCTTTCTTGTTGAAAATTGGCACATCTGGTCCCAGTCCTAGTTGGAACCAGTGGGGCATGAAAAAATATGCTGTGTTACTAATATTTGTTTTGAAACCTTTACTGGAGGATTCAACCCAGGCTGGACATTCATAGTGTTACATGATCTCTCCTTTCTTTCTCAAGCTCCGCACTCAGCAACAGACCAGCTCACATGTCAGAAAGCACTGATCATTGGGCAAAAATGGGCTCTGCTCCTGTATAGTTCTGTGCTCTGTCTCCCCAGAGTCCCTGGGTCACCAAGCTCTCTCCAGCACCATCTTTCTAAAGTAACACACCAACCTTGCACAGAGGAAGAGTTAATTTAGCCAACTTACAGAAGGAGAAATGGAGGAAAAATGAATTTATTTGGTGGGGCAGGCTGATGACAGCAATGACAGGGGAGCTTGGGTCTGTACTGGCCCTTTTTGGGTCCTTATTCCCAGGCCAGCTTCCCTGTTACTGGCTTATACTGCCCACCACACTGGGAGGGAAAGCAGAAATGAGAAGTGGGTGGATTTAATTCAAATTTTCAAAGATGTTGCTGCTGCATTTGCAGATGGTGGCAGCAGATGACAGAAATGAGCTCATTTTCCCTCTGAACATTTCTTTCATCCCTAATAAAAAAATCTTAAAACAAAGAGCTCCTATAAGAAATGTGTTTTCTCCCTCTCTGTTTTTGTCTGCCGGAAGAAGGTAACCAGAGCAAAAGAGAGTAGATTCTTGCAATAATTCCTGGAGTACATTTTCCAGATATCTCAGTATGGTCTGTTTTACACAACTCCCTTTTAGGCCCAGAACTAAGATAATCTGTGCGCATCTTAGCCCAGCTCATCCCCCTCCGATAGAGCTGCCCTTGACATTGACTATTTTTCATTCTCCAAGTCTCTGCCATCAATTGTTTTTATTTATCTTGTTTGTGGCAGGGATTTTCTACATGGAAATCTGTTTGTTGGGTTTGAAAGACCTATAGTTCCTCTTGTTACAGGCTGATGCATGGCAGTACAAGGAGTGATGACTTTTCTCATCACTGGCTGCAGCAGTTCTCCTCTTGGTAGCTGTTTCTGAGCTTGGGTTTGCCAGTGGCTCCTGTCCCCTTCTTCCATGGGGACAGAGTTTGAATGCAAGTTGTTTGGTTTCCCCACCCCAGAGTCAGCTGGTTGATCCAGACAACATCCAGAAAGCAAGCCAAAATATGACAGTATGGGCAGTTAGGCTCTGATGGACCCAAATGTGGTTTCCAGCCCTCAGCTAACATAAATGCATAGACTGAGCTCATAGCGTCAAGTGAACTGTGCACTGTCTTGGAAAACTTCCTGATTTTTCAATCCAGTCCTGTTCAGCAAGATATCTTTGGAGCTCAGAGAAGGGACTTCAGGACCTGCTTCCATGCGTTTCTGCATGACATTTATTTCCCCTAGGTCTGCCCAAACAATGAAAAGGCAAAGGGAAATTTAGCCATCAGATACATTCCTGTCTTGATGCTCTCTTTGATCTCAGTTTGCTTTTAGATTCTGTGTGCCTGAATTAGACAGTTGTACTGACAGTAAGAAAGAACCACCACCTTCTCTTTTTTTTTTAAGGAAGGATACAACAATGGGTGTTTTTCCCAGAGGTAGCTCTCCTTGCATGATTCATGCTCTTCAGCAACACCTCTTCCTCCTGCATTCTCAGTTTTCCACTGTGTGTTTCTGGTGGGATGATTTGTGCTGATCTTAGCTCAGCAGGCTTTACGGGTCCCCTGGTTACAGCCTAGTAAGTGGGGCGAAGTTATTAAAGGGAAAAACCAAACCAAACCAAACCCATCGTGACATTTCTTAAAATAATATGAATTGCCCATTCAGCTGTTCACACACTGCAAAGTAGAACCCAGACCCCTTCTGAAGCTGAAATCCTTCTTGAAGCCTGGATCCCATTGAGAATTTAGGACTGGATTCTCATTTATACTGAGGTCTCTTGAGCCAGGAAGCACAGGATGTAAATTATTTTTACTCTCACTTTCACATGAGAATTAGGCCTTTAGAGTCAACTTGAGTTACCTTGTGCTGGCTGCATCAGTCACATATGACCACCTGCTGTTTCTTGGTTAAGCTTAACTGCATTTAGTATTTTGGCAGGAATGCTTCCTTTGCTGTGTGTTTTCATAGCCCTGGCCACTAGGTGCTACTGCAACACAAATACAGTGATGGTTAAATGGAGTCAGCCAGATCCTGGCTCTGGGAGCTCAGCATGGAAGGGTCTTTCTGCACTCCTGGTTCCTCTTGTCAGTGTGATGCCCACGCCTGAGCTGCTGTGGAGCTGGCATGGTGAGCCTCGGGTTAAGGGACAGGCCCAGGGCTGGTACAGAAGTGTAGGATGCTGTGGTGAGGCTAAAACAACCTCTTCTGGGACCTGAGGCCCAACTCCTAAGAGAAGGGTATGAAGGATGGACTCCATGCTGTGCATGCACCTCAGGATGAAATATGGGAGCGGACTGCACAGCGGAATGATGCTTTTGGTCGCCAACTGTTGGTGGAAGACCTCTTACTGAAGGGAAGATGTGAAGTACTGCTGCATTCCTCTCAGATAGTTCGTTTCTAGATCTGGATGGTAGAGTTTAGGAATAAAAGGAATGCTTGGATCTTCTAGGCTGACATCGTCAATCTAGTAGATACTAGTTTTCACTGGTTAACCTGGTGAAACCAGCTGATTGTGTGTTAGCAAAAGAATCACCTCCAGAAAAGCACCTTCTCAACCTGAAGACATCAGGAGAGGAACACCACCAATTTTCCATGGCTATTCATGCTCCACGTCTAACCCAGTTTGTGCCTTCCCACTTGTTTGAATTTGCCTGCCTTGGAATATGGAAGAGGTGCATACAACCAGGAATAAAACAGGGAACAAAAATAAATGTGATAGATCTGCTCTGTATTTTTCCACTGCAGTTTCCTTCTGGTTTATATTTTGGGCTTTTTTTCCCGGTAGAAAAGGAATACTTAGTAAAATGGAATTTTTAATTAAAGCAACAAAACAAAACTTGTTCTTATTGAAAACCTCCAAATTGAAAAATCTGGTTTTAGGAAAATCCTGTTTCTTAGGCTGGCTTCATTTGATATCTTATATCCTCAGCATGATGCTGTCTTTCATAAGACTTAATTTGTGTAATAGAAGCCAGCAATAAAGGCAGCAAATGTTCCCTTTGCCCTGTTACTGGCTTTAGTTTATCTGGGCTGGCTTCAGCACCTCTAAGGAGGCAGCAGAGAGACAGTTTGTACAACTTTGTCTTTGAACAAATATATTAAATGGAGACAGAGACTCTTCATTCTCACGGGCTCTTATTTGTCTGTCTGAGCAGTTTGCTTGTTGCAATACAGCCTAAGGACCCACAGGTCTTACAAGTTCCTACTCCTGCTCCGTCGCTGGTGCTTCTCCAGTTCACACCATTGCAGTCTGGGGCTCTGTACACTGAAATCTTTGTGTGATTTTTTTCATGGTGAATGGGCCATCTGCCAACAAAGCCGGGGCAGAGTGCTGTATATTTGGTAGTTCTGAATAGTTCTGCTGCTGTCTTCTGTAAAATAAGTGAGAATGCTTAGATTTTTGTTGGTGTCCTCTAATGCTCTGATAGCTTTACTCTTAGCTTCTGGGAAAAAAACATTCTTTATCTATTGAGCTTGTAAATTTTGATTACTCTTGACATGGTCTACTGTTTTATGCTGTTTTAATTACTCCCCTGCCTCGTATCCATTTGGAGCAGGAATTCAGAGCTGATTCAGTTTATCATGCATGTAATGCAACTTAAAGAAAAGCATTTCACTAGAGAGCTTCGACATTGTTCACTTGTGTTTGGTCCTTGTTTTACTGCTAAACTTTGCTTTTCTTCTTAGTTGAATACAGGATACAGACTAGAGCAGATGTGTGTGAAAAATCTTAGCATTTGTTATTATTTTTCATCTACTGCCTAAGAAACTTGACTGTATTGTGTTGAGCCCATGCAGAATGGGAGCATGCTTGCAATCGCTTACACCCTCCTCTAACATGATACATTCCAGAAGAGATGAAATTACCAGTTAGGTGACCACAGCAGATCTACACAATGTGATCTGTCCTGTGATTACAGTGGGGTTTGACCTGAAAGCTAAATCCAGAAATCAACTCACACCTTTTCCAAAAATGGTGTGCTGAATAGTGTGTGCTCAATGTAGATAGTGCTGGGCCATGAGGGGACCTGCGCACACCTGGTACTTAGTTGCTCTTCTAGTAAGGTTGCTACTACTTGATTGGTCTGTTTTAAGGCAGAGGACTAGTTTTTTTTTTCCCTTTATGTTGTCTTTCAAGGACTTGCAGAGTTTCCAGGTCACTGGTTGACCATTGGTGCCGGTAATCACTCAGGGACAGAAATAGCTATCTTTTTAGGCATATATCTAAAGTTTCTGCTCAGTAGTGTATGTTCAAATGAGGGTTCACTAAGGAACAAACTCTCTGTCCAACCAATAAATACCTGAGATGCTGTGTTTGCTTCTTTGTCAAATGCTGAACCTCACACCTCATCTCAACCTGAAGGCCTTTAAACCAGCTCCCAAAACCTGGCATTTCCATACTGGTGGGGAAGAACTATGAAGAGAGCTCAAAGAAACAAGTCTTTGGAAGCTCTTTTAATGGAGGTTGAGGGAGGAGAGAAGTTTGGCAATGCAAGATAAAGCAGTAATATTACACAATTGTAATGCTGTCTCTCACTGAAACCATGCTAAATGATTTGTAACACTCTGAAAGAAGAAATGTGCACCATCAGCATTAATAGGCTTGAGAGAGAGTTTGGCCAACACCAAAAAATTTAGATTTGCATTTGGATTGAGACTAATTTGCCTTCAAATTTTGCATGTTTTCCTTGTACTCAGATTGCACTTCTTTTTGAAGCAACTAAAGCAGACCAGTTAATTCCTGCTGCACCAGTAAAACTCTGCTTGGACACTTTCCTACCCACAGCAAAATGCCCTATTTTTTGTCCAGTGTCACCTCTCAGTTAGCCACACAGAGCGATTCTGTTGTAAATAAGTATCAGGATATAGTTTGACAGAGTGCCACATTGCTTTTGTTGCTACTTTGGGAGGAAACAGTTTAGAAGAACCATTCAATCGGTGCACTTCCAGGCTTGGATGCTTGAAAAAGAGCAAGACTTAAAATACTTTGTCAGACTGTTTGGTATATTGTAGTAGACTGGCTGGTGAATATGTGTGTCACCGTCTTCTCTGAGACAGGATATGTGTCATGAACCTCATAGTGCCAAACCTTACAAGATATTTTTCTTCAACTTGAGTGATGGATCGTGCTTTTAGAATATGACTGCAGGGCTTAGTGTAGTGACAACATGACATTTTTCATGGACATAAAGTGGTTACAATAGATCTGAAGTGTTGTGAACCACAAATAGTTAGGAACAAATTTTATCTGCTACTCAAAGTTTCATGTAGATTGCTACATCTTTCCCTTAAACAATTGTCATTGTGCTTTTTGTGCAAACATTTGCT
Organism: Harpia harpyja; assembly: GCF_026419915.1. Classification (NCBI taxonomy): domain Eukaryota; kingdom Metazoa; phylum Chordata; class Aves; order Accipitriformes; family Accipitridae; genus Harpia; species Harpia harpyja. The sequence continues at coordinate 40,510,176 of NC_068950.1, forward strand.
TACTAGCTGAGCCTGGAGGTGACAAGTTCAGAGTTTTCCCTGGGCAGGAAAATGGGCTTTATTGCTGATTGACAGTGGACCCATTAGGTCCTCCAAATGTTTTTTTCCATTGGGAATGTTGATCTTCAACAACTCCTTCTTTAGATGATCATGTTCTTTCCATCTCCTTGTCTTTACTCTCTGTCAGAGCACCCTATTTTCTTCTGCAGTGGTCATGTACTCCTTCAGACTCCTGCTGTAGGCCAAATTAGCTCCTCACATTGACTTCCTTCTTAGTACATGCTTGCAGCTGTGAGACCTTCTGTCTTGAAGATGGCCGAGATGATGCCCTGTGAGGCTCACGTGCACTGTAATTCTTAGTCTCCTGTTTTCAGAATGACCAAGTACTTGGGTTAGGTTGTTGGTAGCCTGCACCACAGACACACAGGGATGCCTTAGGTAGTCTTGTGCGGGAAATGCTGTGAAAGGCACAAACCTGGTGGGCAGCCCACCAGGAGATGCCAAACCTGAGCAAATATATCAGCAGAAATTATATTTATTGCCGTGGCAGGCAGGCACTGAACACAGACCTCTCTAAAGCATACTTACTGAGCTAACTGTTTAAAAAAATATTTAGCCACAGGCAACAAAGTGTCTTATTGAGACAGTGATCTTATTTCTATAGAACTTATTAGCCCAGGAGCGGCGTTGCCCACTTGCAACTTCACTGCTTTCAGAGGTAGCCCGGGTCCAGGAGCACCTCCACATGTGTGTAGTGTGCAGTCTTGTGGCAAAGTTAATAAACCTTCCTGGAACCACAAGAGCTGAGAAGAATTGCAGAAAGTCAGCTGGCTCTGTGGGATGCCAGTGGGGTGCTCCAGAAATAGTGGGTATCATTTGCATTTTTAATTTGTCTGGATAATCCTTCCTCATTGTCTCAGATAATGAAGGGCTGAATGTATCCTGAAAGTGTATGAAGGACTATGCTGCAAATTAGCCTCTGCAACAGTTGGTACTTGTATTTGGCCTTTGATGTTTATCAATATGCACAACAACATCAAAACATATGCACTGTTTTTGCATCCACTGCTTTGGGATAGGGCAGGCTTGGCTTTGGTCACGATGCTCTCTTTGGTTTTCCTTGGTTCTTTCTTTTCTTCCCTGCATGGACACCTCGATTTTTGTCTGCTAGTTTGTTATATTTCTGGCACTGGATACCTCTCTGGTCCAATACCTTTTAAGAGCCTCTAGAGCAGGCCACAGAAAAAGAGCCAAAGCTGGAGAAAGACTTGGAAGACATACGCTGTCGAGCACACAGGTGGAGCAATGGGCAAGGGCTGGGCCAAAGGAATAGGAGCCAGCTTTTGTCCTGAAGGCCAACCAGCTGTCGGCACTCACTGCCTCTGCTGCTGACTGAGTAAATCCAGTCTGAGGTTGGGAAGGCTGATGTCAGTTGGCCTGCAGGAGTTGTGCTGGGTGATGACTGCAGTCTGCTCCCCTCCACCACCAAACTTCTGAATGTTGACGTGATGGCAGGTATTCCTCTTAATAGTCAACAAGCTGTGTAGGTTACTTAGGAAGTTGCTTGGGTTCAATCCCTTTCCCTTCCTCAGATACCTGAAATATGGAAATACATGGTCTAAGAACCTCATTCACCATGTCTTAATGTGCTTAGGTGGTCCCTTCTCCTCCTTAGGGCCAAACTGACAGAGCAATAGTTTGTTCCGCAGGCATGAGGATGTGATGGTTTGAGAGAGGTTTGAGAGGTCTGTGCTATTTTAGCCAGTGTTAAGAATGTGCCCAGTTCATTTGCATTCTCTCCCCAACTTTTGAGCTTAATCCCACTGGTGCCAACTGTACAGAGCTCCAACAAAGTACTTTCAGCCTCTTCTTTTTCTGGTGAAGACCAAATCTGCTCCTGAACTGGGAACGGAAGGATCCTGATTGCTATGGCAAGCACCAAACTACCTGGCCTTGTTGCAATGACAGTAGTCAGTCATGTCCGTTCCTTGCCCAGTGTAGAAACATCCATTTACCAGAAAGGGTTAAGGATGTTCAGCATTTAGCATGATTAGGTACACACTGGCAGTGTTAAAATTCAGTGAGGACAGCTCTGAAGTGACCTCATGGAAAACTCCCAAGAGTTTCTGTATGATTTCACATGGGCTTATCCCCATTGTAGACACAGAGGGCTGAAAAGCTGCCTTGTAGCCAGCCGGCTTGTGCCTTTTATGAGTCCTCAACAGATGAATGAATCTGGTACTTATGTAAGAGAAGGGATTATTTGTTCTACCCCCACATTTCAGAGATTTGGATTGTGCACCGCATAATTTTGATGATGTCTTGTTCTCCATCCAAAGCTGCTTTCCAAGCATTCTGTATAGCTCAACATTACTCATCTGGGAGAAGCAAAGAAACCTGAGTAAGACTTTTACAGGGCAGGACAGAGTGATGAAAAACTATAATTTGACAATGTTGTATCAGCTCAATTTGAAACAATTCAAAGCTCCTTCTCTCCTTAGGAACTCACAGAGAGCTTGGGCAGGCCACCACCACTACATGGCAGTTTCTAAATACTGGCTGTGCACCCAGGAGGCCTCTGGATGTTGCTAGCCAAATTTATGGGCATGTCTCTGAACCCCAAAGTGGCGAGCTGTCCATGCAAAGTGGCAAGAGCGGAAAGCCCGTCTATTTGTCCTGTGCATGGGGTTTATCTAAAAGCTCCTTGAAATCCATTGACATGTGGCCAATGCATCAGGGCCATAGTGCAAAGTGCAGTTTGTGACTGTATCAAAAAAATGTTTTGAAACTTTTCTGCTGATTTAAGGCCAAATTCTGTAATCTTCTCAAGCATTTACGTTGTACAAACCCATGCACTGAGAAAAGTGAACAAGTTAGAAGACTTAGTCTTCGTGTAGGAGCAGAAAGAAACCTGAATGCATTTTAGGAGCTGAATTTTCTTATCCTGCACCTAGAAAAATAGGCAGGAAACATCCTCCCTCTGTGTGTTTCATTATTAGAGGAGAGTTTCCCAATCACAGTCACTTTATCTTCCAAGTTGCAAATATTCCAGTTTTTGTTCAACAAGAGTTGTGTAAAACTCAACTGTGCAACCTCTTCAGTGGGAATTGTGAAGATCACTGCTTGTCCTTTTCAGTTGTGACACCGTGTAAATGATATCAATATTGTAAAATTGGTCTCCCCTCTCCCTCCTGCTCTCACCCACCTACCCACACCTTGGCATGTGCAAAGTTTGCTCTGCACACACGTAGCCAGCTGGTTTGAGCTCCAATAGCAGGCAGTGGGATAACAAGGCAAAACCTTCAAAATCAAAGATGCTTGGGCATCGTGCAGCCAGCTGAAATGAGCAATTATCTTCAATCTGTGTGCAAAAGCCCCAGGTGTAGTGGGGGTAGGGTGAATAACCCTTTATTTGTTGACAAAAGTAATGAGTGTTCATTTTTCCTTTCATAGGGAAGGCAGTGACTGCAGCAGCATTTCTTGTGATAAGAAGTGAAAATACAAATGTGATGGGTAAATTAATTGTGAGGGTCCTAATTAAAATCTCTGGGAGAGGTATTACATTACAGTGCAAAGCAGCAGATGAATATGACCTTTCTGTGAACTTCTCAACCCTACTAGAAGCATAAATTTAAAGCCTCCTAGTGGAAAAGCGTTCTGGCACTGAACTGGTGTCTACAATCAGGATTTTGTCTGCAGGTATCAATGCACAAAATCTCTGCCTCGTGGAGCTCTGAGTCCCCTGAGGCTTCTTATGTTTTGCCTTCGTTTGCTATAGTCCATGTCAGAGGGTTTCAGTGGCCTGCCCGGCTCTGGCTGCTCCCCTCTCCTCCCAGCCTGGAGCATTTCCTTGATACACAGGGAAAAACTCTTGCAAGAAGGTGGTCAGAAAGGCCACAGTAACTGGAGCAGAACAGAAAGCTGTGTACTGCAGAAATGCTTGCTGAAAATATATAACTTTTTTCTGCTACCAATTGTCACAAACAGTTAAGGCAAGCAATTTATGGCTGTGTAGCTCACACTTAGCCTGCTAGATTTCCATCCCTGACTCTTACCTGGCATGTTGCACCGATTCCTCCTGATTTTTAACTCAGGGCAGGGCAAAATGAACATTATGAAACAGATAGACTCCTTTTCTCTAAGGAAGGGGGTTTTTTTTTGGCTCCCTCATCATTAAGCAAATGCTTTGGCTGAGTGACAGCTGTTTCTGCTCAGAAACGGGACACAAAGTTTGGCTTTGTTTTAATCCTGGGATGTTTATCACAGGACTTTGAAGCGTACACCCTTCATTTTCCCCTCCTCTATCTCTCCAAAGCTTTGGGGTTGAGAAGGAGCAGGAAGAGGAAGGGTTTTCAAAGTGATGTTTCACTGTTAAAAGTTCAGCATTGCTCTCGTATGTGATTTTCCTGGTTGGCAGCTTTATGGCTAAACCCGCTGTTTTAAAACTGGTGCACACTGGTGATATCATGAACATGCCACATGGTGTCTGATGGCCTTTAGCGACAGCAGATTTATAGCATTTTCCCTCATAAAAATCCTCTCCCTTGCCAAAAGAGGTCCAGCTGGAGTTATGAAATCACTAGAGACCCTGCTACAGTGAGGAAGCTTGGCCTTTTCAGTTCCCTTGATCTGTCGCACGCAGTGCACGTCATAACCTTGCATGCTGGAAATCACACAGCATCCTCAGAAAGGTTCCTTTATTCCTATAGAGACGTGGGATCTGACAGCACTTGTGGTCCTTGTGTGCCACTTCACAATTAATAGGAAGTTCATCATATTCAACTATTACGAAATTTTATTAAAGTCTATGCATAAAATGTAGTTAAAAGCCCATGGCCCAACCCCGCCCTCCCCCCCGCCAACTGTGAGATATTGCACCCCTGAAATCTGAGTGCCTCCAAATGGACATAATCCTTTCTTGAGTACTTGGGAAGCTGTTAGTGGAGCTTGGATGTCACCATGAACAAATCTTAGTTAATAATTCTTTCAACTGGAAATGTGTTCTGAATCTACTGTGACTATCTGACCACTAATGGCTTTCGTGTTGCTCACTGTGAAATTCATAGGCAATTAGGGAAATGGAGACAGATCTGATAGCTAATTGCTGCAAAAATCATCCTCCAAATGGATGAAAACCAGAATTCCTCAGCTGAAATCCACAAGTGTCTTCATGCAAACTAAAGAGGTTCCCCAGTGGCGCCTGTGTGGTAAAGATTTCGAGATGCTAGAGCGGTACGGAGGGGTTTGGAAGGACCCGTGCTGGGACAAGCAGAGGTAGCATGGCTTTCCCGTCACTCCAGAGACCCTCAGCTACGTCTCACCGCTGGCTCTCCTTGCCATGGGGCATTTGCAGAGTTTGTTGGAGGGCTACCCTCAGCCCTGTTGCCTTTGGGGAACAACTATGCCATGAACAGAGTGTAAAGGCCACCTTTGCAAGGGACTAGAGAACAGCTCCAGCTTCAGCTCCCTTTGCTATTTGAAAACTCCATTCTGTATACCAATTTTCTAGCCTAGGTCAGGTGTAAGCCATATCTCAGTATCACTTGGGTGACTTGGAAGCCCTCCTAGGAGTGGTCGCTTCCCTGCTTACAGCACGCTGGTGACGTGTGACACTACAGGGCAGTGAGAGGGTGGCTGGGGCAATGGCTACCAGACCTGTGTGCCAAACCCTCAGCTGAGACAACTGAGTACCGAGTCTGGACAGCCGAGGTGGAAAAGCTCGGTCCAACCCACTGTTGAAAAACATCTTGAGGCTCTGCTTGTCTCCAATGAACAAGGAGGCCTGAACTAAAGAGGTCTTTAGAGAGCACCCTTGGGCTTTAAGGTTCGGGTGGTAGATCCAGCATGTACAGTGGGCACAAACCTGCTCCTGTGTGGTGTCCTGTGCCATGCTGACACACTCATTTGAAGACCAGTAGAGCAGCTGGTTCTTATCTGTTTATTGCTCGAGTTTCTTAGTCAAAATATCGTATGTGAAAGTCTAGCCACCCTCGTAAGCAAGGGGGACTTGACTTTGATTCAACACACAGAAAAGCAAATCAGAAATAACTGCTGACGTCAATACCATTGAAACGGGTTGCGTTAGATCTGTATACGATGGGTGTGGGATCAGAGAGGGGTCCCATGTGGTCTAGTTTCTTGCTTGCTTTAGTTTTTAGGAGTACGGTTCTGTTTGGAAGGCTGGTACTTGAAAGGTATTTCTAAAAAGATATATATATATTGATCTTTTCAGATATATGTGTGTGTATATATATATATATATATATATAAAATTTGTAGCTGACACCCTGGCGTGGAGTCAAGGGAATGAAAGGAAAAATGGAAAAGAAAATGAAAAAGAACAGTGAAGAAATAAACGTCTCTGAATATGGGATAAGAAACTCAGAGAAATCACTGTATGTCTTATAATCTGGAAAAAAATTCAGGGTGAGAGAGTCAGCATTTTTTGTTATGACTTTACCAACGCCTTGGACTAACGGAATGAGAGAACCATCCTAGTTGGCTTCGTTTCTGCACAAACGCATCACACCTGGCCCTGCACTATTTGTGCTGACCTCTGTCAGCCATGTAAAGTGAGAATTTAGGGACCAGATCTGAGAAAAGCGAAAAAAAAAAGAGCACGTTTGCTTTTCGGCCTTGATTGCAGCAGCCTGGCGTGGAGCTGAGATGGGGCAGGCTCCTTCACCAAGGCCCCTCCAGCGGGAGAACACAGAGAAGGCTGTGTTAGTTTCGATGCCGCTTAACATTTGTATTTGTTTATGCACCGCATTTAATTCTTTATTTATTCTGCATGTGAGCGCAGATTTAATGCTTGGCTCCGGGCAGTCCTGTGTTTATCCACAGGGCTGCAAGTGTTCAGACTGACAATAGGTTTTAACCCCAAGTGGAAAGGCCACTTCTAAGTCTGCCACCGTAGTGCCTGTCTACCTGTTTGGACACTGAGGAGCTGCTGGTGGCTTCGCTGATGGGCTATTTACTGCCAGAAGCAATATCGAGGTCACTAAGTCCATGCCCAGGGGCCAGGACCATTCTCTGGTTGGTTGTGGCTCCTGGAGCGTGAGGTCCAGAGAGCGAGGTGCTGCTGGAGCGGCACTGCGCTGCTGTTTGCCAGCAGAAGGGAGTTGGTCATACGGGATGGAGTTAATGGGACATTTGCACATCGCGCTCTTCCTTGGCCTCTGTTTAATGCTCTTACTATTCTCAGCAACAAAACAGCCCCTGCGGGGCAGATGCCACCAAGTGTAGCAAGGGAATACCCCTGTGGATGCTCTGGCTTCTGCTCTGCGCTGGACAAAAAAGGCAGGAAACCAAAATACCCTGTCCCAGAGCCATGTCCATGCCCTTGGCCCCATTCGCACACCACATGGAGCACAAAAGCAACGGGGAGTCAGTGTGTTACTATTGTTCATTGTTAGCAGCTTCAGATCTGAAGCAGTGAATGGGGAGCCAACATCCCACTCCAACTTGCAGAAGCCATCCAGTTCCCTCTTTGTTCGTTGGCAAATGGGGGGGATAACAAAGGGCGCTGCTGAAATCCAGCAGTTTTGCAAGATCTGCACGTAATAGTTGCAGAGCTAGTTGAAAAGGAGGAAAACAGGGTATTTTGAAGTAAAATTGCAGACCTTCAAGTTGCTTCTGTTTCCCAGGGTGGTATCACAGCTAAAGGTGGATCCTGCAGGGATTCACGCGGCTGCCCTGGGTATTGCAGAAGTCGGAGAAATACTGTGAAGATGTCAAAGGAAAAGGAAAAAACCAATCCCACCAGCCAAACAGCCTGTCAGTACATTCAGTGGTGAAAGGAAGGTGGGGCAGGGATGAAAGAGGAGCAGCCATCCATTAAAGATAGGGTGGGAAAAAGCTTGTAACACTTCCATTTTCTAAAAAGAAAAGCTTACCTAGACCCTAGTTTGTTTTTCTTTTAAAATCCTTTTCTATGAAAGAAAAGATCTAATGATTGAAAATGATACATTTGGACTGAATCTTTGGGGTTTGGGAAAACTGTTTTTTCAGTAACAAAATCTTTCACATAAAATATTTCAAAAGGCTCAAAGGAGTCGTTTGTGTGCAGAGCTGTAGCTAATGAAGGTGATTCTCAGATTGGATGTCTCTGCATGCTTTCACCTGCTCTGGGGACAGTCTGATGCCATCTTTCCTTACAAACTCAGTCAGATGAACAGCTGTCACATTTTGCTGTGATGGCCACCAAATCTGAGCTCTTTCACACTAAGGAGATGGCCAGTGGTAGATGACAGCTGAATTATATTACTTATGCTCATATGGTACCACATCTTTCAGTGTTATGAGCCAGGAACTCCAGATGTGGCTCCGAGCAGCATTTTCTGGAGGACACACCATGCACATGGCACTCCCCATCCCCTGTCCACCGAGAGCTGGAGCCACAACCAAATGCGAGACCTTGAATATCACATTTCCATCTGCGGTATTGATCGAGAGGACATAAACACTACCTGTGGGGGTAAAGATATCTGCCAAGCCGTGCAGAAATGTCATGTTGCCTTCATTTCACTGCACGCCTGTCCCCCCTCAATCTTTTGATCCAGATGCTACTCTTCATGCTGCTGTGAGAGGTTAATATTTCTGACATGAATCGATAATGTTGGATGTGGAGCTCATTTCTTGGCAAATCAGTGCAAAGGAAGTAAACAGTGCCTGTTTGTTTTGACTTTCTTCCCTCGTTAAGTCTGGTTTATTTTAGTAGATGGTGTTTTGATTTCATTAATTAAAATATGGCTGGATAGGGAATAAGAATGAATACAAAGGACTTACGATTGATATATACAAGAGGGGAGGAATACCCTTTAGATTCCTATTGCCACTAAGGAAGTTGTAAGAGGCAAAGTAGATCTTCATCTCTTGGCTCTGCAGCTGAAGGGAGGAGAGGCTGGTAATTTTAGCTCTCCGTGGTGCTTTGCTAGAATTCAGGGTTGAGATTCAAGGTCTTTGACAAAGCTGGGTTAATTAATGAAAAATAAAACATGGTGAAGATAAGATACAGCAAAATAAAGCAAACTAAAGCAAAAATATGTATTACGAATCAATTATTACAAAAGCATCCAATATGTTTTAGTATGTCTCCTTTTTTTGTTAGCAAAACATTTGGGAATAGGTTTTTTTGTCTATTTCAGCAAATATTAATAAGCAATTGGACTATCAACTTGTGGACTCTTTCCAGATTTGTTGCACTGATTTTTCTTAACGCTTTCACCAAAAGTGCTATACTGTGCTGTTGCATTGTCAAGACAATTTGCCGAGCTCATATTCCACTTGCTATGCTGAAACGAGAAACAAGTAGCTGTGACCCTTGCAGCTGGAATAGTAAATGCATTAAAAATTACAGCTTGAGAAGGACAAGCTTTATTTCAAAATCAAGTTTTGGACCTCAAAACCATGGGTGGTAGCCATTGGAAGGAATGTAAAAGACAAGATGCAATGTTTCAGAATTTTGGAAAATGAAACACTTAACTTTGGAAGTGTCAAAATATTTTTTTCAGAATTTTGCTTAGAAATTATTCTAACTTCCATGATTTGTTTAGTCTCACAATTCACATATATTTTTAAACAGTTGCTAAATAAGACTATCTTTTCTTTTGGGCTGAAAAACATACCTCATTCAATCTAAATCTACTCCTTTTTGGGCCAAACAAAAGCTTTCAGTTGACTCAGAATTATCGCTGGGCTGCTGGTGGTGGATGTGGGAGGCTGCAGGTGTGCATTGGCAAAAGCAAAGTCGTCTCCATTTTGGTTTGACTTGAACCAACTTTTTTCTTTAGATTCTTTCTTGTGTTGCTGATGACAAGAAAAACAGCTGATCCACCCTGGGCTGAGGCCCATGATATAAAGCAGCGGTTAATCCATTTACAGTAATTGGAGTACGAAGAAATTGGGCTGGTGGCTGCCAGGCTACTGTGTCTCCATTGCCTGAGCCTGCACGCAGGTGGCCCGGCAAGGGTACGGCACCCGCAAATCAGGGATTTCCCCAGGTAGTGTGAACACCAAACCCATTGCTTCTGGCTTGAATGTTGGAAACATTCAATTTTCTCCCTGTATTCTCTGTTTTTCACAATCCGTAGGAAAGTTTTATTTTTGCTCCAGAAAGGAAATTGTTTCCTGCCCTCCCCAAATTTCCTGCAAAATACCAATTCTGCTTTTTACTGGCTTTCCTCGCCTGCCGTTCTGAACAGGGCTGGTCTTCAGCATGTATATGGGCTTTCCTGAACTTGAGAAGAAACATTGTCGAGTACTTATGTGCACCATGCAGCTCACTACAGTCAGCTCACCGTGTGTTTCCATGACAAGAAAGAGTTTTTATGACCTCCACTAGCTTGGGAGCCAGCTGAATTCACAAATCCCCCCTTTTTTTTTCCTCTACATGATGAGATTGCTAGGCAAGCAGGCAGGCTTTTTGAGTATTTTTCCAACTCAAGGTTTCCTACTGGGTAGCATTAAATGGCAGGTAAAATGCGATGATGAGTGGGCGATGCATAGCACAGTGTTTTGTTTGCTACCTCACTGTGATAATTTATGCTTTGCTGGGAAGGTCTGCAGAGCCCTTATGTAACTAAAGGTCTTAAACATGTGTTATAAATTGCTTGAAAATGAGAGGAAACTTAACTTTCCTTATAAAAAGACTAAGGACTGTAATTTATTACTGTAAACAAGAATGAGAAGATAAAAAAATTAATTAAAAAAGAAAACGTCAAGCTCTTTTTATTCAAAATTTGAAAGGACCTGAAGTCAATTGTTTCCTCCCGTGTAAGGTCTGGTTTCTATCAACCAGGCAGAAAGGCTTTTGTTTCTAGCAGTCAAATCAACAGGCCAGTAAGAGTAGCTTTGAACTGCAATTTGTCTTTATGTATTTCGAAAATGTTCTTTCGACGTGTTTACATGTTGGCTGGGGCACTTTTGCCAGAGTCAGCTCTTTCTGGGACGATTAATCAAACGATCAAGTCTCTGATTAATCAAAGTCCCTCCTGACGACGCAGTCCTTTCTTTCAGTCACCTGCAGAGTCTCTACTAAACCCAAACAAGCAAATGATTAAACTTTTTTTTTTTAAAATAGGAGAGAATGAAAGAAAGAAATTTAAAAAAAGGCGGCGTGTCTTGTAGATTGGGCACTTTCTGAGGTACATACCTCAAGGAGAGAGAGATCTTGGACTACATTTGTGATGCAAACTGGAACCTTTGGCTACCAAATGCAGGATGTGGTGTATCCTGTTCAAAGAGGCACATATTTTGCATGTTTGTGTTGGCTCCTCTCAATCAAAGCATGCTGTGATTCAGCTACACTAAAAATTAACAATCTATGTTATAGCCATGTATTACATTACGCCCCATTTTTTTGAAAAATCTTTTCCAGAAAGACATCTTCTAAAGAGAAGGGAAGGTAGGTAACAAAAACCTTGCAAATGTTTTCATAATAATTATTCGATGGCAATCAAATCATGCCACTTTAAAAGATCAGCTGAACTATCTGTAAATATTTTCTCATCTCTGCAGAGCGGTACAAACTCCTAATAAAATGCATCTGTCTCCATTTCTGCATTAAATTGGAGGTGGATTTTTATGTCAATGGCTCTTCAGTGTCACTGCAAATAGCAAAGAAGAAGAATAAGAGTTAAAATAGGAGATGCTGTCCCACAGCAACATGGGATTTTCTTGAAACTGTTTTTGTGGTTTTTCTTAAAGAGAGAAAACAGACTGCATTAGATGAGTTGATTGTAAATAGCGATGTCAAAAATCAAAGACCAAAATCTGCTCTGTGATGGGCAACATCATCTGAGTCTGCTGGTAGCCTTATCAAGGCTCTGGTTACTGTCTTCTTTTTGGCTTCTAGGATTTTAGACTCTTCATTAATAACCATTCTTCACGTCTTTCCTTCAGAGGTACTTTATAAACCAATGAATGAGGTGCTACAGAGGTGATGCTTAAATACAATTCACTTTGTTTACAGGTAAAAGCAAACTGAGCTATAAAGGAACTAAGTAACTCAACCATGTCCAAGATCCAAGGAGGAAGAGGTGCCTGGGCTCTGCCAACACTGACCACAACCCCAGACTGCTCCTCTAACCAGGGAATCACATTGTTTGCTTCAAACCAATCCCACCTGCTTCTGCAAATTGGATTAGAGGGCTGCCCTGCTGCGTGTACACATAAAACACCTCTGGGTTAACTGACAGAGTAGGAACGCAGCTATTTTTGCATACTCCGTTTCAACATTGTTGGTAGATCTCCAGATTTCCTCCAAGTTATTCCATATTCTTGATGTCTGAATCCTTCTGTCAGTCCACTCTTTTGTTCCTGTGCCACACCTATTTCTAAATCACTAATTACTCTTGTTACATGCTGATGAGTCAAATATGTTTGTTTTTTCCCCTCCCCAGGGTGGCTATTAAAATCCACAGTTGCCTTTATTCACTGAACTGGCCTTAGGAAAAGACCTTGCCCAACACATCTAATGACATCTTCTTAGTATTTAATTTTCAGCAGGCATTTCCGAAGAAACCCCATTTTGTTTCAAGCAGAACTCTTTATTTCAGATAATGTGGTTTGCAGGCTTCATAAAAAAACAGCATCATGTTTCTTTCTTTGCAGTCTTTAGAACAAAGTCAACCAATGTTCATTCTTCCAGCTGCAAAACTGCCCCTCAGAAACAAACCCCAGAAAGCATGTTTTTGTCTCCCTGCTTGTATTTATCTTGTTCTGTTTTCAATAACCTGTGCCTGGCATCTTGGGTATTTATCACCCTAGAGAGGATAGGACATGAAAAAACCAACACAACAGCAAAAAAGAAGCCAGAATACAAATCTTGAGAGAAATTATATTCTGAGGAGTGAAACAGCATAAAGGATTGTCTTAGTTGTTCTAGTGGAAGAAACAATTGCATGTCGAGTCATGGAGGACAGAAGAGTACAATACCTAATGTCTTAAAAATAACAAATCTTTTCTGAACTTGATCATGGAAAAGACTTCTAATGGTTGATGGATTTATAAAATCAGTTAAAACTGTCTTCTACATAGATGTTTCTGGCTGTACACCTAAATCTTGATATTAACAGGAGATGAGATCTCAGCTACCTACACTGAACTTAGAGAGAAAAAATATGGAGAAATAGAGACATATAAACTAATGCCACTAACAAGCTGCCACATTTAAAAATATTGAGCGGCACCTTCTCATTCTCTACAGTTTAAATATTTAAACAAATGGGGAAAATTCATATTATTCTTGGCACAGATCTTATCCATTTTATTACTCGGTATCTCCAAATATGCTGAGATGCCAAGTAATTTCCAGTTTTTAACAAATTTTAACTTTGGAGTATGACTTTGGGATATTATGTTCAGAAGTGCATGGAGCTTTTGAAGCAGAATTGCCCTGGATTTAATATATCCCTTTCAGAGCTTTGCCTTTAGATGGAAATTCATTCTGAGCCAGTAATATTATATGTTATTTCTAAAACTCTTAAGTTTATAAAGCACATAATGAAATTTAAGTCTTCAGCCCAGGTGGAATCATGAATTAGCATTGAGTTCTCTGTGAGCAGCAGGGCTGGTTGCCTTTTTTGTGCCTTTGCATCATTCTGGATAGGCCATGGACTATGGCATAAAACATCTACAAAGAGTCATGACGATCACCGAGGCAGTCACCCCCTTCCTGGGAAAGCAGTCCTTCCTTGGCAGGGTGAAGATGTTTGCACTGGAAGTATGGGGGAAAACTGACCGTGACCTAGAGATGTTTTCTCAGAAGCCTCATGGGCCATGTCTATCTGTAAATGAATAAAAGAGCTCCTTCTGATGTGGTTATTATCTGGACCATAGCAATGGCACAACATTAATCACAGCAATAAGTGAAAAAGAGGAAATATAAAAGTACATTGGAGGTTTTTATAAATGATTAAGAACGCCATTCTTTATTTAGGAAATTTGCCATCTCGGATCCTCAGGCCAGTTCCGTACTCATCCAAATTTATCTGATTCCAAAGTACCAAATAGTTTAAATCAAACTCAACATGGTAAAACTGCACTGCTCCTCTTGTTTTCCTGGATGCAGGACAACATGAAGTTTCCTATAGTTTCTTTTGCAACATATTTATTCTGCAGGGTATTTTCCTCGCCAGCTCTGAGCTTGATAAGGCTGTTGAACACAAGAACCTAAATCAAACTAACTCCATCCTGGGTAATAAGGATAATGAGAGAAAAAAAGTCATAGTGGGAAGAACGAAGCTGTTAATACTTGCTCGTTGTACCTGTACTATACCAAAGAAGCAGTGCTGAGGAACATCATCTGAACGTCCAGGAATTAGAGCAGATGCAATCACCGTTTGGGCCAATGCGTGCCTATCCATACTGACTTTTCTAGTTGTTAAAGCAGATGAGGGAGTTGCTGGGGTGCAGGCATTGCCGACCGGGCAGCCCTCAGTAGCTCCATCACACCTCTAAGTGTGTTTGCTCAGCGCTGCTCCTCTGTATTTCAGGTGGGTCTTGCTTGCCAGAAGGGAAACTCTGTTTATGTAGCATGTTATGGAGGTGACACGCTCTTTGCCCCTGTTAGGAAAACTTTGCTTTTCCCCCTGAATCTAAACCAAAAGTCACACTGGTTGAAAGAATACAAATGCTCTTTTTATATGGGAAAATACATAGCAGGAGTCAGTCACTTGGCCAGTTGCAGGTAAAACCAGGGTCCAAATTGGCACAGCAGGGAAGCAAGCAGGAATTTCAGCTAAACTGTGACTAATGGACACTGTGTGCCACAAGACATCTCAGCTGCTGAGCCTTAGAGTATATTTCGATCAAGATGAATTTTGGAGAAGCAAGGGTTCAGGTGTGACTGCTCAGGAGCAGAAGGCTTTTCAATAGTCAGTGCTTTATGACTTGTATCAATCTGACAGTCAGACATTTGGCCTTAGTTCTTATTGGTACAAGCAAAGTGTATTTCATACCTACTAGCCACTTTTCCTTCCAGGAATTGACTTATCCTGGAAGATCTGCCAAGTGGTTTATATGCAAGCCCATCACTGATGTGCAGCTCACACTGCCTGCTAAGGCACAGCAGAGTCCGATCTGCTTTATATTCAGTTTTCACACTTGAGAGAGCGAGCACCAGGATTTTGTGAGCCCGGAGCAAAAAAATTAAAACAATGGAGCTGTTCAGAGCTGTTTCCTTTGGAGATGTTCGACGCTGATTAGATCTAGCTGCACAGCAGGTAGCCACCTAGCAAAGTGCTTAGCAAGAGCTGCCTCGTAGCGCCAGGGCGTACATGCAACACGAAGGGATTTTTAATTCCATCTGTCACACACAACTTTTTGCAAGGCTTCCAAAAATCACATAACCCCATGCCCAGTCCCGGCTCTGAGAGCGAAGTCCTTTTGTTTATTGTCTTTGGGCCTGGTGTGCCTGCAGCTGTGCTGGTGGCAGCATCAACCCCTCCAGCAGACCCCCTTGGTGGGGCGAGTGGTGACTGGGATCTTCCCACGTCCAGCCTTCATTTCTCAGAGTGACGGTGGCAGAAGGTCATGGGCGTCTCTTCCCTTTGCCTGATGCGTCCTCTTGGAGCCTGGTGATGGCCACCCCCGTTGAACATCCCCCCGGGTGTAGGGCCGGCCGGGTTTTTCGCACACTGCAGTCACCAGAGGGGCCACTTGCCCTTCATGGTGGACTGTCAACTGTGATGACATTTCTCATGGTCAAGGTCTTTCCCAAACCCCACAGGCTGGTGGGTTCTGGGTGTCAGAGAAGATCCCATACCAATTGTGAGAGGTTTCTTTTAATGTCTAGGACTGGTACCATCTTTTTTTTGCCTGTTGCACATCTGCTGCTCCTCATGCTGTGACATCTGTGTTGTAGCAGTGTTAGTGCTTTCGGACGGCAGGAGGGGTGAGAGGGAGGTAGAAAGGTGCGTGTGACGCTTGTGGGTCTCCAGTCAGCCTCTTACTGAAGTAACTGGGCAAATTAAACACACATTGCCTGTAATAATAGCGTAAATCCATTTGGGGTCACATCTTTCCTTCAGTCATAAATGAAAATCTGAAGCTGGGAGTATCTCTGAAGTCCATACGTGCTATTTAGCATGTGAAAACAGCTGAGGGGAAAAGATTCACCTTCCTAACGATGTAGCAGGCTCACGTTTGCTGGCTCTCCAGCACACGTACCCGCAGCAAGCAGCTGGCATGCAGCAGTGGCACACATACAGCGGAATGTGTCTGGCACAGGGGGCTTTTTCAGCTTATATTTTCCTAGCTGGCCATGCCAGGAGACATATTTGTGTTTATTGCAGGGGCTGGGAGTTGCCTACAGGTGCTAATTATTGACCGTTCCTCCTCCACAAGGGAGCCAGTGTGTGAGCCACCCTCCACCCCGCCTGGGAGTCACTATCACGTTGCCGGCCCTTCCCTGCAGCTGGAAATGAGCTGTTTGGGTTGGAGTGGAGGGCGCAGATGGTGCCACCTGTGGCATGCTCTGCCAGCAAAACCGGATCCCGGGCAGCTGCCGGCGCCTCTTAGGAGGTCATTCATGGAAGGGGGAAGCCAAAATGCATTTGCACTTGCACAAGACTCCCCAGGCTGACAAATACCTTTGCATGTCAGATGGCTGCTCCAGCACCCTACCGCAGGGCTGATGGACTCGCAGACCACTGAGGAGGCCTGTTCAGCCCTGAACATGGCCCCGTCTTTCAAGTTTGGGAGCAAAAAGCATTTAGCATCCCCAAAGGAGAGGGGCGGTCTGATTTCCAAGGTTTCACAGTGCCTGCACAGCAGCTTGCCTTACATATAACACTATGTGCTGGCCCATGAAAGGGTCATCAGAGAGGCTGACCCCTCCCCAGGTGAACATTTGTTTTCTGCAGGGCATTTCTCTGGCAGCACTGAGTGTGCCAGCCTCGGTGATGGCAGGTTGGTCTTATACAACATGCAGAGTCTGCAGAAGTGATGAAATCCAGAATATAAACTGGGATTTTTCACTTCTGATGGCTATTGGATAAAGAAAAACAACTTCTGGCTTTCTTCTGCTCTCTCTGCTCCCAAACAAGAAGCATTTATTCTACATTTTTAATTAAGATTTAGGCTGATATAGCAAAATTGCTGCCTCTCCCTGTACTGCCTTTGTTGAAAAGACAGCTGAATACAATTCCTAAAGGAAAACTTTTGCCTTGATGATATACTATTCATTTTTTTAACTGTGGTCTTTCCTGATGTCCAATAAAATAATAGAATATAAATCACAGCAGCCTAAAGGCTCAGGGTGTGATTCTCCAACAGGTGGCCTTGGAGAAGGCAGAGATTTGAGAAGATTCCCACAGTGTGGCTAAAATTGTCACATTTTAACTTCGTCAAATTTATGTGAAAAAGAAAGTCGCGGAGTCTTTGCACTTGAAACTATAAAGTGGCCCTTGCTCCCTTGAAGCACAGCCAAGACTTGTTTGAAATTTGGTCCACCTCAGGGACTGTTGTTTGAACTGAATAATAAAAGCCAAGTTGAGGCAAATTCACCACGTGTCAGGAATAGATCTGAAAGGTTCACGTTGAGTTTTTCCATACGTATGGTGCAGTTGTTTCTGCCATTTGGAAGGGCTATATTGGTATGACCCTGACCTTTACCGGGAGATCCACAATCATATGTTTGTGTTTGAAAAAATGGGAAAACCAGCCGTTTTCCAGGAAAATCCTCCACTTTGCTGGATATTTTTCTAGGTTCCTTTGGGAAGAGGAGTTGAATTTAATAGGAAATTTAGATTTGAAAGTTTCTTTAAAAAACACTAAAGTGCTTTTTATTTTTAAACAATAGTCTTACCAAGCAATATTAAAAAGAAATCTGTATCTTTCTTCATTGTTTATTTTTCATAATTTTTTAGGTTTTAAGATCAATACCAGTTATTTCATTAGTGATCTATGACCCAGTTCAGTACTAACATGCTGAAGATTAAGCATACATTAAAGTACTTCACTAAATCAGGGATCGGAGCTCCTTAATGACATGTACATGCATACTCTATCAGCCAGCCATGAGATTTTTTTGCATCTATTTATGTCCCTTTTTCCTCCAGTGCAGAAAATGATGCCAAGTTGCGTTTCGCACCGGTCTACCACACACTGAGATTTCCCCTGCTCCCAGCCCCCTTACAGAGAGCACTTTTGCTTTCATTTATTACTTTAATATAACTTTTTTCCTCCTGTGTTTCACAACATTGAGCAACTTCCCCCTGGCTGCGATCACCAGGACCCATTCGGCATCACGGCGGAGGAATCCCAGGCATGCTTCACCAGTGCGCAGCCCCCTCGTGACCCACGGGCAGGCTTTGGGCAGCCACTCTCACCTCTTCCCTTAATTTTTTTGGAGCAGAGCTGGGTAAAACCCAGTTTTTCCATCTCACAACAGCACTTTGTGATTGCAGGGTTGTTTTTCCCTCTCAATCTCACTGTGAACCAATAGGTCTCATTTGAAATGAATGAGTGGGAGAGAGAAAGGAGGAGAACAAATACCTTACAGTCCCCTGGTGAGGGAAATACTCAGGCTGCCAGCACTCCAGGCTCAATTCCCAGTTCTAAAGGCTGTGCCTTTCACATCCCAGCTGGCCTCCCCAGCCCAGGCCGCAGGATGCTTGTGACCGGGGCGAGCACATACTCCCTTTCTGTGCACGACCAAAAATTCCTTTTTGCAAAGGAAGTGGGAGCAAACCCACCGTGTTCCTCCAAACAGTTTCCATCTCGATGCATTGGTATTTTTCCACCTCCAAAAACATTTCATAAGAGCTTTCCAGCCCATTCCCTTCTGTGGCCTTTAAAAGCATGTCAGTCATTGTAGTTGTTTCAGTAGCCGGTCCCATCGGAGTGGGTTCAACTCTATTGATTTCAATGGCACCTAATTTGTATGAATGAGTGTTTTCATGTGTACAGATACATGTAATGGTTTGGAAGACATTTATGTGCCTGATATAATTAAATCCAGTGGTCTTGTATTCCTTCAGATTTGGAGAGTGGAGATATTATGAGAATACCAACTCTTTCTTTATGGAAAAGTCTGACAGAATTTAATAAGAAAACAATAACCATTCTTAGGCTTTGGAGCTTTTTGAATAGGATTTAAAAGTGAATTACATCATAGCAATTCTATAGAATGTCTTAAAAAGTCCTTGCGAGAGGGGATCATTCTCTATCAAATTTTAAAGATTACACAGCCATTTCCATAGATTATTTCATTTCTCTCCAATCCTACTGGTTGCACTCCTATTAATTTCTGTGGGGCTTTCCCATATGGCACATATTATTTTGGCCGTAAAAATGCTCCCTGAGGCAAAACAGGCTATGAAAGACGTACAGCCTCAGTTCAGCCCAATGAAATCACATTAGCTTCCATCAAGGCTGAGTCAGGTTTGCAAAACTGTTTTGTGCGCCTGTTCCTTATGTGTACTCGAGAGCTCCTTGCAGAACGCTGTGCAGTGACAGAAGGGTAATTCCCTGCCCCATGGAGGACACTGTCTTCAGCTCCATATCTGAGATGTTTGAGTTCCCGCGTCCGGTCTAGCAAGCTTGCTAGAGCCCATCACACTTAGTGGGATATTGAAGAGATTAACAGTGTGATCAGTGAAAGCGTTTTAAATTCTAAGCAGCCTTTTTTTCCAAGTTCCCCCTCCTTTGTACCTTCCCCCTGCCCTGTCCCTCCCTGTAAGCTGCAGCCAGCAGTGTTTATGATGTGTTATGAGCTACCACATGCTCCCCTCCTCCTGCCGCTGAGACTGGCCGGTGCAGCTGTGAGGGTCGGCGTTATTGCCGTTTCGTCTCCTTGGGGCTTCACCTGTGTTCCAACTGATGTGCTCACCCATGTTCAGTGACCCTCGGTGGTAGCTCTCTATCCGGCTCCAGTGCCCCGTGTAAGCGCATGAGGTTAAATAACATCACTTGACCATTAGCCTTGGCCAGGAGCAGTCTGACCTATTTACTTATCAGAAGCTGATCTCCAAAGAGCTCTAATCAGCAATTGCAGCTGAAGTGACTAAATCTTATAGGCTCATATGTCTTCCTTGGCCTTTGGGATACCAAGAGCGCACTTTCTTGCTTGCCGATGATGTATTGTGGTGGGTGGGTGGGATGCCTTTCTATTTTCACCTTACCATTGACCTTATGATTTATTTTGTTTAACCTAAGCCTACTGAATTCCAACCCTTCTTGTATAGCCCAGTGCAACCTGCAATATAACCTTACACCTAATTAGGTAAGCACACCGTGAGGCTTCACTTACGTTCATTTTGCAGTGATTTATTTTTCTTCTCATACCCTTATGAAAGTGGACACCACGAGTGGATGGTGGGGTCAGACTTCACCTTCTCTTGCATGAGCTTAAGTAAGCAAATGTCTTTGAGGGAACTTCAAAGCAGGGGATTGAGAGAGGGGCAGCTTTTTAGCCCTGTGACTGACAGCTTAGCATGTTGAGATTGAACCCCAGCACGATGTTGAATATGCGGGCCACTTGGATATACCAGTGTGTAATATTAGCCCAGAAGAAAGCATGATTTGGGCATAGACTGATACAGCTGCACTTTTGCCAGTGGACTGATTTTGATTTCCAGAGCTGGAGATCTAGTCCTTAATTTGTCATTTGAGATTTTAAAGTTATCCGATGCGGAGAGTAATGTGTCTCAACCTGATTACATTGCACGCAGAGTGGCCAGGCCCTTGATCTTGATGAAGCTATGCCATTTTCTTCCAGAGGAGCATCTGGTCCCCTGCATGGACCTTTTGAAGCCTGGCTAGGAATCACTTAACAGTGGGAACTTACTTCTATAACAGCACAAATAATTTACGGCAAGGCCTTTGCCATTATTATTCTGCTGCATTTCTTTGACATATAAAATTATTTTATATTGCATATTTTCCCATGCCCTTTCCCCGCTTACACTGTCTATCTCAACTCGTTGCTAATGACGTTTGTTGACAAGCTCAGCGCATTTTGATAAGTCTTCTGCCAAAGTGTCTCTAATAAAAATAAGAAGAATGACAAGTGGAACAGTGCAAAAAGGATTCCAACAGCAACAACTGAAGGTTAAAGCAGCATAAAACAGGGGGAAAACATAACAAAAACAGAACACAGTGAGCCCAGATTGCCTTTGTTAAGAACATTTAATGCTTAATTTTGTTTTATAGCCCTGGCTCTCAAGCTATCCATGCAACTTCGATCCCATCTTTCGCAGTTGTATGAATCTGCCTTCGATTCCTGTTGGAGAAGGGGCAACTCTGTGTATATATTTTACACCTTCAGTCTTTGCCCTCATCGGCCTTTGGTCTTCTAAGAGCCAGAGTGAAGACATGTCTCCTGTCTGTGGAAATGTGACTGCAGAAGGCTGGTGGTTCACAGCCCCTCAGCACGACTTAATTCTCTGATGCCAAAGGGCACAGATGCCGCAGCGATGAGGTGGGGCAAATATAATGGAGAGCATGCAGCCAAGCGTTCGGGATATTTCCTGGTTTGGCATATCTAGCTCTGCACCAGCTGGGGGTCCTTATGTGGACCTCCGTACAGCTGGGGCGAGTGGGTGTGAAGCTGCTCCCACGGTGAAATTCCCAAGGATGGCACCAGCTGTTCCTGGCACTGCATTGAAGCAGGGAGTGGGAACAACCCTCAGACCTTACTCCTCAATCCACGTACCCCTTCCCTGCCTCCTCCACCATCACTACTTGTTTTTGGAAGACACCTGTGATTTCTCAGCTCCTGTGCCTCTCCCTTCTCCAAACGAAGGAAGAAACTTGGTCCTGAGCGCGTGACTTTGCCTCCATTTGGACTTCACCAAACTATGATGTCGCAATTGTTAAATGATGACCTTGTAAGACACCGGGGAGATCAGGATGGTTGGCTGGGGTATGTGTCTTTGGACTACAGTCAAGGGGAAATAGATGTACAACTGAATCAGCAACGGATGCCCCAATGGACGACTTCAGTGCACCCAGTAAACGCATCTCCTCATGGGCTTAGTGCTGTCAGCTGGGATCGAGTGCAGGGGAAATCAGTGACAATACCATTTAATACACACAAAATAGCCTGTTTGAAATTCTGGAGATTTCCACAGAATTTAATAAATCTTTTCAGCTGTTTTACAGAATGCCTTGACAACCTTTTCAAAGATGCGGGAAGGCCAAAGTTTCTGAATAGCTTTAAAGTCCTTGGCCCAAGATCTGGTCTGAGCACAGCTGTGTCTAACCCCACCGTGAGAACCAGAAAGTGTCTGAATTCTCTGCCTGTTAGCGCCGCGAAGGTCTTGGTTTGGCACTTCTCCACTGTGAAAAGTCCCTCTTTGAAGCAACCCCCATTTCAGCATCGAGGGCTGAAGTTACAGGTGTCCCGAGAGCAGAGAGCAGGCAGCCCGGATCAGGGGACAGCAGCAGCTGCAGGGAGGGGTGGCCCCACTGGTATGTACTTCACGTCTCTGGTGTTATCTACTGACCCTCACTAACACTGTTATCCGAGACAATTTTAGCAGCTCAAGGGAGAACCATCATTTGGAAACATAATGTAATGCCTTTTAGTCAGGAGCGAAGGATTAGGAGAAGATCATATCTGGATTCCTCTCCTCATGCCACAAAAGATGTTTTTAGTGCCCTCAAAGTCACCTGGAGTTTCTGTGGAGGGGAGGACTCTGCTCTCCCCTGTAGGGGTTTTTCCAGCATTGCCCATATCAGTGGTGTAAGTAACAACTTCTGCTTGTTCAATAATGCACCAATGGGACTTTTTGAACTTGTTCAAGCAAGTTCAGTTTTTTAACGGCATTTAGGTACCACCGGTTTTCTTTGCAAGTAAGCTCTTAAGCTCCTTTAGCTGTCTGAGACCAAGTTACCAGCTCCCATGGGGACTGTGTATGAAGGACCCTTGGGACATAGGGGAGTCTTAGCCCTACAATAAGATACGGCTGAGTGGGTCGCCCTGGGGCAGCTGGAAAAGCAAACCCACGTGAAGCAGCTTTCAGCTACGTGCAGGACCAGCATGGTGGGCTGCAGACATGGGCCTTGCTTGTGGACACCAGATTTGGGATCTATGAGGGTTTTTTTGTAAAGCTGGAGGGTGGTGAGAGCTTGGCTCTATCATCTGGGCCTGAGAAAGCTGTATCTTGCATCCTTAAAAAAATCCAGCAGTTGAAATAAATACAAAAAAAAGAAGGGCTTAGCATGCAGTAATGCCCACCGAGGCATATGGGCATCATCTTGGAGGATGTTGTAAAAGGCCTCCGGGGTGAAATGTTGCGATGGGGATGGTGAACCCTCTACTGTGCTCCCAGCCTTTCCATGGGAGCAGTGCAGCCCTGTGCTAAGCTGAGCTCCCAAGGGATGAGAGCATCGAGGACTGACTATGAGTCCTTCTTGACCGGACCCTATGCTCATGGACATTAATTACAACTAGTCTACATTAAACACTGAAAGCTAAATGCTAACCCTTGCAGGTCTCCATCCTGGGAAACCTCCTGTTGACACAGATCCATCACCTCAACACTCCCCATCTACCAATGTTTTAGAGCAAATGATGTCTTTCAGACACCTGTCCCTACAACGGGAAAATCCTGTCCTATAGATAGCCAATACTAGAAAGATATAGCATATCCCAAACCACTTTTGAGTAATATCCTTGGAGCCCTGATTGTCTGGAAGGGTTTTATAGTCTAAATATCATGCCTGGGCCCCTGGAACAGGAGTACAGGCATCCAGCAACTTGGCAGGTAACAAATCTGTGTGCTTCGAAAGGCGGATGTCGTCATTGCTTGGCTTCATGGCACCAGCACCTGGCTTGCTGGAATCAGTTTATGTCTGCCTTTCCTCTCCTGGCTCTTTGGAGGGATCTGATGACTGATCTCACTCAGGTGTCATCCCCACTCTGCAAATCCTACATTTCTTTTCACCTGCAGGGCCCCATGGATGTTTGCTTTCTTCTGCCTCGGGCTGGTGGCATTGTGCTCCTGTCGGCATGGGGTCTTCACAGACCTTAGATCCAACATTTGCAGGTGGAAGAGGCTCTCTGTGCCTTGGTGCTGGTCCCAGCTCCAGGAAAGATGTACCCTGGGGCAGGACCCATGCTGGGCTGAGCGGGACAGAGGGTCTCTGCCATGGTGTGCCAGGGCTCGGGCCCCACCGCCCACTCCTGGCGTGCTACAGTGCTTTCTCCTTTCTTCCCTTCAAAAAAGGTTGATTTGGTTGTTTTGCAAACCTTTGTCAAATGCCTTCATTTTTTCCCCATGAAAACTGAATTGCCCCCCCCCCAATATTTCAGCAAACTTGAATCAGAAAGCTTTCTCTTTTTTTTTTATTTTATTTGAAAAATCTCTTTAAAAAGTCCTCTGAAAAATTCTGCTTTTCAATCCAAAGTTGTTTTTTTTTCCTGGAATATTCTTCAATTTTCCTTATACAACGGAGCATATCTCTCCCGCCTCCCCTCTAAAAATAGTCTGTAAAGAAAATAAAGAATCTATTTTGGGGTTGAGCAAAGCCATCGATCCGTCCCAACAGAAACTGCTGCATACTTCTCAGTTCTCCAAAGAAAATCTTTTTTTTTTTTCCTTTTTGTCCCATGGTTTTCCCCCTTTGTTCCATGAGGTCGACTTGGGACAATTCCTCCCCTCCCCAGTTTTCAGTATTACACAAGTGGACCAGAAAAAACAGCCATTCAGCTGCTCTAACCGCAATCTAAATGAGAATGAGAAGATATTTCAGCTGTTTCTCTTGGTTTCCATTTTTCTCAGTTTCTGGCTCAGTAGCTCCCAGAACCTATTACACTAATTGTTCTTTTCCAAAATCCGACTGTCAACAAAAGGCAGGGAACCAGTCTAACATTTTCAACTGGAATTTCCACTACTTTGGTTTGTTCCTGGCTTTGATTTTTGCAAACTTGTTTGCCCTCCGAGAAGTTTGACATTTTGTGATATTTCCCAAACTTAAATTTGGTCTCATAAACTCTTCATCTGACAAACACGAAATCCGTTATCACAAGCAACGTTTCACGGTGGGGCAGAAACAAGTGTCTCCCTCATTATATTGTTTCCAGTCCATGATGAGATAATTAAAGTGTTTATGTGAAGCTATAAGGGAATCAGTATGAGGTCAAGCCAACTGTGTGAACTCTTCAGTGCAAAACCACCTTCTCGGGTTTCCACAGGAACTTTTCTTTCACAAATATGCTTAATGCCTGCCCCAAATGTCCCTTCTCCAGCCAAAATTTATCTTATACATGCAATGCACGTTGTCAGAGGGAATGCTTGTCTTTTTTCAAGACAATTGTTTGTCAATATGTTTTTCCAGCGTTCTCCTACTTGGAAGGGCCTATCTCAGCAGCACTTTAACTGGTTGGTTGTATCCAGGACAGTGAAACATATTACATGTGGTAGAAACAAGAAACTAGTATAATGACATCTTTGTATTATGGGTCCTGAATTGTTTGAGAGTTATTGAATAAAGTCAAATCAGTGTTTATCTACATTTTTTATCACCCACTGGTAGACTAGGCTTGCAGTCAATAGAATAAATCAGGTGCTTAAAATTAAGGACGTGCTTAAGGGCTCTGTTAAAATACAGCCTAAATGCTACCGCAGATTGAGGAGGGACTTAAAATTTTCCTAGTAGTGAGATATGGGAGTGGGATATGGAAACCTCTTCTTGGATTTAACCCAGTCAAGACCAAACTAAACCCAAGTGAAGCCCTTTTTAAATATTTTGTTCCTATTTCCCTTCAAATTTCTCTTTTCCTCTCTATTCTCTCCTCTAGTCTAAGGGCTTTGATAAAATGGAACAAATAAAAAACCACGGTAATTGTTTGCAGCACTGGGGAACTTTTCTCTGACGTGTCCCAGAGCTTCTGCTGCGAGGCGGCGGGAGCCAGGCGCTGGCAGCTGGTTTCACTTTAGAGCCATGTATGAAGCTCGCAGCTAATGCAGTTGTTACACGTTTACAAACCCCTATTGCTCTGGAGCTCTGTCTTTGCACCCGCCTTGACACCAGCCTGATTTTTCTCCCAGTCTGCTGAGTTTTGGGTTGGTTTTCTTTTTTTTTCCCTTTTTTTCCTTTTGTTTTTTTTTTTTTTTCTTTTTGTTCTTTGCAGAACGAGTAAACATGTTTCCACAAGCAGGAATAAGGCCGTGGACACTCCTGGCTGGTGCTCTCCCTTTGCTACCACTCCTTCATGTGTCTAAGTTTAGCAGGGGGTCCAGGAGCTAAAATGGAAAGCACATGGTTTTGTGACTTTACAATTGAAATAAAGAAATCTAATATGACAGAAGAAGCATGTTGTTTATGGAACTACGGATTTCAGTGAAGGACATCCCTACCAAATCATAATTAAAACTACCATAATGACCTCCAAGTTTCATTTGTTGGGCTGGGAGGGAGGAAAATACAGATATTTTCAGTGGGTTCTGCTGAAACAATTTATGGAGACCCACAGCTGGTTTTAATGTGCTGATGAGCTGGGAAAACAGTCAAAATTGTGCTCCAGTCAAGTGACTGTGTAATATCTGGGGGCAGAACCAGACCAAAATCTCTGTCATTTTCTTTAATCTAATGAATAGTGTTTTGTAACTGAAAAACATAATTGCTCTGCACATATGTTACATGCACACTTCACTAATAAAATCCACAGTGCCACCAGTGGAACAAATGAAAACACTTTTAGTCCGATTTATTTAACTCTCTTAATTTTTTTAAAGACTTCTTTGGCATAAACCAAATATTTGGCATGAAAACCTCCAGCAACATTTATGCAGGCTATAGGGAGAAAATCTGTGTTCCTTAGAATAAAAAGAATGGATTTTTTTGCAAGAAAAGACATTTTAACAAAATTATTTTCTACCTTTTAAAATACATTTTAGGTTTTTCACTGGAGTTGCCTTTGAAGTCAAAGATACAAAACCAATCAACTTTAAAATTAGCACATAAAATTAATGATTGCTGGAGTTGGCAGGCTGACTGGAAAACCAGGACTCTTCTGGCATTTTCATTTGGAAAAACTTCAAAGCTACTGCCTGGGTTTGACATTAGAAGCAAGAGCTGAAGAGTGAGGGAGAAAAGAGGAAAATGCCTCCCAATATCAGGTGCAGAGCAAATTTCAATGGACAGAAAACCCCATGCTGTTTGCAGTCTCAGTCTTGGGGACATCACTTAAAGCAAATCTTGCAAACCTCTGAGTATGAGATTTCATTGGTTGTTCATTTGCTGGAGTTTTGGTTTGGGTTTCGTTTTTTTGTTGTTGTTTTCTTTACCATTTATAGATGGAGGTAAACAAGGGTATGGTTTTGGGGGAGCAATGGAAGAAGCCACTAATACGATCATTCATAACAAATCAGTAGCTGTACCTACCCTAGAAGAAATACACATATATAGGAATGACCAGTTTGTCTTAAGAAGACACTGTTGTATTTGGCTAAACTTGCTTAAAAATCTGAAAGCTGTTCTTTCTCTGCAGAGGCTCATATTTGATCACCTACCCTGAGACCAGCCCCAGCATTTTATTGTATTTTTTGGTTGTCCCAGTAAAATAAAGCAAAATTTTCTGGGGAGCAAAGGACAAAAATTTACCTACTTTATACCTTCATTAGTGGAAAATTAAGTTTTCCCTCGCCTATGAGAAGCCAGCCGAGTGTGGGGTTGGTGATGGAAGACAGCTGCAAACAAATGTGTTGAGTGAATTAATGTACTGTGTGACAGTGGAAAAAGAGTTCAGCTCTGCAGGAAGGATTTGGTATCACACGGGTTGAGCAAGGCTCAGAGAAGGACAGTAGAGACTGTCTGCAAGTTCAGCTACAAACTGTGCGTTAGTACTTAAAAAAGAAGGAAAGGATGTCATGAGAGAGAGGAAAAAAGAAAGAAAATATGCATTTGGAGCAGCAAAATTGGCAAAATGTGAGTTGCTGTAAGTTGGATTCTTGTTTTCTCGAGTGGATTTGGCTTCAAAAGTAATTAGCTTCTTGTCACATGCTTGGGCAGTCATGCCAAACCGTTCAACAACACATTATTTTTGTCATTGCACAAAAGGTGATATTGAGCCCAGAATAACTGTTTCTATTTATGACTTTGGCTTTTGGCCTAAGCTCAAAGGAAGTGAAAAAAATAATGATATCCTTTTCTGAAGGTCTTGGGGCACTTGAGTTTCAGATGTTAGTGTGCAAGAAAGTTTACCAGGGTCTCAGTGTCAATAGTAAAGCTGGCTTCCCAATAGCTTTATTTGGGTTGTTTGGCTGTTCACTGGGGAGAAAACCCAGTGGAGAAACCACGTGGGATCAGGAACTGAGGCCACAGTGATTCCTTAATCCTACATCTACCAAAGCCTTTTCTAAGGTGTCAGCAACTTCAGGAGGAAGAGGAAGACTCAATAGCCAAGACTTTGTGCACGCTACAACCCCTCCAGCTCTAAGAGCTATTCCCATCCCGTTGAGGCACTGTCTCAGGAATGTTCCTTTAACACCCCAGGAAAATATTTTGGTCCCTTAATGTGTTGGCACAACACACCAAGAAGGGTGACAAGTTCCCTCCTGCTAAAAGAAATTATTGTTTAACCTGAATATTGATTAAGCCAACAAATCATGCTGGCCAGGGTGCAATAACCAAAGAGGTACCCACAGGGATAGACAGCAGGTAAAAGAGGGCTTTTGCTTGCAGGGAAATAGAGAGCATGCGAAGGGTGGACATATATGTGGAAATGGATTTAATAAACACCTGCTGAGTCCCTCTCCTACTTCCCTGCCTGTAAATATCCACCGAGGTATTTTAATCTTGATGTTTTTAATAATACAAGAAAATCTTATTAATAATTGCATTTTGGAAGGTTTCTGCTTAGTCAACTCCAGGGCAACAGTTTAACTTGACACAACAGTGTTTGCTTTAAATTGTGTGGACCGTGCCAGTCCATGGGGTGACTCATTTGCTGGCTAATTAACAAATGTCTAATGTAAATTTAACATTCACTTCGACTTACATTCCTGCAACCCAAACTTCTTTTTGATTGGGGTAGCTGCAAGTGGAAACCAAATATTTTCGTTGGTGGAGCTGAGGGGATGGCATATGCTGCTCGTTTAGATTTCCATTTCCTTTGCATCTTTTCAGGGGCTGAAAGTCAGGCGTTAACATTTCTGAATACAAAGTCATTTTTGTATGAAAATTTGCAAATAAACCCCCAAGATCTTCTAGTACTACTAAAACCTAAACCCCCAATTCTTTTGCAGAAAGAATGTGGTGTATGAGGTTCCCCTATTCCTTCTTCCCAAATTTCCTGGTAAATAAATACATATCCAGTTTGGCTTTAAGATGCTTTCGTATCGTTCCTACGCTGAGCATCCCTCAGCTGACTGTGAGCTGAAGAGCCAAGCCAAGCCATTGCTCAAGGGAGAGGTGCTTTGGCTCCCAGTCACCTCTCTGCTTTGTGCGATGTCCCCGTTCTCCGAGACGGTGCATCACTGTTTTTTTCAGACATTAACGTTTCTGGAATACGGCAACACTGACTGCAATGTAAACAGGATCATAACTTTCCCGATGGCCCACGTAAGAAGATAAACAACTTAATCCTGCAAACAGACAACCAGGCTCCTGCAGCCTATCAGCAATACACTCGCCAGTGGCTGCATTACTGGGAAATGCTGGGTAAACAGCAACGGAGATGAAAAGCGAGATACTTGTGAGGGTTTGAAGGAGCAAGGACGAGGTCTGAGGCTCACGTGACACCATGCAGAAATAACGTGGGTTCGGATGACTCTCATCATCGGGCTGTGTGCTGCAAGCCCTGCCTGCTGCTTGGGGAGCTGGTGCTCGTGGCTGCAGACCGGCTGCACACCTTCCAGCCATTTGCCTTTGCTTCTTGAAGGGTCCCTGGGTGGGCATAACAGCACGACTCGGTAGGAAGGGAACATGTCCACGTTGCCTTTTAAATGCCTTTTACCAGCATTTCCTGGCAAAGCCCTGGAACAGATTTGAATGGCCTCAGGAGGTGTCTGGAGGTGACAAACCCAGCCACATGCAGAGCCTGTGCAAGGCCACGTGTGGGAACCGTGCACCTCTCCTAGAGACTTCCACCCTCTTCTTTAATACCTCCCGCATGTCATTGGGTTCGACTCCCAGGACTGAATGAGATGGGTTTCTGGCTTTGACACCCACCCTAAATGTTGCAGCAAGAGCTTCTTCAGTTTTAAGGCTGGAAAGCCCATGGCGAGAAGCCATCATTTCAAATGTTTTTGAAAGTGGACGGTCGCAATGTCATGGAACATTCTAGCATTAATGTCCTACTCCGACTGGCTAGCTTTTTTTCTTGCCCCTTGTGGGGAAATACTTTCTTAAGGGAGCTGGATTTTGGGAAGCCTGTCCCAGGAAGCATGAGACAAGGAGCTCAGACCTCTCCATGGTAGTTCTGCCACTTCTGCTGCTTTGCTTTGCAAGTTTGGAAAGGTGGCATAGACCCTTTTCCTCAGCTTCCAGCTCAGCAAGGCAGAGCAAGGACTGCTGAAGGCCATCAGGGGCTGCTGTGAAGTGCAATTAAGTCACGTTCCTAAAGGGCTTGGAAATCATCTGATGAAAGCCATATGCTGATATTGGGCTCATCTAACACATGTTTGATTTCAGGATTATTTGGAAATGACCCAGCAGAGAGAGAGAGGGCTTGTGACGACTCTTGACAAATGCCTGCAGAGGATCAACCATCAGCCTGTTTCTCCAGGAGAGAGATCCAGGCGCATCTGAGGGGATTTATTTTAGAAATCGCACTGTAATCTCTCAATAACATCATTCCAATGTGATTTCCAGCATGTCCTTGCTACAGCTTTGTTTCAATGAGATGCAGAGATACTCTGAAAATGGTGGGGTTTTCACCCTATTTTGAAATCTCTTGGTGATGTAAATGCACTTTTCACTTAGTTTTGTTGAAGGTTTGGGCCAGGCCTGTGGGTTGAGCTTGGAAAATCCAGGTTTTGCTCTGAATTTTGCAGCTCAGTCCTGTTGTTGAAACTGTCTGGAAGAACGGCACAAAACATTGATGGGTGCTTTCTCTCGTGAGGGATGCAGAGCCATGAGACATCATCTTGTTTTGTTAGCTGGCAAGGGGACCTGTGCTCTACCTGTGTGTATTTATGTTTGCTGCTCTATGGGCTGGATGTATACATAAAATATTTTTGCCCCTGTTGTATGTACATCCACCTTGGTGAGGCTGGAGCTGAGCAAAACCAAGCAATGATGTTTTTTTGCAGCTTCCAAAACCAGAGTGCCCTATTCAGATGAAAAATTCATACCGTCGTTAGTACTGAATGGTGTCTTCTTGACTCTCCTGTGCTCCCTCATGGCACAGGGAAAGCTATAGAAAGTAAATTGGCTGGCTCTTGAAAAGCATAAATGAGAGGAACTGGCTGTGGGGAGAGGTTTCTGAGTCCTGTTACGGTTCGAGAAGGAGTTCAAACACTTCGTTCTTCAGCTGCTGGAGATAAAAGTCCTGGTACATTCAATTCCCACTTTCTGCTGCTGCCAATAAGCAGGGGGGCTTCTTCCTCAGCCTCTTACCACTGCAGAAATAACAGAGATAAAGCAAGCAAAATAAATAAATGCTTTGTGGCTAGAATAGATAATAATTTCACCAGCTGAATATTAAAATATCAAAGCTCAAGGAAAGGATATATAATTATGGGCCTTTGAAGTTCAATAAAGGTCTGTTTCATCAACATGGTAGCTAGTATTTCAAATGCAAAGACAGAATGATAATACTACACTGGCATTTCGGACCCACAGAGGATATGTTAGGAGAAGAAGGAAGTCCTTTAAGACAGAAGCCATTTAGACTGTGGCTGATTAATTATCCTACCCCAAAATGATCTGTCCCTGACAGGAGAGTGTTGCTCAGCATCATTTCTCTCCATTTTACTCCTGCCATATTTCTGATTTTTTTTAAGAAGGATTGTTTGGCCCAGTAAGAACAGGTAACATGCAACACTGAAATGAAGGGACTCTTATAAGCTTAGTTATGCTGGAAATATCCCCAGATAAAAGAGAAGATCTAAATTCTCCAGTCCAATAAACTGTGGCTGACCTTTTATTTGTTTGATCCCAATTTCTAAACCAGGGCCAGGATTAAAAAGCTTAGCAACATTTCTGGGTGGCGCAAGTTTTTAACTTTGACTCCACCCTATGGCAGGTAAAGAAAAGTCAGCCTTGAGAACTCTTACACAGGACATAAGGTCCTGAAAAAACTTAGGTTAAGAGAAATCACCTTATTTTCCCTAGGCCAACTCTGAGACCTAGAGGCACTGCCTGATGCCTGCCAGGCTTGTGGGACCTGCAGCGGCGATGGCTTCAGCTGTTTCCCACACTGCATTTCCCAGGATGCAGGACAGCACCTGGCACATCATTGGGGGTGAGCCCTGGCTTATACAAGGGCTGGGGGGGGAAGATGTTGGGTTCCCAAAGGCACCGTGCCAGCTTGGGTAGGGGAAGGAGACCTTTTGAAGGAAAGTTGTAAGATATACAGCAAGGTATGCTTTTTATTTTTTTATTTTATTATTATTTTTGGCGACACTGTTAAAGAAAGGTGTTTCACTGTGATCACAATGAAATAAAAAATGTTCTTTGCTGAGGATGTACTAGGTTGAAAGAAAAGTTGTTAAAGCCAAGTGAAGCTTTATGAGTGCCAGCAGTGTTTATACCATGCGGTTCTTGTACTTAGAAAGAGTTTACTACATTAAGGTTATTTTATTTTTTAGTAGACTGTCATCACATTTGGATACATTTTCCACTTCAAATTAACATCCAGTCCAGTTTTGTGGTTGGGGAAAGACAAGCAAGAGCCCTCAGCTACATGGCAGTGGAAGAGGAGCTTTTATTTGAGGGTAGGGATGTTGAATGACCCCACAGCTTCCTGTTAGTGTTTTAATAGCAGGACTTTTCCACCTGGTCTTGGCTAGAAAGTCAAACTTGTATGCTTGTGTGGAGACCTAGTAAAAGTGTCAGAAGAGTGTACCGTATCCGATTTCCTAGGTAAAGTGTGTTATATAGCTTTTTGGTTCAAAGTGGGAATCAGCCTGTGGGGAGAAAATGGTCTTTTTCAGCATACTTTGCATGCATGGGAGGTCTTGAACATGATGTTTCAAACTTCACGGTGCGATATAAAAGAAATGAAAGTTTCCAAATGAGGCAGTTTATTTTGCTTTTCAGCATGCATGTGCAGTGGCTGTGCAGTAGATGGAAGGGTTACGTGGTGATTGGAAGAGGCCAATTAAGCAGTCATCTTGGATGACTCCTGTTTGCTTGACTACTTAGAACAAGAGAGCTTTACAGCACGTCCCATGCCTGCTGGTTTGCCTGAGCCCAGCTTGCACACGAGTGCAGGAAGGTGAAGGTGTCCGCCTGCACCACGGCGGCAGCGTGGCCATGCCGAGGTGCGGCAGCGCAGCTTTGCTGCTTAGCGTCGGTGGGGCTTGGAGGAGCTGGAGGTTGAGGGCAGCCTTTTTGCCAAGTGTTTTACAATGGTGAAACATAATCCTTCAGATTAGTTCCACTTTTCATTTGGCCTGGTTTCATATCAACACTCGGCGGGTGGGGGAAAAGTGTTGTCTCAGCACAAAGAGGGAGCTTTGGAGAAAGGCACAAATGGGTTTCTCCCAGCTACACTCCGTGGGGACATGTCCTCTCTTTGTCTGAGGCTGATCCAGGTGTGTTTGTATTGCACAACGTAGATTTCCTTTCTGCCCTGCTCAAACAGTGAGCAGTTTGCAGAGTTGAAAACTGGTATCTCTTGTTACGCTGTTCAGTGCAGGTCCTTGATGTGACCGAGCCTTTGGGTGCTACTCTAAAGGAGTAGTGACAACTTTTGTCCTTACTCCAGTGAACGTTTCCATCAATGGTTTCCGAGCTGGCATGCCCTGCTGATCAAAACCATCAAGCATTTGAGGCTGGGAGGCTCTGCTGCTCCTAACGCAACAGGGCTCTGCTCCTTGGCATTTCTCAGAGCACCTTGGTAAAATAAGTGTCTGACTTCTGAAGAGCTCACTGCATCTAAAAAGACTCTTGCAAAGCCCTTGCTGTCACCCAAATTCAGTGATGGTTTGAAGATTCTGAATATCTTGTTATATGTCAGAGTGAACTTCCCAGGGGTCAGAATTACACTTTAACCAAAAAGGTTAAACTTGAGATTGGGTTTCTTTTGCAAGTTGGTTTTTGTGTCTGCACGAGGGTTGGGAATATGTGAGTGAGCATTAGTCCTTGCTTGGATGCTCCTGTGCTGCATGGCTGGGGGGTTGCTCATTGCTGGACTTGATTTCTCTTGAGACATGTTGCTCTGGTTCCCTTCCTGCTTTTTCCTGCTGCTGAATTTGAGGAGTCCTCTGGAGTGCCCTTTGGTGTTGGCCAGATGTGGATGACAAATGGGGTCACCCCAACTTTGAGGTTGGCATGGGCTGACCCTGGCAGCCTCCTCTCTGCATCCCTCTGCACAAGCCACATCTGTCCGTCGAGGATGCAACATGCAGGGGGCTGCAGGTCCCCCTGGGAGAGCCTCTTCATCCCCACACCATGAGCTCGTCAGCTCTGGCCGGCCTCTGGGGGTTTTCACAGAAGACGAAGTCATTCGGGAAGTGCCACAAATTGAAACTAGTATTATTAAAATGAAATCTAAATGAAATCGTAATATAAGAGAAATAGCAAACAAGGATTTCCTCTCTTCTATGGTAGAACTGGCAATTTAAATTAAAAAAAGTGGAAATCAGTGAGTGATATACATTTCAATGGGGAGTCAGAGTGTCCTAGTTGTGCTAGAAAGGCATTTGGCTGCAGATTCAGCCCCTTAGACTTTTCTCTCTGTGTAGACCTTTTTTTGTCAGTCAGCTGCTTCCACTAAACCACTTTAAATGAAGTCTTGGTCAATGTCAGAGTCGAGATCTGTTTTATAGGGATGTATTTGTGGAAGAGCATCCAAATACCTGCCTCTGAACTTGTCAGTTATAACTATATTCTCAGCAGACGTTGAAAGCCATAAACCTCATGCTGAGGGCTTTGAATATCACTTAAGAGCTTAAGCCATGTTCTTGGAATGAGTTTATGAGAAAAACCCGGAGGGACTCAGCAGCGGGCACGGGGAACTGGATCTCTCCTTTCTTTCTTCTAGCTGGGAGGAATGAATCTCCATGGATAGAAATGCCAAAGCCTTTTCCAAAGAGGGCAGCACTTACCTTTCAGGAAAACGCCAGAAAATACTGGAAAGCCAAATGTTGTCTCAAGCTAAGATCAACATGATGGAGTGAGA
Organism: Harpia harpyja; assembly: GCF_026419915.1. Classification (NCBI taxonomy): domain Eukaryota; kingdom Metazoa; phylum Chordata; class Aves; order Accipitriformes; family Accipitridae; genus Harpia; species Harpia harpyja. Next base: position 40,545,418 of record NC_068950.1, read on the forward strand.
GGTAGGATGGCTTGGTCAGAGCTATGGGGGAAGCACTTTCTGCATGTTAAAACAGCTCATTAAAACCAAACTAATTGCTTGGCCCTCGAATTATCTAATAGCTGGTTGTCCTTTCTTCAACTGGCTCTGTTCCCTTTCTGACACCACAGACAAGAGCAAGCATGCAACTCTGATTTAGAAATGTCAACGTGGTTTAGGTTAGGGAGTGTTTGTAATAATTATGAATTGCCTTTACAGTTTGTTTGCTTTCCATAGCAATTGTGAGAAGACAGCAGCTGACAGCTGTGGAAATTTCTAGTGTTGTTCCCCTAGTATAGAACAACATGGATCTAATTAGTGTGTACCAGCAGCACCGTATTATTAAATTAATAATAATTAGAAAGCGATTTGCACCTGTGCTAATGTAACACTACTTATCCTGAAGTGTGTTATATCATTAAGTGCTTCAAGTCTCTAATGACACCGGCTTTACAAATGGGAAAATTGTGGCGAGAGTCGGAGGCTTTCCCAAACGGGCAAAACTACCAGTCGAAGGGGAAATTCTTTCCTGTGCAAAGCAATAAGGGTTGCCTAATGCATGCAGGCTGTGGTGGCATAGGCACCATATATATATGTATATATATGTATATATATGTATGTATGTATTTACAAAAAATACCCAAGATCACTATATTAAATAACTTTTTTTGTTTTTCCTCCAAAAAAAAAGGTGCATGGGGAGGGAAGCAGAGTTATTGAAAATAAAGCAGAGACTGTCTGGGCTATTAACAGATTCTGTTAGCACTGTGCAAGGCAAACACTGTGATTTTTAACAGATCAGCCAAGAGGTTTGCTGTCAAAAAATCCTTTACAGACCTACTAGGATTCCTTTTGCCCTTTAAGCAATAGTGGAATAGAGATGTGTATTGAATTGATATGCTGTGTTAGGCTTGGCTGTTGTAGAGTGATTATGGTTGATACTTTTTGAGGAAGTAGATGGACCATAAGGAAACATGTTGGAGTCTAAACTATACCGCATCCACACAAAATATTTGCTGTGGTTGAGTTTATGCCACTTGAAACTTGACTCTTTCACTTAATTTCTATTTATTTTTTGCATTGTTGATGGGAGGAGACAGCAACATCCCTCCTTGAAGATTGTGTACCGTTCTTGGAAACACAAAGGAAATAGACTTTTACCAGGGTGACGCCATTTATTATTATTACTCCTAGTTATTTATTTTTATTTTAGTGGGATAGAGAAGGCCAACCGGGGTCAATCCGACTGTGTGAGGCATCTTATAGGAAAAGATGGCCCCTACCTCAGCAACAAATGCAGTTCAGCAAAGTGCTTAAGCACAGATTTAATTGTAACCACATGCATGAGTCCCTTTGATGCTGCATCATATCGGAAGCTGTGATACAAGACAACAATTAGGCGTATTGAGCAATTATACGGACCACAGATAGAAAGGGGAGCAAAGAGCTGAGAGGACACGCATTTACACAGGCCAAATAAATAAAATATGATGCCCTTTTTCCTATGCTACCCATGGATCTCTGCTTTGTCTGTGAGGAGGCAGGAGGTCGCTAGATCAAAAGTAGCCCATGTAATCTCATTAGACCCCTTGCTCAACCCGTAAGCATCTTAAGTACTATCCCATGGTAGTCAAAGGAAGCAGACATGGAGATATGGATGGCAGTGTGATCAGGATTGCGGACTGAAAGCACCTTGGCCATGTGTAAGCACTGGTGTAGCTGGTATTGTCATTCTTAATCCCCAAAGTGGAGGTGATGGTTGAGTATCTCACACTGAAGCTACACCTAGTTCTCCAGCAGAGGTGGAATTGCTCCACAGGTCAGCATCTCTAGCTAGCTTTAATTTGGTGAGTTTGTGACAGTGTCAGCAAATTGCTGGTACTCCCTTGTTCACCAGCTTTGAGTGTATTCTGTTAAAAGGGACAACCTGCATACATGAACTTCTTCCATGCACTTTTGAAGGTGGTGAACAGCAGAGTAGCCATCTGGCATTTCTGTGCATCAAGCTGAACTAGAACAGATTGCTAACATCTTCCACTTGTGGATCTCAATTTTGCAACTGTCTGCATTCGCTTGTGATGTAACGTTTTGCTGGGAGAAAGTTATTCCAATCTTGTGTGTTTTGTAACAGATATTGCTGCACTCGTAAATCACCGCTGAGTGACTGCCTGCTCGGATGTTAGATGGAATTGCTATTACTGCACTCAGTGCATGCAGTATACCTGATCAGTGCTTAAGGTTGGCCGAAGCCTCTGAGAACATCTGCCCATCATTAACTGAAGGCTTTCAAATCTCTTTTTCCTTTCCTGCTTTTCTCATTGTATGAAGACCAGAGGAAATGGTGATTTTTGCAGAAGCTATTTGTCCTTTGTGAACCCTCTTTGAATGAACTAATGTGCTTTACTACATGCGCAATGAAACATCAACACGGTGCCATCAAAGGGACAGATTCTGCCCTCAAATGAGTGAGTGGGCAAGAAACTATGAGCTCTGCACATGTGTCTGATAGCCTTATGTGTCTCATCTGTGAGGCATTGGACTTGGAGGTGTAAATCTGTAGGCTCAGTGCTGAGAATCTGTCCTGCAGTATTTATGGCTGTTGTTTAACTTTAATCTCAGCCATTCATTTGCTTCCTGGTTCTCATATAATTAGAACATATTAAACAGGAGCCAACCACAAGAAATATAAAAGGTTAACGCAGTTAGGAAATGTCAGTGGAATGAATACAGCTCACTAATTCACGGGTTCTTTCCATAAATATTTCCACCAGCCAAAATATTGACTTTAACCTTTTCCATCTCCTGCATGTAAAGCTTTGTATTCCCTTGTCGCAGCAACAAATACCTCAGAGTGTGCAGATGGTGCCCAGCACAGGGCAAGCGGTTAGCGTGCAGTTATGGTATTAATTAAGTGGCAGACTCAGATTTCACGATGGTAAGGCACACCCAGAGATGGAAAACTTGGACATAACGAAAAAGAGCAATGTGTTGTAGTGGGGAATTGCAGAAATTGTTTAGGACAACAGTTTGGAGCTGGTCCAGCAAACATCTAACCCCCAAATGTTTTGCTGTGAATAGCACAAATGTTTGGATGTTTGGACTGAGAAATGTCCTGGGTCACTGTCCTCAGCTGCTGGAGAAGTCCACATCTTGGATCTTATTTCATAAATTGGTCAAGACCCATCTTAAAAGTAGTTTATATTCTCTTAACCCCAATTCCTGTAGTGGAAGGTGGTTCCATCACCTCCTGACTCTAGTGATTTGAAATCTTTTTTGGTTTTGGTGCCTGCTGCCAGCTCAGGGTTCCTGAGCACCCTGGCTGGGCTGGGCTGCACGTGTCATGGGGAGATGACAGGCATGATTTACTACTGACGTCCCATGGTCTGAGCTTCATTCAAGAAAGTAGCAGCTCCTACCTGTGGCTGTTTCATGCTGAAATTTCTCCTCTGTCCAGACTTCTTCAGGATGCTAAATGAAAGGGGACCCACTCCTGTTTTCCTTGAATCCCTACCAAACTCCTGCCTGTTTGAGAATGAGAGATAAATCCTTCAGTGGGTCTGTAGTACTAAACCCTAGCAGCTGTACTCGGGGTTAACTGTCCCCTGGGCTTTTCATGTGTGCATGGGGCATGGTTGCCTGCACAAAACACGTTATTCCCTTAATCTGCTTCCCTATGTGCTACCTGTGGTTTCAGCTGATAAGTGTTCTGGATGTTTTCCTCTGGACCATCTCATAAAACCAGCATGTGCTATTATAAAGCAGTGGGCTGCATCTCAGAAATGCAATCGGTCCGTTATACCACTGAGGGCTGGAATGCAATATTCTCCATAGAGTATTTTTTGGTAGATTTTTGTATCTAGCAGCCTGGTGGGATGCCTGCACATCCTGAGAGCAGGAACTAGATGTATTTGTGTCAGAAGATACGAACGATAAATTCACATTATGCTACCTGTGCTCTAATGAAACTCAAAAGTGCTTTCCAGGATTACCTCTGCTAAGGAGGTGGGTAGTGCCTGGAAGGATGCTGAGTATCTCTGCCACCTTGCTTATACCAGAAGCAGTACGTCGTGCTGGGCTAGGAGTCCGCACTAGATAACTAGCTTTGAGATGTGAGATAGATACCTATATGTTTTTAACTCAAATACAATACCAGTCTGTTATGGCTTTGTGTGTCCTGTTAACTCACTTGGAGCTGGCTGGGGGACCTGTGCAGCGTGCTGTTGGGCTATGCAGATTTTGGAGGTCCTACCCACCCCTTCTACTCTTTCACCGGTGTTTGCTGGGATTATTCCATTCAGAGAATTTTATCCTGTAGTTTGGCTTTATAAAGTAAATGAGATTAAGTGTTGCTTAAAGCTAAGCCTTTGCCTAAGCACTGCCCTGAATTAGATGAGAACCCACAGACTGCAGAGAACCGAGGAGGACTCACTTCGTGGTGCTCTCATTACTTATCTTTTGTCCTGTCTTATGTTCAGTTACCTGGGTAAATGTTCCCCTCCATTGCAAGGCCCGGTTGCCCAGGCACTGGTATTTGTGTGGTGATTGGTTTTTTTTACTGAGCAGGTATGCTAATTTGAACAGGGTGTATAACTGAAGAATACAAAGTAAAGGAAGCCAAAATAAAATGCATCACCTGGTAGAGCGGTGGGAATCACCGGGCTGTGGGTGGAGCAGCCGGCACGAGGGCTCGGAAAGGAGGTTCCATCAAAACTGCGCATCCCCACAATGACAAAGGATTAGAAAGTGAAATCTGAGCTGTACACCACCACTGCTGAAAGGCAGCACTCCTGTAATAATGCTAATTTTAGGCACCACCAGGAAAGAGAAAGAAAGAAAGAAAATGCTGCCTTTTGACCCAGCCGCAATGGCTCTAAACGGAAATAATGTATGCAGCTGCGGTGTCATGCTGCAGTGCAGTCAGCGCCTTGCTTTTAAGCTCACTGCAGTTTATGCTGCTGTTGCACTGAATTCAACTTTCAGTAAATATAAAGAGTGCCTAGTTTCCTGTAGCACTGACTATATAAATCTGGGTTCAATATACATGTGGGTGTATATAGACTTACTGTATCTTTAACACCAATTCACAGCACTTGTGTAATAATGGGCTCATGACAGAAATCAAGATTTGCCTTTGAATGAATATATCTTTTATAAAAGGAACCACAGTGAAGCAGCCCAATGAGACATGCAGTTGGTTTTTTATAAGGTTTTATACTGCTTTCATCCTCCTGGGATGTGTGTGCTTCCCATTAGTGCATTCCCTACCACCCCTGCCATCTGTCACAAGTGATTTGCTCTTTCTCATCTTATCTCCCCCAGAGGAGAACTGTTTCTGAACAGAATTCAGTTCTTTTTTATTTTTGTAGGGTTTCTAAATTTCCTTGCAAGTACCCCCTGCTCACTGCTTATGCTGGGGAAAGCAAGGCTAAAGATGCATCCCTTGCTCTGGCTATGGGAGCAGGTGGCATCCGTGCCCTGATGAGATGCAGGGTGGCATTGGCACCTGGGGATTTTTGCACGTAAAGAAGCATTCCCAGATCTTGCCAGGACCTTTTAAAGCTTCTGGTCCTGCTGTTGTTCACCAGTTTAACGGGTCAGAGGCAATCAAGGCATCCTAGTGGAAATGCATTTTTCCCCTGCCCCATACCTTGGGGCATGGCTGGAAAGAATTGGTGCTGAGGGAGGTCTGGATTCCCAGCCTCAAACCCTTTGAGAAACAGCAGCAGTGAGGTTTTGAGTCTGAGGTGGTTCTGTTTTGGTGTAATCCTCTCCCCAGTATTGCTTGGCAGCACTGTGGTTGAAACCCTCACCTGTCATCTTGTAGGTGCCAGTGGCAAAGCTCCAATCAACCCCTCTGAATTATCCATATGGAAAATTTTATTTTTGTGATGGCTTTTCCCTTAAAAAGAGCCAGTTCAGGCCTGGGGATGAGTGTAGGTGCGTGGAAAGTCACATAGGAGTTAAACCTGCATCTGCCTGGAGTTTCGCTACCACATCTATTCACTGTCACATTCACTAAGAATATTTCCCCCCCCCGCTAAAATCTTCCTGTGAAGTTGTTTCCACTAAAAGCCACAAGGGCTGAGTCACTGTGCAGAATCTTGTAGCACACAATCACCTGGAGGATTATTTCCTCGGTGGAATAGCTAGAAAATCAAGTATGTCTGGCCACTGGAAAGAAGAAGAAATTCCTGCCTGTATCCAAAACCATGGGGGGTGAATCATGGATGATGGCCAGATGCAGCAGATGAGCCAGGAAGGCCAGGTGTTTTGTTTCTTTGAACACCACCAGTGTGGTGCAATGCACCACTCAAGACTTTGTCATCATCTGCTCCTTCGAAGAAGTCTTCTTGTGAGACAGCTTGGGCTTTGGCTCTGAGCTAAATCATGTCAGAAAGGTGTTTCTCATTGTGCTAATTATCATCAAGAAGCAGGGATTAGCTTCATTTCTTGTATTGCATGGGGATAATTTGGCATTGGCATGACTTCTGAGTCGTTCTGATTGAAGTGTTTTTAAAGCTGAGGTCATGGCAGGGCTCCTTGCAAATATCCCCTTCAGCAGCACTTGCTGTACTGTATTTCCAAGGCATCTCAGAGCGTTTTGACTTTTCTCAGGCAAAAAAAAAAAAAAAAAAGGCAAAAGGCCCCAGCAGAGCTTGGAAACCCTCATGCTTCTTGGTTGAGAGCAGGTTATTTACTGTTGTTCTTGGCGCGGGAGCAGTTCCAAGGCTGCGAGCCTGGGTTTGGCTGCATTCAGCATGGCTCCTCAGCACCACGGAGGCTCCTGCTATGCCAGAGGGGACAGAGCCCCCCAGCCCCACATCGGCCAAGGGCACCGACCTGTGTCGGAAAGGTGATTTAATCATCTGTGCTAACTGGGGAACCAACCAGATAGATGCCCCCAATATTCAAGGAATAAAATCTTCGTCCGTGTGCTCAGAAAGACTCACAAGTCTACTACCTCTGGAGGCAATTAGTCAAAGAGCAGTAAGAGTGGGCTGCAAAGCATCTACTTGTTGCTGTAATGGTTAACTGAGGGGCTGAAGTTGAGACTAAAGATGCTAAACTGCATGTTGAGGGATGTCAGCCCTATTTCTGGCTGAGCTGCCAGCATGGGGAAGGTTGCTTTGATCTGTGAAGTGGGGAAAAACTCCTTATATAGAGATTTCAGACTCTATGTGGGTGGGAAATCTGGGAAATCTCCCAGTGGAAGAATGCTAGTCTTGATATGTTTCATAATAATATGAAATAACTTAAATATGAAAACTTCTACTTTTCTACAAGTGGCATAATATTTCCTTAAATCACGATCCTCTGGATCTGGTTATTGTACAGGCCTTTTCATCTTCAAATGGCTTTGCAAATTTTGTCTGACTGAATTGCCTTAGAAACACAATAAAATTGAGGGCAAAATATTACCTTTCTTTGTTTCCTCCTAGGTAAAATGTTACTCTTTCATCCTCATTTTAGATGAATGACTCTAGTTCTCCATAAAATTCCTTTTAGGATCCTGGTAAGAAACCCCTCTGGAATAGTTTATCATGTGCTGTAACATGAATATGAGGATAAGTTTGTCTTCCTCTCAAATTTTAACCTCAAAGTTTTCGGCTGTCTTGGAGACTTCCCTTGGCAGTCATCATAAAAGACCCCGTTAGTGCCTCTGTCAAACTATAGGCAAGGGTTTCATTACAACAGGCTTGGTCTAGGAGCCGATGTTAATCTTTCAGCTTCCCTTTAAAACGGGATCTGAATGCGTGCTAGTGTTACGAAGTTAAACCTGTGTAACAGATTATGGATCCTGGTCTATTCTCTATCACCCGATCATCTCTTTCCAAGGAATGCAGAGGCTTTACTTGCCTCCAAGACTAGACAGCTTTTAAAAATACTGCCGGCACTCAGTTCACTTGCTCATTTATCAGTGCAAATAGGCAGCAGAAGGGACTGTAGCTGCCTTCTCTCCTTTGCATTGCCTGGAGGAGTACAGGAACTGTAAGGTATATGATATAGTAGCTGTAGCACATCGGGAGTGCGTCTCGTGCCGGTTCAAGTAGAAGTCACGGGGCTTGATACAGAAATTATCAGCTGAGACTTTGGTTTGTGTTTCACAGGAAGCTGGATGGGACTATACTAACAGTGCCTTCTGGTTCTAAAAGTCTATCAAAGTTATAAATGTGCAATCTAGTCCAAACATCTCTAGTATTTGTGGGCGCTATTCTGGGTGCTGGAAGTTGTGGCTGCATGGAAGTCTGATGGATGGAAAGAAATGCATTGGAGATACTATGCATGAAGCATCATGCATGAATTCTGGCTTCTGCTTTTTATTCTTCCACGGAAATGAACTTGCAAAATATTTATTTGACCATGATTTCCATGGTAACATGAAGGCTGTTTGGTACTGGGAGACATTTCTCTCTCGGGGAGTCCTTGAAAACTGGCGTGCTCTGTGATATGTAGGTGCTCCGGTGCTACATGTCATGAGGAGAGCAAGGGTATTGTGGACCAGCACCTGTGGCTGGAATGCAAAGCAATATAATTTAGCAATCATGTTTGCAGGGATTGAGTTGCTCAGGATTTTATACCTGTTGCATCTGCTGTCATTGTAAACAAAATTCCCAAGACCGCTGTTCGATCAGTTGGAAGACAGTAATAAAAGTCCTGAGCAAACAGGGCTCTCAGCATCTTTCGGAAGATGCAGGATACAGTCCTGTGCTGACACGGAATGAATGTGAATCCTCTGGCGCAGGAAAAGGTAGCGCAGGCTTAAACACTGGAGCTGCATGCGGCACCCAGGAGAAAGTCCGGGTGTATGAAGGTGTGTTATGTGTGATGTGTGCATGTGTGCGGTTGTGCAAATGTGGGGCCTTGGGAGGGACGTTTCTGCACCACTGAAAAGCCCAGATGTCTACGGGAAGAGTGTGCACATGTGAACTGTGTGGGCGTTATTTGTATAGCATCACAGTTGAGTGAGAAAGTTTGTAACCTAACCTCTTCACCGGCTGGGGCCAAGCTATGAGAAAATGGTTAAAGCCATGGAGAAAGAGGATACACAGTCCGCCTTAGAGGTAAAGTTTTTCCGTCTGACTTCAACTGAAGTTTGAACCATGCCCTAAGTTAATAATATTTACACCCATCTAAGGGAGGAGGCCTTTGGTTCTGTAATGAGTCTGCAGTTTATTCTGCCATACCTTTTTACTTTCTGCCATCTGAGTTTCTCATGCTCTGGATAACCTTGGATGGGTATTTATAGAGCAAGAATGTGTGAATCCTTCACCCTTCAAACATGTGCTCAGCCTTAGGAACCGTAATGATTCATATCCTCGTCTAATCACCATTGATTATATGCGGAAAACTTGGATAAGTCTTCTGAGAGGCTTAAAACGCGATGTATATCTAGATTCCAAAATAGCCATATGGGTTGTGACTCATTTCTTCAGATGCTGTTCATAAAAATCAATTATATGGTCACTTTGGCTACCAGAAGGGATCTTTTCCGCTGGCTGTTTGTTTCCTAATACTGTATTTTATAACTCTTAAAAAATCATAAAATGCTTACAAATTAGATAATATTTCTGGCAAGAAATGTCTTCCATAGAGACAGATCTATGGTAGTTTATTTAAAAGCAAGCTGGGATCCTAGAACATGCTGAAATTTTTAGCATTGATGTGCTAAAAACACCTGGCAGAGGAAAGGGGAAATGCGAAGCATCTGGAGAAGAAAAATGAGGCTGCAGAGTGAGGGAGGCAGTTGTTTGTCTGGTAGTTGGAGCATGGTTGCTTGCTCGACTCTCTCATTCCTGGCCCAAGCCATGTAGCCTGATGTTTTCAAATCTGGTGGCTACAATTAGAAAGCTCAAGTCATTGCACTGTGATTACTTACCACCTTGGGCCGTCCGTGCATGATTTGAATGCCAGGTGCTAGGGAAGGGTTGAGTGGTTTTGCTCCCAGTGTGAAGATGTAGGCGGCTATGGCAGAAGCTATGTTGACTCCTGTAGATTATAATGTTAGACAAAGTGATTAAGAGATGCTGAGAATCTGGTTTGAGATGCAAAATGCAGCTGAGGTGTACAAAATCTTTACCCAATGATGTAGTGCTTTTTATAGTCATCTGATACTGCAGTGTGGTCATCCCTGGGAAATGTGGGGTCTTTATGGAAAGCCGAGAGTTGCTATTCGTTCTCTGGGCTAAACCATTTGAGAGACTGGCACTGTCTGCTTCCTACCTATAAAATATGCAGACTTTCTGTATTGGTCTTTCTGCCTTCTCTGTAAGTAGATTCTGCTTTTGTCTCGAAGCATCACAGGTCAGCATTAGCAGCGTTCGCCTGCTGAGGGTGGCAGGGTGGTACGGCACTCCTCCGAACCTCCAATTCAGGATGGTTTTTGATGGTGTCCACAATGTTGTGACCCTCTGCTGTAGGTATTAATGAAAAATACTAATTAAAAGGGAGAAAATCTGGAATGTATCCTTGTCAGAAAGCATTGCAGCTCTTTAGATAACAAACTTTGTCTCCTGAATATGAAAAGATTGATTATCTCAGAGGTGCTCACTGTGTGTTTGCTCTGAATAAAATACAGCTTAGCAATTAGCTGCCTGTGCCTGCATATGTCAACCTGACAGATCCACCAACCTTTCCCAAAAGCCTTTTGATGTCCTGTGGCTGGTGAATGGCTTGATTAGGAGTCCCTCATGAGGTTCAGGTCTGATCTTCAGATAAATCTCTTTGCATGCCCTGCCCTTGTATTTCCACTGCCTGTTCCATGTGTAGGACATCCATCGACAGAAACCCACTCTGGAGCAAATGTTACCCTAACATAAACACATTGCTAAATTTCCTAATTTTATTTTTCTCAAGCAGTATATATAATTTGTTTTTTGCCCTTGCTCAGCTCTTTGAAATATTGCTAGGCTGCTCACCGATCTTATCTTACACAAATATTTACATGCATTTGTACTTTGTAAAGCATGATTTAAATTGCCTCTGCTGGACGAGTGAGACGGTGCCTCTGTGATCCAGCCCTCTGGTCCCGGGGTTGTGAGGAGGCCAGCCTGTGATACATGCCCCATGGAGAATTCTTGCTGACTCAGCCAGAAGGCTGCCAGCGTCTGCCAGAAATAACCCATATTGCCACAAAAGCTTCTGGCCATCCTCTGCCACCTTTTGCGAGTAGCTTGATCTACTCTCTGCTGAATGAACACAGTGTTGCTCTTGCCTAAAGGAAGCTGTAGATGATATGAAGCAGTAGCTTTGTTAACCAGCTACATTACTCCAGTATCGTGTTTATTGCGAGGGCCTATGGGATAGATGGGTACCACTGGGTGAGACAGGCTGGTGGGGCTGCCTGGGACAATGCTGAAGGTGTGGGATGGACTGGGAGCTTCCAACCAGCTTTGTCCCAAAGCCCTGTGCCGCATAGCTGTGAGTATGGAAACAGCATATCACTAAGGGATACTGATTTTTTACAAAAAAAATAATAATAATAATAATAAAAAAATCTTGGCATCCCTGCCCTGACTTAGACTTTCTGAAAAAGCAGAAAGAGGGGGATTCTGTTTTTACAACATCCCTTCCGACAAATATTAGAAGAAAGTATTTTAAAGCATTCCACTGTGATATTTGGATGCTTTCACTCGAACAGAAGCCATGCATTTCAGGCAGAAGTTGCTGGGTGAGGCTGCAGTCTCCAGAGGGTCAGACTGAACATTTGTGACGGTTCCCCTGGCCTTAAAACGTACGAATTTGTGCATTTCCGTATTTATTAATACATTTTTCTGTGCGTAAATCACTGGGCACTATTTAAAGTGAGTCATCTGAAGGGAAAGACGCATCACTGCTGTGAGCTTACTGGAGGCTCAGAACTAACACTTGGTCAGAAATGGTGGTCATTGGGTTTGACTTTCTACGGTTTAACCCTTTCCTAGGTGTCCCAACTGTCCAAATGTCAGCCCTACTGCTCTAATGAAGTAATTAGCAATTCCCTAGCCTGAGCCATGATTCAGCTTGTGCTACTTTTTTAAAATCCCCAAACATAGGAAGAGTTAGAGGGAAGCAGTGGGAACAGACTGGATCCAACTGATGGTAAAAGCAGCTCAAAGTAACTCTAGTGATGGGTGATTCTGTTTTTATAGAGGCCAGCAAAGTTCACCAAAGCCCGTTAAGGCTTCTGAGCCAGGTCAACGGGCTTTGGATCAGGCGCTTCGTCAGGACGGCTGCACGGTCAATTGTACACCTAATACACTTTTAATGAAAATGTTATCCTCTGGAGTGAGGCCAGGTACAACTAAAGCAGGAGCAAAGACCCTCCATTCCCTAGCAATCATGGGAAAAGATATTACAGCTATTTCATAAGCCTGTATGTTTTAAATGTCTAAGAAAGCCAGCCCACATCAACAGCAGAACGAGCAGACTTCTACGCGGACACGTCATTTAATCACAATTTAATAAGGCTCCTGTATCAGACTTTCGTAATGAAACTTTTGGGTAGAACCAAACAAAGGGGTCACTGTGGGAGAGAAGAATGCAGCCTTTGATTCACAGTTTCTTTTTAGGGTTCACGATGTTTCGTTTTCAGTAAGTTGCTGGCGAAATGAAATGCTTTCCGCATGCCAACTGTTACCTCATAAAAGGTCCTTATGAAAAGTAATTTGTGATCACGAGATGATTATCAGCCTTCTCGGCGGAGCTCCTGTGAGAAGCGCGAGTTCTTCTTCCCTCTAAGAAATCCTCGGGTATTCAGGCCTTTAACAACAAGTGCTCCAGAGAGGTGTTTAGGGCCTGGATGACAAAAGGGTGTTATTTTAATAAGACAGTAAGCTGCTGGGAGCCAAGAACTTGGCTGGGACAAGTACGCACGCTTCATTGTGTTGAGCGGATATGAAGGCGATGGTGCATCAGGCAGGGATGAGCTGCCCGCACTGAGGACCAAAACCTGCTGTGCCGAATAATGCCAGAGGATATTCACTCCCATTGATGTTAATGGTCCCCCCAGTCTCCATGTTTTGGGAGGTTGTTGTGTGAGCTGTTAACTCACTGAAAGGTGAAGGGGGCAGTGAATGATCTGGAGAAGGTCAATGGAGATGGCACGTGGAGGAGAAAGGTGTCTTTGCTGCCATTCTGAGCCTCTCGGTGTTGCTTATCCTCTTGCTCCCCAGGTTTCTGATTATAGCTTGGTCCCACCTTTATTCTGCAGAGCCGAGGTCGGGGCCCAGGAGTCATAGGGCAAGGACATCTGTCACCCCATTACAGCTCTAATGGACAGCACTGGCTGAAGATACATCTGACTGTCTCTGGGGGCAATAAAATGCTGCCTCTGAGGCTTTTCAAGGTACGAATTTACCTGGTGTGTGCTGCCACCTGGAAAGCTTTGGCCCAAAAGGACAAGCTGGAAAAGGCAGAATTTTGGGTTGTTTTTTTTTTAACCCATGATCTGTTGAGTCTCTGCAAACCTGTTTTCTTGAAAAAAGTCTTGCTTGCCTATTTTGGAGTGTTAATAACTTATTTTTAACCACCACTTGAGATACAGTGTGTCCTGAATGTAGCCCTGATGCTGGAGAGGTGGAGTCCTGTCTTCAGTATTTTGACATGGAGGGGTTCATTGTCTTTTCATTAGCAGGACTCTCCTGGTGTGCCGTGCCTGGCAGCATGTTGTTCCCAAGGATTCCTGCAGCCCATTCCTGGGGGAGCTCAGCTTTAATTTTGTCCTTTTGTTTGTTTTGTTCCTGCTAGATATTACACAGGCATTGGGCTGGACGGTTGCTTTTTGTGTATTGGAAAAAATAACTAAATGCTCCAGTGATTCTCGCCACGAGCGAAAATTTATTGGAGGAAAAAAGAGCTTAGAGTTGTTGTTGCTTGTGAGGCTCTTAGAGGCTGAGCTTCACATCGTTGTCATCTCTGGCGTGGTGCTGGGAAGGCGAGAGAGGCCTCTCCTCTGCGAGGGTGCGGATCACTGCTGTCGTGCATGGCCAGGTTACCTGCCAAGCCGCTTTCAGCAGCCGCCTGCCCCGAGAACTTGCTCAGCGTGCACATGTCCCGTGCTGTCCCTCTACAAGTCTCTCCTTAAAGCTCTTTGCTTATGTGATACAGGCATAAAATTGACAGAGCTGATGTGAGCTGAGCAAAGTTCATCCAGTGTGTGCTCCCGTTCGCCTTGAACTCCCTGTCCAGCTGGGTTGGTCTGTGTTTCTGGCTGGGTTTGCTTGCAGGCACCATCGGGACAGGACCTCCCTTTGTTGTATGCTCTTGTCGTGCTCTGAGTTTGAGGCTTGCAGCTGCATAATGTTTGCTTTCAATTCTTTTTCTTTAATGCATTGCCTCTGCCTATCTCTGTGTGTGCCTATATATATGTGTATATAAAAATATGTCTGTGAGTATATAAGCAGTATCTATACTTGCACACAAACCTATTCATAACACAGTATTACCAATACACAAAGTATTATGGTATATAAATCCTATTAAATCCTTACTGTGTCTCACAGTGACTGGATAGTTGGCAATTAAATTGGATCACCATGGCAGGCCAAACAAATGCTATGTGTTGTCTTGTTTTTCCCTGCTGCTAGGGGCATGGTGCCCCTGGTTAGGATGGAGTCAGTGTTGCTTCAGCTCAGCCTTCCTCAGCTCCAAATGGGAGGCATTGAACAGGAAAAGTCATCTGCACCCAGCTGTGTCTCTTCCAAGCAAAGGTCTCGGCGTGCTTGGCAGCGTACACTTAAATTACGTGATGGGACACTCGGCAGGCAGGTGTCCTGACTCCTAAAGCATCACAAAAATGTCTCCGTAACTGTTACCTCATAACTATTAAACAAGGACAACTTAGGTTTGCTTTATCATGCTGTAATGCTGCAGAAATATTAGCACTATGAAACCAGCCACCTTGCTATTTCTTTTTCTATTCACCAAACAGTTTTTCATAGTGATGCAAGGTGGATTAGAATGCTGCCTGAACAGAACACTGTGTAAAGGTGATTTTTTCTGTCCTTTCCCTTTAAGAAAAAAAGCAACAGGGTAAACCACAATTAAATGGCCAGTGTTTTTTCTGCATCTCGGGGCTCTCACGGCTTTAAACTCTTCTCAACAGTGTGCTTTATCTGTAATAATAAATGCAGAGCTGCCGCAACTCAAGTAGTAAGGCTTCCCTTGCCAGTTTTCCTACATCATGTTGTGTGAACAATCAGAGGAGCTGCTGCCTCCCTGATTTCAAATCAATAATGGCTAAGAAGCGAAGGATGCTCTCAGCTTCTATCCAAAGTTTGTTAAAAGAAGCAATGCAACATGCAGTCAAATGATGTCTAATGATGAGAGTCACTTACGAATTGCAGGGTGGAAAAAATAGAGCTGCTTGAGGAGAGAGACTGTGCGTGACAGGTAATGGGACAGGTATTTTGTGCATGTCTGCTGCTGGTTAAACGCACAATGCTGCGCATCCTCCCCATCACTCCCTCATCTTTTGGAGTCATCCTTTTTAGCAAAGTTTTGCGTGTTAACTTTGGCCACTCCGAGGTAGGGTAGTATATCCCTGGCTGCATCTGATACTAACAAAATGTGGCTGAAACAAAATATAATAGTTCTCAAACTAATCCTTGCTTTCTTATTTTTACATCAGAAGCAGGGCATTTGTCCATCGGTGGCTCCGATACAATTGCGGTGAATTAAGATGGCCCATTTGCAGGGTGTCCATAAATATGAATTGCTGCTCCTCAACCTACTTTTCCTGGCAGTTTCTTCTGCTTTCTCATGTGTCAGAAGATGTTCCCAGAGCTGCTGCTGAAGCGCACTAGCCAAATGCCTCTGTAAAGACTTTTGCAGAAGCTGAAGTTACACGACCTCTCCTTGAATCAGAGCTGACTTCTTTGGAGTGCTTCAGCCTTCTGATGTGATGCTGTTTCCAAAAATCAGGCCCTTTCTGGATGCTGCAGCCACCAAAGGTCAAGCACCCAAATGCTGAGTCACCTACCGAACCTTTATGTACCACCTCAGCCCTGGTGTTAGGCTGACTTCCAGCATGGTTGAACACTGCTCTTCCAGCTTCAGTCAGTGCTCATCAGCCCAACAAAATGGGTGCTGGGTGTTCAGGAGCTGCCTGCAGTGGATGACATGCCCTTTCTCTTGTTTGCTAGGGCTGGGCACACTCATGGCTCCAATAAGTGTTGCATATGGTTGGAGCTCGGGGGAGTTCATGTGTTACTGAGTAGCAAATAAAAAGTTGAAAAAGGGCAATAATATGATAAGGCATGGTCGGTCTCCAGCAGTGGCTAAAGCTCTCCATAGGAGGAAGAGACAGCACGAAGGTTGCACCTTACCTGCCTGGCAGCAGCATGTCTCCTGAAGAAGCATCTCTCTGTCCATCAGCGCTGGCTCTCCAGGAAACTCTTCTTCTAGGAAGCCTTCTCCAAGGCTACTGAAGTCAACACAAACAACGTATCTGGCCTTCAGCTGGCCTTGCTTGAGCTCTGGGAATTCCCCAGCAGAGGAAGAGGAGGTGATCTGAGGGCAGCGGCGTGCAGCTGGGAGGGAGCGCTCCTCGTGGAGACCAGAGTGGCTGTGACCTTCCGTCTTCTAGCAGGGGACAGTCCCGTTCCCCATGTGCCTCCACTGATGTGGGTCTGGAGGGATCCTTACGGTGCAGGAGCAACCCCCAGCAGCATGTCAGCTCCCTCGGAGCATGGTGCTCCTCCTGCCTTTGATATGGGAGCAGTGAGTCCTTCCAAATCCATTGCTACCTCTTGCAGAGCAGGCGGTTGGCTAACCCAGGCATGAAATGGCCTGCACTCGCTGCTTAGAGTGGGGCGGGGGGAGGAAAAAAAATGCCGAAAGCATGCCAGTACCAAGCACAGGAAAGGTTGTTTTTCATTTATTGTTGAGATATCAAAGATAGGGGAAACATAGAAGTAGCTCTGAAGGAGCCAGGCGGAAGGCCTCGCAGTGTAGGAAGTGTTGGTCAAATAAAAGCGGAGGATGTTTATGGTGTGAAATCGGGAAGTGTTTTCAGGAAGCTGGTAGGAAAATTCAGCTGAGATAGGAGAAGGGAAAACAAGAACGTAGAGAGGGAGAGGACGGACGCTCTGCCTTTTTAGCCGTATTTATAGAAAATTGGACCATCCTCAAATCTGATGTTCAGTCATGGGCTGCCACAGATTTCCCTGCCTGCCTCATCCCTGCGATTCACGCTCAGGAAATGGTGCTGTTGTGTGTGTAGGGCTATTTTGAGGCTGGAGGCTATTTCAAGAAGCATCAGCAAGGCCAAGCTCATCAGTACTGTCACAGATGGACTTTGCGGGGGTGAACTTGGCTCATTGAATTGACATGTAACAGCAGAGAGAAGTGGAGGAAAACAGGCTCTTTTTTTTTTTTTCCCCACAACTGCCACTGAAGGTCTCAATGCATTGCATGAAGCATCTCTGTTTTATGTAGATTAAATGAAAGATCCATTTTCATCTTCTTTTAACAGAGAATAAAATGGGCTTGTAAGACCTCAGAGGATGGCAAACGGTATCATTTAAAACTGAAGGAAGAGCACCGACTTGCAAGCTCTCTTGCATAGAGGTGTTCGCACTAAAAGTTCTCAGTTTTCTTTCTCTAACTCACCCCAAACTTCTGCTGTGGCACAGGTTAGTGAAAATAGTCTTGTTAAACAACAGCAGATTCCTGGAATATGATCCCTAGGCAAAGCTCAAAGGCTACAAATGATTAAATACCCAGGACAAATGAAAGGAAATAAGGCTTCATGTATGCTGTGGTCACTCTAAAATTCACTGCTGCAGGAAATCATCGAAGTCAAATGTCCTGGCTGCTATAACTTTATTTTTTAAGGAATGTTTTCATTTCACAATCATCAATAGCATGTTTAGGTTAGCAGGCAAGTGTCCTTATTCACCTTTCAAGGCATTGCATGGCTCATAGGGAGGAATTGTTCCTCATTTGTGAACAATAACGACAGTGTGGACATTGCCAGAGAAGAAGGAATCACTTTCTTCTGCATTGCATTTCACCCACAATGAGGAAAAGAAGCTCAAAAGGATAGATGTAAGATCTGATTGTAAGTAAGGCTGATATTTCCATATATTTGATTTAAATTTTAATCAAAGTAAATTGTTTTTCAAATGCAGATAACTCGACAATGGCTCCAAAAATAAAACACGAACAAGCAATCTACCAGGCACGTCTGTCAGCAAAACAGACGCCATCTCATAAACCTGCCAAAACAGCCCTTTGCTTCAAACAATAAAAACTGGAAGGAATCAAAAGCCTCAGCTTTAAAAACCTCTCTTTGTATGTTTAAAATAAAAAATTTAAAAAAAATCCCAGCTCTCAATCGGTGTAATTTGGAGTAGGTTAATGTAAAAATGAAACCCATTCAATAAATCTTTTAGTGGAGATCAAAAGCAATGAGTGCAGGAAACCAGAAAATTGATGATACGACATTTTCCGACACTCTATAACATTCATATTATTCAGAGAACTGCCAACCGCAATTGTTCGAATACTCTTTTAACTGATGTTGTTACTTGAACTCATAAGCCAGCCACTGATCTCCCCAGGGAAAAACATATGGGAAGACAGTAGCCCAATTAAAAGTAATATGGTGTGTGGCTCTTAATCCTCGGTTGAGCCCTTGTGCCAGAAAGCTCTTAAGTATGTGCTTAAATTTAAGCCTGTGCTCAAATTTTATCTGTTTTATGTGCATTTCTTGAGTGAAATACCCCAAATACTCTCGAATCCCCTTTTGCAAAGGGTCTGCTCAGGCTGCAGCTGGCCGTGCTCAGAGGTGGCACCTACTTTCTCCTGGGTGCGTTGGGCTCTGCGAGCATTTCCGAATGTTTTCTGTCTTTGATAAATACTGGTTTCTGATTGCAAACCCTTATTTGAATCCTGTCTCCCTCTAGCGTTGTGAAAACAATTTGAAGGAGGTAAACGGGGTGTCGGAGATACAATGTCCAAAGCGCTCTGCTGGTTAAGTGAGCAGAAAACAGATGTCAGCAAGCTCTCCCCATAACTGTGCACCTCCACTGATGACCAGAGGACAGGGTTTGGAGGGATTTTGGATGGGGAGTGTTGTGCTGCGAGCAGAGCTGCCGCCGGCTGATTTGGCTGATTAATCAGGCGTATTTTGGCTGGGTTGCATTGTATCTTCTGCTCCACCGCAGGAATAGTTTCTCCGTTGCGTGCCGGCGTCTGTGCTGACTGCGAGTCTGGCATCCTCTTGCCTGTCCTGAAAATTAGTGACATCTGAAGAAAATGAATGATGAAAACAAGATTATGGAAACCTCACTTGCATGGAAAGAAAAGTATGGGTATTGCAGCCTTCCCAGGTGGATTACGCAGGTTGGGTTGTGCTCCGTGTCACCGGGCACGTTGCACGCTGGCCGGTGTCCATGGGGTCCGAGACCTGCCCGGCAGAGAGGTGGTAACACGGCATCGCTTTCCCCTGGTTGGGCTCCTGTAGCTGATCTCAGCAGATGGGAACAGCGTGTGGAAAGGAGCTGAAAGCGTGCTTATTTTACTTGCTTTTCCTTTTCCCTCCCCTTTGATGGGGGGCAATGGTGCCTGCACCTCGGCTACGGGCTCACAATGGACAATGTCCCATGGTAGATGTGCCAGGCTCTTTTTTTTCCCCATGGCATTTTACCACTCATTAATCCTTTTGATTTTAGCCTCTTTGAAGCCCAGGGTTTGGACGTTTTTCAGCGCACACTGAAATCGGACATGAAAACACTTCAACAAGTGCAAAAGTTTAAAACCCTTATTCATACACCCTGGAAAGGCTTTCACTTGATACGCTGACAATGACTGACTTTATTATGTTTATCTTTTGGCAATATCTCCTTTTGCAATCGATAGCGTCTCGCGTTTTCCTGGTGCCAGGTTCAATTTCCAACCTCAGTAAATGAAACGGGCTGTCGTGTTTCTCTGCCACGCTGCGGCATGCTCTGGGCAGCCTGTGATTTTGGTGGTATATATACAGAGGAGTAAAATAAACATGAAACAGAACAGCACACACAGACACACACGTATGATAAAAAGTCTGGTCTTTCACCTAATTTAGACCAGAAAATTGGCATCCGATTTTATTGTTCAGACTGACTCCAAGAACACAAACATATTTTTTCCTTCAAAATAAGAACTGCCAAAATATAAAGAATGATATCTGCCGTTTTGAACTAATTGGGATTAACTGTTTCCTGGCTGCTTTTTGTGAAACAAGTGCTATTTTACTCAGTTGATAGCAGCAACAGTACCACGGCTGACTTAGGGAAATGGATGGTGCAAGTGTCCTGGCAGCCTCGGGCCGTATGGCAGCAATTGGATCCATGCAGGAGGGACTTTCTGACCTGCACCTTTGGGTGTTTGAAAGAGGAATAGTCTCTGTTCCCAAAGTCTCAGCCATAGAATGCCGCCTGCCCAGCTCCTATTGCAGCATGGAGAGGCGAGTTTGGAGCGGCCAAACCAGACAGGGGAGCGTGGCAGGGAAAATGCTGAGCTTTCAGCAATTTGGTTCCATTTTAAGTAGCATTTTCTGTGTGCTTTTTGATTTCCCATTTTCATGTCCAGCTGTTGAGAATATTTGTATTTCTAGAAGTGTTTCTGGAAGGCAGGAAAAAAGCACAGTCCCATTGAGAACCCAAGTACTTAATTAAAATTGTTGGGATTAGAATAACATTGCAATTAGAGTTGTGTCTATTTGTCTTCCAGGGTTTAGGATCCGTGTTTTCAAGCCTTTTGCTGTAAACATGGGCCTGGAAATTTATCTTAGGGTTTCAAAATAGCCAAACGTTGCAAAACCTGCCAGAAGGACTAAGGAAGCTGGGAACTCTGGCCTTGCAAGAGGATGGGGGAGCAACCCACCCATTGCCTGTGGCTCTGTTTGGGATGTTGAAATAGGTGCAGGAAAAAAAGAAAACATGTTCTGTTAAGCCCTGATCTGAAGAACCACACTAAAAAAGCTATGTGTAAGGCATGGCATGTTCTACGGAGGAACCATGCAGCATATTTTTAGTACCATTTCCTGGCACCTTGTGTATTAACTACTTCCAGACCGAAAGCATCGGACAGCGATGGTCTGAGTCGCCGGAATTCGTGTGCTGATTGTGCGCAGCATGTGTGTGACAGGGTGGCTGATACAACTGTGGAGCAGAAGTCAAGAAGGAAGAGGAGTATTTTTGATGCAGCTCCCAGGGGACCTCTCAAGGCAAAGATGCCTGAGCGCTGCGGTATGCCACTTGCCCAGATGTTTATACTGTGGTGTGAGCAGAGCAAACCTGGAGACAAGCTGTTCCTGGGAGCAGCCCACATAGACAGACACGCGAGAGCATCCCTTGGGATGCTGCATGGGACACCGGCTCTACCAGCCTTCTGTCCCCATCAGCTGGCATGCTGCAGGGACTGTCTCCAGGTACACATGGTGGACCAGGCCACCAGGCTGGAAAGGTCCTGTGTGCTCAGGGGGTCACAGCAGTGGGTAGTATTTTCTGTATGAATAATTAATCTCTTTGTCAGGATGTCCCTCAGCCTAGATATAAGCCAAAGATCTGAGCTGACCCGCAAGAAAATAGACAAGACAGATGCCAAACAGAAGCGGGGATCTGCTGGCTTTGCTTATTCTCATGTTTCATTAAAGCTTTCAGTAATGCTGTATGGGGCAGATACTCTCGCTCCTTCCCACAGGTCACTGCCCATGGCTGAGCTGCCGTCCAGCACAGCCACCCCCCGAGTGGCAGAGCATGCACGAGGTCTCAGACCATCATTTCCTCATAGAATTGGTTATGTTTTATCTATTCAATATTTTGCCAAGCTGGGTAAAGGTTGTGAGAAGAGATGTAAAGCCCTGGGGAGGAGGAACTTTCTAGGAATAATGTCTCCTTGGATGATGTTTAGGAATACATTGAAGGTGCTGCGCAAGCAGTGGAGAAAGGATAGGGGAACCTTGTTCCCCAAGGAAAAGGGACGTTTTCCCGGAGCTGTTGGTCTTTATCCTTCCCAACAGAGCCTGCTTTGGTGGGTACCATGGGGAGATCTCCCTACCGCTGCCGGTCTGCTTTTGCTGCTGGGTCATTGAGGAAACCACTAGACCAGCTGAGAGAACATTGATTTTGGGTTGCTGGTTTGTTTGTTTAGTGTTGGAGTCTGCCATGAAAATCTGGGGCAAATTAAGAAAAAACAAAGCAAAGATTTTTCTTGGGAAGAAAAAAAGAAAACCAACCTCAGAAACCCGCATTGTGTTTCATAATTTGGTGGAGAGGAAGAAGTGAGAACACGGACAGCCCTCGCCACCACCTGCATGAGACTCTCTAATTCCTGAGTCTAGAAAATAAGTGATCCCACAAAAAGACCCCTGGCAAGGTGACAGGAGCTCCCAGGCCATGAAAAATATTATGCATTTTTTTCCTCCCTTTGCTACTTTTGCCTCCCAGAAGGTTTCACTGGATTCACCCTCCTTGATGTGATTTTCCCCTCTGATTGCAGAGGCAGTGAGAGAGATGCTCGGACCCCAGCGTCCTCACACCTGGCTCTGATTCCCCGCTCGTTCTCTAGAATTGAGGATGTGCCAAGTGTCAAGGGTCTGGCTTCAATTTGGGTGTCAAAATGGGGAGAGGTGGCTCATGAAAGACAGTCAGCTCTGGGGCAGGGCTCAGCTGCCAGTTAAAGCTTGTACACGTAGGTTAGGGAACTGCAAACATGGACCATGGGCGAGGGGAGAGGCTGGGCTTGCAGGGGATGCCCAGGCTGAAGTGATCGAGGCAAATTTGTGCAGTGGGTGAGAGCTGGGGAAGCCTCACTGCATGGCTGCCATGGCTTTTGTGGCCGTAGCACCCTATCTCCGAAAAGACATATAAAGACTTTGGTATCTTGCATCGATCCTGGGAGCCATGCTTGAGCTTCAGAAGCAGCAGCTTTCCTTCTTATTTCTATCCCTGCTTCTGATTTACTCTGTCACCTCAGGCAAATCATTTAACCCCAGCTTCAACCTATTTTACAGGGATGTTGCAAAGCTTAATTAAGGCTTGTAAAAGGTCTTGAGTTCCTGAGAGGTGCCTGCTGGAGTAGGGTGATTAATCACATGTTGATGGGAGGGATATTGTGGGGGTAAATCCAAGCAGTCAACAATAGGGCAGATGATATTTTTCCCTGGGGGAATAAGACAAGGGGGTTGTAAAAGCATGCACATATCAGATTTATTCATTCTGGATATCAAGTTGTTGAAACTGTAGGGAGGCTCTGTGGCCAAAACCACAGAAATCTGACTGTATGGCTGAGATAAAGACATTCTGAATTTCCACAAAAATCAATCAAAGATACATAAATTAGGGTGTTTATGCCCAGGCTTCAGAGTCACAAAGGCGAACAATTTGCAAAACTTCAAGTTTTAGAAATAACTGTTTGGCACTTCCTCTGAACACCATCGTAACCCTCTGAAAGCACACCAGAATCACCCTGTTAGTATTCATTGCTGTGGAGCAAAAGGGAAGATTATTCAGAAGAGAAGGAAAACCCCCCCCACCTTTTGCTGAACTTTATGCAGTTGTTCGCATGATTGCCCAATTGCCCTTCCATATAGAAAAGGAGAGGAGAGGGAAAATGCTGGGCTCTGTGCAGTTATTTTGGAGATGACCCAGTTCTTCTTCTCTGCAGAAGAAACGGAGAAGGAAAAGTTGCCTGCTGAACTCTGTGCAGTGTTTTTTGTTGGTTTTTTTTTTTTTTTTCCTAGTTCTTTTCTCCAATAACTTCATCTCCTTCAATAGACCGGCCCCTAATTTACACCAGCATCATGAAAAGGAGCTGGGGCTTAGAAAGCAAATCAGGCAAAGGCTGAACAGTCTTTGATCGGCTTTTGAATTCAGCAGGCTTTGCCCCAGAAGTTGATGGTTACAAAGGGACGGAGCCTGCGCTGAGCTGGATGTACAGCGATTTCCCTTTGAATACCGAGAAGGGCTCTCCATGGCCCCGGTGACTGGAAGGAATGCAGCGAGCACTTGCGCATGCAAACGAGGGTGATTTCATACGCTTTTCAGAGACAGAGCATAAATCAATATTGTTTTGTAGATCGCTTGGCTTGCCACATTTTTTTCCTTGGGGAACATCCAGTATCCATGTACTATGGGGAAGGACGCTGCAGGGGAGAGGGGATGGCTGTGCCCTCGGTTTTCACCTCAATATGCAGCTCAGTGAAAACTGGATTTTATTCTTCCAGGGACCAAACAGAGCCAGCCAAAACCAGAGATTATCATCACTAAGGAATCCTGCCTGGGGAGCTTCCACCAACCAGGAGAGCAGTTAGTTTGAGATTTTTTTAAAGCATTTTTTTATGGCATGGCAGTTTTAGTTGAGCTAAATGAAGCTTATTGCAGTGGGGAATTCAGCGTGCACATGTTTAAAAATCTTTTAAGATTGGATATTTTAACTCCAGCAAATAATCAAGTCCCAGGAACAATTTAGATGAGTAATATATTAAAAACAGGCTTATACAGATCCAAGAAAAACGTTGGAGGATCCATAGGGGTCATTGTTATGCACTGCAGGCTTAAATATATTGACTTTTACAACTGCAAATGGATGGTTGCATAGTGGTTTCCACCGAAGAGCAGTTTCAGTTGTGATAACTCATACAAAGTGAAATTCAGTCTTGTGCTCAGAGCCGGCATGAGGTCTAAGAACTAAGTGAACTTAATCTTTATCTCTCTACAAACATTACATCTCTTTAATCCTTGAGGCATGCCATTCCTGGGAGGACCCTGCATAAAGGATGCAATAGAGCAGGGCAGGAATCAGATTTGTTATTTATGGAAAAATCTGAAATTAGAGAAAACACGTTCTGAAATTACAGGAAAGAAAACATTTTCCAAAGGGGAAGAAAATCTCAAAAACAAAAATAAACTGATTTTTTTCACTAATGAAAGTGTTTTTCACTTCTCTAAAATTATATAATTGTATTCCAAACGAAAGAGGAAGTTGAAATGTGCCAGTCAGACTAATGTCAACCCTTCCACTTCAGGAAAATCAGAATACTTCTTGTAGAGAAGATTGCTTTTAATACAAAATCTGTGAAGCTTCTAGATTTTTATGGAATATTATGTTTTTTCCAGTGGGGGAAAAAAAAAAAACCGAAACAACTTTCTTGTGGAAAATGTGCAAACCGTTCTGTTAAACTCAAAATGCTTATGAAAGTTTGAGATTTAAAAATGCATACATAGGAAATATTCAAGGGGTATGGGTAGGTAGGATGTGGCCATAAATACACAGGCTTCTCCGTGGCACTGTGATCTGTTCTTCCAGACGATTAGAAGAGATGCAATAATGAAATCAACTGTCATGGGGCAATGCCTTGGAGTCACCGGGTTTTCTCCTAGCAGGGTTTGTTGCCCACACCAAGGCACGCTGTTTGCATGCAATGTATGCAGAAAACTATGCCATCTACAGAGAAGTGTTGGTTTTCACTTGTTGGAGTTATACAAAGCTCTAGAACTTTACTGAGGTGATTTGAATTAATTTTTAATCAAATTTATGTTCTCATGCCAGAAAAAACTGTTGATGAAACTGGGTTTCCACTGGCACCAAGACCTAAACACTCAGCAAATAAAACAGCATGGGAGCCGTAATCAGCATGTGAAGAACAGCCCCCGGCACAGCCAGATCCCCTGAAGACTGCTGAATAGTTACATTTCTGTAATGCTTCCTCCTATGACGTGGTGTGACAGCAGATATTTCCTCCCTGAAGATGAATTCGTCATTAAGAAAACCAGGAGAGGTGACAGTGTCAGAAGCAGGGCTTGTAATCACCTTCAGTAGCAAGATATTTTGCAGAAACCCAAACATCTGAAGGAAAATATTTTGCTTTATTCAAAAAATATTCATTGCTGGTCCATTGGAGGAGCTATGTAGTTTACTAATTAGGGAATTGGGAACCAGGGGTTCACGAGTTGTAATCCTTGGCTGAGTGAAGCAATGTGTTCATTACAGCTGTCACTCATCTCCCTCCTGTCTCATTTTTCTGATCTGTAAATTGAGGTTAATACCCTCTGTACACCGAAGGTGCAAGGAGGATTAATTAGATGGCATGTAGCACTGCAGTCTTCTCTTTGGGCAATGGTTGGAGCTCCTGAAAAAACTGAAATGTCTCGTCGGAAAATTTTGTTTTCTATTGAAAACCTGAATATGGGTGCTTCCGTTCTGAATCACTGAGATACGATTGTTTTCATCTGAAAATTACCAACATATGAAACAAATGTTTCTGACACAAGGGGACCAGGAAGGAAAACTTACCTTTGAAAAGTGTTTAACAGTTTTACCTGTGAAGGAGAGGAAGGAGGTTTTTCTTACTGAAAAAACCTCCCAACTCTAGCATCCCGAATACTTGGCAACAGCATAATCACGACTTTAATAGAGCTCTTGGTTTTCCTGTTACAATAAATGAGGTCTGCTCTGTGTTAAAAACAAAGCAAAGGGGAAGCAAACAAACCAAAACCTCAACCGTTGTAGCAGTCCAGGGAAATGGGTTCACTATTGGGCATATCTCAAAACCTATCCAGGAACTGCGTGTTCTCAAACCGATTAAATTTACCCACCAGTCACTTGTTGGGCTACATTAGCAAGCAAAACAAACTGGCTGACAGTTTGTGCTGTACTGCACGGCAAAAAACCACCACTCCCAATAGCTTTTCCAATTCCAGGGATGGAGCAGGCGACTTAACTACTTATTTACTCGGCTCTGCTCACCCAGAAAGGACCCAACCTGATGGATAGCCCCTGACCTCTCCACTCCACATGGCCACCAGCCAGACTGCCACTTGGGTGTCTTCTGCGTGGGGAGATGCAAACCTCCCATCTGGCAAGAGTCCAGCCTATTTTTGTTCCATACCATCGTAAGAAATACTACGCTTCCCTGAATGGATGACCTCGAAGTCACACGCGGGTTAAATAGAAGCATAAGTTATCTGGACTTGCAGCCATGAAACCATTCTCTGGGAGGAAAGGGTAAATAAACAAATCATTTATTAGCAAGTAAAATTGTTTTTTCTTTGAAATGCAAAAATGTGCTCTCTGGTGAATGATGTTTTTAGCTTCACCCTTCGCTCTCACCAGGCACAGTCCAAGCATGTCATGAGCAAAACTGCTTTCAAGTCACCCGTCCAGCTGGTCCGCTGTAGAGTGGTGTTTGTCTGGTTAATCACTTAGGGCAACACTCGAATAAGGGGAATTTAGCCACTGACACTGGGGGTAGCAGGGCCAAACTCTGACTGCGGATATGGGGCAGCACCGGCTGAGACACCCCGATGTCCTGCAGCTGGGGGGCTTCAAGGAGGGGGGATGAATTTGGGTACCACCAAGGTGGATGTGAGGGCTGTCCACGCAGAGCTAATGATGGAGCAAGGGAACAGGTCTGTGGCATTCTGTAGACACAAGACGTATCTGGAGAACATGCTGGGTTTTCCTGTGAAGCCCCGATCCGTTGGGAATGGGAATCTGTCTGCTGGCATCAGCAGCCTCTGCTCCCTGCCCTGTTACAGGGTTACAGGTGGTGTGGGACAGGATCTGAAGTGGCTGAGCTGTGGTGTGATGCTGCTCCTGCCCAGCCCTCCCGTGAGGGGGATGCCTCCCAACACCCAGCCTCGTTCAGTTGTTGTCTCTCTTGGTGCCATTTCATCTTCCCTGTTTGGGGAAAGTGGGAAGACCAGTAGCCTGCGGAAGCCTCGGCTTCGTGGCCAGCACATCCCCTCCTCCAGGAAGGAGATGGGGCTCCAAGGGTCGCCTCCCCTTGGGGTGCCTGGCAGCGCTGGCGTGCCAGTGCAGACACCGTGCCAATTTACTTTAGAGCTTCTCTCTCCCTTCCCTGGGCTGATCCTTTCACTTCCAAAGCTGTCATCATTTTTCACCAAAAAATCGCTACTGCAGCATCTCAAAGAAGCGCACAGACTCCCTGCCTGTCCATCAAGCCTCCATCCTTTAAGCCAGCTCCTTCCAACCAGCTCCCCAGAGACAGCCGGTGTGTTAATAAGCCCATCCATCCTCAGGAAGCTCCTGTGTCATGTCTCTGCTCTGCGTCACAGGCACATAATGAACAGAGGTTTACATCCAGCAGGTCTGGAGATTCACTTTGGATGTCTCCTTTGATACCTTGCTGATGCGGTGAATCTAGGGACGCAGCTGATCCCACGGCCGGGGGGTGGTTCACGTGAAGGCACATCTCTGCTGCTTGGTGCTGCCAATTAGGAAATGCCATGGGGAAAATTGGGCTGTCCTCTGCGGGTTGTCAGCGATGCTGGTGAAGGTGGGACAATGCTTACTGCCGCCCCACGGGAGCATGGTGATGAGTCAGTGAGGAAAAGCAGCTATTTTGTGTGCTGAAGAGGAAAATGAAGTGGGGAGATAAAAATATAAAGGAAAGCCTGGCGAGAAATCATTACTGGGTCATGTCAGCTTAGCAGATGAGACCTTCTAATTCCTTTAGGGGGGTGTGGGTTGGGGTCAAACCTCCTGGCTTCCCCCCCTTCAGAAAAGCCTTTCAAGTCCATAAGGCTTTTTAGAAATACTGATTCAGAGTGGGATCAAACTGCTGCCACCGAGGACATTGGCAAGTCACAAATTGCTCATACCACCACTGATGTCCTACGTCACCATGAGCGGGTCAGATCTGCTTGCCACACTCTCAGGAAGCAGAAGTAAACATTTTTCACATTGATGTAAATAAGTTAGAGTTACTACCACAAAAATGTTGTTTTTCTGTCATTTATGGTGCGCCAGCCAAATGAGCCCGCTGACATAAAAGCTCAGGCACAAACGCCTTCCTCCAGCATGTTGGTTTGAAGAGTTGTTTAAGATACTTATAAAGCACTCAGGTCTTGGAATAAACTGTCCTGTAAGAGACACAGATCAGAAGTAACAGATAAGAGCACATCTCTTGCTATAGTTGCCGGAGCTCCAAAGTAGCTGTTTTCTGGGCTGCGTCAGCTGTGATTTATATAACTGTTTTCAGGATCGTATCATCAGGTATTTCTTAAAATCTGCGTTTTCCCCAAAGACTGGACTTTAGAAATGAGATTCCTGACATTCCTCGTATTGTCCAGCTGAGACCTGTGGTACAAACAGCATTTTTGTAAGGCTGTTTTGAAAAGTGAGCTGTGTTTGTTATTGAACCCTCTCTCTCCATCTTATTTAGACTTTCTGTCTTTCTCTACTGTTGTTATTTATGAGCATGAAACTGGTGCTTCTGTTCAGAGAGGGATTGCTTCACGAGTAAAATTGTGGGTTTCAGTGGTCTGCAGCTTCTGAATGAATACTTTGAGTCAATAAATGTGCTACCACAATTTCATAACTTATCCATATGAGGATTAAAATAGGCTGAGAAAAACAACAAAACAAATCGGTTATTTTAGCTGCAACTACTCAAACCTGCAGGACGAGAGAAAAAGTACATCTTGCTTTCTGATTTAAATAGCACTGATTTATTTTTAGCCCTGTGGCCAGTGTGGGAGCTTGTGGTTGAAGCAGAGACAGGGATGCCATGTCTGGCTAAGGTTTCCTGGGCTGTGAAATCCTTTCTCTGGCAGTTTTAAAGCTTGCTTCGGACAGCAGCTCAGAGGTCCAGCATGGGATGGAGGGGAAAAAGAGGGATTGGTATCGACAGCCTCAGGTGCAAACCCTAAATTCGAGAGTGATGAAATGCACGCAGCCGAAAGCTTTTGGAATAGATTTTGGGGGAATGGGAAGGGCACCTTTCATTTAGTGCCGGCATCTTCCCATATTTCCACATTGACCCTATTGCTCCTGGACCTGACCCGTGTGAGGACACATTTCACCTTGCAGTGTTTGTCTTCCCTTTCCTGTGACCTGACTAGAGCAAAAGAAGCTCCAGCAAATACAGCACTTGTACCGTGCAGGGCTAAGAAGAAATGTGTGGTTCAGACCCGTGGGTGTGCGATATGGAACACGAGGCGGGGAGTTGTCCTGTTTGGGAATCTCAATGCTTCCAGAGTAGGAGAGTGAAATAGCACCGATGCCACGGAGGCCACCACTTTGGGGAAGGGCTTTCTGATGTGTTGCCAAGCTGAAATACAAGTCCTGCCAGCTGGGTCTGAGGGGATCTGCACTTGCTTCTGCATGGAGTCATGTTTTAGAATGGCATTGAGGCTCCAACAGATGCAGAAGCAACTGAGGTTTTCAACAGGACCTAATAAATGGGAAGGCTAATGTAAGTTGCAAATTCAGGGACAATAAGGGATCGTTTCAGATGAACACAGTCATCTAATACTGTTTAAAGTCTCCGATGGTATCCAAGCCATCCACATAGGACTGATAGGTGGAACAGGGGAAGGAGGGAGACCTGCACTGCACACAGCGAGCAGTCCCTTGCCGGGTGCAGCATACTTGCAGGTCAGGATGGCCTTTTCCTCTCCAATACTTGTCTCCAGCCTCTGTTGCTTCTTGGCAATCATGGTTTATATCATCCAGGCAGAAGTGAGGGCATCTGCCCCACTGAATATATGCTCCTGAGACCTCAGCTTGCACGGGGCTTGCCTGAAACTTGCAGCACATGGCAGCGTTTCTGCATCACCAGCTGGAATGATGCAGGGGCCAAAATGTCAGATTTGGGTTTCCAAACGAACTTCTGAGAAAGTTTCTGGATTTCAAGCACTCTAATCCATGGAGCTCTGCTTGAACCTCAGATCCACTCTTAGCGTGGGACTCTGAACCTCTCCAAAAGAGCCAGCTCTGCGGCCAAAGCTTTCTGGGTTGTGTCTTTAGACTGTGTGTTTCTCAATGTCAAATAAAATGAAAAGGCCATTACCTCTGTTTACAAAAAGACAGTAACAAACACTTGCATTTGCGAAAGCAAATGTCAGCACCATTGATCTAGAGTTGAGTTGTTTATGATGAAGAAAGGTTAATATTTAATGGAAGGTTAACTCCTTTTTTTCTCTCTCTTTTTTTTAAAGGTGCCTAAAATCACCAGGCTTTGTAAAAAATATGGTTTTGATTAAGAAATATCTGACTTAACAAAAGCAAAGTCAAAGTTAATATGTGCATAGTTTTGTATTAGCCTGCCTTTAATTTTGGAGTAAAACTCTAATGATTACAGTAAATTTGTTCATTTATGAAACAGAGAGGAAATGTGATATGCAGAAGAGATTAGGGGCAAGGAAAACAACCCTTCTACCGAAACTGAGACGAGCCGTGCTGCTGCCCTATCCCCCCGAACCGCTTCCTCTAGGCTCTCTCAGAAACAGGGATGTGGATTTTTCAAGGATACATAAACTTCCACATCACAGGGGAAAAAAAAATCAGGATGGAAGGAGAGATTTGAGGGCTTTTCTGTGCAGAAGAATGTTTCGGTTCAGACTGAGTGAGTGAAATTGGGCCTTCCTGCTGGTCTGAAGTTACCAAAATGAGAAAGCGAGGGGAAAAAAAAAACCCAAACCAGAAATTTTGCAGCTTTTTTTGAGCTTTTGGAGCCCAGGGCAGTGCTGCAGAAACACTTGCAGCGCAAACGCCTTCTGCTGCCCAAGCATATTGCACCCCAGGCTCGCTGAAGCCGTATTTTAAAATAAAAGGTTTTTTTTCAAAATGTTAAGTTATGCAAATGTCTCTCTCTTTCTGAAGGGACGCTGACATCCTTTCATTAACCATTTTACCACTGCAAGATGAACATCCTGATGGGATTTTCCCATGCTGGAGTGGCCAGGGGATGGGACCTGTGCTGGGCAATGCCCTGCAAGGGCTCAGCACCAGGTGGGAGCAGCAGCATTGCCGTCCACCTGCACTTGATGTCCCTCAGGACGCGAGGCGGGGGGACCGCCACTTTGTTTTCCAGCCAGGTTTTTGTTTGCAGGCAGGAGGGACTGTTTGATCTCACAGCGATGGGAAAAGCTGCTGCGTTCAGACGCGTTTGGAAAAAGCGCCTGCTTTGGCGGTGGCCCTGATAAGGCGCGCGGTGGCTTTGAAGGTGAAAGGCAGCGTCCGAGGGGACCCCCGGGCGTTTGGAGGAGGGGGCACCCCTCGGCGGACGACAGCCCGGTCGTGGAGCTCGTAACGCGCTCTCCTCAGGTTATCTAAATAGCGTATAAATCACTGTCGGGGCTGCCATTTCCTCTGACGGGGACCCGTGTAAGTGATTAATAACACACAAACAGTGGTACTTTGTGGAACTGCAGTAAATTTTATTATAACTTCCTTCCACTTGATAAGCACTTCCATGGAGACAGAGGCGGGCTGCGCCGGACGCCCGCTCCCCTCCCATCCGCCGCCCGCAGAAGACCCTGGCAGCCCCCAGGTTAGGGAGGGCTCCAGCGCTCCGGCCTTTTCATGACCAGCTGCAAGCGATGAAAGGGAGCGTTTTTGTTTGGTTTTGTTTCGTTTGACTGGATGGAGCCTCTCATCCCCACCGACTGCCCCGGGGGTGCATCTTGCACACCTGCTGTTTTAAAAGTCCCATAAAGTGACAAGCGGAGTGCAACGTGTCAAACACAGAGCGTCAAGCATCCCTGTGCCACGGCGGCGGGATGCACAGGGGCTACTGCAAGAAGAAACACTCCTTACGAGAGAGATGGAGAAAGACCGTAACTGTCAGTGTTTGGGGTTTCGAAAGCGATGAGAGCGATTGCTGATGCTCTCACCACTTTGCCCCGTTCTCTTGAGAATTCACATGTTCTCTAAATATTTACAGAGAAACATGTGTTTGTGTATGTGGAATGCTATTTTTTTTAAATGTTATGCTGTTTTTTTCAAGTGGGAGTGGAGGTTGCTGGTAGATGAACAACAGTGCGTAGCAGCAGTAAGCCCAGAACAGAAACGGGATAAATGCTCACAGGTCCGCAACACGGTGCTTGGGTTTTGTTACAGCGGGGATGGGATTTCCTATTGCTTTGTATCAGTAATCAAGCAATTTACGTGGTCAGTGAAGGACGGTGGAAATCCCTGCCCTGCTCACCCCCAATCTGTCCTGAATAAGGGGTTTCTCCCCAGTGCTGGTCTGCACAGGTGGATTTCAATATATGTGGGGAGATGCATGTAGGGCGATTTAGGGTCTAAAGATGTAATGTGTTGCAAAAATGATTGCACGCCATGGATGGGGTGTGCCATGTAAGCTCTCTGCTTTGGATTGTTTTTATTTTTCTCCGCATTGTAATAAAATCCTGGTGGTTTTGTTTTCTAGGTTTTAATGCACTACACGAAGGAAGGGAGCAAGGTGCAAATTGTGTAACAGGAGCAGGCAGCTGCTGGGAAAAGCTGAGCCAGGTTTGGTCTCTCTGTAGAGACCCGAGCCCAGAAATTTGGTTTTGCCACTGGAAGAGGCACTCCTGTGTGGAGTCAGGGGTTATTTTGGCTTTTGGAACAGCTGGGGGAAATCACAGCAGCGGGTAGGACAGATTCGAGCTAAGGCAGATGGCCCAGATGCTGCTGAGGTTTGGAGGTGACCCTGAGCAGGCGTCCAGGACAGATATAGCCCTTGTACCTCTACTTAACACTGTGTGGTCCATAAATGACCTTTTTTTCCCCTTTTTTTTGGTTAAGCACAAGTGAGTTTCTTGCTCTGGTGTGTGCAGATGGCTCATCTTGTTTGGCATGGTGCCACAGGGATGCATTGCAATGTGTATTATTTCATACGATGGAAAAAGCCTCTGGAGAAACAAAGCTTTGAACCATTCAATTTGTAACGGTGCAACGCTGGCAGCAAAAGCTGTGAATGAAGACTTTTGGGACACTGAATGAGCCAGTTAATCTAGACGGGTTTCCTTATTTTTCTTTCCTTGTAGGCATTGAGTGTAGGTTGAATTTTATTCTGACAGCCAAATGCTGGGCTGACTGCAGAGCAGCATCTGTGTGCCCACACTTCTGAGCTCTTGGAAATCCTAGCTGTGAATGAATAAAATGCAAACAAAGTGGCAAGGCATTTTTGTTATTCCTAGAGCAAATCCAAGCGTTTTATATGCGATAGCGTGGCAAAGCAAACAGCACCTTTGCTTGGATCCTATTCTAAGGGTGGCTCCTGGCTGCAATGGGAACCCATCTGCTGTAGGTTGTGCTTGGGCATCCCTGTCCTGAAGGAAGCCAGGTACCTGCTCAGAGACCACTGAAACGAGCTCTGTCCCTGCTGTCACTGCAGGGCTCCACGTGGAACAGGAGCTGTCACCAGCAGCAAGCTAGTGGTGCTGTTCACTGTCAGATTTATCAGCGAGAGGGAGGCTTTCAAGGTGTTGTGACTGATGTTTTCCAAACTGACCTTCCCAAGAATCCTGTGGAGTTTTTTTTATTGTTATTTTTCTTTTTTTTTTCTTTTTTTTTTTTTCCTGAGGCTGATTAAGTGTGAAAGAAGTTTGGAATAAAAGTCTTTCCATCCCAGCCTCAGACATCTTATATATCAAAGAAGCACGGGTGGAATAGCAATAGAGGAGGTTGGGAGGATGCTGCCATGGTCGGGGAAACGGCATATAGGCATGGGTGGGATGCCCATGTCAGATAAGGTGTTGAGAAAAAATGAAAAGCTTCAGAGGAAGAAAGTGACTTGAAATAAGAAGTAGGGAAGAAGTAGGATTTATCTGGAGGTTGAAAGGTAGAGTGGAAGCCCAAGGTTTCCAACAGCATGCAGCAATCATAGGGGATGATATGGTATTTCTTCCTGTTGCCTCCATGTAAATGGAGTTGTAAATGCTCAGACTAATAAAATTTTGGCGAGAGAGATTTCTATCACAGTCCAAGCCACAAATACATTTCAGGGAAAAGGTACAACGTTGACTTTTTATAAAAAAAGTAATTCCCAGAAAATACTGGGGAATTTTCAATAACTTTTCTAAATGCTTTTGTGAAACCTTCAAAATTTATGTGGGTTTTTATCCTCACATCCTAATCTTCACGCAACTTAAGAGACATTAGCATTTTTGATGGAACTCTCACTCAAGTATGCTCGCAGGAAGTCAACCCATGAAGAGCTATTACAAAGAAAAATTCCTTAGACAGTTTTATGCTCTGAATTATTCAACACCCCCCCCCAATATTGAAAAATCAGATGAAATTTTGAAAAAAAAAAAAAGAAGTAGTCCGAAGGGTCATGCAGAAATAAGTATCTGCTGTCCCACAAAAAAGGCTTTATGTCTGCGAGCCAGGAAGATTTGTACCGTAATATATTCTGACACAGAACAAAGAAAATAAATGAAAAGCAAGCAGCCGCTAGATCGTCTTTCGCATGTCCTCATGGAAATTCAGCCCTTCTTTTTGGATTTGTTTTTGTTCCCTGTGTTCTGCAGTGGGTCTCAGGTCAACATGGTCATGGGACAACCTTCTTCTCCATGGACATGGCCCCGGCATGTGCCGCCTCTGCTGCAGCTCCTACCTGGCCATGGGGATGGGGGGAGGAAAAGATCAGGGCGTTTTCCAGGCAGGGATGGGATTGGAAATTGTCTATGTGTGAGGAATGCATGACCTCTCCCCAACTCCTGGTTAATATATCCACCACGCTTTGGGGTTTAAAATCAAACCTCTTCACGTTTTCGCTGTTATCATGGGCTTTCTGTAGACGCTCTTTTATATTGCATTGCATCACTTATATCAAAACCAGATCAGAAAAAATTCTTCTTGGCCCTTTTTTTTTATGACTGTTTGTGAATTTCAAAGCACTTCAGGATTACGCAGGGAAAAAAAAAGGTACTTCCAGCCTCCATCTAAAATGGATTCATTCCTGTCACCAAAATGCATTAAAAAAAATAATAAATAAAACACACACTAATTCCAGGCAAGACAGATGGATGTGATAGTTCAGCCTGGGATGATGCTGGCCCTGCTGAGCTCTTGCAATATATCTTGAGTGGGTAAAATGCACGTGATGCTGAACAAAATGTGATTTTCACACAAATACCGTGTTTATATGCTCACATGGACCTCGTGAATCATTTAAGGCTCTCCTCTAAGACAAAATGCTCATGCATCCAGTTGTGTCTTCAAACAGGCCTGTATTTACCAGAGAGAGAAGAGGCTTCTCCATGGGCACTGTCTGTTGCAACACACGTGTCTTCTGCCACGTCGTGCTCTACTCCCACCCCGTTCAGAATTGGGCTGCATTAGTCACCGTGTTACTGGGAGATCACGAAGAAATGGTAACTGCTTGTGCAGAAAAAGTCAACCATTTCAGTTCCATGTTAGAAATGATTTCCAAATACCTCAGATAGAGGAGACTTCATAAATGAGATGTTCTGTGTAACTTTGGAGCTCCACTCCTGTTTTCAAAAAGCTTCAGGTGGAAGTCAGTGGGACTAAGCACTTTTGAAAAAGTGGCCTCTTGTCGAAGCAGACTTCCCTGAGGAGAAAGTTTGGACTCAGTACATTTTACCAGCCTCCAAGTCTAACTGTGGTCTGGGGAGGTCTTGGAGCTCAATGGGAAATGACTCCATCGTGTGGGTGTGAGGGAGGCCATCAAAAGTAAGAGCATTTAGTCTTCTCTCTTCTTCCAATGAAGCCATTGCCCACTCATCTACAGAGTATTTCTGAAGAGGTGTCCATGCATTATTCAAGTACAGCCTGGGAAAAGCAAGTGGTACTTTTTATTTCCCCAATTCAACAATTCTTACAGTTTTTAAAAAAAAAAAAAATTATTCACTTAAAGGAAAATTCTCCATTCTGGCTGGCCCTCTGGACCATGTCATAACTATTCCTGGGCACAGAATATGCTTCTTTATGGCTTTGATTTCCCGCTTCCACGTGCTCCAGCATTCATACTGCTGCAGTCTGCAGTCCTCAGAGAAGTATTTTGCATCAGTCCACTGCGAGGTCTTCACTGACACTTGCTTCTCGCTGAGAACAAAACCTCATTTTACCCTTTGCAGATGCCGTCATATTGCTGGAAAATGGACTACGCAGTCAGGCTGCTTTCCTTATCCCGTTGTGTTTCTGTTGTCCTAATTGCTCCCTGGTAAGAACTGGCCACTTGCTGCAAGTATGAGAAACTGCTGCCCTCCTTGACAAAGTGCACTCCTGACTGCTAAACCAAACCAGCGCTGAAGCAGACCAGCCGTGCTCTGAATTACTCTTTGCAAAACCTCTTTCCCTGAATTTAAAGTCACCGCTCTGACACGGTGCAAAGAAGGAGCCCAATCTTGGGGACGAGGCAGTTCAGGTAGAAGAGGGCTCATTCTCTTGGTATTAAGAGACACAGTTATCAAGTCCTGCTTTCAGGGAAGCATTTCTGAAGGCTTGTAATTGGGGATGGTTACACTAGGAAATATCTGTAGTTGAATGAAGAGGAACAGTATGGAGATTTGGTTGAGTTCTCTGCCCAGTGTTAGTTTGGTAGAAGAAAATGTGTGTGAGAGGAAAGACAACCATTTATATTTGCTCTGTAAAGTCCCCTTCCGCAGGACAAAGAGGGGAAGAAAAGAAATGAAAACCCTTGCAAGGGCTGAGCCATCCCTGGCTTTAGGTAACACGTAAGCCATTCCCAATATATTTTTTACCATTGAAATGCCAAAAAGATTTTGAAAAAATCAAAAGAAAAAAATGTATTTTACTTGAATTGTATTTTACCCAAATCTCTGAAATCTGAGTAGTGACTCACACCCCCAGCTGGTGTAAATCAGCAAGGTGCTAATGAGCAGAGAGGAACCATGCTAATTTATGTCTCTGCCAACACAGCCTCCCCTTTCGGTGTACTAGTGCCAGAGCCACCAGCAACTCCAGCTCATGCACTCTCCCAGGAGAAGGCCAGCAAGGATTCGTCTGCTCAGGACACAGCAGGGACTTCCAGGTAATGCAGTTGCTCCACCTCCTTTTTTCTTTGGCCCAGAGGCAGCTCATATCTGATCACAATATTCAGCAGAATGTTTGTTGGGATATTTAGATCCTGGTTTGTGCCTTTCCAAGTTGTTGGGTGTTATCCGTTGTATACACGACAGCTCTGTAGTGATTATTTTTTTTTTTTTTATTGGTGATTGTGGCAGTTGCATGTTCTTTGTGACTGTAAAGCATTATGAAGCATTTACCCCTAATTTCTTCAGTCCCTTTGGAGCAATGTCTTGAGATGGTACCTCAGTAATAAGCAACATGTGCAATGTGAGGCTCAGGTGCTAGGAGGGAGCCTTGGTTTTGAAAAGCCCTGGCATAGCTTGGCCTGTTTGGATAGACCTAGCGGTTTGGACAGTCCAATGACATCCATATGCAATGATTTTTCTTGATTCACAATGTTGAAACTAAAAACCGCTTGGCTTTAAACTTTAAGCCTCTGCATACATTCCCCTGAGAATGAGCATTTCTGGCAAACTATAAGTTCTTAAATATCACTTCTCCAATTACATTCTCACAGGTTAGTATTTATGCAGGCCTGGCTTTTCAAATCCACGGAGCTGGTACTGGGCTGAGGCTTAATGCATTACAGGTGGCTTTTGGTGCTTTGGGCTCTCTGACCAAACTGGTTCCAGATGGCCACACAGTATGAGTAATAACATCAGCTCATTAAGTTGCAAGGTTTCAACTACAATCACAGAATTATCAATGAAATAAAAGCTAACGGCATATCAGCTGCACCCTAAGCCATAAATAGGATTTACAGCAAAACAGGAACCTCGTTTTGAACCCAGATCTCTCATCATTTCAATGCTGGGTGTCCACATAATGGGTTTATTCACTAGCAAAAATCTGCCCCACCCTCTTCAAAATGTACTCCTGAAGGCTACTGCATCATGGTCCTGTGAGCTTCTGATTTTGGAAAAGCTTTTGATTGGGGTCACTGAAAATGCACAACAGTATTTATCTGTGATGACTTAGAAAATAACTGTAATGAGCCTAGGTCTCAGATCAAAGAGGTAAGTGTCAGAAAGCCTCGTTACCTTGCATTTCATGTTATGGTTGCAAATGTTGTTCTTTGTGCAAGTTGTTATCTGTCTGTAATGTGTATATCATGTCCAGCAGGATGGCTCTTGTAATGTGTACGGGTGGCTTCTGCTACTTTATAGCCTGTATCAACAGTGTTTTGTTGGTCTAGATGTCTTTTCTGTTCAGAATCGCCATGGGGAAACGTTTCCCCAAGTTCCTGGGGTAGCTGAGGTGATCGAGATTCCTGATCTTGGCTATCAAGGGTTGTATTTTACATAAGGAATATAAATAGAATGGAAAAATATACATAAATTAAGTAATGCCTCTTTGAATTTTCATAGTCCTTGAGCCAAGCAGGAGGTGTTAGTACACAAATACAGCAGCTGAAGTAGATCCTTTTTTAAATTCTTCTTGACTCTGACACCTCTGACTTCTGGTTGACTTGATAAAACTCCTGTCACCAATCCCTGAAACTTCGGTGCAGCAACCAGTTAGCATCAGGCACCCAATCAACCTCACTGGTTTCAGCGGGGTTGCTTATGCGTGTGAAGCGATGCGTGTATTTGGGTGCAAGAATCTGGCCAGGCTGAAGCTGCAACGTGGGGTGTCGAGCAGAGCCCCTCTGCCATGGCATGGGCTGGGTGATGCTGATGCAGTGCTGATGGGGGAATAGCAGAGAGGGCTTACAGTCCTTCTCGCCCTTTCTTTCATTCTGCTAAATCTGACCCCACTGCCAGGAAATCAGGACTTCATTAGTAGTAAAAACCTAAATGACTTAAAGAAAATGCATTAAAGACGTAGTGTCACATGGTTTGGAGCTAGGTATCTTGTATGTTGTGGTATAAATTATGCCAAAATGATGACTAAGGAATGTTTCCAACCAGACTAAAACCACAAGCTGTTCTTCTGTGCTCCTCCATACCAGGCATCCAGAAAACCAGTATGTTAGAAGCACGAAGGCATCTTGTGAAGTAGTAGTCGAAATGCCTTGCGAAGCCTGAGGGAGTAAGTAGGTTTCCCAAGTTTGTGGGAAGCCTGGAGAAGCTTTATATGACCCTGGTTTGGTCCTGGAGGTCCTGGTTGTGGTTAAAGCCTGGATCCAGTACCCTGAGTCATCCTGATAGCCAGTGCAATGGTCTGTTTTATTACTACTCCACATGAATAAGAGATTCAAAATCAGTCCCTTGATAATTAGAGATGTTTTCTTTAGATTTATCCTACCTGCTTAGCCTCCCCAGCTGCCCTTCCGTTACAAGTGCAAGCAAAATTCCCATCTATTTCTACCCCAAGGGTTGTTTACAGCAGCAGCATTGCATATGGGTCATGTGATAGTTCAAGCATTACGGTGTTAGGGAAGGTGAGTACATCTAGAGTCCTGCTATTTGGGATTTAATTATCAACATAAGTAATCCTGTAGGTAGTTCTCTCTCCATCCTGTAATTCTGAGGGTCTCGCAGATGTGCAGTATCACTGCTTCCAGATGTTGACGGCCTTTTCAGAGTACTGGGCACTGGCCCAAGGAGGGATTTGGTATTGGGGAATTCTGGCACCGGCTGTGTTTCCAGCGATGTGTACACCGAGGAAATTATTGTGTGCGAGTGTAATGCAGAGACACCACTGGAGGCTGAGCTTAAGTCCCTGGGCAGGCACAGTATTGATCAAAAGTCAGGACTGCGGGCAAGCATGGACAAAAGTAACGTGGTGATTTAGTGGCGTGGGTTTTTTCTGTCTCAGGCCACTATTATCCTTTGTGCTTTTTGAATTACAGTACCTCCGGCATCACTCTTCCGCAAGGAGCAGGTTTTCAGTGAGGTGCCTGGTGTTACTGTGAGTTTTGAGGGCTGTACTCAGGCCTTCTGCTTTAGACGCATAATTTGGGTGATGCAATGTGTAAGTCACAGGCTTCTGTCTCAGCAGAGTGATCCTGCCTGGGTTAAGACCTGTGCTCCCTGTGCACACGCAGCATCAATGGAAAGAGCAGAAAGCAACCCAGGAGCCCTAAACCAGGGCAAGCCTCTTAGGTGCTTCCATGGGGGCTTGGGTGATGGGCTAGGTATGGGAATGGTGTGCTGAGCCGGGAGCTAACTTGCAACACACAGTGTGAAACTGGGCACAAAGCCATACCCAGGCAGGGCTTCATGGCAGGAACCTCCATCCTGGCTTTTGGGTTGGTTGGGGGGGTTTTGAGGGTAGGACATGCCCTGGCAGAGGAAGAAGAACCTCTGAATGCAGCTTACCTCCTGACCCAAGGGTCTGCTGTCCATGTCTCAGAAAGCACCAAATCCCCCAGCTTTTTAGGGGAGAGATTGCTACCCACCTCTCCTACTAATGTGCACCATGGGGTCCTGCAAGGAAGCCCTAGATGAGGGGGCTGCCTCTCCTGCAGGGTCAGCATCCCATTTTGGGTCTTTGCTCTGCATAACCAAGGTTTGGGGTCCAAGCAGGTGGTCTCCAGCCCATCCCTCTCCTATTTGCTTGCTATAAGCAGTAGGCATGTGAGCTTGGGTCTCAATACCAGCAGCATGCTCTGACCCAAGCTCACGTGCCAAGCGGAGCAATGCAAAGAAGAAAGTCTGTGTGCAGCATGAGGAATGCCAGACCTACCCACTGTCTCCAGATCTGTCTCCCCAGCCAGGCTCTGGATCTTATTTGGATGTGGAGAGATTTATAAGGCATTCTCTTAATTAGGGGCCCCTGTTTTGACTGAAAAAGATGGGGAATGAGAAGACCTAACAGAGAGGCGATGGCAAACAGTGGATTGGAAGGGAAGGCTGGGGAGACCAGTGGTGTGTGCTGTAAAGAAGTAGGGGCAATAAAATACACCAATAAAAATGATGTGTATGTCTGTAGCCTCATCTAAGAAGGGGGAACAACAGCAGGTCCCTTCTAAGGGCAAACAAGAGAAACCCCTCCATATGTAAGCAATTATCGGAAACACATGGGAGAGGTGGACAGGGCAGACAAATCTGAAAGCCATATGATATTGCACAGAAGAGCGAGGCTTATGTAAAGCCTGGGAGTTCATATATTTCACAGCTCGCAATGTACAGAGACTTTGGTCTGCTCCAAAAGCTGCAACTGGGAAGGCTTCTCTCATTTTGGCCTTAAGGGCTGTGCACAGATGGCTAAAGCTGGGGAAGGAGCACTGGGTTGAAGGGCTTGGCATGCTGCTGAGGAGAGCTGGAGCCCTGCTTGGCTTTGAGCACTTACCTTTATAAAACACTTGCAGCTGGTCTATGCCACAGCAGCACTGAGCTGGGGTACCGGGAGCGACATAGCTGTGCTGCAATGGTGCTGTTGATGCACTTTGGGGCATCTGTGTTTTAGTCCGTTTTGGAGCGTGGACATGTCCTTATTGCCTTTAAATTTTCTATCAATGTAGTGGCAGGATGATATTCACTGCGAGGATGGGAGTCCCAGAAGCATTGCCCCCAGCATTCCACCCCTGCACAAAGAACAAACAGCATCTTAGCGTGTTCTCATCACTGCAAGGACTGTGGTGAGGTCTGGATATTCCTGAGCTGCTTTTACACCACCTGGCCAGGTACTGCTGCTCTGAAGCCATGGTAGGCTGGAGCCCAAGGTGTTATCCAGCTCCTCTGCAGAGCTGGCACACCTTGGACCGTGTGGTGCTGTGAAGAGCAGGAGAGATCCTCTCCGCTGAGACCCAGCCCCGCGGTGTGCCAGATCGGCTCAGTTGAGCACATTTGTTCTTGGCAACTGATCTGAACCGGTTCTCTGAGCTGCTTTGTGTCCACTTGCAAAGAACATGTTGTGAACTTGATGCATGTCATCAGTTCACTGATTTGGATGCATTTAACTTGTTTCTGATGCAGCAATAGTCAGGTCAGCCACCTCTTTTTCACACATGCCCAAACTCCAGTCTGCCTAATAGTGTCCCAAATCAGGCTAATATGGGGGTTGCTGCTTTCCAAATGTCTCACGTCACAAATGCAGGGGTGTTCTCCCCAGGATATGTGGAGAACAACCTTGTAGAAGTTGAAATTATGCCACTTGGTTTTTGCATTGGAGACCAGGCTGTGGTCCTTAGGGATCGTAGCATTTACTTGGATTCCCCAACAGTAATCAGACAACCTTCTGCTCTTTAATCTTAATAGTAGGAGCAAAGATTTGGAGAAATTGAGTTTTAAATTTACAAATATCCTACCTGTGCCCATCTCCTTTAATGCTTTGGACATCACTGCACTGTGCTTCCATGGAGTCTGTTGCTTTGCATCCCACTGCAATACCAGTGCTATGCCTGTCTGTAGCCTTGTAATCTGAGGTGGATGGTAGGACTGGGAAAGAACAGCTTCCAAATGTGGGTTTAAGCCTTGCGTGAAGGCTACCTCATTTTCAAATGGACAACTGTTTCTTCAGGTTGGGCTGTGAAAGCAGCTGATCTGATTGTGAAATGCATCATTCCTGTATGTGCTATTGGCTATAGAAAATGATTCTGCCT
This sequence comes from Harpia harpyja, assembly GCF_026419915.1. Taxonomy (NCBI): domain Eukaryota; kingdom Metazoa; phylum Chordata; class Aves; order Accipitriformes; family Accipitridae; genus Harpia; species Harpia harpyja. The sequence goes on from NC_068950.1 coordinate 40,588,685, forward strand.
TGTAAGAAACAACAGAGAGGAAAGTTCCCTTAACTCCTGAAAGTGCCATGCTCCTGAATGTTAACATGGTTGTGAGGTGGTTTTTTTTTTTTTACTGAGCAAGCAGATGTTTTAGTGCTCTGAGAATCACCTTTGCTGCAAAGGGTGGTGCTTACACCTCTGAGGGCAATGGTATGTTCAGCCTCAGTAAACATGTTCTGCTCCATCTCACTGAGCACTGAAAGCAGAAACTGCTCTTGGGTTTCATCGCAGAAGGGGCAGCTTTGCCAATGTAAAGAAGAACTTGTTCAGGGTCTGCTTTCATCTCTGTGCATTATCAGAACTATTAAAATGAGGAAAGAGCTCTTTAAGCCTCATTGGACAATGACACTAAAAATACCCCAACAGCCCCCTCAATCCCAAGCCCCAAACAACTGAAAAACAAAAGCCAGCCCTAAACCCTAAGCCCCTGAAAACCCTGTGGTATCCATCACTGCCATGTATAATCACAGTTAGAAATCCAAATGAAGTCTGCAGCCTGTCAGCTCTGCAGACAGATTTGGTGGTGATATGAGCAAAGCCAACATTTAAAAATGACTGAATTCTCATTATAAAGATACATGATCCTCCTTCTCATTGAGAACAGTTGGGCTTTGCTTCCAGTGGAGAGCCAAGCCATTTATTTTATAGTTCCATTGTATGCTGCGCTGGGAATTGTTCCCGCAGATAGAGGTTTCTAGCATGTTTTCCCTATGTACTTTGTTCCACATGCACTGTGCCCTTTGCACATGCTGAGGGCTCTCACATGAATTACACTTTGCCTGATTTGGTTGGATGGGTTTCCTACATTTGTGTCCTATAAATTGGCATGGCGATGTATTTATTTTGGTAATCAACCAGTTCTTTGTAAATCTGTGAGCTTAATCCTCCAAGAGAGAGAAATAAAAGGCTCAGTCTCTTAACAATGAAGATAAATACCTTTATTTTCATAACTTTTGGACATCTTTTTTCATGGCGTCCAGCCAAATCATGAGGTCCTTGCTCGGGCAAGAGCATGCAGATGTCATTAAGTTCCTCACCAGGCTTGTCAGGGCATGGAAAAACTCTTTTAAGAGGAAGGGTGGTCTCATGGTTTTGCCATTGAGTGAGAATTTAATTCAACTGGGCCAAGTTCTTGCTTCTGCCATCTATTTCCAATGTGACCTTGCATGACCCTATCTCTCTACATCTGCTCCCCCAAAATCTCCTGCTGTTGAGCTTATAAATCTCCTTGGAGCAGAGGCCCTCTTGCTGTGGGTTGGTTTGTGCAGGAATCTCAGCTGAGGCTGTGAGGTGTTGCAGAGGCAATGCAGACTCGAGAACAGCAGTAGGCTTTCGGCTCTGTCTGCAGATGAGGACCGGCTCCACCTTGCTCCAAGGTGATGGGATGTAAGCCAGAAGCCACCTGAGCCTGTTAATGCACAGCTATACCCATAATAATAAATGTCGGCTCTCACCTTATTAGTTCAGGTGCTGTAGTGATCAAATTTGGATGTGCTGGTTGTGGCGCTCCTTGTGCTGAAGATGACTTACAGCTGGGTGACTCTGGCAGCGGGGCCCAACCTGAAGGAACAAGGACGGCATTTTTGGGATCTGCCGTCCTTTTCTAGCAGCTCATCCCTTCCCAGGGACTCTTAGTCTAGCATCATCCTTCATCTGCTGATCATTAGTACTTTGGTCACCTCTTGGTGAGGCTGGTCACGCAAGCGTCCAGATTTCACTCCTGTCTGGAGGTGCTGGGAAGATCTCCCTGCAGCGTTTTAAATAGCACCGGGAAAACGAGCGTGAATGCTGAGTGTTTGAGCAAGACAGTGGCCGAGCATGAAGGAGCAAGGTGGTGGTGTAAGGAGCTGGGCCCTGCGTGGGGCGACACTACTGGGGGAGCTGGTGGGGGCTGCGAGCACAGGCTGGGGTCAGTTGGCTCGTCTCAAGAGAGTGGTATAATAAGTCAGGCATGCTGCTTGATGTGGTGTTATTGACTGCAGTGTGATAAGGATCTCCACATGCTTCCGCCCACCCTCCATTTTCCCCCCAGCTGGAGGGAAATGTTACTGCGGTGGCCAGCGGGAGGGTGGGGGATAGCGCAGCCCTGCTCCGCTGCCATGTGGGGCTGGAGCCTGCTGCAGGGAAAAATGTACACGATTACTACTTGGCAGGGTTCCCCTCCGCGCACGCTCCTCCTTTGCACACACAACTGCGTTTGTTATTCTAATACGCCTACGATTTAGAGCGTGAGCTGCAAACTTGTACTTGGGGAGAGAGTCCCAACGCATGTAAACGGTTTGCTTAACTGAAGTGATGTTGTGTGTGTTAGTTAAGCTTTGCAGAACGGGACCAGGAGGTTGCAATCTGGAGCCTGAGTCCGTGAGAGTCCTTTGCTGGCCTTTGGTTGTTGTGCTAAGAGTGAGGCTGGATTAGGGCATATGGCTATGACAAGCAGGCTACGGCCTTTTCAGTCCTTCCTTCTCCCTGGCCTGGATGAAGGCGTTCACCAGGCCCAAAGACCTCCATGACCACCTCAGGTTTCATCGGACAACTAGACAATCACAAACCCCTTGAGACTGGAACTATGGCCACCATCTCTTTGGCTGTAGCATGTGCTTGTTCTTTCCTTGGGAGAAAAGTTCACGCACCACTGAAAAAACATCCATTTCTCTGTGCCTCTTACAACATCTGCTTCTCCTAAAATACCTTTCTGTGCCATTTTTTTAAAATTAGAGTAAAATTGGGTGGGGGTTACAGAAAAGCAAAGGTTTCCTAAGTGACTCTGTTTCCATAGTCAAAAAATCCCTTTACAATACGTAATGATGATGCTCCATTTTTTTTTATACCAGCCTTTACAGTGAAAGCAATATGTTGTCCATAAATCTTAAAGCTGGTTAATTCCTATAAAATTCTGCTAGCATAATCAAATGATTTTACTACCCCATGTCAAATTAATGGCTGGGTGTCAACCAGTGTCACTTCCTGCTTGAAAAATGACCATGACATTAAGCAGATTTTATTTATGCTTTCCTGCCTGATGATCAAAAATAGTAAAATTGAACAGTGAGGGTGGGGAAAAGTCAGTGCTCATTTCATAAATACCATCACCACCACATCTCTTTGGAGTAAGCCCACGGTGATGCCCACACAGTGGGACTCGGGTGTGCTCCCTGAACACATGCTGACTCTCTTTTTCCTTTTATGACTGGTTGCTGTGGGAAGGGAATTTGAACTCGCGGCCCTAAAATCAGCTCTGGTCCTGCTTCAGCTGATCGCTTGTTTTGATGAGAAGGGTGGTACTGTGGGACATGTCCCAGAACAGTGCCCCTTTGTAACAAGTTGTCTGAAATTCCTCTTGCTAACCCATATTTAGATATGGCAAAGGCCAAAAGGAAAAGAGCAGCTGGTCTTCTGGCTGATGCCTGGATTAAATTCCCACAAGTTGAAGCAATAACTTGTGTAGTCTCATGCCACTGGTCTTATGTGTGTTGATGTTGATCTGAGGAGGGGCTTTGTCTTCCTCAGTGCCCTGAGGGGCCCAGGAAGTTGGTGGCACCTTGATGGGATGCCAGTTGTAATCTGTTTGTTAGTTTAACTGGAGTAAAGTTTTGATTATTAGCAGCTAATTGGTTTACAGTGACACCTGAAATGTACATAGACTCTGTAGAGGTGCATAGTCAACTACAGTCCAGCCTGGAAGAAGTTCACTGTCTTTTGTCCAAGTGTTTTGAACAAAACACTAAGAAACTCCATATGATTGTTTGGGTGGAACAGAATAAGCAGACAAGGAAAAAGAAACAATTGTCTTGTGATTCTTGATGCTGTAATGTCCTTGTGAGAAATCCTTCATCAATGAATGTTGACTTCTTGTGCAAAGGGACAAAGAACCAGGAAAGACTGTCCCACTGGGAGGTTTATCTATTCAGAAGGCAACCATCCTTGACAGGCCCATGGGTGGCTGGAGACGGTGGGCTGGATGAATTTGCCTCTCTGGTTTCCCCCGTCCAGCCCATGTGAGCAGATGGAAAGAGCAGCTGCCAAGCACACCACACCTCCCAGCCTGCAATAATAATTACAGATCAGCTCACCTCTGGCCCACAGTAAGCGTCTGGAGAAATTTTTCTGTTGCCAGTCGCCCCACATTGAAGCCTATTCTCTTTGGCTTGACCCATAGCTGGGGGTTTGGCTTTCAGTACACTAGTGAAATGCATTAACAAAGGCCAGGCAAGGACATTACAATCATCAGCATGAAAGATTATTCGCTTTCTGAGTCAGCTCTCAACTTCTCTAGCACTGCCAGCACTAGGACTCACTGCTGTTTCTCCTGCTGCCCTGGCTATAGTAATTCTCTCTGAGCCCAACTATTTCCACTGTATATTTTGGGAAGAACTGGAACGTTCCACTCAGTCTTCCAAAATCTGAATATCCTTCCTTATGGCCCTCCCTAACACCTAAGAGTCAGCCCTGGATATGCTGCAGATTATTTTTATCCATCCTAAACTGCTATGATCCACCCAGTTTCACCCAACCACCTGCAGCTGGGTTAGCAGCGTTGTGTCCACCCTCTGTGATTTGTCCCAAGAGATGCAATAGGGATGGTCCTTACCCTTGTAGTCCCTCCTGTCTCAGGATCACTTGGGGCTGAATCAAGATAGGATACAGCCAATGCACAGCACAGGACATCAGCCAGAAGTTGGGGCATAGTAGAGCCTCTTGTAGCTCTGCTTTGACCTCCTTCCTGGGTCTCCTTACAAAGAAAACCAAACCCGGTGGAGGAATGGCATGGAGTCAGCACACATACAGGGTTTTAGCTGGGAACCGTCACTGGGACATGTTCCCTGCCCCCACAGTCAGGTCCATTTAGTCTCTTCCTTAACTGGGCAGGACAGCACAACCTTTCTGTCTTTTTCTCCACTTCATCCCTTGGTTCCCAGGTCAACATCATAGCCCATACAGTCCCTGAGAATTCAAGACTTGATTTCATCATGACTGTAGACCATGAGTCCTGAGAGGCAACTGTGCTCTGCTTGGATAATCCAGCCCACAGAGCCAGGAAGAAGGAGAACGACAACAAATAGGGGCAATGGGGTGTCCTTAGGGTGCAGAATGATCCATTCCATACTCCCACCAACCTCTGTGCTCCTTTAGTCAAGCCCTAGGCTCATAACTGGAGAGATTTTTGACATGCACGCTTCTTGCAATCATTCAACCAAAGAATCTCTACCATGTCCAGAATTTCCTGTAATTATCAGGAGGTTCACTCTGATTTATTTCACTAACCTCTTCAGCCCAGATGTTCAAAGATGCACAAGCCTTTGAGCCAAAGAATAGCCAATTTACAAGTGGCCATGAGGTGCTAATATCCCTTTGCCACAGGATTGGCAGCATGGACCATGCTTACATGGGAACTGCAGCTGCAGGATATGAACATCTGAAAGCACTGTTAGAACATAAGCAAAAGAAAACAGTTCAGACACATGACCTCAGGGCCAACATTTTATTAAAGAATATATATATTAACGCTGTTCCCTCTGATAAAGAACTTATTTAGGCCTTGCTTAAAATTAAACCCCTAACCTGTTGCTTAGAACTACTGTATCTTCCTACACAGGGGTTTATTTTGTCACCAGGCCAAATAAAGTCATGTAGTTAGAAGCCTTTGGCACCTGCCAGCACATTTGCATCTGGGAAGAAAATATTTTTGTCCCTTCTCTCTCTTCCTCTGTGTGCAGTTAGTTTATAGAGCCAAAGCTACCCCTAGGGCTCACTTCTCATACTTGCTCTCAGAGCAATCTATTTCCAAGCCACCAAGTGTTGGGATGGTTGGAGAGAGCGGAGCCTGGTCAGCCATTTCTGGTGGTAGTCTGCAAAAATTGAAGTGTGACAAAGCATTCAGGAGGACGCTTAATTATATTACAAGGTGTGAGGAACTTGGAACCATAATATGGAGGCTGCTATAGAGGAGATTATTGTGCCTCAAATTTTCCAGTGTGGTGAGCTTATAAAATGTAAGCTTTTTATTTTATAACATTTTTATATTATAATTATATTTTAACTTGCACTTTTAAATACATAAAAAGCCCTAATGTTCTATAACCTTGCTGAACTGGAAAATCTGAGGCATGCACATTTGGTGATGATGACAGTTTGATGCATGGATTTTTTGGGCCGATCAAATGCCCTTGTCAAAATTCCTTAATTGCATCTCACCCATATGTAGATTTTTACATTCAGTCCCATCAAAGTCTTATTCAAGACCTTAAAATAGAGTTTAACTGATTCACAGAGGTTGTGTTGGTCTTACTGAGTTGATTCACCCAAGCTTTGTAACAGTAATAAGAATAAAAAAATGATTCTTAACAACATCAATATGTTATTTCTGATCACTTCCCCCTGGGACTCGTGCGTGTTACAAAGGAAGCTGGTGTCACTCTGTTTTAAAGATAAAACACACCCAGCTTACAAGTGGGGATGTTAATTAGACTTTGGACATCCATGTTTAATCTTCTTGCTTTTATCGTTTTCCTACATGTGAAATGTTTAAAAACATGTGGAAGCAAATTAGATAAACATCTGCTCCAAGCTGGACTCATACATCCAGCCCGTAATTCAGCATGTGGGAGGATTTCAGTGGTGAACGTGGCTGCGAAAAGGGCAGACAAAAATAGCATCAGCTTCCCAGGGTGTAAGGCCAGGCTGCCAGCTGGTGTAAATCAGGATGCCTCCTCTCCTGTGCTGCTTGCTCAAGGCGTGGTTCATCTTCACCAAACGTTACCGCTTTGGTTTGAGATGTTCCAAGCTGATTTTCCAGATTGTTTCCTGTCCAAGTAGATTTCACTGTGGGGTTTATCCTGGAGGAGTGAGACAATGAAGAAATCTTCTTGTCTCTCTGAACTGGGCTTCTCTGACCCAGGGCTCAGTGATGCACCAAGTGCAGGTGGGCACACACAAGCCATCAAAATGGGGTGTTGAGCCGCAACATGCTTGGAGTGCAGCCCTGGGTGGTGCTAACGGAGGAGTTGAGTTTCCCTCACTGTCCTCCTGGGTGGTAAACCCATTCCCAAGTGTTTTTTATACAACCCTTTTCTATAATCGGCTTTAATGGTATCACTGAGCACGGGTCTTCCTAGGGATGCTCCAGTGTGCCCTATTCATGGCACAGCGGTGCTGTGCAGGTAACTGATGAGGAGGAGCAATGCTGTGGTGACATTTAACCAAATACATTTAACCAGAAAATGGAATGGCCTCTCTTGTATAGGAAGCTCCCAATGCTCCCTTCTGGATTTGAAATCTGAGAGGTACCTGCATTTGGCGAGCACTTGCAGGAATGGAAAAGCAGCCCCCTCCTGCCTGGACCAGACTTCTGAAGCTCCCTGGCTGGAGAATCGGGCCAGGTGGTATTTACCCCTTGCTCTTGCCAATGTGTAAACTGGCAGGGCTGAGCCACTTGGATACAAATTCCTCCTCTTCTGGTGAAAGCAGGGAGCCAGGCGGAGAGCTGCAGCTTTCCCAGCAGCACTCAATGGCATGCCGTACCCCAGGGCGACTTGCATTCCCTGCTGTGAAAAGCTGTAAATTACACACCAATAACTGCATGGAAATGGCTGGGCAAATATTTTGAAAGACGGAGAAACTTTGTAGAAACCACTGCTTTGAGTCACTTCTGGGCGGAAAAAGGTGAACTGAAAAGATCTCCCTGGCAAATGATTTGCTGAACATTATTCATCTTAACGGTACTGCTCCCTCTCTTCTTTCCCCCCTTTCTTATCTTCTTGCTTTTTTACACTTGCTATTCAAAGTCTGATGAAACCATAGTTTCCAAATTGATTTTTTTTTTTCCCTTCCAAATTTCTCATGTCAATAAATACTTCAAAGGTAGGGAGAACTCACATGCCAACTTCTAGCCTAGAGCTTACTTTTACAGCTCTGTAATAAACCCCTTAAAAAAAAAAAAAAAAAAAAAAATGTTTATAATGGCCATGACCGTGGTACTTAACTATTGCAGTGCTTTCTATCATCCTCATAATGTTAAGTGCCAATAAATCACCTGAACTGTCATGGTGTCCTGTATTTATTTACAAAGCTGTTAGAGGAGTATTTTGGAGCTTTATTGACTAAGTGGAACAAAAGCCGGTGCTCTTTTGTTTTGTGGGGGTTTTTTGTTTTGGTTTGGGTTTTTTTGCACAGGGGAGTAGATTAAATGCTACCTAAACCTCAAGCTGGCCTCTTGTACCCGAGGTATGTAATGCTGCTATTTTTGGAGGCATTTCACAGGGGATCAAACCCAGTTCAGAGGTGATGCGGAGCAGCGGTTGCTCGGTGGTCGCAAGCCACGTGCATTGCCTAACCTGCGCTCAGGGCTGAGCCTGCAGCCAAAAATGGGGTTTGTGGGGAGGCACCAGCCTGCACTGAAATGTGAGGCATGAAGCGAAGGGCCTTTTTCTGTTCGTAGGCACTGCTCTGAAGCCTCCCAGTCTCTGCTTATAGCAGAAGGGGATTTTTGGACTCTAATTTCCTGGCCCGTGTTAGGCTGGGCAGAGCATGCTGCTCACTTATTTCTGTTACCACCCAGTTCAGATCCTGCTTGGTGCTAACTCAGGGTGTTGTACTGGGGCTTATAGACTCAACCATCCCCCTTTTGCAAAGAGGATTTTTGCTTTTTAGTCTATTGAGTATTCACAAAATTTCACCCACTGAGAAGCAGAAGTAGTAAAACCATAAAATAAACCTTATCCTTCATCCTTGTTCCCTGTGCGCTGTCATCTCTGCACTAGAGGCTTCTGAAGACAACTCCCTACTAAGGGTAGGGATGAAGAAGACTAAAAACCTAGTGAAGAGCAGAATTAGAGCTTGTGGTATGAGCGTGGACACAGTCTTGGTTTGAAATTAATACATAAAAAAAATTGTTTTCTCAAAAAAAAAAGTAAACAGTAAGTTTTCCAACTGTGTCAATAACCCCAGGACAAAATGGATTTTGAGGCAATGATGGATCATATAGAAAAACAAGGTTTAGCTGTTGGTAATTAGAAGTCAATATTAGAAGTAAAAGGCCAAATGGCCTTGAAAGCCACCTGCCTTCTCTTAGAGTGTGTTTTGAAGATCCTTACCACATACTGCATTAGGAGCTGCTGCCTCTGAGTGTATCACCTGGTTGGAATTTTTCATGGAGCTTGATTTTATTAGAAAACAGCCCCAGTCAAGCAGAACTGTGCAAATTAAATTGGATTTACATGACAAGGTGGAGCCCAAGCACAGCAGCTAGGAAATGCCTGAGAAGCAAAAGACAAACCAGAGGGGATCAGGGAGGAAGGCTGCTCTGTGTAAACAGTGTTTAAAAAAAAAAAAAAAAAAAGGAAAAGTTTGACAAACAGAGCAATAAAATTAAAATTCCCACTTTAGCTGCCCTGGGGGTTTCAAAATGAGACACTGAGGGAGAGTTAGATATTAGAGGAAATAAACAGATTTCAGCATATAATAAGCAGGAGGCTGGAATATTATTGTAGGATAAAGTGTTCTGGGATGGAGTGAGCTGACCCAGAACATGTTCTTGTTGCGATGAAGGGTGAAGACTTGATCTTCAACCCCAGTGAAGCCTGGAGGACTCAATCTATTGGCCTCAGTAAGCTCTGGGTGAAGCCTGACTTCCCAGTAGATGTTAGGAGCTTCATATTTTCTTCCCTTTAAGAAGTATGTCTGCCGGCTTGCACTGCTGCCTATTATCTTATCAAAATATGGTTTCTTCATCAGTAATATGTAGGTTTCATCTGAATCTGTAAATACCGAATTGCTTCCATATGCCAGATATTTCACTGGAGAGGCCCTCCACTTTGGGAGTCTCATTACTGCCCAAAATAATCTTCCACGAGTCATAATGTAAACTCAAAGTTATTGCAATTTATTAGCAATCACAATTTGCCAGGAAAATAGAATCAAGAGCGTATCAGAGAAAGTAACTCAATTGCAAAATGAACATGCCCTCTATTGCAGTCCGAGGCCATTAATATCAACTTTCCAAATCTAAAGAGTGATTTTTTCTTGTGCCTGTATAATAATGTGGTGCAGCATGTTTTCTTCTGAAGGAAGCAACAGGATTTTATTGACTATGCGAAAGGGAATTGGTTTTCTGGTTTGTTACTTAAAGCTGATCCTTACTGTCAACATTTGTGATGAGTAAACCTCAAGAAATAACACAGCTAAAGGCTTAATCTGGTGCCACTGGGATTTGTAGAGCTAAGTTGGAGAGACGTGGTTGTGGCCACGCTACCGGGGACCAGCCAGGCAGAAGGTGTGTGCAGGCACCCTGGGTCCAGGTTGCTTTGGCAGAAGTGCATGGTGCCGCTCTTAAAGATGAAGGGATCTGCTTACAGAGATAGCGTGCTGCCGTTGCCATCAGGAGAGGGCACGGAGGAAATGTGGTGAAAAGAAAGTCATGGAAGAAGTGCTAAATGTGCCATTTCCTGCTGGAGCAGTTCAGCTTATGAGAAATCCTCCTCTTGCATCCTACTGTTTGGAGTGTGGATTTGGAAGGGTGAGAAATGGCTCTTTATTAGTAACACTTTGATTCCCCTGATCCCGGTGGGCTCGTGGCTGGGACTTCCTCCAGCTAAATGCTGATGTGAGCAGCCTCCAAGACTATTTGTATAGAAATATCAATGTGTAGCAGATCCAGCAACTGGCTGTGTAGGGACAACTTGTTATCTCGGAGCCCCGACTTTGATGAGTCTCCTCACACAGATGGCATAAGCCATATCCCTTCAGATGGAGCTAGTCTCCTAAGCTGCTGAGGTCCTTCAGCATTGGCTAGAGATGTCTCCAGGATTGTCCCCGTGTAATGGACAGTGGTGGCTTGGCCTTTCTCTGGGGCACAGTCATGCTGGACATCCTCATGAGCCTCAGACATTAATTAGTCCCAGCTGGTACTAAGGGAAACTTTAAAAGCTCCGGTATGTGGGATCATGTGAGATGTCTGAAAGTGGTTGCACAGCTGGACTGAGAGCTGGCAGCAGAGCTGTTAGGTTGGCTTCACCTAAAATCCACCTATCCAACCTGGTGGAAAGAACAACCTCTTTGGCTGGCGTAAACACCCATCACTCTGAGGGGAGCTGTAAAGTGCTGCCCATTCATAGCACTCATTTACCTGGCAGGGACACCCCTTCTCATGTGGTATTGTCATTTCTGATTCACTTGCCTGATGTGGAGCTGCAGTTATGGGTGAGAGAATCAGAGAGAAGGAGGACAGAGCAAATGGGTCTCTAACAGGGCATAGCTTATTGGGAAGTACAAGAGCCTCCATTCCCTGAGAGCCTGAGCAGTCCTCTGGACTGGTGATAATGGATGCAAACCAGGTGCAGAATCCTCCAGTCCTCATCAAACTTAAAGGAAATGTAATGTAGCCTCACCCTATAAAGCCCACACTGAGATGTCAGTGGCTGAATTATTTTGGTGGAGAACAAAGGTCTAAAAAAACCCCCACCCCCTGAGAATTTGCTTGCTGGATGATGTTTGGTAGATGTTGCACCTACCTGTCCGGCACTTTCTTTAGCATTGCAGGTGCTATAAAAAACCAGGCTCTGCCTATGACCAGCATCTCGCTGCATTTACATTACTGTGGCAGCAATACATACAATAACAGGCAAGCTTAGACACAGGAGGATCAGGTTGAAGGCTTAGCCTAGTGCAGACTGCATCCTTGCAGCTCTTACGTTGTGGTGGAGCAGCAGGGCACTTCTGTAGGATTGATGTGTCTTCCGCAGGGGACGTGAGAGCAGTCAAGCTTTGCTACAGTGTGGACTAAAGTTGGGGTTCAACAGATCTTTTCCTTCCTTCCTTTCTTTTTTTCCTTCCTGGGAAAAATGGGTGTAAAATTCTGTTCCACTCCTTGAATTTAACAGCAGATTTTTCCATTAATTTCAGTGGGGTCACAGGTATTTGTGTATGTTTCCACCAGCTAGTACCCAAGTGTAACAGCAGAACTGGTCTGAAAAAGGGGGGCTTCTTACAGAAAAAAGAAGAACGCAACTCTGCTGGAAGAGCTTTTGTTTGGCAGTGGCTGAAAAAAGGTTGTTCTGGGACTGATTTAAAGAGCACTGGGTAATCTTATGCAGATTCCCTCAGGGCAGCCATAAGTTAAGTGATGAAAATGTCTGCATGTTTTACACAGCTCTGCTCCAGGACTGGGGGGAGAGGCAGTAGTGCTGGAACAACACACAGATCCCCATGCGGACGGTGTCATTGCTGAGGGGACGGGATGCTCTCCCGTGGGAGCAAGCACAAGGCGGGCACCTGAGGCGAGCGGGATGAAGCATCAGTGTCATGGAGCTGGGCACGGGCAGGGCTTTTGCAGGAGCTTTGCTGCAAAGTGCAGCGCTAACACCATCCCAATGCCCCAGAGAGCTTCCTGATGGGAGATGTGGTCCCCTTCCAGCTTCCTGCGTGAGTCTGGCTGCCCCAAGCTAGACTCGTGCAACGCTTAGAATATCTGCTTGATATTGTAGGGCTGAGCAGGTAAAGCAATGGCCCTTGCTCCTTGCTGATCTGCAGAGAGAGCTGTGCTGCGGTATCCCCTCTGCGCTCGCCGGTGTCGGTTCAGGGAGCTGCTCTGCCAGATGCAGTGCTTCACCTGCAGACATCCACGGTCACGATACCGCTCTGAAGTCTGCAGTTATGCTGCCAGTGCTAGGGAGAATGACTTCCACTCTGCACGTGCTTCTAATTTACATAATCTGCATACTAATTTACAGCACATCGACAGAGACGGAAAGAGGGCTTGGAAGAGACGGAGGCTGCTTATTTGTGATGTTGTGTTTGATGTGGCTGCCGTTTCGTGCTGGAGTTTTGCGTGTGTGTGTGTGTGACATAAGTGGCCTTAAAAATCCAAGGGACTGGGTGGGAGGAAAAGAATTGAAACTGCAAGTCTTTTACTAAGCTAGATACCATAATAATCCTGGCAATTAACTATGGGAAAGTTCTGGAGCTGGATTTTTTTTTTTCTGCCATACATTTGTTTTCAGTATAACTGAGAGAGGAGAGACCTTCCCACTTGCTGCACAGCAGCCATGCCTGAGGGAACTTGGTTATAACTAGTTCCAGAGCATTGTCCCTTCTGGGGTATTGGTGTGCTTTGCCCATAAAACCTGCACCCCCCTCTAAAAATCAGAAGGTGAACTCCAAAGGCTTGTCTGATGAATGGGGCTCTTTGTTCTGAAACACTGTCACCCAAGAGTGAGCCCTATGAGAAGATTTATAGCAAGATTTCAAGCTATTAATGAAGGAAGGTTTCTGTGATTAGTCAGGTGGCAAAGCGCTACAACACAGCGGTCCACGTTCAAGGAAGAGCAAGCTAAGGCTGGCCATACAAGCGAGCCTATGGCTACGTGCATGAGAATTTGGGTATTGCCGTGTTGTACGCACTGCTTGGAGAGCTGCTGTGGCTGAGGGAAGACCGTTTGCCAAAGCCCAGAATGTCCTGGGGTCTGGCCGTTGCTGAAGCAGTACCTCGTTTTCTGGAGCTGGCTATGGTTTGCGCTGGCTTCTTGAGGTCCCTCCAGAGCCATTGTGTCATTGAGGGCTGTTGGACTGCAGCACCATATAGCTCTGCTCTCTTTGCTTTCATGGTCATGATCTACAAAATCTCTGCTTCTTTCATCCCCAAATCATCTGGATATTTTGCTCATGTCCAAAGCTGCCTGCATCAAAGAAGGTGCATCCCATGGTGCCAGCAGGATGCTGGCATGAAGGGGGACCACTGACTCTGCAGAACCCCCTGGGAGAAGGAAAGAGTGGAGGTGGAGATAACAAGTCACCTCAGGCAGGGGAGATGAAGCCAAGGGCTTTGGTCAGGCTTCTCTGTGTGGTGCAACCGATCCAGTTATCTTTTGCAAGAAGGTCAGGTTGGGACCTCAGCTTGCTCTTCTGCTCTGTCTGGCTGTGAATAGCTAAACTGGAGTAAAAATTATCTCTATTGCAGAGATTGGGAGCTGAGGCAAAGACATACAAGGCTGATTTCTCAATGGAGAAAAAGCTTTGCCTTGCTTAAGATCAAGCAGGAAGGCTCTAACGGTGCTGGGATATGAGACTACATTCCAGTCCCAAACAGGGTTTACCGTCTAGAAGAATTTTCTTACATTTTGTTAATTCTCTATCACGCAGGAAGGCAGGTTTATGGCGTGCATTCACTCTATAGTGCTTACAGTGCCAATGAATTTGAGTAGTTAATCAATTTAGTGTGAGTTCTTCTCACTTAAAAAAAAATAATATATCAAACCACCCAATTTATGCTTACTCTTTGCAGAATGTTTTCTGTTCTGTCAGTCTAAACACTGAGAAGTATTTTAAACAGATGTAGGCCATCAGTTTCTATAAACATCGTAATTGTTTGGCACCACCGATGCTTACATTTAAAGATGCAATTTGCAAGGATCCGCACAGACACCAGGCGCACACTTTCTGCTGCACGCAGAAACACAATTTACGTCCCGTTAGAGGCCCGTAACCTTCCTCCTGTAAAACTTGCTTTAGCTTCAAGCCTGGCACCAAACAACGGCTATTATCCTTGCAGCTTTATACGGCTTCGTGCTGCACGTTCAGCCATTTTAGTGTACTTGCTCGGCAGGGTTTGATAGGAGGATGTGGTTTGGATTCCACCCCAAAAGCTCTTTGTTCTCATTACCCTGCTGCAAACTAGATGCAACGTTGCTGGCACCTTGAGTTGTTCAAGGTTTATCAGGGGAAGATAATACAATTGGCTCCTCAGAGCTCGGTTCAGTCATTTGCCCACAACTTTCTATGAACGCATCCTTTTCGATCTATGGGTGATCACGAAGCTGATGTTCATAGTGGCATCCCCAGGAAACAGAGGAGGTGTAGTCCTCAACTCGCCCTCTCGTAAAAATGATGAATTGGGCTGAAGAGAGGTGGGGGTGAAAGGAAAGGATGGATAATATTCATGCTAATAAATCTAGTGCAGCAATTAACATTGCCTTTAAAAATGTGTATTATCAGCACAAATGGAAATACAGAAAAGAGCAGCAGCCAAGTGCTGCTCTGTGTTTATAACCAAACAGGATGGACTCGGCATTAGCTGGGGACTGCTGGCCAAGCCCATGGCTCTCCTGGACTGCGGTGAATAGCTCTCCCTAAGCCATCTTTCATCTTGAGCTCAGCTGCAGCTTAGTCATTCTTATTCCGTATTAGCCTGCAATGTGGTGGTGGGGTGATTGCCATCATCACGGGTCCTTGTTGTAGTGTTTTTGTTGTTAATGATTCGTTCCATTAGCCCTGATTGAGCAGGTCAAATTGGACACTTTTGCATTGCAGACTAGTGGCAGCAAGTGGCCTGAAGGCATAAAGCAATTCAGGGCTTTGCCCTGCATCATTCTTCTCTCAAGACATCCCCATGTGCATTCTCCTCCTGTTAGGAAATAGTAAGCGGCAACAATAAAATGAGACTTTGCTGATAGCATATGTTCAACTCACAGGCTCATTTCTTAATATACTTTGGCTCCAGCCTCTAGCTGAGAAACCAGATTGCTAAAACACCAGAAGTGTGGATAAATGTATGGTCAGGGCATTGTGTAATTTTTGCCTCAGTATGACATACAGAGAAAGCTGTGAATATCACCACAGACCAAAGAAAGCAACTGTTTTTCTCCTCTCTGACCCCCTGGAAGAAGAGTTTCAGGTCACTTTTCTGTCCAGTTTCAATTCTTGGTCAGTTTGGTGTTGAGAGAGGCGTTATCCAGATTTTGAAGCACGGATGAGGCATTGCCCACTGGGATGGAGACACAAAGGGTAGAGTACCAGAGAAGTATTCATCTCATCCACCTCCACGTGTCTACTTAAGGTGTCTAACTTAGCTGCCTTAGACTGCTCAACAGCTCCTCTATATAGGTGATAGAGAAAGGTTACTCTGTAAGGCTCTTCCCTACACATGAGGTTAATTCCTGCTCTGAATTGCTCACCAGAAGAAAGATCTCCCTACAGAGATTATAAAAAGATCCAAGGAAGATCAGCCACCTAATTTAGTTGCTTATACAATACGATTAAAGTTGTCTGGGGCAAATGTTCTTTTTCCTTTGCCCCCAGTGACAAAGGTTTCTAGGGCATCTGGTGGGCACCTCCGTGGTGCAAGGGATGGGTCCCTGCAACAATAAAAAGGGGGCCCTTTTTCCCAGAGAGAACTGAACTTCACCCAGGAGAAAGCTTCCAAGCATCTACAAGGAAACCTAAAGCTGGAGCTAAAGGTTGGAGTTAATGGAAGTGGTTTGTGGTTGTGGTTGCTCAGTGGTCAAAACAGTTTGCTCTTCCATCTGTGCACAAGGGTCTTATTCTAGGAATTCCTGCTTGTGTCACTAGGAATTCAGCCCAGAATAGACTCCCTGGGTCAGAGAAGGAGAGAGCATGGCTCAGGAGTCAGAAATGCACAAATCTTGGCCTTGGACAGAGTTTTGCACTCTCTGACCAGGGCAGAATCTGATGTCAAGCTTTCCCCAAGAGTCATACTCCTAAATGGGAAGGAGCCCAAATGATCACATGTTGACTGCCTGTTCAAAGACAACTGGCTCTCACTGCCAAACTGACTGGGGAGGTCTGCTCTTGGAAAACGCACTGCTGCCCGCATGCTGATGTTCCTCCCGAGGACAGGCATTTCTCAATCGCGGCTGGGCCAATAGCTCTTTCCAAACTCAGGGTTAAAGGGGTCATCTACTCTAGCCTTATCTCCATCTGCACCAGGGTCAGGAGCTCAGCAGCTGATGCTCTGCCACGCAGCTGTCCCTTCCCTTTTAACCAAGGTTGGTGTCATTAAACATTTCTGAAGGTGTGGAAGTTTCCTTGTGGTGACTTATGGCAGGAGGTCCACAGAGAAAAAAAATCTGCCTTGGGTACATCTGCTTTGACTGTGACTTGAGCACACTTCTGGTTTTTCTGGTTTTGTGTTTTGGGGTAGCGTAACAGACATGAACATGGGAAAAGTCTTATGTCCCTCCTGTTCTTTTACTGCACTGATGGATTTTAAAATATATTGGATTTCCTCTCTCTGAATGAAGCATACCTGGAATTTCTTACTCCAGAAGTTAAACTGAGTTCTTGGTCAAGCAAGTCCTCTGAAGGTAATGCTGTAGGGTTTTAGGCATCTACACACTTGCCATCATTTGAATTTTTCTTAATTATATTAGGGTCCTTGCCTAGGTTTCTCAAGTGATATTCACATTTCTAAAGATACGCAAGTTTTGTTCTTTAGGTAGCAAGCAAGTATAAATTCTGGAAGCTGTAATTATTCAGTTCAGACAAGCACATCAACAAGCAGTGAGCCATCCAGAGTAGATCTGAATTTCTTGGATTAGTCAGATTTGGCTATGAAACTCTACAGTGGTCCAGCAGAAATCAGTGAGCAGGTCTTCTACTGGTATGCGAGAACCATCTGACCCAGTATCTCAACAGTTACATAAACATTTTAGAATTAAGAAAACAAGGTAATTCATCCCTTCTGGCTGCTTCTGAAGGTAGGATTCATGGTTTTTATGAACATGTGCCCTGACTCTTTCTTCTGAACTGATTTGCCTATTTCTCCTAGCGAGAATGGCCCATCAGCCAGAGCAGCAATGATCTCTGGTTCTGGCATCGTCAGAGCTTGAGACAGTCCACGTCAAAATCTGAATCCCAAGACTGGCCTCTGCTAAACTGCAGGCTGGGGTCCAAACATCAATAGCAGTTATTTAGGAAAGGCTTATTCTGAGATATGGTTTAGCAATGCCTGCAGTGTTTCCACCCTGGTAGACAGGGACCAGAGCATACTCCCAGCTGTTGCTCCTCGGCACGGTCCCAGCTCCTTGCAAGCCAACTGCTGACCCCTTCTCAGCCTGCCTGGTGGCAGCTGTGTGGTTTGAAGCCTTGGTCGAATCATCTGCAGATCCCACTTCCCACCCTTGTACAGCAAAATGACACATTTTTCCTTGCTGCCAAAAATTCCTCTAATGGCCAGGCAGAAATCAAGCTCCGGCAACAATCCCCTCTGGACCCTAATATTTCCACCTGAAAAAGAAAAAGAAAACAAAGCAGCAGAAGTAGCTATTTGTGCACCTTTCAGGGTTGCGAAGTCACTTGCCTGGCAGCTCAAGGCGCAAACTTTGGGAAGAATGGCCTCTTTTCAGCCGCTGGCATTTTGTTGCAAGCGGATGGGGTGATGGCAAAGCCCTTCTGTTCAGTGCAGGCTCGCGATCCATGACGCTTTCACCATTCCCAGTAACCCAAGATCCAACAAGGGCTCCTTTGACATCATTTGGGACTGAGCTGGAGCAGGGCTGGGCAAAGTCTTCCCCACTGAATGGGAGGAGGAAAGGTGTTTATGTGAACGCCTGGGCACTAGTGGGCATCTCAAGTCTGCAGGGAAGTCACTGAGCAGTCAAGTTAATTATTTTTAATGAACTGGGCTGAAGCTGATTGTGTTATTTTGTAACATATTAGTTTGGAAAGCAGTGAAAATATTTGGCATCCCTCCCTGGCTGTCACAGGGACCCCTTTGTGCTTTCCTTTTCCCCACTTTTCTCTCGTGTGTATAGCTGGCTCCCACATCTCCACTTGCTGACGCTGATTGATTGCATTAATATCACTGTAAATATTACATAATCTCCACTTACAATGCTAGAAGGAACTGATGAGTTTTACTTTGCCAAGAGTTTTCAGGCTGGAAAATAATAAAAATAATTTAGAAAAAATAAGATCTTTCTTCTTTATTTCCCCCTGTTTTTGCCGTGTGTGTTTGCCATTGGCCCTGTTGGCTGCAGACCAAGAAAAAGCTGTATTCACTGTTTGTGGACATTGCTTCAATGGGACGGTGAAAAAGAGGTGGGAAAAGGCAGTCGCAGCATGACAGAAAACTGCCTGGCCTTGGTAGAGGCATGGTAATGGGGAGAGGGGACATTGAAGGGTGTCGCACCACTTATGGAGAAAAAGTAGGGTTTGGAAAATAGGATTCAAGTAAGCTAGGGAGGATGTGGATATGCAGGGAGGGCTATACTCCATCCTAGCACTGCGGGATGGTGGAAATACAGTTGCTGGAGTGTGGTACCCTGTTCTCCCCATTAGTGGCCGATTTTAAGTCGGTGTACTGGGTATTTGAGCTCACCCCATTTAGGATTTAAAGACCCTGGTTTCACTTTCCTGCAGAAGTGACAGCTCTCCCAGGGTCTTTCTGAGATCATGTCCTGGGCTGGGGAGGCTGCACCGCTGTGGGGAAGGGACCAAGGGGATGCTCCCCTGCCCTCCGAGGAGCCCCACGGGACAGTCCTTCCCACCGAGCTTAGGGCAGGTGGGAGGGGAGATGTGATGAACTCCTCTTCCAGCACCAGTCCAGGGTCATTTAACCTCATACGTGTAACACATCCTCCATCCTGACCCTCGTTCAGGCCAGTTCTGTTTCTTTTCTCTGTCTCCCTGCTGGAGACAACTACGTATCAGGTTGCGTTTTGAAGCAGGCGCGCTGTTTTCAGGCTCTGTAGAAAATCCATTTATCATATCGGCCTTACATTAGCCAAAGTATCGGAGATAAAAATTATCTTGGAAATCTAAACATAGATTCTAATCTAAGGTACAGCAGCATCTGTTTCCCATTACTTTTTATTACTTGCAAGATTTGAGCGGTATTACTCCTGCGGTGAGATATTTCTGAAAGCGGAGGTCTGCACTTCCCAGAACTGCGAGTCCCAGTGCTGATTGCTGCTCCTCTCGTGGGGCTCATCTGCATGGGAATAGCTGATTACTCAGCATGCAGCATCGGGGAAGCGCGTGTCCTGCACGCAGGCAGGCTCCCTAGGCAGCGGGCTCAACTGAGATCAGGGTTACGCTGACTTCAGCGGTATCGACATCGTGGTTGGACTTCTTTCAGAAGTCTGCTCGGGGACCTTTTTTTGAGGTATTTGCAATACCAGTCTGCCAGGCTTCACTGGTCCAAACTGGCCGGAGAGGAGCAGTGACGTGGACACAAAGCCATGACTTCAGGCTCCCCTTTTCTAGCGGAGCTTTTTCTGAGCCGTGCTTTGAGGATGATGAGCTCCTCACAGGTCGCTGCCAGAAATGACTCAAACCTACCACTACTACTCAACTCACGAGGCCAAATCCTGCACAGCGTGGTGCCCAGTGCAGCTGTCAGCTTAGCCATGGGGCAGGCCGCTTGATCTGACGTAACGCAGCCAGCCTCGCCTGCAACCCGGGGACTGGCTTCAGGGCTCGCAACGCCTGAAGCTGCAAGTCAAGTGGCCGCATCTCGGGGACATCTGTGCACCAGCTTGGGACCCCAAGGGCTCTAACAGACCTTGATTTCCCTGACCAGCCTCACCTCGGAGCTTTGATGGTCCCTGCTTGAGTTCAGCCCAGCCTAGCCCTTGCCCCATTCCTGAGTTGTTGCTTGGTTTTCCTGGATTTTCCTTTAGGGAGCAGCCCTGCTCTTGCTTCTCCCTGACGCCAGCAAGCTTGCCGTTATTTGCAGTGCATTGGGCATAGCGAAGGGGGTGTGCTGTGAACTCAGCCTTGCCCTGCTGCACGGAGACAAGTATGCAGCTCTGCAAACTACTGTTTGCCTCTTGAGACAAATTATGGCATACTGCAATAGTTGAGGAATAGCATAAGAGGAGTATGCAATGAATCATGATGCATATGCACACGAGGGGAAAAGTTCAACCTTCTGTTTGCCATTATCTGACTCTTGAAAGCTGAACTGTTCAATTCTTGCATTTTCTTAGCAGAGTTTGTTTCTGTGGCATTTCCTAAGTCTTTCTGTCTGTCTCAAGGCAGGAGAAAGAAAGTGCATCCCTTCTCAGAATTTTGCAATTGTGCTGGCTTGCAAATAAAAAGCAAATCAAAATAAAATAGGGTAAGAGAGCAGAAACATGTAATGCGTAAATCTAGATCTCTGCATTTGCAGAGTTGAATGCATTTCTTTGGCTTACCCAGCTGGAGCAGCCGCGGCGTGCCTGAAGCCCATCGCTGCTGCATATTCTGCCTGGGGTGGAGGTGGTACAGGCATGGGGACCTCGAAAACTGCCTTGGCTGCAGGAGGCCACGTACCCTGCCATGCCGGTGCAGTGGTGTTAAAAAAATGTGTTTAAAAAAAAAAAAAAAAAATCATATGTTTCTGTTAGTGGCAGAGAAGTCATGTTTTCTCATTGCGTTGACTGAAATGGGTTTTCTCTGATAGGGGCAGAGAAAGTGGAGACAGGAGAGAGTTCTTCCCCACCAACTAACTCAAAGTTGACTTTACCTCTCAAGGTACCTGTTTTTCCCCAATAATGGTAATGAGAGCATGTGCTGACTAATCTCCTATATTAGCTCCCCTGGAGTGTATGACTCTGGGCTTTTCAGGGCAGTCTGAAATCCCATCAAATTACTATTGCCAATACAGGAAAATTAGTCTTTAATGCATTTCACGGTCACTATACATAAGTAGTCCTGAAGAACTGTGGTACCCAGGACTAGGTACAAATCAGGGATCTGTTACTTTCTGCAAAATACATCAGATTTTGTCAAACTTCCAGACTGTAGAGTGGATATTTGTCCTTCCTCAGGCAAATGTTTAACATGCAAATAGCAGGCCAAGAGATTTCCAATCTTCTCTTAATCATCTATGCACACTCACATGGGAGAGGTTGTTTTGGGGGGTGGGGGGGGGAAGTATCTCCTTAAACTAGCGGAAAAATGAGATCCCAAAATAATGAGGAAACAGAAGCTAAACACATTTAGAGTGGTGACAAGACATGGGTTTTCAAGAATGACACTAATTACACATTGAAACCCATTAACTTGGTGACTGGAGGAGTCTACATTCCTTCCTTCCTCCCCTTCGCTGCCAAAACTCGCCTGGAGAGCACAGGCTGAGCCGTGCGGGAGGTCAGCACTGGGAACGCTGCAACGACTCCTCTCTCTGAGCTGGGAGGAGGAAGCGTGGTAATGCCGTACACCACTGCACCATCTCATAATTGTAAACTCTCCCCCCTGCTCAGCACCCTGGAGTGTTAACCCTGAAGCCTAATGATACCCATTTCTACTTGAGAAGTATTTCAGGGCCAATTCCTTGGGCAACAACATGTACTTTTGCTGGGTTTGGGACTAGTAGGAGTAAAGTCACCTCATTTCACCCCACATCCCCTTCCTGAACCACCTTGCTCTGCCCTATACCTACTTGTGTGAGCTGCTTTTGTCGCAGTTCTGCATATGCCCTAGAGAAGCACCCATGGTTCTTATACCTAAAACTACAACTTGGAATACATAGCAATGAAGGTGATTAAATGAACCACTTCATTTGAACCTGACCTGCCAAGTGAACCTGACAAAAATACAATGGCATTTGCAGTGTTTATACCAATCTGATTTTTCTGGATATTCTCCTGGAAAAAAAAAAAAAAAAAAGGCACCCTCCCTCTCTTAATTTCACAGTAATATTTGCTTTCTTATTGTGTACTCAAACTGGCAGTGCGATTACCAAGCTTAGAAAACTGTTTGTGCCACGTCTTATCTTTTTATTAAAAAAAAACAACTTTGACTTTCTGAACTGGCTGCACGCAGTGGAGAAAGGTCATTCTGGAGAACAGGGACTGAGACCGAGCACTGTTTGGACGCTAACGGACCACGAGCAGTTTGGGATCAGAGGTTTTGGATCGGATTTTGCACAGTATCCCATACGACAGGGCCTAGACCTCAAAAGGCTCCCAAAACACAGCAGTTGGGGATTGCCTGTATGGGTTAATCGTGCCTGTCCGTGCACCGGAGGAAATACCGCAGCGCTGCTCTTGTGTCCACCCCCTCGGGAGCTGGAGGAGAATTTAGGTCAAAGTACAGAGGACTGTATTACCGGTATTAGCACTTATTAACCAGTTTGATTCTATTAAGGGAAACCTGCAGTGAATAACAAGAATTGAGTTGGCCCTTTCCACAAGCGCTTTAACAGCTGGTGGCCTGAGAGCTGTTTTGATGAAATAAATCACCCTGATGGAAAAATCTCAAAAGCCGCAGACTGTGGAAAGTTGACCAGATCTTTACTGGCAATATTTAGGGATGCTCTAAACAATGAGACAGTTGTTTTCCTGTGACTTTCAGTACTGTGCCTGGAAAAACATGATATTCCTGAAGCTGGCCTGCCCCGAAAGCTTTGGGACGCAGGGCACCGCTAAACCCGACTGCAGGACTCCTGGAGGGGCTTCTGCGCTTGTAAAGATTTTAATGTATGCAATAATTAGCAGGATTGCCTTGACCTCAGTTAGAGATGGCAGGACAGGCAGAGGTGGAGTGGTTTTTCCCTGGAGCCTGGCTTTTCCCTGCGAGCATCCTCCACGCTCCTGCACCTGCTGTGAATTCCTGGGGCGAAAGACGACTTGTTGCAATGCATGGCCGCTGCCCTAAAACCTGTGAAAAGTAAATACAGAGGCAGGGCTGAACGAGCCCCCGCGATCCCCGTGGAGCAGCGGTATCAGCTCTCTTTCTGCGTGTGGCAGGATCTCCCCTTGGAGCCATCCGGCCTCTGGATGGCATCGCAGTGAGGCAAATCCAGCTTTTCCATCTGCTAACTCTATTTTGGCTTCTATCTTGAAGGAGATGCACTGGGAAAAGCATATCCTGGGGTAGACAGAGCTTCTGTCTACAAAGAGCTGAGCAGCAGCCCTGCAGCAGTGCTGGAGCTCCCTTAGCCTCTGTGCTCAGCAAATATAAGCAAGCGAGGCTGTGCCTTGAGGCCCCTGGACCATGGAGACGGGGGAAGGCATTTAAACTTTTTTCTCGTCAAGTTGAGCTGGCTAAGAGGGTTTGGTTGGGTTTGTTTCTCCTGTTTTGGAGCTCCTGGAGCAAAGCGCTCTGGGGTCTTTGCTGAGTTTTACAGCAGAAAGTGAGAGCTCAGGTGACTGGCCCAGGTACAGATAACTGTAGATAATTTAGTAGATAGCAGCAATTTCTTTTCACCTCTTCACCTTGACCTCCTCCTTTTCACCTCTAACTGAAACTGCTTCCTCAGAAGCCTGTCTTCAGGGAAACAAAACATGTGGAGAAGAAATGAGGAGATAAGTGTAAATCAAAGGTCGTCTTGGCAAGAAGAGAACTTATTTTCACTTTCTGTTCTTGGGAAGGTCTTCAGTTCAGCCTGCAGGACTAGGTGTCCTTTCAAAGGTTGGGAGTAAGGATAGGCAAAAAAGTAATCTGGTCTAAGCTTCTCAGCTTAGAAATCCTCGTGCAGCAGGTTATTGAGCAGCAATAAAAGGAGGTTAAGGGCGTACAAGAAAGGAGACCCTTCCTGTCTGGTTGGTGGTGGCAGCAATTTCTGAGCTAGGTTTGACCCTTCCACAAATCCCTGTGTGCTGCAGAGGAGCTTAACGCTGGCGTTAAGTGGTGAGGAAGTAAAATAGAAGTGATCTGCCAAACTCTGTCTAATGAGGTCTTTCTCTTTAATTGGGTGTTTGTGAAAGTGGAAATGGTAGTTTAAATACCACAGAAGACTTCAAACCAATGAGAAGGTGCATGGGTGGCTGGCTGGGCTCCTCTTTTCGGGGCAGGCTCTCACAAAGCTGGTTGGGTTACCCTCGATGAAACACCCTCCCCTGTGCCTCCCTGCTGATGTTTCTATCATAAAACTCAGATGACAGTGAGTGTCACCAGTTGCCCCGTTCAACTACTTGCTTGTTCTCCTAAAATTAAAGCCTAATGACCTCCCAAGATGGTATTACTGGCACCTTTTCATAATCAGCAGAACACTGAATTTTGCATACGTTTTCTTTCCCTACCCTGTTGTCTTGGCCTCTCTCCTATTTACACCGATGTCCCATTTACACCTTTTAATGACACAGCGAATGAATCTATCATGTTTATAAAACATCAAATACAGCTTTGTCATGGGCAGACCAGAGAGCCTTTACTGAGATTCATTCCACCTTATGGAGCATGACCAGGAAAATAAGTTATTACAGTCAAAGTCCTGTTTACAGGGTCAAAAAATAGATCAAGCCCAGCATGTAATGCAGTGGCTGTGGGAGAAAAGATGTAATTGTTGTCTGTGCTAAACAAATCTAAACAGGATCACAAGTAATTAGCTATTTAATAGGTGACTAAAGTAAATACTGCAATTAAAAAGCCTATTAAAAATAATATTAAAAAAAGAAACCTCACAAGAAACGCAGCTTTGTCTCAGACTGCCAGTCAACAAAATCAACAAACCATTAAGAAAAAAATGTCCGTGCATGCCCAAATCAGTAAAACACATAGTAATTACTTGGCACAATTTATCTTCAAAGTCCTCTGCGCACGCTAAGTAATTAATCCTCCCAACACCTCTATGCGGTATGTGCAGCAGGCGCTGGTAAAAAGCAAGCTTGTGTTGCAGCCAGGTATAAATACCTTGTTGTGGGGCTCATTCTTGATAGAGGAAATGCCACTCTAAAGTCAATAACAGGGAGTGGAGCGTGGTTATCTCTTCAATGGCACTCATTGTAAGCCATAGCTGCCTTTGTTTGAGGGAGGGGGAAACTGAGGCACGTGCCAAAGCAGATAGTCGAGGCTGCGGAAAGCTGCCCCTGGTTTCCCCTCCAGTCTCCGTGATGAGCAGAGTGGATTTAGCAAAACCCCATGAGCTTACGCAGCTCTCTTGCCTTCAAACCTTTGCCGGAGCATCAGGTGTAACCTGGGGTCAGGTTAATCTGCCAGACCCGAAAACACTTTCCAACACAAGCTTTGGGTCAGCTGAGTTGAAGTTAATGAATTTCAGTTTAATTAGTTGTGCCAGGGCAGGGGGAAGAGGGAGTTCCCCCTCCCTCACAGTGCTCACTGTGGCATATGTGGTCCACCAGCAGCTGGGGGAGGACCTATAAGATGTAGATGATATGGGTTTGTGTGCCTGTGGTATTTTAAGCCTATTTTTGTGCTCTCTGCCAAACAGAAGACAGTTTTCTGCTCTGATCCTTCCATCTGTTGCTCCATGTGATGACTTTTTGCCATAAAACCAAAAGGTGGGGAAAAGATAAATACAAGTAGTAGATCAGAGCAGAGTAGCACGTGGGGGAATGAGAGGTAAGAATGCAGTGGTGGGGCACGGAAAACTCTCATTAACATGAAGCCATGTCATAAACACGTCCGAGCCTGAGCTCCCGGAGTGCCAGCAGAAATAAAATACTTTACAGAGAGAAATCAGAGATGATACCAGCAGGTCCCATCCATCTCCTGTTAAATGCAGCAAAGGGCTCTATGGAGCTTGGCAGGTGCCGCATGGAGGAAACCTTCCCACCCGGGAATGACTAATCCCACCCTGGCTGCCGTTAAGAGACCATTTGCAGCAGTGGCTAGTTGGGCTGAGCACTTATACCGTTGTCCAAAAATCAACTTTCCCACAAAGAAGGTTGAGCTATGAATGGAAAACTACCTGCGCTGAGATTAATTTTGGTGTGGGAAGGAAGGCGCTCCTGCAAAATGAAAAGCTGTATTCAAGAAAGGACTGGTTTTCCCTTTGATCAGAGGGGCACGTGTGCGGCAAGGAGGAAAATGGAGGTTTATGGATTTGCAGCCGGCAGAGAACAGCATTTTCACCAAAACTGAGCTTTTTGTAGTTCCATTTGCAGGTGTGCCAGCGTGTATGTGGAAGATGAACGCTGCTGTACATCTGGTATAGGTCAGCTGGGTTTGAACAACACCAAAATGTGGCTCCCCTGGTTGGGGAGATGTTGAACTTTATGAGCTGGGCCCCGGCGCTGCAGCAAGGCGCTGCCGAATGGCCCTGGGTCACCCCTCTGCCACCCCTGGGGACAGCCTGTGGGTTGCCTCCTCCTACAGCCACAAAGGTCCACAAAACAATTGCCTAAAATAGCTATTTGCTCTTCCTTGCCTTGGGCTCTTCCAGAATCCTAATTCCTCAGTGGGATTTGGGAGAGTGTTGTCTACATCCATCATCTTTCGGTTCTCAGGTGAAAAATTGTGTGGACCACAAGGTTTCCCTCTCTCCATCTCCTTCTCCCTACAGTGCTCAAGGAAGGTCCTGTCCTTTTCTTAACTCCAGACTCCTTTGTTTCTCAACTCTCAGATGAGCCCCATGCCTGTCTCTATCCTCCAGCCTGCTTTGGCTCAGCCTCCAGGCCAGTTGGTCAGGGAAAATGCTGTTCTTGAGGATGAATCCCTGTGAAGAGGTACTCAACAGGTACTCATCAGTGTTATTAGCCTGGTTGTTTCCCTGTGGATTTTCCATTTGTCTAAGAATTAAAATGACAAACAGAGAAGGCAGAGTTCAGAATCTCAGATGGGTTTAATAACACGTGAAACATTTCCCAAACCATCACATCGTGCAGGCATAAGTCACACAATGTTTTTCATGTGCGCACAAGTCCTATCTTAAACCCAGAATAAACTGCCAAGTTATTTCCCCACAGGACATGCTCCATGACGTGTATCAGCTGGATCATCAGGATAGTCCATCCATGCAAAACAGCATCTAAACACATGCTGTGGTTTAAACAAGGAACTTAAGCATGTGCTTTAAGATTATGTGCTATCCTGATTTGTAAATAATACCCATAACTCTGATTAGGACTGTGGAATGAGGCTGGTCTCTATCCTAAGATATACCGACCTGTCTATTTGGAGGCTTCCAGGGAATGTCACCTTCCCGATTCTCTCATTTGTGCCATTAGGATTTCAGACTTGGCTGAAAGATGTGTATGCATGTTTGCATTAAGTGACTCTTCTTTGAAGGTTGATCCGACAGCACGAGGTGGAAAAACTCCTATTAACACTGAACAAGGCCCAAACTGTTACTCTAGCAAATATTTCATTAATATCAAATAGCTGCTCATTTCTGCTGTTCCCAAATAATTCACTGTTTGGAGGGGATTTCATTTTGTTAATTTTCAGTGCCTCTTTTTCATGAGAATATGTGCTTTGCCACATCAGTTGCTTCTGAAAGAACATCGAGGACAAAAATTGTGCAGAACAGGGGCACTTGAGATCCATCCTTCCCAGAAGGCGATGGACAGCCCATCGTTCATCCAGGAGCTGCTGGCTGCCCGCTGGCAGCCCAGACCCTGGGATGCCATGGAGAAAAGAGCATCCAAAATGGGTCATGTCCCTAAAAGCAGAACCAGAGCGTAGAGAAAAGAGCAAAAGTGAAGAACTGGAAATGACACCTAGTAGCAAAGTAGAGAAACGTCAACGATGGGCAGGATGGAGCTAGGGCATGGGGTGTGTGAGCTGTAACGGGGCTGGCCCTGGGTGCCGTGGTGTGAAGACATCCCTGTGTCCTACACCCGTACACTGTGGTCCTTGGATGTGCCTCCTCTGGGGCTCGGGAGCCGCCTCGGCTCGTTGCACAGCGCCGTGGGACGGACACGTGAGCGCAGCCTTCCTCGATGTACGCTGCTGAAACCTCCGTGGCAGAGTGCCCTGCACGCCTGCGTGTCAGGGAGCGCAGCACGCGTTGGCATTTCTCGGCATCGGGCAAGGGCTGACCTAATTCCTGCAACTCCCATTAAACAAGGAATACTGGCTTTTTTTGGTATTTTAGCGTCTCTGCTTTTCCTGCCTTCTGTGCTCACGGCGTGGCCTCAAGATGTACAATATGCACTGTTAGCCTGATCCGTAGACGATCCGACCTTTTTTAGATTATATGCTGCAGTAACCCATTAACCCTCTTATTCCTGTCACTGGTTTTTTAGAAGCTTTCAGTAATAATTGGTATGTGTTCTGGCACCTTAATGCCGCGGACATCAGCAAATAACCTTGTGCTTCTTAGCATTTTTCAGAGCAAATGTCCCAAGCATAGGACTTTCTCTTCTGCCTTGAAGGGAGCGGGAAGCAGCGTTCCCAGCCTCCGCACGTGACTTTCCCCTGTTTATCCCACGGGGTCTCTCGGATTAGACCCTCTGCTATCCATCATCCATTTAGAGATACAGATTCCACTAATGGCCACAGTGTAAATATTTACAATAAACAGTTTTAACAGCTGACTTTTAGTAGCCACTGTGCATATGAATTGCATAAACAGGAAGGACAATCGTAGGGATGGAAAAATTGGCACGGTAAGCAAGGAAAAGTAAGAAACTAAAATGCTGAATTCCTACAGTATATAATTAATGTAATAATTTATTAGCAATGACCCTTCTCTTCTGAAGACCCACAATACAGGCATGAAATGAACACGTAGAATTATTTGGCCCTACAAAATAATATATAGTGCTGAAATTTGCATTATGTTACTTTTTTGACCCAAGTGATTAGCCAGGATGTGGGGTCTCATGGCCTGTTTCCACTAGAAGTAGAAATTAATGATGGTCCTGAGTATTTCTTTAACACAATCCTGTTTATTTCAAAGACTGTGCAAAATCCTTGTTCCCCGAACTCATTAGGAATTAAATAGCGGGAGGCAGTTTCCTTGGGCAGCAGTCCAAGCCCCCTTTTCCAGCCAGCACTCAACCCAAAAAGCTCACTTCATCAGTCTTGCTTCAAGGTCATGCTTCATGTGCTTCTTTAGTTATCCTTGACTTTTTCAGCTGCCTTCTCTCCTTGCTACTGTGATATTTCTCATGAAGTTTTCCCTACTTTTTTCTCCCCTTTTCCCCTACCTCCTTCCCCATCCTCCCTATCACCCCCCCAAAAAAACCCTGCATGAATTCCTTCACTCCTTTAAAAGAACTTCAAATCCTTAGCCCTTAGCACCTGGCTAACTCATGCTATGTGCTTTAGGCAGTGGCTCCTACTGCTTTAGGCACTAATTCTTCCCCCACCCCCCCAAAAATAGCCATTTGTTCCATTTATTATGCAAAAGTGGCTATTAGGCATCCTCTCTCCCATGTGACAATGGCTTTGTGTCTTCAGCCGTCGTCGCTTGATCTTGCCAGATGCTTGCGATTCTTATTACCATTTTTTTAATTCTTCTTCATGTATTCTCAGGAATCTTCCTGAGGGAAAGACAGAATTTGTTCTGGTCTTTTAGACAGGCTTTGCCCCTGAATGGGGTTTTGTTTTTACTTTCCGCTCAAGCTGGTAAATCCCTGTCACCATGTAAAACACAAAACGATGAAAAATTCCCGTGCATGCTTTGTCTGTATGTACACATGCACACACTTCGGACCTTCAGCAAGAAGATATATTAGCTCTTATTCCCCCCCCTCTGCCAGACTAACTCTTCCTTTCTGTTATGTTTGTTTAACTAATCGGCACTAAGGCCACCTGCTCTTTGAAAGGCAGAAGCAGTATAAGGCAATAACAAAATGATTCAATATTTAAGTGGAAATCTAGGTTCCGTAGTTGGGGTTTTTTTGGCCATAGGAGCAGGGTATTTACAAGGCTAATTTCAGCTATTCAAAGTATTTCAACAGGTTTTTAAAGGGACGACCTACAAACTAGAACTGAGAGGAGGCTTAAGCTTGGGTTTATACATCCCAAGTGCCAAGATTTCTCAGATACGTGCTCTGTATTCCCTTGCTCGGATCTGTTTTATCCTGCAGAAAGCAGGAGGAGGAAGGTTATTTGACTTGGAGCTGGGCAGACGTCTGACAAAATAATGTGAACAAATTAAGACAGATGAAAAGTGGGGACACAGGGGGAGAGAAAAGTGAATTTCTTTTCCTCTTCTGGAAAATCCACCAGTCCAATATCTGCTGCAGTCCAGGTGGCATTCATTTCCCTCATTTAACTAATTGGGGAGACTGGGATTTTTATTTTATTTAATTTATTTTCTTTTTACAGTTTTCTTGAAGCTTTTTTTGGTCTATATTTTGATTTTCTTTGGAACCACATGTCTTCCTGCTATATGGAAAAGAATCAGTAAGCCATCACCTCCACTTCCTAAAACACTTCTACTGCTGATATTTTTTTATTTTTAAATGGATTTTTGAAAACCTGCTGTTGCCTTAAAAAATTACGAAAGAAACCTGTAGTAAAAGAATTAAGAATTCTTCTAATAACTCTGTGAGAAAGACGTAGCCTGTGGTGACTGACTGGTGCTTGGGGAAAATCCTGCTAGGTCCCACCAGGTCTTCCTTGGAGGACCATCACAGGTGAATCACAGCAGCAGCGAGAAATAAGTACATCCTTCTTCAGGACCATTTTTTGCTGGGCATGTAGGCACCCAGCCCCACAGCCCGCTTTGGGGGTTGCAGGGCAAACCAACATCTTCTGCCTCAGGGGCAACCTCAGGCAATAAGTGAGTTTAGGCCAGTTTATCGGCTCTCTGCACCAGCCTTGTGTACCTGCATGTGAGGAGAGGGCAGTGGAACTAAACTCCTCTGATTTCCTTGGAAAAATGTTTATACAATCCTAGATGCTACGTGACTTCTGTACAAAGCAGCACCACAATGACACCAGCCTACTGGATCCCACTAATTCTTAGTAATTTGACTCCTGATCCTAGAAAAGGATGGATGTCTTCAGCTCTGTTGGGCTCTTATTCAATGGGAGACTCAAGTGCACACAACCAAAACCTTAATCTTCAATTAATGCTCAGATCATTAAATAATTTCAGTCTAAGGCATCCTGCCAAGGAAAACACCATGAAGATTGTGTTATCATAAACTGATTAACAAACTGTGAAAGAGAGACTTTTCCTGACACAGAGGAAAGATGGAAATATCTGAAGAGAGCCGGAAGGGTAATGTAATTATGAAGAATTTGAAGCTACAACATAAATACAGGGATATACCTCCTGAGTCAGCAGTGCTCTTAAATATATGTAATTTTAAACTCACTAAATGCACCCATTAAATCACACACATGAATTGTGTGCTTAAAATTAGCCCTATGCGTGAGTCCCTTGCTGAGCTTGAGGCCAGGTGAGGCACAGTTCTAAATTCTGTTGACATTTTATTCTCAACAAATTAGGTCCCAAATAGTTTTTAACTTGCCTTTAACAAGTCTGACATAGTTTGGGTTATTCTTGTCATTGCTATTGGTGTTTCCCTTCTCTGTTATTATTATTCATAATAATACTGTAATTCCCACTCACATCTTGAGGCTTTAAGAAAGGTAAAAGAGCACTGGTAGAGAGTGGCAGATCTCTCGTGTTGTCACTGCCCACATTCAATATTAAAATATACCCTGGATACAAAGGAATGGCCAAATCCCAAGGATCATGCTAACATTCACGCCTCCCCAAAGACCACGGCTCAGTAACACATGGTTTCCCAGAGATCCTCAGCACATGCTTATTCACATATATGTAATCTCTCTGGTATGCATCTGAAGAGAGAAATTTAGCACGCTACTCATTTGTTTTACAGCTGTTTAATGATGCTAATTGTGCCAGCACCTGTTCACTCAAAGGGTTTATTTAAACGAATTGACTGGATCTATGCAAAGAAATGGAGGAGTTGGGTCTGTAGCTGATGTTAGTCCATTGATGCTGGCCAAGCATCCCGTAGAGAGCCTCTCTCCTCCCAGGATTAACCAGTCAGCACCATACACTTTTGCACTGATATTCCATAAATTGAGGATTTGGGGGAAATACTTTAAAGAAAAGATGTTCTACTTCAGGGGCATTAAGAGCAAAACTGAGTGCTCTTGCAGCATTCTCTGCCTCTGTCCTTCTCAGGCAGGTAACGCTCCATCCATCCTTTGCACTCAATTGGCTCTGAAAGCAATGCTCCCTACGTGCTGGACTGGGACCCGCTGTCCCCAGCAGCTCCCAAGGGCACTGCTGGCTTAAAAAAACCTCCTCCCCACCTTGCTACTCACCTTGTCCCCAAGACCAGCCCTTGTAATGAGTCACAGGGTGGGAATGTGACCCAACTGTTGTCCCCAGCCCTGTCTGCAAGTGGTCGGTGCAAGGGGCAGTGAACAGAAGGCAAGCGGTGTGAGTTTTGGGTTGTTTTTTTTAACTGAACATTATAATTTTTCCATGTTTTATTGTAGGCTGAGAAATGAATGCAAAAAAAGCCGGGGCTAAAACCAGCTAAAATTAGCAGAGCTAGTATTGCACCCGTGGTATATCACGTAAGGTAAAAAAAAAAAAAAAGAAAAGAAGAGGTGACAAGATGTGTAACAAGGAAGCAAATTCCTGCCTTGACAACTAAATGTACAAGGATGAGCCTAGAAATATCACAGCAGAGGATTGAACAGGAATACCTTTGGAACAGCATTGCATCGGGTAACCTGTTTGAGGAAGGACCCAGCAAAGATGAGGTTGCTCTCTTGGTGAAAGGAAAACTGCTATTCCCAAAAGACATGATTGGGCTTGAGACACTGCTTTTCCTTTTGATAGCAGGGTTCCCTTCATTTCTCCCCTTTCTAAAAAAAAGATAGGAGATCTTCTGCCTTTGCTTAGGAGCACCTACTGGAGTCCCATCACTGCTGCTCTGTTGCTGCAAATGGCATCCTGCACCTTAAGTGGCAGCTTAAAGGTCTCTAGAGGGTAACTAGAATGTACCATACCATCTGGTTGGAAAAGCACTAGCCATTAAATAAATACGTTGGCTTCCTGCAATCTTATCAATAATTTTGGTCACAAAGACCGATTGCCAGTAGAAAAAGACTTTTATGGTTCCGATCCAAAGTTCAAAGTCAATGAAAAGATTCCTGTTAATTTTAATAGGGGTTGGCTCAGACACTATCCATGTGAAACCATATTTCGTCCTGTCCTTGTAAAGTTTGCAGGAAAAGAAAAGAAAAACTGTTCAACTTGTCTAGTTACTCTTTAACAAATGGTTTTAGTGTTTTTAAAATTCTGCCTTTGGGATGTTCATGCATCACTGAATACTGTTAAAATAGAATTTGACATTGGTATTCGCGGCAATGCTAAGAAAACTGCCTTTCTTTATAAGAAGTAAAAAAACTAACCCTAAAAGGAACATTAAACACATAAATAACATGAAACATGGCTGTTTCCACAATAATTTGAATGATTCATTTATTTGTTTTTAGTCCAGGGCTTTTAAGATAAAGATTCATCATATGAATTATTTTTTTAGGTAATGCACACTATAAACATTTTATTCCCCACCCCCCAAGATCCGATCTTTTTTTTTCTGCGGAAAGCAAGATTTTTCCAAACTTTTTGTGAGTGATGACGACGGGAAGTTCTCTAATCTCTTGCCATTTACAAGTGAGTCCACGTGGAGTTTTTCATGGAAAGTTGCAGAGAAGGTTCCAAGAGCTGCAGGGCTCTCTAGCTCCAAGCCGGGCGGAGTGTATGGAGATGTATCCCAGGCAGCAAAATCCAGCCTTCCAGAGTATGCTTATTTTTTCACTCTCATCCTCTCCCTCTAATGAGCAACAGTGGCCTTTTCTTGCCTGCACATTCCTTACTACCTATGTAGCCAGGTCCCTCTGGGGTAGGTAGGGGAGGATTTGGCTGCTAAAGGACCATCGCAGGATCAGGGTGGCTCATTCTGGTCGGGCCCTGGGGACCATGCTCTGATTTTCCCTTTTTGCATGTTCAGAGGTGTTTGTTTGGAGGGAGTGTGAAATTTGCATTTCAGCAGCCCAGTCTTTAGTCCTGGGATTAACTCCTCTTGTTCCTCCCTTAAAGAGAAGCTGTATCATCTGGACAAGGGCTTAGGGGTGAGGAACGAGTCTCTCCATGACTTCTGATGATTTAACAGGGCGGTTTATTCCATTAGTACATTATGTGTTGGGGCATGGCCCTTTGGACTCCATGGGAATCTTTCCAGTTGGTTTCCATTAACTTGACATTAACTAAATATAAAATGGAGTTGCAGCTTCAGAGGCACTTAGCTATGGGGAAACACCAGTGCACAAGACCCTGCAGATCACATCCCTGGATGGCGGGTGACTATTAGCTGCTTTGGCTGTAAATCTCGGCTTCACGTCACGCAGCAGGCCTGGGTGGACTGCGAGCTCCATGGTCCGTACTGACGTTAGAGGCTGCTCGTGTGTCTTCTCGTGGTGCCTTACGCAGAGTTTTATGTACCGACAAAGGTCCACTAAACCAGGGGTGTGACGATAGCTTGGCAAAAAGCTTGCCTTGCATCCTTAGTGCAGACATATTTGTGATATATTATTTTTTTGCAAATTCTAGAACAGGCAGTCTCCTCTCTCAGGGTTAAGACCAAGCCTTGGAGGGACCACCTCTACCTCTAACAGTTACTCTGTTTAGAGAGCACAGGGTCAAGATCAAATCCCTTTGCCCTTGCTAGAGTTCCCTCACCAAAACCACCAAGAAACATGGCATTTCTTCCAAGGCTATAACATTGCTCTCACAGTAAGACATAAGGTATCTCAGTAGGAATACCAGCTGTAGGCTCGTGCTTGTGACGGTCATTTCCATTCTGCCACACGTTGCCTCAGTTCTCGTGCTCCAGGTCTCCAGCTCTGTGGTGGTGACACCTCTCCCTCACCGCTTCTCCTGTTTTTTTAGTTTGTCAGCTCTTCAGGACTGGAGCTCCTTTATCAATATGGGAATGTGGGGGAGCATTTTCTTTTTGTCCATACACAACTGAGTGGTACAAAAAGGTCAGCTGTGTTCAGGTCTAACATTCGCTGTTATAAAAATAATACAGAGACAGAAGTGATTGATGAATACTGAGTATCAAATACGGACTCACTTCTAGAACATTTTGAGCATTTTTGTTTTGGAGAGAATACTCCACTTGG
The DNA here is from genome assembly GCF_026419915.1 of Harpia harpyja. Lineage (NCBI taxonomy): Eukaryota > Metazoa > Chordata > Aves > Accipitriformes > Accipitridae > Harpia > Harpia harpyja. The sequence continues at coordinate 40,624,241 of NC_068950.1, forward strand.
GCTGAAATGTGAAAGGCTTGCAGTATTTTTTTTCCACAGAAAGAGCTGCTGTCTAACTATGTGGAAATACTATCTATTATGCCACATAGTAAAGCACATTTTTTTCCTCTTTTGCAAAAAGTGGTCAGAAGCCAGCTTTCTTCTTATTTATCCAACTTTTGTGATCCCACAGGGAAAGGACTGGAGATTTAGTAATATCTTGAAAAAAGGATTGCCAATACAAATGCAATTGTTTCTTGTAAAGGCACATTAAGAAGACCATATTCAATGCTTCCAAAAAGGAAAAACAAAGCTGAATGTAAAACAATTTTGAGGGGAACTTGTGGAATGTAGGAAGGAATAAGTCTATGCCTGCTGAGATGATAGATGATTAAAATGCAAAGAGACACATTTCTCTAGAAGTCAGATATTCAGTGTGACGTAACCCACAATGCCCTGGGGGAGCAGCTGTAGGTGGGGAATGGACTCTTGGTTGATGTGTTTATGGCACAGGCTCAACGGGAATCAGAGCTTTTCCAAATGGAAAGCTGTTTGCATGCTTAAGGTATCATTTAGAGTTGCCCAGCTGGGCTGGTGGGACACTCTAGGTACAGCCAAGAAAACATGGATTGAATACTGTGATGTTAACCCATAAACAAAAGGGGGATCCAGGACTCCTGTGCATGGGGCTTGGCAACTTCAGCTCTTTGATGATAGCAGAAGAGGGACAATTCAGATCCTAGTACAGTTACAAAGTTAACCACACCTCCACATTCCCAACCCTATTAAGTTCTGGTTAAATTGTATTAATTTTAGTATAAACAGGACGTGTTTCGTATTTATGCATGAGTCTGGCTAGATTTGCTGGCCTGAACCTGAGCCATGAGAGATGAACATCTCCGCTTTAGCCTTGTTTTTGTTTTGCTGGTTATGTTTATAACAAACAACTGTGTCTGAGAAGCCTGGGGTCCATGGCATCAACTGTTTAATCAGCTGTAGCAAGAATGTAATTGTCTTTGTTGTTAACTGTTCAGCTATGAAAAGCGTGAATAGTATATTTACATTTGGAAGCACTACACGAGTAGTTTTGTCCCTGCTTTGCTCCCTCCTACTGGTTAAATGCTCGAAATAACTTAAATATTTTGGAAGTCAAGCATTTTGCTGTTTTCTCCAAAGTTTATGTTTTCAGTTCAAACAGATAATTGCATATGTAATGGATAGATGCTTTCCTCACTTGGCTCCGTTAACATTGTAAAACACCTGCTAGGGCTGAGCTTCTTTTAGTTCTGAAATGTTCGTTTCTCACAACTCTTTCTGTAATACAAATGTACCCTGTAACTACAAAATTTTTGCTTTAAAAATTTTAAAAAACTATCCTCCTTGCCACTAAAAACATACACGCACTTTTGCGGGGTTTTGTTGTTTGGGTTTTTGGGTTTTTTTATCTTTTCCCTAGAGCATAAACATTTTCCAGGCTTGCAAAAGAAAAGAAAAAAAATCCAACCAATTTTAATGTAACTGTTAAGGTGCCAAAAATGCAGATCTCCCGTAGCCATTGTTTCCGAGTACAGAGGACGTAGGATAAGGAGGTAGTTCCTCCTTCCAGGGCAGCAGTTTTGCAGCCCTGCAAAGGGAAGCTTGGACTGTTTCTCTCTGCCCGTACCACGGCCTGAGCAGGCTCTTTCTGCATTTTAGGGATGCCCAGGACACAGCCCACTGCCCACGCTGAGCTTTTGGGGTGGGAAGGGGCACTGGTGTCCACCCGAGGCCACGTTTCTCTGGGTTTGGGTACTCCATAAACCATGGAGGAGCAAACTCTGGTCCTGGTTACCCTTGAGCTCTGCAGACAGACTTTGGCTTAACTGAGCTGAAAACGAGCTCATGTGGGCGATTGCTTCACTCTGTTGAGCAGCTGGATGTTGCAAGACCCCTCAAGGTTTCAGTTGTTTTCCTGCACGCTGGAATGTGTCTCTGGTCCGGGTGTTGAGTCATTCCTCCCGGGAGCGAGTGGCTTCTGGCTCTTGACATTCAGAGCAGCGCCTGTGCACCCAGGGGAGCAGGGTGCGGGGGGGCAGCCCCGGGGTCGGCACCCTCTCGGCCGTATGGAAATCGGATGTTGCGATGCGTGAAGACTGCCAGGTTTTTAATGGAAAGTTAATGGATGGCTAACCTCAAAACGCTGGGAGCTACCTAAAGGGTTACAGCACTCTACCACCCACAAGCATTTCTTGCAAACTTTTCCCAACTTCACCCCAGCCTCTCAGCTGTCATCTCCTGTGGATTTGGACAGGCAGCAGCATTTGGGTTTGGTTTTAATCTCCTATGAAAGGCATTTTTTTAAGGTGTTGCTGAGTGCAGAGACAGGAGCAATATCCCATGTCGCCAAGTGTGGCAGAGACGCACTCGAGCACCCCGTTCCCAGGCTGAGCCCTGACTACGTTAGTGTTAATATCAAGGCGCTGTTGGGTGGGAGAGGGTCTATTCCTTTTTCCCTTGCCATTGTCACATCTGAATCCTCCTTGAAAGGAGTCAGAGGGGAGCAAACCACAGGCTCCTTTTAAATTGTTCCCAGTATCGCTGTCTCAGTGTCACGCTTTTGAAATGGCAGCCAAGGAAATGAAGAGTCCCTGTTTTCTCTCTCACCTCCAGCATCTCCCTCTCCAGCTCTCAGTTGCAATTTCAGAAAAAAAAGTGAAAAAAACAGAGCTGATAAACATCTTGCTGTGTTGCATAACTCCTGCCCTCAGTGCATTTTCCACACTCCCGAGCCAGACAGGTTTTGCATTTTGACTTTATAGTTATGTCTCGCTCTCTAGAGGGACAGCTCTATCGCAAAAATCTCTATCTCCTGTTTTCTGAACCTGCAACTGTTTATGTTTGTCTAGCTTTCAAATAGCTCTTGGTCCCTCGCCGCGCTGGGGTGTCCCGAAGACACCGGAGGGAGAACAAGCGCTCGCTGTGAGCGGGGACCTGGAGGTGGTGGGTGGTCTGCGGGGGAGCGTGGCCGGAGCTGGCTGTGCCGTACCTTAGCCCTCCACGTACGCTCAGGCAGCAAACGTCCTGCAAAACCCATAAATGTATTTTCTTTGCGGATGCAATCTCAGGCTGCAGGTAAAATTTGAGCTCCCGGATCACAAGCTTTGCCAAGGACAGGCAGGCTGCTCCTTGCCTGCCTGCACTGGTGTGTCCGGCACAAATGCTTGGCTGTTTCCAACAGCCCAGAATTGACAGGGAAAGCTCAGATATTTTGACTTTTTTTCTTCACTTTAGTGTACAGCAAACCTGAAAGGATCCATTTGCCTGACTTTTCCATGTGGTGGAGGGTGGCACAGAGGCAGCGAGGAAGAAATCATCTCTGTGTTGCTTTGAAGGCGCTGCTGTTGTGCCTGAGTTTGCGTCTCCCTGCCTGCAAAATGTAACTTGAGCCTTCTGCACGAAACTTGCTCAATTTAAAGTTTACACAAGTCATCTTGTTACTTCCAGCTTTCCTTAGCTCTCACATGATTTTATTTGTTTTTTAGTCCTTTTCTCAGACGTTGGTTTCTCAGCACACAACTGCCCCTTAATTCCAGGGCAGAGATGGCTTTGGAGGATCAGGTTTCCCACCTGGAATATGCTCAGCAGCCCCCAGAGCCCCAGGGAAAGGAAGGACCATTTGATGTGAAGGAACTGAGAGATGCTGGCTTGGTTATCCATGCAAAAGGGAGATCAAGAGGGTATTACAGCTCTGCAGCATCCTAAGAGGAGACCGTGCCAGGAGGACACATAATGTCCAGGTATAGCTTTACAATAAGGAAATTTAGGAGAAAAAGGACAGATTTCTGACAACCAGAACTGTGCAATTCTGAGCACTTAAGGAGGCATAAAAATCCTCTGGTTTTATAGGGATGCTAGGTGGATTTATGAAAAGTGCTATGTGATGGGAATAAGACTTGAGGATGCAGAGCTCCAATCCTAAATGCCCACTCTGCCTGGAGACCAGGTGCGTGCACCTTTTCTGGCTTGTTTGCACTGCCAGGACTCCTTTGAGCCCTAATCCCCCCCCAGGGTGCCCGGCTTTATATAGGCACACGCTATAAAATAATCCTTGCCCTGCTTTTGTGGAGTTATTTTTCCTGCTACTCCACTCAAACACTATAATTTAACCAATCTCTATTGGCTTAATATGTACTGAAGCTTTTCATTCTGTTGCCTGTGACTTAATTATTTCTTTTATTTTCTCCACCCCCTGCTAATTCCTCCCCTCAATTTTCATCTCCCAAGGCCATAGCTAGAGTAGTTTTTGTCATGATTATCACTCATCATAATTGAGTCAGCATAACTCATGATGTCATGATAAGAAATCAACTCTCTTAAGCTATTTTGTAGACAACTCATTTCAATAATTCCCCTGCCCTCACCCTGACAATAACCTTCTATCTTTTTGGCCTGCTTTTTTTACTGGTATAATTGCTTTTGTCATGATAGTAGCAGTGCTTTGTGTGCCAGAAACATATCCCTAGAGCAGCTGTGATGAAAAACACAGTAGCAAGTTTTGCAAGTCATTATTAGTCATTTGCCAAAAATGAATGGCAGCTCAGGCTCAAAGTATGTTACCCAGACGATGCCCAGGAAGGCAACATCTGTGGCGTGTGCCAGGGGCTTTCTTCTTCCCACACGGACACGATTGACTTTCACTGAGGGTGGTCAGAATGACTCATGTCCTGCCAGAAGGGAGCTGGGACCCATTTCTTGGAAGAAACAGGAGTGGAGGCAGAGCCTGATTCACAATGTCTAGTTTTTCTTGAAAAACTGCTTTTGAAAGCTCCCCGTGCTGTCGATTCAGATTCAGTGGCCTGCCAGTGCCTAAACTGCTCTGTTCTCCTTCCTCCTTTCCCTAAATGCAGTTATTGCACGTCTAGGCATCACAAAGCCATGCTCCCGACTTGCAGTTTCTCAAGTTCTTTTCAAACCCCAGAATGGAGATTTCCCCGTCCCTCTGGACTTCCCTGTGTGATGCTATGGCTGTGAGTCCCTCTCAGCTCCATCCTTTCCACATCTTCTTCTCACTTGCTGCCCTGCCTTCGCCCCAGGCTCTGCAGCAGCTCTTCGCTGAGCAGCGGAGGCAGGGTGGCAGGCTGGTTGGAGTAACCCTCGGTTCTCTTATTTCTGTTCCATTTTTACTGCACCACAACACTTTTTCCCTCTCCATGTTTGTGGCTGGAAAACATCTGAGGCTTTTTTTCCTCATTAAAATGTCTAGCTAGGTTAATTTTGACAGTTCTCATTTTACCTCGCCTCTCCCCAGCTTCTAACATGCTTCCTTTGTTGCTTTTGCGTCCCTTTTTGCACACTTGATAAGACTCCTACTATTTTGCCACCTTAAGATATCCATGTAGGTCAGTGAGGAGACCTTCCTCTTTTAGTAGGGAGACACATTTGAAGGCATTTTTTTGTGATTCCTGTTAGAAATTCCAACCCCCTTCATCATAGCAGTCACTGAGTCCTTCGGTCCCCCTGACTCCTCCAGCTCTACTTCCTTTTTGATATTGAAGGCCATAGTTTTACTTAAAGTGAGTCAAGTTGTGATCACTCAGTTTAAGGCTATTTTCTCTGACTTAGAAAGCACTTTTTTGGTGCTTAAGGGAAAGCAGGCCAGAAATAGTGACTAGTGAGGAAGCCCATCCAGGAATAACTGGGCTCCACCAAGATAGTAGAGTGATTTCCCCAATTTCCCCCCAGGAAATCTCTGTCAAGAGCACAATTCCCAGTAGCTTCCCTCTCTCTAACCCCATGCAGAGGTCATTGCCAAGGTCAAGTCTCAGTCAGACACTTGGTATCACAGCATCACATCTCAACATGATTCTGTCCTGGACAGATGCTGACTGGTCCCTGATGGATCTCGTTTCTTTGCATCAGCAACGCAGCAGTGGCTTGTGATTTATCAGCGACCACCACACCGTAGCTCTTGCTGCTGTGCAGAAATCCTGCCAGAAAGTCTGGACCAACTCACCTGATAATTTTAAAGGCTTTTGTGGTCTTGACTGGGGAATGTGTCTCTTCAAGTGTAATATGTCTTCCATCCCTGAAGGCCCTGTGTGAATTTCATGGACTTATTTGGCTCTTTAAATCCTCCCTTGCTGAGAGGATGTTACTGTGAGCTCATGGATGGCTGTGCTCCGTCTGGCCTTCCATAGGAGCCTGCCTTCTTGTTGAGACCTCTCTGAAATCCATCTTTTATCCTCTGCCACTTTTGATTTGTTGGTGTTTCTTCTCCCAGTAGTATTTTTTCAAGCCTGGTTTTAAGTGCAAGTGAAGTTTACATATATTATGTTGTTTATAGCAGACATTTCTCCTTGAGTTTAACTGGAAGTGCTGCACCAGGGGTGGTCCTTCCTTCACTTCAAATCACCTTTTAATCTCCCATCGACCAGGGATCACTGCCACTTTCCACTGAGTGCTACGTAGGCAGCTTGAGCTTGGCTTTGCTTGATGGCCAAGGGCCCAGATAACCTGCCCTTCTGCAAATTCTCCTTCCAAAGAAATAAAACTCTCCATTTCCAACCTGGGGGAAAAAAAAACCCAACACCCCCAGAAACCCATGATCTCATCAGGTATGAGAAATTCCTCTGAGGACAGATATTTGGCACTCTCCTGTCAGCCTAATGAGTGAACAGCCTATTTTGATGAGCCCCAGCGAGACCTCGGATTTGGGCAACCTCCAGTAGATGACAGGCTGCTCACCAGAGCCCTTTCAAACCAGATCAGCTAAAATGAATTGTTTCATTTCAATCAGACGTGTCCTTACACCCGCCCTTTCTGTGTGGGATTTCTTCCTGTTGATGTCCTTTTTGCAGCGGGCAGGGAACTTAGAAAGGATGGGAAAAATTGTCTTCCTGTGATGCTGTCACTAAATGTATACTCTGGGAACTGCCTTTTTGGCAGAAATTTGGAGAAATCATATATTTCCCTTTGTTTTGTCTTGCAAATACATAAAAAAATGAAAGCAATCGCCAAACTGTATTGTTATCACTGAATGCTGTTTGGGGAAACCTTGCTTTACTGTTTCTTTTCCATACATTTATCTGGGGTTTTTTTGGCTGCTTTTCTCTTGCATAGGCAGTAAAGTTCAAATCATTGTAGGGTTTGGAGATCTTAGCCCAGCTTCACTTACAAAAGTAGTCAGAACTTGATGAAATGCCCACTAATGGAGGTGGAAAGGCTCCCACTGGCTTTGAGAAACTGTTGCTCATGTGTCAGAGAACATCCAAGAAATGTTTTATTTTATGATGGTTTCAGAGTTAAGGAAATGGTGATTATTTGAATCAGAAGAGTAGATGGATACTGGCTCACACTTTTGTACAATTCGTATGCTGCTACAGAATCACTCTTTGACTTTGGATTGGGCATTGCTGAGGACAAAACAGTAGTATGGAAGTGTGCTTTTTTCCCCCCTGTTGTCATTATAGACTGCCCAATCATCTTAAATTTTATTTAAAAAAAAAGATTTGTCCAAACAACTTGGAATTTGGAGAAAACGAATTTGGGAATGGGATCTCCTTTGCGTATCAAAAGGAGATATAACAAGATAGAATGGCTGTAAGCAACATCCAGACAAATCTGTGCTAGAAACACAACAAAAAATTTTAATGGTGAAAGTAGTTAACCATAAGATATCTTATAAAAATTTGATTTATAGGTGGGACATGTAGGATGGTCCATCACTAGAAGCCAAGGTTGGGTTGTGTTCTTCTAGGTGCTGAGCATGACTCAGAGGCACCCTGGGGACCAGGTAGAGAAACTAATTCAGGACAAGGGTCATGCCTGAGTTGGGCAGGAGGTGACAACAGCACAAGGTTCATGCTTGGGTTAGGCAGGAGATGACAAAAGACAATCATTACAGCCCACCTCATCCTTACAATCATAGATTTGCGTTAAGTAGGTAATTATCGACAATATGCACTGCAAATCTTGGTTCTCATGTAGGCGACAGATGAGTTCATCTGCAGAGAAATTTAACCCCCCAAAGACTTTCGCAGTTTGGGTCTGAAAAGGCTGTGGCAGTTGTAGACGGAGCTGACCAGGCTCATCGGCACCGCTGTAGGCTGCAAGAAATGTTACATACACGTGGTCCAGGGAAACTCTGCTGCAGCCTCTGGGCAGCAGCGTGGTGTGGCAGGTGGACAGGAGTTATGGGAAGTGGAAATGTAAACGAGGTATTTGGCGCAGGTAAAAGCAAGCCTCCTGCTTGTCTGATGGTGCTGTGATCACCGTCAAACTGTCAGGATGCAAGAGTTATCCCAGGGGCTGCTTGGTGGCTCCACTCCCTGAAGGAGGCATGCCTCAACATGCTGATGAGGACTTTTTGGGTTCTTAGGCTCTGGTAACATCAAGCTACTTCAAAGGAAGAAAAACTGTGAAGTTAACACTAGGAAAAAAAAAAGAAGAAAGAAAAGAGGCCTGTGTTTTGTGGTTAACAATCAACGAGTGTCATGTCTCTTTCCAAAGCAGAGGCCTCTTGATTTTTGCTTCTGTCTCATTCAATTATGCTCAAAGGGCCATACTTAAAAGCTTCAGGAAAAGGAGTCAGACCTTTACAATAAAAGACATGAAGCTGCGTTTGCGAGTGCCAGCCTTTAGTTCCTGCAGCTCACATGCTGAAGAGCAGTTGAAATGTGATGTGAGGGCTGGGCTGATGCCGGGGCTGACAGGTAACCTCTGAGACACCGTGGCCACGTGGACATGTCCTGGTTTGGTAGCTGTGTACCAATCCATGTTCACTGCCAGACTCTTTCAGAGCATCTTAATAAAGACATTTCTGATGGTAGATTGATCAGGTTGCCCATTTTCTTGCCCCAGATAGACAATTTGGAAGAAATGCTCCAAAAGTGTGAACCCTTTTCTAGATCAAGACACAAATTCCCAGAGACTCTACATCTAAGGTCCTTAAATCTCTGAGGTTAGGCACAGTGTACCCACATGTCCTCCTGGATCAATGTGAATCTCCCTTCCTGAAGGTCTAAGACCCCCATGCAACCCATGCACGTGATCCCCAATTCACCCACTTCTTGGGACTGTGATTGAAATTCTCGACCCAACTCTCTCAAGATTATTAGTTAATGTTGGTGGATACTTACGTCCAACAGACTCTTTCTTCCATGCTGTGGCATGAGTTTCTTGTTGTTACTCTTGCGCTGGAGCTGTTGGAGCTGCTGTTGGAAATTATAGGGCAACAAGGCACAGGCTCAGTGCTGCACAGGCTTTCACAAACATTTCTCTGCCTCCTGCATGGCCGGCATGTCTCTAGGTTTACTCTCAGTCTCTTTCTTTTTTAACCAGGATGGAAGGAAATCATACAGATGACTCTGTTCCCACTTCTATCCCACCCATATAAAATGCTGAGAGCCTCCCCCACTTTTTCTGATTTGTTTCAAAGTATATTTGAAGCTAAGGATGGGCAAATAGGATATAACTGGGATGGTGCTGAGCCCAGACTGGGATACTGAACTACGAGATTTCTTGGATAGGGAGATAGGTAAGGAAATATGTTAGAGCATTAATAAAAAATAAATCTTCCTCTATTGTGTTTCTTCTCCAAGTAAAATTCTAACAGATACTCATTTACAGTTTGGATATATGCCGTGAAATGTTTGACATACGGTTCACTTAATGCTGTTAATTATTTGAGGCTTTCTAGAAGTCTTATGTGGGATTTGGTGCAGAGCTGTGTGGCTCAGCAGATCCCGTGCGGGAAGGATGGCATCTTTTCCTGCCACTTCTTTGCTGTGATGGTTGCTCACAGGCTGTGTCATCTCATCGGCGTCTACTTGGAAAATTCATTCCCATTCATAATTCAGCCATGTGCAGTAGGCACAGGATGTGCATATTTTGGAAGAGAGATTGCATCGGGGAGAAAGGTCAGCAGAAGGGGCAGCGCTGAGCGGATCCGCAGGTGGTTTAACTCACTGCCTGTGAGAACCGGCATGCAGCAGCTATTTGCCTTTCCCATGAACAGAGCGTAGCGAGGAGACCCTCCTCTCCGCTCAGCACTCATGCCTTGGTCCTTCTGACGTCCCGGGGGTCCGATGTTGAGTGCCAGCATGGTCCAGTGCTTCTGGAGAGCCTGTTTTTTTACAAACCAGACTCAAGTTTGGAGCAAGGCAGAGACTTTTTTGTGCGTACACAAGAGCTGGAGCTCGGGCTCAGCAGCCGTGTAGACACAGCCAGTGGGAGCAGCGAAGCTTAAAGCTTCAAGCTCTGTTTTGTTCCCCGTGAAGTCAGTGAACGTTAGATTCTCCTGCTTACTGGGGAGGCAGGAAAGACAGGAATTTCAAAACTTCATTCCTTCAATTCGCCTTTCCCTCAAAAATGCTGCTCTTCCTTCAACTTCTTCTCTGGTCTCCAGTCTAAGCCAAGTTTTCATAACTCCTTTTTGTCCCACCCTCTGGTTTGAATTACTGCAGTGTCTATCACTTTTAGCTGACATTGTGAATAAACTCTTATAACGCAGAGGACATCTTGCTTTCTAAATCACTTAAGTGATAATCAAATTTAGCAGGGTGATTTAGAGCCCAGGAAGTTTGGAGGGTGGGTTTGTTTTACTAGAATTTCTTGTACACATAAGCGACCATCCTGCTGACTATCCGTATGAAGAACTCCTCACGGGAAATACTGTGAATTTTGCTTCACTACCTGATTTCCACTTTTACTGTAATCCAGTGTTATGGAGGGTGCTAAAATCACAGCTCCTGTTGCCGGAGATGGACTAATGCGGAAAACTCCCCAGAGAGAAATGAGCTTTCATCCAAGTGGAGGCCAGACAGCCTATTATTTTTCCTTAATAAGAACAACTGCTTGATGCTGCATCATACTTGAAACTAATAATGAGTTGAATAATAACAACAGCTGGTGGAAAGTGAAAGAATACCAGGAAATAGCTCATCAGGCATCCTATAGTTAGCTCGTGGACTTCATTGCCACAGGAGATCGTTGTGATGACTGTTATTGTAGAAACACCATGGTCCTTACTCAAGAAAAACAGTTGCTTATCTGTGTAAGAAATTCCGAGGGAGGTTTCTGGAAGAGCTTGTTGTAGCGGTAAGGTGGGACAAGAATGAGTCCATGCTTTGCTGTGCAGGCAAGTGACTGCTCATCACGGCTAGGAAACTCTGCCAAGGTTTCCTGGGAAGCCCAGCTAGCCTAAAAAAGAGATAATCTGGGAATAGCTGTTCCTGGAATCATAATGCTTAATCTCAGGGGAAAATGCTCATTTCCCCTAAGCCCCCTCTATTCCCTCAAATTAGTGGTAGGCTGAAGAGAAAAGGGCTTCTGTGTGCAACAGCTGTCAGGTTTCCATCGCAAAATTGCTTATCAACTCTACCTGCCTCCAATCGGATTCCGCAGAAAAATTATTTTCCAACCTTATTTTGGATCTTAATTAACGTCTGTGAAGTAAATGCTGTAGTGCCATGGAAAAACGGTCCGTGAGCTTACAAGCAGTGTGAGGGTCAGCAGTCCGTCCCCAGCCTGAGATTTCCATCTCTGCACTGACAGATTCTGCCTCAGGCAGCTCTAATTAGAGGTAAGATTGTGTGAGGATCCAAGCAAATTTATTCAGTTATTCTGTGTATCTTGACACCAGCAAGGTTTTCTCCAGAGTCTGCACATTAATTTTGACATTAAATTTTCTTTATAGGTTTGTACATTTATAATTCTAACAAACTTGGCCTGCACTTTTTCCACTGATGCCCATAATATGCTTCATTTTAAGACCAATTGGACAAGCTGGGATTTTCTAGTTGTTTTATTTCCAGAACACAGGCTGGAAATTACACAAGGAGCTAAAACATACATGAACCTCTTATCATCATAATCAGATATATATCATAGTGTTACATAGGAAGGGCTGTCTGTACAACAACTGGGAAAAGGTGTGAGTCATCGTTTCTTACTCTATATACATAAGTGGAACATCACACCACAGCTCGTAAGATGTGATTACATGTGAAAGAGAAGATTTGAACGATGAAGGGTTATCACTGAGATTTTGCAATAGAAGTGACCTGTGATTCACTTCTAATTTCTGAGCGTTTTGCAGTTTTTTTGGAGCTAACGAAAAGCAACGAGGAATGCTTCCTGTAACATCCAGAGCCCTTCACTGCACAAAGGCATCAACACGCCGTTTTGGACACATAAAGGGCAAAGGGCTTGCCAAACAATTGTGTCCTGACACTTCACTATTGGCTGAAAATTGACATCCACACACCACTTCATATCAGCTCAGCTGTGTCTTGTACTCATTATATTGGCTCAGGAGCTGCTTTTTTTGCAGCCATGAATACATACGTAACTCGTGTGTGCCATTCAAGCTGTCTTGCTGGAGATCTGCCATCAGCTGGGGAGGTCATATGCATTTGATGGCTAGAAGGGCAAATGCTTCTGAGAAAATCAATAAAAACTCTACAGAGCAGCCCAGGAATCCTTCCAAATGATGGGGATCTGCTGCAGACCCTACCTTTTCAAGCATTTGGTGCTATTTCAGAAAGCTCAGCCCCAGGAGAAACAACTGCTTTACTGAGTAAATAAAAGTATTTTGTAGTTTTTCCTGTGTCCTGGAAGCAAAATCCATTCAAGACAGCATCAGATGCAGCAGAAAACCTAGTGCCCCTGTTCACTGGGCTGTTTCCTTCTGACTGGACAAACTTTCATTCCAGTACTCTTGTGAAGTCTCATTTTCAAAAAAGGAACGGCCAAGCTGCAGCCAGCATGTGTCATGGGAATATGACCAGGAAGAGACACTTAGACGAAAGAAGACCCCAGGACTACACAATATCTTGATAGTTAACTTGATTAGAGCGATTAACACTAACAACCCAGAACGAAATGCAAAGTTTTGGGAGCTTTTGGGTGAAAGCAAACATTGTGGTTTCCCATGAACTCTTTTGCTCCCTGGCTGAGTTTTGCTCATACCCCAGATGTTCACATTGCTTCCTCTTTTCAAGACCTGGATAGTCACGTTGACCAAATATTGGGTTAATAGTTATGGTTAATTTTTTGTTCTTCTTGCCCAGGACAAACAAAGAGCAACGATGGAGGAAGTCTAGCTGAAGTCATGTAGGCCTTTTGAATCAAGGACGGGTGTTTGTCTAGAGGGCACTGTGACTCAGACATGCACATCTGACTTACCTTTGCAAATATTACAGTCAGGGCTTTTGCAGGAGGGAAGCTGGGTAGTTATGACAGTGTTTTCTGGCTTTCAGATCCATGACTCTATGCATCCTCTCATTCAAAAAAGCCTTTTCTTTGGTATTTTAAGAAGCTGAACTTCGGCTGCTGTTTCCTAGGTGGAGTAACTACCTCCAGCCATCATGAGCTATGAAACACCTCTTTTACCAACATTGTTACAGCTCTTACTCAAAGTTCACTGGACTCTGCAGCTCTTGACTGACTCTTGCTGGCCCTGGGCTAGGGTATTTATACACAGAAAAAGCTGTCTTGAAAATTTTTTGAGGCTTGGGTTTTGCTGCCACTTTACATATTGAACATGACTGAGGTTTCAGTAATTGTTCCAATGGTAAAAAGCAGAAGAAATCTAGCTCACCCGAACAATCACTCTTGTCTGATGATCTGGGTTTGATTATGGCCCTTTGTAGATGTCTGAAAATCAGTTCATATCCTTTGCTTCAGAGGCAGGCCCTATAAAATGCATTTAGTGTCCCACTGAGTATTGCTCACGTTTAATTCTGTGTTTATTTTTGGTCACAAACTCAGTGGGAAACTGCGTAAACAAAGCTGCTATAAGCATACACACGCGCACTCAAAAAGGTTGCCAAGCAAACGGTGCCAATCCGGGTAAGTCTAATGTAAACACCGAGTCTAGACAAAATGATCTAGAGACAGAAGCCAGCTCTGATGTCAAAGGAGATCAAATGTTGATAAAATTGCTAGAACCACGGAGCCAAAGGGGTTTTGTGTTAAACTTGGATAGTGGTTAACGGTGATGTTTTTACTCAGCTTGAGTTAATGGAGTTTTTGACCTAATATATTACTTCAGACTTCCTAACTCTGCATCCAACATCTGAATTAACAGGTCTGAAAAGCCTTTGCTTTCTTTAGTCCTTAGATGCCTCTGGACTGCAGGGTACGAAGCCCATCTTCCAGCTCTGGGTGAAACCTCAGTGTGCTGTACCCTAACATGTCCTCCATGGTGCCTCCACGACACTGCCTGGTGTGGTCAGGTGTATGGTCCCAGCAACAGACCAACTCACCTGGTCCCCAAATCCTTTTTCCACGTCTGTTGCCTCCCATGAACATAGCGGGTCCATGCACTGCAGCAGCTCTGCACGAACGGGTGCCATCACCTTCTGTTCTACAAATACTCTCGAGTGTGTAATGTGGAGCTGGCTCAGGGCAATGCAGCTGAGGTCTGCTGGCTGCTGCTGCAGAGAAAATGGCTCAGAAACTTCTACACGTTTATTTGCATTTCCAAGAAGGGCTTTGAGGTAAGGAATAGTTGAAGCCCAGCAGCTGAGCAACACTTACCATCTGGAAATATGGTCCCAGCAGAACTGCAATGATGAAATAAAGCACAAACTCCATCTGATCTGTGCCATACGTAGTTTTGCCATTAAAGCAATGGTATGGCTTCTTGAGGCTGTATTAACACTGCATATCATGCAAGTCACAAAGAAGCTGCTGCCACTGCCCAGAGCATTCAAGAATGTTTAACCATCCCCTTTCTGTGCTTCACTGTTCTTATACTTTGCATGCCTTATCTGAGATCTGTATCACATATTCTACTCGCCCGTTGTGTCTGTCGGTCTCGTTGCAAGAGTACTTGGTCAGATCCTTATTTGTCTTGGGGGTGTCCTGCCAACATCTGCACACACACTGTTCTAGAAGGGAAACTCTTAGCCTGATTTCTGGAATACAGTGACAAAGTTTCCCCAAACCAAAATAACTTTTAGAGAAGAAAACAAGTTAACAAAAAAGTTATTCACAGGAAATGATTTAGAGCGCAGAACAATATGTCACTTACTAACCAGGTTAGGATCAGTGGCATAATAAGCACCATGAAAGAGAAAATCTGCTGTGTGGTTCCTGTGGTGGGACAGATCTCCCACAGCCTGTGTCCTCGGCTGCTTCAGTTCCCAAAGCACTGTCCTGCTCCGGTCAACTTCCAGCACTAGCTTCAAGCCTCTCCCAGAAGATGATATTCATTGCTTCCAGGTAGGCAGATGTTTAACCTGCTGGGTGCTCCTTGGCCAACAACATGCTAATGGACATGTGGGACTGAACCATGGCATTGACGCTTCTGGAGATCTACTCGGAGGAACCAACAGGGATGTCCCAGTCTTGATGTTACCAGTGCAAGGGCCACCACCAGCTCTGGCCCCTCCGATGCCAGTGCCTTTCCTGGGCACAAGACGTGCAAAGGGGAGGTGTGCCTGCGGTGGCTGTGTCCCCCCTCCCCGCTTTCCCCAGCCCTCACTAGGGAAAGCTCTAGGAAGATGCTCTTTCATATTTCCTGCAGCTGCCCCTAAAGGCACAGAAAAGCCCTGAAATGAAGGAAGTCATATAATCTATGTTTTGGATTTTGCTTAAAAGCATATTAACCCCCCTCCCTTTTTTCTTTCGGTGGGATTTCCTTTGTTTTACTGAGCAGCTGCAGGCTGCAAGGTCCCAGAATTGTAATTTTGGCCTGCAATAGCACCGTATACTGTCACAGTGTGTATTACGTATCCAATAAAGCCTGACTATTGCATCCTCTGGGCACACTTTAAAATAATTGCTTGTAAAAGCACATACTCATCTCAGCTGCACTCATCTGAGGGACCAGCGACAGAATAGGGTCCCTGACTCCCCAGACCACAAATTCTCCTTATCCTCCTCCATCACACTCACCCTCCATCACCTTCAGCCCCCCCCCAAATAAGCTTTTCCAAGGGAATCACTCAATATCTGTCCCTACCCCTTCAGCCTCGCTCAAGGCTGCATGGAGGTGGCCCAACACATAGTGGAGGAAGCTCCTCGGGGGCAAGGGGGTGGCAGAGGAGGGGGAGTGGGATTGTCATGTTTGTCCCATAGGAAATGGAGGGATGCCTTTTCTACCTCCTCCTCCTCCACAAATGCCTCCTCCTCTGTGCACAGACGAGAAGCAGTGCCAGACGGTGGCAATGGCTGTTGACCTGCCTACAAGGACACCATGCCACCCTGATGGCTGCCATCGCTCTCTGCCTTTGGGCATCGTGTATTGTTCAAACATCAAAACTCCTGCATAACACTGAAGAAAAACAATTTCTCCAACCAACATGGCCTACAAACCCCAGAGACTTTTCCTTTCCTCCTTCACCTCTTAAACCCTCTGTGCAAGCAAGGAGCCCATACCCCTTTCTTGGCTGTTTCACCCTGTCTCAGAGTGACTATTAGAAATTAGTGACGAGTGAACATCCAGTGCTTTGCAGTTTGGGGTCGCTTCACTTTAAATAAGCATCCAAACGTTCACAGCTGAGCTAGCCAAAGCTCATTTGTCTCAAAATTTTCTCACGCGATTTCAGGCACAATTTCTTCTGGCCACAGCTGGGAGTATCAGGAGAATAGTCCTCTTTGCTGTATTTTGGCATGTTTGGCTATAGTGCTAGCCAGAACTGGAAGTTAGAAGAAAAAAACCCTCTATCTATCTATCTATCTGTCTGCCTGTCTCTCTATCTATCTGTCTATCTACCTAATGTACTTTATGTATGTGTATGTGTATAAAAACTTTAAACCCTAATGAAGCTTTATTCAAAATTGCTTTGAGTTGGACATAATGTTTTGGAAAATGGTTCTTCATTTCTAACCTAATATACAGATACTTATTAGGAATCAGCATTTCAGTCTGTTTTGAAGAAAAGAAATCATGAGATCTGACTGGGGTTTTTTTTTTGTGTGTGTGTGTGTTTTCAAGGTTATCCATTTACAGAAAGTAACAGGCGAAAGTTTATCTGCTGACAGCTCATTGCAAGAATTCCAGGCAGGGGCTTGCAATATTTACACAAGGTGTTTCATTGTGAACTTTCGTTGTGAATGTGAAAGTATTAAAACTCAAGAAATACACATAGTGAGTTGCAGAAAATTAATTCTCTTCCTTTCATTTCTGTACTTGCAAGCAATCTTTGCCAGTCCTCTTTCCATTCCAAAGCACAATAATGCCCATAAAAGACCAGAGAGTGTCTGCTCTGTGCAACATTTCTGCTTGTTTATAACAGGAGGGGGGGAAAAAAAGGGTTGAATTTATTGCAGCTGGTGGGGGAAATCTGGTTTTGTCCATTTTACCTGATTGCCGCTGAAACCATATGTACGATGTAAGTGTAAAGAAGCATACCTGTAAGGAATTTCTGCTGTTGAGCTTTCTGCAGGGTTTTCCTGAAGTCTGACCTTTGGCAATCATGGTTTTGCCTTGTTTTACAGAGATCTAATTGTTCCTAATTTCCTGTCGATAAATGGTACAAGGTGTGGAGTTGCACTTTTAATGTTAAATTTCAATCATTTGTCCGACTTAATAGACATGAATAGCTCTTTCAAATGTAAGTGCTTTCAGTTCATGTAGGACATATTTATACTGAAAAACTATTTTGAGTGGGTAAAGCCATTATTCAGGATGTAGGAAAATATTTCCTACCTACAGCTGTTGAGCTCTGGGGGAGCCGTGGGCCCAGGGCTTGGATCTTCTGATCTTGAGAAATCGACTCTGTAGGATGATTTTTTTTTTTTTTTTCTTCCAGTGAAAATCATGACAGGTTCCCACTTGCCACAGGTCGGTCACAATCACATGTAGCTCAACAACTTGCAGATGTCCTTCCACCTTTGGGGTAATCTTGGTGGCACAAGGACAATCCTTCCTCTTGGAAACATTGTTGGTCCTTTGGCATCTTTCTCCTCTTACCCGTGATTTCTAGTAAAGACAAGTGTTTTTAATGGCTGGATTTGTGCGTGAATCATAAATGTGTCTTGCAGTAATCTGCTTTTTGCAGCCAATTTCTCTTGCCGTCACTGATGAGGGCTTCCTTAGGCTGGGGTAGGCTGCAAGGAAATCAGTGCATCCAGTTTAGGGATTAATTCTTCAGGGATTAGCTCTTCTGCATTCTTCTCCTCTTGCCCACAGAGCTAGGCAGGGAAGCTCCCTACATCACTGCTGTGCCCGTGGCGTGCAGAAACTGCAGTGTGGGCTGCCCTGAGTTACGGAGGCAGTAGCCGAGAACACATCTAGCTCGGGGAAAGGAGTGCAGGTTGCCTGACTTGAAGCCTCTATCAGAGCCCCCATCTGAATGTCTTCATCTGAAATATATGGCAATATTTCTGCTGGACCTTGATCTTGCTAGGTGTGATGCAGAGAGTAGTGTTTCTACCAGTTAATACTTCAAAGAGGCAATAAAGTCCCGGGGAAAATTGCTTTTGACCTGTGATGATGCAATTAAGGATTTGCAAAACTGTTTTAACAGGATGCAGGAGAACTTATAAGAGAACTATTAATGATATCGGATAAACCAGTTCAGGTAAAGCAATTTGTGTATAAAGAGAAAGTACTTGACTTTATTGTAGACATGAGTAACGTTTCAGTAAATTACAATTTAAGTCAGCAGTCATTAATCCTGTAAGACTTCCACAGATTAATTTAGGCCTATGTTGCTAAACACTATTTAGGAGCAGATTAAAAAAAAAAAAATGACTCACCACATAATTTTCCCAGCCAAAATGGATCCTGAATCAGAGTAATTATTCCAATTACAACGTCCTTGTGTTTGGTATTTTTCATTCAGTTTTACACACTATTTTGAAAGCTCTTGACAGGATACTAAATTTTGTCCGAGTCTTTTCTCCCTTTCTAAAGCACTTAATTACACCAAAATATCCGTTCATTTCTCAATATATGGAGCTGTTCTATTTGTTGTGTATGATACCACTTTTCAAGTACTGAATCTATGAAAAGTGACTGTATTTTTCCTATGAAAAAAAGATGTGTATCAGAACTTTTCCTGAACATAGAGTGTGTTTTAATATAATTCAGCTCATAGCTAATCCCCTCCTGCACAGATAACATTTTATACTCAAATTTTGCTCTTTGAGCTTTTCAGCCTTTCAATTCCAGCGCTGGATCCATATCAGGTTTCCTCTCTTAAATAGCTCTCCTGTCTGTTTTGTATAACTTCCAATGGTTTGCAGGGTATCTTTGTTTCAAAATCTGTTGGTCTGCTCTGCTGGGACTACATATGTCTCTGTTGTGTTTAACTATCCCCTGCAACCTGTTAATATAGCATAATGGGTTTGCAAAGATAAAAACCGTACCAACAAAATAATACTCTTTTCATTACAAAATGGACCCTGAAAAAAAAGTAGATGCTTGAAGTGAAAAATATTTCAAGAGAAGAAATATCTAGGTCACAGCTTTTCTCAATTTTTGTAATTTAATGCAGCCTGGAATAATTGCTGCATGCATTCTTTTGAAATCAAGTCCTATAATGTTCTTATTGCTCAATCTCTATTTTCAAATGTTCCTGGTAATGTACATTGTTCTGTTTTCCAAATAATTACATTGTAAAAATGCTAAAAAAGTAAGTTGAATCAGAGTTTATCCAAATATTGAAAAGAAACCTAGCCATCCACATCAGCCCGTTAGCTGTTGGTTTCTTTGTGGGAAATTAATTCCACTTCTGAAGATCTCACTGCCACAAAGCCCCAAACTGTGGAGAAAAATATACTGTGGTGAAGGAGATGGGGGAAGTAAAAGACTTATGACTCAAGTGTCAGGTAATCTTAGGGAAATCTGAGGAAATTAAGTAGTGCGTAAATGATGCATAGGCTTTCTGCGTCATGTATGCAATTCCCTTTGGAGAAAACAGTGGGAGCATGCGTGATTTCTTCTTCAGGATTGTGCCCTTTTCCTCTTACATGTGCTGCAGAAGACATTTTAAGGGCACTCTAGAGCAATTTAAAAGCATCTGATGGAGGTAAAAAGGTTAAAGGCTTTGTGTACAGTCCCTAGGAATTACCTGGCAGTCCCAGCTTACATTAAAAAACATGGCTGAAAAAACAGGTTTGTGAGATTTGCATTGCTGGTCAGCTCAGGAGTGCAGGAGGGAGATTCTGGACAGGGAATAGCAGAAAAACAATTGCACCCTCACTTGTCAGTCTCAGAAAATAAAAGGTGGGCATATAATAATACCTTTGGTTTGACACAAAAGTATTTTTCTTTCCCTTTAGCTTCACATTTTTCTGCACACCACTTCATATGCCACCAGGTCAGGGGAAAGATACGGAAGATAAGTACTGAGGAAAAGTATCTACTTATCTGCTAAGAGAGAAAATACTGGCAGATTTTCAGATGAGGCATAGGTGTTTGAAAATCCAGTCTATTAAACTAAAAGATTATTTTCCACTCTGTAGCAAAAAATGAAGCGCTTGAAAAATCTCAACATGTTTCATGAATCCTTCATGTAAAATAGTTGACTATAAGCATGAAGTGGAGCTCACAAGTTAGTGTTATGCGTTCTTCAGTATCTCTTTGCACACATGCCCTCTGAAATTAATAGACTTAACCTCTCTTCCCTTTTGTTGTGTCTGAAGAGAATCAGTTTTCAAACAGGAAAAGGAGGAAAGCTTAAACCGCTCTAGTGAATAGTTACTTATCCTCCCTCTCAACCATTGCACTCCATCACCGTCTCTTCACATACAGTCAAGAAGTGTGCTATGTTTTAGGTGGGATTTGTAACTGAGATCTGGACTGTTTCTGTTGCTGAACAACCTGATACACTTCCCACAGAGGAGTTCAATGATATCTGAAGACAGGTCAGGAACATCCATCCCCTTGTTACTTATTGCCAGATTTCTTGTCTTACCATTGGTGACCAAACAATTTTTGCTATGGATCATTTCCATCTGCCCAGCTGAGTTGCTATGGCATTTTTAACTGCAGAAAGTATTGGGCTTTTTTTTTTTTTTTCTTTTCCCCATTATCTGTCTTTGATTTAATACGGAGATCTGACTGGCCCTGCAAAAGAAAACTCAGATTAGAAAAGCTTTAATTGAGGTGTTTCCTGTCAATCCAAATAGGTGTCTCTCTTATTACTCTTGCAGGAATAGAGGTTGACCAGTTGAGTTCAGTAATTACTTATATTCTCCAACAACCAAGCTGGTTTAAGTGGTTATTTTGCCAGATTTTTAATTGCACTGCATTGATGAGGCAGATTTTAAAATATTTTAGCCCTGTTCAAATTTAATTATAGAGGGTTGGTGTTTTTTGAGAAGTCATCGCTCTGTCCATATTAACAAAATTGTATGGATTGCCCTTAAGAGTGTTTCTAAGGTGTTAAGTCTTAGTTTTTATTCTTTATGATGATGACAGTAATTGAATTGCACTGCTGGCTTTTTTAGTTAGTTTAGTGGGATCTTTTTTCCCCTATTCGCATGATTAGTCATAATGACCATAAATAGCCATATTCCCATCTGAATCAGTAGAGACGCACTGACTAATGCAGGAGTTCTTATACAGCAGAAGCTGAGCTCTCCTTATGTGTCTGAGAGCACAATGTTGAATAACCGGCGTTCACCGTGAGTTAAAGCTCCCATCCCCTTGTATTCAGCGTAGTTATATGCTGTTGCCTGTGTCTGCTTGCTTTCGGTCGTGGTGGTGTCAAAGAGCACGCACGATACACACTGCTCCTGCCCCCCAGTAGTCTCTTCATCAGATACAAATAACACCAGTCAAATCGTTCAGCCATGGAATTTTACCTTTTCTTTTCTTATCTGGAATAATCGAAGAACATCATTACCCTTCTTAATTGTTACAAAAATTTCTTCACAAATAATTGATCATCTGTCAATTTTTCTTATCAATATTCAAATGCTATCTTTTTTTTAATTCTCCATTAGATTTACAGAAGAGCATAATATGACTTCATTCCATGATCAAAGGAACACACCATTTAGTGCCAAGTTTCCAATATGAATACTTGTGTTATAAAATTTCTTGTCATTAATTTGTTGCTTCTATAATTGTTCTTGTCAGTAAATGTGTTCGTTACTGGAAAGAGAAACTTAAAAAGAACATAAGACCAGTTACAGTGCATTCAATAAGGCATTAAAATGAGTATTCCTGGGAACCCTTTTTGTAGTATTTTCCCAGCAGTACGTCTTCCAGTGGACAGCTCTACAGAAAGCTCAGGGAGAGAAGGAACCTAGGTCATTTTCCATGGAAATCCTTGTTCATTTAGCCCAGAGACTGCAAGACTGGACACTGTTTGGCAAGACATAATTCAATAACAGCATCTTCCCTGCCTGGGAACATAACTCAGTTGCTTGGTTTATCTGAGAAACCTTGTCTGAGTTTTTAAGCATGGAAATAAGCAGCTGGTTAAGAGGAGGATTTGAAGCAATTTTGTTTGAAAATGTGGCCCTTTTCAGACAGCAAAGCTCAGCTATCTGTATGCTTTTGGAAATTTGAGATGATTGCTTATTTGAGAGAGCTTAAATGTACATCTATTTTTGGTGGTAAGCCCTGTATTTTCATATCCATTCCTCTGATGAAAAAGGAACTTGAGACAAGTTGCAAAGAAGGACTCTTTCCCCCCTGTTTGCAGAGGAAAGCCAATAGGGCAAGGAGAGCTCAGACATTTTGTTGGAGGGACCATATCTTAGCTGCAAGACCGTGGTATCCCTTCACGTTCCTGAGATGGCAAAGTCCCTTCTCCTTCTCTCACCATCACCTGATGTCCATGTGGCAGCTTTAGACGCTGTTCTGATAGGAAATGCAATTTTAGCTTTGTTTCATGCTAAACCAAAGACATTAAAATTGAGAAATCATCACTAGTTGGGCCTCCAAGGAGTGATTAAACAGAACCTTAAAACTGGATTAGGAAGCCCTGATTCCACCACAAATTTAAGACCCATTTGGAGTGATAAATATTGAAGGACTGCAGGAGCAGAACAAAGGAACCTACTTACAGCAAGTAAAATGACATCTGAAACATCTGAGAGGCTTCATTCTACTTTAGTGTCATAAATTTAGACGAACAATATTGTTACAGATTCATGCATTAAATCAGCAGTCAGAGACCAATACATCTTCTGTCACCTGTATAATCACACGCACAAGTTATAGCTGCACACAAAGAAGAGCAAGACTTACTGTTTTATTATATTTTATTCCTACCAAAGCTCAGACTTTGTTCTTTTTGCCATATTTTATGTTATCACCTCAGTCATCATGGAGTGATGCCACTATATCCTCGTATCATTTTCTGTGGTTTGGAAAAGGTGATACGCTTTCTTCCAGCAAAATTTGGACTGATCAGGCGGAAAGCTTTCCCCAGCACACAACCTACCCCTTGACCTTAAAATAGCACGTTCCACCTGACCCAGCGTATGCCAATGTCAAAATCTGAGCTGGTCATCCTTAGATTGAGTAAAGAGAAACAGGCTCCTAAAGGACCTCAACCACTTACCTTGCAGTAGCCATCACGCCTTAAATACGCCTGTTCCTCTCCATTGATTCACGACAGACCCCACGAATCTCTCCACCATGTGCAAGTCTTCCTCGTGTACGGTTAAAATGCAGGGAGATTAATCCATTGACAAAGATCTGGCTCATCACATCTGCCAGTTTTACCTGTGTTTCCTTTACATATTTATTTTTCTGGCTACTAGTGGGTTAAATGGAAAACCACACACTGCTAAAGCTGCAGGTTAGTGCTATGAGATTTGGAAGGATTTTGCTTTCTTACTGTGTTATTCTGTAGAAATGACATCGTTGTTTGCTGGGAAAAAAACCCACAACAAAACAAAACATCTGTTTTACTCTTCACATCAGTAACTACATTCATCAAACCCTGCTAAGGCTACTGAAGCAGGAGACCATCAAAATATGAGAATCACTGTAATGTCTGAGGGGAATTCACAACTTTGCTGTACCTGGGAAGAACATGAGTCACAGTGTATTTGGCAAGTACAGAGATGTTGGGGAATATGTCTTGCAAAAGGCAGCAAAGCGATGTCAAAGAGAGCAGATGGATTGCATTGTGCTTTGCAGACTGGAAGACGCTCTGTTGTCTCCTGGAGTAAAGCAGTTGCTCTGAAACCTGTCTCACAGCACACTTTACGGTGATGTAGTGGTCACTGTGCAGGAAGCAGCTGAGCCCTTTCTAGCACTTCCAGCAGCCAAGTCTGAGCATCCTGATGGTGTCATCCGTAGAGAAAGTGTTAAGGTGCTTGATAGCCACGTGACTCCAAGTGCACAAGAAAGTGTTAGATGAACAGTAGCACTGAGGGAGCAATTAGGGGACATAGATGATATGGAGGTCTAGAAGATCCATAAATTTTTTTTTTTTTAGTGAGGGATTTTTTTGTTTTAATTGCAACAGTTCTGGGGGAGAGGGGACGGAGGCTGAGCTGGGCACGATACTTTGCAATGCAGATGCCAACTGCTGTGTGTGGAGTAGCAAAGCAGTCTGTATGTGCTTTAGTTGAAACGTGGATGCAGTGCGTTGACGCAGTGACTCTTTGCCATTGATCCCAAGACAGATGGGCTCAGGTCCTCCCAAGCACGGTGCTGCTGGGAGTACTAGGTCATCACTCAGCTGCTTCTCACAAAGGTGTTTAAAAGATGTGCGTGACCAGCCGGAAAAATTTCTCCTAGTCCCCTTGCTTGGAAGCGAAATGTCGTGCCCCCCAAATCATGTGGTAGGATTACAACCAGATTTTCACGTTGCAATGTGTTCTGTTTACAAACGGAGACCAAACTATGTGACCAAATCACAACCCCTTATTAGAGGGGAAAGGCTGAGACGATGAAGTGCCGTGTGCTGCGTGGATGAGCTGGAACCACTCTGCTATGCCTCAGCTAATTGGCACAGGACCCAGTAACGTGGGTATCCAACCAGTCGTTTCATACATGTAAGCTTGTAATTGTGTGAATATTTCCACTCACTCTTAATTCGGCTGATGAAAACGCACAGATGTGAGGGTTAAAGGTTGTGTGAGATTCAAGATGTCGCCAGCTGCTCTTAAGTAGCCTTCCTAGGCTGCTCAAATGTTGTTTTAATAATGATAGTAGCAATATTAATTTATAGTAAATCGAAAAGGAGAGTCAAAGCAAAGGAGAGCTGTGCCAGGATCCTCCAGGAAGACACAAGAAATTGAGAGGAGCCTTTAATTTTTCTCAAAATTGGAAAACCACCCTGGGGGAGGTGAGGGCTATACACTTCTGCCGCCCACCCTGTCCAATCTGTACCCATTTTCACAGCCCGGGGCCAAAGCAGGGGTTGTACCAGCAACCTATGTGGGCCACGGGTGGTCATTTGTGAGTGCCCGGAGCACCCTGCACCACCAGCATCACCCGCGAGTCTCTGCTGCAACCACCGCTGGCTGGCTGGTCCAGGCAGCTTGCATAGGAGCTGTTTGTCAGGTGCTCCACTGAACCCCCCTCAAAATGCTGCTGGGACCAGTGCCAAGCTTGCCCTCAGGGTGACTTTCCTCGAGCAGCTGGGCTTGCTCTTCTCGCACACCAGCCCCCCCTCGGATGCATTGCATGGGCATTTGAGCAACTACCCAACCATAAAATAAGCATAAATGTTCTCTCGGGGAGAAGATGAGGAATGTGTTTTCAATCCACTCCAGGATTTCCCAAAAATAAAGACTCCATGTCCGTGGACGATAATTGTATTAGCACACCCGGAAGTTAAAACAAAAAAAGGAGCTAAAAAGGGACTGTGTTGGTCACACACTGCTGGGTTCGTCCCTTTCCGGACACACTTGATTAGACTTCTGTCCTGGCTTTCGCTGGGATAGAGTTAATTTTCTTCCTAGTAGCTGGTATAATGTTGTGTTTCGGATTTAGTATGAGACTAATGTTGATAACACACTGATGTTTTCAGTTGCTGCTAAGTAGTGTTTATACTAAGTCAAGGATTTTTCAGCTTCTCGTGCCCAGCCAGCAAGAAGGCTGGAGGGGCACAAGAAATTGCGAAGGGACACAGCCAGAGCAGCTGACCCAAATTGGCCAAAGGCGTATTCCATACCATGTGATGTCATGTCCAGTATATAAACTGGGGGGAAGGCTGGCTGGGGGCCGCTGCTCAGGGATTGACTGGGCATCAGTCGGCAAGTTGTGAGCAATTACATTGTGCATCACTTGTTTTGTATATTCCAATTCTTTTATTATTCTTATTGTCATATTATCATCATCATCATCATTATCATTATTATCATTTTCTTCCTTTCTGTCCTATTAAACTGTCTGTATCTCAATCCACAAGTTTTACTTTTTTTTGATTCTCTCCCCCATCCCACTGGGTGGGGGGAATGAGTGAGTGGCTGTGTGGTGCTTAGCTGCCTGCTGGGGTTAAACCACGACAACTTCTTTACTGGTTTGTAGACACCCTAAATCTAACAGGGAAGGCCTGAAGTACTGACATATGGTTAAGATAGTAAAAAACCCAAAATCTTTCCAAGCATTAGCTGAATTTCATCCAAAATTCCATTAAAATACATACTGAAATAATGTGGAAAAAGAGGAGGCTTTTTCTTTTTTTTTTTTGTAGCCATTTATGTGTTTTTCGGTGTCTTAGTGTCATCATGATTCTTAGTTCAAATTCCTCAAGTTCAAACACCTCGCAAAAAATGCTGCATGGACTTCGTGCTGCAACTGAGATCCATTCAGGGAAGTTTAATCTCATGGACCCTCAATCTAACACTTCCAAATTAACACCAATTGTGGTTAGTTTCTTCATATGCACTCTTTCTAGATATTCATTTCTGGCTGTGTGCAACTGCCAGAAGGAAAATGTGTTAGAAAGATTTAACTCTAACTTCACACAAGCAAATGATGTTTCAGAACATTGATACTTTGACAGGGGTCTGGATGCTCATGCGTGAATGGAGACAATTTGGAGAAAAGTTTCTGGTATTTTCATTCCTCAAATGCAATCCTCTGGTGACTGGGGTTGCAGTGACTAGGCTTCATCAAAAACCTGCCTCACTTCCCGAAATCCTATTCTAGCACCTTAAAATGTCGAGAGGACTCATTCTTTCTCCTAAGTACCTTGATAGGAAGGATCCAGAATAGTCCACTGTGGGCTATGATGTCTTCAGAGAAAAGTAAGAGGCATCTGGGGCACAGCTTGTATCAGGGACCTCCAAGAAATCCTTCTTTGGCAAGCTGGTAGCAGTTCAGTGCACATCGTTATTTGATTTCAAGATGCTAGGAGAATCTATACCATTTCCCCTGTATTTCTCTGAAATGGGCTGCTTGGACAACAGCAGGAATATATACAAGAGAGGCAGATGGCGTTAGATGATCATGCTGAGGCTCAAGTGTTGGACTTCTTTGTAATCAAGGTGGGCTACAAATATACATTGCAGTCAGTCGCGGCTCCACACCTGAAAGGCGAGGAGACATTGCTGCATCTGTATCTGATTTGTGTGTGCCCTGAAAAGGAAATTGTACTGCAGAAGGGTTTTGCACTCAGGCCATGTTTTTATTTCAAGCTGGTGAGATTTTGCTGGAGGTCCGCTACCCAGCCTTGAATGTTGTGTGGTTTCAATATTTTGACATCACTAGTTATGGCAACACTGATAAATTGGTTTGCATTATTTTATGAATTCTAAAATTGTACATTTATCTGGGAAACAATACCCCATGAATCTCCTCATATTGAAAAATTATTGGAAATTTACTGGAGTTTTGTCTGAAAATTTACTAAAATATTCTTTTGAGATGATAAATTAGTCAGGCAACTTCCAGATAGTTTCTCCTGCAAACCAGGGAGAAAATGGAATAACTTTCATATATTTTATTTGCCTTTTTTAAACAGATTTTTTTCCCTGTTCAATTTGGAGATGGCTTTTTTTTTTCCCCTGAAAAAACAACTCCAATTCTTTTCTAAAGGCTAAGAAAATAACAATCCAAATGTGAAAATGAAACAGAATCATTCATTTATAGTCACACAAAATAGATTAGTCAATCTGAAATGAACTTTTTTCCTGATTTTTCTGGTTTGGCAGCCAAATTTAAAAAAAAAAAAAAAAAATCCGTTCTTTGCACAGCTCTAAATAATGTGTTTCAGAAATAGTCCAAAGGGATACATTCACACAGAAACAGATTCTTTTTCATTTTTCAAGTCATCCAATAGAGAGGGGGAAAAAGGGACCAGAAGCTCCTCCAAGTTTCCTTCTGCTGCTCCTCTTAAAACAGGGAAAACACATTTCTGACCACATTACATGTTTTAGTTGGACACCACTAAATACAAGGCTTTTGCTGAAATGCAGAACGCCACCCGACCAAAGTTCAAAGACAGGCAACCAGCCATGATTATTTGTAAAATAAAATGAATCCGAAAGCTGTCAAAAGTGCAAATGCAACGGTAACTTGGAGCATCTTCCAGATTGTAAACACCCTCCCATCATGGTCCCTGCCCCATTTATCCTAAGATTTACCCTCCCTTTGTGTCACAGACAGAATTTAGGTGCATGAGGATTTTGGCTTTGGATGCTGGGTTGTCCTGCCTTTCCTTCCTTCATCTTCCCTGCTGTGTTTTGGGTTGGGCAGTACTTGAAGGCAACATCATGATTTTCATGGAGAGCACTGGGATATATGTGGTCCATGCACGGGTAGAAGGATGACAAATAAAGGACGTGCTGTTGGAAGGGGACAGTGCTTTTCTCTGAGGGCTTCGTTGTAGCTCCTTCATCTCCCCCTCGTTGGAAGGGTCTTGGTCCTTCTCACCTCTGATGGCCTTTCCCAGTATGGCATGCCATGTCAGCAAACCTGGCCTCCTTCCTCCACACACTGAGTTAAAAATAAAGCTTTGGGGAAAATTGTGTCCCTGATGTCTCTTAATGCAGGGACCTTTTACTAAATGTTGTGTTTTAATTCTTTAGTTTCTACTTTCTGGGGTTGTGTTCCAGGTCATTTGGATGTATGAATTCAGGATTTTATATATTCCTTACTCTTTTGACTCATGGGGACATTTCTGCCAAGCCTACGGTAGATTCTGTGTGCTGTGAAATATATAATTGTGTTCACACTCTCTGGTTAAAGCATGTGGCTGTTAGTTAGCTTGCCAGATTCCCATATCTACCAACAATTTAACTAGCAGAGCACCTGAGAGTGTATCAAGGAGTGCAGGAGGACAGATTTTCTGCTTTCCCGCCCCAGATCTCCAACCTCTATGAGATCTGTGGAGAACGTCTGTGTAGCTGGGTGGAAAAAAATCCATTTTAAAAAAAGCAGCAGCAAATATTTGTACTTCTTTCCATACCCAAGAGCTGGTCATCCCTGAACCTTTCCCCCCAGATGTGGTTTTGACAAGAGAAAGCTCTTTGGGCCACCCAAAACTCCCTGAGTTGTGAACTTCAGGCAAACCAGCTTCTAAGGCCGAGAGGATCTGAGAGCGATGCCGCATCACACGCAGCCTGGATGTCTCCATGCCAGCTGGTGTGACTAAAACTGGCCACAGCTCCTGCCCAGGCGCTGGTCCCTGATGAGGTGTGCGAACTGCTCCACCCCAAACCCCCTCACAACTGGTCCTACAAAAATCTCTCTAGGTTTGAACTCGCCAGCAGTTCAAACGGTGGTTTTCACTGTAACCAGAGAGGCTTTCAACCTTTTTTTTGGCTGAAGTGGCTCGCCAAAATTCAGGGCTTAGCACTTTTTTTTTCTCCCCCCTCTTTTCTTTCCCTGTTTGGCTGGTGGGAAGAGGAATGCCTGGCTGGAGTCAGAGCCGGTGGTGATGTGGGCTGTTTCTTCCATGGGAAGCTATGAAGTCCCGCTTCCCCCCGCACACCAGGAATCAAAGAGCCGGAAAGGCTCTTCTAGCTCGGAGAGCCAAGTGCCGCTTCCCAACCAGCCCTTGGCCCCAAAACCTTCCCTTCGGAGTTTCTCAGTTCCTGTGCTTATTCTGGCCTCGTCCTCTGCTTCTCGCCGCTGCTCCCAGGCTGCGGGTATGCTCCAGGCGCTCTTCCCACCGCCACGTCCACCAGACGCTTACCATCTCCTCCGTGATGGGATGGAGTTCACGGTCCTGCCAAAGGAGGTCACCTCAGACCAACCCTTCGTCCATGTTGAGAAAACCCTTGTCCGCCATGAGGAGATTTGCACATTGACAGCAGATGTCAACAAGAAAGAACAACCGTGCGGCACTGCTTGTGGTCTACAGGCTTTCAAGACCAGCAGGACCTGGTGTATCTCACCTCCTGGTGCCAGCTGCAGGGTAGAGCAGCTCGTGGCACCATGTGTCGGTGGAAAGGATGGGGGATTGGTATTTAAGGGTTGAATATGGCATATAATACTCTGAAGCAGTCACAGCACCGAGCTTTAAATAAGACCTGTTCTGTTGTAATCAATGAACCGAGTCCATTTCACGGGTGCCATGCTGCATATTTTTAAGAATAATAACAGTTGTACAGCTTGGGGCTTCCTCTCTGAAGAAAATAGACCCAACATAATTCCATGTATATATGGCTGCTTTAATAAATGTACTTATGTATGCTGTAAAAATAGAACATTTTCCTGGCCCTAAGGGTATGGATTTGTCTGCAAACATTGCTGTAACGTGAAATTTCAGAATCCTTTTCTGCAGTGGAAAACAAAAGATTTTTAGTAAGCACTTGATTTAAAAAAAAAAAAAAATCACTGGAGTTGTCTGCAGTACAAAACGTTGCGACTGTTGTTATTCACATCATCAACAAACAGTCTAAAAGAAGTGGTGTGCAGGGGTGTGGGAAAAAGAGCTTTGTGGTTTTCGGTTTCAGCTCTGCCTGTGAATCACTTTGCAGTCTTGGGCAAGTGGCTTAACCTCTTGGAGACTTGATCTATTTAGCTCTGCAGTGGGCTGAACAGTATTTAGTGGACCTCATTTAAGGGGGGCGTTGAAATATCCATGAGAGATGAGAAGATGCAGAGTCCCTGAAGAAAGATGGCATGTAAGTGTAATATAGTATTATCATGCTTGCTGGAGTATCATGGCTTTATACTTCCAGAAATCCAGATGTCTTACACGAAAAGGGTGTTATTGTAACATACGTATGGATTTTTCTTCCTTAGAGGCAAACAAAGCAACATCCTCCAGACAGGGACCAAGTTCCTGACATCCTCGTCAGGCAGACTCCCACCCAAGCCAAGTACCGTTTTGCCTGAGCTAGAATTTGGCTCTTTGTGAATTATCCAACACAATCCATTGACTCTTTAACCCATAAATTGTCAAACTCAATTATTTCCAGCTAAGCAGATGGCTGAAAACAAATAACCTGTAAGATAAGGTACTCTGGCTCTAGTTTTAAGTAAAATTCAAGTTTGCTAAACATGAACGTTATCGTTACATAAATAACAAGAGAAAAAATCACCCCCAAAGCCAAAAATTATTTTTCTGCAAAAACATAGAGGATCAATTTCTCTAGTTTAGTATTACCAAACTTGGCAGTAATTCACATTTGAAGTATAATGATGTCATCTGGTTGGCCTTTTCCCATCGCAAACAGTAAATCTTAAAATCTGGAGAGATCTTTTATTTGGTTATTCATATTGTACTGCATCAAGGGGTTACAACACATGTGCCTGGGCTTATTAAAATCATCTGGAAGAGAAGAGCTTATTATTTAAAGGCGCAGTACTTGAGCCTATGCTGTTTTTCTTGGAGACTGTTTTTTTCTGATGTCAGCTGCACTTACAGTGGTACGCACACCACCACTTGTGTCACACTGAGAGGGCCCTTTGTTTGCAGTAGCTTTTTGTAGTGTCTGGAAATAGACACTCTAACCCATGGACTTGCATCCATTGTCCAAGGGACGGGGAGTGCACAATGCCTTTCTTCTTTGGGAAAGACTGACACCATCACAGTCAATCTCCTCGTTGGCTTTCGAATGGAAAGTTACTACTCTCTGGTGATGAAGTCCACATGAAACCTCCCATTTTGGGGAACAGGCACGTTGTTGTGCTCTAGCCAGCCCAATCTCTTGCTCCCAGGGACAGTTTCATTGCATTTACTCTGGTGCAATGAACAAATAGCAGGCTGGACTTCTTCAAGTCCTGTGGTGCCTTCAGCTGGGCCGCTCCTCTCCCTGCTTTCCCAAATTTCCGAAGGCTTCTTTCTCATGCTCATTTTTATTTACGTTTCTGAGGTCTACGTTGTTTAGGGTTTGGTTTGGGCTCCTGGCTGTTTTTCTTGGAAAAAGTCATGGTGGAGCGAGCGCAGGATGTCCTCACGACACTGTTTCGTGGAAATTTCCCTCGCTGGAGATCACTCTGTGTTTCTCCAGGGCGTCAAGCCAGCCCAGCAGTACCAAGCAACCTGGGGGTTTTTTTCAGTCAGTGGATTCCTCGTCATAGATCCATGCAAGATCTAATTATGCCTCTGCATAGTTTTTTCCCTCTTTACTTAATATCTCTGTATGTGTGTTTGCACCGGCTCATTCTGCCTGGCTCCCCCTTGAGTCCCTCTGCGTTGGCTTCTTCCTCCAACCTGTGTGGTTAGAGGTTTCACTGGTTTATTAAATCTCCTCATGGTATGGGGGAAAGGCCGTTTTTGTAACTTAGCCAGGTAGGAAAGTTTCGTGCTGAAGTACCCGAGTGAAACTTTGCTGAACTCTTCTCTTGCAAGAGCGTGATTGAAATGCTTCCAGCCAATTGTGAACACTCAACAGCAACTTATTAGATAGCAAAGCAGCCATTGCCAGGTACACAAAATCAGCCCATGGCTGGAATTAGAAGTAAAAAAAAAAAAAAAGAAAAGAAACCACCACATTTTTTTCTTGTATTTGGAGAAGGAAACAGTGTGTAACACCTGAAAAATTAAGATAAATCCGTCTGAGAACACCCTTTTACTTTTTTCCCCAAGTATTTGGCAAGATGTGGCAATAGGAAAAATCCAGCTGTAGCTTTGAAAATAGCAGATGATTCCCCACATTGAATGCCGCCATGAAAAGCACACTTCTGTGACGGGGATGGGTAACTTCAACGGACATGAACAGCTTGGGGCATCAGGTATGGGATCGTAAGATCTGCCACCAGAATTCTGGTCATTTCCTTACCTTCATCATACCAGCATGATTTTCAGTGCAGCTGTTACTGCATGTGGTAATGCTTATTGATTAGTTCTCTGAACCCATTTCCACCCACGGAAAAGTTTCCCACATCATCTGCAGTCATGTATATAATTTCTATCCATTTATCTGTATAAATAGCGGAGGGA
The DNA here is from genome assembly GCF_026419915.1 of Harpia harpyja. Taxonomy (NCBI): domain Eukaryota; kingdom Metazoa; phylum Chordata; class Aves; order Accipitriformes; family Accipitridae; genus Harpia; species Harpia harpyja. The sequence continues at coordinate 40,657,414 of NC_068950.1, forward strand.
TAAAAGGCAGATCCCTCTGCTATCATAAAAAATCTAGATTGTCGATACTTTTAAATTTCAAGGGCTAAGCGTCCCTTTAGCACAGTGCTGTCACAGTTTTCTACACTTAATCTCAAGGGTTGTCCCTGTGCCTCAATGTCCTGGCCATGAACGTTAATTATTTTTCTGCATGATGACTATCACCACAGACCTGCTATAGATAATACTAAATCCTGTCCCAAGAGATATAATAGGCTCCTCATGTGCCTTTGTACACCACATTGCAGTCTGTAGTCTCAGCCTTGCTTGCGTGATCGTGCAGGATAATATAATGCAAATGATGATGACGAACAGTGTTGTCAGGCTTTCAGCTACACTGGCTTTGTAGCAGCAGCTGCCATAACCTCATCGTGTCTCCATTTCTTCATCTCTGTAAGGGATACAATACTCTCCTTCGATCTCACACGCTTGCAGTTGGGCCACAGCACAACAAGTAAATGTTTGTAGATGCAACACGATTGCCAAAGAGCACAGAAAGAACATGTATAAAAATTAGTCACAAATTTCCAGCCAGGCTTATAACTTAAATCACCTTTTTTACAAAAAAGGCCTGCTTTCTGTGGGGGAAAAAATTGACATTTCCTGAAATCACTAGAAGTTTTCATCTGACAATGAAAAATTTACTAGCCCCAGCTGAAAGCTTTTTGATTTTTTTGATGAAAACATAACAGTCCTAGGAAAGAAAAATCTTGGCTGGTCCTGGTTGATTGTTGCTTTACTCTCTATCATACCTGATCACTGCTGCATTTACTTTTTCCTAGCTTAGAAAAAGTGCTTTGATTAATATCCTTGCAGAAGCCTGTTAAATGACAGTGAATATTTTAGAGTTATTGTACCTGCTTAGTCAAACAAAACGTGCTTCCAATTAGCGTTGGTCTGCACTGTTTCAAAATAAATGTGTAACTCATTATCAGCTGGTATCACAGGTTTTGAACCAAAATACATCCCAAAGGAAATGTATAACAAATATTTCATATCAGTTGCATAAATCATGAGAAAATGTGCCTTTTTTTTTTTCTCTCTCCTTCTTGGGATGCTGTACCCCATAAAACACTGACAGCCATGTGTGCCTGTTGCTGTCTAAACGCAGGGCTCAGTCACCTCCACTCTTTTGCCTGGCATCCTGGAGAAAGCAATGGGCAAGTTACAGCTTCATAGTGAATTAGAGACAGATGGTATGAGCTGCAAAAAGCCCTGAAGAAGGAGGGGTAAAAAAGAGCATTGTGCCAGGGGAGATGGCAGGAAGGGTGGCTCCTCTGGGGCACGGTTCTTCCCTGTGCTCCCCCCTGTGCCCAGGAAATGTGTGGAGCAATCTCCATTTAACCAGACCCACTGTCCTCAGCAGAGCAAACCTTTCCTCTCTTCTGGGTTGTGTTTCAGTCTACATGAGATGAAGAGGGTCCTATTATTTGATCTTCTCCCATCAAACCATAAACAGTGACAAATAATTTGGGTTAGCCCGGTATTAACCCTCGGTGGAGCATCTGATCTACCCAAAGATCAGCTGAGGTTTGTCCAGGGATTCCTGGGACTTGAGTTTCTGTAATTTAGACAGAACCAGTGTCCTTTAAATGAGGGGATATATTCCACCACTGAGCTCTTGATATCCCATTTGCACAGAGTAGATGTTCCCATTGGTGCCCCTACATCCTACGACCTACCCGAAGAGCCTGTTTTCATCTCCCACTTGCAGAGAAAGCTTTTCCCTCTTTGCTAACACATTGTGTATGAACTTGCCCCATCAGCCTCCTCTGCTTGGCTTGCTCTCCTACCTTGCTCATCAGCTTCACTTCAGCTGAGACCTCTCAGAAAACGTCCTCTCATGCACACACAGAAGAACAAACTGGCTATATAAAATAAACCAGACTGGCCTACAAAAAGAAGCACCATGCAATAAAATGAGTTGTTACTTAGCCACTACATGATCTTGTTCTGCAGCATCTTTCCCTCTCTGTTTCACCCATCACCTGGTGTGCCTTCCCCATCCCACCATTGCAGGGACCTCAGGCCAGGGCTCGTGGCTGACTGCTCTGCGAGGCAGCTGGGCACCGTGGATGGTTCATGCTTGGTTTGATTTCTCTGTGAAGCAGCTCATGAGACAGCAAGAAGCCCTGGCAATAACGTGCTGTGTTGCTCAGCTGAGCCGTCCTGAGGACAAAACACATTTAGGGTGTCTGCCCCTGGCAAAACACGACCAGGTGTGGTGCAGGTGTGAAGTGTGCCTGCGGTGTGCACACCTCTCTGTTTTGGGCATGGTCAATCAGTCCTACTGTCCTTTCTCTGATCATCTCCAGATTTTTCTCTCCGTTTTGCTTAGGAATCTGATAGCAAGTCAAATTTTTCTTCTTCTTTCCTTGGAGAAGAAAAATTCTGCACTGTTATTTTTAAAGTCAGGAAATGCATAAATATTCAGCGCCAGCAAAATAAATGTGAGTAAATATGTGGCCAAGTGCAAATGAGGCATTCAGCAGGGATACCCTTTAGCTGCTGAAAAAAAGAAACACATTGAGGACATGCAGAATGTGCCCTTCCCCATCTGCAATGGGGACTCTGGGAGGCTGCAGGGCTGGAAGGTGCTGGATCTTCTATGGGAGGAGAGCGGTGGAGGATGTGAGGGATATAGAAAATGAATGTGAGAGGATGGAGAGGCTTTCAAATAAAGAGTGCTGTGTTTACTTATTTTATGACGCTGCAAAGGAACTGGTTGGGGGGATGCTGCACAGACATGTTGTCCAAATCGGAGGGTGTTAAATGCTTGGATGATATTCAAGTATGCATGTTCACCCTGTTGCCCGTTGACTTCTAGCAGCAGCCCAAATCCCAAAGGATCCCTATTATTAATTTATCCTTGATTCTTAGATAGGCCCAGACTATTTTGATAAAGGGAGGAGAGCTATTGTGACTTTCCTTCCTTTATTGCTCCACCCAAGTTAAAGCAGACAGGATATTTTACAGCATTGTACGTACAGTCAATATATCGTCTAGCAAAAGGTGCTGGACCTCAGAGACCAGGCTCCCTTCTATGCTAGGCTGTTTAGTTCATATATAAAACTGGAGAAGTTTGATTTTTCAGGATTTTCTCCTTGCTCCTAAATTGCTCAGCCCAAATTCTGTGTTTCAGATCACGTTATAGAAGTGCCTGATGAAGACACATGCTTGGCCTCTACTTATCTTAAAGGATAAAGTCCCTATTTGGATGAATGTTATACCAATTTTCTTTGGTGTTTCCTATTGCGCAGTTAGCGCTGCCTTGAGTCCTGCTGTTTAGCAGCAAGAGGCTTCTGGCCAAACCATTGATTCTGGAGCTGTAGCAAAGAAGAAACTTGCCACAACAGCCTTCGGCCCAAATTCAGTCAAAATAGAGTCTTATCCCTTCAAAGATTGTGTTCCAGAAACTCTGTGTAAATGTTGTTGTGGGATCACTGTGACCCACACCTTTGGTAACACAGGCTTTCAGTCACTTTTTCTTACTTCTCTCTTATCACTGTTGTGTCTCTGCACAGACCTTTGGGCTGGCTTTGCAAAACAACCTGTGAGTTGTGCAGTGCTTTTGCTGCCCGCCACATCTCTCAGTCCCCTGCTTGGAAGGCCTGCAGCCAGGCAGGAAGGAGAATAGGCTTCCACTGAGAAGGACTGCTGTTCAGAAAAGTCACAATGTTCTCAAGAAATCTGCTTTATTTTACATTTTTGTTCTACGAGACCAGTTCTTCTGTCCTCATGGGTAGGGACTTTACCAACAAGGAAAGGAGGAAGGTCTCTGTAGACCTGTATTACCTTTAATCTGCCCTAGACGTAGGAAAGGATTTGACTGACAATGTTATTTCTGGTATTAATCGCGAAATGCCACTCTCACATAGATGGGATGTGGGCTGGCGACCGGGCCAGGTCCAGCCACCCATTGCATGGCGTGGTGGCTGGGTACATGCCTGGACCCTGCTAACATAAGCCCATATTTATCCTTCTGGTGACTTTTCAGTCACACCCACATCAAAATGTTGAGCCTCTTCTGGGAAAAAAACAGTGAGGGGGACATGAATGATGAAAGGGCTCCCTGGACAGTCGCTGCGCTGACTCGGAGCTGAGCCCATAGACACGCCATGGAAGTGACGTGTTTCATGTCTTTTCCCGTAAGAGCCTGGTATCAGAGGGATACAGGACTGGTACCGTGTTTACCCAGGCACTTTGAATAAATCCGCTTCCTCCACCAATACAAACCACTCAGCCAAAATGGATGAATGCCTCATAAAAGGGGGCACCTGCTCTATTATCCTTCAAACGAAAAACAGCCTTAAAAATATATGAATAAGCCACGTTGTTTTAATGAGATGTGGAAATTAGCTATCACTGCCAAAACACAACTCCTTCTCTCAGCCTCCTGTTCTGATTATAAGAATGGTAATTTGCCAGCTCCCGACTTCCTGTTATTAAGCCAATTTTTCAATTTTCAGAAAGACTTGGGATAGTAATCTAAAACCTAGGGGCTGACATTCACCCAGCACGAATGGTTACCTCCACCTTCTCCTTCTCCTCCTCTTCCTCCTCCTCCTCTGCTGGGGCAGGGTGAAAAGCCATGATACAAGGGACACCTCCATGTCCCTGAGCACTGGGGAAAGCCGCCTGCAAGGCGGCGATGGCCATGTGTGATGGGGAGCCCAGGAGGCATGAGGCCCCTGGCACTAAAGGCGACCAAAAGAATGAATCAGCCCCCGAATTTCCTAGAAGACTTGCCGCCACAGTCCAGACCTTGTTTTTTCCTTAGAAAAAAGCAGTCTTTCTCTGAAAGTAGCAGTCTTTCAGAAGGAAAAGCCCTGTTTTCTTTGCAAAAACAACCTGCCTAGCATAATAAGATTACTGCATGCTATGAAATCTATTGAAAGAGAGAATATCTACAGGAAAGAAAGGACTTTGCATGCCTGGCTTTTGCCAGGAGAGTGAGCAAAGTCACCCTTGCACAGAAAGGGTTTTGCAGGTTTTCTTCTGGTAACACCGTTTGTTCTTTAACACAAGAAGGATACTAAGCCCCTGAAGTTCAGGGCTGAGTTTGCTGGTTGCTGTAGTGTCTGTATGAATGACACAGCTACGTATATGCCCAGTCACCATGTCAGTGGCTTCTGGAGTGTCCTGAAACACAGAGCATGTTGCTTGTCACTTGAGGACTCACCAAACATTATGGAGACTTCCCTGCAGGCACGAGCACTGGTAAGGGTAGTTTAATCAAAGGCATGTTGGTCCATGGGTCAACATTTAAGAATTTTCTCTTGTTCAGATGACAGACTTTCCTATCCTTGGACAGCATTAGATTAAACCAAGTTCCACCTTTGCCTGTTTTGGGGTGTTTTTTTAAAACCCCGTCGCCATTCTGTCTAAATATTCCAGGAGAGGTTTTCAAAGACACAAATAACAGTTCAGCTTCCAACTCCCAACAGCTTTCCAAGGGAGATGACCATGAAATTGCCCTTTGTACAGAGAAAATCATTCCTGCCTATACTGCGCTATTAGGTTACCCATATGGGCTGCTTCTGTTGACCTCAAACCCCCATGGAGCTCGTGTTCCCAGCTGCTGGCAGGGCTGGCACTCCAGCAAGAGATAGTATCACCAATGCCTTTGCACCCTGCATATTTCACTGTTTCATTTGGGTGACATACATTTTTCCAGTGTTAAATGTCTGTATTTCTGTGGATATATATATATATATATATATACACGTTTTTGTGCAACATTCTTACAATAACATTACATTGGAAATTTGTGGCAGGCAGGGTGATATTTTAAACTTTCTCTTCAGTGACTGATAGCAAAGTTAAGGTTTTCTAATGTATTTTGTTATGTTATCCACATAAGAAATCTCATTGACTCCTCCTTTGGTTCCTCTTCTATTTAATTTCCTCCAACAGTCTGTATTCTATCTCTCCATTCCAAGGAAGTATGGATTAGGTGAAATGTATTGTACAAATGAAATCTTCTGAATATTTTCCTCCAAGTGAGGAAATTCCATTGATTTGTTTCTGTGAGCGGAGCATACTCGGATACAGGCAGAGGATTCTTGGTACACACAGTTCCTTTCACAGCTATAAAACATTGTTGTTTACAGAGGTATATTTTCCCAGATCGCTGCTGTATTAATCATTGCTCCTGACCCAGAATGTTTATTCTGAAAAACAACCACCACCACATCTCCCTTCTGGGATGCGATATTAAAGCATGAATGCAATGGAGAGGGCCAGAACTCAATTGCATGGAGGTTCCGCACCCTCCTCTTGCTCTTATTTGCCTTTTAAGTCATACCCTCCACTTTCAAACTGTAATTTAAATCCATTGATCACCTCCTTCACAAAAATTGTGAGTCAGCTATAGCCAACGTGGCAAGGCTGTTTGTTTATTCTTCGGAACAGATGTTTGAACAGTCTCTCCGACCTCCAATAAAATATTGCAGACAACTGTGAAGTTTACTAACCCCTTGTTAAAGTGATCTCCTTGAAGTCTTTAGCTCACCCGAAGATAAACTGCACCAACATGGCGTGCTCCCACTCTGAGGTACGAGAGCCATTTCCACCAGCAAACAAAGATTATGCCCATAAACTTTTGCACTGGAAATCATTGCATCTCTGGTTTAGATCAATGACATTAAAACAAAGACAGACGGAATATTTTACTCTTATCTGAGGCTGTGGTTAATTGCCTTTCTGATTCCTCACATCTCTGTCTCCTCTCTTCCCTTCCTGCTCTTGGCCCTGGGCTCAGTGCTGTCGCAGGGTGGTGGCACATGGCAAGAAGCCTTGCAGCACTCGTCCCTGTGTCCACAGCCTGGGGTTAGCCCTGGGGATGGCAACCCATCTACGCTTCGGGGCCGGCACTCAGAGCATGACCTGCAGAAGTGCTTTTCCTTGCAACAGCAGCAAATTGATGCAGGGGCAATGTTCCCATTCCCAGTGTGCTATGATTTCAAGCGTTTCTGGTCCTTGCCCTCCACGCGCTCTCTGCCCGCTGAAGGATGGTTATGCTCAGCCCATCCAACAGGAGAGGGCAGCAGCTTGACAGACAGGTCTGAGACCAACGAGCACAGAGCTGGGGCAAGGCAGAGGACAAGTGGGGAAGAGAACGGGCTGACCATGCCCAGTAGCATCTGTAGTGGGCAGCAGATGGGGCATTAGCTGAGGACAGGATGATCAAGTTGGACACGCTGCTAATAGTGGCTGACCAGTGCTTTTTTCAACCAAGACCCATTGCTTCTCTAAAGCTACATAATGCAGTATACAGCTTACATTCTATTTTTGACACCATTCCCCCAGCTTTTCATCTCTCAGTCCTTTCTCCCTCCTGCCCCACCCTTCCAGGAATTCACATTGCACACATTTCTGCAAAGGGAATTAATGGTTTCTCTTTAAAGTTATGGGAGAGGAATGTCCTTTCTATTAACGCTTATCATCATGTACTGCTTCAATAAAGATTCCTTGTAAACCAAAAAGAATGTCCTGAGCAGCAGTGTGGGGCTGAATTGCCTAAGATGTTCAGCATCCAGGGCCAGACCCCTGACATGCACAATTTTAAACACAAAGAGAGCACTAAGTATCAGCTTAAGTATTGGGTTGGCTCAGGACAGCGTATTTTCTGTGCTACCCATTGTACAGCATTGGGTTTGTGATTTCTTTTTGTTTTCTTTGTAAAAAAATCCTTATAACGACTTTGCCTTGTCTGACTCCAACACAAGGGATGAAGCATAGACGACACTAATGATTCAGCATGGTGAGGTCTGTAGCACATGTCTGAAGTTTGTCTACACCAAGGGATCTCATGAAATGCCCAATGGCTCCCTCCTTTCCCAAGGAAATGGGGCACACATGGGAGAGAGACCTCACTCAGGTCAGTTCCCAGCAAGGAGACAGGACACAACCAACCTGTGCACCCAGAGACCGGAGGGTGAGCACGCACGTGGCCGGGGCCCTTCTCTTCCATCACGATCATTTCACAGAAAGCTATCACTTTTCCAAAGATGTCACCAGGTCAGCGAGCAGCATCAGAACGGTATATAGCATCAACACCGTTGGGCCTGGTGCTGCAAATGGCCGGGGTTGTGTCCTTGGTGAGAAGCAGGCATGGGATCTATGTGACCAAAAGGCGTAAGCTCAGGTCACCTGAGCTACGGTAGCAGCTCCTTCAGCTGGTATCAGTAATAGCTTTCTATCCTCCACGCGCAAGAGGCACTCGAGAGAGATACAAAGTGGATTATGAGCACAGTGCGGATGCATAACAGAGCGTCTGGGTTGACTGGTGGAAGGTTTTTCTCAGTTCCAAAGTCAGTCTTTCATGCTTTGGACCCTGTTAATGATATTTGATAATATATAGCATAGTAAAGATGGAGCTTCTATATCCCAGACAACAGACTCCATAAATGCATTTCTAAAATAATTCAGTGAGAGATCATCTGTTACACTTGTGCACGATGAGAGGGAAGTTGTCCAAAATTTGTATTCTAATGGGGAAAAAATAATCCTTGGAAGCAGAGAGAGGGAATCTGTTGGCTAAGAGACCCCAGAAAGCTTTGAGTGTTTCACAGGCTGTAACTGATACTGAGACTTTTGGGCAAATGGACAAAGGAATTCCTGAAGGCAGACCTCTCTCAAGCCCTAAAATGCACATTTTTATTTTTTATTTTGTGAAGAGACATCTTTAATGTTTCGGTGGAGGAGGTTGTTGGCCTGTCAGGGCTTCGGGAGGTTATTTAACTTCTTCCATTCACAGTCCTGGACTTTGTGGTCTTCTGTCTTTATTTCTAATGAATTTCTGTCTCAGCTCTGAAATGTCTGGTTCCCATTCCAAAGATGTAATTTGACTTCTTCTGTAAAAGGTCTGACTACATCCATGGTTTTTCCACAGCCAGAACTCACAGGCGCTTCAGCTTCTATTCAAAGCAAATATGGAGCTCAATATACATTTTGGGGCCGAACTCCATTGAAGCAAAGTGCCCTCAAGCCCTGACAGGACCAGGCCCCTTGTAACTTTTCTTCTTATAAAACATAGAAAATAAAGTATTCTGCCTCTTAAAAAACAAGAGCAAAATGAGAGAAAGCTCTTACTGCTTCAGAACATCCTAAAACTACAAATAAATCTAAGTGTGCTTGTGCTCTCAGTTTTAGAGGTTGAAACCACTGGGCTGGCTGGGGATAAGGAGTGCCAAGGGATGCCTGTCATCAGGATGGGTGGTAAGGTCCAGGGCTGGTCTGCAACCTCCCCTTCTTAGCTGCGTTAATTGTGTCCCAGGCCTGAGAGCTACTACAATATCGATATAAATGGTACCTAAGGCTGCTGGAGGTAGGAGAAACGGAGAAAATTGGTGGCTCATGAAGAACCCCTATTGATATCCCTTCCTCCACTTATTCTGCTAACAGGAGTGAAGAGAACCATTTTCATGGATTATTCATCCCAGAAAGCTTCTCCCGCAGCAACATTCTTCTCTGTCACCTCTACACCCCAACGTTACGACTGTGTCTCGATAGTGAAATGGTATAATGAATTCCCATCTCTAGATCTCTTTAGCTGTTGGAGTCACTCTAGGCTTTCAAACAACCGCATCCTGCTGGATGAAGGTCTGAGCACTGCAAACCCCCATTTCCCTTGGTAGCCAGGGTTCATTCAAGTCAGTGGATCTTGTTCAACGAACAAGCCTTATTAGACCAGAACTGTGTGCTTGTTAACAAAAAAGGATAGGAAGAAGAGACAGGGCTAGATTCCTGAACTTAAGCAGCAGAGCTGGGCTGAGAGATAAACAAACTATTAAATCACGGTGCTGCGCTGTTGCCAGAATGATATATCTCTCCTTTGAAAATAGTGTCTGCAAGGAAATGACAAATAATTTTCCATATGCAGACCTTACAGACACACTGAAGTGAGTAACTTGGAGGACGTTAGTATTTTCAGTATTCCTGTCCTTCCGGAAAGCCGTGGCCAAATCCCCACTGAGCACAACGAGAGCCTCTCACTCCTGGAAACCGTACTGACAATTCGGAGAACATGGTCTGGTAAATGATGAGCAAAGACCCTGAAATGATGTGTAGGATTCCAGCGGTACGTGGGCTCACGTCTGGACCGCAGCCATATGGAGGTCACAGAGGGAAATAAATCAGTGGCTAGTGAGCTGTGCTGGTGAATTTGGCTGTGTTTTCTGCGCCGTGCTCATTGTAGTGACTCCAGGACCTGGGACTCCATTCGTCAGCGCGACGGCGGAAATGCAAAATCCAGATCGTTACAATGGAGACCATTGAAAGAAGGCTCTCAGGAGAAAGTCTGCTTAGCAAAGGGAGTCATCAGCCTTTCGCAGCTGCAAATATGTTGTCTAGGACAAGAAAACACAGGGAAAAATAAATAAATACAACCAAATCCTGCATTAAGGTCTCAGACCGAATGAAGTCACTTCCAGAAAAACATTGTCGAGCGCTTTGCTCATGTAACACATGGGTCTGTGTGTGTGTGCGCTGCGATTACAGACTGCAGCGGACTCATCAGGAGTTAGGAGAGCCATGTGTCCTGCCCAGTGTGGGGCAGGTTGGGGTGCAATGGGGCGGTGGAGGCCCTGCAAGGCAGTCCTTTCAGATGCCCCCAGGCTGATCAGGGCTTGCGGTGCTCACTGCATATGTTGAGGGCAGGATCCTGCTACCTTTCCCAACCTGGGAAACCTTTCTAACATAAGCCAAGAGGTCTCCAGCTCTTGCAGGAGCCTCCGTGATGCTCATTACCTGTTGGACCAACTTGATCATTAGTCATATTTTGTTCCCATATAAGCTTTCCCTAACCCCAGTTCTCCCAAATTCATTCTACCCTCCTTTCACACCTTGGTTTTTGAAGGCAAATTTCTTTTCACTTCTGCCATCACCTCAGTGGCTGTCGTCTGTGAAGCACTGCATTTGTAAGAGCTCATTGGTGAAACAGTCTTCAAGGCAAGGAAAGTTTGTACCAGCATCTTGCAAAATAATCAGTCTCTCTGTGACATGCCTGAAAACTCCAAAAGACACGGCGGTTTTGTGCTCATCCCAAGCGGTAAACCAGGGCCTGAGCTTGTACCTGTAAACCTAGCTGTGAATTCAGATTTTAAGATGCTATAAATAGAATAACCCATGCTGCTTTCTTATTTTTTAATAAGGCAGGAGGGCTGAGAGCTGACCGCAGCTCTACCAGCTCCTTGGTGCCCTGGACCGAGGGAGCCGGCGAGAGCTGCCATCGCTCGCAATCAGATGCAGTGTGGGAAGGTAGTGTGCTCCCTGCACGGGCCCAGGCTGGGGAGAAAAACCCTACTTTTGTCAGGAATATTTTACAGAAAGAAGGGATGTTGGATCAAAATCCATTATTTTCTTTTATAAGAACTGTTGTAAATTTCTGCAGAGAGCATCGACATTGAGAATTCAGTTTCCCTGAGATAAACCCATTTTGGCAGGGGTTTTTGTCTCTCTATTTTTAGTAGCATCAACAGTCATTATTCAGATTTTTGAAAGACTCTCTCTGACCATTTTCATCCCTGCTTGAACTTCAGTTTTGCAGCTAGACTAGACTTTCCTCTTCTTACACCGAGCAGAATTCATGGGTGGGCTGAGAAGAACCATGTAGTTTATTGAGTTATGTCTTCTTTAAGCCTTCTTTTCTAAAACTTCAGTGAACCATAAGCAGGTACCCAGCACAGAGCTAAACTCTGTGGTTTGCAGAAAACAAGTGAAAGCCAGGGAGGAGAAGGGAGGTTATACCGGGGGGGTCGGTCCTACCAAAGCCTACTCTGGCTTGGCATGAGTACATCCTTATTAATCCTGGTTGCAATAACACCCTTCAGCTGGTTCATGCCTGTAGCAGGTGAAGTCTGCCGGAATAAGGCTCTTTGCCTTGGAAAGCTTCCTCTGTTCTTTTATTTTGGTTCCCATTTTCAGGAAGGATGCAAAGCCTGCCCTCCATTGCATGCTCTCCTTCGGTGTTTGCTTCCTTCCCATAGCTTGCCTTGGGCTCCTGCTAGATAGCAAGATGTTAAGAATCATCATCAACAGAAAAACAGTGTGCTCTTTTATTTTATTTACACAGCTGCCATGAATTTTGTTATGCCTAAATCCTCTGTCTCTTCCTCTCTCAGTGGGTTGGAGAGAGAAGAATGGGCTTTTTAGCGTTTGTGTTTACTTTTATTGCTCTTTAAAATATTTTATGGCCTTTTAACAGAGTGGCAAAATAATATTAAAATAACTAAAAAAAAAAAAGTACAGAAGATGTATTAAAGCATCATAGAAATGGATTTAACACTTCAAATGCCCCTTCAAAGTGGCATCATGTCCTTGCTTTGAAGTGAAGCAATAAATTCACTTTATAATTCTTTATTAGAAGTTTTATTGGAAATTAGAGTGCATGTACTAAACAAAATGTCAGCTTATCTATATACAAATATTTGCCTACAACTTGGATGTAAAACAACATATTGTACATTTCAATGCAATTTATATTACAGTAGCCAGCAGAGATTCGGTGAAGGTCCACCCCCATGCTTAGCGCTCCATCTATCTGTATTAAAAAAGTCAGCCTTACTCTCAAAAATAAGCTGATAGATGGTCTCAGATGGGAAAATAGCTGAGGCGATTTGCTTCAGGTTGTACAACAAGGCCATGGCTGAGGAGCATCCCTTTGGTACGTCCAGCTCTGCCCCCCTGGTGTTGCAGAGCATGCTTTTCACAAGAGCACAGAGCAGATAATCCTCAGCGAAAGTTGTGACACACTGATAGTCTTATCTTGCTGGTGGCTGGAATTAAAACAATGCAGTGTACAAATGCAGGCGATTATCACAGAGAGAGTAGACAAAACAAGCGGGATAGAGGAACAAGATGCAGGCAAGGGGCTGACACAGGGGAGGCAACCATCTCAGAGCAAGCACGCAGCACAGGAAGGCAGGAGGTGGATGCTTTGTTATAAAAATAGCCACGTAGGCACTTTTTTACTGCTTTTGTGCTAAATGATGTCCTGAGGAGCAGTGGGAGCCAACAGCTTCCTAAGGGACGAGGCCAGGCCAGCACTTCCCCAGGTACCCAGCAGCACGGTGGCATGCAGAGACTCTGACTCTTCCTCTCTGAGGAGGAAGACGACATCTCAGACAAACCCCTGAGCTTGCTCGGCGCTGATCATTTTCCTCCCCGTTCCCTTTGCCTTTGCAAAGCTCATTGAGAAACTGGTAAATTAAGAAGTGGGGAAAGATTATTATGCCAACACATGTTGTTTATATGACATAAATAATCACCATCAGGGTTGTCACAAAGGAGACTGCCACTGGGGAGTCACGGGTGGAAGGAGACCAAATGGTAATTATGGCACTTGAAGCAGTGACAAGCTCCCAGTAGCCCAGAGAGATAAATCTTCTGCAGCCTGATCCTACTCGAAGTTACGGCATCCTGGATTTCAGGAGCTTCCAGTCTTCTGCATGATCCAAAAAACATCCTTTCAGGATCTCCGGTGAATAAATAACTCTTTGAAATGCGTCTTCCCTGTTGCAGCACCCGTCCCAAGGAGCGCCTGCTCATTTGGCATTGTGTAAACATGCACGGCACAATCCAGAGCTATTTTTTTCTTGACTAGCAGCATAATTACTTCTTCAAAGGCCCAACTCCTCACGCCTGAGTTCATCAAGCTGTCACTCGAGAAAGTCAAATCTCCGGACGGGTGCTGTAGCCCTCCCATGGGCTCTCCAGTTTCCCGCAGTTCATGGGCTCGAACAGAAGCTGTTTGGCTCAGTTGGCCGCTGGGCTGGAGGAGGGCACCGGTTCGTGCCGATAAACAAACCTCTTTGCAAGGTCAGCTCCTTCACAGCCGCCCCGCGCCCTCCTTTGAAGCCTGGCGTGTCAGCAAGCTCAGCATCGCCGTCATGGTGTGCAAGGGTAAAGGTTTTTATTGTGTTAAAGGAATGAAGCTGAGAGCATTTCTCCTGACACTTTTTCTCGTTCACTACAAACCTGTGATCCCAGATCCTGGCTCCCAGGACAAAACAGGATTGTGTTTAACTGGGACCAGTGTGTATGGGGGGCGGTTTTGCTTTGAAGGTACCTTTTCCAGTGCAGATTAGAGCAGTGGTGTAAATCAATGGCGCTTCTACGAAGTCATGTGTTACCAGTCAAACTACGTCTGATTTACCTTCCTGAGCATCTGTCCCTCTGGCCAGAATCAGAAACACCCGGCAGACACTGGCTTTGTCCTACCATACCAGTAATATCCTGATTAAGTTATAAATTTGCTACTAAAAACCCATTGTCATGTTTAAGTTATGCAGGGTGAACACAATATCACACTACAAGGTAGCAGAAGGAGATTAAATATTAGAGCCAAATCAGTTACAGATTTATTCCATAAACTTCTCACGATTTCATTGTATTTCTTCCTCCTTTGATGAATGGATTTTCCCAAGTATGACAGATTTATTTTTTGTGGCAGGGATTTTTTTCTGTTGCCACGTTTTATGCCAGTTTTCCATTTAAATCCTAAGGAACAAGATGAGGTGAGAACTAAGTTTGTTTGTAGCTGCAATTTGATTTAGGTGTGTGTAGTTCATATTTGAGAACTTTTTTTAAACAACACAAGGACTCTGTTTCGAAAGCCTTTGTATGGCTGTTTGGAAACACTGGTGTTTTTAGAAAAAGGATGAAATCCAAGGGAAATTATAGGATCTGCAAATGGCATTTAAAAAATCAAAATTAAAAAAAAAGAGCCTGTTTTAAGCATCACCTTTAAATTCGAGATTTTCTAAAAGATTGTGGAATATTTACATATAGTTAAAAGGGTTTTCTTGTAAAGACCTGTGGAATATTTATGTGTTACCAAGAGCAATTTCACTCAACGTACTCAGGCAGGCTTTAGGTTTCCTCAGATTTCTTTGGAGATTTCCAAAGGTATAAATGCTGTAAATATGATCAGACATTGCTCTGTCTGAATTCTGTTAAACTGACACATTTTTTTTCTTAAGAAAAAAATGTGATCTATAGTTTATTTTGCTTGACCCATATTTGATATTTAAGGAAATTAAATAAATCTCACATTTAGTCTCCCAAAATAATATGGGGTGTCCATTAACATGTTAAAATTAATGAAAGCTTGGTGGTGAACATATAAATAGCACAGCTGCCAGGCTATTTTGTAAAACTAGAGTTGACTCTCCCTGCTGTAAAGTGTGCAGAGCAGATTCACAGAGATAATATTTGTTGCTATTTGTAATCACTCTTCTGTTGTTCCTGCTTTATGGGCTCTTTGGTTGCACACTAGCCAGCGATGCAATGTGGTACTCCAGCAATATCCTATAGCTCTGCTAAGATGCTTGCCAGTTACTCAGTGTTTTCATATTCAGCCCTATCAGGAAACAACAGGTCCTTGTGTCTGCAACCTTGCACAACAATATCTTGGTATAATTGCACTGCGTTGAACAGGGAGACTTCCAGTGGATAGTCCCCCCTGACAGCGAGCGATGTACTGAGTTAAGGGGAAAAAAAAAAAAAATCTAACACTTTTGAACATCTCAGACCAGGGACTTGGATCCAGTTGTTCGTTATCCATCCCATTTTCCCCTGCTATTAGAGTTCCTAATTTCTTTTTCCTAAGATGCAGCAATCTTCCATTCCCACCTCCACTGATTTTTATGGGGCCGACCATAATTACATGGCACAGCACCGTGGTTCTGCAGCGGCGAGTTTATTACCCATTGACTTATGCCTGGTTTTACTAGCAAAAATGACATCAGAATCTGGCCCTCTGCTTTCGTTTTGCTCTATTGTTTAATAAAAAGCGTGGCAGCATTGACATGAGCTTAGCATGACAATTCTCCAAAAACCATCATAAGGTAGCCTTACCCTACATTGCTACTCACACTCTGGCTCCAGACAAAGCCACCTTAAAGCGAGTCTGTGGTTAAATAAGTACTGCAGTCATGATGCTGAAGACCGTGGCTTCTCTCATCAGCCGATACACACACGCTGCAGCCCCCAGAGCTCCCAGCGTGGCCCAGGGAAGACTTTGTGTCCCTTTGGACTGCTCTCCCCATCCCCCTGAGAAACCTCCCATGTGATGCAGCGTGCATCTATTGCTCAATACATCACGGCATCATCACCCCTCCTGGCGCTTGCAGACAACCCTGCTTGTGGCGGAGAGGAAGTGGCGGGGGAGCGGAGGCCAAAGTTTTGATTGAATATCCAGATAAAAGTCTTAAAATGGATCCTCCTTCCCATTAGGAAGCTGTTGAGAAGATTAAAACATTAAATGTGATCTCGCACGAGGTCAGAAAGTTAATCCCCCCCCCCAAAAATTACACCCTATAAACAAATAGATAAAAGCAGTAAGTGTGGGAGTTTTCTACAGAAAGTATCAACGGACCTCAAGCAAGCATATGCATCCCCCGCAAAGGTGGTGTTCATCTAAAAACATTTTCCTTACCACTTTCCCCCTCATCCCAATTAAGCTTGGAGATTTTTTTCCATCAGCCCTTACCAGAAAGCATCAAAAGCTTGTTCCAAAATCCACTGACATCATAGGGAGCCTTTCCAAAGGCTAATGGACTCTGGGATCAGGCCCCTGGTTTTTATTCCAAACGTTCACAACAGTGAGCTTAAATTGGTTCATGCGCTTGTGCGCGCCCAAGATTTTCCAACATTACGTTCGTTTGGGACAAAGTTCCCCCCATGCGGCGGACTTGAAGTGAAGCCCATTTAAATCCCATCAATCACTTGAAAGGGGATGTGAGAAGGGCCAGGCCAGCTGAGCAGAAGTGGATTTCATCTTACACCCGCTCTTATCAGCACAGCTGAGGGGAGGGACACACATGCCAGGCAGCTGCCAAAGAAGGGGTACCTGTGGCACCATGCTGAGATGACAGTGCTGGCGAGGCTGCCCAAAAAGAACTGAAAATTTGCGAGGGAGAGAGTGGGGAAAGCCCATGGAAGAAAGCTCCCAGAGGGTCTCTGCTCTGTGCAGCAATTTTGCCACTGTTCGTGAAAGGAGTTGTGTGAGAAGGGTGGATCTGAATATTTCCGTGCCTTCCCTTCGGTGGTATTCATCCATCCAGGGTTAGACATTAATCTCTGCTTAATTGACCAGAAGACCACAGATCCACAGTATGTGAATATGATCCTAATTAGCTAACTTCAGGTTACACATTGATTTTCTGTGCATTGCCTTTTGGAGCTGTGGAGCAGCTTGTTTTTTGAGGAGAACATAAAAGAGAGAGGGGCAGGGGGGGTGTTAGTTACAGCTATAAATTTTACAGTTCACTGGAAACCACATTAAATGGCAACATCAGTTTATAGATCAACTCTGCAACTGCTTGGTCGTTAAAGTGGTGGTGGTAGATTATTGTGTTGTAGCCTTGTAAAATATGGGCACCGTATTTGCTGGGAGAGAACTTAAAAAGAACAATAAAAGTCTCCAGTGTCTTTGATTTCTCATTTCTCTTGTGTTACAGTAGGCAATATGATACGATCTGTGTGTGCTCTTTTCTGGGGTGTGAGTATTTGCAAGGCTTTTCTCTTACGCTCCAGAGGGCAAAGCTGATGAGTCTTTCTGATTTAAGGTTATACCAACTCTGTATCACTCTTTGCCTAGCCCAGACATGGAGGATGTGGCCAGACAATCCCTAAATTGCGGTGATCTTCCAGGGGCAGCAATTTCCAGTGCCACTGAAGCAGTGCATCCAGCAGTGCATTGGCGGTGCCCGTGCTTGGCTGGCCCTTCTGAGAAGCCGAGCATCATGTGCGTCTTCCAGCTCAGCCAGACCCGAGGACAAAATTCACGTGCAAAAATAAAACTTGGAAGTGATAAAAAATGGAATCTTTTCCCAGACAGTGCCTAATCTCTGCCTGTCTTCTGAAAATGTAGACATTTATTTTGGACTATGAAGAGCTTCTTTCAAATGTTTGGCCACTGCTAGAGATGCTGAGCTCGTTGGAAAATTCCAGCCACAATATGCTGCCTGATGACCAATAAATTTTACATTGATGTTTTCCTTCCTTATCGGAACGAGAGAGCCATTTGCAGGACTGGTGCAACGTTCACTAGAGGGATTAGGGTTAATAATCACGTTTTTGTCTGCACGTGGCACAAAGTGAAATTAAGGTGAAATTAATTAGCTTTACTGCACAGTGGACAAATGGGAATTCTCTCAGAAATGTAATTTTGCGGACTAAGAAGCTAATTGTGTGAAATGAAACATTTTAGGAAATGCTACTGCTACCACCACACTTCACCGAATTTCTCTGGATAAAATCCCACTCGCTTTGTGGAGGATAACCCAGAGATGAGGTGATGTGCATGGCTGTCATGAGCCGCTGTGGTGGGTCCAGGTGCAGATAGGAAGCCAAACACAATCCCCCCCCCTTGTTTGTTGTTGATACAGGCTTTAAGCTGGATGGCTTTGAGGCTTCTGGCTGTCTTTTTTCCCTCATAAAGGCCATATCACTAAAGCCGCTAGTTAAATTCCCACTGCAGGAAGAACAAGTACTAGTTTGAATTGAGGCCAGTTTGGCAGTGACGGCAGTCACCACCACAAGGCTGTCAACCTTCACTTGTTGAATGAGTCAATGGGATTGACCTTCCCACTCACTTTCTCAGGAACAGAAAACGATCAATATTCTGGGCGTGTTTTTGGCAATTTCTGCAGAACTCACATGGCCACATGTGAGACCTCACCGGACTTTTGGCTCAAGAGCCAGAAGAGCAGCAGAGAACTTTCAAGGATGTGTGAAGGACCTCTTCCGTCCCTTT
Source organism: Harpia harpyja (assembly GCF_026419915.1). Taxonomy (NCBI): domain Eukaryota; kingdom Metazoa; phylum Chordata; class Aves; order Accipitriformes; family Accipitridae; genus Harpia; species Harpia harpyja. Next base: position 40,676,195 of record NC_068950.1, read on the forward strand.
CCTGTGAATAGGAAGAGCTTTTGTTGCCTTCATTTCAAAAAGTGATATGGTCTTGTGAATGCTAAATCCACTTTAAAAATAACATAAACAGAATTTGGTAAAAGTGATCGAATACATGATGCTCCTGTCAAGTTTGGTCACTTCCTTATGGAAAGGACTGTGAAGGCTGTTAGTAATGCAGCCTCTGAGTAATATGGCAAGCTACACAGTTACGATTTCCTAAGAAAGAACGAAAAAAGGAACGTTGCTGTTTATTTAACGCAAAGGGAAAAGGCAATGCATCTCTGCTTGAGACGTGTGTACTAACATTATATGAACTGACTGCTCTGCAATAAAGGACTAGGATGTTTTCCTGTTTTGTTTTGTTTTTTTTTTTAATGTGGGGGAGCTTTGCTTGGCTAAGGGGAGCGTAAAGACCGAAGATCCCATCTTCCACCAGCCTGCATCCTATTTATGGCACTTTGGCATACAGAAGTGCTCTAACCTAGCCACAGATCATCCATATTGATGCAAGAGCAACTGCTGGTTTCTATAAGATGTCATGGCCAGATCGTGGTCCTGGGGAACCTCATGGTGGGAGAATGAGTGTGGTATGTCATTAGTGCTTTGATATTTCAACAGGGGATCACCAGGGACCGTCTGTCAGTGGGACAAAGATGAAAGATCTGGCAGGGGCTTATCTCAGCCAGGGTAGCGGCATAAGCCAAGGCATGCTATGCTGTCCTGCTGCAAGGAAAGTAATTCATGAATTGGCCTTTGGAGACAAGCAGCTCAGTATCTCTTTGATGACGAATGCTTAAAACCTTCTGTGTAGTTCAATCTTGTCATTATTTGGGTGTTGTTCTGTTTATTGCCCTGTTTTTAAAAATAAAGACCTTGTCAGGAAAAGGTTGTAACACGCCCCTAGAAAGACATTATTTTCAGTTTAAAATTTCCTATGTCCCCAGCTAAAAATGTGATTCAGAGGTAAAGTCTCACCATTTGTCTCTTTGGCAAAAGGAAAAGAGGGGTCATTCAGTTCTGGGTCTGACGTACAGGATGCCGCTCGAGCCGTTGATAACTCCAACTTGAACTTGTCCACTTAGGTAAATGAGGCTGATTTATAACTTTGCAATACAGACTTAGAGCTTTTTGTGATTTTCTGTGTGGTAATAAGCTGCCCTGCTGTAATGGCATTAAACACATGAGTTTTTGCTTGCCAGTTGTTTAGCACCAGGGACCAAGGTGTTAAGGTCTAAAGGGCCCTTAGGGTGCACAAAGCATGTTTCAGGCATGGTATCCCTGTGACAGAGGGAGTTCAGTGGGGTTTGGGAGTGATTTGTAGTAAAAGTCCTGATCCCTAGTATGGAAAAAAATCCTTCCAAATCCCAAAAGAAAGCTGCAAAGTCAGGCACTCAATTTTCATCTCCCATGAAAGTCATCATAAAGAATTTTTTATTTATTTTAAAAAAAAACCACCAAAAACCCAAAACACTTAACAACCCTTGCTATATACCACAACTGCTACTAAAGTCTAAGGAAGCGCTGTCCAAACTCCAGTTTCTTGGGATTTTCATGTGGTTCCTCTGACAGAGTCAGCTGTAGTTAGACTATTTATGTCTCCTTGCAGCTTGGTGATAAACTGTAAGCCCGCAGTGCCAGCAACATGATCTCCTGCAATTCAGAGAGCAGAAATTAGCATGGATAATCCAAATCACACTACAAAATGGCTGGTTGTGAGCACATCCTGGATCTGGATTTCAATTGCAAAGCTGGGCCATCCGTCACTAGAACAGGGTTGTTCTGGCCACGGACAGGTGTACTACGATAAATCTCTGTGATCTTTCCCTCCACGTTGACACTGCCATAGCACAGATGAGATCACATGAGACCATTAGCTGGTAGAGTCTTGAATGAAGGAGAAGTTAAATTTCCTCCAAACCTTCAGCCCACATCTCATGGCATGGAGGATGATGCCTGAGGTCTGCCAGCTCATCAGTGTTTTAGAAATACACAGCAGCAGGATTTCAAAGGTTGAGGCCATTTATAGATGCTGCTTCTGGGAGTGCTCTGACAATGCCTTTTGTGTTAGTCAGAAGAAATGCATTATTCCTATGAACCACTCTGAGGTTTGTTTGTTTGTTTGTTTTTAACTTTACATATTGCATATAATTTCACATTACATGACTGTAAAACAAAGCTCTTTCAACTTTTATTTACTAAAGATGTGCTTGTCTGGATTTGAGAGACTTCATATGGCACAAGAGAAAACAGATGAGATGACTGGAAAAAGCAGAAATTAGTTCTCATTCTTAAGATGATCCTGCTGTACTATTAACCCAGCAAAAATAACACATCCTTAAGGGTTCCCCAGAGCTGTGCTGCATGTTTAAAGGCTCAGGGTCATTTTGTGGCTTACCCTGCCATACAGAAGCCATCCCATAACTCCATTTCCATATGATAATGAACCACTCGTTTGAGGCAGGGCAAGACTGACTTTCAGGATCAGCAACATGAGCTGGACAGTCAATAGAAAGCAGTGAGTAATACTGTAGGCTGTGTCCTTATGGACTATAGCCTCCTCCGGCCGGGTGCGCCGCATGCCGATTCATTATGTTTCCGAAAAAATAATGGAGTGCGGTGAAACATCCATTGAAATTACGAGCAACGGCCAAACTTCCTGCCTCACATGAGTTTCTTGACCATCTCACCCTGGTGAATTCTGCTACAGCAGCTAAAGCTAAAAAGTGCATGTGTTTATAATTGTTTGGGCTTCTTAAAAGTGAAACAAGTGACTGGCTGCACCAGCTTATACACACACATGCCTCTGGGCAGCTTGACAGTTTGCGCATCTGCTGCTGCAGTGCCAAGAGCTTGGCACCCACTTTTTGGGAGTGTGCTTGGTGGTCAATAGCAGACTGTGTTGTCCAGCACCCCATCCTTATGCCCCACTGTTGCACATGTCGTTGAGATGCTGTCGGAGGTACACTTGGATATCCTACCCATTTACTTTATGGGGAAAATATGTTCTGAATTGTATGAGTAAGGAGAAAAAAAAAGTCCATGCTTTCCTGGCTGGATTCTATATCTTAGCTCCTTATTTTGACTCCATTTTTCCCCCATCTTTCATTTGCCCCTTTCAACCAAGAACGCATGCAGAGGTTATTTGGAATTGGTATGTGTGTCTTGTATCGGAATGATTAATTATTCAGAAATGTTCTGTTTATAATAAAACTCCCTTACAATGCTTGGACAGTACCAAGACAGCTTAGAGCTGGCACAAATGAGAGTTATTCCCACTTTTAAGGGCTATTAATAGTGCCAAAGAAATACAAAGGAGGCCCGTAGCACCTATGTACTTATTATTCATCCCATACATGCTTATTATATAGGCATGCATGAGATAAATAGACAGATAGATTTGCACAGCACAATGCTTAAGCTGTGCCAAAGAAATAAAATTCTATCCCCGGAGAGTCTAACTGCGAAGGCAAATAGGGGCTAGCAGTGAAATTGCAGATTACGATCACAACTAAATGGCTTCTTTGAGCAAGAAGATGAGTTGGCGTATTTTCCCTGGGAGGCTGCTTCTGATATGCATGACATTATAAATAAAGAGGCATGAACCAGATGCCAAGGGTGTGAGCCAAAGCTGATAAAAGCCAGTGGGAGTCCTTCAGTGTCAATAGGCTTCAGAGCAGATCTGTGATGCTGCAAGCTATCTGAAAGGAGCTGCTGCAGCCTGGCATCCCAAATCTCCCCTAGACACCACTGTGGCCTCATCACCACAGGGTTTGGACACTTCATGCGTTGCCCTTAGCATCCTTCACCATCCCTGTAAGGAAGTATTGTCATTTCTGTAGTACCAACAGGTAGCACAGGTTTAGCAGGACAGCTTCTTACAACATCTCGGGTGAAAAAGTAGTTGGATTAGCAGGAACTGTGAATGCCTGATTTCACATTGCTCTGGCCTGGGGGCTCTAGAAGGAACCGTTGTGTTAAAATAATCTCTGTGCAGTGTGGCTGGAAGAAAGTAGTGCAGTGATTTCATGATATCCGTATTTGTGTTGTAACCCCTAATTGTACAACACGAATATCTGAGGATCAGTTCTTCTCCTAAGTGTAAACCAGACCACGCCTAGAGAAGGCAAAAATACTTTTTAGCATTCACCAGGTGGCAGTTTATATTAACTAGATCCAGCTTGAAATCCAACTGCCTCCACCTAGTCACTTCCCAGAAAGTTGGTGAGGTATTAGATAAAGAGCTCATTTCAGAGTTATATTAATTTTCATTAGGGACTTTCTAATAAATTCCTTCCATGAGAAAGGTACACAGGGGTTTTCTTTGTTAAAGACTGCAGCTCAAAAAGCATCTTTACTTGTGGGAATAGGTGGCGTTCCTTTCCTTACTCATCCATGGAAGTTTCCAGCCAAGAACGGGGACCCAACTAGCCAAAGAAAGGAGTCCACCCAAATAAACTAATGTCATGTCATTGGAAAATAGTGGAAAATGTTCTGGAAATGCTCTCATCATGTGCTCTCCAGAAGCAATGTTTTTTCACAGAGGACGTTCCCACCAACAAAGAGCCCGTGAACGGGTCTTCTCTTCTGGTTTCACCTTTTCCCTTTCTGCTGTGTTCCCCAGCCACCCAGGTGCGGGCTCCTGGCATTAGAAAGATGAGTGGCAATATATCCTCTTTTGGGGAAAAAAATTTAAATAATTATGGTCATTGCAAGAAGATTTTGCTACCTCCAGCATGTTGGGGCAAAACGACAAGCCTTAAAACTGTGCTGACTGTTCTTTAGTCAGTGGAGCTCCTTGTAGGTTTACGTAATTACGGGCAGAGATTATACTCCATCCTTCTTGTGCCACATTTGCTCTTTAAATTAAAGCAATGTTTTCTTCCTTTCCGCTGCTCTTCTCCAATATATTTTTAGATAGATGTTTTGCCCTTCTTAGATTTCATTTTAGTGGGCTAAAGGTACCAGAGGTTTTAAGTTTCGTCCTGTAAGAAAGGCTGCATATTCTCTGGTCTTTCTAGTTGCCCTTTTCCTGCATTTCTGCTGGCTGGGATTCGCCTTACCTGGAAGGTGCACAGCAATGCACGCCCGATCCCCGACGGGCTCTTATCAACTCCTCTTGCAAAGGCTTCCCTGCTCCCTTGTGTCTGCTCAGTCCCTCTTGCCAGGATCAGATCTGCTTTTCTCAAAATCACACTGGTGCTATCGAGTCATCCTGTGATTAATTAGCACAGCTGGGTCTTTCCTCCTTTGTCATTTCCCTCTGGTGACCGAACTTTACCAGGCTGCCTGGCGCTCTGCCGTGGAAGGGTGTGCAGCACAGCTCCGATTTGGGCTCAATTCTTGCCATCCCAGAGCCTCTGGGAACCTGGCACGACACCTTGGCTGCTCCCCAGCCCAGGAAGCAGGAAAATTTGGGTTCCCCCAGGACTGATAGAAAACCAGGGGCTCGTTCTGTGTTTCCCCAAAGCTCCCTGAAGCAGATGCAGTTCTGGAAAACAGTTGAGTCTGACAGATCTCCAGTCTTAGACAAAAAGCCATTTGGTCAGAGTATGATCATCCAGCTGTATCCAGGACACAGCTTGCTGATTTTATGGATACACATATATCTTTTAGGACTAGAAATCAGCGTTGTTTTTGTCTTCATGTGTAATGTTTGACATATGAAGTAAATTTACTTTTACAACGTACAGACATAAAAGCTACTGTGGCTTGGACTTAGAATTTATTGATTGTAGAAAACCGAGTACCAGGTTTGTTGATTAACATTTTGCCATACAATGGGAAAGAAAAAAAAGAAAGTCTCAAAGTATGTGAGGATAAATTTTGCACTAGATGATAGAAGTTTGTCAGTCTTTTAAAATTTCACTGCTGTAACTAAACAATGAATTTGGTTTAGCACAGATCTCTCCAATAATTTTTAAGGTGTCCTCAGTAACCATCCATCTATCCATAGGCTCGGTTCAATTCATAAAATTTCTTAAATACATTTATATATGCCCAAGTGGTAACTTATGAATTTAACAATTATAAAGCAAGACTTGCCTCTTCTCTAGTACAAATATGCCATAGTTTTTTTCACAAGAGCCTCCACAAACATGCAATGGCAAACTCTAAAGTCAATGGGAGAACAGCCTGATTAGGAGCTACAGCCTGAGGCTTTTAGCTGTGGACAGATGGGGTTGTGCTCCCACAAACTGCATGTTTGCTTTGCTGTGTGCCCATCACTTGTGCAGTTAATGGCACCCATTTCGTTCCCAGTACAGACTGGGAGGACACAAAAACCCGTCTGCTCTCTTCGTCCTTTTGTGTTGTTGATGCACCTCTCTGGCTCAAACTTATTGATCTTTTCTAGCAAAACTTTAAAACTGTTGTTTATGTGTTAGAGAAGCGTATAATGGACAGAACCTGGCCTCTAGTTGTTATCACGGCCTGGTTCACATAAAATTTTCTAGCTTGACTTTATAATTCAAACCATTTTCATACTGCAAACACACAAATAAGTGAGCTGAAGCTATTGAGCAAGCCATGCACACAGCTGAGTGAATGTGTTTTGCTTGAAAGTATCATTAAAGCAATTTCCCATAATGTCTGGCAGGGAGTAGGTTTCTTTTAATGATTTTATTAAAAAGTGAATTAAAGGCCAAAGGTTGCTTTCCTACAGCCCTTAATTTCCTGTTTCAGTGCCAAATGCCGTGCACAGAAATTGCTCGGAGCAGAAGACAAGAGAGCTCTCCCGCAGGATCAGCCCCCGGCGAGGCTGTTGGATCTTCGGCACCACGACCGCACGCGTGTGCAAGTCTGTTCTCGCAATGCAATTTAACATCAGAAAACACAATGACAGAAGCCCAGAGTTATCAATTACAGATACAAGCCTGCGGAAGTGGGAAAATGCAGTGTTGACTCCAAACAAGGCCCAAGTGTTCTGTTTAATATCTGGGATATGATTTTCCTTTTCCTGATGCCAATTTGACATCAGCGTAACTCCAGGGAGGGTAACGCAGAGGAGAAGTGGGTTCTGAAGGCACACATGCCCTTTGGCACAGCTGGACTAGTGGCATGAATTTGCATTTTCATTGCATCTTTATGCAGCCTGGATGTTGCCAATACTTTATTTACGATTTTCAATTTGGTAAGCATGTGCAGCGCTTCATGTTGAGGAGCTCCTGGTGGGCCAGCAGCTGTGGAGAAGCAGGGTCATTTGCAAAGAAGCAAACTAATGCAGTAAGGATAAACAGAACAGTAACAAGCTACAGCCTCCTCCTCCTAGGGTCTAACTACCTCTCAATGCTTGTGAGAGAGAAAATATGACACCCTCAACACAGATAATGGGTGTTAAACATCAAAGGTTCGGATTCAGCTGGACGTGCTTTCTGTGATATCCCATTATTTGGAAAACCAAACATAAATTCCCTCCTGGTGTGCAGAAGGATTCTGTGAGATGCAACTTGCACCTTTGCAGCATTCATGGGCCTGGCCAACTATTGGCAATGAGCAACATGTCGGTAAAACTCCAGTCTTTAAAATACTTCAATAAAACAACCATAATTTACCCCACTGCAAGAGCTATAAACTGTAATTTAATAATGTGTTTGTAAGGGGACGGCTTTTTTAAATACAAAAAGTTTTAGTATTATTAAAGAAATGTAGTATATAAAAATATCTAATTGCTGAGGAAACAGCGTGATTATGATTTTCAGATATTTAGTATGGGCAAATCATTCTAAGGAAGGGAGCTGTGTTTTTATGGTGGACTCTTGCAGTACGGGTCTCATTAAGTTTTCAGGGAATACTGCTCCAAATCTTTACCACGCTTGCAAATTATGTTAAGCACGTAAGCTTTCATCCTGCTCCAATGGTGGATTCTCAAACACAGATGACATTTCTTTGCATGGCATATAAGTTTCTTTCAAGTAAAAGGAGTCTATTTCTCACAAGACAAAGCTTCATCCTTTGGGCTTTTGGATTTCTAGGTTCAATTCCCATAAAGTGCCCCCAAAACATCAGTTTTAAGATTAGTACCTGGAGTGGCTTAAACTCTCCAAAAGCTCAGACTCAGGGCAAGTTTAGCCAGGCAAAACCATGTAATTTCTGCTCCCTCTTGGTTGCAGTCATCTGCTCTGACACAAAATAGGATTAAGGATCATATAACTGCTTCCAGCTAATAGATTTAGGCTGTGGTTCCAGGATTATTAATACCAGATCTGTGCACTACCAGCTCACCCAGGACTATAAATCTAATGTGGATCAGGCATGGACACATGATTGTGTTTTGTCAAATTAGCCAAGGGACATGATATGGAATTTATACCAGCTTTATACTTCTGTGCTAGCTGCACCCCTGCTGTGGAAAGGCAGAAGATGGCTGGTCCAACATGAAGTTAAGACAATACTGATATGCTAAAAAACCTGCTGTTATAAAAGGGGTGTTTTTTTGGTTGTTTTTTTGACAAATGTGAACCATTAATTGGAGTTTGTCTATGCTCTAGCAGCATGTTGCTCATCTGGCACACGGCACTGGTGGTATGATACCACAAATCTTACAGTTGGGTGCAAACCACAGCCTGAATAAGAATTAGCACTTGAGCTCCTGTCACATAGCTACCCTCGGAAATCTCTTTCTAGGGCAGTAACCATTGGTTCCTTATCATATGTTATGGGATCAAGAGGTTTTATGCTGCTTAGTTGTATGCCTATGACAGGTCTTTTCTCTTAAAAACCCAACATGTTATAGAGAACTCTCATGCATGTTTGCTACAAAGTAGAGAATGCTCAGTTTTCAATAGTTAGTTTTAAAATCTTAGAAGGAGGAGTCCATGTTTCCTTGTTACTCTGCAGATATGTTAAATACTAATTTTTTGGTGTTGCTGAGGGGTTGGGATTGGAAACTTACCTTGCCAAAAGCAAAAAGCGGAGCTCTCCTTAGCTCTAAGGTTCTTGCACTGTCATCAAAGAAGCGGGTGGGGGACTATGAACGAAACAGCATGGCTGTAGCATATGTGTTCTTGGCTGAGAAATGACACGTGGATAACACATCATGAACAAACAATCCTATTTTTTCCTTTTACATTATATTTTTGTGGTGGGGTATGAAGGTCTCATGTAACTGCTAGGATGTGGATAGGACATCAGGCAAAGTCAGGAGCCTGGGGACGCAGGGGGTGACCATACAGCCCATCCACGTTGGCTGAGCTGATGTGGGAGCGTGGCCCGTACAATATCAATAGGCAGTGGGGAAAGGGGCAAAAGAGTCATCACTCTTCAGTTTCTGGGTAAATCTCTGCTTGTCAAAATGGATCCTGCTGAAGAGACCATTTTATTCTGGGGGTTGAGTAAAGAAGATGGGAGATCAGAAGTGATGTGTTTTGAAGAGGAGCTGCCACAGTAAATGAACGTGTTCAGCCCGGGATTTTTCTAAAGGAGGGAGCCCCGCTCTACAAAACATGTTTTTCAGGACAAACCTTTGCAAGAAGGTGTAAAGCAGGTGAAGATCTGCTCCAGGGAAGCCACAGCAATGTGCTCGGGCACCTCCATTGTTCCCAAGAAATGCTGATGAGCTTTTCACACTTACACAACAACTCACATTCCTGTGAGTCATTTCTGTGCTTAGGCTCTCCTCTCACCTTCATGAAAACAATTGGTCCTGAGGACTTCTACATCATCACACATGAAACACATCAGCAGCACTTCTGAGCACTGCTTTGGATATTCGGTTGTGTTGGAAACCAGGAAGGGGTGAAATCTGGAGGGTCCTACATGCTGTATAAGGCCTGCAGGTCAGGATTGACACTGGAGTGTAACTGAAGTCAGGCTTTGACCCTTAACTTGGAAATACAAAGCTAAATTTTCCCCTCATTTTCCCCCTCCCGAATCCTCCCTGGTTCCCTACATGGCTGTTCTGTATTATGATCCCTTTAAATAAGCAGCTTGTCATTAGCTTTTATCCCAGTGCTTGCTCAGCCGGACTAAAGTCTAGGTCTCTTTGTTTTTAAGACTTGCATGGTGTGTAAGTGCCAGATGTTTCCCATCTCTTGGCTCTTGGTGAAATAAACACGAACTGCCATAACCTTCACCTTTCAACTCTTACATTACCTATTCCTAAAGTACAAAAAATGGATGTGTGTTTATGCAGCAAGGCTTTGAACTACCTTCCAGGTTTATGTCAAAAGTCCTATTCTCTAGGCAAAGATAACATATGAGAACGGACTTTGGCATTGCTATAAAATTCACCTTCTGCACTAACGAAGCAGTAGTCTTCATGGAGGAAAGTAGTCTGGGGGGATTAGAGGCCACATAAAACTGGTCTGACTTGCCGACCGAGTCACTCAGCTCTGGATTCGGCACTCCTGGAAAATGGAGTTGCTCTGTAGGTGACAGTCCTTTTATTTTATATAAAAGCAATGGCAATGTGCAGATAGTTCATAGGGATTTATCTGATGTGTCATGGCTTTCTGCACAGATGATGGACTTTGTCCGTTTGATATATTTCAGTTATCTTTACAACTTTCTCTTCCCTGCCCCAGCAACAGCAAAGCTGATTTGGAGGGGTTAATAAAGGAATTTTCATCATTAATAACAGCTCATCTAAATTCATCCTGGAGTTATTTTTCTTCCTCCCCTGCTTTTGCTTCTCATTTTGTAAAATCTTCCTTGAAGGCACCTGGGTGACTTGGCTTTTAGTGGAGCATAGAGGGCTTCTTCAAGTTAGTACTCATGTGTCGTAAGGAAGAACAGAGAATATATAGCCTCAGGAGGCTGGGACCAGCTGCCTGATGACACATGCTCAAAGCTTCCCAGGAACAGCTACCCAGGCTTAGGTGTCTCACAAGAAAGTCATACAGCAGCTTTTCCTTTTTAACTTGATTCAGTAGCATTACGCAGTTAAATGAGGAACAAATAGTGTAATTAAGATTGCAAAAGCATTTCAATTAAATTCCAAGTGAATTATGCAAATAGAATTTTAATTTGTGCTAATTCATGTCTTCCCAGAAAAATGAAGTCTTCCTTTGGGGATGGCTTTTTTTTTGTCATAGTCTCAGCTGAAGGTGAATTAGCAAGAACAGAGCAGTAAAATACTTTAGCCACTATTCACTCATGTATACTGAAAAGAATGTATTTTCCCGACTGTAAACAGACTAGTAGCTACATATTTTCCCCCCAGAAAGCTAAAAAACAGCTTCCCTGCAGACCTGGGAAATTCTTGCAGAGAGTAATCATCATCAAACTTTCTTTTATGTTTTGAAATCATCAGAATATTCTCCCTGAGTTTTGTTTTAATCCTCAAGCCAAACATTTGGAGCCCATCTATTTTCACGAGTGCCCGTTTTGCAGGGTGACTGTACTATCCGTGGAGATAAGAGAGAAATTGTAGGAAACCAGAGCCTGAAGGATGGCTGTCTCCAGGCACTGATGAGTCTCCACAGAGTTATAGAGGGCCTGGCCTCTTTTATGACCTCTCAGTGCATATTTCCTTAAGCAAGTTGACTCAGGATGCTGGGGTCACTGAAACGCAAGTTATTTCAAAGGCTGGACTGAAGTGTACATGCCATGATCTTCTATAAATTCATACTAAACCACAGCCCTCAGATCAGGAACAGTCACTGTTGTGTCTGAGGGGGAATAAGAAAACGGCACACAGTGAGACTAATGGATTTTGGGGTCTTTCCATAACTTTTGCAGCACCGTCTGTTAAGCTCAAATTTGTGTCTACTCTAAACCCCATTGCATATGCTCAGGCCATTCATCCATTCAAGCACTTATTGAAGATGCACTGAAGTAAACTCAGAAGTTTCAGCTATGGCACACACCCAGGTGCCTTCATCATTTCCTTATCCTTCCAAAGTGCCTGGTGCCTTTCTGTCTAACCTCCAATCTAGCAACCTATATATAGGTTTAGAAATTTATTTTTTTCTATAAGTTAACCTTGACCAAATGATAGCACATTTTAGTGACAACTTAAAAATGCAAGGAAAAAATTAACATTGAATTCTTCACCTAATGCAAAACTGGTCATTGTTCAGCACGGATCTTATTAGAGGTTACTGTAATTTAGGAAATACATCTGTGTTATATATATCCACATATATATGTTTAAGATATCTCTCCAAGACTACAAGAATTTATCTGTATTCTTAGATTCTGACAACGTCACTCCTGTTAGACAATGCTTTACTTCACCTGTGGTCTCTACTGAAGCTAAAGATTTCTTATGTCCCCTCAGTATTTCTGAATATTCTGCTAGGTAATTAGGTGTCTAAATATGTTTTTTTGAGTTTAGATGCTGGCTTAGATAGTTTAGAAGATAGATGGAGGAAAGACACCCCGCAACTTCTCTGGGCAACCTGGTCTAGTGTTCAACCACTCTCACTTTAAAGAAAGCTTTTTTTAACATATAAATGGAATTTCCTGTATTTCAATTTGTGTTCGTTGCCTCTTGCCCTGGCACGGGGTGCCACTGAGAAGAGTCTGGCTCAGTCTTCTTTGGTCTGCCCCATCAGGTATTTATGTACATTGATAAGGTCCCCCTGAGCCTTCTCTTCTCCAGGTTAAACAGTCTCAGCCTCTCCTCGTGTGACATGCTCCAGTGCCTCAGCTGTCTTCGGGGCCCTCCGTTGGACTGTCTCCAGTGTGTCCATTCTCTCCTGTCCGGGGGAGCCCAGCACTGGACCCAGCACTCCAGATGTGTCTCACCAGTGCCAAGTAGAGGGGAAGGATCACCTCCCTCAACCTGAAGACAACGCTCTTCCTAATACAGCCCAGGGTGCCGCTGGCCGCCTTTGCTGTGAGGGTACATCTCTGGCTCATGTTCAGCCTGCTGTCCACCAGAACCCCCAGATCCTATTCTGCCAAGCTGCTTCCCAGACGGTCAGCCCCCAGGCTGTGCTGGTGCATGGGATTACTCCTCCCCGCTTAACACTTCCCTATGTTGAACATCATGAGATTCCCCTTGGCCCATTTCTCCAGCTTTTGAGGTCCCCCTGAAAAGCAGCACACCCATCAACCATTCTGTGTCATCTGCAAATTTACTGAGGGTGCTCTCTGTCCCATCCTCCAGGTTGCTAACGGGGTTGTTGAACAGTATTGGATCCAGTACCAAGCCCTATTACATGTTCCAATGCTCATGCTCTCCCTGTCACCTTCCTCGTTACACCATTTTGTCCCACTACATCATCATTTAGCCAGAGACCTTTGCCCAGAAGGTGGGTGATTGCTCTGATAAAAAACACAGCAGTCACAAAATCAGATATTTTAGTGAAGCCAAAGTAATTTTGCTCATGTAAAATGGTATTTCAATTCCTTCTTGGCATCTTCCTAGTATACTGCAAGAGCAATGCACATTAAAACACATTCTGGGGTTTTTTTCTGTTACCTGAGGGCAGTAAATCACAGAGTTACAGATGTTACTGCAGTTAGGAATAAAGCCATCACCTTTAGCATTGGTTGCAGTAAAAACACAAACACTTCTGCAGTCAAATGACAAAGTTTTATGGCTGTGGTTCTTTGAAACAACTAATAAATATTTGTTGGCCATTTCTCTCTGGGGCAACTGTCCACTTGCTAATTTATACATTACCAAGAGGCCATTTAACTCTTGCCTATAGGTATTAAACCCTATCCATTACTGTGTCATTGAAAATATAAACTGTCTGGAGGTTGAGAGATGTTTGGAAAGGAATAAGAGCGGCTCAGCCCACGGCAGGTCATCCTGAAGCAGAGCTCAGGATCCCTCAAGAGCATTATAGTTTCTGATATGACTTACTAGCAGTGTTTCTGCCCTAAAGATTGTGTGTAGTGCTGTGGAGCACTCTTCCATAACTAGCACTGTCCTTTGGAGAGGATGGAGCTGCCTAACACTTGGTCTCCACATTTCTAGGTATTCTTCAGCTTTTCTTTGCCCTCCTCTTCTACTGTCATATCCAGGCCAGCAGCAGTCATTCTCACTAAGACTATCTGTCTTATCCAAGATTTGCACGTACCCAAATTACCTCCCCCAACCGTTTCCAGTTTTAACAGCATGGATCAAGTCTTCAGACTCTTCTTCCAGCTCATAACCCTCAGCCTGGGAATCAGGTGTCCAGCTCTTCCCTAGGCTTATTTATAAATGTACATACATCTTAGGGTTTTATGTGTTTGTGTTCTTTGAAAACCTCATCTGTTTCCCTGGAGATTTGTGCTTCATCAGTTCCTGTCTGTGGGTCCCTGGTTGATAACCTGACTTCTAAAAGCCTGTGAATTAGCTGGCTGTAGTTGTTTGTTTTCCTTCCTGTTTGTCTTGAAAAACCTGCTCTCTGTAATGTTTGCTATTAAAAACTTTAAGAGAAATGCTCTTGCGTAATTTATTTTTGTTGTTGTTAATTACAATTCTCCCTTTTTTGCCTCTTTAAGCTGATACTCTCTGCTTATGCCCAGCCCTTGCAACCAAGATTTCCCTATAGATTGAGCAGCTAAGCGAGTGCAATAGGGACGTAAGTAACGCAGACTTTCTGCACATGAATGTGCATCCATGAGGGTGCAGAGAAGAGGCAGACATGTGCGTAGCACCCACTGCCATCTGCCTTGGGCCAGCTCTGCATGGCTTTTGCAGGTGGTCCCAGGTCACTCCAAGCTGGCCATCCTCTGACCTGGTGCACCAGCATTAGCACAGCACTGTGCTGAAGTTAACACATATTTCTCCTCCTTTGGATGGGGATGGGATGGGTGCCATGCTCACCACAGGACTCGTGGGCAGCTTGGACCAGGCTGCGAATGTCCTAGAGATATTTCACTCTTCTTCCTACCATGGATTTCCCAAGCCTGTGGCTGCTATACGCAGCAAGAATAGCAGATTGGAGAGTGCACGCTGGAGTGTTAAGCAGCTTAGAGCTGATAATTCAACTGTCATGGGTTATTTCACTCTTTGTGTGTAAAGGCCACAAAACCTGGAGAAGAGGCAGTATTTGGAAGATGCCATCAGTATTTAGGCAGCGCCAAGTGCCCAGGTCTTAGCATAGCTGAAAGACTTCATGAGCAAATCTGGAAGTGAAAAAAAATGCAAGGAAGCAGCAAATCTGAAACACCTGCATGACCTTCCCATGGGCTTGCTCTTGCTGATGTCTTAGACGAGTGGGGATGATTCTGTGGGAGGTGCGTGGTAGAAAGGTCTCACCAAGTCCCTTCACATGGGGGTCACCCTGAAGCCTCCTCCAACTTTGCCAGCGACATCTCCAGTGATGCCAATGGCAGTGGTCAACACATGAGGTGGATACCTGTCCCTGGGAATGAGTGTTTGGCCACAAGCAGATCTGGAGATAAGCCTAGTTTAATAATGTCCCGGCCTGACAAGTGGTTTTCCCAGCTCTCTCACTGACTGCTGGACTCTGGCCTCTTGTTCCTGCTCAGACATTGCAGAGCATTCATGTACAAGCGCTGCAAAACACTTGAAAGGTGACGTTATTTACGGCTTCTCAGACTGCCTCCCTTGTGCTACTGACTTATGAATGCACCTATAAGCTCAACAGCATGTATTTTTTCCAAAGGCCAAAGTCTATTTGCTCACGGGGAGCCGTCTCCAAAGTGCCAGCACTTTGCAAGTGAACCATCTCTACCCCACCGCTGCCCAACAATAGCCCGTGAGCTACAGATTCAGCTTTTGTCAAAAACACCAACACAAAGCTGACTGTACAATAAAGAAACATTCGTTATGATTTTTTTTTTATAGCTCCCAACTACTGTAAACTGTGGAGGAACAGAGCTGCAAAGCTGGCCATTAAACTGTCTGCTCTTTCCTGTTTGAACAGGACCTCTCCAGGGTTTTAGCTGCTTCAACCACCATGGGTCAACCTCCAGGAAGGAAGACGTTTCTAAGGAAACCGCGGAGGCTTTCCACCAAGGTGGTTGCATGAAAGCGCTGAAGCTGGTGAGAGTGACAAAAAGCAGTTCATTGGATAATGTAGAAAAAGGTAAAAAGTTATTGCACGCAGACTGTTTTTATAATGAGGCCATTCAGGCATAAAATCACTTTAAATAGGTAGTTTGTTTCCACATTGCAGAATTATTTTCGTCCTGCTCTTTCAAGGAGGAGTTTATCTAGGCACAGTGGTATATAAATAATAAATAGCCCTGGGGGCAAGGCATTTTTACTTTTTTCCCCCTGCTTCGTATCCTGTTGCAGTTGGTCTCAGGCTGCAAAATGAATTTTGTTTTCTGAAATAATATTATTTACTTTGAGTGCAGTCCTCTACGAGAGGCCATGAATTATCTTCTGCAGTTGCAATGTCCCAAACCAGACAGGAGGTTTACAGTCCAGCATTTTCATTAAATGGCTTTTCTGTGGGTTGCAGGGCAGTTTGCTATGAGGACAGGTACAGTCCCATTAGCTCAGGGACCTCCAAGAAAGCTCTGTGTGTGCATCCAGTGTTTGGACTGGGTGCACACTGTGGGATGCAAATGGTCCAGGGGTAACCCCATGGAGACCAGAGGTGCAGGATCACCCTGAAGGTGGTAGATTAGAGGTGACAGCCACCGTGCTGGAGATAGATACACCACTGTGAGACTTTCCAGACAGACACAACAGGTTCTTTTCTCCTGTCTCCTGTGATGCTGAGCTTCTCTGAATATATTTCTAACAGTAACTGCATCCGATATCACAGCCAGCAAGACCAGGAGGTCACACCAATACCTGCTTCTCCTCTCACAGGGTCTCATCCTGCCCACTGGGAGCCTAGGAGCTCTGCCCCCGTGGCAGTGTCACGAGGGCTGGAATGAGCCTGTCATCAACACCTGCTTGGAGGAACCAATTTAGTGTCTGACCCACCAGCCCAGACCTCCTGATGGATGGAGGTGGTGACCAGCAGCCCTGGTGAGACCCTACAGCTGATTTAGACCTAATGGGAGAGGAGGGAGCCTGGAGCAGCCATGAGGCTCGCCCTGCTCGCCACTGCGCTCACGTAAGTTTTGGGGGCAGTTTGGGCACGTTACCAATGCCTTTCCACAATTCAGTTACAAGGTCTCTTGGCTTGAATCTCAGTCTCTCTCAGCTAGCTATGACATTTGTCACGTTCTCGTGACACAAGCTTGTGTGTTGCTACCCCGCACTTCTACCTTGTTAGGTAGAGCAGAACTGGACTGAATAAACAACAAATATTTAGGAGCCTCAGGGCATGAAAAAAACGGAGATTCCCTTCCCTAATTTGATTGTACCCTCAGGCTTTCCCTATAGGCTTGATAGGAGAGAAAGGAAGTGGGGGAGCTGCTTCTTCTCACCTCTTCCTTGGATTGCTGCCTGTGCATCATCAGGGATGAATGATAGTAGTGAAAGAGGCAAGAAGGCAGGATTTTGGTATGAGAGACTCAGGGTTCGGTGGGAAGATCCCAGAAGGATGAAACACATGGCAGGTGGCTCATGGAGGGGGATAATGGGGACCTGCAGTAGGGAAGGGGTTGGGTTCGATGGGCTCAAGTGAAAAGCCTCCATCACGTGTGCTAGAGAGGTCCAGGGATTGTATCAGAAGTTTGAGCCCAGGGGAAATAAATAGAAAAAGGAAGGATCAGCCTGAAATGATCCAGACACGCAATAAAGTCCCAGGTTGCTGGAGGGGGAGGGAGCGAAATTCCTGCTTTCCTCAAAGAGCGTGAGTGATTAGCTCTAAAAGCCATGTGCCAGCGCTCCTCCGCGGCTGCCGCTGTTCAAGATAAAATAACAGGTCATCTGTTGGAGCAGAGGTCCTTCCAGACTGAAGTCTAATTTCTGTGCTCCAGGGGCTTAAGTGCTGGTTCAAAGGTCACCAGGCAACACCAGTCGCTGAGCAAGGATGAAGCTCATTTTCACTAAAAACAGAGCCCGCAGAGCAGGACCCTGCGCTCAGTCCATCACGTGCGGTTGGTATCTGCACAGTCTCAGCAGGGAAGGAGATGTTTGGAGATCAATAGCCTAGACGGGTGGTGCCAGAGCAGATGCTGGTTGTGTCACTGCGCTGAGATAGGGACTTACCTTCACTCACGTAGCCAAAAAGCTTGAAGTGCAGACCTGCAAAATAAACCTCAGCAGCTAAAGATAAGCCTGAGGGAAGCCCCTGTGGCTCCCTTCCCTTGCACCAAAACTCTTGTGTGTCTTCATCCAGGAGCCATGTTGTTGCTACATAAACTGTGCCTTCACCTGCATGGTGGATGATCTTTGTCCAGCAAAAGATGCAGAATGCTTGCAAGTAAAGGTAGGTCTCACTAAGCTCACACACACACACACACACACAAAAAAAAAGGC
Organism: Harpia harpyja; assembly: GCF_026419915.1. Classification (NCBI taxonomy): domain Eukaryota; kingdom Metazoa; phylum Chordata; class Aves; order Accipitriformes; family Accipitridae; genus Harpia; species Harpia harpyja. Next base: position 40,694,433 of record NC_068950.1, read on the forward strand.
CTTTTTTTTTAAAATGGAAACGTTCATATTTGTGGTTTGAAAGGACCTTTCATTTCAGCTGCATGCCTCTGGTGTCTTATTACTGGAACAGCAATAGTTAACAGGGTTAAAAGGGTGAAACACAGTGGCGATAGCAGCACCTGAAGCACAGCAGACACCCAAGGCCCCTCTGGGTGCTTGGCACAGGGAAGCCCCTGTCCTTACTGGAAGGAGGACTGCCGTCAGCTGAACCTGGAGGTGGGCTGCCAGAGAGCTAGAGCAATGAAAAGGTCACACACTGCTAGCGTAGAAAACAGATTTTCTTTTTTTTCCCTAGACAGCATGGAAAAACATAGTGCAAAATGAACGTAAAGTAAAATGAGAACCCCTTTATCAGCCAGGTAAAGCTACAGGGAGGACTTCCCATCAATTCAATATAATGCTTGTATTATAGGGCGATTAGATAAAATGGCACTAGAAATTTTGGAAAAATAATCTAAGTAGGATGCTGAGGAACCCGAGACCTGTTTTAGACTAGAAGTTAGTCCACATTTCACCTGGGCCATGAATTTCCACCCTATCCTCTTCACTTGTACACCACTTTGGTTTTCCTCCAACAAATCATGTATTTGCCGACCCTGGTTGCCCTTGGAAAACCACTGCCCTTCCCCAGAAAGAAATAACCCACGAAACCCAAGAACCAGCTACAACACAACTGTAACACAAAAGCTCTCAGGGGCTTGTTGAGGTGCCCTGCAAAGCATTCAAGGTTTTAAAATGTTTGCTCATTATAAGCAGGAGCAGCTTTTTTCCATTACAAAGTGATCTATTTCACAGCTTTCAGCCAAAAGTGTCAAGCAATCAAGCAGCAGTTATGCCTTAACAATTGCTAATATATTTCAGCACCTAATGAATCTATGCAAAAAAGGCAGGTAAAGGATAGAAACAGCCTACAGTTAACTCCTGCCCTGCCCTTGCAAGGATTTTTATCCCCTGCCTCCCAGTCTTATATTTTTACTGAGTGGCAATTAATTAAAAAGATCAAGATAGAAGAAAGATGGAAACCTTATTACTGGTGTTATATTTCCATACTAGTTTTGCCCAGGGAAAAAGTTTCCCAGGAGATTAGCTAATAGTTAAGCTATTAAAGGCTTCTAAACTGGAAAGGTTATTTGCAAGGTCAGACAACTTTACTAAGCTGGTAGTTTCAAAATTATCCTGGGTTCCTTTACTAATTCATCGATCAAAATGACACGTTTTAAATTATAGATGAAAATGGAACAGATTTAAGTTCCCGTCATGTAACCCCTGCATGAAAACTACACATTACAAGCCTCTAACCATAGTAATTTTTAAGTGAGAATGAAACATTTGTTCTTATTATGAAGTGCTGATTTACTACAAATTCACAAAGAGCTGAACCAGCCTTCACGCTGAAAACGCGCAATCTAACCAGCTTCTCCCAGGTGTTTTGAGCAGTTAATGCAACATTATTCTCCCACGAGCATTAGTTATCTTTCCGATTCCCAGTTAAAGGCAGGGATGCACTTCCGTAAGATAGGAAGCAAATACACAGGAAGGAGAGATATAAAGAGGGCTCTTCTCACGGATTCACTAACTTAACCCAAAATTTCTTGATGGGAATCCAAGAGATCTGCAGGGGACAGCTGAGCTCCTGCAACCTGTCGCAGGGAAATACTAAATCCCACCTGGACTCGAGGTGGGTCAGCTGTGTGCCATGTACGAGAGCTGTGTCCTTTGGTGTCCCGGGAGAAATGCTCTGGACCAGTGACTAGGGCCAAGGGTCTGTTGTTCCCCTTCTGCTTCAGCTTTTGAAGTCCTCCAGCTACATCGGTATCTAGATCATCCAGGTCTGATGCCACCTACTAGGGTGGGTGTATGGGGTTTCCAGGCTAGCTCTGTCATTCAGCTGTTGATCAGCTTTGCAATTATTTTTAATAGTAGGACAGCCATTTGGGAATAATTCCAGGTTGGGCACTGCAGAAGTTGCATTTGAAATATCTTGCTTTGGAGAGGTTGAGCACCTCTTACATTGGAAGTCAGGTGCCGAGAGGAACATTTGCTGCTTTTCACAGGAAGAAAGCGGGGTACAAAGTTGGGAGGGGTTAAATGAACCTGCAAAGCATTAGTGGGCAGACAGGTCCAACCAGGACTGGATCACGCAGCTGAAATCCATGCTATGTTTGAGCTGAGGCCATAAACCATCAGTTTTGTTTACAGCTGAGGTTGTTGCTGGGTTTTCAGCTCTGTACTGAAGCAAGAGGAACCAGAGTCTTCAAGAGCAGGGCAGAGCTGCTGACCCTGGCTCTGCTGCTCCAGGTTGTCCTCTGCCTGGACTGCTGCCACACAGGTTCTCCTACATCTCTGAAGTGTGGCAGATACACACAACGTGTTACTCTGCTGACAGACCAGTCTAGGAGCGGCTCCCGAGATACGGTCCCAGTTACTGTCTATGATGCTGTGTTAGTGGCTCCAGGGCTCCAGGCAGGGCTTTGCAGAGAAGCGTGTACTCAGCCTTCTCCAGAGAGCAGGTGCCCCTAAGAAGTATCAGAACGGACACTAAAAAACAGGTTGTTATTTTGGGAAAAAAAAAAAAAAATCTCGAGCATCAAAATCAGTCCTTTAGCACAGAGGAGGGAGATGTCCCCAGCTTAAACAAACAACTTCCAGCCTCGTAGGGAATGCTGGGGATGCCCAGACTGGCAGACCTTGAGGCTTTTCCATCCTGTGCACAACACTTGGAGCTCGCAAGAGCTGTGTCACCCGGGGAGCTGTGCTCTCACGGCCAGTTACGTGCTGTCAGAAGTATGCGTGCCATTTCATCGCTGGCTGCCTCGAATCGTCCGGTTTTGTGGGCAGCAGTGGCAGCGTTGCTTTTCTTTCCATCTGGCCACTCTGTGTCCTCCAGCAAAGGAGTCAGCACTTGTGGCTACAGCTGTAGCAAAACCCATATGTCGAAGCTTGGATCATTTTCTTTCCCAGCCGAGGCATCTGGATCTGTGGCTTGTTCAGCTAATAGCTTTGCTGGCAGGGCTGCAAGCAGCTCTGGAGCTAAATAGTCATGAGGAGACTTGGGGAGGAGCTCACCTGTCCTACAGGGCACTTTTCATTCTTTCTTTTGAAAGGATGTGACTCATTGACGTAAATTTCATAGACATATAGTGAAAAATGCTACTGGATAATAACGACCTCCTTTCAAAGTCTCTGCTATCGTATCTCCTGTTACTTCAAGAATTGCTCCTGTCAAGATAATGTGTTTATAAGTTTTTTTCATCATGAATCAGTTGCAAAATATTCAGGCAGCAGGACATATGGAAATCATATGAGGTTTTACTGCATTACACTTGAAAGTGAGCTCTTTAAGAACGCGGGGGCTCATGAGTCGCAGGATGCTGTTTAATGCCTGACTGCTAAGGCATCAACCAGAGGTGATGCATGGGAGGAGGGGAATACGAAACTCCTCCATCTTTCATCTTTGGAGGAATCACTAAGCTATCTTGGTTGAAAGTGTGTTTGGTGCTGGTCAAAAATCTCCCACCGAACTTTTTTCCAGGGAGAACATGGGGTTTGGTTACATCAACACTATCTGTGTTCTCAGAATGTTTGGTTTTTTCTATCAGAAACTGAAACCCTCACTGGTGAGCAGCCCAGTTCTCTAGATCCAACACCTGGCAGGGGATTTGTAACAAAGATGAGCACAGCGTCACCCATCGTGGTGATGTCTCCTGAGCTGGCACCTCCCTGCTGCCACAGAGCTGAAAATGAGACATGAATGATGACATGAGCAGGAGATTTCAGGAATGGGACTTTCTGACCACGGCTGTTCCCACCACTCATTTCTTGCCTGGCACATCCCTGACTGCACAAATTACTCCTTATCTAGCTTCAGTCATGCCTACTGCCACTGAACTCCCTTTTTCCTAGATGGACTCCACCCTTAGCATCCTTATGCTTTTTATATGGGGTAACAGATCATAGTTTCTCTATTACAGATCAGCTGTAGAACCTGCCCATGGCTCTGATCATTGTTTATATGGTAACTCTGAAGCAGCATACAAAGAGGCATTACACAAGGCCAGCTCATGCTTGCTATTTTAATTTTGTTCTGAAGGTGAATGAAGCCTTGCACCTACGCAGGATTCAAGGGGTAAGAAAAACTCATCAACCAAGCTGATAGAAAAGCAGTCCAAATCTCTTTGGGCAGAAAACTAATTTGCTTTGCAGAAGGCCTGAAGCAGAGAGGGTGGAAGAAAGAAAGAGAGCAAGAAGGAAAGACAGACATCTGCCATGCAGCTCCAGCGCTTGTAACAGAAACGATGTGTTTGTTCAGACCAGAGCACATACTCGTTTACCCGGGCAATTCTGCTGTCACATGCCGCACACCAGACAAAGCCATACATCAAAGTTACCTCGCACTTGCTAAGCAGCAAGCGTGGCCATTTATCATGTAACGTTACATATATGCTATTTCACCATGGAATGCAGTATGTTATGCTGGAACACAGTGGCAGCCGCCTCCAAACACGCTGAACGATCGAGCGTTTTTGTGCTGGGGGAAAACATCCGTTAGCTATTACAACGTGACCATCAGGCTCGCTTTGTTTCTTATTTAAGTTGCTCTGCTGAAGCTGCATCATTAAAACTTTCCTCACTTGCAATCTCTTTAGCAGGTAAATTGTTTGTTTTTATATTTTACCAGGATGCACTTTATATTGGCATCTTTCTTAATTTCATCTCTGAGATTCGCTGGTTCATCTGGAAGAATAAATGGCTGAGCAGGCATATGTATTCTAGTTGAACATCATGAAGCCTGTAAACTGCAAGCTTTCTTTAAGGGACAGCATGTGGGTTATTATTAAACCAGAAAACATATGTGAATAATTGAGGAAAGCGATCCAGCATTTAGCTCAGAAAATGTGAAGTCAGCTTGCTGTGAATAACATATCTCTGCATTTTGACCTGTTGCTGACAACAAATATATTTCACTATTACCTGGATAGCAATGATTGGGTTTTTTTCCTCCTCTAAATGAAAGCCAGTTGAAAGAAGCTGGCAACAGACAAATGATGCTCATTCCACCCCTGCTTTTACTTAATGGCTGATATCAAGATCCTCGGCATTCATTGGTGACATTACTATTAAAAGCATATTTCTTATCTGGCTCTTTTATTCTTACAAATCAAGCATGGAAATAAATCTGTGCTGATGGAGCGGTGAGCACACAGCCGTGGGAAGAAGAGCTGGCCCCGGGCTCGAGTCCACCGAGGTGTGCACCTGCCTGGGCTGAGCTTGCCAGGCATCATCTTCACACGGGGAACCACAAAACCCGAATCCTCAAGGAGCCAAAATATGCTGGACTCAATAGGGGAGATGAAAAACCCAAAGGAGCATGTGACACCTCACTGCAGCCACCCAGCCGAGTGCTGGTTCTTTATGGGGGAGGACTGGGACACTCGTTCATGTGGCAATCCCAGGTGGAGGGACAACGCAGGGGTCCTTGAACGGCAGCAGAGCATGCTGATCCACCATGCTATGCGCTCCACGCTTGGCAGGAGTCCATCCTGTTAATTCAATATATAAGTATATTAATACATCAATATGTAGATGCAATAAATAGCCAAGTGCAACATAATCCCCGGCAAGTTATATGTGTGTGTTCTTCCGAGCAGCGTTTTGTGTGTGTGTGATACATGATACACAAACACCATCCTACCCAGATCAGGTCTCTAGGATTAAAAATATATGATGAATTAAAGTTTCATATGAAATTCTAGCTTTGGTGAGTATTGGAAAACATTACTTTTCCCTTTTCCCCTTCATCCCCAGAAAGGCTTTTATTGGAGAAGATGAGTAAATGTTTTACAGTCTTTTCCACTATGGAAGAGAGTTTTTTTTAATCACAGGTGTTGCTGAGAAGAAATGAAATTGCCTTACCAGATTGGTTTAAGGTACTAAAAAAACCTGTAATAGTTATTAATGCTGTACAGGCAAGGTGGGACAACACAGTGAATCAGGTGAAATTTAATGACAAGTGAAAATGTCATCTTTATTTACATTAACGAAACTTGAGTTTGAGGTTATGTTTTGCCTCCAGTTTATCTGAATTTCTCTGTTTATTTTATTATCTGTCCTTCAGGTATGGACAAAGCTTTACCTGATTATCTGGAGTCAGCAAAGAAAGACATAACTTCAGGCTTCTTAAGATCTACAGATGGGCTATTTCGGAGCACCAGCAGTGTGTGCAGACACAATCAGGTAACTGCCGTGGCAGATTAGGGTGTCTGGTGACCAGTTCTAACATTGACAGGAAAAAACCCCCAATCTTTCCTTGTAATGGCATCACCTAAGGACCAAGTGGAAAAAAGACAGAGGGCTGGAAAGAGAAAAAAAACACTGGGTGCCTCCATATTTCATGCCAGTTCAGATATGGCCACGTCTTGTTAATTTTTTCTTTGCAAAGTCCTTAGGTGGAACACGCTTGGTTGTTTAGCCACGGGAGGAGATACAGATACCGTGTATCAGAAGAGGAATCCCATTACTCCTCCTACAGGGTAGCCAAAACCCACCGGGGTCTCCTAGAGGGGTGCTGGGCTGCATTTCTCATTCTTGAGTTTAAATGCAAAAGGGAAGCCTTGAGGTCTCAGGAGCTGGCTGATGGGTGTCTCTGGGTGTGCAAGAGCCACATCACTGCAGGGACTTCAAAGGCAAACCCTGAGATATTCCAGCCTGCGCCCTACAAGCAGCCCAGATTAGCAGGGAATAGTGTCCCTTTCTCTCGCCTTGCAGGACTCCCTCAGAAATAATGTGATATGGTATCAAAACGACAATCCTCTCTTGCTCCATTTTGCTTTCAGCTCTACAAGGACAACATGGGATGAATCGATCATGCAAGACTGATGAGGCCACCAGGTGAAGTTTGGGTGAAAACCGCTTCCAGATTTAACACCAGCATTGCCTTTATATTCCAACTGAAAGCTCAACTTATTGCTTGAGCATAAGTAACTCAGGAAGGCCAACCACTTTGGAGCCAGGCTTTTTATGCAGTTCTTGTTTGTGATATTTTTCCACCGTGTCTGAGCATAGTTTTAATTTAGTGTCAAACTGAATCTGAGACTGATAATTTTTATTATTTTTTTACCCAGAAAAGACATTAAGCTACTTACTTTGGCTGCACTTCCTACCCTGCAGAAATTATTTATCCAAGCACAGCAGCAAAGTGGGTCAGGGGAGGAATAAAAAAGAAACTGCCCACAAAAATCTTGAATCCCTTGCAAAAGTTGGATTGAGACTCAAGACACTGGGCAAAAACCGCTTGCCTCGTTCTCCATTTCAAAGGAAAGGTGTCAGCTCAGACAGTGATGCTAAAAGGCTGCAAAGTTTGAGCTGCAAAATCCCTCTCCCATGGTTTGTAAGGCTAGCCACAAAGCAGACAGCAGAGAGAAAGGTTCCTCTCTCAGAGCTGCTCTGCCTTTACCTCAAAGGCATGTAAATCCCAAAGAACGAGGTGCTTCCTTGACTCCATGAAAATAAAGCGGAAAAAGCGCTTGGGAAAACGTGGGTGAGCAGCAGCACCCACGGGGAGAATGGGAGGAGGAGGGGGGAGAGAAAGCTTTTTTCCTGCAGTTTCTGCCACAAACTGCTCTCTTTAGGTTTACTAGGAGAGTTGCATCTTTTCCCAGCTCCCTGAAGTGAGGGGAGCTTTGCCGAGCCCTAGGAGTGAGCTGGGACATGCACAGATAATGTTGGTGACTGTAGGTCCTGTGCGAGAAAAATAAAGAGCTCAAGTTGCAAAAAAAGAGTGATCTAGGAGTGAAACATGAGAGAAGTATGTAGTCTGCCTGACAGCTCCCTGTAGCTCCCACTTAACCATCAAGGGTGCAGCAAAACCTTGGACTAACTCCTTGCTACAGGAAAAGTCACTTCGGTGCAGCTGGGAGGACTGGAAAACATGTTCTTATGAAACGATATTTGCACAATAACCAGAGAAAGAAGAGATTGCACCATTTGTGAAAGCAATCTGTGTGGATGAGCAGGGAAGCACAAGCAATGCTGGCAGCTCAGCTAATCAAGCAGGATCTAACATTAATAAACCAGAAGTGGAGGAAAGGAGATAAGCCCTGGCACGGCTGTTCGCAGAAGGGTGTTTTTCTCACTTCACCAACAGGAATCCAGCCACCCACAAAACCCCAACATATTTCTTCTTATGTTAGCCAATTAAAACCCCAGTCTTAATTCCAATAAACTTCAGGTGGTGCCGTACACTGTTATTTATTTGTGCCTCCCGGTGCTGATGAGCGATCCTACAGGACCACAAGCAAGCAGTAACACATTTCCACCTCCGATGCAGGCAAGGGAAGTGATATCATTCCGGGGGAACCCATGGATGAAGGAGATGAGACAAATGGGATTTGCAGAATCACTCTGAGCTGAACAAGGTCTGATCCCACTGAGGTTAATTGGAGCTTTATTCCCCGTATCTGTAGGAGCATAATTACCGGGGGTAGTCCCAGCCGGGACAGACATGGGGGCTGGGCAGCATCAGGCAGTGTATGCTGAACGGATGCGGCCGGCCAGGCTGGAAGCACTGTCTCCTGGATCCCAGCCCTCACAGGGAATCCGGCCTCGATTAAGCCAGCAAAGTGCGTTCTCGGGAGTGACATTGCCGGTGACATCCACGAACTACGCGGGGCATCAAGAGGCAGACCTGCGAGCACAGTCCACCTCTCCTCACCCTCCAGGAAATGTCTCCGAACATAAAACTCACAAGTGGAAAAGCTGAAAAGTGCCTGAGATAGTAGGAACAGACCTTCGGACAGGAAAGCGGGTGACTTCTGGGGTAAGAAGACGGGTATTTACACAATAAAATTCCAGAATGATGCCAGAGTCCCCTGATTGAGGCCAGATTTGTTCTTTCACTTACATGGAAGCTGGCTTTTAGGTTGCTTCTTTTCCTTAGGTGTTTCCATGACTGCTTAATGAAGCCCTCCCACTAACTCCTCACTTGAAAAGTAGGAATTCAGACAAGTCTGAAGAGCCTGTGGGGAAAAAAAAAGATAGCTGAGTGGACCTGGCTTCTCCTCTGATCATACACCATAGACATGCTGTTAGTTTCCATGAAGTGATTAGAACCAGAGGTGAGACCCTTGGGCAAACTGGAAAATATTGTTCGGCTCATCCCACGTGATCTTCCCTCACCAAAATGTTAGGAAACCAAGCTGTGTGGTATGGAGCAGCCTCAGATTGCTCGCAGATGTCAGCATGAAGAGAAGTTCATTTCCGTCTGTGAAGGAAAGGTCACCGAGGAGCACAGCTCATGGCAGCCTCCACCAGTGCGTGTGTACCCACCAAACAGGACAAAAGGCTGCTGTCGGGGACATTTTCCACGCAGACAGCACATTTCGCAACTCCGACTTGCGTTAGGGTGAGGTTAGGTGTAAGTGCGTAGTCAACCTCAGACACCCGCTGCCTTCCAAAACGTTTTTAAAGTTTTTCCCCCTGATATTTTCAAAGAGCAGCTCCTCAAGGTGGGTGATTTCTAAAGAGGCTGATTGTGCAAGCAAGTCGTGGCGGATGGTTAGAGTGGGAAAATGCACAGCTGGAGGAGCGGTGGGGCTATATATTTTGCAGTGTTTGGACTGTTTGTGAGCATAGCCTGAGTCAGCACTTTGCATTTTCTCCCAGGCAAGAATAGATATTTCATGCAAACTTTGCCATCCTGTTCTTGTTTCCTGTGTATAAGAAATGACCCGAAGGCAGAGAAGGAGACAATGCAGAAAATTGCGATGCATGAAGGGTACTAATAAGCCAGGAGCATTTTAAAAAGAAGCTTTTCAGCATCTGAATTATTTAACAGCAGAAGAGCTGGAGAAAAGGAGGGGATTACTAACTGACTGTGGAAACAGGCAGCTGCAGTGTGGGAGCCAACAGGGAGATGTAACCGTCACTTAAACACGGTGAGGAAGAGGAAGACAAAGACTTTCTGCCTGAAGTGTGTTGGCGTGTGCTGCTGTGGCGATGGGCGATGCCCTGGAGCAGGGTGAGTAGCTGGCCGATAGCTCTACCTGGGCCCGCAGGATGATGCATGCGAGTAGCTGCTTCTGCGCCCGCTGAAGGCAAAAGAGGTCCCATCACCGCAGCCCGCGTGTATGCTGGGCACCTCTCCCAGCTCCATTTGCAGTGCTTCTCTGCCCTGGCCGTAGGTCTGCACTGGGCTGGACCAGGCATCCCCTGTGCAAAGGTTTATGACTTTGCTCCTGGAGTCGGCCCTGAAGACAGGAGTTCAAGAGTCTTGAAGACTGTGGAGTACTGATGTCTTCGCTATCAACAAAGCCGTATATCCACAAGACTTTCTTGCTGTGGGTACCACCTGTCAATGCTGCTATTTGTGGTATTTTCACCCCTTCTCCATCCATTGCACGCGTGAAGCTTTTAAAAATCCAACAGTTTCAACCAAATACGAATTCTCCTTTTTTTTACGCAGAAGTACTTTAAAAAGCCTGTATACAATGTACAACACTGAATTAATTTCCTTTGCTAGAAGTTCCTCTCTGAAAATCAGCTCGGCTTTTTGGGGTCTGACTATTCCCAAGGGCTAATGCAGAGCCTGAACCCGAGCCAGTCAAAGCTCAACACCTCTGAAAAGTCAGCCTTGGCTCCTCTGGGAACCAGAAGCTGAACAGGCCACATGAGAGCTACCAGAGTCCTCCTCTGGAGGAGATGCAGAGCTGGTATCTGGCTCACACATGGCTGGGACCATCCCAATGGAGGCTTGCAAAGCCTGGCAGTCCGGACTGAATTTCAGCCGGGGATTCGTGTTAATGGGGTCTGGAGCCGGCCTCTTCTGCTGGATCGACTTCTCTCCATCCGTGACTCCCTCAGTACTTTTCCCCTTCCTGGTGTATGTGCCTCTTTTGAGACTGCCGTAGGTCAGGAATTCATCTTCAGATGAATTGCTGCTTGCCCGAAGTTTGTCGCTGCTTTGGGATCATCAGCAGAAAAATGCCTCGAAACATTCATCGTCATTATCATAATTATTACCGTGACTGATGCTCAATCCCAGGAAAACAACAGAAGTTTCTCACACAGCAATCCCTGATAAACCATCAGCAAATCTTTTTTTTTTCTTTTAATAAATTATTTCCAACAGGAAAGGCAGGCACTTCTTGCTCCTTTGGCCAGTGGGGACTTGGAGCCGTGTCTATGTGTAAGCAGCATGTTCGTACGAGTACCAGCACCGGGCTCTGTATAACCCGAGTGAAAACAGCAAAAGGTAACTGGGAAATAGATGTCAGCAGTGCTTCTAATCATCGTAGGCCTCCTTTGACACATGTTTTTAATTGCTTTAAAAAAAAAAAAAAGGAAAGAAAAGAAATAAAACCAGTTATGAATAATCTAATAAGCTTACCAACCACCTGTGAAACGTGGCTTCCCAGCTGCAGAAAATCAAATGCAAGAATAGAAAACAGAGTGTTCTCCGAGGCAACACACATTCACATTAGACGCGTGTCATTCCAAAGCCGCAGAAGAAAAATGCATTAATACCATTTTTGGCTCACAGCATACATGCCACTCTGTAAGAAGTATCTCGGAGGAGTGTTTATTTAAGGAACACAGAGAATCTGCTTTAAAGTCGAAAGGTAGAGGGGGAAGATGGAAGAGGGAAACCTGCTCCTTGGCATAATTTCAAATTAAAAAAACAACATCATCAACAAAATCCCACATAGCATTAATTTGAGGGATTGCAGTCCAGCAGGCAAAATTACTCAGGAATAATTAAGCATGTTTCCCTGATATAAAGATATTTAGGAGTAAGCATTCAAGCAAAGTTAAAATGCAGAGCTGTATAGGCACGGCTTTATTCAAAAAGCAATTTGTTTTCCCGGTATGAAAAGACGGTTATGTTCGCTGCATTTTGGAGCCACCCAGCAAATGTCCTCATGAAGCTGTTTTTCATGGGAAAGGGCTGTTTCACGGAGGGGAAAAAGGTAACATCCTGACATGGAGGAAAAAAAAGTGAACTGTATTTTCAAGGCTGTTTTGACATGTTTTTCTTCTACACAGAACCAGACTTCAAATACAGCTTCTTAACCACGACAGCTAAATGACCCACCCAGAGAACTCTTTTTCCACAAACAATATAGCGTCGGGAGAAGGAGCCTGAGAGGAAAAGCAAACAGTCCTTAAAGCAACTGCTTTATTTGGATAGTTCTGAACCACTGGCATTGGGGGCAGATTTTAAGTCGGTGGGCGTGAGGAGAGGAAAGCTCATGGTTTTGATTTGAAGTAGCCACATCAAAACCTGTTTTAGAGAAGGGAATGGCAGTATTTTGAAAAATACATCCTTCTTAAGGGGATGTTAAGTAAAACAATTCCATGGCCTGTTGAATGATAAAAGCCAACACATTGGCTTTGGAGAAAAAAAATTTGCCTGTAAGTGAGGTTCTTGGATAAATCCAAGCTATACCTTCCCCAGTCACAGCAATACCTTTAGGTGAAGGAAATTGTCATGCACACATGTTGCTAGTGGGCAGGGAAGGGTCAGGGAGCAGGACTGGTGTCAAAATGTTGTTCTTTCTTTCCCACCAAATGGATTGCAAACCTGTAATCATGCACACAGTGTCAGCAAGAAACTAAAACCCGACTGTCCCACCCCAAAGAGACCTGGAGCCCCTGTTATGGATCCATCCACCCGTCCTGCCCAGGTACCTCTTATCAGCTGAGAGGCCCCAAGTCATTGCTGATACAGCGATGATGGATGAGACACAAATCTGCGTGCTGGCGGCTGTGGGATGGTGTTGAACCATAGTACTGAGAGGGGCTGATGGGAAATTAGGACCTCTCTTGCAGAGTCTTCTAGCCTTTGACTTCGGCTTGCCTGTGCACTCCTCATAACTATACTATAAACTTACTCTGTGGTTTTATTTGGCGATAGTATTTCATTTCCCATGCTAGTACAGGGTTGCATCTCCCCCAGATGGCTGCTCCTAGGTCCAAAGGAGCTTTTCTTATTTTTTGTGAATCACTTTGCACATTTCAATAGGTGAAGAAAAAAGGCAAAAGATCAGGCAGTTCTTCTGCATTGCCAGAAGCTTCTGGGCAGGTGGGGGAGAACAGCAGAGAGCAGCAGCAGATGGGTGACATCCCCACCAAAGTCCAAGTGTGGGGTGGGTGGCCACAGCGTGGCTGGACCAGCAAAAGACCTACGTGCCAGCCCCTTCTCCGACGGGCCGTGAAGTTTCTGGCTGAGGCAGCCAGAGATCAGCAGTGCACTTCCACAAAGGTTTCTGAGGTCTGGAAATGTGTTTTTATTCCAGTGTGGAACAAGAACCAAACTTTTCAAACGCTTCCCCGAAATGGTTTTGGTTTTTTGTTGTTGTTGCCATTGAAACATCTGTTTTCAGATTGAGAAGATCAGGGTTCTTGTTTAGATCCTTCTCTGCTTATAAATTGACCCCAGAAACTCTGAAAACTTTCCCGTGGAAATGTTATTAATGGGACTATTTCACTGCAAGATGTTTTGGTTTCGATGAAGCAGCATTTTCCAACAACAATGACAACAAATCTCATTAAAATGTTTGAGTGGCTCCAGTCTCCAAAAGCACTAAGCAGTTTTTCGAGCACCTTCGGATCCTGCAGCATAAAACATGCAACAACAAAGTAACGTTATTGTCACCCATCAGATAGGCAATAGTACAGTATTCACTTTGCATATCTGCAATGGACCTACATCAATGGATCTTTGTTTGCAACAAATCTCTTACAAAAATGGGAAAAGGAAAATACCATGAAATACCTCCAGACTCTCAATGCCATTCAGCTAGGATGCATTTTGGTCATTAATCACCCACATTTAGGCAAGCAGTTAGAAAAGCCCAGCTGTTCCAGGCCACAATGCTTTCCTTTATTGCATTAACGTCTTCCTACTAACACGACAACTTCAACACATGATCTCCGAGAAGGGCCATAATGTCTTATTCCCAACGTGGTCATTGTGGCATTGTTTCAGATTGAAAAGTTCACAGACTTAATGCCTTTAAAAAGTTCAGCCTAATTATCTTCTGAAGAGTTTTGTACAGGCGATATCTGATTTCAAACCAGCACTGTGTTTACCCGGCAGCTCGCAGGACAGCGTGGGGTCTCTGGGGAGTATGAAAGTGAGCTCTTGTTTTCCCCTAAAAACCTTCACAGAAAGCACATGCTGGGAGCAGTTATGGATACCCCCCCCGCTCCAGAGATGTACTTCTGGGATGGGGTCGGGTACGGAACAAGCTCTGAGCTTCAAACAGGTGGGAGCTCTCTGACACATTTAACCTGTCCTTAGTGCCACATCCTGCTAAAGCTCTGACCGAATGACACCTTATTCCTTCCCCTTCCAGTAATGCGTAGTGCAGAGCTGCCGCATTTCCTCTGCTCGTCTCTAATTCAGGCTCTTTTTCCCCATGAATTAGACATCCTGCTACCGGCCTGTTTTTTTCCCTGACACTCACGCCCACTTCTCCGCAATGTGGTCCTTTCTGCTTCCCACCGCTTGCCCTCCTACTCACCAGCATCCAACCGCACCTGTAGCTCCCAAGGCTGGGATTTCCCAGAGAATTCAGTGCTGGGAGGGATTCAGGCGCTGCTGAGCCACACCGAGCTGCAGAGCACTTCCAGGTAAAGCTCAATGCATATTTTGCTGGATCCGGCCCACGAGCATCCTCCCGCGCAGGACCACGCTCCCTTGTCCTCGCCCCGGGGCCGGGGCTGCGCGGCCGGAGCTGCTCGCAGCCGCCCCCTCTTTTGGCAGAACCTCTCCCCATCGATGCCTTCCAGGGACTAAATCCGCCGCTGTTCAAAGCCACAGCTTTGGATTGGGTTTAAAATTTCCCAGGGCACATTCCTATGGCCTCTAGTTTCCAAACTCTCAGGAATTTGCCACACAAACATGTTCCTTCCCTTTATTTGTTTCTTCCAAGTAATTAGATGGGGGATTGTTTGCTACCTGTCATACCTTGGTTTAAGCCATTTGGGAACAAAGTGAGAAAAGAAGAAAAAAAAAAAGAGACTTACGGTGGATTAAGACTGCTGATTGTAGTAACGAGAGGAGGTATTTTAATGACAGGTTTAAGACTTGCTAAGTAACTGCCATGAGGATTATGAATACATTTTGTAACAGGGTAAGATTAACAGATAATCCTTTTTTAAAAAAAAAAGGATGGTGAATGGCTTTTAAAAGAAAAATAAACTACAAAACCACCAAAAGCCTTTGGAAATTCCAAATAAGAAAAATTTTCCCTAGAAATGTTGACATCATTAAATATTTTCAGGTCAGTGTCCTCAGCAGGATTAAATTGGTGTGTCCTAATGTGAGTAGAACGGTGTTGATTTATACCTCATTTAACTTGGGCATTTTTAAAATGAACTAACAAGCTTCTTGCCAAGGAGCAGCCTGGCATCCTCCGCTGCAGGGAGTGCAGTCCGCAAGGAGCAAGCAGCCTTTCTTAGAAAATGAGCTCTTGCTCCCAAACAATGTCGTTATTGATACCTAAATGTCATATGGAAATTTTGAGGACACTTGGGGCCTTTCTCTTTCCTGACTCCACAAGACTTGATCTTAACCCTCGCCAAACTGAATCTCTGACCAGTCATTAGCTTTTGGATTTGACCCTTTCATTCTGTATTCATCACGAGTAACACAGAAAAGGCTGTATTTTCATTCATTATCAGCAGTGGGAATGTACTGGCTGTAACACCTTCTTCTTGGCTGTACACGTGTGGGTTTGTATCCAAAAGATCCATGTAGGCAGATCTCTGCTGACAATGAATGAGTTTCTGAGCGGGTTTTGGGGCTCTGCAAAACCAGCTGAACACTCGGATGCTTGTGCTTGGTGAGGGATGTGGTCACTCAGACATCTGCCAGCTGTAACGCAAGGCCAGCATCGACGGGAAGGACTATGTCTATTCTCTGGCCATCAGAAATTGGAACTGATTTCCTTACTATCTTTTCAAAATGCCATTTATTCCAGTACAGAGAAGAGTATAAATTTAGAAATGAGTTAAAAGTGTTTTCAGGAGATGTTATAGGCTCTTTCAGTTAACTTGAAGCTGAGCTTCACCAAGTCTGTTTTCCAACTGCAAGACCAGGGAACCACTGGACGCAGCAGGTCTTGGAGTCCATAGCGGGAACATCTGGTCTAAAGTATTTCTGAGCTATGCCTTTGCAAATAATACAGTCTTTTTTCCAAGAGGGAAGTACTGATATTACCATACCTTGTGAGGTGCCCATGAATGACATACCTCAGTAGCCCTTCACTTAAAAGCAGCAGAAAAAAAGCACTTGCTGGAAATAAAAATAAGAATTAATAGATCTTTTTTGGTAGGAAGCATCTTATTAGCCTTTTACTCTCACTCAGCAGAGAGAGATGAAGATCACTACCCGTCACATTGCAGGATAAATCCCAACCGCCAAAGGCTTCACACATCGATGGGTCTTCGCCCCATCTCAGACACGGAGGTAAGACTACGTTGCTGCTGTGACATTAAATTGCATTTGGGGGCTGCAGAAGGGCTTTCTAAGATTAGAGAGAGACAAATGAAAGCAAACTCTGATTTGAACAAAGGTGGGAAATAGAGCTTATAAGGACAAAACAGTCTGGACGTAACCTTCCTCAAGACCCGCTGAAATCAGTGCAAGACATTTCACTTACCGGGACAGGTTTTTGCAGCAAGCTTGTGGTTAAGTGTCCAGTTATGGTCTTTGTTTGGTCCATGGCCAGAGAGAAGCAAAAACTGCTTTTTCTCCCAGAGAAGCAGTTTCTTGCCAAGTATCCCCACACAAAGAAAACAAACACACAAGAAGGCACCATCACAGATACCTAGGGAGATAAGCTGCAAAAACATGTGCTCTGGGCAAAAGTGCAAGGTGCAGAATGTGAGTTCATGATCTACATGTGTTCTTCACTCTGCTTTGTTTATTTTCACTCGGTTTTGATGTGTTAAGTTAAGGGATAGTTCATGGCCGTAAGTCATCTTCTTGCTGTTGGAAGCCAAATAGTGGGAAGCAGGTATCCTGCACATCAGAGGCCAGCTGTTTCACAGGAATACTTCAAATGACCGGATCAAGAACATGAGTAGTTGTTCTGTGGCTTAAAATGTTGAAGTAACTCCAAAGTTTTAGGAACAAAAATTGCCCTAGGTCTCAACTGCAAATTAGAAAGGGATGAAAATATCTGCTCCTCAAAGTGCTTCAGTTATTGAGATCATTAAACTACTGGGGCTGGGGCTGGGTTTCCGTGATCCCTCACGGTACAGTTCCTGTTCCAAAGGCTTTGCTTGGAGCAGGACCAGCCTGTGCAGCACACATGGTGGTAAGTCTGAAAGGGCGATTCTGGCCCTGCAGTTCAGGAGAAGGAGGGGAAAGATGACACTCCTTTACCTGCCTCTTGCACGGGGGGGGGCAGAGACACGTGCTAGCCCAGCTGTGTCCCCACAGATGGCTGTGGTGGTCCCCTCTCCTACTGCCATTGAAAGGGGAAGGTCTCCTCCCCCCATTGCTCTTCTGTCCAAATGCTTTTTCCTCCTCCGCTCTCCCATGCTCTCATATGCAATAGAACACGCTCGGCCATACTTTGCTTTCATTCTCATCTGCCCCTTCATCAGCTATTTTCATCCAAGGTGGGGGCAAAAAATGATCCATCCTTTCCCAGCTAGATATTTCCTGCTAAATCAGTGAGTCAGACTGGCTCCTGAAGCACTGAAGCTCTGTGTGCAATACAAAGAGGTGGAAAGTCTTGTGAAGGCACAAGCGAAGGAATCCCATAATTTGGAGAAGAGATGGGTGCTCTCAACACATACAAATGGATAGCTGAACATTTTTCTTTCCCTTTTCCGAGACATCTTTTCCCATGCAGCAGTTGGCTGCATTATAAAATTAGTGTAGTACTGATCTCTAAGTGGTTGCAAAGACACCTTAAAGGATTTTAGATAAAAAGTCGTGAGGGACCACCCTGCACCTCCAGAATTCTGGCTTTTGGTGTCCAAGAACCAGCATGTGTTTTTCTGATGCGTGCTTTCATCGTGCTGGTGATCAGAGAATCATAGAATGATAGTTTGGGTTGGAAGGGACCTTTAGAGGTCATCTAGTCCAACCCCCCTGCAATGACCAGGGACATCTTCAACTAGATCAGGTTGCTCAGAGCCCCGTCCAACCTGACCTTGAATGTTTCCAGGGATGGGGCATCCACAGCCTCTCTGGGCAACTTGTTCCAGTGCTTCACCACCCTCATTGTAAAATATTTCTTCCTTATATCTAGTCTAAATCTACCCTTTTTTAGTTTAAAATCATTACCCCTTGTCCTATCACAACAGGCCCTGCTAAAAAGTTTGTCCCCATCTTTCTCATAAGCCCCCTTTACATATTGAAAGGCCGCTATAAGGTCTCCCCGGAGCCTTCGCTTCTTCAGGCTGAACGACCCCAACTCTCTCAGCCTGTCCTCACAGGGGAGGTGTTCCACCCCTCTGATCTTATTGACAGCAGGAACTTAGGCAGCAACAGCAAGACAAAGAAAAATCAAACTTTCTACAGAATTTTCCCTTGCCACAGTGAAAAACCTGACTATACGTGACTCACAGCTGTTGACATTTAGAGTCCATCGTCCTTGAAGTGTAGTTACTGCTGAAGCAGTAAACTCTGTGGGTCGTCACAACCTGGCTACTAGTGCATCTGGCAAGTGTGCTGTCAAGCACCATGCTAAAAGCAGCAGCAATCAAGGCTACAGGATGATCAAATAATTTCTGTTGTGTGTTTCATTGTGATCATTGTTTTTATCTTTGGTTTTGTAACAGAACATTTAAGGAAACAGTGGGGAAACTGCTGGAAGCCAAAATCATGTCACAGTGCTGGGCTGCACAGACGGTGGCTGGGAACCCAAATACTGTCCAGTGTGTGTGCAACAGGGAGGGCTGGATTAAGTAATACAAAAAAAAAAAAAAAAAAAAATCCCCACAAATGAACAGTGAAGTTCTCAATTTGTTATTTATGGCTTTCATAGCTTCAGCTGTTCTCTGGCAGTGTTTCCAGTGTTGAGGTCCACCAAAGTTTACCATGGAGATGACTTTCCTCATAAAATTCCAGAACTGAGATATTCGTTCCTGGTTACTCAATATCCAGTTCCGCAAGCAAGAAACAGAGGGTTTAAATCATCAGTGGCACACTGGGACTTCAGAGAAATTAAGCTAAGCAGTTTTTTAACACGCCTCAGTCGCCGAAAGAGTTTGCATAAAATGCATACCAATAATGAATGCTTTCATAGACTCATCCATCATTGTAAACAGGGATTGAAATCATCTGTTAATTTATTTCCAATGAATAACCCGATCTGTTCAGAACAAAAAGAAGGTCTCACTACCCTGTTTTTCTCAGCCATTGAGTATTTCCAATTTACATCCACCACAACTCATTGGTACCTACGATGCCAACGAAACCACCAACAGCCACATTGCTAATGCACAGCTCACCATCAAGGTTGTAGCTCTCCTGTATGTTTTCCCAAATCCAATTTAAAGTCATAACGTACTTTATTAGCTGCAGACAGAATATTTAAATTCAAAATATTTTTTTTAAGTTTCATCTTTTGAAATGGCAATTGGTGATATTCAAGCCACATGTTAGCCACTTGTTTTTAGGATAGAGGGTGTACCTTAGTACAAACCTTTCTCTGTTTCTTGAAAAAACAACAATAAAACACCCTTTGCCTTTTATCCACATCTGGCTGCAGCAAAAACAGTGACCCATGGAATTCAAAATTTCATACTTCACTGCTGCAGGCAAAGTCCAGAGGTTATTCTTGCTGTGTTTGTGAAAGATGTAGCACTGTCAGAAGGAGAAGTGCTTATTGAAAAAACACATGGGGTTTCTGTTTCCCAAAATTATGGAATTAGTCAGTGATAAGAGACTTTTTAATGCTCTCTAGCCATTCATGGGACTTACTTAATAGGGAATGGCTCAGTTAATTGCAAGACAAGAATAAACAGTCCATGTCAGATCTTAGGCATGGAGAGTGCCACCACCACAGCTCAGCCGGTCTGTGGTGCAGAAGCAATATCTCTCCAAGGGTCTGCAAGTCCAAGGAGACTGTTAGACATAAATAATGAAATAATAGTAATCTTGAATTTAACCTTATGCTAAAGATCTTGTGATACCATACTGACTCAAGCTTCCCGAAAATTCAAGGAGGGAAGGAGTTATCGGATGGAGGATGATGAATTTAAGCCATTTTCCCAATGCCACCATTCATAGATCATCCTTCTGCATTCCTGAAGACCATCAAGTAGAACTTCAATTTGGTCTGAATTGAGAAACTGGGAGTCATACTCAGATCCATATTCATCAAAGCTCTTACTTGGTCAGACAAAGCAACCTGCTATAGTTACTACAAACCATACTTGTGAGAGCTATGAGTCCAAAGCCCACCATTGTTATTTTATCATCCCTTTAACTTATTGCTGGAGGTGCCCAAAATCATCGCTCATGTTGCTGTCCTCTGGTGAAAAGGTTCCCCCACATGTAAAGTTAGGCTTTTTTGTGGGTAAGAAAATACAATTGGGTGAACACAACTCTGTGGGAACAGAGATGTGAAAAGCCTCTGTCAGCCTCACCATTCCCAAACGAATTTTCCCCCAGGTGGGATATAGAGGCATGATGGAGCAGTAAAGTAGGCAGCTGTCCTTTGCTGCAGTGGGATTCAGGTTCATGTCCTGTGGGAGAGAGGTTGTGCTCCGGGAGCAGCAGGGAGCAATGCTAGCACGGGGTAATCCTCCCACATTTAGCAGACGAGGAGCATCCTCTGCTCAGGTGCTCTGGAGGATCTAGAAGAAAGGCTATTGCAACGTGACTGATACCCCCACTTCTGTACTGTAATAAGCCCTCTGTGCAGGAGCGACAGGTCAGGAAATGTATTTCTACACAGTAAATGCAGATCTTTGGAGACAGTCGCAACCAAACCTCTCTTCTGTTTTCTTCTACTTGTGTGGGCAGAGGCAGCAAAGCAGTGGCAGTGGCCATGGTCAATGACCCGGCTCCCAGGGCAGCCCCGTCTCTGTGGTGTGGCATCTCTGTGATGGCAGCTGGTGTTGGGGCTCAGCAGCACAAAGGCAGAGGACAAGGAGCTGCCCAACATGAGCAGGTCCATGCTGCGCTTTTCCCCAGCGTATCTGCTGCAAGAGCAGCATGCTGCTCCTTCGAAGGGAAATGTCTGATTCCCAAATCTGGTTTTGGCTGGCATGCAAATCCCGTCATCTTTCATGTGTGTGTGGGGCGGGGAGGGATGACTTTACAACTTTAATGATTGCAGAAAGATACTCATCTGCCAGTAGGACCTTTAGGAAGCACATTTCCTTCTGCCTTGCATGTGATTCTGAAAAACATTTGGTTGACATCTTTCTTTGAAGCTTCCCAATCATCCTACGTATCTACAAAACCCGAACAGCAAACCATTGGCAGAACCACAGTTTCACAATATTTTGATCAAGGAACAACTCGTCCTCTCTGCTTTGATGCTTCCCTGTCTGTGTTTTCTGGAGGCAGGACTTCAGCACTGAGAAGGCCATTGGACCTCAGCCATTTAAAGGGATGATGGTTCCTCTTTGTGGCCTGAGTTCAGGAAAACACCCTGAAAGCAAGGTATGAAGCAGGTATTTAAATGCTTTCCTTTCTTGGTACAGACTTAAGGATGTTTAAGTCCTTTCCTGACTTATCACCGTAAAATCTCAGCACATGCCATAGTAACTACATTGAACGTGCTTCAAATAGATGGAGAATAAGGATAGCTAGCATGCTTATGCTTGCATGTATGTGCTTACAATAACCTTTGTAATTCAAACACTGACAAATGAAACAAAATAAAAGTAAAAAAACAAGTGAAAAACCGCTTTTTATATATAGTGTCATTGGCCATCCCTATTAGAAAGAAGGTCTGAGTAATAAACTCCCTATTATTTCTTTTAAACCCCAAGCCAAGTAATTCACTATAACATATTAGTCATATGGGAGCTGTAGTAGAAGTATTTCTTTCCATTTGGATTGCCTAAGAGTTAACCTAGGAGAAAGACAGAGCATACCGATGACACCAAGCCCATGTAGATAAATATCATATGCTTTCCAACTCCATCACATTTGGTTTATATCAGCAGTGCTAAATTCCTCCATAATTCCCAAAATTGCATTCCAACTGGTTGACATCCACATTAGCTGGATGTTAATCCAGTTAAAAATAAATGCAAATTTTGAAAAGAAAATGAACTCATATGTGCTTGGAAAACAAACTATTCCCAGTTTGCTGCCTTTTGGGAGACATCAGCAGTCTTTCTTCCCCATTCTTTTCAAGACCATTTGAGAGGGTTGCTTGAATAAGGTATTTTAAAACACAAGACCAAAGGAAAATGCAAGAGGGGAAATGACTCACCACCTTCTCTGAAGGTCACCTTCATCCTTGCCTCCAAATCAGGTCCTGTGATTTGCACAGCAAGCCAAGGGGAATGGCCTTGCCACCCATCTGGGTCTCTACCACACACATTACGTGGATTCCTGCTGCAGCTACAGCGTTGTTCCAGTTGCAGAGAAATGTGATTAATGAGAAAAGCTTTCCTAGCACGTTACCACTGTTTCTAAAAAGAAATTTAATCAAATTGATATTCTTGCTTTCCTTTTTCCCCCAAGATCTGCTTGCCCATCCATTCAGCCATACTCTGTTTCTAGGGTTATCTATACTAGCACCATCTGGTGAGTCCCAGAGATATTACAGGCTCGTTAAGCAAGTCTTAAACTAAGAGCGCACGCACCAAAGGTGCGAGGGATATTTGCTCCCACATGGTCTCCAAGGAGAAGCTCCTGGTGATGACAGATGAGCCTGGTCCATGCAGCACTTGCCCCCCAGCCTTATTTACTTGCCCAGTTTGCTCCTCGAAGCTCCCAGACTTCCCATGCAATAACGCACAGCGGCATTTCCATAAGCCTGCAAGGGGGCTGGCCCATGCTGGGTCGGAGTCTGTGTCCCTGATTACAAGTGCTTTAATGTCCATTTCCCCACTCCTTTGATCCTGTCCATGGCATGCAGAAGAAAGGAAAATCTGGCTTTTGTCTGAAGCACATTTAACCCCGCTGCCCAGAAATGGGACCTTGTCAGTCAGTGGATTTCATGGGTGGATGAATGAGATCACAGCAGTCTTCAGTTCATTAAAAATAAAAGGCCTTCCTAGCTCTTGCTTTAGATCTATTACAAAATTAATGCATTTAATGTCAGACCTTAATGGCAACAGAACACGGTATTATTACTTTTATAAGACAAATACAAGCAGTAGCTAAATAGCTCATCAGATCCTGAGCTGGGGTGGGTTTCAGATGAGCTCCTGTTGCCCAGCTGGTATGAAATCCCCGATACTAGACCACAGATGATACCACTACAACCAGGGTTTGAGCGGGTGTGCTGCTAAATTGGTCTGCAAACAGCAACCTGGACATTGGGATCGCATGTCCTTGTGTCCAGCCAGGATTTTCAGAGGAGTTTGATGTCAGGAGCAAAGCCTGGCCATTTCTTTTTTTTTTTTTTTTCCCCACTTCAGGGACTTCCAAAATCCAGCCTGTTTTCAAAACTTCTGTAGGCACTTCTTCTTTAAAGAAATGAAGCATTTGTCAGAGAAATGCCTGTCTCCACTTCTCTGTTTATAGCAGATGCTGATCAAAGTTTGAGCTACGCTGAGATAGTCTCCCAGCAAACCAGTGATGTTGTTGAGCTGGGGACTGGTGCGTTCAAATATAGTCCTCCAAAAACCTGCTCTGGCACTTGTTACGGGGTGAGGTCTGAAGCGTGGTATCCCCTCCTGTGAGTGAATTGTGCCAGAAGTGGGAGGGAAGGGATAAAATTGAGCCCTCGGAACTTTTAGTGCTGAGATTCAGGGGAAGAAAGATTGATCACTGAGAGCAGTGTCATCTGCCACTCTTCCAGGACCTGTGTGCACATAGGTTGGGGGGATGGATAGTGGAAGCTGGCTTTAAAATACATCCATGACATGGTGTTGGTCTTCCCCTCTCCTGAGTCTATATTGTTGCATGATCTCCCATATCCGCTACCACAGACATAAAGGGCGATGCTGATTTCAAAACAGGGGCAAAACAACAGGCGCATTTCGGGGCTTAACAAATTTTCCATTCAAGTCCCACCAGAGCCGCCACACCGCACCCTTGAAGAGCACCAGCAGTTCTCCCCACACTTGGCAGAGTGCTGCCAGTTCACATTGCATTCAAATGATCACAAAAATAAAATAAAACCCTCAGCAGCAGTCAGAACCCAAGGTTATTTCCTTGCTTGTGCCAGGACCACTGCACGGCAAGGATGGAGTTTCCCTGTACTAAACTCTTTGCCAGTGTCAAGGTGTATGAGCAAACAGCTTGCTACCAGGAGGAAACTGGGGAAAACCAGAAAAGCCTCCGTGGTTTGTCTATAATAAACAGGCTGGAATAACCTTTGTGACAGATCTGCCCATCTGAAATTTCCTGGCTTAATTGCTGCACGCTGTGTGCACCCACGGGGAGCAAGCATCTTCTTCCTGACCTGCTAGCTGATATAGTCATCTAACAGATAAAGAGAAACCCAGGTATATCCAGAAGTTAAAGCCAGAGTTAAAACATTTCCAGCCAGAAAACAGACGTGGTTTGAGCCGTGAGTGTAATTACCCGCTGGGGCTCTCTCAAGAGATGTGGTCGACTCTTCACCACTTGAAGATTTCTGATCAAGACTGGGTGTCAGTCCCAGAGCATCGTTACGCTCCTGCACGTGGGCTCGACACAGCGCTGCAGGAGATGTAGAGAGCGAAGAGCAATCCCTTGTGATCTTAAAATAGACAGTTCTAGAAGGGATTCAGAGTTCATGTGTTGATATGTCAGCATTGAATTAAGCTGGCATTCAAATCTTCCCAGTAAATCCAGCAAGTGTTAACATTTATTGACGTTAATTAAGACACTGAATGTATGACTGCAGAAATGCTATGGTTATGCAAGCAAAACTCAGCCTGGCACTATTCAACAGGCTTAAAAGGCATGATGCCTAATCCTCCACGTAGTTCTACCTGCCATTTCTGAATCGGGGTGAAAGGAGGGTGTCTGTCAACGCTTGCTTTCTGCACTCACATATGTTTTTCGCTGACACAGAGACAGCATCGCATCCCTCCTGTGTGCTTTAATTGCAAATAGTTAAACCATCTGATTCATACTTAGCCTAATTATATTAATCCTAAAACAAATAATCCCAGCTCTTATGTTGTCAGGGTGTAATTTTGCCGTTATTTCGAAATCACAGAAAACGGAGCTGGAAGGGAGCTCGCAAGGTCACGCGGCATGACCGGGTGCCAAAAGCTCTCCGAACCCTCCCCACAAGGCGGAGGTGCCCTGTGCGGCCGCCTTCGCACCAAGCAGCAGTGGGAAATCCACAGTCTGACCCAAAAATCCATGCCAGAGCATCCCTACCTTTAACGTAAATGCCTTTTACTACAGATTAAGCCTGTGATTTCTTTCCTCATTCCTTAGTGGACACAAAACCAGTTTATTCATTTCTTCTCTATTTAAATATTTGAGTTATATTATCATGTCTTCCCCCTCCGTCCTCCCTGGTCAGGACAGCATGAGCTCTGTTCTTGCCATCTTCCTGCAGAAATCACATTTACTAGACCTCTCATCATTCTTTGCTGAACGCTCTCCAGATCCTCCTTGAAGTCTGGATCGCGAAAGCTGGACTGTTCACTGCACCTGAGGCTTTGCCAGCCCCGAGCAGAGCAGAAGGGATACGCATCTGCGGCTGACGGATAGACACGTATATGATGCTCTGGTTTACACACTCGAGAGAGCTTTCTGCATTTTATACATGTCGTTTGGCATATTGGACTGTCTGTGTGGTATTTCTGGGACAGTCAACCCAGTCTGTGGCCCACTTCAGCCCTTTTCTGCAGCAGGCTCCCAGTTCCTTGCCCGCTCTCTCCACCTGTCCTAGGGAAGCGCCAGGGTTTGCCTTTTTCCACGCTAAATTGCATCCTTTTTACTTCAGATGGAACCTTACTTTGTCCAGATCATAGGGGCTGTAATTTTGTGCACGAAAGGGCTTATAACACCTTTTGCCTTGTCATCACCTAAGCACTGTTGTTTGAAATTATTCTAGGTACAAGGGTATTTTATTTTGTTCTGTTGTTATTGTTGTTTTTTAATAAACCAACAAAGAGAAAACACAAACAAACACCTTCTGGCTTTCCAAACCACCCCGAGTGCTGAATGTCGACATACCAGTGACAAGGGTAGTTTTTCTCAGAACTTATCCAGCACCTCCAGGCTTTGGCTTCCTCTGATGGAAACACTGGAAGAAATGGTTTTATTTATAGTAGTTCATTATTTCCACTTTCTTTCCCAACTTTTGCACACTCTGAAAAGGTTTGGACACATTATTTGGGAGACAACTCCAGCCTAGTTTTTTATTTTACCCAAATCTGTTTGTTTGCTGTTATTTAAGTGCTGTGCTGAGCTAAGCTTAATACTGGTGTAGTATAAAACCAGGGTAAACCCTAAAATGAACTGCAATGCCTGCATAGACATTTTTAATTTTGATTTAAACAACTCAGCAGAATGGGGCTGGCCAGACCTAAAGGTTTTCTCTGCTGCTTTTGGAGCTACCTCAAGTACAAGGGCAGTTTAGGTACAAGAAATGGTATTTTAGGTGAGACGAATTGCTAAGTTTCATGACCTGGGCTGAACACTGCATGAGGACCTCTACACAACGCTGTCCTTTAAAGCTCTCTTGCAGGGGTTGGGATGAATTTGGAGCACAAAGGGAGACCAGGAGAGTTTGCAAGTGAAAGAAAATAGAGCCAGCTATGACATTAGAAACACAACCAGGGAGTAAGCGTTTGGAGAATGAGACGTTTAAAAATAATTGCAGTGCTGTGCTCTCTGATGATTAGTCCTGACAATAGGAAAATGTGCCTTATTTCGAGCCTGGGCTAACCCTGAGGACTTAGGGCTGTTGCAATAGGGCCCCTTTCTCCCTTGATGAGCATCAGGATGAGGGTGGACTTCCCCACCTCTGCGACAAACTGGCCCCATGCGTACACAGAAAGACAATAGTCCTTGGCTAACACAGCGAAAACCACCCAAAACCCTGAGAGTTTCCAAACCCTGGTCAAACACCTCCTGTGCACTGCCAAAGAAGATCTCAAACCATCTGGGGCTCTGAATCAATTTTCTTTAGCTCTTCTGCAGCCATGAGGGCACTAAGGTTGAGAAGAGCCTCGCAGCAAGGGCAATAATTTCTGAACCTGCTTTTAAAATAAAATTAGATCTGTTTATGGAAGGGGCCACGTGAAGTGCCAGCATGCAATGGGCCTTGTGATCCATCCGCCAGGCAGAAGCAACATTAAAGCAGCATCTGGTAAGAGAAAGGAGAAAAGTAAGGAAAAAAGTAAATAATAAAATACTACTTATGTGAATCACTGCTACACTGTGGGGCTGAATACACAGAGGAGTAAATACACATATTACACAATATTGCATTCAAAAGAAAGAAACTCTTCCAAAACTGTCGTGGTTTAACCCCAGCCAGCAACTAAGCACCACACAGTCGCTTGCTCACTCCCCCCCACCCAGTGGGATGGGGGAGACAATCAGTAAACAAAAGTAAAACTCGTGGGTTGAGATAAGAACAGTTTAATAGGACAGAAAGGAAGAAAATAATAATAATAACAATAATAAAATTACAATAATAATAATAATAAAACAATTGGACTATACAAGTGGTGCGCAAAGCAATTGCTCACCGCTTACCGACCGATGCCCAGTTCGTTCCTGAGCGGCGACCCGACCCGCCCCAGTCAGCTCTCCCCAGTTTATATACTGGGCATGACATCACATGGTATGGAATATCCCTTTGGCCAGTTTGGGTCAGCTGTCCTGGCTGTGTCCCCTCCCAACTTCTTGTGCCCCTCCAGCCTTCTTGCTGGCTGGGCATGAGAAGCTGAAAAGTTCTTGGCTTAGTATAAACATTACTTAGAAATAGCTGAAAAC
Organism: Harpia harpyja; assembly: GCF_026419915.1. NCBI lineage: Eukaryota > Metazoa > Chordata > Aves > Accipitriformes > Accipitridae > Harpia > Harpia harpyja. The sequence goes on from NC_068950.1 coordinate 40,722,505, forward strand.
ATCAGTGTGTTATATCAGCATTATTCTCACACTAAATCCAAAACATAACACTATACCAGCTACTAGAAAGAAAATTAACTCTATCCCATATGAAATCAGGATAAAAACAAAAGCCACCATTGGAGCCAGTGGGTTAGAGCTTCGCTTCGCAGAGCTGTGTCCTCTGTATCTACAGCACTGAGTCGCAGCATACACGTCTCAGCATCTGTTGTGTGTGTCATTAACCCAAACTGGAGCGGATCCCAGCCAAACTGATCTGCTTTCCTGGCTACATATGAGAACAAGCCAAAGCTTAACAAGCGCTTACCGCGGTTTTGATGTACAGCCATAACCAGGTTTGCCTGATTTGCAAATCTGAGAGAACTCCTAGCTGGACTGGGATGAGTCTCATGTTTCCCACCACCCAGCAATAATACTAAGCCACTTACTTTGAAAGCTTCAGTCTTTACCACCCGAAAAAATTCAGCCTTGTGATTTTGTTTTTTCTCCCTTTGTGCCATAATAGTATATCACAGAGCTAAAAGCAATGTTTGTTTCAAGGAAACAACAACAACAAAAAGTCTTCATTGAATTAATTAGTTCCATGTGCATATCTGAAAGGACATTCATCTCAGCAGCTAATTGATGAGCAGCTCAGTGAAACCTACTGCCATCACAGCTGGCACAGCCTTCTGGCTGGATGGTCCCTGCGCCTTAGACCCCATCAATGCTGCTGGGGCATGTCACAGCTAAAAGAAAGGAGTCTCTGAGCCCTGGAAACATGTACGTGGGAGAGAAGTCCCTGCCGAGCCACTCGAGTGCACAAGCGCTGGGTCCTCAGCTGCCTCAGCCCTGCCTGCGCAGCAGAGCAGACAGCCAAGGTAAATGCAAATGCTAAGAGTGAAGCTGTGTTTTGGGATTCATCAAGGCAAGATGCTTTTAGGGTGATGTGAAAAACCGATCTACACATGGAAGCATGCATAAGAATAGAGATTATACCTGCAGTTATATCAGGTAGGAGAAAAATGCAAGGCAAAGAGCCAAGATCAAGAAAAAAAATGCCTCTCTGTGGTATATTGTGCAATTAACTATGTGTGATAGGTAACAGGTAAGGATCTATCTTGCTATGAAACACTATAGCAAAGAAACCCTAAAAGCCCAGTAAACTGCTCCCATATGACAGTCCCTAAATTCCAAGACATGACCCATGTTCTGTCTTCAAAGATACATCTGTGGAGCGCACAAGTCTTTTTTCCCCCATCACCACGCTTGAAAAATCCCCACTCATGCTGCTGTATTAAGCCAGCCACAATGCCTTCATCAGGAACGTGTTTGCGTGCTGTCTTCTTACATGGGAGAAAAGCATTTTTGGGAACCCAGGAGCACAGCCTAGGACTCAGCATGGCATGAGAGCAGTCCAATAACAGAAGGCACAAACCCACATTGCTCCACCACTAAATAATCTCCTGGACCGCTGGGGATTCACTTTTCTGCTAACCACCCCCTAATTAATGCAGTTAGGCACTGCTCTAATTCTATGCCTGCATCACAGTCCAAGCCTAAGCCTACTCCCACAGACATCAATGGCAAACCTGCCATTTATTTCAGTAACAGCAGGATTGGACCACAAATATCCACCTTCACCTGACCTTCAACATGCAAAGGAGTTAAAGCTTCTCTGTCTCTGGGTTTGCTCTTCTCCCTCCCCTGCCAGAACTTGTAGGAGGCCAAAAAAGTTGCACCTGAAATGCCACCAAGAGCTGCTGCATATGCCGTGCATAGCCCTCAGCATGAAAAATGCATAAAGGGCGTTTTAAGAGAGGTATCATATAACGAACGTATAATAAGGAGTTTCCAAAATTAATAACATGGACCCAGAAGCGTGCCACATTTTCCAGTGATGCGCCTCCCGTACTCTATGGAAAACCAGCCCGAGTCCAAACTTTGCCACTTCTGCTTTGATGTGGGTGATCGGTGTGCCCACAATTTCTCGCTCCTGCCCAAGCACTGCTGTACATTTATCAGGGCAATCCAGCATTACCGAGTGGTAGCATTCACCAATCTCCCCTTTACTTCTCCCAATTACGTATTTTGAGGAATCTTGCTGGCTTCAGGTGGCAGCAAGTGTGCTTGTGGCAGCAAGGGAAGATGGTCGAAGCCCCAGCTGTGCGTCTTCGGGCACCCGCGTCTCAGTCCCAAATCCAAAATACTTTGCTGTGACCTGATGCACTGGTATATCAGTTTACAGTCTTCTCTTGGCTTTTTTTTTCATTGTTTATAAATATTTGCAGGATTGAGCTTAATGAGCAAAAGCATTCATTTTCATAACTCCGATCTTCCACTGAAGGCAGTGGGGGGGTTGCATGGCTGCAGCAAGATCCGAATTGTTCTTTCGTTTGAAACACCGTCATGAAATTAAATGTGTTTGTTGAAAGAATGGAGTCCAGCAATCTTCACGAAGGCAACTCGTTAGGGCCGACTTGCCTTTCTCAGTAGTATTGACACAGAGGAACTTGAACGAACTCAAATTATGGAAAACTTGATGTGAATTCTGTGCAACTGTCGAACAAACTGGCTTTTAAAATGGGTGGTTTTCTTCTTCCTGCAAATGGCATTTTTTCTTCTCTAAAATCACTTTCGTTAAATTCTCCCACTGAAACGTGCTTGGTGTTTAATAATAGATGTATTGCGTGTTTAAAAGCAGCTGGTTTACTTAAATTAGTTCTACTGAGCTTTAGCAAATTTATAACAAATATCTCAGTACTTTGTTGTTGAATGTAAATGAAACCAAGAATGTCAGATTCTCTGCCCTGTTGCAGAAAAGGGGAATAAACACAGTCAGAATCAGGCCCAAAGGTTTCTGATACATTTAAGACATTTTATGGCTAGATTTTCCTCTCACTTCTTCTGGGTTTTGCACCCCAGAAGCCAGGAGAGAAACATCTTTATAAGAGAGAGGAGATCAAGCCTGGGTTAAAGAACCAGATGCCATTTATTCCCAGTCTGGCAAATGACCCCAGAGTATATGGTAAAAAGTGTGAATAAAATGACACAGAACCCCTCACCAGAGACTAGTGAGTCTGTTTATTTACTCAGCTTATACAGTCCTTGTTTTATACTTGGATGCATATGAATAACAACAAAATTTTAAGCCTGTGCCAGCTGGTTTGTTTAAGACTCCGACTACTTGTACACCCAGGGCATGTTGAAAGGAGTGGAAACGCCTTCCCACAATGAAACCAACCCACCCACCAGTCCCCATCAGGGAGCCTTGGCCCCTCTTACCCCAACCTCATTTCTTAATGAACTCTCTTGTCTCTTTTAAGCACTCTACAGATGATGTTGAGGCACTGAAAGGGCTTTACACAAATGACCAGATATATTTTCATAATTTCCTTGTGGTTTTTAAATGATACTTCCAATAGATCTACCACGATATGAACTGAACTGGGTTTTTCCCAGGGTTTTTCTCCTTCCTTGAACACTTCTTTCCACTGCATCAAGCATTCAAGTAGACCCATCTCCTCCTTTTCTTCTTCTTGTGCTCTGCATCTCTCCCAGTACAGCACCATCCCATCATCTGTCCTCCCCAGATCTTTCTTTTCCAATGCCAAGCCCTGGATCCTAGCAGTGATGCTGTCTGGAACAATAATGGCTTTTAATGTCTGGCCTTTAAGAAGTCTTATGAGATTTACAGGTTTTAAGTGAGCAAGGGAAATGTGCAATTATCAATAGGTGTTACTTTTGTCAGCTCATTTATACATCTACACTTTGCTGCTTTGAGTTCTTTCTACCTGTGGGAGGCCAAATCCTTTTTTCTTCTCAGTCTTTCATGCATCTAAACAAGGGAAGAGTCTTGATGCTGCACTCTTTTTTCAGTCTGCTGTATGGACTAGTTTGCCTTTACAACCTACAGCAGCTGTGAGATCTGAGAATTTGAGCTGGACCGACTATTTTGCTGCATGGGTAAGTTTTTCTGATGATTTTTCCTGGCAATCCTAGAAACAGCCTGAAGCCCCAGGTCTGTCTGTAGGCACTCCTGGTCTGCTTGGTCCTCGGTGTCACAGGTGTAATCTGCCCTCGCAGCACATCCCAGTGTGGCCTTTCTGGATCATACGATGGGATCAACAGGGCGAGGGGGGAGATGAAAGGAGCCAGGCATGACCCACCTTGGTGTCTCCCATCCACACCATGGGGGAGCATCCCTGGCAAACTCATTTTGCTGAAATTGCAAGTCAAATAATTTGATTGTGATTATTCAGTGGAGTAACATGGACAAAAATGCCCATAAGTTCCTTTTCAGGAGGTTGCACACAACACAGTCAGGGTCAGGGTGAAGCTGGGAAAAACACCTCAGTTAAGCATTAGAGGAATTTGTGTTCACCAGTCCTCGTGGACAGAAAAGAGACTGGATCTGGACTTTTTTGTTTCCACTTATCCCTCATTTACTAATCCAGAGTTTCTAACACTTGTAATATTCTGCTTTATTATTATGCATTAGCCTAAGCTATAATGAACATGGTATGAGATATACATGGTGCAGCATATTATGAACAGCTCTGATTGACGGTGCCGTGCAGTGATGACAGCACTGTGTTTTGCTTTCATTTTTGGAGACTAAGTGGCTTACATGTGGTCCCATTTAAAGGATGTCTGGGTGGCAGCTGCATTCTCCTATGTGCTTATGAGAGGGAAATGAACTTTTCAGTCCCGAAATACTATAAAAAGAGGTTATGTAAAAAGGCTGCATGCAGCTATTGAAGGGGGAAAATATCCTCTCCAGACAATGTGACTTCCTGTTTACAAAATACAAATATTTTGGACATCGCTCTGAAATGTCACGCAAGACTTTTTATGTTTTCCAGAGCAGTGTCCGGCTTGGGATGAGAATGATTTTTTTGAGAGCACTGTCCTGGGAGAATGGGACTTCTTTGAGGCTGTACATCTGAAATTGCCGGTCTGTTTCCCAAATTTCAACCTCCCTCTTTAAACGTGGAGACCTCATGTTTAGGGATGCTGAGCCTGTGCCCATAGCAGCACCCTTCCAGTGATGGGGAGCCCATTGCCCTTGTCTGGGAGGCAGCCATATACCCGTGACTTCTTTCTTTTCCATTTGCAGACGCTTTGCACTTTAAAAACAGTGCAACACTGAAAAAGATCAAACCCATAAACCTGATGTAGAGTTAGGACGGGAAAAACTAATTCTACTTCTGAATGCTGGAGAAGGGATCAGCCCGTTCAGTTTCTGGACACAAAGAGAGGAGTGTCACTAGTCTGGGAAATGTTGTGAGCAGCCATGGCTGTGCCATGAAATGCCTCTTTTCATCAGGGCCAACAGGTATTTATCTCTATTAGTGTGTAAGGGTATCTTAAAGCGCATGTGGAAGCCAATGGTGGGAGCTATAAACACCCGCTGCAGCTCTTCCTATGGGCCATGGTTGAATAGGACCTGAGAGTGTGTATCTCCTCTCTTTTCTTGGATGCTGGCAAGCAGTATTTTTTTCCCTTTTCCTTTTCTATGGCATGGACTGTCCCCACAGCTCAGCGCTCATTTGCAGAGGGGAAGCCAAGGGCAATTGAGGAGCTCTCGTTGTGCTTTGGCACCAAACAGCAGAGCTGAGGAGCGAGTGAATAAGCAAATGAGTCCTGCCAAGACAAAATGGTCACTTTAAGTGGAGTTGTGGCCTCCAGTGACAAAGTACAAGGAGGTTGCCAACAGAGAGCTGACCCAGCAAAATGATGGTTTATTTATACATTTCAGCGTATGCCGAATGCATGCACTGTACTATATTCCCTGAGGGGAGAGGGGGGTGATGAAAAATATGCTCTGTAAAACACACATGCTAGGGCTGCAAATCTGAGATGTGGACACTGATTTCCAAGGAGAAAAATCTCCCAAGGGACACACAGAGGTCCCTACTCCCTGCTTAGGTATCAGAGGCTGACAGTACTGAGGGTTGGTGCATATAGTATTTCTTATTTCTGGTATCCAGGGGGAAAATGGGCTGTAGGCACTCCTTACATGGTCTTCCCATCCCTGGTGCTGGATGCGAATGTGAACCACCAAGCTCCCTCCTGCACTCGCCACCGTCACTCAGGGCACCCACGGATGGACTGGACAAGGCTCTCCCCTGTGACCCCAAAACTGAGCAGCTCTGCTGAGTCTCTGCCATCCAAGGTCCTTCATATTTGGGATAAATTTCCTTCTCCTTCCAGCCACCTGTGTCGTACAAAGGGGAGGACATAGGGAAGGACATATGGTACAAAACCTGCACCAGTTTGGATCCTGCTTCTCACACATCTATAAGGATAAACCAAACGTATCACATTTTCTTTGGTTTCTTTGGGATTTTTGTTTGCATTGTTGTTTTGCTTGTCGTTAGACTGGTTACTCTGATAAGCTGTGCCCGTGAAGCAGTTAAACATGAGCACTTTTCTTCAGCATGTACAAGTCACTGTTTGGGTCATTCCCAGCACGCACACGATGTACCTCAAATGCTCCATAGATAGTCAGAAAACACACAGTGTCCACACAAGCTAAATTTGCCCTTTTTTTTTTTTTTCTCTTCAGTACTGGGAGGCAGGCACAGAGAGGAGACCTCTCTCAGGCTCCTTGCTTCTGTCTGCTCCCTAAATAACACATTAATCACCCGGACAATGTAACTGAACTCCAGGCTGCTGCCTGCTGCCTTGAAAAATGTACTATCATTTCTGAAATATTAGCATCTGGGAAACAAGGTTGTTGTCACTGTGTTTTTCTGAAATCTGACATATAGTCCGGAGAGTCTCTCCTCTTGGGAGCACTGACTGGGTCCAAGGGGTTGTCTGAGGAATGCATAAAGTCTTCTCTGCTGATAAGCTGAGGAAGAGTGTGGTACTCCGTCCTCCACCACACCTAACCTGGATGAACCTTGTGTTATGGTATAGACAAATCCTGTTTTGGTTCAAAGCAGCTGTTTTTATTGTTTAATTTGACTTTTGACATTTCATTTCTGCCCATACCATCATTAAAGGGCTATCTAATTCCACTCAAGGCCACGTGGGTTTCTTAAGGTATATAAAATATCAGGGTGAGATGAATCACGAATGATCCAAGCAGAGCATTAAGTTGCGTATGAAGAAAACGTCCTTCTCATGACAAATCCCAGAACCAGTCTGGCAAGGTTATTGACAGAAAAGTCAAACCAAAGCATGGACAGTGTGGCATGCGGGGGTCTCAGCCACAGTAAAATACCATGCGGCTCAGTGGGAGTAGGAGAGGCATGGCCTTGGGATGTCCCAAAGGACCTCGGTGGCCATGGGTTGGCTGTAGACCGGCCTGGTGAAGCATAATCAGGGAACCTGTCCTGCTCACAGAAGGAGCAAGAAGAGTAAAACTGAAAATGAATTTAAAAAATGGAGTTTGCATCCAGGTCTCAGAAAAAATAAATGGGGAAAAAACCTGCCTGCAAAAGCATTGCCTTGCTAAAGGTCTGCTGGGGTCAAGGAAAGCACATATCTGCGTGGTGTTAGGGTGGAACATCTGGTGAGAAAGGGAGATAAGGGTGAAAAGAGAGAAGGAGGAGGCACAGGGGAATCTGGAGGCAGACATCGGCCTCTCGGAGGTCTTATTTGTTCCCCCAGGCTCTGTGCTCTGAGCGATGGAGAAAGCCACGCAGCTCTCGCCTTCCATCTACCGGGGCTGCAAGTCTTAATTTAAGACAGCAGCTAAAATTGCTTCCTCCGGACTGTGACAAACCCACTCAGCTCCAGGGCAGGAGACTGAGACATTTTGCAGTGGATATCACTTACTTTGAGTGAAAGGCCATTGGAGTAAGAGAGAACTGGTTTAGCCTGTCTCCCTTTTGCAGAAACAAAGAGGTAGCCAAGAAAGAAAAAATATTAATAACAACATGGTATCTGTAATAAAGGGAGGCATAGGGAGGCAGATGGAAATGTTAAGTGGAAGCTACTGAGGGGGCTTTGTCATCTTTGGAGTATTGCTTGCCCCACGGATGCTCATGTGGCAAAGCATCTTGCCATGGTGCCGGGCAAGACTTGGGCGAACTGAGTCCTTGTGTCCTTCAGAAGTTGCATGGGATGCAACGCAGGGATTCCTTGTGATACGTCGCACCCTGAGTGACTCTAACACCTTCCTCGGGGTACTGGGGAGACAGCAAGGCGACGTGCAAAGGGGAGCGTACCGTTCAGACACACAAACATGCGCTCATCTGTCGTGACGAGCTTACTTCGTGACCCCATCGCATCTGCTTCAATCAATCTTCATTTGGCTTTGAACATCGATAGATGGCTCAGCAGGTTTTGATTATGGCAATGCAATCAGCACTGGTGATGAGCTGTGGAAAATTCCCCCTCCACCCTTATCTCTTGATACTTAAATGGCTGGCTGGGCATTGCTGATTTTCACGCTGCTGGTGGAAGGATCAGGCTGGGAAGGCTGACCAGAGACCAGCACACTCGGAGGGAGCAGGGAACAGATTTCCCTCACCATTTCTTGCTTTTAACACTAACAACCTGGTAATGCCTCCCAGCTCGCTGCTTCCTGCAGCCAGGCCTGTGTTTGTGGTTAGTGCTGAAGTTTGCCTTGCTGAGCAATTCCACTTTGTTATTTTAAAATTATAATACAAAAAAAAGCATTAGGCATGACTTTTTAGAGCAGGGGAGAAGTCAATCTTTTCCACATTTGATGAAAATGAGACGCTTGCTCTACCAGCAGTTACGGGCGTGATGCCGACACTGCTGAGTGAAGCTGGATGGTCTGTGTAAGGCAGGTGGCTGCGTTGGAGGGTCTTTCTGGCCCTAAAATGGATTAATAACCCTTTTAAAAAATAATTTCATTTTGTTTCTCCATATTAGAGAAAGCTGCAAAGAGCTGAAATGAGCTCAGGGAGTAGCCAGGGAGTATTCACACCCCTACGGCTTTGTGCGGCCAGTTCATCTCACTGCCAGTATTAAACTGGCAACATTTATTGGTTTATGGCAATGTCTGTAGACCTCCTGGTGCTGACGTGCTATAGACCACTTGCTGCCTTGCTGGCCAGTGCTTCCCTGCTGTTTTCCCATCTGCTGCACACAGCGGTCAGACAAACAGAAATTGCTCCCTCTCAACTTACTTGCCAGCAAGGACCGATGGCTGTATGCTATTGGCGTGGTGTGGAGGGGCTGCGGACCCACTCAACCCACCTCTGCTGTATTTTAGCAAAGGGACCCTCCATTTGCGCAGCACCAGCAGTGCAGCAAGGGCCTGAGCGCTGCCCTGGCAGAGCAGCTCTTGCTTAGGGTATGGTCAGGCTGTCAAAAAAAAATGCTGTGTCACCTAACATCAGGCTGTGATGTACTCATTTGGAGCAGTGCTGACAAAAGACTGCTCCAACTTCTAGGGAAGCACAATGTCAATGTATTGACTCAGCTGTGCTGCTGAGCAGCAGCAAGTGTTGGGCTCTCCAGCGGAAGAAGAAGGGGAAGGATGGCATTTGCTGCTGCTTGCAAACACTAACACTGCTTCGTTGGCTTGTGTGCAGCATCTGTTGGTCCTTGGTCCAAGTTTCAGCAAAGAGAAATGCCTCACATACTGGTTACTATCATCATTATAATTTTCTTTTACAGAGTAAAAAGAAACACCAAAGCTTCCCTCAGCTGAGTCACAAGATGCTGGAAATGCAGCTTTTTTAATAGGCAAATATGCAGTCTTGTCTTTTCTTAGATATTCTAATTTTTTACAAGACTGGTGTGGCTCAAGTCAAATTTGCTGTGGGAAAAAATGTACAGCTCCCACAGCCTGGAATGCCAAATTTGTCCTGAGCTCTGAATCAGAGCCCTTGATAACAGGGAACCCATAATATGTTTGGAGCTGCACAACCCAGAGGCTAAACAGCAGCTGCAGACCAAAGGCCAGTTCAGTGCTTCTAGGCAGACCACAAGCTCGTTGCGGAAAAAGTCTCATCGTGTTGTTCAGGGGCCAACTCAAATTAAGCAAAAAGCTTCCAGGGACCCACTCTAGAGAGGACGGAGGGATGCTCAGAGGAAAATGCCTTTTCCATGGCTCCATCATCTCCAGGACATCTCAGCTGCATCCATGATAATAAATGAAACAGGACCAGAGACGAGCATCCCACAGATGCCTGTGCTAGTCTGTACATTTCAGTTGCTCACACGCTGCTGTTCTACCTTGGCATGGGCTGCCCAGTGCTCCTCCAGGGAGTTCAGCACGAGCAGAAGAAAACACAAATCATGCAGGCTGCGGATGTTGTTACCTAGACTTTAGTAAAGCCTTTGACACCGCTTCCCACAGCATTCTCCTGGACAAACTGGCTGCTCATGGCTTGGATGAGCATATGCTTTGCTGGGTAAAAAAACTGGCTGGATGGCCGGGCCCAAGGAATTGTGGTGAACGGAGTTAAATCCAGTTGGCGGCCGGTCACAAGTGGTGTTCCCCAGGGCTCGGTACTGGGGCCAGTTCTGTTTAATGTCTTTATCAATGATCTGGACGAGGGGATCGAGTGCGCTGGTGAGGCTGCACCTCAAATACTGTGTTCAGTTTTGGGCCCCTCACTACAAGAAAGATGTTTTGGTGCTGGAGTGTGTCCAAGGAAGGGCAACGAATCTGGTGAAGGGCCTGGAGCACAAGTCTTGTGAGGAGCGGCTGAGGGAACTGGGGTTGCTTAGTCTGGAGAAAAGGAGGCTGCGGGGAGACCTTGTCCTACCTGAAAGGAGGTTGTAGCGAGGTGGATGTTGGTCTCTTCTCTCAAATAACAAGCAATAGGACAAGAGGAAATGGCCTCAAGTTGCAGCAGGGGAGGTTTAGATTGGATATTAGGAAAAGTTTCTTCACTGAAAGGGTTGTCAAGCATTGGAACAGGCTGCCCAGGGAAGCGGTTGAGTCACCATCCCTGGAGGTGTTTAAAAGACGTGTAGATGTGACGCTTAGGGACATGGGTTAGTGGTGGACTTGGCAGTGCTAGGTTAACGGTTGGACTTGATGATCTTAAAGGTCTTTTCCAACCTAAACGATTCTATGATTCTATGGACAGGGTAGGTCCCTGTCTGTCTGCAGACTGGTCCCTGATTTGAGTCGTGGGAGCTGTGGGTCTTCTGAGACTGAAGACTGCCAGCGGCGGAGCTGGGGCCAAGGCTGCCGGTGAGAGCTGGTGTTCCTCTCTGTCCTGCAGTCCATGTTGTGCTCACACCCAAACGCCTTCCAGGAGATGAGGGATGCAGTCACAGCATGTCCCATCGTTCCTCTGGCCCTGGCAAAGCCCCTGTGGGAACTCTTGTACCTTATATGGCTTATAAAAGAATAGTTACATTTTGGAACAGGGGGGATTTCTGTATGATGCACATGCAGGTCTCCTTTCTTGCCATTTTTCTCATGCATGGATGCCCTGGGGGGGTCTCAGCCAGGTCAGTGAACACACTTCCCCTGCCAGCAGTAAGAGTGCTCGAGATATGAAGGGATGCTGTCATCAGGCACATCATGGTCCCCAAATTATTTACACAGTTCCTAGTGAACTACTATATTGTCTTCCAGTTACTCAGCCATTGCCACTCAATTTGAGCACAAAGTGCTGTTTCACCCTGAATTGTCCCAGCTCTGCCTCCTGGGCTCTCCAGCCTGTGCCCTTCCTGATCAACTTTGGGGTGAAGATCACAATCGCAAGGGGCACTTTTGCACTTTTCACTTATTTACACTATATAATGACACCTTATTACACCCACTTTGCACTGATATGCAGGGGAATCTATTAAATCAAGCCAAAACCCCAATAAGATACCACAATATACTACCAAAGCTGCTTAGGCAGTCTCCTGGAGGTGTCGGTTGGATGTGCTCTTTCTGCCTTCTCCGGAGTGAATTTAACGCTTCCCTCCAAATATACACAGCCTAGATGGGGCAGAGAAGAGAAAAGTTCATTCCTGACAAATGCCTGTGATGGTAAGGAAATGTAAAACAGTCCCAGGTGGTACCACGGCTTTGCCGAGCCTCCTCTGTTCCCCTCCACAAATTTTGCCACTTTGGTGCTCAGAGCCAGCCAGAAGCAGATCAAAGGGGCACCCTCGCAGGCTGGCTTGGCTGGCTGCCGGCCACCGTAACTAAGCACCTTCCCCTTCAAACCACAAATGGCAAGGGTGCGACAGACTTTTCCTATCCTTCTTTTATTTCCCTTTTTCTTCTGGTTCAGTGCGGATGACAAATAATGTTTTAAGCTCATCGAGGAAATGACCTCAGATTTTAAGTTCTTTCCTGGGGCAGCTTTGAATATTTAAATATATGTGTGTGCTTTTCTGCGTCTTTCTTCTCTCCTACATATCCGATAAACAGCTTCCCCTCTAGAAACGAATAGAGGATGATATCATAGCTCAGTGAAATGCACTTGTTGCTTCAGCCCTCCTTGTGTTTCTAAGGGCTCACTCAAATTTCACTGAAGTTGGCTGTATTTCAAAGCCTCCGATGATGGATCACTGGGCCAGATTTCTCCTCTTGCTTTTACCATTCCAGAGGTATATAAGGCAGCAAAATTAATAATGCTGTGATTTTACTAGGGAATGTTATACATTACCAACCATGCACTCTTGAATGTAGGTATTTACCATGACCGCCTTGCTGGCTCATTTAAGCACTTCCCTCTCTGTAAAGTCTGGGTCCTTACAGCAGCTCTGTCAGGTGGAGATAGATTCATTTCTATTTTATGGAAGGAGGGAAAAAAGCAGAATTTGTCACAGGGATAGGAATCACCTCACCTACCCATAGCTACCCATATTAACTAGCTTCTGGTTTAGTCCATGAAGAGACCCTGGCACTTCCATGGTGCAGATCGTAGATGTCCACAACGCGCTCTGGAGAATTCTTCCTCTCTTCACTGAGTACAGATGTAGTTGGGGTATAGTGAGATGAAATCTGCCCTAGCTGCTTTAGCTGAGGGCCCACATCAAATATTTATGGGATAAAAAGGAATTACATCTTCCTCTCCCACACCTCTGAGCTTCATGGTCACTTCTTCAGAGTCCCAGCACTTGCCTGTGAGCTCGGCCCTACCCAAAACTCAGTAAAGACCAGATCTCTGGGCCATCTATAGAGAAGCATTTGCAGAACAGAGATTGAGGTGTTATGCATCGTGGGAATAATGGTGCTCAAGATTTCACTGGAGAAAAAAACAGCTATCCAAGAAAAGATAATTTCAAGCTGAACATATTTTAGGGATGATTATTATTAGGGCTACTGCTATACTAAGATAAGTCTCTTCTGTTGCATAAAGTAGGGAATATTTTGCAGCTTTGCAGTCTTTCATTAGCAATAGCTGCCCCAGGCCAGCAAGCCAGTGTTTTATGAAAAGACACGTGGCACTTTTTAAAGACTAGTCATCACAATCCACTTGATTTCTTCTGATCCTATCCAAAGTCCTTCTATAAAACTGAAGATTTTGAAAACCTCATTTCAGAAAGCCTGACACTTATAGTTTTTCTATTTTGGGGGAGAGGGAGGAAGACTTACAGTCCATTATATCTTCCCTACCATGATCTGCAACTCCATCATGCAATCACCAAAGTAAAAAGAGGGAGACCCATGGTGCTTAGTGTGTTTTGCCTCAGTGCTATTGATTCAATATCTGCATCTTGGTAAATGAACTTCATTTCTGTAAAGTCTCTGAGCACCTCACACAAAAAAAGTAGTATAACCCTGTTTAAGAGTAATTCTGAAGAAGACGGAACCACAGGAGCGCTAAGGAGGGTTAGATATCAGGTTTGCATCCAAACCTCAGTCAGTGGAAAAAGGATGACATCTCCATGATTACACTTCTCCAGCCGTTTTATTAATCCCTTTGCCACATGGATGTAAAGCGCTACTTCCTCCTTCCTCCGGAGAATTCAATCATCTGGTTTGTGCACCAACAGTGATAAAAAATATACCATTCAAGTTAGGCTCAGGATGAAGATATTTAAAGACAGGCAGACAAGCTGAGGCAAAGACAGTTGGTTATGGGAGACTGCTAAAGGCCCACAGATGAGACAGGCTCATTGCCTTGAGACGTGGTGTTATGTGCTGGAATAATGTTTCAGCGTTTGTTTGTTGGAGCTGATTTTTTGAACTGCTCAAACGCATTTTTTATATGTACAGGCACCATTGTGCTCCATCCCACTGGTGCACACACTGCACCCATGAGGCAATGTTTTGAGGCTCCTGGGACTTAGGAACTCATTTCTTATCCAAACCATAACTGAAGAAACTTCACTGCCAAATCACTGCAGCTGACTCCATTTGACAGTTTAGATCAGGATGAGCATCTGTCCAGGGTGGTGGGAATGGAAAATGGGGAGACTGATAAACTAAGAAGAGTTATGCTTAAAATGACACTGTGCTATGCAAAGTCTCACTGAGCACAAATATTAGGGAATAATAGGGAATAGGGAAAAGGAAATAATAGGGAATAGGGAAAAGGAAATAATATAACTGAAAACTCAAATAATGTGAAGAGTTTCCAACTTGCAGCTGGAGATGCTGGTTATTTCTGCACCATTTGAGCATGTCGAGAACAGGAGATGTCCTACATCTGAAGGCACACACCTGAGAATTTCTTTTAGCACAATTTAACGAACTGCTCATGTCATCAAGGAAGAAATAAACCAAGCAGAAAGGCTAGCAAATGAACTCACAGCCCAGGACAAAGCAGCAAAGTCATAACTGAAAAAAAAGAGCAGTAGACATAAAAGTAAGGATGATGTGATTTTTGACACACCTGGATGTCACTTCTGCCCCCTACCCACCACCAATGTTCCATGTCAGCAGAAATATGTTGGACCCCTCAAGAGCAATAGCAAAGACTTCGGAACAGATCCAGCGTGCAGTGAGAGCTTTCAATAACCGTGGTGATCATGAGCTCAGGCCCGGTGTGATAGAGTATTGGTTTGCTCATTTGGGTTTTGTTTCTCAGGTAAAACTTTTCACCTCCTCATTCGGTGAGAACAAGTCATTAGACATTTTTAGGATCTTGACTTGCTTGCATGAGTTGACAGCCCAAGAGTATTTGCCAAAAGTTGGGAAAACGCCAAGTTTTCATTAAACCTCTTGTAAACCCCAAACTGCCGTCCTGCGAGGCTACATCTGGCAAGGAAGCCATCTGCGATTCGTATAGTCTTGCTCCAACAAAACGACAACAGTGTGAAAAACTCTTTTCTCTGGTCGGCAGTGAACTGTAAAAGTAACATTAGTAATAGCTTCTGCAGGCTCAGTAATGACATAATTGACATTGGCTGAAAGCACAAGCCCCAACCGTGAGGTCTTGCCAAGGCTCTGGATTGATTCATATCATCCTTCAAAAATACAGGTCATAGTCAATAGCCCTCTTGGACGCTGCTTCTCACGTCGGTGTTGAGACTGCTCTCCTTCTGAGCAGTGTCTGCAGTGAAATCTCACAGAGTATGAGCCTCCTGACCCCAGCCCTAGCAAAAAAAAAAAAAAAAAAAGGGCTGTTCTGCTTGACTGAAGCCATTTGCTTGATCCATAAACAAGGTCTGTATTTCCAATTGTTTAAAAACCTGCAGTTTCACAGAGAAGTGCACATTGCACCTAGTAATCTCTTATATCTATAGCAACATGACCCGGTGCATTTTATTTAATGCAGAGCCCTAGCAAGGAGACTGGGCTCTAAGCCATCTGCACATATGTTTCTTGGATGCCTGATATTTTCATTTTGCTTCAGATGAGCTGCACTGTTAGGGGGCTCCCATTTATAGCATCCGGGATTTTTTCCAGTATATGTTGTGCTCACCCTGTCTGCAAACCTCTCTTTCCCCCTCAACCCCCTTCACCCCCATGACTCAAAAAATACAAACCCCAGCAGATGTCCATAAAAAAAAAAAAAAAAAAGAAAAAAAAAAAAGAGTGAGACAAAAAGCACTGATTTGCTCAAATCTCTTGCTAAAGAAACCGTTCCCCAGCTCCCTTTGTGTTTAAAAGCTTGAGGCCCCTGTTTTAGAGAAATCCTAGAAATACGATTTAAAGACCTCGGTGGGACCGTGCAGCGCTGAGAGACCGCATGCTTACTGACGGGGAATGTTTAGAAAAACAACACCTAATGCCACCAAGGTTTCCATTCGCACCTCTCCTGTTCTACACGTTTCATGGAGAGCCTGGCTTGCAATGCAGGAGCTTTTCCTGCATTATTTAGACAAGTAAGTGACAAAAACCCACTAGACCATAGCCTGAACTCTTTACTAAATCTTTAGACCTTCCTGCTTCAGGCAACAAGCAAGGGGGTTTAACCAGCTGAGGGAAGACCAAAAGAAGATGAAAAAGAAAAGAGATAGCAAAGGACTATCGGGTAGCACAAACCCGAGTGCCTGATTTTGACCCTCCCCTGTGGCGTGAGTGAATCCACATTTGTGAAGATCAGAGGTGGCTCTTTGCTGACTGACAGGCTCCAGGATGCAGGACGGGGACAAAAGACCACTGATAAATGTGATTTTTGTTTTAAAAGATGTCAGGGCCAAGTGGCCAAATCCAGAGCTGGTGTCAAGGGGTGCACCTCTCAAATTCCCTCCTGCTCAGAGTGCCTGGGAGTTTGATGTGGGAAAAGAGGAAAAAATCAAAGCCCGCACCAGAGCTGAGATGTGATGGGCCAGCTCTTGTTCTCGTTGGTGATATTAACGAGACAGGTCTCACTATGCTGCTCGACGTCCTCTCAGGGTCACCTCTGCTCCCACTCTGCAGCCACCTCTCTGAAGCCAAGGGCTTTGTCCCTCTGCTTGCGAGACTCCCGGGGCCAGATTAGCAAAGGGATTTCTCTGAGCTCCATTTCTGCTGCAGTTCCCTCCTCCTGCCAGCCCCGATGCCAGAGGCAGAGCCCACACAGACTGCCAGACTGACTGCGTTCCCAAAGCCAGCGCTTGAAACCAAGGTCGGGATGCTGGGAACTGACTCTGAATATGCCCTTCTATGGCTATAGTGTCCATTGGCTCTTGCCTTTGGCGTGGTTTGAAGCTCCCACGGGCCGTAATCTGTGGTCTCTTTTTTGTTTCACACTGACTCTTCAACATGAGCCTTTGGGGTATGTTCATGGCCAGCTTGTTGGGTGGGAGACAGGGAGTTCATAAGCTTGCCGGGGCTTGTCTGCCAGAGCTCCCCGCTGGCAACGCAACGCTGCTCCACAAAGGGAAGGTCATGGTCCCTTTTCAACACGAATGCTGCTGGAGGGTTACGCAAGCCCCTCACGAGGCAGGGATGGGTCCCCAACATGGTTTTGTAACATGGATATGCTGGGACAATAGAGCTGAACTGACGCTTTCCAAAAATAAAGCCATCCTCTCCCTAGCATGGCCCGAAGGATGCAAGACTTGAAAGGCTCCAGTGCCTCCTGTGCAGCTGCTGGCTCCGTTGAACAACATGTCTCTGCTGCTGAGGAGGGACCAAAGCCACCAGGAAGGCCAGACACCCTCCATGTCATAGGGACAGCCCAAGGACACCATTTCTTGGTGTGCCCAGGAAAGCCTGGTGCTTTGGGACACCACTGCCCAGATTTCCTCGGGCAACAGGGACTTGGGGCCAGCAGCCCCAGACCTGCCTTCCCTTCGGAGTCCTTTCTGCACTGAGGATTTCTGCTCAACGATACCCTGTAAACCACTCCCCAGGGAGCCCCCGGGCCCCACCAGACCGCCGTTCTCACAGGCTGGCTGAATATTAATTCATTAGCCCTGCTAAAGCGGGGTCGGAGCTGATTGCAAAAGGGAAAAACGCGTAATGCAGGCAGGGAAACAGGCAACACGAGCAGAAATCTGGTCAAGGGTGGTCACTTCCTCCATTTGTATGAGGATTCAGGAAGTCCATTACAAAGTACTCCATCACTGTCACTTAATTCCAGCCAGATTACAAAAGATTAATAGCTCGTCTCCTTCTACCCCCTGCCACAGAGTTGCAGAGGGTGGTGTTATCAGCCCCTTGGTGTGTGCCAGGTAGAGTTTCCCAGGACTTTGAGTAGCTTTCTTTTACTCTAACACCTTAATAATCTGAGCCAAATCATCACGAGAGCCATTAGTGTCCTTCTAGGCATGTCGATGGAGGAAACATGCGGTGGAAACAGCAGACAGCAAGCGTCATGCCTTTGGGAGGCAGGAATGAGACTGTGATGCCTACAAGTGACCTGGCTACGCTGTGTGGAGCAGCGAGCCTCTTTTTATTAGGTTGATCCTCAAGCTGGTGTTAATGTCACTGCACACCAGAGGCCATTAATAACTTTGGGATACAGCACCAGCTTGATAAGCAAGGCCATTACATACTGCATTCACGTCTGTCTTTGGCCCCAGCCTTGTGGTCCTGAGGAATTCAACCTGATCTCCAGATGATTTACAGCCTCTTCTTTTGCTTTTTCCCAATCTTTTGCCAGGTAACCTGACTTTGATGTGAATTATCTTTGAGTAGGGAAGCCATATGAGCAACCACAAGCAAAAGTGGGCATTTGCCAGAGTCTTCACACTTCCACTACCTACTTACACACCTTGGACCCAAGCATCCAGTAGCCTGGTTTTATTAGCCAGGCATCTTGTTACCATTCAAAAGACATCCATACTTTCAGATGTTTCTCCACATTCCCCCAGGACCATCATGGACTGCACATGGCTGCCCACCATGTAAAATCTGGAGGGGTCTGGGTGGGATGTTGGTTCATGGAGGGGAAGTACGGAAGACCCAAGTGGCTCAGCCACATCTGCTCCGTGTCTGGGGCAGTTGTAACTGCAGAGGAGGGTGGAGACTTCCTACCATAAGTTCATCCCTCAAAATGGGATATTGGGAAGAGAAAGACTGTGAATGGATTCAAATCTGGTGAATAGTTTCTATGAAAAGAGGGAATGCTGGCCCTTGAAAATATCCATGCTTTTCTCTCAGTGTTTCTTAAATGTAAAGATTGGCCATGGAAATGCTGCAGTGTTTCATTTTGTTGTTTTCTGAATGTTCACATGCTTCAGATCTGCTTTTCATAGTGCTTCGGTTTCAAAAATTAACTTTAACTAAAGGAAAAAGTTATCCAAAAAGACCATATAGCCCTCAAATGAAGTAAAAGAATTTATCTCACATTAAGCCAAAAGTTTCAGATTGATCCACTAATGAAAGTATCTAGCGTTGCTTCTTCCATTTCAGTGCTAAAACAAGTAAGGTATGATCACTGGTCTAGACACAAACTAGTATTCCCTCCCTAGTGATCAGTGGACTGTAAGAACTCGAGGAGAAGAAATAAGCCAAGAAGACATGTTATTAGTATAATAATTAATTCTGCTGCTGTAGTAACTACTGGTCCTTGGGTGTATGGGCAAATCTTGGTGGTGAAGGTGGTGGTACCTCCCTGGCCTGGGGTCCAGTGGCATGGACCTATTTCTATCTTTTTTTCAGGGCTGGTCTGAGTGGGGATGCCAAAATGCCTGGTGGCCCCTTCTGCTCAGTCTGGTTGGCTCCCGCACAGGGCGGCGAGCAGACAGATAATGAAAAAAAGGGTCAAATAGCTGGGAGAACAAAATGTCAGACCAAAGATCTTGGACACAAATGTGCAGGTTGTTCTGATCAACCCCCTTTGAGAAATGGTCTGCTGAAAGACTTGGGCGCTTCTGTACCATATAGTTCACACATAATAATTTATGTACGTTGTCCAGCATTTTTCATTGTCATAATCGTATAAAGGGTCTTAGTTCACTGGTGAATCTGGATTTTGTGGTCACAGCAAATGCAAGGATAAGCCCCATGCTCTAACAGAAGAAAAGCATGGTCCTAGAGCCATTTTTCCCATATGCTTCTTCAGGGCTGGCCCTTAGTTTACCGCTGGCCAAAAAAACCCCACAAAGACTTTTTTCTTTCTTCTTCCAAAGTTTCTTATTCCACTAAGGACGTATTATTATTTTAAACTTAATGGGAATTTAATCAGAAAGGAGTGACGCAGCGACTAGTCACCAGCTGAGCTCTGCAGAGCTCTGACGGATGGGGGCCAAGCCCCAGTCCAGCCTGCCAGAGCTCTCTTTTTGGTTTGGAAATCATTACTGCTGCCTCCCGCGGATGGCTCCGTGGCCGTGGCAGCTGATTACAGTAACGGGGGAATTAAAACCCTTCACCTGCTGTGGCTCTCACTCAGCTTCCCTCCCTGCCAAGTGCTATCTTTGCTGGTAACAGCCTGCAAAAGCCCAAAGCATCTTAAAACTGTGGCAGATGTTTTACTTTAATAGGGGAGAAGGAGAGGGGGAGGAAAGGGAATCAGTGACAGGCCGTGAAGAAGAAAGGTGGGAGGAAAAACAGCGAAATGGGACTGTCTCATCTGCTTTTATCCCTCCATTAGCTGACACAGTAAATAAGGGTGGTGCAGACTGGTTTATCTAGGAGGGATGCTATGCTGCCAAGTAGAGAACAAGCTGAAGGTGTCTACCACATACTTTTCACAGAGTTAGAGTGCTTCCAAAAAAAAAAAAAATCCAGAAAAGCCAGGAAGGTCCCAAAATTTGACCCCGAACTAAACTCAGACCCATTTGGTGCCTCATTAATATCGGCCTAATTTTCTATCCTGTTCTCATGCCTCTGAGTTCAGTCTGAGATTTTTGTTTTAAACGTCTCTGAAATTTGCAGTTGTTCAGGTCAAGGGTTTTGCTTTGGCACTTGCTTAACTATTCCTGGCTGTTCCTCTGCCATGGGAGGTCTAAAAGTATTTCCAGGTTTATCAGCAACATTTCTTCTGAAAGTTGCTCCTCTAACCCTGCATTTTTGTGTGCGTTGCTGATAACCCGTGTCCGAAATAATGGTGTGACTGTGTGCTTGGCCGGGGTCCACCTGGATGTAAAAAAAGTACATGCCAGAGTGGTCCATTTTTGCCAACTGTATTCCCACCGAGGAGGTTTCTGAGCTAATGAAGACATTCAGAAATAAAGAAGCAAATCCTCAGTGAAATCCCAGGGAGCTTCAGACCCAGAGTCCTGCAGCAGCGATTATTTTGTCGAGCATTTCTCTTCTCCCCTTATGTTCTGCACTTCTCAGGTGTCTCTTTTAAGCAAACAACAAACTCCTCTTCTTCTCCCCCATTCCCATCAACACCTCTGAAGATGTCTTCTGTTTTCTTCTCCAGCTTTGACACTCCCAAGCCAACAGCAACATCAAAGAAATCTGCAGAACTTCCCAGGTTAGCAGCAATGGAAAGGAAAGGTGGGATGCCAAGGTTGCCATGGTGCGGTACAAAAGCAGGAAAGTTTTGTCAATCTAGTTAGAAGAAACTGTAGACACATACAGCTAGTACAGGCACCAAAACCCACTCCCAACAGATCTCCAGCTCACAGGACTCTTTCAGAAGACATGCTGATTATGGCTTTTTTTAAACAGAAAACAGGGATGTAGCCTATTTGTTCTTGTGCAGAAGAAATCTGATGTGGAGAAAACCCACCTGCTTTCCATTTTTAGGGCATTTTTCCATTCTTGGGAAAGACTGTGGACAATTGTGTAACTATATAGAAGCTGTTTTATTTCCCCTCGATTAGAAAAAAATGATATGCAGGATTTGCAACTGTTCTGAAGACAAAATGTGTGACAAGAATGAATGACTCCTTTTCATTAATATGTATGTCTTTTAGCTAAGCTTTTAGTGGAAAAACTGCTCTAAAGCAGCCTAAATGTGTCTTGAAGTCTGATGCTCTGCTAACTTGGCAAATACCTGAGGATGAAGTATGGAGAAGAGCTAACCTATAAAGTATCCTGTATTTTAACAGCCTGTTTCTCCATTAAGCATTTTTAGACATCAATAGAACAAATTGTCCTGTATTGTATGTTACAGGTCTGTGCGCTGTGAAAACATTAAGGCTTTTGTCAGCTTGCTACTTTAACCCTTAAAGATATTACTGATGGCTGGTGCTCCAGCAAAGTCATTGTCCTCTGGCTTTTGTTGGAGAGCTGCTGTTGATTTTATGGCTGTGCAGCCACATCATCATTTGTTTTCACCCTCAAGAAGAACCAGATGCTGGTGGTGTTTTTATTACAGTTGCTGTCGTTATTTGCTTGTGAGCTCCTCTGTGGACCAGAATGCTCTCAGATGAAGAAATACGTAAACGTCAAGAAAATAGACACCAAAGGCTTTTATAATTTCAGCCTCAGCAGGGCAGGTCCTACAAGGCAGGGACACCCCTGCAAAATGTTGGCAAAAACCCCATCTGTAGACCGTTATACGCCTGTCCTTGGGCTCCTTCACATGAAAAAGTTAATTCTAACCTTAGCAGCTGAAGGTATAGGAGGGATGTATGGGGTAGGTGGGGTGAGCCTGTGTGTACTGTTAAGAGGAAGCAATGGGGTTTTAAGAGTTGTGCAAGGGCGAGTGCCAGATGGGCATTGCTGCAGCCCGCATCTCCCTCTGTTGACAAGGGTTGGTTGCTCTGGCCAGACTTTGAACCTTCTCATCAGGATTTTTGGCACCATCTTCACTTCTTCCTGCTTCGTTCTGGGGCCGGGTGACTCCCTGCGTGTCCCGCCTGACCTGGGAAGCACCGATAGCCCCACCAGCAGCTCCCACTCACACAATATTCACGTCGTCCTGGTTGCTTCCTGCACGTGTGACCTTGAGATAACCACCGTCCGCTCTCTCTATGGGTACGGCCTCTCAAGCAGGTTCCCACCAGGCAGGGACGGTACTAACTTCTTGAGCGGTGGGTTCTCTGTAGTAATTGTCCATGTCCTCACCTTAAACCACAATAAATGCAAGCTAACTTGCTCCAGTTTCATTGAGTCATGAGGACCCCCAGGTCCCATTGCTGTTACCCCAGGACCATCACTGGGGCAGGGCTGCCACACTGTAGAGCTCCTTGAGCTCAATCCTGCAACTAAGTTAGCCTCACAACATGCCTCTGAAATACCTATTTTTGAGTATGGCTTCATGGTGGCTCTGCTTGCAAAAAGAAACAAAATAAGAAACTGCTTCCTCTCCTTTCCCAGTGCCTAGGGCTTGCCTGTTCTTCACAACTGCATGTTGGGCTGTGGAGAAATTATCCTTATTGAAATTAGTTCTCTCTTTCTCCCCTTAAAAATATTGTTTATAGCCCAGGTCATCTCCAAGATCTGGCTCACAGCCTGGCTGTATAATTTGGGCAAGGAGGATGGTGGAGGCAACCCAGTTGTGGAGATGGAGAAGGTATTTAAGCTGATCTTGTATTACAACAAATTATTCACTTTAATGATTCAATCATTCACGACAACCCGCTGGGGAGAGCGCAGAACGCAAGAGCCCTTGGCTGGTCTCACTAACGACCAACCCAGTGGTCCTCAGGCTTCAGCTGTGGACCACCAGGGCCGTAAGACAGGGAGAGAAGGGCTGCGAAATGATTGCCAACTTTCCTCCCCATGCTGGAAAACCAAACACGAAATCCTCTCCACATATACGTTCTCAAGAGTGCAAGCAAAAAGAAACACCAAGTAGCTTTTTGGGAAAACAGTGCAAGGAGTGCATCTTAGCTGCATTTTTTACCTAGTCTTATAAAAAAAAGGGAAACGTGATGGCATGTGCATAAAGTAGACACTGAATCCTCCTCAAAAAGGCTCCATGAACCTTTAGTCGAAAAAAACTTTGAGGCAAACTGAATTACTCCAATATTTATGCCAAGCTTTTAATAAGTGAGGGGTAGCAGTTGCAAGACTAACCAGGAAATAACTGAGTAGCCGGTGCTTGACCAGCTTGTGGAAGGTGTTTGTGAGAAGCTGGTGACTGAGCCCCGTGATGTAGGTGGTCCCTTCCAGCCCTACGTGCCTGGGAATGGCCGTGGCTCTCTCCCAAGCGCCATCGGCACTAATGTGTTTACGTTCCTTGCCATGGTATGCGAAGCAGCTTTGCTGGAGCCAACAGGTTTTATACCTGGAAGTCCCATAAGCGACTCCCACACAAATCTGAGGAATTCAACCTAAGCACCGAGATGGTGATAGCGGCAGCGAGGTCTGCAAACACAGCCACCGTGTTGCTCGGTGGGGAGAAACCCCGTGCCACGGCACCCCAACAGCTTACATCCCCCTCTCCCCTACCCCTTTTTTTAGCGTTTTGCTCCCGAAGACATGGAAATCTCTCTGTCTGCTGGAGAGCATTTAGCAGAAGAGTAAACAGGTCCTCCTCTCTCTTTGTGTTCAAACATGGGAGTTCACATCCTCTGCCTCTTCCTCTCCGCTGCTGACCCCCTGGAAGAGCAGAAGCACACCCCAGGGACAGGACGGCACAACAAACAACGCCGAGGGGCGGCAGGGCGAGAACAAAGAGCCCTTGAGCCCTGTGAAAAGTTCGTCCTGGAAAAGGGAGTCAATCCCAAGGCAGAAGTGGTATGGGGATTAAAAAAGCACCAGGAAAGCAGAACAAAAGAGAAGATAACGAGGCTTCAGTGGTCTTCTCGTGCATGTCTTAGGCTTCATGCGTACGTGGGTTTCCATATATATATTTCCAGAAGGGAAATATGAGCCTTGTTTATAAAAATTACAGGCTTGCTTCCGAGTTTAACCTCTACCCTTTAAACAGCAGCCTAAGCCTAGGAATTGCTTTGTGCAGGGCAAACTGTTCCTCTGGCCCAATTTGGGTTTGAAAGGAGTGAGCAATTCCAGATTTTCTCACTTATCTGCTATCTGCTTTTGTCTCCCAGGATCCCAGTGAAAGGCAAGAGCTTTGCAAAGAGCTTCAGGACTTGCTGTGATTGCTCATTCCTATCCTGGCATCCACGCACCGGCTCCTCTTCCTGAGCTCTTCACACTCCCAGTGCCAAAAGCCTTGTACGTACCTCTGGTACTTACCCTTGTAGCTACTTCTTGTAGTTTCCCTTGTAACTACCTCTTATACTTACCCTTGTAACAACCTCCTGTAGTCATTTTTTGTAATTACATTTGCTTGCCCTTGTACCTGCAGCTCTTGCTGGCTGTAGACACAGCTCCCAAGAACTATGTGATGCCCATAATAAATATATATATGTCTAAATGCCTAAACCATGCAGTGTAAATCAGTGGGTTAGGTATTTATCTAATATATATGTTAGATACCTATGTGTATATATATAGGGATTTTAATGGTGCTGTCCCGCCTTAAGCCTGGGATAGGCTTTAATATATACATATATATAATACTAGACAAACTCCTAACCATTCCACTCATTTCCACCGCATGGTTTAGGCACGTAGACATACATAGTGGTAGACAGGAATTCAACCCCAAAAGAACTGCCTTTGCAATACTGTTGAATTTCACAGGAAAGGCATAAATCGGAAGAGATGGGCAGGGGGCTAACGTAAGGTGCTGCCCATGGGGATGTCCTTGTGCTGTCACGGGCAAACACAAGTGCTCTGGTCAGAAAAGAAGGTGAAGGACCGTAATTACGTGTGGGCTGTTGGCCTCTTGTCCCGGGGAAAAACAATGCCAAGTTGGGTAATTTTTTAATAGCTGAGATGGTAAGCACATCAAGGTATGAGGATTCAAATTTCTCATTTGCATTTAATCTTTGGATATCACGGGGCAATATGAATTAACACTGTATTATGCCTGGGATGGGAGCCCTCACCCAGGAGCTCTGCTTTGGTACCCACCCACAAGAGTCCACCTCAGGCTTAAGGAGGGATAACACCATTAATATCCATTAAAACTCTTAACTGAAAGAAATTGAGTGTTGTAGTACTGATCATTGCCCTTCTCTCAGGCAAAACTCCTGCTGGGAGCACCCAAAGGTTTGCCCAATCTTGTATTGCTCCACCAGAGCGCCCAGTAACAGAAGAATCAAACCAGACAGTTGCATAAATGTGAATTTTCTAGCCCTGAATCTGTTGTTTCGGTTCACACGATTCATTGAATGATTCCATTGGAGCCTGTAAATAACTCCCCACCCCGTCCTCACCCCCCCCCCATTATTACCCTAATAATTCTCCTGAGATTGAAAATGTGTTTATTTTGACTCAGAGATTGTAAAACCACAGGAATAAAACAAGTTTAGGCTGCCAGTGCTTTATTTAATTTCTTGTTCTTTTGCTGAAGCTCTGAGAATAACTTCTGTTTCCTGCCGAAGAAGGAAACAGTGTTTTCCTTGACTTATGTAAATATGACTTCCCCGCTCATACATTTTCCCACTGCTGGAAATAGGCCGGAATCTTCCCAGTGCCTGAAGTTTGCAGCCCGAGTATAAGACTTTACCCTCCACCCAGTTCACCTTGGGCTGGCTTAGAGGGGTTGGAGTTTCCCAGGATGGATGTTAAGCCCTTATGGGCGTGCAGAGGCTGGGCAGAGCAAGAGGAGATGCCCACCGGCTCTCGGCAAGGACCTGCCTCCCAACCAGAGGGCTCTGACTTCATTTTGACCTCAAGGCAACGCTCCTTCGTGTTCATTTTTTTTTTCTATGATTTAAGTCATTTGGCCGTAACATATAATCAAGACTTCCCTTACCGAGTGGAGCTGCAGCAAGAAGAGAGGGAGTAAAATATAGGCTAGCCATGTAATGGGAGCGTGTGAATGTGGGATGGGAAACGCAAAGGGAAGGATGGGGAGGCAGAGATGCAGTATAAAACCAGCACTGACATCGGGAGCTATTTCTCTGGCATGTATATAATCATACAATAATATCCAGTTGGGAGAACGTGGTAGAGCGTTTCAAACAAAGGAAACGGCTGGTGACTGGAGCTCCTCTGCATATTTATTACATCAACATAATGATATAGAGAAATAAAAGATTGGCAGGGGCTGGCGTTACAAGCGGGTGAGTGTCGCTGCTACTGTGTGTAGTACTACTGGGAACGTGCCTGGCTCAGGCTTGGTGTGGAGGCCAGACTTTGGAGAGGATGTTAGTCAATTATTGAGGGTTTAGGAAAGCACGCCTGAAAAATGATGTTTGAAAACCTGGCTGCACAGGGAGCATCTCAGAAGTTCAACCCGTTGAGCTCCCCAAGGAGGAGGGCAAGAGCTGGATGGTCCCCACAGCAGGGAAAGGGTTGCTGATGGCAAATCAGTCTTTCACTGAGCCGGCAGAAATGATGCCAGGGCTGGAAGCTCAACCCAGATAAGATCAGGGTGAATGGGAGGCGGAAATGTTAAACCATTTCTAGTCGTGACCCTTTCTAATGGGCGACTGTAAAGACCGCTCAGGGAGGCAAGATGCTTCTTGGGGCATTGAGGTTGGAGCTTTTTCTCAAAGACACACTCTAAAGCAATCAGGGAATTAGAGGCTTGATGCAAAGATTATAAAATTTAATTATCTAGCCTCTGTTATGCAAGAGACCAGGAAAGATAACATTCCTGCCAGGCCTTTAATCAATGATGTGCAATGATGATTTGCAAAAGCACTGAGTGATTTGGGGCTCCCTCAGTTTTCAGGGGTCCCGCTGCAAGAAGCCTGACTTTCCCAGGAGAGGTACCAGCTGCTTCTGGGAAATCCGGCATCTTCCAAGGTTTCTTCCCCTATCTACCCAGAAATTAGGCCACTGAGAATTGCTGTTCACTTCTGAAAATGGTGTTGCCATCATTGCACCAACAAATGAATGCCAGATCTAGAAAACTTAAACCCCTAGGAACCCCTAAACCCCCACCTCTTCCATAAATACAACTACTTTCCTATAGCTTGGCTCTTTCACACAAAGGTTTCCCAGAGTGCTGTCTCCATAAATTAATCTTTTCACCTGCAGAAAACATCTATCTGCTTCCCTACCAGGGCCGTTTCTCTTCTCACTGCACTCCCAGCTATCTTGCAATTATTTATCTATTTATCTTTTTTTCTTTTCTTTCTATTACTGCTGAGGTGATGGCAATTCCCTGTAACAATATAATCCTAGGTAATTTATCATGATAAGTCCGTTCTGCTAATGCAATGGAGTCCCTGTTAGCTAGAAAAAAAATTTACAGGCAGGAAAAAAATCAGTGTATGCCATATAGATCTTGCACACTGCTGCGGCTAAGGAGCTGACGGGGAAAAGCTCGCCTGCTGCTGATAATCAGTGCAATGTATCGCTGCTGTGGTCTAGTCATAACCCTTGAAATGAGGTTTTAATTCCTGAAGCCTTGCACAAACAAAAGAGTTGCAGAGAGAGAGACACTGGGGTGGGGGGAGAGGAGCAGTGACCTTTGCAAGTGAACTTGCAAGGAAACAACAACGTGCCTCAGCCTTAGCCTGATTTTTTAAATTTTTTTTTTCTCAGAACGGAGTTGGCTGTTGGAAACCCAGAAGCGCTGGCTGTCAGACACCGGCCAGATCCAGCATGCTTTGTTATTCCAATGTTTAATCGCAGATGAGGCCAAGTCACACTCAGATTTTAGACATGGCAATTGGGTCTGGGTCCTCATTGCCCCGGACTGTATTTCTGGCTGGTCAGCAGCAAGAGAAACTCTGACCACCTCGTACCCTAGAAAATGTAAGGTGATGAGCAGGTTTTATTGCTGGAGTAAACCTCACCCATACTCTGGGCCTGGTGTGCTTGTGCAGTGCATTGATTTCTTTACAGGATCTCCTTTGTCCAGAAGACTACAGATTAAAACATCCAGAAGGAATAACAATGAGGAATGAGGCCCATTATCCCATATGTATATTGCCCAATATTATGTATATTATATACCGTATATCATGCGTGCGGTAGTGTGATGACCACTTTTTTTTTTGATGGTGATGATCCATGAAAAGTAATTTAAAGACCCCAACGATTCCCCAACTTCTCTGCATCTCCTCCAGCTTCTTCCTCTGTTTTCTCTTGCTCAGGAAAAAGTGCAATACTGTGACAGGCCGAGGCTCCAATCTGGGGGTTGTTTTCCCGTCATTTTGCTTTTGCCATCTTCTAAAAAGCCATTTATTTCCCCCTTGCTCCCTTTTGTCTAGGCTGCTTGTCACGAGCGCTGTTGCCCAACGTCCCCTCACGTCCCCAGCAGAAACTGCCGTTTGCTGCTATCGTTATTGTGTGAGATCCTGCACTTCTGAAGCAAACAAAAAACACCCAAGTTGCCGTCTCTGGCTCCGAGCTTTTCCCCGTCAGCTCCCTGACTCCACAGAGAGCACTCCCATTTCAGCCCTCGCTGGAGCTCCTCAGGGTAAGATTGCAAGCGCCAGGGAAAGACACATGTTTCCCATTACACGCTTAAGTCTTCGCAGAGCCCTGGTGACAAGAGATCTTACAAAATAGCACTTGGTGGAAAGGGGCCGCAGGTGGGGGAGGGACCCGCTCGTTAGAGGGGCAGATTCACAGGAGGGAACCCTGGTATTAATAAAATAGGAGGGATGGAGAGAGGATAATAGAAAAACTTGCAGCGGTTAATTTTAGCAGAAACAAACAAAAATAATTAACTTTATAAAATGCTCTTCCAAGCTGGCCAGGTCTGGGGATATGTTGTTCATGGTATTTATTCAAATGCATGCTATATCATACGAAGCTGCTGCAAGAAAAAAAGAAAAAAAAAAAACCCCACCCAACACCTCTGTTTATATAAATTACTTGATTTAACCCAATAGTCATTCTCAGTGCTACTCTCACATGCTGCTGTCCTGTTCCCTCGTCCCGCTTGGAAGCAGTCCCTTGTTTCCAGGGTTGTGTTACAATCCCATTTGTTTCTCACTATAAAACCAGCTCATTACGTGGCTCTTCCCATCCCTGCTGTTACAATACAGTATGCAATTTTGCATTTGCTTATGACACACCATGATCCGAGCAATATAAATATCATGGCTGATCTGGTGTTAATAATCTCGGTCCCGTCTGATGGGAGGGCAATTGAAACTACACTATAGCTCTGCAGGTTATTCATAGCATCAGCTCACTAATTTTTACTGGAATACATTCGCATTTGAATGACATGTTTATTGGAACTTCTTTTGCAGTCAAAGAGAGTTATTGTGGGCATGGGCTAAATGCATTCAGCCATTATATTCTTCAAGCCGCAGTTAAATGCCAGACTAGGGTTGAGCTGGGTTTGAACAGCCTATCTATAAAATCTCCTTCATGTGTTACCAAAACAGACTGGCTAAAGAGTCTACAGGCTACCAGCTTAATATATTAGCCTAATACGTTAGCTTTTAGCCTAATATTAAAATAACAATAATTGTCAGAGGTACAAATGTTGCGGCCAAGCAGAGAGCGCTTGGAAAACGCAGCCCTCGAAGGGAGTGGGTCATCAGCCAAGAGAAATAAATTACCTTTAGCTCCCAGCACGCCAGCTGTATCTAAATCAGCTGAAACGTGCGACGTCCGCAGACTGGTTTTATCTCCTTGGAAGCAGAGGAAGGTTTGCGGTGCCACTCGACAGCAGGCGGCTATCGGGGGCTTCACTTCGCAGCATCCTCTGGGGATGGCAATCACCTGCCAGGTCAGAAACCCTTCGCCTCCCAGATCTGCCGGCCCTATCTGCCAAGGAAATCTGGCTCCTCTTCCATTTTCTGTCTCCATATCAGATTCTAAAGTACTTGGTGGTTGCTTTGCATGACAGTGTGCTCTCCTCCGGCTCAGGCGCTGGCTCCCTGGGCAGCTGCTGATGCTCCCATCCCAGCTCCTGAGCCACCCCAGAGGTCGGCCATGGAGGATATTCATTCGGAAAGTGAAGTCAATGCAAAGATCCTTTTCTTTGCTAGTTTTTAAAGCCTAGAAATGTGCTGTCATGGTATTTAGATGGGCTCCATTGGAAAAGAGACTTCTGACACTTGCCCACTGTGATGGTTTTATTAGGCACATTAGCACCTCCGTGCCAGATCCTCCTTCACCGAGGGTGAGCGGCCCCACTCGAGATGGGATTTAATTCCTCTCTCTGCCCTTGGGAGCTATGTAAAACAGAAAACAACACACATTTCAGGTTCGCTGGGGACACGAAACTTGGCGAGTCTTGCACAAAACTCAGTGGAGACACAAATCTGTCCTGGGAGCTGCCAGCAAGCACAGCCCTGGCCCCCAAATAATCGCTGTTATGCCTCTCAATAAAATGCTCTGTTGCTTCTGCAGGACACAAGGGGTTTTAGCCTCCAGTTCAGGTTTTCGTTTTGAGTTTGTGAGTCTGCAACCATTTGCCTTGCAGTAGGCCAGCTGTTTTGGCGGGGGGCGGGGGGAAAGAAAATCAAACCCGTGCAAAGCACAAAGCTCAACAGAGCCGATAATTTGGCTTTTGTTGTGAACCTGCCTCTCCTCAAATGCAAAATTGAATGAATAGAAACCAACCTAAAAAAATTAAAGTTGCAAAGTGCACCTTTGTATTTAAAAGAACCTGGGATACCAGTCTTTCTTTTGTCCCTAATTTGCAAACTCCTCATTTTTCAGGGAATACGCCTGTTCTAGTGAAGGAGGCCAGGACAATAATAGCAATAAAAGCTTTCATGGAGTTGATTCAGACAACTATTAAATGAAGTGTAGACTTGCAAAATTATGAGAAATAGCTTCTTTCCATCTTTGAGATCTCAGTTCTTTGCTGACACCAAAATGTGAATCAAAAACTGAAATAACTCTCACTGGGTTATTTTTGCTGAAACTTTGCACGACCACAGGCAAAAGCCCAAAGCATTGCTGAATGCAAAACACAAATGACTTTATGTATTATAAACCACTCCAGCTCAAGTATTGAAGAACTGCTCAGAAAGAATCAGGAGGAGGGTTTTTTTATTGGTTTGTTTGGTTTTTTTTTTTTCCAAGAAGGCAACATTTCTCATTAAAAAAAATTGCTATTTTTCCCAGACCTCAATTTTGGAATGAAACTGGAGTCTGATTAAAAATGATATAAAATGAAAATGTACAGTTGGATAATGCAGTATCAATGTCTGTCTTAAGAGTACAAGGCAGAGGATATTTTAACAGGTTTGTCTCTTTTGGTTTTACCCTCTTTTTTTTGCAACTCTCTTGTTAGACGGAGTGACAGCAGAAAGAGGCTGTGCAAGGCTTAAATATGGGCAGGAAATTTCCCACATGAGGATGGGCAGAAAAATTTGCTGAGGCATCAAAACGTAGCGCTGCTCGCTGGGAAGTGGATGTGTGAGCAACACCTTTCAAAGCTTTCAGATAGGAAGACAGCTCGTGTCTTGTCCCACAACTGGTCGTAATCCAGACATTGGGGGATATAAGCATTTTAAATTTTTTTTTTTTGAGAAATAGTTAAAGCAGAAGTCTGCTGGCATGCAAGCTGGCTAGCTGCTATGTATTTTGGTTGGATGAACCAGGCGTTTGTGAGCAGCCCAGATCAGCTGTACCATGCTGGTGAGACCATGACCAGAAGCTCATCAGGGATGGGGAGATTTGGCCATGAAGTCTGACACAGGTCTGGGGTTCCCACATGTCTGTCAAGGGCCTTTGTGGCTAAATACAGACATCTGCAGACCACAAAGTACCTTATGATGTCAAGAAACCTTTCTTGAGAGAGTTTTGTTGGAAAAAGCTGGTTCCTGTCAAATGTTTCTTTTTGAAGAAAACAAAGGAAAAATAAAGAACAAAGCAGAAGCAGTTCATCCAAAACTTCCCAGCCCTCTCCTCACCATTAGGTTTTGGGCAATCTCATGCTAATCCATTTGGGAGAGTAGGTCAGTAGCTATGGCTTCTCCTTTGAATAAGTCCCATGTGGCTTCTAATCCTGCCCCCCGCCCTTGACCCCTAGTTTGGGACAAACAAGGTGTTTACCTTCCCTGCACCTCATTTTCTCTGCTGTTAATAATGGGAAGTAATGATTGCTGCCTGCTTTGATGAAGTCTCCTGTGATCTACAAATGAAAAATGCAGTGTAAATGCAAGGAATGTAATTATTAGTATCACCAAAGCAGCTGACTGGTGACCTCGGAGCTGGTTTATAGATTCGTAATTGGTTTAGATCGAAGCGGCGATGAGGCAACGTGTTTAAACATGCCATTGCGTTCTCCGTATAACCAATCCAGTCTTGGAGGACAGTAAACATTGCAAGCGTGGTTAACCTGTGTTTCAGGACACTGTGATAACTTCACCTTTGATAATCTTCTGAGCCCCAGCTGCCCCAGTGATGCTGGGATTTGGAAATTCCCAGTCAGTACTCATTCTGTCATACAAGTCAGGTTAGTTTTCAGCCTATGTTTTGCTACAATGAATTGTGTGCAGACCTCAGGAATGAGAACCAAATACTATTTGACATTTACAGAGAGTATTTAATTTCAGAAAGAGCCTTTGTGTATAGCAGAATCACGCAGCAATGAAGAGCCCCTTCCAGCCTGCAAAACAGCTGCTATTTAATATTATATAATCACTTTATGCTGCCCTCAAAAATAGAGGGTGAGGATTCGAACGCTGCATCCTGTTAAAATTACAGGAGAAGCCCCTATAGACTGAAAGGCATTTTCCAAATGGGAGTTTAGCTGTAATTATGGGTCAAGCAACTCCTCTTAAGTAAAAAGTCCCCTTATTTAATGACATGACACAGCACGGCTGTAGGGGCTTTGCTTTTCGGCAGTTTTTTTCCTACCTCTTATTTATTAAACTAATCTGGCCAGAAGGAGAAAACAACACAACCATGGGGAGGGCTATAAATCTTCCTGCGTTTGAGCAGAACTCAAGCCCTAAGTAAAGAGAGGTTGGGAAGCCACTTCCTCCATCAACAGGTTATTCCATAATTATCCTCTCCCAGGCTCTCTCCACCTTCCCCTGCAGCCTGTAGCCAGAGTTAGAGCCAAGATCCCGGGCAGAGTGGACACACCACCAGACCCCCTGGTTCCCAGCCTTGTGCAATACAGTCTCTGTTATCGGTGTCCTCAAGATCTTCCCACAGCTGAGACAAAAGGTCTGGGCTTGTTTGCAGATGTCTGTAATTTGCAGGGTCCTCCCTTAGTTTGATTTGCTCTTAAATATAGGACTGGAAACTCCTGTGCAGAGTCGTCTCTCTTATTGCTTGATGTTTCCTGTGTACTGAGCACGCTGTCAAAACAAATATTCCCCTACCCTTGTTTACTGCATTCAAGTCTTTGGCATCTCATACATCAGGCCCAGCTTCCTCCCAGCTCCTCGTAATCACGATTGCCTGAACAGGAGCTATTAAAGGCTTTTAGCAGTCCTTTTCCTCCCAAGAAAATGAACCCCATCTCTAGGATGTGACATTCGGCTTCTTTTTGTCAAAACGGTGGTTAGAAATCCACTTAGCTGCTCGGTAATATCGGGATCATCTGTCATTAGCTTCCAGCCCGTCCCCCTGTAGCCAAACTGGCTCCTGGCTGGTTTCCTCCACGGATATTTAAAGACTATCGTAGTATTTATCTCTCCTTCCTTTGCTATTTGTGTGCTAGATCCTCGGGCTTGTGTTTCATCATTGTTTTCATCGCTTTTCCCATGTTTCAGCAATAGACAGTGCTTGCTCCCAAGGTTGTGGATAGAGGAGGAGACCCGTGGACGGGCTGTGCGCGGCAGGAGCGGGACTGTCGCATCCTGCGACTGCTCCCAAGGTCCCACGTAAGGTGGGGCTGGGGTTTCCCACGGGTCCAGCCCACAGACCCGGCCTGTGCACCAGCTGTTTCACACCAGAGCGCAACCTCGGTGATGGAAACTGTTGAGCTTAGGCTGAGTTTTTTTCTCCTTTAGGACCACAGGCTATTCTGGACTTGTGAGCTGCAAGGGGACAAACCTGATGATTTATCCACTAAGCCACATAGGCCCCTCAAACAGCTCCTTAATGTGAAACATGTGCTGCCGAGGCCCGGCAGTTAGTTCTCACTTTGGCTTAGCCCCTGTTTGCTCAAATGCTGAGCGCATTCGGACAACAGAGATTTTTCGGTAAGGAAAACAGCAGTCCTGGAAATCCTGTTGCTGTAAGAACACGCTTTCTCTGCTGGCACTTATTTTGACTATGGCCGGAGTTATTTACAGAAGGCGAAGGATATTTCGCTTGACTTTTTTATCTAATTATGATGGGCTTATGCAGATTAAGCATTATATGATTTACACTATTTATGGCAGCCACGATATGTTGATAGCAGAGCATGGGTGCAGCGTGCAAGGCTCATGCTCAGGACTTGGGGCCTTTATATAAAAGGTTATTTAGACCCCTTGCTCCCAGTTAGCACCAGCTCCCGTTAAAATCCGCAGGGGCAGAGCACCTAAATAACCTCACGGAGCAACACCGAGATTTGCAGAGACCTTTAGGTGCTTGGCAGGTGCCACACAGCAAACCGCATGGGAAACCAGAGCTGGGCGACTTGTGTTGCTGGAGTCATTTTAATCCCCATCGCTTCATTATCGTTGGCATAGTAACTCCCACTTTACCTCCCTGCATTGCTCTAGGGAGAGGAAATGGGTCGTTACAACCAATATCACCTTCCCCGCAGGTTTTAGCATAGGGATGGCTGTATCACTTCTCGTATCCGCTAAGCCCTTAGGAGCGATTAGCTGAGGGTGCCTGCACAGCTCAGGGGTGAAGGAGACAGGTAACCTCTGCTAAGTAACCCGGCAGCTATGCCAGGAGTTTTACTGAGCTCAGGAGCGAGGCTCCAGGCAATATCTCACAAGTTGGTAAGCAAATGCACTTGCACACACGCTGCCTCGGTGAACACGAGTTTCGCTCACCACATTTCTTCTACCCCAGCCGGTGGGCTGGCCAAGAGCAAGCCTTACCACTACGCTTACTTAAAAATAATGAATATTCTTTTGCTGCTTGTATCATGTCTTGAAGTACTAAATAAAAGAAAAATATGGTCCTTGAATGTTTTGAGATTGTGAGTGATGCTGGAGTCAAGGACGCTGCTTTTGTGCTTAGGGCCTGCAACTACGCGGGGCTGCGCTGTAGATGGGCAAATAGATTTGCACAAAAATGTTTAACATTTCCTATTGGGATTTGGTTAGAATTCCCCATTTCATGAAAAAAAAAAAAAAAAGGTAATATTTTGATTTTCTGTCTCAATTCAGAAGGAAAATACACAGTAAAATATTGGAATTTCTCAAGGGAAAGCCCTAACTCAAAGCTGCCTTAATAAAGTGAGGAATGGCTAGGAGAAACCCCAGACATTTTTGGTAACTAGAAATACCAGCAGATCAGCTTCCTCTGCATGAGTTTACCTACCTTGGTTGATAGTGTAGATAGGGGGAAATACTTTTGGGGCATCCCTTGAGGATACACTTCCCTCTGACTCCTGACACCCGCCCCGGGTTTCCTCGAGTGCCTAAACCCAACCATGAAAGGTCTTCCATGGGCAGAGAAGGGTGACTGCTTTAGAGCCAACCACATCTCCATGCCCCAACCTCACCCCACTCCTGTCCACCTTGGCACCTTACAACTAGTTTTGCCTCTCTGTGCTCTTAAGCTCATTTTCTGTTTAATAAACCCCTTGATCGCCTGGTTTTTATCTGCAAAAATGTATAAATTCCTCCATAATAAAAAACAAAGCACAGCAGCTGACGTTATGGACGTGAACCACCCCAAAAGGTCTCCCCTTCCCCATTGCAGCAGTGGGTGCAGGGGCAAGCGGAGCTCAGTCCATGCCATTTTTTTTTTTTTTCCCCTTCTGTACTTAAGCAAAAATAGCTGCTCATAAATATAACCAAATCGGGAAAAAACGTCCTGAGGCAAACTGGAAGCTCGTTACAGGTCCTGTGCTGGAAATGTTTGTGTTAGGTTTCCATTAAAGCACAATGTGTATTTTGGGAGGTTGGCTACAGGCAGCCTGTTCTCTGCCGAACCCTCTGGCTCCTCGCGGAGGTGCCAGCCTGTCGAAGGCTGTACCGCTATGTGCTAATATCTTCTCCCAGAGAGGTCTGACGAGTGGTTCATTAGCTTAAGCACTAATCCATGCTGCCTCGTACTTATTTGTATGGAGACCTGCTCTGCAAGAAAGCTACTTTCCATGCTCTTTCCTCTGAACAGTTAATCCACCTGCTCGGTGCCCAGCCTGGCCCACTTCCACAGGGAACTGCTCCCTTCGTTGCAAGATAAGACACGCATGGCTTAATGCCTCCAGTAAGCTTGCCTTCTTTATTCAAATCTTCCTGCAAGAGCTTAGAAAGGCAATTGCCTTCCTATTTTCAGTGCCAGTTCAGACAAGGAGCCAGCACACAGTTATTTGAATATTTTGTCCTTAATAAATCCGACTGAAGATGTAACCCTCTGCCTAGCACCCCTCCCCTTACCCCTCCAGCCTATTAGCATGCGGTGGGTGGAAAGTCTTCTGCAGCCTTTTGTTCAGCTCACGTTCGCTGGCGTCTGTGCAGTTATCTGCTATCAACCCAGGGTGCTGCTGTTTGCTTTCAGCAAGGTCAAATCTGCATTCGGCTTCGCTCTCGCTCTACTGGTATGTCAGCTGCAGTGCAAGAATTTAGCATCGAGGTAACTTCTAGTTCCTTTGTAGCTCCTTTGTAAAGCTGTAATGATTATAGATAGTTGTGCTCTGTGAATTTTAAGGTACCTGTCAATCCATGGCAAAATCATCTTTCCAAGACTTCTTAAACCTCCAGCTTCACATCGCCCCAAGGAGTCATCTCCAAACCTCTATGACTTTTCTTTCCCTAGCTGGTGGTGGCCCAGTTCACTTGCCTAAGAGCATCATACCTGATTTCTACCAAGTATAAAGTGACTTAGCCCCCACTCCAAGCTCGCAAATGCTGCCCACCCATCAAAGTTGCTTGAAGAAACGCATCTTACACATTGGCACGGAAGTCATTAATATTCATCTGGAAAAAAAGGCCTCTTCTGCAGCGCCGGACAACCCTATGAGAGAGGGTTATCTGTTTTTCCGAAGTACCCTGAGGTCTAGCAGATAAGATGTCTGACTGAAGAAGGCATGAAGGAGGGTGTATGCTATCAAGCCACTATTCTCCCAGGGCCTGGAAGGTGGAGGGGTTAAGACCTGATAAGGAATCTCTCCGCTTGGAGAGCATCAGATTAAATCTGACCTACAAGCAGAAGGTGTTCCTGTCTAATTGCTTGTACAAAGAAAAATTGGTCCCCAGTTAGTCCCTTCCCCGCTGATTTTGTGTTAACTTGCAGCCTTTCTTATGTTCTTGTAGGGGGAGCAAAAACTGAGCAAGCTTTAAACTTAGAAGCATTATTTATGAGGAAACCCCATGAAAAGCTAACCTGGGGATTCAGCTATGGGAAAATGGCACGATTTAATAAGAGAAAGCTTTTTTTGATAAATAAAAGCAAAGGGATATGGGGCATGGGAACACGGAAGCAGTTAGTAGTGAAAAACAAGGGAAGTATTAACAACATATTTTTAACGGTAAGGCCAATGAGCCGGTGGGACAGCGGGCCAAGGGATGTGGTAAATCCAATATAATTTGGCACCTTTACATCAAGCCTGGATGTCTTTCTAAAGGACTTGCGGTACCTTAGCCATAGGCTACAAGGCTAAACGTTAAGAGCTGCAGGATGGTTTCTGAACGAGGGATAGAGCATCCTGCTGGCCTCGGCATCGATTAATTTGTTTATGGTCAGTGTTGGTGACTCTTAGAAATAGGTGAGTTGGAAGTGCCATGTCTAACCGGCTCAGGCTCACAGCCCATCCATTGAAGGGGATGCTTAGGCTGGCTCTCCTGAAAAGAATTACCTCTCTTGAATTAAGTAGTGTTTTTTCAGCTGCAATTGTCTCATCATTTACAAGCAAAATTTTCATAGACTTTTTCTAGTTTTTATTGTTTTCCCATGGAAAAAAATACTTTGTAAAGAAAAAAATCAAAGCAAACCCCGTTTTTTGTTTTAAAGAAAAGCTTCAATGGGCTTCCCCCGCCCCCCAAGCCTTGGTAGCTATTCTTCCTTTAATTTAAGCAAGGCTTATATCAGCTGAAGTTATACTTGTGCTTACTTGACTTGAGGTAAACAGGACTAATCTTGCTTAAAACTGAGCTAACAATATCTACACAGTTTAATGAAATGGATTAAAATTTTACCTCATATTAAACATTAACAACTTTTCTTGTTCAGACAAGCCCTGGGAGGCTGGAGCAATGTTATTCATTTGCCTTCAACACCACTAAAATTTCTTTGAAAATAAGCAAATTATGCACTTGTGCAAAAGGCAGGTCCCTTTGAAATGATGGTGCTCACGGGAGATCTGGCTCCCTTCCTCCTTTGGATAAAAAAAGGGTTTCTTTTCTTTTTTAGATTTTATTTTCTTTCTTTCTTTTCTTTTTTAGATTTTATTTTATTTCTGAGTTCCTTATTAAAACAGCACAGTTCTTCCTGTTCCATTCAGGATGTTTCTCCAGGGAAGAGATCAGCCTAGCATGAATTAAACACTCCTTTATTTAATTTATATCTCAGGCTGACCTCAGCTAGCATGCACTCACACCACACACCTGGAAATGGAGATGTCAAAGCGCGGCTGGAAAGCCAAGCTTTTCACACCAGTTCCTGTACAAACTAAGTGATGGCTTTGTTTCATTTTATTCATTTTTCAGGTGGGAAAGAGAAGTCACATTATTTCAAGTTTTGGTATAATTTTAATCACTTCAAAGACTTCAGGAGCAGGCTGAATTCCCCTCAATTCCCATTTCTCCCATCCATAGATGTGTGTGTACACATATTTTAGTGTTTTGGTGGTTCTTTTTCTCAACTTTCTGCTGACACGTGGAAACACTAAAAGGTGTTTTTCTTAAATAATAGCCCATTGTTCCTGCTGGTTATGAACCCTTAGCATAAAGTGAGTTCAAACCCTGTAGAGTTCATGCCTTTAAACACCGCAGATGCCGGTGCCTTTGCCACCAGCAGTGAATTAGCTGGCAGCCTCGCGCTTCACGTGGCCCGAAACACAGCGCTGAGAGTCACCTGATGAGAGAGATAAAAAAAAAAAAAGCCAAGACGGTTATTTTCTGGGTTAAAGACAAAAATTAAATGCTACGCGAGGCTGCGCCACTATATATTAAAAGCAGCGTTGCCTGCGAGCTACCGCCGCGGTGGCAGTCGGCGGCTCTTGAGCAGGGCAGGAACTCGCAGAACGAGACTTTCTAAGGAAACCGGGAGATTTTCCCGGTGACTTCGCTCCCTTCTAGCTACAGATAGGACGGGGCGGGGATTCATCACAACCAGTCCGATCACTACTACCCAAACACATACATAGGTGTAGTCTGTGCCCCGAGGAAATTATAACTCAAGACAAGCTAACGCAGGCACTCCCGCGCCGGCTGGTGCCAGTGGGGGTGGCGTGCAAAGGTGATAATTGAAAGTTGTTGGGTTTTGGGGTTTGTTTGTGTGTTTTTCCCCCCCCACTGAGTCAACAAGAGGTTGTTTTCTTCCTCCTGCTTCCTTCAGTGAAGGCGACAGCTTCTGTTCAACCTTGATGTAGCTTGGTAAGACAAGCAGTTGGCCGTGGGGTTCGTGCCAGGTCCATCACCCGGCGCTCGGGGAAGAAGGGTAGGAAAGTCTGGAGGAGACGGGCAGTAGCTCGTGTCTGTGGGCAGGTAGATGGACCGTGTTTACAGAAGCCAGGAGGCAAGTGATTCACTTCATTCATAAAAATCTGAGCCTCTGATCTGGTCTCCAGAGGTAAAGATAAACACAAGGTAGGAATCGCTTGCCTTTTGGGAGGAGAACGGTGGATGAAGGCAGAGGGTGTGTCGAGAGAAAGGGGAGACGGGGGGAGAAATGCAGCAGACGTGGGGTGCTGGCTCCAGGGCTGGCCGTGCTGGACCCCAACCATGGACGTGGACTTGACATCAGCCCTCCCGGTGCTGCAGGACCTCAGCCCGAGACGTCCTCTGGTTCCACGGCCGAACGCTAGCTTTATCTTTACAAACAGCTGAATGAAAACTTCGGACACCCAAAACAAGGCAGGCTCGGAGCATGAGAAAAACAGGTCTCTGCTTGCCGGACGAATCTCCTCCCTCCCCCTCCCTTGATTGAGAACTTCATATCCAAAAATCATTGAGCAGAAGTACAACAGCTTCAGCCTCTGAAGGCTGCCAAGCATTCTTGCTGAGTGAAGCTGTTTAGGTACACCGAAACACTGCCGAACCTGGGGCTTGCGTAAACCTTTCTTATCCTGGAACAAAAGACCTGCTCCCATGGCAGTCAGGTGCACGCAGGAATCCCTGCCTGCGAAAACACGCTGAACCAGTCTCAGTGCAAAAAAAGACAGGTTTGACCAGAACAGCCCCTGGTGCAGAAAGGATCTGCCAGCCAGGCCTGAGCTTCAAAGGCGCTGGGTGCTCCACAGCCTCCGATTAGCATCGGCATGAGCAGAGCCCAAATTTTGTAGCACTAAAGGCCACAACCAGCATCCAGCCTCGGGCTCCAGCAGCACGCCTTGTTTGCATGCACGCATCTGAGTTTGTTCATCTGTCCCTCGCCGGGATAGCTGCAGAAAGCTGCAGCGTGCGGAGCAGCATGCAAACTGCCAGCCCCGAATTCTCCTGGCTGTTCAGCATCCCTGCTGATGTGCGTTTGCGTGAAGGACCAAACGTCACAGCGGTGCGAGGCGCAAGCTCCGGCTGCACATGCAGACGCTGCTCGGGGACCACCCGCAGAAGCAGTTACCTTGGGATCCTAGCGCCCGTATGGGTTTGGGTTTGGGTTTTTTTCCATTTCACCCATTTCTCTCTCCCTTCCTTCCTGCCCCGCAGGAAGCGCTGGCAATAGATACGCTCCATCACCGTGCTCACGGCTTGCAGTACCTACACCTCCGCTCCTTTGGCTTTCAATTCTCTATGGGGTTTCATTGAAATGCTCATTTAATATCAGTGCTCATTCCTCCTGTAGCACCTAAACATTTACTCTACTCGCCGCCAACCCAAAAAGGTCTCTGTGGACCATGCCTCCACGTATCGCCTTCTCCCATCCATGCCTCCAGCAATTACCGCTCCCCTTTACTTATTTCCCAAGCAGTCGGCCGGAGTGAGCCCCGGCAAAGCTGCCCGTGCCCCCCCAGCCCGAGGGTGCGGATGGGATCGGACAGGACCGGGAAGGGGGACGGGAAGCGGAGGAGGAAACGACCATCGCTCAGCCAGAAATAGGACTTGGCGCTGCTGATGCTCAGCCCTGCGCTGTAACGTTCAAGCTTGTCGCCTTCCACAAATTTATCCGTGGCCTTTTCTCCCTCTCCCCAACCTGACCCGCACATCCTGAGTGAGGTCCCGCGACTCGCCGGCCCTGCAGCCACCGGCTCTGCCCCGGCTCTTATCGCCTCCTGTGCCGTTTCCCCTCCGACACTTCTCCAAGCCCTCCTCTTTCACCCAGACATCTGTATTCCTGTTTTCTTCCGAGTAGCTGCGGGTTAAGATGCAAAGGAAAACACTTTTCTCAGCCCACCGCTTGCTGCACCCGAGCCAGCCCGGCACATGAAGGGGTCCCCGGGGCCAAGCTCCTGCCAGGCGCGGGCAGACGTGGCAGAGTTTCGTCCTCCCACTCAGGTCACTTAGACCCAGGCGGTGTATTTTGGAGATAAACTGGGGCTTAAGAGTCTGTCCTCACAACCGTTGCCTTGAAGCTAAAAAATCTCACCTCTACAACACAGCCCCCAAACGCTTTCAAATCACACGCGGCACCATGGAAACTCCCTTTGCGTTTAGGACAGGTGCGGGTTTACAGAGTTTTCCACGCGTAATAAAATATTACTACTAATTAGGATAATAATAGCAAGTGCTAGCTGAGTTCTGCTTGCTTAATTTCCACCTGCTATTTATTTGCAGTTTGATGTGGTATTCGCTTCCTGTCATGCATTCTTGCAAATTATTTCTGTGCCGCGTTATCTTGCAGATGCGGTTCACCCAAGGAGTGGCCGAAACGCAGCCCTGACCGTGTGTCACTGCCGAGAAGTTCATTTTCTTCTGTAGGAGGAGGAAAAAAACAATAATAAAAAAAAAAAAATCAAGGCTGCCTTGTAACTGTATGCTGTGCACATGTGCGTATCTGAGCACATGGTGTTGTGGGCTTTTTTTTTTTCTTCTTTTCCCCTTCCACCCACATCTTTGCAACCCAGCAAGCTGCAAGGTTTTTGTTCAGCTGCAAAGTGTCTGTTTTTCATGGAAAAGGTGTTGGTGCAGAGCGTAGTTGTGAGCCCTCCTGGGCAGGGGCTGTGGCTCTTCATATTTTATTTCGATAATATTTCTTTAAAGCTTATAACAGTGCTTAAGAAAAAGGGATGCCCTCAATAAAAAGGGATTTGCTCAAAGACTGGGCATAGCTAAGAGCAGTTCAATGCAAACCCACGAGTTTCCCCGTCATACCGTCCCCAGTCAGGAACTGGTGGGACCTTCTCGCACACCCATCAAAAGTGGCATCGGGTCCTTTTTCATCCAGATACCCTCATGTATCCTCAAATCCCAAAGGGTCACCCCCAACCGTCCTGCTGGGCAAGGGCCCTATTTCCCTGGCAGGGGAAGGTCAACCCAAAGGCAGAACGCAACTCGCACCAGGATGTTTAGTTGTGTTATGAGCTTTTATTTAAAAAGCACATTTATACAGCAATAATTTCGCAGATACAAACTTCAATTTTGTATTCTACAAAAGTCTTTGAATATTCTTCTCTTTACAAAATGGAACATTACAAAAATACAGACAATTTAATATGATTTTTTTTATACAAATGTCTCTAATTGTAGTTATTTTCATTAAAATATTACTACCACAGAACTACAATATTTTAGTCGACTATAAAAAAATTAATCCAATGCTTTTTTAAGCAGCAAAATGTAAATAACACAGGTCAGGACACAGTTTATAGTCATAGTGGATATATCTAAAATTGTTTCAGAAATAATATTTTACATAGTTAATTTTTAAGGTTTTATACATTATTTATATAATATTTATATATAAAAAAAATCATAGCTTGCTATAGTTGAAATGATAGGACGGATTCTGTAAGAAGGATGTGCAAATGGCCGTTCTGCATGCTTTGCGGGATCCCTTTGCAAACGCGCTCTGTGAAAGGGCTGCAAACCAAGAACCTGTGGTTTCCGGGCAAAAAAAAAAAAAAAAAAAAAAAAAATAATCACACTCGATCTAGGCACGACGGATTTACCACTGGTGTCACCGAGCAGAGCACAGGACCTGGTACCTGCTGTGGCGCACACTGGGGTGCCCAAGGGAGAAGGAGGAGGGGGGGGGATGCACAAACCGACTGACACCCAGGCTGGGACGTGCCGCCCAGCAGCCCGTCCCAAAACTGCAGAATAAAAGTTTCCCCAGGACTCAGCCCCGAGGTTGTAGTGCGAACGCGTCTTCAGCAGAGCCGCCGCTCCCGTGGGCGCACAGAAAACGTGCTGTGATTTTGGGGGGGAGGTGAGGGGTGGGGGTGGCCGGGAAGCAGAGGATGCTCTTTTCATGAAGGGCCATTTGTGGGTGCTGAACGTGCCCGGGGGGCTCAGGCAGGACAAACCCTCGGCCAGGGAGCGAGCGGAGAGGAAGAAATGTGGCTTCTCTGCGCGGCGGATGGAGTTATTCAACCTCGCTGCGCGTCTCGGGACTGCTCGTTAAAGGCGTGTAGTGTGAACAGAGACCCTTCGGAGACCTTTGACTGGGCAAGCTTCTTCTAAACTAAGTCACAGTATGGAATAGAGGAGGAAAAAACATAAACTAGTATCAAAAAGAGAAAAAAAGCAACTCTTACAAACCAATCCCAGATCTTGACTCAGTGCTGTTTCTCGTATATAGTGCTACACAATTTAGTCGTGAGTTGGTTTTTTTTCTCGCAGGCATTGGAAATCTTCATAGTAAAAAACCCTAAGATGGCCAGCTTTCCAAAAATCCCTTAGTGTTCATTAGGCTATGAACAATTTGGCGTTCACTACAACATGAACACTCAAACCAATTGCACATCCAGAACTCCGGCACCTCTCTTTGTTTGTTCGGCTTTTGTGTTTTGTTTTTTTCTTTCTCATTGTCGCTTTTG
The DNA here is from genome assembly GCF_026419915.1 of Harpia harpyja. Taxonomy (NCBI): domain Eukaryota; kingdom Metazoa; phylum Chordata; class Aves; order Accipitriformes; family Accipitridae; genus Harpia; species Harpia harpyja. The sequence goes on from NC_068950.1 coordinate 40,767,192, forward strand.
ACTTAGTTGACCACCACCCCTTTCATCCAAATGTCGCAAGTTGAAAAGACCACAGAGTAAGACTTTACTGGTCGGGCAAGAAAGTCTCTCCCTACATTCTACTGTCTGATGAGATTTGAGAGCAGCAGGTAGTTGCTGTCAGCAGTCTTTTTTTGCAAAAAAAAAAAAAAAAAAAAAAAAAAATTTTAAAATAAAATACAACACCCATCCAATTTCTCAAAGGTCTACACCATGTTGTGATGGTTATTCCGCTCAATGATGTCCACAGGTGAAAGGATCTCCTTCCGGATGGGCGGTGGAGGCAGGCAAGTCTTTGTCTTGGGCTTGAAGAGATCTGAGACGTAAAACACCTGTAGGAATAAGTGGAAAAGGCAAACTTAGCCACACCGGGCGATGCTCTGTTCAAAAATCTGGTTTACAGAATATATACGTATCTTTAAGCTGCAAAAATAGCACTTTTGGTGCTACTGAATGCCTGCCCGTAACACTGATAGCTGTGTAATCCCAAGCGCCTGCTACCACCTTTCTGTACGATACGGAAAAAGGCTCGGACCTCACAGAACAGCGTAAAAACATTACAGAACAATTTCATTTCTCACTGCGTAATCACCGAGTCCAATATCCAAACCTCTGCTGAACAGGTTGAAAAGCCAGGAAACAGACACACGGCCCACAGTCCAATAAAATAACAAAAGGTCTCCAAAGGGCTGGCCTGACTCACGGTGAGTGGTTTTAGGGATGGAGTCAGCACGAAACAATTCATTCAGCCGGACATCAGGTAGGCAATTAAAAGCTTTCAAATCAAAGCTGTGTTAAAAGTTATCAGCAATGAGTCAACGGTGAGCGATGCTCTCCTCATGCCCCACCAAGGCACCGGTACAGAGCCAGGATCTGGTCCTGAAGCCAAAGCCTAAGGAGAGGAGGAGCTATTCCCGACTACTTCTTCCTAAATATCCCGTGAGGTAACCCCTCTCCCGGATGCGAAAAAGCCAGCACTTAGCAATTTCGGGAGGTAGAAACACAATAAGAAACAAAGTGCTGGGAGGAAACTTCCACATCCTCCCTTGGCAGCCGCTGCACAAAGCTTATCGGTCCTCCAGGACCGGGGCACTTTCTCCCTTGCCAAACCTCAGCCCCACGCCAGAAGGGAAAAGAGTCAGACAGCACGGATCCTCTAGACGGAGCAAAAAGTGGCGAGGACTCATCGTTTTGTTAGCTGGCACCAAAGCCCCAAACTTCGGTCCTGCCACCAACTGCCTCCGCCAGCCCAAATTTGCTGGCTCATCTCGGACATCCTTAAGCATCAATAATTCGGACTGAGCTGCGGGTTTGCTGAGCCAAAGCCCTGGGAGGAGCAGCACATTTGAGTTTGCTCCCACAGTACTCGAATGCAATATTTAAGCAACGAGGTAAATCGGGAAAAAAAATAAGTCCAAGGTGCTCAAAGGAATAATATTAGATTAGTACATCCAGGCTGGGTCACACAAGGAGGGAGCAAAGGTTTTGCCCGTCTGCATCTCCACATTTTCTAGCTACCCAGAGCCCTATGCAGCAGGTCTAGTCGTCCTCGGAAACAACTTTTGCAAGTCCCTATCAGCACGGGCAGATAAGGAGCCAAGCTGAACAGACAACAAACTTGCTGTAAGTGGCAATTTACTCCTACAATAAGTGGGGATGCAGGAAGCTGAGCTGTTGTTGCTTGGCTTTTACTGCTCGGTGGAAAAGCAGGGAGGGAGCTGACATATAAGCCAGCTCTTTTTTCGGTGTGTGTGCTGGTGTCTGGCTGCCCAGTTGTATAACAGAGCTGATAAATTTGTTTACAGGGCATCCAAGTGGCAGCATTTGTACCTTTGGTTAAACGACAGGATCCAGCTGATCCTGCCAAGGATCACAAGCTGGAGTCTGGCCTCTCGCTGCAGCATCACAGTGTAAAAGCACGTCGAACGGCTCTGGCAATGGCTTTCTCTTGGGTCGTTAATAACTGTAAAACCCCCGTTCGGTTGGCTCGGTGCATTTCGGATGCCATCTCGCTTGCTTGCCCACCTCAGAGAGCTGGATTCAATCAAAAAGATGTCCAATTTCTGCACCAAGATAGCCATGACAAATCAATTTATGGGAGGAGATTGCCGAGTGCAAGAAGCATATGGGGATTACACCGAGTCTGGTCCCTATTTTGGACAGGAGTGAGTTATGGTGGAGTGTCATCCTGGGTATTTTAGCTTTTAATGTGCTGCTCGCTGCTTTCGAGGGTTTAATTCAGAGACTGGGTTAAGAGGTTTCATTTCTCTTTAAACCGTATTTCACTTTAACGTGGCTGGAGGTTATATAAACACTTATAGGAATCATGAAACATGATCTTTGGGGGCTAAAACAGTGTGTTAAATCCTCCTAATGCTTGAACTGTTTAACACAAAAAAGGACTAATAAACATGCAAAGTTTTTCACTTGGATTAGCTCCATTTCCTGTAGAAGGTGCTCTCCACCCATAAAGAAAACTTGATGGCAGAAGACCGAGCGCGTATTATACAAAGTAAACCAATATCTTATATTGCCACTTAGCAATTCCTATTCATTATACTGAAGAAATCTTCAATCACATAGAGAGGTTAAAACAACTCATCAAAGCTAACCAGAGCAACACCAGGAGCACGTCCTTCTGACGTCTCCCCTTTTCTCTCTCCATCAGATGAGACATAAACTACACGATGCATAGCAGGCTGCCTACAATGCGCATAAGAACTATTTCCATTTAAGAAATCCTCATCGTATTTCACCCTGGATCCGAGTCCGAATGTTTCATCAGCTGGAAGCGCTTGACACTAATGTCTTCTGCTTGTTATTTCAGGCACTGAAGGACAAACGTGTGTGCTGCAGCACAACCTGGATTCAAGCTCTGGCAGCCCTCGGAGACGAAACCCACAATTGGTTTCTACTGAAAATTACAGCCTGATAACGATGGTATTTTAACGGCCCTTGACTATCATCAGAGCGGACCCTTGAAGGCTTTGCTGGGGGAAAGGGTGTCTGGGAGCACCCAGGATGGGTTGGAGATGACGAGTCTCCAGGTCTCTCCCTCTGCTTTAGAGCATCCCGTGCACGAGAGCTGGATCCCAGAGCTGGGCAAGGACCACCAGGACATACCAGTAATTGCTCTGATATACCGGTAATTTAGGAAAAAGCTGCTAAACTATACATTCAACACAAACTCCATGAGTCTCGGAGTAACCCTTCCTCTTGTCCATCTCCCAAAGGGGAGGAAAGTCTGCCGGCTCCTCCTAGGCAACACCTCACCCCAGCAAAGCCAGGTTCGGGAGAACAAGAACATATTGACAGTTCTTTGCAAGCCAATGAAATGGGACAAGGCTTGGGTTTAAACCCTGCCCCGAGTCCTAAGCCGCTGCCTGAGATGTCCGCAGCCACCGCGCCATGCCTGCAAAGGGTGCAAAGACAACTGCCCCCTCCGTGAGCCGGCTGGGACGAGAAGCACGGGTTGCCCCAGGCTCCCAGGCAAACCCAAGCCTGCCTGTGAAACTCCAGGCAGCTGCTTCCTATGTCGGTTTACCTCGACACAGGAAAACCAGCCCAACGCCGCCGCAGCCTCCCCTTCCCAGCACGGCTTCCAGCTGCCGGAGGGGACGGCCAGCCCTTGCCATTCATCCCGGCCAGGAAGCATCGGGACGCTCGTCCCGAGCATCCGGAGAGCTATTGTCTTTCGGAAACCGCTGCCGGGATCCAGGGATGGATCGCCTGGTCCCTACTGCCCCTATATATTGACGTTAGCCCACCTCTCAAGCAGAAAGGCACACGGAGAGATAAATACCCCCTCGTAAAACCACCTGGCGATGCGCACGTGGTGTCTCAATAAACCCACACGATACAAATCGAGGCACCTGGACTGAGACAAGCTGCTTAGTTGCTCCCCGTGTGGCCCAGGGCCTTTTCTCCCCAGGGCTGCCAGCGCTGCCATCGAGCTGCTCCAGCTGAGCGCTGGGATAGGAAAAGATGACCAGGGTTTGAAGAAACACCCTGACGATACTGGAACGAAGGACGCAGGACCTGTAACGCTGTTGCTGCGAGCAGGCGTTACAGCAGCAGCACGCGTCTGTGCCCCCACACGCTTCTCTAGTTCCCCCCCCCTCTGAATTTGCCAGCCCCGCATGGGACGTTGGCATCGGGCAACGGCAAAACCCAACAGCTACTGCTCAGAGAGTTAATAATACTTCGTAAAAACTTCCCGACAGTGACATTTTTGTCTTGGCTTTAGAATATTATCAGTGAGTGGAAAGTATATAAATAGCCTATTTTCTCTCCTTGCAAAATATAACGTTAGCCAACTTAATTCCTTGCCTCCAGGGCCTGCTTTACTTTTAGATCAATTAAAAAAAACAAACAACAAAACCAACAAAAAAGAACCCAAGAAAGTGGTAAGCTGTTAAAATCTTGCTTTCAGGATTTCATACAGACATGCAAACAACCATAACCCCCAACCCCTTTGTTTCTATGCGAAGCAGCCACCCGACCCGGTGCCCCCCACCCTGCCTACTTTAAACTTCTACATGTGTCACTTCGAGTTACAGAGCTGCGCAATCAGGTCACTCTTTGGAAAGCAAATTGCATGAGAACAAGCCCGGCAGCCGAAGACAAGCGGGCACAGCTTTTGTTCGCCGTTTTCTCACGAGCCCTTTCGCTACATTAAAAACCCACCACCAAACGAGACAGCCTGCCTCCCCTCGCTGGGCAGACACCAGCTCCCGCGCCCGGGAGATGCCTTTTGGCTGGATTGTGCAGGGAAGAGCCATAGTCCCAACCATCCCAGACTCCCCGCTCGGGTCCTGGTGGAAGGCCTTGCAAAACGAGCTGGTGCTCGTTACCGAGAGCAGCTGGAGAAGCAAATGCTGCTGGCCGAGAGGGAAATACTCTCCCTTGTCTGAACGCCTTTGCAGCACCCCGAGCTGCCCGGGAGAAGGGACCCTTTGCCCGGGAGCCTCCAGGAGCTCAAGGCTGCTGGGCGAAAAACCTTAAATGTTGCATTTTTTGCTGAATATGCAGTTCGTTTGGCGGGGGACGAGAGGAATCGCTTCACCCCTGCGGCACGGCTAGCGGCGTTTGCTCTTGGGGAGGGCAAAGCGCCGGCGGGTGCCCCCACCCTCCTTTGCGGGGTGCCTGTCAGAGCACCCACCATCAGGCTGGTAGGGTGCTCCGCTCCTGAGCCGCGCTCCACCTGCGAACGAGGTTCACACGCGCTGTCACGCGGGGACGACGCCGGCCCGAGTCCCCCCCGAGCACGGCACCTCCTGCCACGTCCCCCGGCTGTAACGGGGGGGTTACGTGAGCTCACGGCAGCGTGGGCTAGGGACGTGTCCGCTATTCCCCCCGGGACCCCCACCAGCATCCCTGCTGCCGTTTCTCGCGCGATTTGCCGTACTCACCACGCAGTAAGCCACCAGGGCTCCCTGTGCAAAGCCCGCCAGCACATCGGTGGGGTGATGCTTGTGGTCCGACACACGGGACAGGCCGGTGTAAAACGCCATCATGATGAGGGTGAACTGGAGGAGGGGACGGAGCAGGCGGGCTCCCTTCCACGTGAATCTGGCCTGCAGATAAAACTGCCGGGAAGAGAGGAAAACAAAAAGGTTCCGTTAATTTGAGGGTAGCAAAGGAGAAGCTGTGCCCAAAATGCGCAAGAGGGGCAGCGACCGCTCTGTGGGGCTGGCTGTGGGGCACCCACGGCCCCGTGGCTCAAGGAAGGGGCGAGTTGTCAAAGAAGAACGATGTTCTTTGCCAATGTGTGGCCTCCGTCATGTGGGGGGGGGAATTTTAACCCATGGAGGGGATGAGGGCAGAGGTGGATGGCTACAGCCCTTCCTCGGTAAGGCAGGGTCAGGGGTTTGGGACCCCCCGCATCCCGGCTCACACCGTGGCCCCGCTTCAGCCTCCAGACAACATCGCGTCGGGCCGAGCAAGGAAATTCCTCCCCACCGCTATTTAGTGTGTGACAGAAGCAAAATCCCAAATTTGGGGCACGCAGGACCCACGGTATCTCTCTGAGGAAAAAACGGAATGGATGCAGCACGCCGCATCTCCAGAGCCAGCCCCAAGAATTTCCAGACACAGCCGCAACCGCTGACGACGTGGATGCAAAATGCAATCCTCTAACGTTGCCACCATTCTTCCCAGCCCGAGCCCCGGGGTTTGCAGGGGCGTAGGGAGCAACCGTCCCACCGCGTGGCATGGGAAGTCACTCCTACCCAGCGAGGGAAAAGCAAGGTCCTGGCTTGACCCAAAAAACCCGAAGCTGACGTGACGTCAAATGGACATTGTCCCCTGCCCCTCCGTGACTATCTCGGGCCCGTTTCCGTTGGCGGGCACGGCCGGTTCCTGTGGGAACCGGGAAGCCGGGCGGGAAGAGAGGACAGGAAAACGGCAACCCGCTGCCCACAGATGAGCGGGGCTGGGCGCAGCGCGGGGAGGAAGGCTGCGGGAAGGGAGGGACGCCGCAGCAACCTTCGGGCTCGGGGAGCAGAGAGGCATTTGACAGCTCAAAGGGTGTAAAAGTGCCCGGCAAATGCTCCTCGGCTCCTGCAGCTCAGACCTACTGCCCACGGGCTCAGCCGCAGCAGGTACGTTCTGCCTGGTCCTAAAGGAAACACTGGAAGTCGGAGCCAGCGTGCTTCGTGGGACTCTGCAACATCAGAGGGCTGGAAAGGGGTTTAATACCCATTTACAATCCCTTTTACACATCCAGAGCAGTTTACACTGCCTTGATACAAAAGGGAATGAAGCTCTCGCTGGGTTCCCTGAAACCACAAATAACTTAATGACACCATTTACCTAAAAAACCAGAATTATTTGGAAAGCTGATAAGGGGGAAGCATCATTTTGGCCAATTCATAATGTTTGGCTGTTGCATAAACATTATATTTACCCCTTTTTGGAAAGAACACACTGGGCTCTTTAGAGGAAACGAAACAACATGTCATTTGAATGGAGCAGATGCTCCAAATTATCCAAATTGTTAGCCAATTAACATGGAAGAGAGCAGTACCAAAACAGCTCGGCGCTGGCTAATACACGTTACGATTCTGGGGAATATATCTGCAAACCAGCCCAAGTCTGGGAACGGAGCCACGTCACCAGGGCACACCCCCCGCACCGTGTAAACTTGCACATGCGATGCTACGGGACGCGTTACAGCTCTCTAGATCCCCACAGCAAACCCACGCTGATGTAGCCCAGCGAATGGACCACTCGGCTGGTTCTCTAGTTTGGGATAATGATTTCTACGCTCGGCAGAAAGATGAGTCAACAATCAACGTATCAAAATTAGGAGGCATGTTCTGCCCAGAAAGATCTAAAAAAAAAAAAAAAAAAAATACAACCCCAAAACCCATCACCGATGAGGAGGTGCTTTCCCTCCAGGTAAAACACAGCCACCGCTGAGCTGGAAAGCTGGAGCTGTAAAATAGCACAACCCCATCCTGCACAGTCACTTGCAGTGATTTAACAGCAGGCACTTCATCCCGCAAGCAAACATCTACGCGGTTCATTAGCAGGGTACTGCATTTTTAGTTCGCAATGCTTATTAGGCTGGCCGAATTTTCAGTGCCACGGTATTTGCGCACCCAGTCATCTGCCACTGAGAATAAACCGTGCAGGCAGGATACTCCTGGGAAGTATTCAGGGAAGGTGGTGATAGAGAGACCTGGGGTCCCTGAGATCTTTAAATACAACTTCTCAGTGCAGAGACAATATCTCTTGAAAAAACAGCATTTGTGGAGAGTAGCATTTTTAAAGCACGCAAAAGATATAAAAATATGCTTCTGTTGCCATGGTTTAGGCTCAGCATTATTTTCACATTCAAGAGTCTCAGCCCAGCCCAGGTGACAGTGCAAAGCTTAGGTTCTGCTATGTTGTTGCAGAGCAAAATTAGCTCCAAGTATTATACCTTAGAAACTATTACTCTTAGTTCTACCAGGAAGACTTGAAACCTAACATCTTACTTTAGTCTTGAGGCTCATTCACATCAAACCCCTTAAGAAAGAATTTTGCTGCTGGCTAATCTCACATTTGTCCCTTTCGCACAGCCTTGACATCCCTTCAAATCATTCCACCCCACAGGCTTGGACTAAATAGGTCATCTACAGGTGAGGATGCAAAGTATCAATTAAAAATTAGCAATAATTAGCAATAAAAAGCTAACACCGAGTTTGAACACACAATAAAGCAGAAGCTTCTGGGGCTGAAGCGATTAAAAAATACACTTGTTTGTATACTGACCCACTCCTTCCAAAGCACAGCTCTGAACTGTGTGCCTAACGTACACACTTTAGCCCTGGAAAAGGTGTGCAAAGGCAGCGGGGCACCGTACGAGGTGTGCTGGGTGCCACCCAAGTCCCCAGCACCCAACTCACACCCACACCTGCACATCTTGGAGGAACAAAACCCACCCAAATAGATGCATCTCAAACACTGCACTATCAGTGTGAGGATCTTGACTGAGCTCCTTTTACTGCCGCAATAAAAGTCTTGGGAAAATTGCTCTTTAGTTCCCCATTCATAAAGTAAAACAAAAAGGAAAAAAATAAGAGGATAACAGCACTTTTCGTATTCCACAGGCATATTATGAGCATGCAGCACATCGAAAACTGTGCTCAAACACCAGGGTGCTGAGGATCCTGTAAGTACTTTAGAGGCAAGCCTCAGGGTGCTCCAAACTTTGTCTCTGCCCTCAGTATGAAAGAAAAACCTAGTTAATAAGAGAAGGTCAAAAAGTGGGAGGGGAGCTTGGGGGCTGAAAGGATCAGAATTTCCCTAAACCAGGAATTAGTGCTATTACCAAGAAATGGGAAGTTCCTGGCAATTTATCTGGAAACCTGCTTTTGAAGGTTTTTTTGGAAACCTGGGAGCAAATCTGAAGTACTGCCTGCTAAGGACTGCCAGATTTGGATGGGAATGTGGGGCTGGATGGAGCCCTTCCTGGGAAGGGATGGAGGAGCAAGACCACAACCGGAGTTATTTCCACCACAGACCATCACAGGGCAGCGAAACTCAGGAGGAGCATCAACAGAAGCAAGGGTGGATGGAATGAAAATGGGATCACACAGAGCAGGAGTTATTTGGAGTTCCCATCCACTGTCTCCTGGCAGAGGCCGAGTTACCACAAAGCAGATGGCTTGAAGGACATCACATCGCTCCTCTTCTGCCAGGGGACTTCCACAGTGTTGGTGGGGACAGCCCGTGGCCACACACAATCCCCGAGCAAACCCATCAAGGAGGAGCTGGCAGGGGACGCAGGCTGAAACCGTCACCTCCAGCCTCCCGGGGCTTTCTGCCGCCCAGAAATCCCGTCCCCTTCACACTCTCCCCACCGCAAGGCTGAACTCCATCGGCCACATCCCTTAGTCACAGCTAAGGTTTCCTTCTGGGAAATGGCTACTCTTGTTTCTGACTGTCTGACCTGAAGTCACCTCCATCGCCAGCCCCATTTGCAAACAGAGTGGTACCCAAAGCAGTGTGGGGCCAAAACCCCTCAAATCCAAACTCACCCCGGTGTAACGCGCTTCCCTGGCTGGGCAAAGCCAGCTGGAGGAAGGGGAACTGCAGAATTCAGCTTTTAGCACCAAGATGGCCAGGGGACAAGGACAGGAGAAGGGCAAAGACCTCCCAGCGCCAAAGGGATGCGTTGTTTGCCTCTTCCCTGCCTTTGCTGAGCGTACAGCATCCTCCCATGCCATCGGGAACATCCCCATCAGCTCAGCAACACGGTTCACGCCTCGGCCCTGGCCTCTGATGCGATTCCAGTTTAGTCGTTTACTTAGGTGACCGCTAAACTTGACTCCAAGTCCACAACCACCACGGAGTTTCCTTCGCGGGGGCACGTCATCACTCAGCAGCAGGAGGACACTGGGACCTTCGCCCTTCAAGCAAGAAACCCCGGTGAGAAGCCTCACGCTCCCCCTGATACGCAAAGCCAGCAACATCTCTAATTTTTCATATAAATCGGTAGAACACACTAAAACCCACTCTGATCTGAAGCCTTCAGCCTCACCCACCAACACACATTAAATACACGAGCTGTCCTGGTTTACTCCCCTTTTATCCAGAATCAGCCAACATTGCTGAGGGATATTAATTTAGCTTTTCTGATATTCGTTTAGTTTTTCTGCATCCTCTGTGTGGTTTCAGGCAACTTTGTACCGTAAAAAAACCAAAACCATCAGCATTATGGTCTCACGTGCTTGAGGGGAGCGGGAAGCTCCCATCGCTCTCTACAAAGACTCCCCATGTCCAGCGAAACAAAACTGGAGAGGTGTGGGTCAGGTCCAGAGGGCTGCGTGGAATAAGCCATTACATACCTCATCTTTCCTCAGCCTGCTATAAATATGTATTATGGGCTCACTCAGCCAAGGAGTAACAAAGCAAGGAAAATTAAGACAAAGACGATTACCCAAGCGCAATTTCCCCTCTTAAATTTTTTTATACAAAGGCCTGATGTCAACTGGGTTTTCTTGGTGACAAGAAGGCTGCGAGAAACTTCGCCCTGAAATCTCCGTGTTTAGAACTAAATCCCAGGAGATTTTACTGTATCACAAGCGCCTTTCCCTGGGACTTTTCCCCCAAAGCCCTCTGGGACTTGGCATCTATCTGCCTTTTCCTATAGGGAGCCTGTGGCCAAACTGCTTATCCTTGATGGATACCGCAGGGCACTGCTGCTGTGCCAGGCGATGAGCAAGCTGTGGTCACCCATCCACTGGCCATCAAATACCCGGGCAAATCCAGTCCCACGGTGCAGGCGAAGCCCCGTGGGATGCGTGGGAATCCAGGTATCTTTTAATAGACCAACTAAAGCTTTCTGGCACCCCTCTCCATCAGGTGAGGCAAACTTGAAAACATTGTAATTCAGAATGGGCTCTAAGAGCGAAGCCAGGGAACGCCAGGAAAGACGGGAAGTGACTTATCCTTGAAATATGAAGTATTGTTCAGTAGGGAACGCGCTCGGGACGCGGCTGAGCGGCCAAGCCTCCGCAGCACGTGCTCAGCCCCCCCAAATACCCCCACTCTGCAAAGGCTCCCAGCAAACTCCTGGTACCCAAAGCACCGGCAGCAACTTGCTTCCCAGGAGCCGGACAACAACTGTTTTGTTTTGGTTGAGATGATCCCCTGGTCAAATCCATCAAACCCACCTCCTGCAGGCGCCGGCATGGTGGATGCCACATTTCTAACCAGGTTTTTGAAACCCCACTCATTTGCTGAGCTGGGCAAGAGAGTGGGGTTTATTTTATATTAAATAAAAGCCCTCTGGGTTATTAGAGCCTCCTTTTTTTTTTTTTTTTTAAATTGTTTTTAGATATTATCAGCCCCTCCAACGTGACAGATTTTCTGCCTCCCTTTTCCTATGAGATTTCTCGTTCAGGCTCTGGCAGTGGCCAGGAAGCTGGAGTGACAGAGAGCAGAGTGCTGCTAGAAAAGTTAGAATCACAGAATCATTTAGGTTGGAATAGACCCTTAAGATCATCGTTTCCTCAGCTCTGTAGGCACCACATCACACTGTCTTGTCTCAATTTCCTTTTTCACCCTTCAATTTATGACCGAACACTTGGTGTAATTTTTCCCCTGACTTTTTAAGGCACAAGGCAACTGAACAGCTGGTCAGACAGACCCTGCTACCGACCTTATCCCAGTTTTGGGACAAGTTAAAAAATAAAATCATTCTTAAGGGATTGGGCATCAAAACCGCTCCGCGGAGATGGGTAAGTGGAGCAGCCTGTTGTCCCGGATCAGGAGGGACAGGGGCAGAGGCTGCTGAGCACCGATAGCTCGACTGCTCCCATATGGGGACAGGGAAGGGCAGCAAAGAGAGATTAAAGGCAGTTTTCTGCTCCGAAGCATTACGCAGGAGCTCAGCGCCACTTTTGAAGCCTGCTGCTAAGTTAAAAAGAAAATCAGGCAGCAGGCATTGGTGCAAAGCAGCGCTGGAAAATGAGCCACGCAGGTTTTCCACGCATCCCTGTGGGAATGTTGCATGCACGCTGCAGTTTTGGGGTCTCCAGTGCACCCCCTGCCACCAGCATTCCCGTTTGGTTTTTGCCTGCTCCGTAACTGCTGGATTTTCAGAAAAACACAGAAAAAAAAAAATTGCTGACTTAATAGGGACTGGCAGTCCTCACTGTTTCCAGATGCCAGGCTCAAAAGCATCTCAGGGCTGATTTATCTGACTGCCCGCAGATCTCCTCGGAAATAAATAAATGCCGGTGTGAACGATGGTTTCCAAACTCAGCTCGGGAAGTTTTGCGACGGCAGCGGCGGAGGGCTGAGCCTCCTGCAAAGCATTGCCGGGGCGGCTCTGCATTGTAACGCAGCTGGGAGGAAATGGCCAAAGGGTTTACTGAAGAAATTCAGAAGTTTTCCAAGAACAAAAAGAAAAAAAAAGGGGGAGGGGGGAAAATGAGGAAAGATTTTAATACGCCACCCCCAACAGCCTGGAAAGCTTAGTAATTAAATTACAGAAATTGCTCACAGGGAGGGGGACTCCAGGGTGGAAGAGGCAGGACGGAGCAGTGGTCCCTTATCTTTTCAGAGGGTAAAGAAAAGGGATGGGGGGGGGAAACACTGCTCATAGATCAATGCTCGTCTTTAATGTTTTTATCAGTGCCATGCTGTTTCTTTACTTGCTAGTCTGAGCTTACAGGAGATGGGGAAGGCACAAACCTTGAAAGGAATCCCGAAACCTTTTTCCTGATTTTTTTGGAAAAATAAATAATTAAAAAAAAAAAAAAAAAAGAAAACCAAAACACAAATGACTACCCAGATCCCCCCCAAAACGCTGCGTGCGGGTCCAGCCCCAGCAGGAAGCACCTTGGCAGCCGCCCCAGCCCCGGCGCAGGAAGGGTAGAGCCATTTCTCACTGACAAAGAAAAACAAGTTTCAGCCCTCCGCTCCGGATCCGGGCGGGCAGAGGCTGCTCCACCTGCTCCGCTGGCACATTTGGGAACCAGCCTTTACCCCCTGACAGAGCCGCGAAGGCACATCTTTCCCCTCCATCGATGCAACGTTTTGGCTCGCCCCAAACGCTCCCCGGTGGAAACCGCAACGTGGGGGTGAACAAAATTGCACAGGTCGTCCGCAGATTTAGTAGGATTCGGATTTAATTGCGGCCTTGGCTACATCCCAAGGCTGCACTGCTCAGCTATCACCCCAGGAGTCCAGCCCAAATACCACCACAGGGGCTGCGAGTGGATCTTTCCCCCACCGGCTCGTTCAGGCTCTTTTTTTTCAGCTGACCCTCTATCGCCGATGCTCATCGTGCCGTTATTGCCACCAAACATGGGTGAGTGCCTCAGGAAAGGGGGACAGGGGATAAATCGGCTCAATCTGAAGCGAGGCTGAGATTACTTACCACCAAATACAGCATGGTGTAGAGGGAGAAGGACGCGTGCCCGGAGAAGAAGGATTTCCTGCAAAACAAAGCAGGTGCTAAGAACCAGCCACTATAATCTTCAGCATTATAATTTTACATGTAATATGGTGGCTTGCCTGCTGCTACTGAGAGGGTGCCAAAGCAGAGGGACCCACAACCCCCAGTCTTTTGGGTTCTAAAAACCCCGGTTATCCGCCCCACTCGCTCGCGAGGCAGAAAGCGAACGGATGGGCAGGATGCTCGCATTGTTCGTCCCTTCCTGGTCTACTCATGGGACAGCAAGTTATTTCCAGGATAGCCCGATAACTCATCGTCTCGCCTCAAATAACCAGGAAACCGTAAAGAAATAAGAAGCAACTTCTCCGGTCGCTTAATTGCGGCATGTGAAATGCACTCCTGGAAATGTCAAAACTGAACGTCTGATGGATTTGATAGACAGCTCGAAGGGAAGGCGCTGGCAGCCCTGCCTGCGTGGAACCTCCTTGGAGGAGAAGCCCTCCGCTCCGCCGCATGGGACAGCTCCAGCTGCTCACTATGAGCTCAGCTCTTATGGTGAATTCCCGCATTGAGCAACCACGCGGGGAAACAATAGCGTAGGAGTAAAGAGAAAGGCAAAGAAATATTATTCAGCCGAGTCCCGCAACTCCCGAGGGAAAGTGCTTGTCGCTGGCAGACAGAGTTACGACCTTCGCAGAGAAAGCAGCATTTGAATCATCTATTGCTGGCAGAGAAGCCCCGAGACGTATTTAGCGTGAGACACCATTTTGGTGGTGGCAACCCATCGCTTCGATGCCCCGGGGTCTCACCTGGCTTCCTGGACCTTGCTGTCGCTTCCCCTGCAGGTGTAGTTTTGGACGTAAACTCCCTTAGCGCAGTTGATGGTGGAGAAATCCAAATCACAAACTTCAAGGAAATGCGGCCGCAAGCGCCCGACGGACACTTTGGCAATGTCTGTGAAGGACTGGCTGATGGCGCAGCCGAAAACGAAGCAGCCCACCTGCTTGTAGAGAGCAGCCACGTAGGGGTTCTGGATAAAGGAGCGCGACTTCTCCTTCAGGTAGTGGATGCGGTAGAGCTCTCCCGTTATAATCTGTGGGGGAAACGCAACGGAGAGGTTAGAGAGCAGGAAAGATGCTGTATGAAACCAGTGGTGGGTGGCAAATGCAGAGCCAAGACAGTTCTTCATGCTCTGAGCATCTCGAACTGGGAATCGTGTTCCCATAGCCCAGCGTCTCTCCATCCTCCTCCTCTTCCCTCGCAAGAAGAGACTGCAGTGCTTGAAATGTTGCTTATGGAAAAAAAGTTCATAAACGAGAAGAAAAAAAAGCTAGATTTTGGTGTAGCACGTTGGCATATCTTTACAGAAGTGAAATAGTGCCCCAGGTCTATACCAGCACTATGGAAAACAAAATTTAACATAAAACAGATAAAGAGTCAGTGTGTGTTTGGGAAGGAGAGGCCAGATCCACTACCCTCGTATCAAGCTGATTTTGGAGGAAAACAAACCAATAACCTCAGAACCTGCTTATCTTCCTCTCTGAAAACCATGAACACAAGAGAGGACCGCTCAGAAAGCCCCAGACGTTTCAGATTCTGGCCCCAAATTTGCTGCTACCAGAACCAATTCAAGCCGCTCAAAGCCTCTGTAAACGCCAGCTATTTCTGGGCATTTCAAGGGGTCTTGCCATTGCGTGGCAGCAAATTATGTTTTTCTTGTGTCAGGGGTGCTGGGGTTTGACAATATCTCCATAAATCACTGTCAGGGAGCAGAGGACCTGGCTTCTCATAATCCTGACTCTTAAAAGGCAGGTTAATGAAAATCAGGCTGTGAAATGAAGTCCAAATGTCTCACCTCTCCCAAAGAGGCAAAGGCTTAAATTGTTCTCCGTCACGTTACACACCTAGGTTTTGAGCTCCAGATTTACAGCTTTAGGATTTTATTCATTACTTTAAATGTTTTTATACCTGAGTAATAAATCGAGGCAGGGTTTTTTTCGGCTGCCCCCTCGTCCCTGCCCCTCTCTAGTCACGAGGACCGTGATATGTGAAATTAACTGTCAGGAAAAATGCCTTCATGTTAATCCCTTTCTGGAGCAGCCAGCAATATTCCTCCCGGTGTGGCAGCCTGCCAGCGGCGTGCAGGAGACAAGGCTCCCCTGCCTACCTTTTTTAAAAGCTTGGCACAACCTTTGGAAACTAATAAACTGGAAAAGTATGGCAATTAGACTAAGAGGAGATGAAGCTGTATCATTGTTTGAACTCACTCGTACCGTGGCTTGAAAAAACTAAGGTTGACCTAAAGCAGCTAAAATTGCAGCTAAGCAGGCTTTATCAAAAGAGAGATACAACTATAATAATAAAAAAAAACATAAAGGCCAAGCTAGAATGCTCTGCTACCGTGCACAGAAATACTTCGGGTGGCTGCACCATCATTCGGGGTTTACATGTCACCGCTAAGATTTACTCTTGGAAACCTGGTCGTGACCGAGAGCTGTCTGGGGAGCTGCAGCTAACCGGCTCCAGCGTGATTTTAATCCTCACAGGCTCCAAAGACCATGGTTTATCTCCAGTTTGGACCACTTTCCAGCACAAGCTGGCAGCCAGGAAATCTACCGGCTTGAGAAGTGCAGAGGGAGGTTGGAGCATCTCCTGCTCCTCCGGCAGGAGGCAGCTCCAGGGTGTCCCGGATGGACACGGAGGCTCCTGCACGAGGGCACGGCCACCGCCCGCAGCCTAAATTCACCCAAAAGCCTAAATTCACAAGAAGGGGAGCTACAAGGCTCAAAACTCGTGGCTTTTGCAGAGGGGAGACGAGTCAAATTAAGGATGACATCTGATACCGGCAGATGTGCCATTACTCCAAACTCACAAACAGATTCACGTAAACCCGAGGCTCTTGGCCTGGGAAAGGCATGTGACCATTTTAAACAGGGACCAACAAAAGTCTGGGGATTAATATTTTTCTCTCACCGTTGGTGGTCTGGGTAATTGCACACATGTAGCAGATTGTAAATTGGAGACTTCATTCCCTTCCTAACACGCTGCTGGGCAGCCATGAACCCTCTCCGCTTAGTTAAAGCCATGGCTCAACCTTAATGAGAAGCTAAAAATTGGGTAACCTTGGTTTTTTGGCAACGCCGTCCCAGATAAAGCAGGACGGTGAAAAACTAACGCAGCACAGATGTGCACGAACTGAAAGGACATCCTGAAAAGAAAACAAGTCTTAAAGATATTAAGCTCCTCTTAAGCCTTGTGCTTCTGGTGAGCCATCCGCGTGGGACATATGCCGTACCTACGTGATGGGCACAGCTCCCGGGGGACTGTCACGCGCATTTAAGAAAGATAGTCACTAGAGAGAAGCCAACATCAAACTTTTCTGTCTGTAAATGCCTTTTGCCGACGACTTTTGGTTGTCGTGCCCGTTTTATCATTATTATAAGGTATCACCAGCAATCCAATTAGCCTGTAATTACTTTTAGAGCTTTTCTAATCACTTACATCTCTAGTGTAACATTCTCTGTGTCTAATCACATTGAAGCGTATCACCTTCAACTGTACAACAACCAGCTAATCCAGCTGTGTAACTTAGATCATCTAGGAAATTACTTTTCTTAGGTATTTTTCATAGGCTTTCAAGATCTCTCAGGTGTGGGGACACGGGGCACCACAGCAGTGATACCCGTACGAGGCTCAGGAAGAGGAAAATGTCACCTTCCCCTGGCCATCCCAGGGACCATCAAAATGCTTCTCTGCTGATCAGATTAACCATCTTCCAGCAAAAAGAGCAGTCGGGAGAGACGTGAGAGTGCACAGCCCACGGGCATGAGCCTCTCCAGGGTCATCTGCACAGAAGTTTGCCTGAAGTCGGTAAATATATAGGTATTAAAACCAAACGCATATCCTCTCACATCCCGATAGAAGAAAAGGTCTTCGCCTCTGCCGTTTACTTAGCGAGCACTCTGGGTGTCCTCAAGCCATTTAAAACATGACCTGGACCTTTTACCCCGGGCTAGACTGCCCAAGACGCCACGTAAAGCAAGGGCGTGAAATTTTGGCTGCGCTATCCAGAACGCCAGCTCCCTGGAAGTCCTCATAACCGCTGTCCTGCCTTCCAAAGGCAAACGTTGTGAGCGAAAGAAGCAGAGTCAGTGCTTTGTGGATTTGGAAGGAATTCCTATTATGCTACAGTAATTCTGGTATCTGGGTTACATCTGAAAAAAGAGGTCAGGCTGACTTGAATTTTCCATGCACGCTGCCATAGCAAAGAAATCTGTTGCTTCAATTCCTTGTTAGCCATTTGTATCACTCAACAGCAAATAACTGAGCTTTTGCATTTACCTTATTAAGTTACATTTGTTGTGGGCACAGTGAAACCAGGGCAGAAACATCTAATTCTCTGGGGATTTTCTTTCTCTTTTAATTGACCTGCTATTTCGTGTTAGAAAGTTGATGGATCACATAGGCAGCTGACTATGTTTCCAGTTTCTGTTCCAACTCCTGTATTTGCCACCGCCTCATTACTGATCAGAAGCACACTCCGCATGGAGCCGGTGTGCCAACAGCCCAGGCAGTAATGCGAAAATGAGAGGCTTTTTCATTTCGTTTTTATGGCTTTTCCACACTTGGGGGTAATTCACCTGCAGGGTAAAATTCTGCTGTGTTTATAGACTGGGGGCTCTGGCACCTTTTGGGCTTGTTTTGAGGAGGGAGGGGGCATAGGGACAAGGCAGTTTTGGGGACCTACTTTGCTAAGTGAGTCTATGTGGTCAGGAAATGATGGAGATATTCACGGCACGAAGCAGCAAGGCTGAGGACGGGGTATTACCAAAGCAGGCACCATGCCATGCTAAAATACCTATTGCCCGTGACATTGCTCCTATGAGGAAAGATGAAAGCTAGGAGGGGAACAAGTGCTCCCGACCTCTCCATCTCCATCCCTCTCAGCTGAAGGGCCAAGAGGAAGGCAGCAGCTCTGGGAAAGCACCTGAGCTGTGCTGCCAGCAGGTGAGAAGGAAAACGTAGGTACTTTTCATAGGGGAATTTCATCTTCAGCTGGAAGCATTTAACCAACAAGCAGGAGACGGCTCCTGCCTTCTGCCACAGCACCAGATACACGCTGGCGTAAGGAGGCTCAGCTCCGTGGGTTGAATTCAGCTTTTTAGCTGGCATAAAGCTCTCACCGTGCAACCGTTTCCTAGCACAGCTCTAGGAAAGCTGGCAGGAAAAGAGAAATGAGGAGGCATTGGGAAGGTGGTGCGTGAACTACTTTTTACAGTGAGGACTCTGGGAATATGCTCCCTGTGGAAGGTTTTAATTGTCTTTTTAAAAGGACTGTAATACACAATCTCTTAAAAATCTAATACTAAGCTGTGAAACTTTTCCAGGCACTGGTTAGCTGAAAAGATGTATCCTTTCTTTTTTTTTTAAGCCTTATAAAAAATAGGCAAATACCAAGAGTTATTTGAATAGGGACAAACCATGCCAAGTCCTTACTGACACTCAAGTCTTTTTGCTTCTGCTCTGAACTCCTACTGGAGGGTGAAAAAGCTTTCGCAGAGCTCACAGACTTGCCCAAACAGCTTTGGGCCTGTTTACAGGCTTCAAGAGCAATCTCATTCCTCCCATTACAAGCTTTCATTTGCAAATGTTTACTGCTCCTCGCTTATGCGGAAGTCGAATAATCGCGGAGGAGATGTGCACCTCGGCAGATAGCGTGGACACACCGGCAAGACTCAGTTAAACCCCCAACGCCGATGGGACATTGGTGCCATTGGCTAAAGAGGTGACAAAAAGCCATCGGGGACTCCCAAGGGACAGGAGAGGAGGTTTCGGAGGTGGTACTTACGGCGAGGATGGCGATGAGGATGCCCGCAGCACACAGCACTGCGTCGTTGATCGTCTCCATCGTCTTCAGCGGGTACCTGATGCTGTCGTCGTCGCAGTAGAAGCCCCGCTGGTAGGGCTGGATTGTGCTCGTTTCAATGATGAGGAAAGGCAACCCAGCTAGAAAGAGGGGGAGACAGCAACCAAACCCATCAGCAATACAGGCAAATAAAAGCAACTTGCCAAAAAAAAAAAAAAAAAAAAAAGACCCAGCTAGAAAACCCCTCGCAAACCACGCAGCACCGTTCCTGATGCTTTTCTTTTCATATTGCTATCTTTCCAAAGGGAATAGCATTGGGATTTGCTTTTCCAAGTCGCTCTTGCGGGGAAAAAGCATCTCCTCTGTTATGGTTATCAGATGTCTGCACTGCCTGGTTTCAGTTAAGCCTTGTGCATTGCAAATATTAACTTACAGGAACGGACCCCTAAAGCAATTCCTCTGCAAAAAGCCATGAAAACGAATCTGGCACTTTTCTCCGGGGAGGGCCCGATGCTCTGCCGAGCGCCCCACGGCAGGGCAACCCAGAGCTGTGCAAACAAACACTGGAGGATCGAGTATCAGCACAGCTTCTCCTACCTGGGCAGCCCAGCTACACTCCATCCCCACTACTTTTCTGCCTTTGAAGCCTTCCTTGGCTCCCTTCTCTCTGTATTTACAGGGTACGTACGTGTTTGTACCTACTACCGCCATAAGACTACGTGCTTTGAGCAGCTGTGGGACACCGCTCCTTGACCCATCCATGCGAGGGGAAGCTTGAGCACGCACCCGACCAGCCCGTCCACAAGAGCTGCTGAACTCCCATCAGAGCCCGTTCGCCTTCGATCACGTTAAAGCCACGTGAAATCTGGTTTTAAATGCTGCTTGTGAACCCTCTGCGCAGGAGACCTGCGTCTGCACAGCTCGGCTGGACCTTTGCACCAGGCAGGGAGCAGATCTGCTCAAAACCACAGGGTGATGGGTTAGGACACACGCTATGGAGGGCACGTCTCAAAATTGCTGCACATCTGTAAATCCGTATTCTTTTAAGTCTTTCGGCGAAATACAACGTTGCCTCCAACCTAGAAGGAGAGCCCTGGGGTATTTCCCAGCCACGATGTTACCTTGGGCAGGGCACCCTCCTTCCCTTTGCCTCCGTTTCCCCATCCACCTTCGCTATTAAGCCCATCACCGAGAGGAGCGGTACATCCCCACCAAAACAAGCCCCAAATTCCCTGAAACCCACATTCAGAGTAAATCACAAACCACAAGGTACAGGAAACCCTCCTCCCACTTGCAGAGCGAAACCCAGGTAAGGGGAAAACAAATGCACAGCGGTTCAAGCTGTCCTTGGGCCAAGACAACAGGTCTCACACCCAGATCCTACAGAAAGCACTAGGGAATATTTGTCGACCACTAACTTGCTTAAGTGTCTCTGGGTTTGTTTACACAGCTAGAAGTCTAAGACATCAGACGGTTTTTCCTTCTAAAATAAATAAAAAAAATAACAAAAAATGAAGTGCTGCTGGGTTTGACCTAAATTTGTCCATGGTACATTTGTAGTGATCACAATCTGCTAGATGTCATTAGCAAGGGTACCATCCAGGTTGTTAAAAAGTATCCTCAAAATAACGTTCCCCATCTCCACGTGAATCACCTTCTGTATTTCGCTTTGCGCAACCCATTTTGGCTCCTTTTCCTATATGTTAATAGGTTGCCTAATCCCGGATTATTAGGAGGTTTTGTTAGGCTTAAGAAAAAGGAAAATCTCCATCATCCGTGAGCAGGGACAACCACACACAGACCTGAAGCCTCTCAGGTACCCAAGAGCGGCCACGGCCACCACTCAGGACCCCTTTCCGATCCTCTCTAAAAACTCTGGAAACGGGTTAATTGCAAGCGCCGGGCCCCGCGGTGCTTGGCAGGGCAGGACGGTTTCCACCACACGTGTGAACCAGCGAGGAAAGGTTTCAGAACTGCCTGCCCAGCTCAGATTTAGTAAATAAAAATCGGACATCTCGTGTGAATCCAGTTGATCTTCATTCCACTATTTAACCGTTTTGATGCCTTGCCAGCTTGGCCCCAAAATGTGCCTCTGATGCCAGCAATCTGATATTAATAGGCCACTTAAAAAATCCTTCAGTTTCCCAATGAAAAATTGCAGGAGAAGAGCTAACGTCGCTCGGCACGATCCAATTTCACATGCACTTGAAGCAGCAGCGTAACAGTTGAACTCAGGGAGTAGACATGCCACGGTTACGTGGCTTATTGTTATTTCTCCAGTTCCTCTTGTTAATAGCTTTCACATGACAGGTCTGTAAAACACATGTTCCCACAGACAATAAAATACATCTGAAAGCTAAAACTGGCTTTTTAAAAAAAAAAAAAAAAAAAAAAAGAAAAAAAGAAAAAAGACAATAGTGTTCCTATACATTATGTGAACCCAGGAATAATAAAGACTTGTTTTCCCTTCATTCATTGAACAGCATGGGGTAGTATTTCCGCGTTTCAATTATATGTACGCTTGCCACAGCTATAATAAGAGCATAACTGACCTATATAGTATACATTTTCTTAAAGTGCACATAGGCATAGTTTAGAAAATCCAATGGTTTTGTTTTCTCTCCTACAAACTTGTGGTTTAGCGGGATATTGCCAATCAAGTCTTGACATTTTTCCAGCAAAACAGTAACCTCAGATTCCCTTTTTTTTTTTTTCCTCCCTTCCCCCTTTTTTCTTTTTTTTTAAACATGAGAAACATAAACATACTCTCCATAGCTGAACGGATATTACTTAGAAGACATAACATGCCTTTGATTTCGAGGGCTTGGTGAGAGGCTGCTCTTTCAGCCATAATTACCCAAGGAGGAGAAGACCCCAGCCCATGGCGAACGGTAAATCATGCTCAAGATGGCTCTTCTTCCACAAGGTTATTGCTTGGAGGACAGGTTGTCTAAGTGACCAGGTCACCACCCACATTTTTTTTGGCAAGGGGGTTCCAGCACAGAGAAGCCTGTAGCGGTGCCAAAAGGCAGCCAGAGAATGGGGTTTGCAGAAAAACACTACAGAGGGAAGTCTGGAAGAAGACAGAAAATTAAATGCGGAGAGAGATGCCTTTGGGATCCCTCAGCGAAACACCACAGAGACATTATTCACACTAGGAGATCTGCTGAAGGCAAAAGTATCCAGAAATGGGGCTACAACCCACACGCCCTTGGAAACGGAAGGCAAGCAGCGTAGGGTTGTACCGTGAAGATGGTACATCTGGCCTCATCACCTCTTCTGCCCCAGTCTACCTCTCCGATTCAGTGTTTTAATAGGAAATTCAGATTACGCATCCCTGGCTGCAGTGACTTACACCTACAAATTCAACAGTTGAACCCCATAAAGGTTCTAAGTTTTCAGCCTCCACCACTTCCCACCCCTACCCATGGTACAAAACTACTGAGAACACAAGAGGTACACTTCAGAAAACGGTAACAAAAGGTGGCTTCCATTGAAGTAAGCGATAGACGTACACGGCGGGCAAAAAATTACACTGATTTGGGGGATGGTCACTCTTCTCCAAAAACGGTCCTGTTTGGCCATTCTGTCTGTGGCTACTCCTCACCCGCGTGTACAGACCTACTGCAAAATCTTTAGTAACGTTGTGGAAGGTCCTCACATCCTCCTTAATACGGGTGTCTCCATGCTGAGAAATTACCCAGCAGCCTATGGACCATAGCCTAAGGCATGGAGGCAACCCTGGCGCATCCATATAGGGCTGTGCAACCAGAGAAGCACTGTTATCCCCATCTCACAGAGAGAGGAAACTAAAGCACAAAACTACAAAGGGATTTGCTTATTCCAATGCAAGAAAGGTAAGTGGAGCCGAAATTACCTTCTGAATTGTAACATACTTTACAAGGTGAAGGAAAGGGGTTTTTTTTCCTTATATAAAGGGGATTTTTCTGCTTTAATAGCAGAACAAGGAAATCCCAACCATATGCTTTTATCTAATTATGCTGTAGGAGATCAAACAGGGCTCCAAACCATGAGCATAATAGAAATCTCTCGGGGACTGATCCTGCCCCATCCAAACGGGCTCAGCCCCGCTCCAAGCGGCACGGAGCAGGTGTGGACACTAACAAATTGTGTGAGGCACCGCGGGATGCCATGGGGCTGGACATTGAAAAATGATGTTGCTTTTGTTGGGAGGAAGTCCAAGTGACTTGGTGACCTCTAACCGCTGGTGTCCTACACCAAGATATTTCGGTGCAGGGTTTAAATTTATTTGTCTTTCCATTTAATAAAGCCAATCAAGTTTGGAAATCTAGCACCAAGGAAAAAATATTCCTTTCTTTGGTCAGCACCTTTATTAAAAGGCAATTAATAGGCAATAATCCTGGGAAGGCTGGCAGCATGAAAGCTAAAACCCCACCACCAAGCCTAAACAAAAACCCTTGCAAAAGCCCCACGTACTCTCTGACCAGCTTGAAATGTGCATAAAATCAAAGGCAGAAGAAAGGGCTCTGTGTTGGGTATAGCACTTTGAATCTCAGAGTCTTTGAAAAGTTAACGCCTGTGCAGATTTAATGGGGGAAAAATATTAAAAAAGGGGATAAGCTTTTGTTGGCCACCCATCGGAAAAGCCACAGAGGGATTGGGAGGGGAAAAGGAGTTTCTGCAGTGACCCACCCATGCAGCTCTCATCTTCCCAGGCCAACCTTCACCTTTGCACTAAATTAAACACCATCACGGTCTTCTTTTAATGTTTGGTTTTGATGGAGGTTGGGTTTTTTCCACTAAATCTTTCTTCTTTCAACCCTGCAGGTCAGTGGGATGTTGCTGGCTATCTCAACAAAGCAATGGTAATTTCTAACAAGCACTCTGTGATGTGTTTGGCTGCCACTGTCCAGGCCCTGGGCGTGTTTTTAAGGTTTCAGTAGATTAAACATCTAGCTTAATAAGTGAAAAAGATCATTAAATAATTTGGCAGGGCTGAGCAGCGTATCTAATTCCTCATTCAAGACACACTCTGTAAATATTTGGGTACCTACAAGAGACGGGCTTTCTATTTGAACTACTTAGTGGCTGACCTTGGGTACATATAAACCTTATTTGGTTTACAATATTTGTACATATTTTAAAATGCATAAAAACTAGATTAGCCTATGGTAGGCTTTTATTGGGGCTTTAGAAGTTGGCTTCCCCAGCTTTTAGAGAAGAATTGCAGCACTGCAGACTAGACTTGGCAGCTGCTGCAAGAGTGAACAACTCTTGAAGCCAGTTGACATTATATATATATACACACACACAGAGATAAAATTTAGTAACACAAAGAATAGAAGTATTTCCACATTTCCATCATATCAGGCATACGCTGCCAATCACAATAGGGCCTGATTCTGCACCAGCACCAACAAAATGGGTGCCTGAAGGAGCAGTAGGAGCTTGGTCAACCAAAAAATAATCCCAGCGGACCTGATCGGCAGCACAGCGATAGCCAAAAGAAGGATCCCACTGCAGACTGGATTGGGCCATTATGTTGGGATTTTTAAAGGTCTTGAAAGCATCAGTAATGTGCCTCCTTCCCAATGGTTTTTTGACTGAATCGGGATACTTGAGGCCCATATATTCACAGGAGACAACTAGGCTAACGTCAGAAATACAGAGTACCATCAACTCTGTTACTTCATTACCTGCTCAGTCTTAATTGTTCTTCACCTTGGTTCCAGCAGTCCAGAAGACTGCTCTGTACATCTGCCTGTATTTTGGAAACACACCTAATACCTTTGTTTGCAAAACAGATTCCCATTCAACTCTATTACAGTTCCACTACTCTCAGCTACACAGACACATGAGGATAGAAAATTCTCCACACACACAAACCAACCCTAGACTTTACGGTAGAACAGGTACCTGCTTTAGAGGACTAAAGAAGCTATAAGCAAGGATCAGCTTATATTGCATTTCTCCGATTTGACCTGTTTGGAAAAGTCCTAGGACACAATGGGCTGACTTCCACAAAACAAAGATATTAGTTCGTTTTCTACTCTATGTACATTCTCCCATGTAACTCACACTAACCTTTGCACCTACCTATGTCAATCTGTCTGGTATCCTTCCTATCAAGGGGGTGACATTACAGTCCATTTTATTATTATTAGTTATATTTCAGCCAAATCATAGAAACTTCAACATAAACCTCACCGTTTTAAAGTCCATCAGCTGCTACAGAGTCCAGGAGATTTCCTAGTGGGCAGACGCAGGTTCATTTTGACCTAGATGATGATATTTTCTGGGTTCTTACTTCTGGGGGTTTCTTTTGTTTGTTTGTTTTTTAATAAGAACTGGTTATGCAGGAACGCTGGGCAAAATGCCTTCTCATGCCTGCTAGCGCAATAGCAAACAAGAAGAAAGCCAAGAATATTCATTTTCTATAAGAACAACCCTACAACGTTGAAGACCCCAAGCTGCAGAGGCATTTGGGAAGTGCCTCTAAAAGGTGGCACGAATGACAGGTATCTCTACCGGCTGCCCAAACCCATCATCCAGAGACACAGCCATCCTTTGTAGTAAATACAGCCCTGTGCAACCTGGAGCATGCTTACTGACCCAACCATCCTGGGAGAATATTATTATAGAAAGGCTCTCGGTCACAGATAACTTAACATTTGGTTTAAAGTATTCTCACACACTGCAAATTCCTCTGGATTCGAAACCTTGGTAGAAAAGCTTCCTCACGTGGCCGGAGCGCAACGTGCCAGCCCCACGCTCCAAGAGCTCCAGATGAACAGGAGTGTTGCCATTGGTTTTGCTGGGAGAAATACTGGTTTTAGAGAGTACCTGTTACCTATTTCCAGAGGTAAACACCACATACAAAGGAAGAAAGAGGAGAAGTGTGTTAAGTTGTTCCTCCTGGGAGTCTGGCATGAGCTGATGTGTTAAAAGAGCTTTATATTAAAGTGCACATGTATTTTTAATACCTAAAAAATGCATTAATAAGAACAAAAGGTCTTATCCAAGCCACAACACCTAAACGCATACAAAATTCTGCATTTGTGGGGTAAAATAGATTTCAGCCAGACTGGCCGACCAGCAAAAGCTGGAGAGGGTGAATATAAAAGACATTATCAACAGGAACCCAGAGCCAGCTCCAGTCAAACATGATGGAAACAAAGCCATCATTTAACATTGTCCACAGCAAGGAATAAAATGTGATACGCCGTGAAAACCCCAACGTGTCAGCATCTTTTGAGGCACCTCTGTACGTCCAAGTGCTTTGGAAGGTCTCGCAGATATGACAAGTCTGACCTAGGATGACCCAGCTCGAATAAAGGGAGGAAAAAAAAATTAAAAATGCATCTGTGAACTCTGCAATACTCAGGGCAAACGGATCGTGTGAAAAATACACTGCGGCGACTATTATGTTTTCAATTACAAACGAAGCGAACACGGTTTACTCTGCCGGTCAGCGGGGTTTGGAACGAGCCCTGCCTCACCACGACTCCTCCGGGCTCTGCCTTCGAGGAAGGGCTCGGACCACTGCCCGGCAATGCTCGCGCTGCGGGAAAGGGCCGTGACACCCCGTTTCTTTGGAGGAAATGTAGGAGCTTTCTTCTGAACCGATGTAAGGGTGAGCAGAGCTACTGCTCCTCTTCATCCACATCATCCCGCGTTGGCTGCGTGAACGCTGATATTTCCCCATATAATAACAAATCTGCTCCGCTCCATCAACCTCTATTCAAGAGGAAAGTTTTGTGGGCTGTAGGTATTGTTTGAGTATATAAAATATCAAGCAGAGACTCCTTATCTCAGCTTACTGCCCCCAAACACCACCACGTATAAGCCCTGGCTCCTTCTCTTCGCACGGCCGCACCAAACCCTAACAAGAACAAATGGAAATATAAAACTGCAGCCGACAAAATTCTCTCGATTATTTTTAAATCGATCAAGGCGCAAAGAGTTTAAAGCAAAAATAAAAGCCAGTTCACCTGGTCAACATCAGGTCTCTTAAAAAAAAAAAAAAAAAACTCATCTGCTGAACTTCCCAAGTTTCCTCTCCCCCTTCCCGGAGCATCCCGGCCAGGCACTGCAGCTGTAATTAAGCACGTTTTTGGGAGCAACTGCCTCTGTGCAGGAGACGGCAGAGCCTGCATCCGCAGCGCTGAAGCCTGCTGCGAGTAGCTTTCTGACCCAGTTCTGTCAATGTACCTATTGTAAATGCAAAATCCTTCTTCGGATTTGAAGCAGCAGCCACCTGCACAAATAAGGCCGGGTTGTAACTCTGTAACCGAATACAAGCACTGAAAGCTTAAAAAGTTTGTAGTCCAAAAGGCACTTCTGACCTCTTTCTTAAAAGTTCACTAATCACTTTTAATTCATAATTTATTTCCTCTTAATATACTTGCTTTATATAATACCCCCCTTTTTTTCCCCCCTCCCTCTCCTCCTTTCTTTTTTCTGGAAGTTCCCCAGGAGAAAATGGTATTACACAACTCCCTTGATTAACTGGAAATGAAACTTTTCCCCCTCGGTAGTCGAGATTCGGTAGAGTTTCCAGGATATAATGCATGGTACACAGTGCTGAAAGGCAAAAAAACGTGAACGTAGGTGGAAACGATCCAAAGGCCCTTCGAGCAATGGGGGTTTGATCTCAGTGGTCCCTAGAGCAGAGCTCAGTAAGGCTTTGCCTATTCACCGATGGGTTAAAAAGGCGTAATATTATCTCTTCTCTCCCTCCTCTGTATTTTGTTGGCAGTTACTGCATAGAGTACTGTATAACCCTAATGTATAACAATACATGATATAACTGAGATTGCACTGGTACCCAGGTAATATTAAAAAAAAAAAAAAAATCATGCTCCTAATTAAAATAGCTTTGTATTACAGGGAGGGGAGACTTTGCAGGGGAAGGCGGAGGCGCGACGGCTGCTGCCACCTCGCTGCCCGCAGGAGTTTGACTTACTTCGGTTGAAAGCAGCTGGGATTGGGATACTTCGGTGGCAAGCCATCACCTGCGGTGACACGAGGTGCCCGCCCCGCGCTGCTCACAAGGACGGCATGACTTACCTACCCTGACCCATCTGCCCTTGGACGAGACCCTATGAATTATTTGGGTCCCCGAAAGCTAAATAGAGATTTTTGGGGACAGCACGGTTCCACGCTGCGCACCATCTCGGACTTCTGGGTGCTTTTTATCCCCCTAAGAAACTGCATGTTCTGCACATCCAGGTGATGCAGCAGCGTCACGGCAACACCTCAAATTTCACCACCCTCTTCTGCAAGCACAGGGCCAGCGCTGGCACAAGGGCCAGCCACGGTGGGCACGTCCACCTCGTCACACCCGGTGTCACACCAGCCCCTTTCCCACGCGCAGCCCAAACGTCCCTGCGGTGGCTGCGTTTTGCAGCCAGGTGACATTTCGTAGCCCCGTGTCCTCAGGGGACGATATAAATCGGGCCGCATCCCAACAGCGCAGGCAATGGCCAAGGCTCTATTCACACTGACTCAAGGGACACACCATGTACCGTGCTTTTTAAAACCAAAAATGGATAATTCCCTATTTTCCCTTTCCAGCCCCCCTGTAACAATGCTGTGCCCTGCTGTCAAGGAACGTGTGAATAAATTGGTGAAAAAAGGTTAAAGAAGCCCAAGGGAATAGCAGTCCCTTTTTCTTTATTGCGGTTAATTTCAACAAAGGCTTTTCTGTTTCCCCCTTTTTTTTGGTTTTTTTTTGGAAGGGCTTCATGCCAAGTTGCATTATTCCTCTTCACCATGGTACTGCCATGAAACCCGCCTGGTATGTTTGCCTGAAAAATCGCAGGTTTTCATGGAAATTGTTTTTATCTCAACAACCACTCCCTTTGTCACCTCAGACATGAAAAGAGAAGGAGAAGGGCTCGGGCTCAAATCCGATCCCAGCAACAAAGCATCCGCGGAAAAGCACCACGACCTTCCAAATCCACTATCACGAAAACCTGCCCTCCCAACGGGGCAAAAACCCTCCAACCCCCCTTTTACCACCTCCCTCCTAACACCGATGCAACCGCAGACGCGCGCAACACGCTGCACCCCGCTTTGCACAGCCTCGGTTCTAAACACTTCGAGGCTTGGGAAAAAGCCCGTACCGTCGGTGGGGTGGTTTTGAAGGATTTTTAAATGGAAATAGTTTCTTTTCTTGCAGCCCATCGTGGCAACCAGAGCCCGCTGGCTCTTGTCAGCGAGGCAGGAGCTCAGCAGCTCGTCGGGGGTGTCCTCTATTTCCAGCCTATTTACTGCTCCGTTGAGAAAGGCGCCTATAGATGCTCTAGTTCTCAGATGGGAGTTTGGAGGGACTCGGTTATTCAACAAACCAACCCTTTCTAAACGCTGTCAAAGGAGTGATTTGATGCCTTTCAGTGCTTACTATACAAAATGCTGAAAGACCAGCGAACTTCAAAAGCCGCAGAAGCGGAGCTGGAGTTTGGCAGGAGTTCATTAGCTGCCTGTGTCCTTCTGTGTGTGGCTTGTAATTACATGCAGACCTGATGCCAAATCCTCATCTACCGAGGGGTACCAATTAACATGCTGCTGGATGATTCACAGGTAGCTAATGTCGAGATTTATACAACTGGCGTGCCAAATATCCCATGCTTTATTATTATATTTTTTTTTAAGCTGGCCTTTTTTTTCTCTTTTCAAGTTATTGTACAAGCAAGGTTTTGGCAGCAAAACTGGGATTGTCCAGCCTGTCCCCAGGCCACACACTGGTGGGCCTGATGCTGCTGTCACTGTGCACCAGCATCTGCAGGGACACGGGAATCCCTTGGTGCACGGACCAAGGGCTTGCAAGCTGAACCGCCTACTGTATCTCCCCTTCGTATAAAGCACGCTTTTCTGCTCCAAGGAGAAAAACTCTAAAATTGAGGTACAATTTGGACTCCATACTTGCCATTCCTGCTGCTTCTACCCTCTTACTCCTATAGGCAGTAAAACAGTAACAGCAGGAGCTTTAACAGCAGCTGTAGGAGCTGAGGAAGCAGGTACCTAAAAATGATAATTCACATTTGGGGGCAAAAAATGTATACAAAGCTGCATCTCCTGCAGGAAAATATAACAGTTATTAGATCCTGAGACAAAAAAACCAAAACAAAACAAAAACAAACAACCAAAAAAACCCCTTCTTCTCTTACTTGAGATCTGCATCCCTTTGCAGCCAGCTGGCTCCCAACGCGGCCCTTGGCAATTAAAACCTTGGGAAGTCAAACACAACAGCACGGAAGCGAGCCTTTTGTTTTCCTGCTTCTTCATTCTCGTCTTGTGTTTGATCCCCAAACAGATTTCTCAAACTACGAGGAAACCATGGGCCCAGTGGAGCATCTTGGCACTGACTTGGAGCAGATCTCCACGCACACTGGTTTGCCACCACTGCTGGTTTTCCCATGGAGAGCAGGAGAGCTATAGCCCTCATTTCTTTCTTCTGCCTAACTTTCTGCTTTCCAAAAGCCAAGGCGAGTCCACTGAACTTCTCCTCCCCTCGGTCTGCAGCCCTCCGGTGGCCTCCAGTCCCCAGAGCCACCGTGAAACAAGTAGCACACGAGGTGGGCATGATTTCAGATTTACGGGAGGTTTGATGCTCCTGGGCAGTAACAAGACTGTAAACAGGGGCAGCAAGAGGGAATTCACTGAAATGGTCAGCCTTGATGTAACACTGCTCCCAAAGGTACCAGCCACAGGACAACCACGCGCTCAAAAATCGGGGGTTTGGATGCATTTATTCGTATAACACTCAGACCCTCATTAGCAGTAATTTGATAGCTTTTGCTCTTCTTCCTTTACCTTTGTCATACAGCCTTCCCCAACAGCCAGTTTCTATGTTAATTTTTCTGACAGTTGTTCAGCATGCAGACGCTCATGTCTCCCACTCTCCCCTCCAGACACTCCCATTTCCATACATTTTCCTCTTTCCACAAGAGGAGCGGTTTCTCCATCGCACTTCTTGCTCCCATACCACTGCAAAATGCCTTCGGCCCTGGGGAATAACTCAGCGCCAGAAGGGCTGCAAGCACAACCCAACGCTCGCACCACTTTATCCTTCTAATAAACCTTTCACTGCATTTGACATGACACAGGTCTTGTCCAGCCATGAAAGCTTTCTTGCTTATCAGGAGAATTTTTAATCAACTAGAAGGGAAAATATGGCCTGACATTTTATTGCTTCCTTGCGCTTCGCTTTTAGATGTTTCGCTTTTCTCCAATTTGTACTCTTGCTAATCTCTTTAACCGGGGATCAGTGGAAAGCCTCAAGTCTTTCATGCCCAGCAGTTTCCCCCGGATAATTTGGAGGCAGAGGAACACGGGGCAGCGGGGGGGACTCCCGGTGGGGTGGGAGAAGAAGGCACCAGGCAACAAGCTCTCACACTCACTGCAGGTTCTGGGACATGGTTTTGTCCTGGCCACAATTACAAAACAACAAACAACGTCTGTGGGGAAGGGTCATAAGAAGTTCAGCTTTCCTCTATTAAAACCATCTGGCGCCTATAAAAAAACCCAACTGGTTGGTTGGGATGGTTGGTAGCACCTCCTCCCCGCTCAGCTCTTCCTGGCACTTCGAGAGTTTGGTGGCACTCGGAGGTGCCACCGCCAGGGACAGGGGGGCCAGCGGACGCTCGCCCCGCTTCGCATCCCTCCCGCTGTGAAGAAGGTGCCCCAGCATCCATCTCATTTCAATTCTCCTTGGCTGAGCCGGACCTTTCTTTAGGAGGTGCCTGTCCCCTCCGTCACCCAGGCTCCTGCCAGAGTGCCCCCGGCGAGCCTGCGAGAGGGCTGCGCTTTCGGAGCAAACCGAAATGGCCCCTGCGAGGCCAGCGTGGGACCCAGCAAAGGGTTTCTCCAGGTCGGAGACACCGACGGGTCCCCCTCCAGCATCAACAGCGAGAGGCATCGCCAAACCTGCAGGGGATGGGAACCTTTATTTTCCCTTTATTAAAAAAAAAAAAAAAAAAAAAGCCTAAACCTCCCCTTTGTTTCCAACAGAAATAAAAGGAGAAAAAAACAACAACAAAAAAAAACAAAAAAAAGAAAAGAAAAAGAAAAGAGAGGAACGCTTACAGCCAGTTCCCCAGCCTGTAACACAAAACCGCGCTGTGCTGGGAAACCTTACACCGCGCGGCATCCAGCTCATGTACTCCTGCTCTGCTCGCCGCCTCCCGGATGCTTCCCCAAGCCCAAACTGCCCTTGAGAGAAGCCAAGCCTCAGCCTCTGCTGAAAAGCCTCTTTGTTTGGATTCCCTTTCCAAATCAGCGTATCCTGAGATTGAACTCCCTCCCACCCCTCTGCAGGGCTTTTTAATGTTCAGATGCCTTTGGCAGCAGCCAGATTCGCCAGCAGGTTTGCGGTCCTGTAATAGCGTTCGAAACCTCGGTGCTGGGGCACGTACAGTGCTAGGAACTTTCTTCACGTTAAAGGAGAGAGGGGGGAAAAAAATGTTAAAAAAAAGTAAGTATTGCAGAATTACTTCAAACGATCCTTTAATTGTGAATTGCGACCAGAGGAGCTAAGTTCTCCTTAATGAAACAATAGTTTTAATCAGCCTTCGATAGCCTACATTAAGGCACACTAGCGAGCTGGAGAGGCACTTTTTTTTTTTTTTTTTCTCTTTTAAACTGGAATAATTGAAAGGAAACTAGACAAGGCATCACCGCTCCTCGGAGAAACCCAGGCATGGGGTCTGGTCCATACAAGCGTCACCAAGAGGGTTCGACTCCAACTGCTACCATGAACTTTCCAAACAACTTCATCGCTCGTTGCACCCAGAAATTAAACACATGTTCCTGCACTGCCCACTCTATCTGCAAGCTCAGGGGAACAAGTGTGCTACATCCATACAGCCCCCGACATACAACAGGGTCCCCCATCTCCCTTGGGGTTTGCAAGCACCCCGAAATCCCGCAATCCCGCAAAGGGCAGGAGACACGGTACGCCCACGCCAGGGTCTCTGGTCTAGCACAGACCCACCTGAGACCCACAAATAGCACCAAGGCAATTTTGGTTACCCCTCGGAGCAAAACACGGCAGATCTTGCAACAAGGGACTGTAACGGGAACGTCAGCCCCGCGCCTCGTCCCGACACCAAAGGGAAAAAAATCAAGCCTCTTCTCCAAAACCAGCCTCAGGCCCAGGACTTTAAAGAATTTCATTGGGGAAAAGTTATTTTTCCACTTGCAGTTAGCTTTTTAATCGGCCTCAGCGTTATATCTTTCTCTGTGAAAGCAAAACGCTGAGCATTTAAGCAGGTGGATTTTCAGACTGTGGACCCAATCCTGTGTTCATAAAGCAATACCCGCTTTTGCAGACAACTTCAGCGAGAGCAAAAGCAAAGTCCCTATTGTTATATCCACAATTCAGATGCGTCCCAAACTCTATCCCACTTGTCTGGCTGTTTTAAACACACTGCATCCCTAGACCCTGCCTAGCTTGTAGCGCTTTAGGCACTGGAAAACTTCTTTGTGCCCGTGCCCGTGGTGATTTATCAAAACAGGCTTTCTTTAAAATGCTATTTGACTTTTCCGTGGGTTTTGCATTTGACAAAGATTCATACGAGCTCAGTCAGAAAAATAAATGCCACAAAACTTCTCCTTTAAGGAAAAAAAAAAAAAAAAACCAACACCAAACACCCAACCCTCACAGTCCAATGCTTTAGAAATGCTTCCACATGCTAATCAGCCTCCTATTCAGTTCCAGACTGAATAGGACTCCAACAATGACAAAGAAATACGCTGAACCTATTCCACATTTCATCCCCTTCACTCAAAATGTTGCTGTTACCTTGGTTTTCAGCCGCTTTGTGGGAGCTGCAGCAGAATGACAGCTGCATGCTAAAGCTGCAGGGATGGTCAAGAAATGAGGAGTGCTAGCTGAAAAAATATCCATTCCAGATTATGGGAAAAACTATGGAATTATTTGAGATAGTCACTGACGCTGCAAACTTTGATAATAACAAAAAAAAAAAACAAAACCCACCCCATACAAAAACCCCAAGGCTTCTACTGAGAACACAGCCTCTTGTGGTCAGGCAGTAAAGGGAATTTTTTCTTAGTTTGGCAAGTATGAGTAAGCTAAAGCACCCTCCAAGCCCTTCCTTTGAGAATTAGCCATTTGCCTTACGTATTATCAACTGACAGATGTCTCAGTGCACCTTTTTCCCCATATCCTTAACCAGAAAAACATCAGCTCTTATTTTGGGAACAGATGAGCCAGTTCCCGCTGCAATGGGTGATGCAAGGTCATTTCCCTTTTCTGCAGAACATGGAAAGATGGGAACGGAGCCACCCAGGGAAAATTTCACAGGAATCAAGGTGGGAAGCTCCGGGACAGGTGCACACACATGTCCTAGGAACACTCTTCGGCCCGAGCCCTGGGAGCCGCAGACTTCTCCTCCGTGGTTGCACATCGCTGAGGACGTGATTTCAAAAGATACCTCGGGAGGCAGGCGACGGCCTGGCAGAAGCAGTGAAGTTCGCAGCTTCACTGAAATGGTTAGGGATTAGAGGTACCTCGGTAGCTCCGAAAGCCCCACTGGGTACCCGGGTGCATCCTTACTGGAAATACTGCCTTCCAAGTGTGTCCTCACCGGGCTCCAGCTCCCTGCCCACGCAGGGAGGTGATGCTCCTTCATGCTCCGCGTCTCCTTAGATTAGAAATTCCCAGAGGCACAAACCTGCCCTGTGACATGCCTGGGCAGGACCAAGGGCAGCAGGACCCAAATCCTGGCACGGGACTCCTCTGGGGCTTCGGCTGGGCTGCAACCCAGGAATCGAAGGGAGAAGCGGCTCCCCAAAAAGCAAGGGCCATCTGATCGGTGATCAAAGAGCAGCTTCAGAAACCTGCTAACACCAAACGGATTCACGGCTATCGACTTCAAAGGAGTTTTGCTGCTTGCCATCAGCTTACCGTCCATCCAAAATTCCTCCGCGAGCATCCCTCAGAACACGAACGCACCCGGCGTCCACCGACCAGACCTGCTTACCAGCATTTTGCCACGCCATTTTCGACTCTCCCTTTGCAAACTAACACTTGAAAGAGCGGCAGGCTTGCAGAAAAACCTCGGAAGCCCTCAAAACGCTTGGGGTGCGGGACCGGTCGCCGCGGCCGCTGCGCTGCTACAAAGAGCAGAGCGAAGACTTCGCTGTCGGCATCGGTGGGAACGATAACCAGGGCTGGGTTGGCTGCTCGCTCCGGCCAGCCTCAAGCTGAGCCTTGCAGTCAGGCTTAAGGAAAGGCCCATCACACCACCCCAAAAGAGAGGTCATAAATAACTTGCCGAGCGTCAAGAAGACAGGAAGCCCAGACCGCATTTGGCACATTGGCTTTCAAATTCAGCGGCTGGACGTTTTGAGGCATGAGATGATGCATCAGCTTTGCGTAAGCACACGCTGAATTAACAGCAACGCAATTAATATCTGCGTGCGGCGCCTGTCTCCAGTACGTGCGTGATCAGACTGAGGGGCACTGCTGCAAAAGCTTTCAAAAATGGCTGTTATTCTCCCTAATTTACAGTAAAACCAGGTGAAAATTAGCTACAGGATGCCAGGCAGCTTGTCGCTCCCTTTGCGCAGCAGCGAGCTACAACCCTGACACTGCTGGGAGAAGCGAGCTCTCAGAGGGAGCATCATTTGTTTCGAGAGGGACGGCTGCCCAAAACCACTAACCAGTAACTTTCACTTTTTCTGTTTAAACCCGGGGAAGGAAGAACCACGCTGTTCTCAGCTCCTCCGACCAGCGAAAGTGAAGCGTCTCCAAGAGGTACAGCCTGCCGACTGCAAACTCCCGAAGCAGTGAAGGACACCTCCATGCCACAGCTACCTCTCGTATTCAGGACAAGGTCTGGGTTAGCCCAGCAATGCCAGTCCAGCATCAATTTGCTGTGTCTCTCAGGCACCGTAGGCTAAGCCCACCAGTATGTTTTATCAAAAAGGCTGGAGGTATCTCCCAAGCTTCTCTGTGCTACGGTCAACACAGCTTTCATGTCTTTTTGGGCAAGGGATGAAAAATTATGGGCAAGTACTACAGGATTGTGAACATTCTCCACTGATTCATTGTCACCAGCATTGTCAGACCAACAGCAGCTTCATTTGGGCTTTGTCTGGCAGCCCCAGCCTAGCCCTATAGCTCCTGACCGAGAGCACCATATGCTCAGATAAGACAAGCTCATATATGGGTGCGAGCTATAGGCAACGCTGGAACAAGGACACACGGCAGAAAGAGCACAGGCATTCTCAGAGCATCAGAAGCTCTGGAATTAAGTTACATGTTCTGCTTGTAACGTTGACTTGATGCGGAGAGTCGGTTTTCAACCCGTCTTCAAAACATCCAACACATGTGAAAAACAAGCCCACTTACGTGACCAACTTGAAGGACAGAGTTTATAGGAATTTGTGATACTTAGAAACCCGCCAGGACAAACCTAATTTTCCAACTCGTGAATACATTGTCTTGGTAACAAACTTACACTTAAAGCAAGTTTTCCAATGGTTTGCATCCAAAGCTATATGAAGACACTTCAAATTCCTCTTTTTTGGTGACGTTCTGCCTCCTCAGGTCTAACCTGAGAAGCAGCTTCTGCTGGTCACGATCCCACCGTTACGACTAAGCCATCGCGTGCAGCTAAAAAGCAAGAAGGGATTCTCGAGCGTGACTTCCCGACAGCTGCTCCAACACAACCCCGTACACAGACACCCAAATCTGCGCTGAGGAGCTTGCCACCGGCTCAAATTGTGGAGCAGACAGCGCTTCTCCAAGGGAGATGTCACGGGAGAGCGCAAAACGGGGACGGATGGGGTGGCTTTGAAAGGGATACGAACGCCCTTCCGAAAAAGAGGCCACGCTGATCCACGAGGAGATGCGACAGACAGGGCAGCCTCTTCCCAACTTTTAGTGAGACCCCCCCCCAGCCGAGGTATTTGCAAAGCCAGACCGAAAGCCGGGCACAGGCAGGACCCCCGTGCACGCAGCTGCGCGGCCTGCAGCACCGTGTTAGCAAGGGGGGGAGCAGAGAGGGCTGCTTTAGCCTCTGCTGTACCAGGGGTCCCACGGCTCTGCCATGTGAAAAAAATAAATAAATAAATAAAAAATCATGAAGTATATTCAGAAAACTGACTTCAGGCTTTATAATTACAGAATAAATGCTGGATTACTTTAATTCACCTCTTTTTTTGAAGCTTTATCATTCACTTGATTCTCATTTTCAAGCCTTTTTTTTTTTTTCCCCTGAAATATGAAACCTGACCTGTCAAAAAACCCCAACACAACTGCAGAAGCCAGGGCCCCAAGACAGAACAAAAAGAAAGAAAAAAAAAAAAATTACAGCACTTGTACCAAAACCCCAGCTGGCATCCTGCTACACAGGAGCAAAAACCGCATCCGGGGAGGGGGTTTCCCTGCTGCTCCCCCCTGGCTCCCAGGACACAGCCCCCCGGGGATGCAGAGGGCTGGGAGAAGGCATCGTTCTCGGCGCCGGCTCCATGGATGCTGGGATAGGAGGGTTTGAAGGCTGCTGCCTTTCCCCACGCTGCCTTCAACAGGCATGCCCTTGTTTGAGGAGCAGGCAGACTGGGTGACCACAACGGTCCCTTCTGGATTACCGCGGATGAAGCGGGAGCATTGTATGAATGAAACGGAGAGGACGGAGTCTGCTCCACCAGAGCAAGCTATGGAGCAGAGCTGGGGCTTTTTTTCCCCCCCCTCGTTTAAGTCATTTCAGGCAGGAAGGGTGTTTGCATGTCTCCATCTCTAGCTCAGATGCAGGCGCTAAAGAGGAGCCCCGGCTTGCAAGACTGCGCCCGTGCAGCGCGGGTTCCCCAACTGCGGTATGCAAACCATCTTCGGGCGGTATACGGAGGCACATGCATCTGGAGGATATACCGTCAGCCTGTATCTAGACAAACAAAGTCAGACCAAAACAGCCTAAGAAAGGCATGCATATTAAATTGAGATTTAAAGGGTATAAAAATAATCATCTGTTTGATCTGGGAGTGATGTTTACATTATTTTCTGTGCTCACTACAAACAGACAATTAAAAAAAAAAAAAAAAATGTCATCTACTGTAATTGTGATCCCATCTCCTGCCTGTCTCAGCAGCAGGTACGCAGGATTCAAAGCACTTCTGGCCATGAAGCAGTTGCACGTAATTCGGCTTTCCTGGAGACACATCTTCAGGCTGGCCAAATTCCACCGACTCGGGAAAGCCAGCAGATTTATATCCCCAAGGACTCGGTCTGCCATAGGTACAGCACTTCCTTGTTCTGCAATTAACACCTCAAGTATAATTGTCACTAATAACCTGGTCTTGATAGGGTTTTTTTGGGTTTTTATAAAGCCAACACACGCAAAAAAGAGTGTATTTTAAACACCTCCAAAATACTTCTCTCTCGTCTTTTCTGCCAGTCATCTTTGGCTCCTTTGGTCTTTCAAGAGGGGCAAAACTAAGGATGGGTATCACGCTTAGATGCTGATTGTTTGTTTAGTAAGGAGCTTTTCGAGACTCCGAAAAGCTCCTTTACTCCCAAGTTATGGTGGGGTACAACCGCGCAAGCCTACGCCAAGATGCCACCTCTGCCAACCTGCCTTTGCCAAAGCACTTCCAGACCAGCCAGCCCCGAGACAGACCCTGCTGCCTCGCCGGGAGATCCTACAGGTATTAAAATAAGCGATACATAAACATTAACGACCAAACCCCATCTAAGGATGCTCAAAACACGATGACGACTCTCCACCCACGCAGCTTCTTGCATGTGGTACGGACTCAGTCCTCCCCAACACGGAGAAGACACAGCATGGAGAAGACAACGCCAAGGCGTCGGGACTGCCGAGCTGGTTTAGTACAGTCGGATCTCGTTGTCCCTCGCTGAAAGTAAGAAACGGTTGGGTCAGCAGTTTCCTCAGGAGCGTATAGAAAGACGTTACCTACACAACAAGTGAGCCCTGCACGGCAGGGTAGTCTTAAAAATAAAAAGACCAACCCCAACCCAAACAAAGCAGAGTTGCTTAGCTCATCAAATTCAACTTTACAGCATCCAAATAACTCTAACCTCATCCCTCATCTTTAATTCCTCCCACTCCTTACACTTAAATGACAATCCCAGGCCTGTTTGCGCCCATTTTTGTGACGGAGCGACAGGGCCCCTGGCAGACCTCAAACCTTTTTTTGCTTCTGAAAGCTGGACGATGACACAATTTTCTACACAGAAGAGGAAAGTTAAGAGTAACCTAAACTGTTAGCCCAAATTATAAGATTATATCCCCACTTATATAAACATGTCAAGGTCCTGCTAGCGTAAATATTTACTTTCAAAGTTCATTTTAGCATCAAGCTCGCTACAGAAGAGGAGATGCCAAATTTGTGAGAAAGCTGAAGAGATATTAAGGTCGTGAGAGGCCTATCCATCTGTTGCTTCAAAACCTCCCAAAGGCAGTAAAACTTGTGTTGTACAGATTAACTGGGATTGACAGAAGAGAGAAAATTAAATTAGAGACAGAAAATAAGAAGGGCAGTAAATTATGTGCAGTTTACATCTCACCAGCCTGAAACATATGCTCCCATAAACCCAAATTCCACGAGCCTAGGAAGCAGGTATGCCAGATGAAATCCCTCTATTTTATAGCACAAGCAGGACTTTTTGGAAGCTGTTCTACCTGCGCAAGCTGCACAAATACAAGCTACCGAAGACCCTCATCTGCCCTATCGGCCTTGCTGACACAGCCTTCCCCTCTTCCGAGATTAAACGCTCGACTTAGCACCCGTCAGCAGAGCGCAGGTGGCTGCTCAGAGTTTGCTGAACGCTGGGAGTCCCTGCCAAGGGGGGGGAAAAAAAAAAAAAAAAAAAGAAGAAGTGGGTCTGAGAGGAGTAAATTTAACCCCAGATGCTATATCTGTGGGGCCAGGCTCCAAACCATCCCACCTCAAGGGGGAGGGCAGGAGGCTTTTCCCCCACCCGACCCGCATCTCCTGCGGAAAGGTGGTGGCTGGTGGCAGCAGCTCCACGCCGTGCCACGTCTGGGCAGCAAAACCCCACGGCACCGGGGAAAGCTGCCCCCGTGGGTCGCACCAGTCCCTCCCACTAAAAACTCTACGCTCTGGGCAGGAGGTGCAAGAAACTCGTGGCAAAGGGATGGGGCTGTGATTGGGCTGAGGATGATCGGATGAAGGTGGAGTGAGGTCCTCCCATCACGCCTCTTTTTTTGCCGCCCAGAGATTTCCCCGCAGCTCTACAACATGAAGACACCGACCGGTTTAGCGGGGGCAACTTCAGGCCCCCCCGGCTGAGCTCCTCAATCACATTTTCAGATGTGTCGCGGTGACCAGCGAGACAGGGACGGGGCAGCGGGGACTCTTCCACACCACCGAGCTCGCCTGAGGCCCTAACAATTTCAGGAAGCATCTTCTAATTCTCTAAACAGAGCCCTCCCGAGAGGAGGAAGCAGATGGAGAAAGTTATTTTCCCCCCTCGGATGACCTGCTTTAATAAATGCACACTCAGATCTTTTCTGCCTCTTTTACCGAGTTCAGCGCCGACATGAAATTTCTGGGAAGTTCACAGCGTTGGTGATGAAACCTCTTGTTCATAAAAGAACCCGGGGATTTGTCAGTGCCAAGTGCACTCATTAGGGGAGTGGGGTATTCCAAAATATTCAGCTCCCTGCCAACCCAACGCAAGTCGGAAATGCAGGAGAAATGGGGGGCCTGGTTCAGCAGATCTTCATCCAACCTACTCCACCAGCAACAAACACACTTCTGTCAATGGCTCAACGATTTTGCTCGCCACGATCCCCAAGGAACGAAGATAGAAATCTTCCCCTTATGCATTTACTATCAAGATAACCAGTGTACTTAACGATGAAAGACAAAAGTGGATCTTTCTAGCGACTCACGCCAAATTAAAGCTGAATGAAGTTCCTGATAGCTCTGCTTTACTTAGATGTTTATGATAATTGTCTTCTGGGCAATTTGTTTAAATTTGTATGTAAACAAAGAAAGGTTTGTACACATCTACCACCTCACAGGGCGCTGACGTGTGTCATTTCTGAAAGACATTTCAGCCATAGTTTATTCTTTTCATTTTCCCCCCCAGAGAAAATCGATTCAGGTCAGAATTACAGCAGTACCTGCAGTAGAAGCCAATGCAGTGTCACAGGCCTCTACAAATCAAAGGACCACTTTTAGTATTTCCTAGAGTGGTCCTCAGATGAGGAAAAGCCTTCTGTTTCCCTGCTACTCTGAAAGTCTTTGGGCAGCCGCTCAAGAGGCGTAACTCGGTTTAACTGCACTGGAGGCCATTGGCCACATGCCTACATGCACCAGCAGAAGACCTCTACTGAGTCCCTCCACCTTAAAACGAGTCATTTCACCCAATTCTGCTTCTCGTTATCTTACCTAGGACTTAATTTTTTTACTGAACACGTAAATACCCATCAACTTGTACCTGTCCCATTTTCTCTTACAGGCTTCAGCTAGAACACCTTTCTTTCACCTTCAAAGTGGGGGTTTTTTTGTGTTTGGCATTTTTTTTTTTTTTACAAGCTCAGGAAGGAAGAAAATGGGAATCAAGTGCTTGGAAACTACAAGCTCTTAGTTTTCCCTAGCAAAAGGCAGAGAGAGGAGCGAGCCAAGCCTCCTGCGAGTGGGGCAGCTGGCTTTCACAGCAACTCATGCCCAGTCATTTACCAGCAGGTCCGATACTACTGGTCTGGGTGTATTTGAAAAGCCCATCCCCAAACACACATCATGGGCTATCCATCATATAATCACCTCCCTCACTACGTCCCACCCGTGCTCTTCACCTGCTGCTGATCAGCCAGATCTAAACTTTCCTTCAGCTGTTGAATTCATGCTCTTACTTTTAAATGCTCCTCACACTAACAACAACAACAAAAAACAAAACCCAAACCAAGAAACAAACCAACTCTGCTGTTTACTTTCTGATTTCCACCTGTAGTAACGTGAAACAAAGCAACAATCACAGTTTCTGCTGTATCACATTATTCCCCGCTAACAATACCTTCCAGTGATGCTTGATAAGTTCTGTTTACCTAAACTATCACAAGTAGAATAACACATGTCAACTAACTGCTTTTTCATTTAGGACCCTTAGTCTAGAGAAGGGGAAAAAAAAAAAAAAACCCTTTACCCATTCAAATAGCACTTAGTCATGCCAGGAACGCCTGAAGTTAAGAAAACTTGCGTAAATAAAAGTTTAAAAGTTCTGACTCCTAGGAGTGGTTTTACTAGGAATCTGACCTTCTGTTTAAATAAGTGAGGTAAGTCAAGCTACTTATATTAGTTTCATATATGGGCTATCAAGTATTTTTATTTTTTCCAGATACAAGAAGATGAAGCTTTCTGCACTGGCCTCTATTCTTGTGGGAATATAAAGAGAAAACCATGCCTCTCTTCTTAATGTATTAGTGCCTCGTAATATACACCAGATGATCAATAAACTACATAAAAATTAAATCAAACTGACAGTCTTTAAAAAACGGGCTCTAAGCAGAAACAATTGTTTTAAAGACTGTGGTGTCTGGAGTATTAAACTCACGTGCTGTTGTGTTATTAATCTCTTTGTTGGAAGCCAGTTGATTTCCCCTGCCTGTGTCTGTCAATTAAATATTCAGCATTGCAGCCACAATTGAACGGTTGATGTTTTGGCACGCAAAACCTTTTGGAGACAGACTGTTGACAGTTTCCTTACATGCCATACCATTTCCAAAAAGCCAAGCGGGCTAGCAAACTAAGACCTCTGCCAGGGACTCCGAGATGCCTGCGAGCACTTCAATTTTTCACAGAAATGAGCTGAGCGAGACGCCTGCACCGGGTGCAAGAAGGGGAGAGGGAAGAAAAGCCAGAACCGCTGGTAAAGCCGACAGCCGAGCAACGCAAAGTAACTATAAAGTGGCAAAGCTGCTTTTTTTTTTTTTTTTTTGCTTTTTTTGCTTCCCCCCCCCCCCCCCCCCTTATTAACAAAAATAGAGGACCCAAGCCGCGCGGTTGCTTACACCCGTAGAGCACTACCTCCACCTGGAGCTGGCCCCGGCTCCTACCGAGGTGCCGCTGGCCGGGCCGGCGGCGGGGTGCGGGGGTACGGCGGGGACGGGGGGGGGCACCCCCGGGGTCGCATCCCCGAGCCCACAGTGCCCCCTGCGTACCGCCGGCAGCCGGGCTGCCCCCCCCGCAGTGTCAGGCCGTGGTGGTGGGGGGGGAAGAGTAAATAAATAAAATTAATAATCAGTAAATCGGGGGGCGGGGGGGCACATCTCCGCACGGACAGCCGCTCCCCCCGGCGGGCCGCCTTCCCCCCCCGCCCGGCCCCCGTTCTCGCCGAGCCGGCCGACGGGGCCCCCGCTGGCCGGCTCGCCTCGGCCGGCGGCCCCGCTCCGCGCTCGGTCGCTTTTGTTTGGGGAAAGCGACGCGGGGCCGGGAGACGGGCGAGCTGTGCCCTCCCTCCCGCGAAAACTTTTCCCCGAAGTGGGAAGCCCGGGGGAGGGGGGGGTGAGGGGAGAGGAGCCCCCCGCGGCCGCTCACCCATGACGAGGCAGAGGCAGTCGAGGCAGATGAGCAGGGCTTTCTTGCTGCTGCTCTTGGCCGGGTTGTTGTTCAGCGCCGGGCTGCCCCCATTCTTGCTCTCCGGCGGGATCGCCTTATCGTACTTGTAGCTCTGCATTATCGGGGGCGAACGCCCGAGCCGTGCCGTGCCGTGCCGAACCGGGCCGCGCCGAACCGGGCCGTGCCGCGCCGAGCCGGGCCGGGCTCGCACGCGGTGAGCCGGGGAGGTGCTGCCCGCCCTGCCGGAGCCGCTCCCGGCCTCTCCGGTGGGGCACGGGAGGCGAAAGGCAGGCGGGTCTTCCAAACAAAACAAAACAACAACAACAAAAAAAAAACACAAAGGCAAAACAAGCACAAAACCACCAGCAAAGGAGGGGCGGGAGGGAAAGGGGGGGGGGGGGGTCGAGGGTGAAGTTTGCGGGTGTCCCAAGGCGGTGGAAAAGTCCTGGAGGAAAAACCGGGAGGGAGGGCTAAAAATATATATCTATGTATGTATCAAGAGCTCAGTTTGGGGGGGGGGGAAAGTGCGGAGCCGGGCGGTGCTGACTCCCGAGGGCAGGTGGGCTCGGCGGGTTCTCCGCGCTCTGCTCCGCGCTGCGCTGGGGGCTCCCGCCGCGCCCGCCCCGGCCGCTCTGGGAGCCACCGGCTTGTTTCTGCACTTTTATTTCGCGAGGTCCTTTCCACCCCTTAGGAAAAAAAAAAAAAAAAAAAAAGAAAAAAAAAAAAAAAAAGGAGGAGGGGGGGGAATCAGTCACTTCGCCTCGGATGGGATATCCAAGTAAGCACAGCCCCTTTCCTGCATCTGACATTTTACATAGATAATTAAGTCCACATTTTTTTCCTGAGGGAAGTTAAAAAAAAAAAAAAAAAAGTCAGGAACTAAAGTTTTTTCGTAGGCCAGAAGGAGGGAGCCTCTAGCGTTCACAAACCAGAGAGGAGTGCAATGGGAGAGGGAGGGGGGGAAGGAAAACAACCAGCCGATCCAAGGCTGCAGGACTCCCGAAAGGTGGTAACGGTGGGAAGG
This sequence comes from Harpia harpyja, assembly GCF_026419915.1. Taxonomy (NCBI): domain Eukaryota; kingdom Metazoa; phylum Chordata; class Aves; order Accipitriformes; family Accipitridae; genus Harpia; species Harpia harpyja. The sequence continues at coordinate 40,812,054 of NC_068950.1, forward strand.
GGAGAAAAACTAGTAACAAATAACTTGAAACATCTTTTTTTCCTGGTTTTTCTTCCTGCCCTCCAGCTCTGCTCCATGTGCTGAGACAAACTCTTTTCGAGGGGATGTGGTGCGTGTGGTACCCACAGACCCCGACGCCTGGCAGACCCCAACGGGGCTACCCCAGCAGGGCCGGATCCTGCCCGGCCTGCCCAGGGCTGAAAGACGGGTTTGGCCGTGCCACCCGCCCGCTGGGTACCACCACCAAACTCCAGCAGCTTTGCCCTCCTGCACCAGCACCGCCACCTTCATAAAATGAGCGTAACGAGAGCATTTGGAGTCAAGTGAGGGATTATTATGTTGGTTAATCACCCCTTTGGTCTAATTAAAAGTCACCAAGGAATTAAACGAAAGGTTTCCCAGGAACCTGGGATGGCGGGATGGCGATGCTAGCAGCTCCGAGCAGGGCGGCCGGGGGCACGGGCGGTGGGAAGATTGTGTGGTACCAAAGGAAACTGCTCAGGACAGCACCTAACCGCTTTTCTTCTTTTTTTTTTTTTTTTTTTGGTCTTGTATCTGACCTCAGCCTTCCATCTGTGTGCTGGCAAACCACTGCTGGGCCAAATCCTCTGCCGAGGTGCGTATCCTACTGCGTCCCTGGTGTTTCTCTGCCTGCAAGGGCAGGCAGGGAAGGAGGGAGGGAGGGCAGGTAGGACCCCCCCAGCAAGGAGACGTTTCCCTGCTGCTTTTCGCGGAGCTGCAGACTATAACCCGAGCGCTAGAGATTGGGCCTCGGCAAGGGCAGGTTTTCCAGGAATCTGTTTAGACACATACCTGGGCATATTGGGGCCAGCCGGGGAGGAAGAAAGCAAAGCGGCTGTTTTCATATTTTACTTTTATATGTGCGGTGTAAAAAGAAAGGGGAAAACAAACCTTGGACTTGCCTCCAGTTCTTTCATGATGCCTCAGTGACATGCACTCAGGTGCCATCTCCCACCTCGCTTTTGAGGAGATGCCTCTCTTTTGCCCACGATCGCCCCATGGCACTGAGCACAAAACCATCAGGTTTGGCCCAAAACGATGCCCCGCGGTGACGATCACCCACCCAGGGGCCAAGCTGCCTCGGGAGAACACATCTCAAGGTCTCACCCTCTTTCCCCTGACCGTGGCAGAGGTGTGGGTGCCTAATTTAGGCTCCTCGGATGCCTGAAGAGAGTGGAAAGAATCCTCACGTGGGAATTCTCCCCCAGCCGAGGGGGCCAGCCCCGCGCCAGCTGCGGGCACGCTGCCCAGCCCAGCTCGCCACCTCCGCTGCGGGGCCAAGCATCCACCCTTCCCCACAACTTTCGGAGCCTGGCCCTTGCGAGAGGAGCCCACGGCTTCGCCTTCAGCCTCCCCGCATCCCCACTGAAATTCCCTGGGCTAAATTCAATTTTGCATTTAAAGCGAGAAAATGAAAGAAAGAAATAAATTAAAAAGAGACTTGTCATTGTAACAGCAAACAACAAAAAAAAGAGCCTTTCTTGTACTTAAAGGGAAATTGAAATTATAGTTTTGTATTTGCATTTACAAGACCCCTCAGGCTACTAATGTTTGCATTTTCATAACAAAAAGATTGTACTGTTAATTGATGCAAGCCAGGGCACACAAGTCTGAATCTTGGACAATTTCTTAAGGGAGCAGCCACTACAATTGCTCAGTTCACACTTGACAATGGGCAAGTCAGCAGCACCAAAAAGCAGCTTCTGTGCCTTTGTCAATAATATGCAAGAGATTCATTGGTAATAATTAATTGTTTATTCATAAATACAATTATTGAATACACCGTGCAACAGCTATCCTTTTAGGGCTCAGCTTTTCCTTTCGGTCAGACTCTAAATTCCCGTTATGGACTGAGGTTTTTCTTTATATAGATTAACTGAACCAATTGAGTTTATGTTACTAGTGAATTTTGCCCATCATTTTTGGAGACCGACTGATCTCGCGACATTTTCACCACCTTCCCATCTGAGCTGGACCAGCCCCGTGATGAACAAGGCATGCAGCACTGATATAATCTGTGGAAAGATAAAACATTTGCAGTAACACTTGTTCTTGCCCAGATTTAAACGTTAGCTGGGATGTTTCAGAACCCAACAATATTAAAACAGGAACTGTGTTTTATTCATTCAATCTTGTCATTTTAAGAGAATAAGCTCTTTAAGACTACTCCCAGAACGGGAAAAAGGGGCAGGAACTGGATGCTGCCCCTTGCACCTTTGTATCTGCGGGACACAACTACATGGAAACCTGCTCATTACGTGGCAGTAATTTAAAATTGAGAGAAGCTCCTCCTCATTCAGCACGATCAGTCATCACGATCCAGGCCAAAGGGTATGGCTTCTTGTCCAAAAAAAAAAAAAAGAAAAAAAAGTAAAAGAGTTCCTGTTTTTACTTTTTCTCTATCATCCATAGAAGAGTGTGTCCAAAGGGGACAGTGAGGTCTGGTTTGGGGAAAGAGGAGCCTGTTGAGAGCTCGTGTTTCCACCTGGTACACAGGGTGGATTTGGGGAGAGAGAAGGGAAGGGAGGCAGCTCCGGTTTCTGCTCTGAGGCTCATACAAGTAGTTTATCCCACACATTATTTAACATAAAATAACTGTTTGTTGGAGTGGGGAATGGATCTGTAGCCTGCCCTTACACTCCCGCTTACTCCATCTCACTCCCCTTGGCCCAGCACAACTTTAATTAGTCCCTACGACGTGTTTCATTAGTCCAGCATTACCGCTGGGGCGCAGCGACAGCCCGGCAAGCAGCACTGCCCTTCGCCGGCGTGGACCCCGTCTTCCCGGCGCTGCTCCTCAGCCGGGCAGGATGCGGCCCCGGTGCTCCGGGCTGCCCTGCTTGCAAGTGTGGAGAATCTCTCCTGCTCTTCCTGACGTGCTGCAAACACGAATGACGTTGCAGAGCAGTTTGATGTCTAAAGTGTGCATGGTCGGACGCTTGTTTTGATGCGCAGCCCAGCGCCAAAGCACCGCTGTCCCCTCAGAGCTACAGCGGGGTTTTATATAGGAACCCACTTTGCTTTTCCATCATGGGGAGTATTTGGCAGCAGGTCTTCTGGAAAGGGGACACGCAGCGCGGGAAGGACCAGGCCCTGCTATTTTATTTCTTGAAGCTCTTAATGACCATGTCTCTAGCAATCCTAAAATAAGAAAGTGAGCTGTGTTCAGTCCGCTGATTGTTATCCGTATGTTATCTGAGATTGTTCCCCACCGAACAGGGAAATCGGAGCAAAGTTACGTGCTGTGCATCAGGTGGCCTACACTGGAGTCACGAGGCCAAAATACCAGTAAACTTCTGGGAAGTCCAAAGCTGAACCACCACTACCCTGTTCAAGACTATTTTTAGCACCGTCAGCTGCTGCAGGAGAAAACACCACGAGAAGAGCTGCAAGTCGCGGGGAGGGAGCTGGGGGCATTGCCAAGCCAACCCCAAGGCAGGAGGAGGTTAAGGGCAGGAGAACTGCCACGTCCCCTGCCTGCTTTCACACGCGGGCCACCTTCGCCGGCGCCGGGTTGTCCAACCTGGGCAATCATTGCTGCCCCGTTAAGAGAGGTTTGCTAAGGCTGGACCTAGACCTGTCATTGCAGAGAGAGGCAAGTAAAAGTGAAATCCAAAGGGGGCCTAATTCTGCCCTCTCCAATGCCATTGGGAAGGATCAAGCCTCATGAATCTTCAGGTCATTTGAAAAAATTAGCTGATAAATGTCATCCTCATACAGCGCTTGCTGCTGTTCAGGAAATTGCGTCTCCAGATTGATGCAGGCCAGGAAGGTCATCTCTCAAGCACGTGCCTCCGTGACCCACGAGGTAGGAAGCTCTGTGGTCAGGGACCCGTTCCTGGCACCCCAGATCACTTGGGGTCAGATGCATTCGATTTGCCAACAACCTTCAAGACCAGTCTGTTTTGAAACCAGCATCTGCACTATTGCCAAGTTTCACAATCCTGGTGTTTTGCCTTAATTTAATTTAGTTCCCCTAAATCTTGCTGGCTCCTGACATGATTAGAGGATTCCACTTTGCATTATTACAAAGTGTGTGTGTGGGGGAAGATAAATTTCAAATGACAAGATTACGACAAAAAGCTTGAAAATGTGACCTCCAAATCTCACCTGAAAGATCCAAGCGCACAAGCTGTAGAAAAGGACACCTTTTGATTTAATCTGAAGATTTTCTGAAGGCCAAATCCCACGATTCGAAGGAGCCTGATTTACGATTTGGGGGCACTGGGGACTGGTAACACCTTGTGTACAGTCCCAATTGTGCCTCTGTCTTCAGCCTGCCATCCCTGTCCTCAAAAAAGAGAATAACAGCACCATCTACTGCCCTTCCTTAGCATTTGCTTGGAAAAACCAAACCCTTCAGCTCCGTCAAAGCAGCTCCAGCAGGTCATGGCTCTGGTTTCCCGCTGCCAGGTGATACAGCCCAGTATTGATGGAGAAATTGGAGCAAACTTGGACTGCAAAAATCAAAAGCAGAGTCTTAATTACAAAAGAGGCACGTTAATTATTAAAAATTCCAGCCCTGAATGATACACCTTCTCCCCAACTGGTGGCATTAAAAAGGATTTCAATAGACCAGTATTTTCATATAGTTCCCTCAAATCCTTTCATGTGTTTATTAGCAGAGCCTTAAAGGGCTGTCTGTATAATTCACAATTTCTACCAGGCAGGCACTTTCACCATCAACAACAGTTAATGAAAGAGCTGGTACATCACCGCTCGTTTCAAACCTGGTAAAATCTGGGTCTGTGCTCTGCGCTGGCAAGCTCCCAGAAGTTTGTTTGAAAGTCAAGAATGTGCCATGGTTTAATTACGCTTCTAGGTCAGGATCTAAATGAAAGCCCCGTTATAAACAGCAGTCTCAGAGGAAAGGTCCACACTCGAGTTTTTAGCCCCGAATTGATTACCGGTTAACTCAGGGTAGTTAACACGTTTGTAATGTCTGGTCTGGACACTTCCCAGATGTTTGTTGCGGGATGCAAAGATTTGTGGTTTATAATGTAAACAAGTACACCTACATTTTTGCAGGCTGGATTGATTTCTGGTTGCAAACTATCTCAATAACCTGGTTGAAAATGCTCAGCATCCCAATGAAAAGTGAAAGAAAAAAAAAGTATATCTTTTTCCACGTCTAGACCAAACCGTTTTATAGGCCACCCGATAGCTTTTGGCATCGCCTTCAAAGCGCCAAGCCCCTGACGATGAACACGGGCGCCGACGGGGCAGGTGAGTGGCAGCCACCGGCACCGTGGGGCAGCAGGAAAGTCGATGCTGAGCAGAGGAGCAGCGTGGGCTTGCGTCTTCTGAACACGACCCAAGATGCTGCTCTAATGGGTTGGTACTGGAGGGGCTTGGGCACGTAACCAGGGAAGCAGGGAGAGGCTTTTGAAAGACATCTTAAGCAAAATATATATGGAGCAACGGTGGGGCTCATCAAGAGATGAAGCAGGGCAAGAAAAAAATTGAAGCACGTGGCCCCACGTGTTGGGGTGCCTCTATCAACCCTGTCTTGCACAACTATACGACATGAAAATGGAGATGCGCCAGGGAAGAGCTCCAACATCCCCCTCGCTGCCGCCTCACGTGAGATGCGAGGGTCGGGCCGTGTATTTGTATACAATGCACAAGTCCCTGGCCTTATCTGCTCTCAAGTCTCTATCTCGATAATTCATTGTCAGCGATCCTGAAGGATTTAAATGTGTTTGCAAGGACCAAGCTGGACCCTCCCCAAATATTTGCTTCAGCACACAAATTGGGTTTGCTGTAACCCCGGCAATCCCTGCCATGCAATGTCCAGGGGGGTGAAAAGGGGCTGTGCAGCCCGGTTCTGCCATGGAGGAGCTTTCCTCCATCGGCACTGAAACTGTGAAGGAACCCCTCGCAACAAAACGGGGAGAAAAGAGGTTTTTTGGGGATGACGCTGCAGGGCTGTGGCCTGAGCAAGGTTGTGCTGCAGGCTGACAAAATTTGGACTGTGGTGCTGCAGCGGTCCCTCGAGCGGCCCAGGAGCAGGAGGGGGCTGAAGGACCTCAACGTCCCCGTGGGCTGTGAGTGCTGCGCCGAGCCTTCAAGGGGCAGAGTACACACACAAAAATCTCACCAACAGCCTTCAAAGCCTGCTCTTTGCTCCCATTTATCTTATCTAGCACTCCACTGAAGTATGGATTTACATAATACATACCTAATATATTAATGTTCCTATTCACCGAGAGGATCTCAACACTGTTTTCTTTGAAAGTCTTGCCAAAACTGATCAAGCTCTTTACAAGAGAAGATGGTTTTATAGCTCTGAAAAGGATTTTTCTCCCCTGTTTGTATTCCAAATACTTTCACATAGGCTGTTTGATACTGTGATAAGAGCCAGGCCCAAAAACTCGGGAGCAGTAGGATCCGCGGTTTGGGTTAGTAGCACATTACAAAACTACAGCACTCAAATTACTGACTCGGTATGAACCATTTGGTTCACACCCTCTCTCTAGCTACAATATTTTCCCGAATTATCTTGCAATACAGCCTTTTAATAGCCAGAAGGGGTCAAGCCAGGCCCACTCCCATTTGTCACACACATTTCCAGTTAAATGCCTTTTTTTTTTTTTTCCCCTTAAGTGCACAACCCTCCCTTCCCGCTTCACTTTTCTGTGCCAGTTGAATTCTGCTTGGGACATGGGATTTCAAAAGGCTGAAGAAATGTCTATAAAGAAGAAAAGCCACTAAAAGAAATGATGTTCAAGTTATGATATTGACCTTAATACAGCTCAAATGACTTTTTACAAATGCGTGCGAGCTGCCTTGCAGACCACAGCATCAAACCACTGGAAGGATGCTATTCTATTTTCTCTGTACACAGATTCACTGTAATATATATCTAGCCTATCTTTTGCTTTGTTTTGAAAGGGCTAAAGAAATACTTGCTTTTATATGAGTGTTTGGGCATAAATTCCTCTTCTAGCCAAAGGCAGACAGAGAAAAATGAGAAGTACATTACCCATTTTATTTTAAATAGTGATAACGATCAGATCTTGGAACAAACTACTGGGTTAGTGGTTGATCTTTCCACCTTCATATCGTGCCTTTATAGAAGACATGCTGTAGCTGAACACAAAGTATTGGGCTCAGTACAGGAGAGGACGAAGGTAGGTGGCTTGAGCTATCCAGAGACTCGGACTATGGCATTAATGGTCTTTTCTGATCTTCAAAATCTGCAAATTTGCTCAGAACGAGGGATTATGAAATAGCAAAGAGTAAATCCCTTTAAAATTGCCAGTAAATGTCAGGAAATACACTTTAAACACACAAAGACACAAGTTCACTGACAGTTGTTGCACAATAGATCACAAATAGCTCGCCTGCTTCGTCACAGGCCCCTTTATCTCCTTTATCCAGTACTGCCAACATCAAACACTAAATGTCAGAATCCTTCTGTTTCCAAACCCTGAGACTGTTTTGAAATACTGAGAGTCAAAAATGAAAGAAAAAAAAAAATCCCCCAAAGTGATGCATTTTGAGTTCTTGTTTATCTGTCCTCCGCTGCCTGCCTTTCTCCAGCCATGCACCCACGTTTACAGCCCTCTTGCTTTTAGCGAAGCCTCATACCACCAGCTGCTTGGAAAGTGGAGCAAAATACCAACTGCGAGGTGACTTTTGGGGTAAGAAACTCAACGCCAAAAGCACAAATTGCACACGTCTGACAAGGCACCCTTTCAATTTGGTTTTGTTTTCATCTTCTTTTCGGAGACAGCCAGCCTGGGTGGCTCCATGCTCACACGTGCTTGTGTCCACATGGGCACGACCACCCGATAAGCAGCCCAAAAAAATACTGGTAGGTCACGATGTGCATTAAGGAACCCAGCCCTGAGTTTTACTCTTCCCTACTGGACTTTGATGAAAAGCTCCTGATAATGGTCCTCAAAGAGAAAAACGTGATCTTTTCCTATTTCTTGACCCATTCTTGGGCGTGTTTTCCATACTCAGATAGCACCTTGCTGCTGTCACAACTTGAGAAGCTGTTTGAGCTCTATATTACACACCCTACCTGAAAGCAAGAGATAGAACAGACCAAAACAGAAAAAGAGAAGTGCAAATGAGCTCGGTACTTCAACTCCCATGAAAAATAATTCCATAAAAGGGGAATCTTGCTTCCTAAAATAGCTTGGCACCAGGCTGTAACAAGAGACCCTTTTGCTGATGCCAGCTGAGGAGAGCAAGCACAACATGACTGCCTGCCCTTACAAGAACTCAGCCCGGACAACGCAAAGGTCTCTCTGCTGCGACTGTTTGCTTAATACCATTGATTTTAAAAGAAAGCAGTAAACAGCACCTTGCTTCAAAAGTTTCGCAGTCCACAGAAATTAAACCTGGCCAGTCCAAAAGGCTATTATTACTGTGCCTTCTTGTGCAGATATGATCTCAAGAAAAACACACATCTAGGTCTAATAATAACAAATAATAAAGCTATTCATACAGCCCGCTGCTTACACGATGGCAATTTCCCCATAATTGCAGGTAAAAGAAACGGGCACACAAACAGCAGTCTGTAGTAACTCTGGGCTACCCAGGGCTCGGGTTGAAGCTATTTCTCATAGGTACATATACTTTTGGGAAGAAAACTATTTCAAACTGCAACCGAACCTCGATAAAGCTCTCCTGCATCCCTGCCTGGAGCTGTACTCACACCAGAAAAACACAAGGCAAAAAAAAAAAAAAAAAAGCGTGAGCACAAAGGTGTTTCAGAGGGAAAATGGTTTCTGGGCGGTGATGAGACACAGCCCCTTTTGGTGCCAGACGTCCAGGCAGTGAAGCAACCGTTGAACCCCGACAGCTCCTTCCCTGCCTGTCACGCGAATCGCAAGACAAAGTTACGCCCAGGAGTGAATGCCTGGGATTAAGCAAGTGGGGAAATCAAGTGCCTGCCCCCATCCTTTCTCCCTCGCAGGGCTGCGGGGGCGACAAGGCGGGGTGCTGCACACAGCAGATACTCGCTCGCCGATAAGGTCAGGGCAGCTCCTGCGGGCTGCCTGGCTGCTGCCTGCGCAGGCAGGGCAGGAGGGCTCTGCGGGCAGCCGGGTGGGATGCTGCAGCCCCGAGACTCCTTTGCTCGTCTAGAGAGAGACTGAAAAGCCTCGGGAGAGACAACCGTAAAGTCACCTCCAGCATGTGCTGGGACCTGTAGCTCAGCATCCTCCTAACCAGGAACAGGGCACATGCAAATGATGCCTGTAATTGCACAGCGCTCATTAAGTTGTTAAACTCAAGGTCACCTGCAGCATGGAAACAAGGCGGGGAGGGAGCGTCGTGGCCCTCCCATGGCTCCTGCACCCCCAGGCAGCCACCCACGGCCACTTACTCATTTTGGCATCCCGTCTGGCTCCTCGCACCTTTGCGTGCGCTTCCATGCCGAACATATCGGTGCCTTCGAGCCCCAGCTTGGGTGCTGGCTCCCGCCCCCACGTACCAAATCAGGGCTGAGCCATGGGGCCAAGCACAGCTGCCGTTCCCGAGGAGCTTGTTCATGGTCGCTGCTTATTTGAGAGATGATAAAAGCAAAGATTTTAATACCCCAACTGGGGGTCTAATCCTGCCTGGAGCTGAAGATGAACGCTCCCTCCCAGGAGGACACAGACGTAGGACAGGGAGAGATGCTGAACACTCCCCCTCCTCATCCCACGCCAGCAGAAAGACACCTTTGGGGTAAAAAGGAGCAAAAAAATCACCTGGGCAAAAGCCATTTCTTGTGGTGCTTCTGCTTTCTTCCAAAGCTCATTAATGGCCTAGGGACAACTTGGCTTATTTAGAAAACAAGGTGGACAAAGCAAAGGTAATTCCCCCATTAAGAAATGTTTTCCAGCTCACAGCAGCTGCATTTCCAGTCACCTGCAGCTGTCCCCAGACTGCACACCTTAGGGGACACCAAGGGACAGCACATGAACAGACAGCAACGTATGCAGCGTGCTGCACATCCAAGCACCCATGAGGCTGGCAGCATTCGGGGGAAAAAAGAGGACGTGGGTGAATGCACCCATGCAGGCTTTAATTCACCTTGACTTGTGCACGACGCCTCTGCTCTTCATCCCATCACATTATTTTCCAGCCCCCGTGGCCCAGCACTCGGCTGAGACTGTGGAGCAGACCTTGGACCGAGTTGTACCCTAACGGGATGGCAGCAGGAGCTGGAAAAAGTCCACCTCCTTGGCCCTTTTGGTTTTTTCCCCATCCAGATGGCATCCTCATTTTTGGATCCAGCTGCAATTATCATTTCGGAGCCCAGGACTGCATTCGAGCGCCCAAATTCCCCCCTTGGATGCCATCTAGTGCTCAGTGCTGAGAGTGGAGGAGCCTCGCAGGTGCTGGGAGGGAAATCATCTCCACTCTTCTTCCAGGGGCTGCAGCCACCCTTCTGGCTTTAAGCTGCTTGCTCACACCAGACTTTATTTCCCAAGATCGGGCTGAAAAATCACCTGTGATAAAGCCTCTTCCAACCATTTCCGTCTACCTCTTTTTTTTTTTTGTCTTTGTAATATTGTATCATTTCGGGAATAAGCAAAGATATGGCAGCGCAGACTGAGGAGGTGGGACTCCTACAAAGCATAAAGTCTGCTGGAGCCATCTAAAATCTGTTTCCAATCAGTGGAAAAAAAATGTTTCCTTGAAGTGCCAGTCTATCAGATTTATAAGAGAAGGCTGCCATAGGGTGGGAAGTGCCTACTTCTCTTCATTTGACTGTAAAGTGAACCAAAATGGCTCATATGTTTACAGCCACCTCTTCAGTGGGCAGCATAGATTCCAGGCAGGGCTGTCCTGCTTTTGAGGGAAACCTTGGGTAGGTTTTCGTGAGCCAACATGGTGAATTCAAACATAAGAACTTTCTTCACGGATTGTACGAGGTGCAGCGGGGCTAGAGGGAAAACAGGTAGAAAATAGCCTGGCACTTAAGAAATACGACTTGCAACCAGAATATAAGGAATGCAGAAGGAAAAATAACCCTAAAATTTCACATGCCTTGCAACTTCTTTCAACCAAACTCTTCGTATTCTTCTCACCAGAAGCTAGTTTTACTTGTTTCTACTATTTTTATTCTTTTCTTGCTATATGTCCTCATGCATACAGAGCTTAGAGCATAAGCTCAACCTGCAGCCACAGGCGCTTCAGTTGGCCTGTCACACATGCCCACGCACCACTACCCCACAGCTGGGCACCCAGTGAACGCTGCACCCCTTGTCTCCTCTCGCACCCTGCAGAGATAGTTTTGGTTTCCAGGAGATGAACCACCCAACTGAACGGCTGGAGCTTGTCCCAGTGCCAGGGTACAGGGCTGAGGATCCTCAGTACAACCCCGAGATTCGTGTAGCCTCAGGAGGATGGCAATGTATTTTACCCAAACTCCAGCACTACCACTTTGTCCACTTCCCAGTGCTGCTGGGCATGATTTTCCTAGGGATTTTTCTCTAGGGAACGGCCATCCCACCAGTGAGCAGAGCACATGCCAGCCCATAAGGTCCTTCTGTCACCCAGCCTCAGTCCTCAAACATGTCATGAGACCCACCGAGACTGGAAACTTCCCTCCTCCTCCTCCCAGAGCCCAGGGACACCCACCCCACGTGCCCCCGGTGCATCACAGCCCCGCGGCTCCCAAGAACTAGCTCAGGTCTGTCTCACCAAGCCCAGGTCTCACCTCTGCACTGCAATGTAGACATATCCTCAGGGCACGTCTATTCACCGAGCTCAGGCTGCTCCGCTCCTGCTCGGAGCTGGCAGGGTGCAAGTCAGGTCTGGTTTGGAAGCTGCAGAGCGGCGTTACAGCGCAAAGTGAGCCGAATTTGCCTGGGCACCGCGCCACGCCGAAATGGCTCTACAGCACGCATCCAGCATGGGGCGAAAGTGGTGAAGGCTGCGCAGACCTGCTCCTCCGAAGCCTCCTGCTCTGGCTCCCAGCTCCCCATCGCCACTGCTCTCCGAGGGCCGTGCTGCACTCCCATCCACAGCTAATCCTGCTTTCCTCTGCCTCCGCCGGCATCTCCCCTTCCCGGTGGTGGCACGTCCTCGCTCTTGCTGCAACGAGGCCATCAGGAGCGTTGCATCTCAGTACCCTTGGGGTAACGCATGGCTCCTGCCGGAGTCGTGCTCCCACTGGGACTGAGCCTGCTCTGGGAGAAGCTAAAATTATTCACTTGCAGGCTTGCTTGCTGCTTTATTAATTCCTTTATTTCAACTGCAATTTCAAATGGTGCAATTTTGAGATCAAAGCCCTTCCCCTGCTCTAATGGCTCCATGTAAGTCCTGGCCTTCATGCGTACAGGAGCCTCTGCCTCAAGGAAAGAAGTGAGACTCAATCTCAGCCAACATGAACCAATTCACAGAGAAGACAAACTGGGCTAAATTTTGCTCTCACTCATACCCATCCAAAGTTAATTGGCTTTAATGTGGGAAGAACGTACCTACTCAACTGATCTGAGTCAGATCAGGCCCATCCCTGCTGTGTATTTAAGAACATCTATTGGAGGGTGCTGCCTGTGAAATAACTGCAATTACCCCTGGCCTGAGGCGAGAAAGAGTAGCTGGAGAGTGTGCTGCACGGACAGACAGCCAGCAGGACGCAAGGCAGGGGGCTGCCGCATCCTTCCACCCGGAGGAGGGCTGTTTGTGTTGGGCTTCCTGAGCAGCTCAAAGGTTGATCAAAGATTCTATTATTTACACCTCACCTGGTTTCTTCAACACGTTCCAAATAGTCCTATGCATACCCTTTCCTCCCTTGTTTCAACACTGTTATTCTGCAGGACAGAAAGAAGTTAAAAGAGGCCCAAAATGCACGGCTAGATGTAGGTCTAAGGGAGAACAGGGCTCCTGCCCAGCTGGAGATGCTGGTAGACGCTGCCCAACGTCATTCAACACATCAGGAACAGGAGAGCCTGCACTTGGGACAACTGCCAAAGTTGAACAGAAGGTGAACGTGTACAGAAGGGTAGCGGGACTTTATTTTGGTTTAGACCTGTCATAGTAAAGCTTGGCTTAAATTGATTAGGTGTTGTTTTATGATAAAATGAGGCAAAACCCGTGAGAAAGAAACACCACAGCTTGCTGTCCTTTGTACTCTGAGCAGTGTGTCTGCACAGCCGCGCTGGGCAGGAAAATAACAGGGCAAGAACAGAGCCAGTCTCACCAGTTATATCTGAATGTAAATATAGTCTCTATAGGGCATGGATGAAATCCTCAGCCTGAGGGCACAGGAGGAGAGCTTAAGGTTGTTCTAGCTGGACCTACTCTCCAGACGTAGCTCCCCCTTTGAACGTGGTCCCAAGGCAGCCCGCAGAGCCCTTGGTGATGCCCTCTCCTCTCTCGGCGTGGCTGAGGAGACCACGCTGGATCAAGCATTGAATAACCCGCATGCCAACAGCCTCAGTTACTTGCTCCTTTGATTTTTTCCCCGAGACAAACACTTTGCTGCCGCTGCTACGCAGCAATGCAACGGGCTGTCCCCTCCCGGAGCTGCAGTCCAGCTTCCCCTCCTGGTCCTTTCTGCATCACCCTGCCCGGTGGCACTGCTGTTTTAGAAGACCGCTCAGGTCATGCATATTGTCAGAGCCGGGCTGGATCTGTCTCTGATGCATGACAGCTCATGAATCACTGTGAATCAGGAGCAAACTGGCTTCCCTCGCATTTGAAATGAGCTGAATCTTTTTCTTACAGACCTACTCCATCATTCCCCATTTAAAAAAAAAACCAAAAACCAACCTCTTTTCGTTCTCTCACATCTAGCAGAAGCACCTCACTGAATGGGGTCTCTTTTCCCATTAACTGTAAGTACATTTGTTGTGCACGATGCCATTTGATTTATGCTTTGCTGATAAAACACAAGCTCTGGTTTAACAAATCAATACAACAGTCCTGTTCAAAGCCCCTCTGAGCAAAGAGCTTCTTGATGTTGAATGTTTCCTTATCTAATCTTTCATACTTCAGCATTTCTTCATTTAAAACACTGATAATTAAAAATGTGGAAGGGAATGATCACAAGGAGAGATTAAAGAACTTTAACAGAATATTTGAAATAATAATAGCATTACATTACAGGGAACAATGTCTTCTTATTAACTAACTGCTGTGCAACAGTGCCAAGGGATCCCAAGCAATCGCTCAACCCCCCCCCCACCCCGCGTTAGGTGCTATGCAAAGACAAGAGCTGCTATAAAAAGCTTACAAACTCCCTTCAGGATGCAAAAGGCAGCCTAGCAGATGTTTACATCTCCAATTTCTCTGAAACAGATCCTTAAGTTTTTCTTATTTGTCACTGAATTCCTAAGGTTGATGAAATGCTGCTTGAACCAAGATTTTAAGAGCTCTATTCTTTGAGCTGCTCTGGATTTTACAGACAGAGATGTGCATCAGATGATACATCAGTTAAAAATAACTGGGAAATATCAAACAATCATAAGTACATGTCCCACAGGTTTGCATATCTTGAATACTGAAATGTCTTCCCATCATGCATTAAGTGACGAGTCTCACTTTTGCCACTGGAAATAGCGTATGCAATGCCTTCTGTTTTGATAGGGTTTTTATTTTGGAAAGCCGTCCTAACAGACACTGCTCAGTGTTTATGTTAAAGAAGGCAGACAAAAACCTCTGCTTTGCAGCTGGAGTAGAATCGGATTTGAGGTTAGTTCTTGTGGGTTTTTTTCTTAGAAGTCCCACAACAACTCTGTAGCAAACCTACAGTCACCAGTCTCGTCCTTCATAAAAATGGGAAAGCTAGCATTGGACTCCAAATGAAGAAGAAGCAGCAAGGACTCAGGACTTTCAGTTATGAGTACCACAAAAAACCCACATGCTTCCATCACCAGGGCTCAAGAAGCACCAGGACTTCCTTAAGAGTAAAAATTGCCTCTACTTCACATGGAGATCCAAGAGCATCCCTGCATCGTGACCCTGTGTAAAGGGGCTGGTTACTACAGACTGGAGAGAGGTGGAATTCAGAGCCAACAAGACTCTGCCTTTACATTGAGATCGAGAGAGAGAGAGAGAGGAAAAGTGTGATAGCCTAACTACCAAGAAA
This sequence comes from Harpia harpyja, assembly GCF_026419915.1. Lineage (NCBI taxonomy): Eukaryota > Metazoa > Chordata > Aves > Accipitriformes > Accipitridae > Harpia > Harpia harpyja. The sequence continues at coordinate 40,827,118 of NC_068950.1, forward strand.
TTCAAATTACTTTCTCCTTGTTCCTTTCCATCCCCTCCCCAATACATCTTTGAGAGGCACTTATGGCCACACTTCTCACACTCGTCCTCCCCAAAAGATGCCCAGCACCAGAGAGGACTGTCCCAGGTCTTCCTCATATAAGCTGGGGATGTGGGCCAGAGTAGGAGGCCACTCAGCAGAAAATATCCTTGCAAGTGGAAGGAATCCACCTGAGACTTCGTGATATCAAAAAAGCAGGAATAGGAGCTGAAGGCCAAAACTACTTGTAAGAATAAACAGTTGTAATTGATTTTTTCTTGGATTTGAGAGATCAAAGGAAGGGAATACATTGGGAGGAAAAGGAAACAAAGTTAGAGGGATAAAGGCAAGGCACGAGAACAGTCTGGGGCTGTCCTTCAGAGAAACAGAATAGACTAGACTAGACTATTTCAGTTGGAAGGAACCTACAACGATCATCTAGTCCAACTGCCCGGTCACTTCAGGGCTGACCAAAAGCTAAAGCAAGTTGTTAAGGGCATTGTCCAAATGTCTCTTAAACACTGACAGGCTGGAGGCATCGACCACCTCTCTAGGAAGCCTGTTCCAGTGTTTGAGCACCCTCTTGGTAAAGAAATGCTTCCTCACGTCCAGTCTAAACCTCCCCTGGCGCAGCTTTGAACCATTCCCATGTGTCCTGTCACTGGGTATCAGGGAGAAGAGCTCAGCACTTCCCTCCCCACGTCCCCTCCTCAGGAAGGTGTAGAGAGCAATGAGGTTGCCCCTCAGCCTCCTTTTCTCCAAACTAGACAAGCCCAAAGTCCTTACCCACTCCTCACAGGACACTCCTTCCAGCCCTGTCACCAGCTTTGTTGCCCTTCTCTGGATGCATCCAAGGACCTTTACATCCTTCCTAAACTGTGGAGCCCAGAACTGCACCCAGCACTCAAGGTGAGGCCACGCCAACGCTGAATACAGTGGCATAATCAATCACCTCTTTTGACCGGCTGGTCATGCCGTATTTAATGCACCCCAGGATGCGGTTTGCCCTCTTGGCTGCCAGGACACACTGCTGACTCACATTGAGCCTGCTGTCCACCAGCAACCCCAGGTCCCTTTCTGCAGGGCTGGTCTCCAGAAGAAGGGAAGGGGAAGACGAAGGGAAAGGAAAGGAGCAATGGGGGAAAAAAAGTCCTAAGAAGGGAAAGGGAGGTGAGAGGGGCAATGGGATCAGAGAAGATAAGAGAGAGGTTAAAAAACAAAGAAAAAGAAAGAGTCAGACTGGGCACTCTATAAAGAAAACTGAGAATAAAGACTCACAGAAAGTATGGTCAAGTGAAGGAACAAAGAGCATGAGGTAGAGGTCAGAGAACCAAGATGCAACAAACGTTGAGGAATTCCACAAATTAAAAAGCCCTCGATATTAGGATGCATGAATTTGTTGAGCTAATCCCTCTACTTTCATTTGCCCTAACAGAGTTGGTGCCTGAAACAGAATTTGAGACACAGGCAGGGTAAGGGAAAGGCACATCGGAAGAGGTGAAAAGGATCAGAAGCAGCATTTTTTCCTCTATAACTTCTTGTATTTTACAGCTCCACCTCATCAGAGTACATGATCATGCACGGTATAACCTTCAGGAGGTGAGTTTGCAGCTTGCCCCTACATGACATGTTGTCAATCACTGTATAAATCATTGCGCTCTTGATTTTTCTCATGCTTGTATTCCAAATTAGACTTTCTCAGCAAAGCTGCTGTTCAGTCTTAAAGAGGGTTAAATGGTTTTCCAGCTGATCCTTGGCCACAGTTTCTTTCTACTCAGCTCAAAATAAGGGCCAAATCCAAGCTTGGCTCTGCGCCGTCTGTTTTCAGTATTACTCGATAAGTTCCTTTTGTCTGGAAAAACCTTCAGATTTGTCTTCCACTTTTCCCCCTACAGAGATAACAGCCAAATCGCAAGCGCCTTCACTGAACATGTGCGACTCAGATGGTCGTGAAACGTAGCGGGGCTCCATTTCCACACGCCGACTTACAAGACCCAAAGTCATTTGTTGTTTCCTACTTGTTAGACCCCCCAGCCCAGTCCAGCTATGACAACAATGGACGTAACGAGAACTCATTTTGTTGCTGATTAAGCTTTGCCACCGCAATCGCTGGGTTGCACAGCGATACATGCTGGTGTAGAGCTCTGCAGGGAAGCTCATGAGATTCCACCTACATCCGCGTATTCCAGAGTTTTCCTCCCAGCCCAGCAAACTTGGCAAAAACATTTTGATTTCTACTTAAGTGGGTTGTGAAAAACTAAGGTTCGCATCTGAGAGCAGGTCTCCAAAGATTTCTGCAGAGGATGCGAGCGCGGCTCCCACGGTCAGGCTAGCCCCAAGGCTCACGTCTGAGAGGGCATCCTCAGACTGGAAGCACTCCACGGCCTTAGCAGAGCAGAGTGGTTGAAACCAGTATGGCTGATTCAAAGAAATGATAAAACCAGATTAGGAGATCTAATCTCTAGGCAGGAGGAAGAACTGATGGGAAGGCCAGCTGTGAAAATCACTTTCATTTACACAACGCACAAGAATGGGCCAAAAATGCTACTGCAGGATGAAGTTCTGTATCACACGAGCCGGTCAGAAAACATCTGCGGGATTATTACAATATATCATTTCTCAAATTCATCAGGAAATTCCTGATACAACATACACTGAAGTCCATGGGAAAAAGCTTACTGCTTTCAGCATGCTTTGGAACAAACTGGAAAATTACTCTAATGCTCAAACTTGCAATAGGACACAAGTAAAATGATACCCCTGTTTATAAAAGCAGTCATATCAAGCAGACTGTAAAATTAAATTGATGCACTAACATGCAATACAGCCTAAGCAAAAAATTATATCCCTAGCTACCTAGTAATACTGCTGCATACATCCAGTGGGCGTGATCAGTGTGTTATGAGGCAGTTACTTACATACACAAAATATAGCCAAAAGATTGTTATTTCTCATTAAAGAGGTTTTGGGTTGTTTGTTTTTAACATGGATGGTCAAATTTAGGTTTATTTTTGCAATACACTGCTGAGTTATTAAAGAAAGCATTGTATAGAGGTTAATTCAGAAGCCTGGGAATCAGGGAAAACACCCTTTATTATGTGCGATTTGTGGTTTATCTTCTGATCAGTAAAATATGAATAACATCCCTTTGGTGAGGCCCTAATTCATTAAGATTTCTTACATAGCAGTAAGACTCGCAGGCTGGAGAGGAATACGACTTACGAGTGCTGCAAGTCAGAGTTTACACGCATGTTTTAAGGGCTTTGACACACAAGCAGGTTGCTGCACTGTAAAGTGTTAGTCCACTTTGGTTGATGGATAGTTACTGCCCATGTAAGATGTCTTACCCTTGTATGCAAGCAAGATAACTCCAGACAGCTTGCTCCATCGATGCCAGGGTAAGCCTGGGCACATGAAGTTCCTGCGGAGCAGCCAAGGGACAACAACTTCTTTGACAATGGCAACTCGTATTAAAGCCTTTAGAAATTATTTCTCATCAAAGCCTCTAGATAATTAAGTCCTCTCTCCAAATGAGTGCAACAGTTCGTGCACGTTTCCCACTGCTGCCTTGTTAAGCTTGGTGACCTACACGAACAATGCTGCTGCAGCCTCGGACAAGCCTCCATCTCACAGACACTCAAAAATGCCGGTCGTGTAATTACCCCTGAGCATCCATTTTGTGGCAGCCTTGGCACAACCATTACAGACACTGAACTTTTCCTCCCGGAAGATGATCCCACCAGGATTGAGGTGCACAATGCGGGGAATACTCACTTTTTCCTCCCAGCCAGCAAAAATCTGAATTTCTGAGTGTAGATCCAGATGCAAAGGCATTGACTGCCCTTGGGCTAATTTTCCATCTCTAGGAGGCTCTGTTATTTATCTCTGATCTCATTGGGATTCAGGCTAATGCAACAAAAGTGAAAAATCTCTACTGCTCTTGCAAATAAATTGAGCCATCCTGTTGCCATGTCATACAAATTCATAAGGCGAGATTTGCTCTCAGTTTCACCTCTCCTTGCTGTGCATAGGTCTGGGAAGACATGAGAGATCATTCAATGAATGTCTGCAATTTACATCCACTCCATCTTAATGGCACCACAACCTACATATAACTAGATTTCCCCCACCACCACACCCTGACACATTTTCTTGATTCACCTTCAAAATCTGAGTGGGTGAGATTTTACATTTGTCCAGATTTTTTCCTCTCCCTGCTGGCTGTCACATCGCTTGAATACAGATGCACAAAATGGCTGGGAGGGTCCTGATGTGCCCGTGGCCACGCAGGCACTGTGCGAGTCCCTTCCTCCAGGAAAGCAATCCCTCCATCACTGCTGACTCTGGATATCCAAAATGACTCTGGCTGCCCTCTCAAAAGGATGTTTGCAATGGGAGTCGGGGGGAGAAAGCACGATTTATGCTCTGTCAGAAATGTATTTTTTAAATTTTTTTTTTTTTTAAATGCACACGCTACTTCTAGCCTGCTTGCTTTACTTACAAACTCCTAATTCACCCAGCTTTGGTTCAGAGAGATAGGTGAGGTTTCTTACAGGATTATAAACGCGGCAGGGAAAAGATGCCCCGTGCCCCACTGCAGTTACTGCTCAGGTGGTACCACGCTGTGCTCCCTGCTCGGGATAACCCTCCCGAGTGACTCTGAACAAGGCACGAGTCCCATTTAGCAGGGAAGTATCCAAAAAATCCCTGCACAAATGCACAGCTAATACAGGGCTGATATTTGCAGAAAATCACTAACACCTGCAAACCGTCCAAATCCATCCCCCGTGGGAAAAGCACTCCCTTTCCTTCGTGTTCCGCCGAGCGTGCAGCCGAGCGAGCACATCTCCCTGTCTTCCTGACAAATCCCCGAGACGTCTCTCTCCCCGCTCACACTCCGCTACGTAAACTGCAAACTGCAAACTCACAGTTCAACCATCTTCCTAACGTTACCATGGTTTCCCAGGTCTCTTACCAAAGCTCATCCCCGCAATGTAACCTAAAATGCTTTTCTTAAAACCTGTAAGAGATTCCTATGCATGGATTGCAGCCCCGATCTTTTTTTCTCCCCCAGTAGCTGATTTATTAAAAATACCTAATCCCAACTGTGCCAGTTTCTCAAGAACACACCCCAATGGCTTCTGAATGAAGGGCAAGCCTATATAAAATATCAAAGACAAGATTTCAAAGCCATAACAGCTAGGGAAGCATCAAATCTAGGGACATAATCACATGGAGTTCCTGATGATCCCGATAGTGTGAGAGATTATTTAAAGTCATACAACTTTCAGGGTTTTTTTTCAATTTCATAATATTTGAAAGAAGCCACTCAAGCCTCTCAAAGCAAGATTTCTGATGCAAGAACTCCACACCACAGACCAAAAATAGCAAAATTATGAGCGCTAAAAGTGTCTAGCAAGGCTTTTTATTTTAATTCATATTTGAGAAAGGTTTCTAGCAGCTGGATAAAGTAAGAGCTGTATTCATAAAACCCTTGGCTATTTGCCACACAAATGGTGCTTTTATTGAGCAGCGGGGGCGGGGGGGGGAATAGGGAATGTACCTATTCCGCATCAGGAATGCGTTTCTCCGATTCATAAATCCTCCCCCTCTCCCCCAGCTGACTAAAGGAAACCTTTCTCAGTTTGCCACTGAGATGAGAGAGGGCAAGAGCGATTCTCCGAGCGCGCCAGCCCCAGAAAGAGGCATTTCAGTTGAAACAACACGCTTATTAAAAACATTCACACAAATAGGACTATGTGTTGCAGCCCGGCCACGGGACGCTCAGACCCGGCAAAGACAACAGCGGGGACAAATCTCTCAAAGGTGCAGCCAACCCATCATACTAGCAGCCTGCCATGAAGTGTAACGTCCTGCCATAAATACATACATTTTTCAGGACAGGTCTGAGAGTTTCCAGTCTAAAATGCCCACTCAGACACAGGCAGGGAGAAGGAATGAGTTATGAGGATGGGGAACTGAAACATAGAAAGATTGAGGGCTCAATAAAAAAAAAAAAAAAAAAATCTAGAGTTACTTCAGAATTGGTGATTGAAGATGATACACCGACACAACTGGAAATGGGAACTAGAACTCCTGATTTCCCCCAAGCAAAGCTTTGTCCTGAACTGCGGGTACCACAAAGCACTAAAGATGCTCCTCAGATGCAGCCGCTAATGTGCAGGGGAATACCTGTACCTTGGGTTGTTCTGGGCTTAGTGGCTTCGCAGCTCAGCACTGTTAAAAATGGAGCAGTTTGGGTTAATAAGAGAGTTCTAACTTTTGGCAGATTCCCAGGCGGGGAGCTTAAAAGTAAAAATAAAATAAAAGCCACTTAAACATTAGGGCTTGGCAGCAGCCAAGTGGAAGGTTTGGATGGGGATTTTTCGACTTCAGCTCAGCACCATCTCTCCTACTTTGGGCACTTCAACCCTTAACTGCATGTAACCCTTGACAGCTTGCCCGGCATCCCACAGGGGCTGAACCCAAATCCTGAGGTCCTGGTCGAGACATGAACCAGACGCTTGATGTGCAGGGACTGACCTCGCAGCATCCCTCCACCCCAGGCAGGAACATCTGCACTCCACAGTCCTGTCCAAATAACAGATTCTGATGCTTCAACAAGCCTCACTTTAAGTATTTCTCCATTTCATACCATCTGCGTGTGGTTTAATTTTAGCCCTATTCTTGTCCTGGACATTGTGGATGTGGAGAACATGCTGTTCCACCCTGTTTGCAGTAATGTTCTGATACAGAGCAGCAAGACAGATGGGGCAAGGAAATAGTGGACTGATTCTGCAAGGTCATGGATCTTTAAATAGCATTTCATATCAAGGTCAAAAAAGGCTGGACCTACTGTACAGGCAGCAGACCAAACCCTAAACTCTTCCTCAGTCCGTCCCTGGAATAGGTGCTCATGGGTCCAAACCGAAGGGTGAGGATAAACTTCAAACTCCTCACCAGCAAGTGCCTTCCCAGCTCAGCTAATTAGGCAAAGCCAAGAGACGGTCTGCCAGCTCTCGCAGATTGTGCCCTAAAAGAAAACATACTTGGCAAGCCACTGAAACAAATGCTATAAGCATCTCACACAGTCACTGCTTTTTACTCCACACCGCTAGAAGTTATCTTTCAGGATTTGCTGCTGAGCTCCAGGCTACAAAGTTTCTGTAGGAATTGTATTGCCCACAACTTGTAAAGGAGGGTAAGACTGCATGGAAATAAAAAATACCTCCCACTTTCCCATATAGCTCACTTCATAACCGCATTGTGCTTCACATTTCTGGATAAAGCCTAAAAGATTGATTCCATGATTGCAGAAAAAGGACTAGTGTACCTATCTGCTTTAAAAATGACCCCCCAAATCCCCAAATAAACCATCACCCTAATCACAGAGCATATTAAAAAAATGACAGGAATTCATTACTATTAACTTCTAATGGGACGAGGAATCTAGTTACTCATTTGTGCCCTTAAAAAAACCTTATCCAGAAGTCTCACTCTCATGTAGAAGGAGTAAACCACTCAGAAAACGTGTCCTTCTCTAACTGCTGGTTAGAATGTGTATGCACCAATGCTTGCATATGCAAGCAGTTTCTTTTCAGCAGCCTCCTCATTAAATGAATGTTTATCATGTTGCATGCTTAAAGTGTTTTATTTTCAATGTAAGAAACACCACATTCCTTCCCCACTCTGACTCAGGGAGGGTTTTCAGCACACATTCCCACCAGAGCATCATATGTTGCCATACAGTTCAGATTTTCACTCAATACCAAAAAGAGACCATAATAGACTTTGGACCCATATGCACTGTTTTTGGAATAATACTTCCATATTGCATGTTGTTAACATCATATTACAATGAGCTAATCACGCGATTGTTTTTGAATAACTAACCCCCAGAAAAGTTAATTTCCAACACTGTAGCACAACAGCTCAACATCTGCTCTTGGCCAGTACATGGGGTTTGATAAATAACATCAGTTACATAATATAAATGGGAATTGCTTGGTTACAAATCTAATGTGCATAAGCCTCTGATGCATGTAGTTTCTCTAACATTCAAAAAAAACCCAAACCATTTCACATGTCACAGTTTACCCATTGCTGCATTATCTCATTAACAATCTATCATCTCCTCTAAAAACAGACTGGGAAAGCAAATCCTACTGAAAATCCACAGATTTAGGGCACTTACAAGGGTTGGATGGTATGCCCCAGAACCTGAGCTTTTGTATAAACAGATGCACAGCGTTGCTGGTCTTTTTTGGTCACACTGAGCTGGAAAAATACAGCATCCTAACCTCTTCCCAAATGGGCCAAGAGGTTCAGGATGCTGAACTGAAGTCCTTTGACAGGTCAGATGTGGCTCGAGACGTTCAGCTACAAGCCCTTCTGCAGTTTCATGATGGCAACCGAAGCCAGTGCTGCAACAGGCAGCACCCAGGTTTGGCCGGGTGCCCTCCCAACCCTTCAGCATCCTGCTGTTTAGCCCCACATTGCCAAAAGCACCCCTTGCATATTGAGAGAAAGGAGTTTGGTACCCAACAGGAGCATCAGCAAAATGCGAGCACATGGCATGAGCCTCTGTGAGAGCTGCAAGGGGCCCATGTTTCTGCCCAGGACTCCAGCACCCCAAAAAGGGGTGCAAACCCCCCCCGTGTTTTAGCATTCAATCCTAATTTCTACAGTAAATCCAACCGTGGTAGCACATCAGGGAGAGCCGAGTGCCGCAAGTGAAGGGCTGCGCATCCCACGGCAGCTTTGCCCGTGCCATCACGTAGTCCCCAGCCGCAGGGAGGGTGGAGGTGCAGCCAGTTCAGATGGGGGGGGCTGGCTGCCGGTTGGCACTGGGGTGCAACAAGGGGCACAAGCAGCAAAACAAAAGAGAACAAGCCCTGGCGGGATGTATTTAATAAGCCCAAACCCAGAAACACTGACTGCTAACACACAGTGTCTGAAAAAGCAGAGACAACTGGCCACAAAGGAACCAAAGGCATGCGAGGATGCCCTCCCCTAAACAGAGACAAACATCCTGCTGCTCAAACAAGGGATTTCTCAATGAGTGGGGGAAAAAAAGAAAAAGGGAAAAAAAAAATAAAAAGCTTGGAGATTGCAAACCACCCAGCCTCCAGCTGGACTGAACAGCACCCAGTCTACATTTGATTTCCGTTTTAAATAAGCTGCAACACTACTAGGCACAGATAGATCATTCAGAGATGAACGGAAGCAGAGGAAGAGATTTCTATCCAGCTTCACAGTCAAATACCAGTTTGTGTGATCTACACCAAAAATAAAAATGACACTTTGCCAGACACTGGAGGCTCCATCTCCTAGCAACACCTCCCCACCCAGCATTTTACTCAAGACCCTTCAGCTCCTGCCTATAAGCACAGCTTGTTCCCAGCACGAGTGAATGAGATATGCATGACACAGACACACATACATATATGTATGCACACATACACATATGTGTTTAAAAGCCAGAGGAAAATTAAGCAAATATCCTTAAGCCTGAGCCCCAGCACTTCTTTCCAGGAGCACACCAGGCTCTGCAAGAACGACTGCTCTCAGCTCTCACCAACACTGCTGGGGGTGGAAGGTGCTCAGCCACCTGGTGACATACCTGCTGCCGAGCAAAGGGCATTCTGTAAGTTTCCTGTAAATCTTAAGCCCCCCAAATATATCCTGTAAATTAAAAACCTGATTAATATTAATTCAATATTTCTAGTAAACAGCTTCTGTGTGTATAACAGGCTGTGGAAACACTCATGACGCATCAGTTTGCTCTGAGAGTTAGTTACCAACTTTTAGGAAACAAGACAGCAAAGTAATACATCTACATACAGCAGCTCCTGTTAAACATATTAGTTTAGCCATTAAAAAAAAATACCATTCAAGATCTCACTTATTTGTTGTGGTGCTTCATTCAGGCAGAGTCAGGGCTTGCCAAGACTGGAAGCAGAGATCAAACAAACCCCACGTGCTCTTGAGAGCAAAGACAGAAGAGAGCTGCTGAGAGCTTGCAAGGTAAAGACTTGCACAGACTGACAATTTTGCAGCTGCCTGAAGAAGACAGAGTTTTCTCAGGCTTTCCAGGAGATAGTATTATTACCATCTTATCTAAAGTTTGTCATTTGCAAATACCATTTCTCTTATGCCTTCATGTACATCTGTTGTTCTGATTGAACAGATATGGTTTCATTATACTACATATATATTTTTAGATTTGTTGAATTACGTTGTCATTTTATTATTTATGATAGTACAGTTGTGTAGTCTCGTCATTATTTTATCAGGTATCCTTTGCTTACACACCTTCCCAAATAGCTCTTTACTACTTCAGAGCATGGATTGTATATGTGATTGCCTTCTGCTACTTCTTGTGGCTGAATAAGAAACAGAGAGGTCAGAATTAACACTATTAAAACATAGCAGAACTACTCCTCAAATACGCTAGACCAATTTCAGTGTTCAGCCATGCTACCTACTCTGGACAAGCATGCATGTTTTTTTTAATGTGAACTATTGACGTGGTCTAGACAAAGTTTACATCCTACTTAGGAGATGAGGGAGAACATCCTGCTTTCCTTAGGAAACTTTTTGGACTTTCAGCCGAAACTGTCCATCGGGTGATTGCTTGAAGGAGAAATGGATCTGAGCTTCTACACAAACGGCAAACACCATCCCCTAGCACAGCTCTCTGAGCTGAGGAGCCGCTCCTGCTTTGCCTGAGCTCCGGTCTGGAGATGCAGAGGTCCCAGGACAGCACTCGCAGGGGTCCCATCACCCAGGCAAGAGGCAAAGCAGGGACTGCAAAGCAGGGAGTCCTTCACCTTACAGCAAACACACCCGCGTCAGCTGCTTGCCAGCCTCAGTTACTGTGCAGCATGGCAAGGGCTTGCTGGTTTTTTGGGTTGCAGTTGTCTTCTTCAGGAATAAAAGGGGAAAGCTTCATCATAGAAAAGAGTTGGGATTGCTACATGGGTGTTTCTTCAGGATAGGGTTTTCTTCCCCCCAAAGTACATTTCTAATGAGAAGTTCTAGCAAGAAGCGGCCCACTTAGAGCAGCTGTGCTCTTGTTTAATATACAACATTACCCTAGCAGACTGCAGGCTGTCCCAGGGCTGAAATGCTAAGGAATGGATAATGCTATCATTAGGATGAGTTGCTAGCTCATGAGAAACAGCACCTGACAGCACTGCCAAGATACAGAGATGGTTTCAGCTGGCTGCACCGACCGCTGATGTTATTGTTTCCTTCCCCGTGCATCTGTTTTGCTCCTTTGTATTAACACAGCTACTGACCCGCAAGAAGGCTCCTGGAGCTGCTTTGCCAAGTGAGAACTGCTCATCCACCATCACACCCCAACGCACCGCCCAGCAGCTGCTAGCAGCGGGCAGCACCACCATCACCCCAAATTCAGCCCTGCGCAACCACTCGTGACTTTACTTACACACACACTGGGTCTCCGCTTCTCCCAGCCTGCAGTGCAGGGTGAAGGGCAGCAAGGAGACATCCACAAGCGCCGTCTCCCTTCCTCAGCATGCGGGACCCGGGGCATGGCACCGGCCAACTAGGTAGGTCCTGACACCCCCCCTCCACCCCACAACCACCTTTCCCTTCTCCGTGACGCTTCCCTTCTCCCCCTCCAGCCCGCTACCCAACCACCCCAACGCAAGCCCCCAGCCCTTCCTCCCTCCTCCCCCACCTGCCCACGTTAATTAATTACCACCGATCCCTTCTACCCACCCACCTTGTCTCCCAGCCCCAGGTATAGCTGGGCCTCGCAGGGTGTGTGTGGGGGGCCATGCCTCCCACCCCACAGCATCCCTCCCGGTGGGGATGTGCTCTACGGGCCTAACGCATCTCCCCTGGCTGGTGCCACTCCAAGAACAGTGTCGCCAAAAAGAGGGATCAACCCGAGGAAGGTGTACCGAAAGCAGGGCGTACCCCAAGGGCGGTGTCACCCTCCGATGGCTGCATCCCCAGCCAGGCGTGACCTCCCCCACAGACAGGCGCATCCCAAGCAGGGTGCTCCCCGAGGAGAGCCTCCCCCTCAGGTGGGTGTCACTCCGAGGAGGGTGTCACTCTCAGGCACACGCTCTCCACGGAGGGCATCACCTCCGAGCGGGTTCACCCCGAAGAAGGTGCACCATAAGGAGGGTTCAACCCAAGCAGGCTGCATCCCAAGGAGCGTCACTCTTAGGCAGCTGTACCCCCCCCCCAGGCAGGTGTCACTCCGAGGAGGGTGCCACCAGCCGTCAGATGCCCCCCCTGACAGCTGCCATCCCAAACCAGGTGCACCATGAGGAGGCTGCACCCCACGGAGAGTGTCCTCATCAGGCAGGCGCACCCCAAGGAGCCCGTGACCCCGAGAGCGGCGTCACCCCGAGGACTCTGCCACCCCCACGCAGGCGCCCCCCAAGGAGGGTGTACCCTCAGGACAGCGTCACCCCAAGGACTCTGTCACCCCCACGCAGGTGCACCCCAAAGAGCTGTACCCCCCCCACACCCCTCCCCACACACAAACCCCCCCCATCCCTCGGCATCGGCGGCGGGCCCTCTCCTCCCCGCCCCCGCGGCCGCGCAGCCCGCCCGGCCGGCGTTTCCCGCCGCGCACGCCCCGCCGCTGCCGCCTCAGTCTCTCCCTCTCCTCTCTCTCCCTCTCTCTCTCTCTCTCTCCCGCCCGCCGAGCCGAGCCGAGCCGGGCCGGCCCTGTGCATTGTGGTCCGTCGGCGGGGGGCGAATATGGCCGAGAAGCAGAAGCACGACGGGCGGGTGAAGATCGGTCACTACGTGCTGGGAGACACGCTGGGGGTCGGCACCTTCGGCAAAGTCAAGAGCTGAGTACCGCGATCGCGGAGAGGGGGCCGGGCTCACCGGGCTGCGTTACCCCCCCCCCCCCCGCCGCTCCCCGCCTCGGCTCCCTCCCGTTAACGCGGGCCTCGCTTCCCCTCAGCGGCTTCCCCTCAGCGGCTCCCCCGCGCAGCATCCCCGGGGAGGTGGGGGGGGGGGGGCGGACGGACCCCGGCGCCTCCCCGGTGGGCAGGGGCTGGGAGGGGGGTGTCCCCTTCTCGGGGGGAAAAGGGCCGGGGAGGGTCGCGGGCACCGGTGGGAGATGCGGAGCGCGGCCTTCGGGAGCGGGGCGGTGGGGTGCCGTTGCCCGCTGTAGCCCCCAGCGCCGGCAGGACCCGCCAAAACTTTCCTCCCCGGCTAGGAGGAAGGTGATGGGAAGGTTGGGCGGCAAAGCGGGCACTGACAGGCATCCTTCCCCTTCTGCGCCGAGGCTGCCGTCCCTTCTGCCCCTGCCTTTCCCGAGGGGCGAGGAGTGCGTGGCAGCGTGAGGAACCGGGAGCAAAAAGGTGGTTTTTTTGGTTTTCTGCTGCCCCTCTGTCCATCAGCCTTCCTGGGAAGCGGGTGCCGCGGGGCTGAGACCTGCAGCAAGGCAGGGATGGAGGGGTCGGGTCAGCCTTGGGCTAGCCGCTCCCTTGGGATTCATTCCGCTGTCATTCACGCCAAAACAGTCAACTCGCCTTTTCAAGGCACCAGCTTGTGAGATGTGCAAAGATTTGTGTTTCTTTTTCCTGTGAATTCTGCCATTATGGGCAAATTTTATCTTTGAATCAAGGTATAACGAAAAAAAAAAAAACCCAACCGAAATTTATCGTCTAAGCAAAAAGGCTAGCTGTGATTCCTCATTGGAAATGGGTTTAGCTCCAGCCAGGGGAGCAGCTGTGTCCCCCTGCCCCGCCGGGACGTTACCCACAGTGCTGCGGCTGGTCGAAGGGGTGATGTGCCCGCTCTCAGCGCCTGGAGTTTTAAAATAAACCAAAATTGACAGCAGGGGAAAGAAACCACCGCAACCGCTGGAGCTAAATCCACCTGTGACCATTAATCAGGCCCCTAAAAATATATTGCTGTGTTTAATCCCAAACCACAAATTTACTGACTAAAGAATTATCGGAATAAATACTTCTAACAGTAAGGACCATTTAAATCACTCATGTATACCAGCAGACCTCAAAAAGTGCTCCAAAGGCACTTTTTTTCTCGCGGACCAAATTAAGCCTGCCAACAATAGCCTTTTTTCCTTAACTACCTTTCAGGAGTAACTAGCGCAAATACCCCTCACCCCACATATGACCCAACTTTGGTAAAAACTGCCAGTTTCCAAAGAAACATTTCAAATAACATAAAAGAGATTTCCTAGCTCAAAATCCTTTCTGGGTAAGTAGCACCCTTTATACATTTTTTTTTTTTCCTTAATATTTTTGACTACAACTGACAGGTGAAATTTGGACTTGAGATTAGAAACTGAGATGAAGAAACTAGATCTCCTATTTATACAGAATTATTGCATTTTAATCAAATGAGCTTTAGAAAAACCTGTATTCACCCTGGTTAGCAAGAAACATGAGAAAAGCAAAGAGATTTTTGCCTGATTGGTTCAAGCTTTGTATATGTTGTCTATAATAACTGCTTTTGCACTAAGAAGGCCAGTGCCATCGGTGACATTTCTTGTTGCTCATGTGTTTTCTTCAAGCTCTGCCTTGCACAAGACTTCTTTATAAGAGGCACTTTTTCCTGCCTCCCTCCTCAAGGTTAAGAAATCATAAATTAGAATTGTTACGGTTTACAATTATTGAGGAAGTAAATAAATGGCTTGAATTTGTGGCTGGAGCTGAATAGTCACTTTGAGCCATCAGAAACCAGAGATACGGCAGGAAAAGTCCCTGCTGCCCTGTTGGGATGTTCATTCTGGCTCAGCACTGCCTGGGTCATCGGTGAACCGATCCTCCTAAAAATTAGCCAAATGCTGCAAGAGGTGGTTAGTTGTAAGCTCATTCAGTTCCTTGATCTTGTGTATAGAAAGGCCATACAAGGCAAGGAGGGGAGGAAATGGGTTGGCAGATGAGAGCAGGATTTTGGTGATAATACTGAAATTCCAGCTGGAAATGGTGATGAACATACACCATCTGTTAGAAGAGAAGAAGGTGGCAGGAGTTAACGTGGTGGGTGTGAATGTGGTGGATGGATAGGAGGTCTCATGCCAAGGGTCAACATTACTCTCTAGAATTATGCCAAATACAGGGAGAGCTGGTAATAGTTATTTGCCCTGTCCTCCAGGCCAAAGATAAGATTAATTTGCAGAAAATACAACTGTGGAAATGACCTTGGATTTTGAGTTTAGTGAAGCAATGAAGGAAGGAGGTGGCATCTCCTCTGCTGGTGGTTGGTAAGAACAGATTAGGCAAATTGCCGCTGTGTTTGTCCTGGGCATATCCCACCCTGTGGGTCCCCGAAGAGCTCTCCTGTGACCACAGCCCTCGCGCAACGAGAGCTTAAATCAAAATCCAGCGGAGTAACACAAATATTTTTCCACGTGGTGCCACGCACGACGTCCCCGGTGGTCACTTGGTGGTTTCTTACCCACACTTGTTGGCCACCAAGGTGATCAATTTGTGGTCCGTCAAGGACCGGCAGTGCTTGGGTTATGTTTATATTGGTTACGAATGGCACCTCCGTGGGCTCGAGTCGGGGTTGGATCCCATTTTCCCAGGCGCTGTACCATTGCTGCTGAAGGACAAACCTTGCGTTGGAGGGAAGATGATAAACTAAAGGAGACTGAACAGATGAAGGAAAGGGAAAGGAAGGATGATATACCATACCAGCAAGTGGCACTGGGGCAGAATTAATACAGTGTTGCTAAATATATGCTTTGGATGGATTTCATTTTTAACTTTGGGCTAAGATAAGGGCCGGCACAGCTGACAGGAAAGGAGTTTTCTCGCCCCTCCATAAACTTGTACATTCCCCTGAAGCCTTTGCAAAAATGTTAACTGCTTGCGTTACCTGAGCTGCATCAAACACGCACCCAGAGGTAGGCTTCGTTGGTACCTGCTGTAAAAAAACATGCTGTCGAGCGGTTTTAATGATTGTCGCAACTTACTGTAGGATAAACAGTATTCCTCCTCATTTTTTCTCTTCTAAAAATAACTAAATTAGAAGGCTCTTCTTTCAGAAACTAATTCTGTTATATCTCTTCCCTTCTTCCCTTAATAGCATCTGATGCTGAAGGGTTCTCGTGCCCAGATGGGCAAGCAGATGGGGTAGCAGCTAAGGACACTCACACTGTGTCCCGTTTGGTGCTGTTTTTTGGAGTTTAGGGTCAGCGTTACTGCCTAACCCTTACGGCTGTTATTTTTTTGTGGCAGAGTCTGCAATGCTGTTCCTCATCTCAGTGTCAAATCCATCATCTCCCCTGCTTACCCCAGCAGAGCCCTGGTTGCTGGTTTTAAGCTGCGGTGGAGCTTACCTGAGTACTTGTCACTGAAAGACAAGACATATGCTCAAATCCCCTTTCTAATACTGCTGCTCAGCCCTCCCTCCTCCCCCCGGGCTTTTAATCCGGGGCAGTAGTGAGAGGGAAGGCGAAGGCTTCCTCACCACCACCCGAGACCACCGTTGCCCATCCTTGGGGCAAGGAGAGAACAAACCCGTTCGAGATGAGCCGCACGAGCATCCCCTTCCATGCCTGTGGGAGGCATGGGACCTGCCACTGCTCCTCATCCTGGGGCTGGATCATCCCACCAATGTGCTCCAGCACGTGGGGTCAGAGACAGTGACTCCGTGAGCAGGGGGGAGGTTGTCTGTCCTTCCTGCCCCGTGGCAAAATTCCTGCATCTACAGGCTGCAGCCGGAGAGACCTGAAAGGCTTAAAAGTCTCCCAGCACACAGCAAATTATGTTCTCTCTTTGTCTCTATCTCTCAAGGCGTTCAAGTAGGCTTAACAAGCCGCTGGGGACTGAAACAATAATATCTCTGTATCTAATGCTTACTGTAAACAAAAGATGGATTACAAAATAGACTGTTTATTTTTAATTATTAATGTGTTTGAGCTAGCAAACCTTCACAGCGTTACACATTGTTTGTCATGGATGGAAAGGAGATGAACTATTCGGCAGTGGTATTAAAAACAATAATTATTCATTCCGGGCATGGCCTTTTTTTTTTTTTTCCCCAAGCATATAATAAAAATTTTTCAAAGCATATACTGGGATAAGGCCAGAAAGGGTTGTCTTGAAACAAAGGATGGCAGAAATCAGGGTTTTCTTCCTAGTTCAGCCATAAACCTCTTTACTTTGCTGTTCCTCAGTTTCCCAACTAATGGCTTAGCGTGTTATAATGCTTTAACGGAGCTGAGTGAATCAAGGGCAGCTTTCAAAGTACAGCTTCTTGTGCTCCCAGGAAAGAGAGAGCAGAGAGCTCGCAGTGCTGTAGCTGACCAAATCAAATGCTGCTGGTGAAAGATTTGATCTCAAAGACGTCTGCTGAAGTTGTCTTACACCCCTCTGTCGTGCCTTCCCCAGCCTTGGTGTAACATAGACCATGCATATACCATGACAACCTTGGCAAAGAGAGACCAGTGCCCTTTATAAGACTACTATTGGCACGACCTGGGGAGAATCTCTTGCAGCGAACAAAGAGGCTGTACCCTGGCCCCCTTGCAAGCCCCAGTAAAACTTGAGCTTGCTTTTGTACCCCTTGCGCACGTGCTGCTTTGCAGACTCTTGCTCCCTGCCATGGGGCAGGCCCAGCACTGCCCTGCTCTCCTCTGCCCAGGGATGCACCAGGGAAAATGCCTCCTCGGACTATTTACAGTGCTCTCCTTGCACCGCACAAGAGGAATTATCTGCTTCCTTCAGCCCTCGGCTAATCCCTAAATTGCATCTATACTGCAAAGCTTAGTTTATTTTCTTCTCATCTAGTAGTTTTAAGTATTGCGAGGAATAAAATGGACATGCAAAGTGGTGCTTTAATTTTCAAGGGCAGTAAAGTGTTTTATTTTTAGGATGCTCTTATTGAGGCAAGAATCTCCGGCAGGTCTTATCTGGTGGCTAATAATAGTGACCTGGCGTGCCCTGAGCAGCGCCGGCACTGCCGCCCTGCCCCTCTCATGCCGTCTGCTTATGCCGTTTGCTTCTCATCAGCTCATTAGAGCCTCCAAAATTACAGAGTCTAATAATGTAATAACAAGGTTTGCTCATAATTATTAACTCCTTGCGCTCTGTGTTATTGCTGGAAGGGTAACGTTCATAATTAGAGAGCACAAATATTTACTGTAAGCAGGTTTTCTGTGCAGTCTTTAGAAAGCCATCCGTACGTCACCATTTTTAATATCACATTAGAAAATACTGAGAAGGGGTAGCTTGAGGCCAGGGAACCCTTTTAGATATAAATATCCAATTGACAGTTTTCAAGCAGTTTCTGCTGTTAACTTCAATATAAGTCTTGATTCCTCGGAGCTTTTTATTTTTTGTATAGTCTGTTTTTCAATAACAAATGGATCAAATGCTGAATTAATTTCACGTTATTGTTAAGTTAGTGCAATTCCCCCAGTGACAGTGGTGCTAATCCCAGTTTGTGGTTACTGTTTGTCCCTGTACACAGGAGATAAGCATGAGAATCTCAATGCACCAAGTGCATATTACACAAGCCCATATTGAAGTTTGTGTCTTTTCTAAAACCAGAATTTGCTCTTGCAGTACAGCAGTGTTCCTGCAGCTTGTCATCAAACCGAGAAGCACGCTTGAGAAAGTATAAATAGAAATTCATTTTAGTAATGCAAATCCTGCAGTCCTATTTTGGGCAGGGAAAATCCCTATGTCATTCTTTAAAAGAAGTGTGATGGTCTAGTTTTAAGACTGGGTTTATTAGGGATTTAATCAACCAGTGTGTTACGGTGGAGATTCTCCTCTGCCATTTAAATATATCTGTTCCTGATTGATCTAGCTTTTACATGCTATAAATCATTGCAAATTAGCTTTGGGTATGACCTCCGCCAGTAACTCACTCAGTTTTATTTACTTGAGTGTTTTTTGCAGGTAAGTCCCCTCTCTTCCCTCTTCCATGACTCCACTGGGAAAACAATAAAGTGAAGAGACAAAAACTAAGTTTAAAATAGTTCACCCCCTCATCTTTTGGTTTTTTTCCCTTCAAGAGTTGCTTTTTGCTTATAAATCAGTGTCCTAAATTGCTTGTATGAATCTTGCTACACTGCTTAGTGACTTTGCAACGCTCTCTTTCTAATAGTTGGCGAACACCAGCTGACAGGGCACAAAGTAGCAGTAAAAATACTCAACAGACAGAAAATACGCAGCCTGGATGTGGTTGGGAAGATCAAACGAGAAATTCAAAACCTTAAACTCTTCCGGCACCCTCATATTATCAAACTGTAAGTACCCTTTCTGCCACGTGTTCAGCTTACTCCTCCATCTGCAAAGACTTCACGTACACAGTTGACTTGGTTTCAGGAGATGGCTTAGAGCAGTGGAAAACGTTAGCTATGTGGTCAAGTTTTTGCATGTTAGAGCCAAACGTTGCTTTTCGAGAGTCTCCCACTAACTTATGGGGGGACACAGCTGATGCTTTGAGAAATGACGGAAGATGTTTCTTCCATTGGGAGTCTGAGTTACTGTAACAGCCAACAGACCGATGTCCCTGCATCAAGTTTTGCTCAGCCAAACCTGTCCAAGCTGTCCTTTCTTCCATGCAGAGGCCATTATAAGGGGGCAGAGAGAAGGTCTGGGCTTTCCTGCATTGGGATGCTATTAGGAGTTTTTGTGATGACCCTTTTTAGGCTTCATACCTCCAGACTTGAAGCTGCCGAGAATCGTGCCTGAGGAATTGCAGCACGGTCAGGCTCGTAGAGCAAAGCCTTGGCCTGAAGTCAATAGGATTTATGTTTTAATGGCCTGATTATCCAGAGCTTAAAGGAACATTTTTTTTAATTTATTTTTCAGACATAAGTTTTCAAAGTTGCCACTCTGATGAACCTGAATTTAAGTTGTAAATCAGCACCTGCGCTCCAGCCTCTGGGATTCCTTCTCAATCCCCAGTTTGTGCAGCCAGTCCACATTAATGAGGCACTCGATAATATCTTTGGCATTTCTATAAAAGAAAGCTGTTGAATGGTAACTGCAAGGATAAGTTGACATTTAGGTCAGCCTTAAAACTGGCATGAGATATAGCAAATACCTGGGGCTTAGAGGCAAGGGAAAACAAATTCTCTCTACAGTTAAATAACTAACCATGCAGCAACTGTTGACTTTAGAGTAACTTCACAGTTCCATGGATTTATTGGAGAACAGCTTGGTATTATTTCACGAAAGAGCCAGCAAGAGTCCTCAGCTGTGTTTCCAGCATCCTGCAACTTAAGGCCTGTTCACACATTTGTCAAAGTATTAAAGCCTAAAAATTAAACTCAGTTTAACAGTATCAGTGTCCTATGGTACATACTGCAGTCGTGAAATACAATGATAAAGAAAAGAGGTGAGGAGGAGTCCATGGTACATAAACTTCCCCTTTCAGTAGCTTTTTACACGTATATAAAAGAAACAGTGGGACAATTAACAATAACTTAGATGTCTGTGTCCAAAGCACTTCAGAAAAATTAGGTTGATACTATTGATCTATATGGGACTATCACCTGCTCACTTGCTGATCTCTGAAAACGGTTTGAAGTCTGTTTGTTTCAAATTACAACCCACAGAAATTCAGCTGTAAAAAAAAAAGCAAACAAACAATGTATCTGAAATAAAACAGAGGGGGGTCTCAGCTGGTGCTGCTATAAATTCCTGTAGCTGCATCCACCTCAGCTTATCACTGGCGATTCATACCAGCTGGGACACTGAAATGCCTTTGCAGTGCTCAGGGATCATTTTGAATGAAAATGGAGAATAAATTTGCAAGTTAAGGGTGATAGTCTCCCCCCTCCCCCCATTCTAGAATATAGAGGGATTTAATATTTGAAAAATAACTTTTTGGGGTGCTCATCTTCATTTCTATACCTTTCCAAAAGAAGCTCCCTCTAGTGTCTAGTGTTCTTCTTTATCCTTGACATGAGGGAAACCAAATATACCCACTCCCTGCCCCCGGCTAACGAAGCCTTCATTTCTAAAGCTGTTGTTGCAGAGCTCAGCCAAAATGGAAATTTGAAAGTCAGGACAGTCCTAAATGTGATAGGATTGTCTGGCAGAGATTTCAGAGGATTATTTAAAAGCTTGAAGGAAAACCGTAGGTCTGTGAAAGAGATCCTTTCATAGACAAGTGAAAGATTATACTTGAAATAAGAGATGGCTTTTCAGAAGTGGAAAGCAATTATAAATGCGAGATCCAAACAAATGCTTATTTTAAGGGTTGATGTGAAACTAATAATCTGTTTAAAAGCCTTTCCCTGTTCTTAATTATTTTTTTTTCTAAATCCGCTTGTGTTTTTGAAGGTACCAGGTCATCAGCACGCCAACAGACTTCTTCATGGTCATGGAATATGTATCTGGCG